>NC_046222.1:51420194-52725194 GCF_009819885.2 Catharus ustulatus | reverse complement strand
CATGCCGTCCCATACTGCTGGGAGCCCAAGCCGCACTGCGATGCTGGGAGCCTGAACCGCTCGGCGGTGCTGCGGTGCTGCCAGCTCCCCCCACGGCCCTCATGGCTCGCACTTCCGGGTTGGCAAATTTCGCAACTTTGTACATTATATAAGGTGCACTGGACTATAAGGCGCAGTTCGGGTTCAGACCAAAATTTTAGTCAAAAGGGTTTGCCTTATAGTTGTGAAATTACTCTAATTTGAAATACTCAGAGGCACCCAGTAGATGTTTAATATTTTTAATTGGATGCTGTGTTGCCAGGTTGCTAAGTGAAGGTGAGGTTTTTCTCTCATGGTGAGCTGCTGCCAGATGAACTGGTCTGGTCCCTCTTCTCCAGTTCCACAGTCACATCCCCTTTGCCATCCAGCCCTGGCACAGGACTGTTGCTCTCTGCAAGAGCAGCTTTCTGCTGGTTTAGTTTTTTTCATCTGCCAGGCACCAGGGAAGCAAGAGAGGTGGTGGGAACATAAAGCCAGGAACAGGTAGGGGTAGACAGGATGTTCCCATCAGAAGTGACTGTAAGGTCTCTCTCTGCTCTGGAGATCAAGGTCTATGCCTTTTTTGGTGTATTATTCTGTACAAAAGGCATGCAAGAGACAGAAGAAAACCACAAAGAATCAAAGAATAGGATGAACTAAGTGCTGCACTACTTACAGAAAATCAAAAACTACTGAGATAACATCAGTTACTGTGAGTTCCAACACAAATATAAGGGAAATAGTATTCACTGCACGGGAAAAATGAATTTATATCCTCTGACTGAACTGCTTTGGCAAAAGTTCCTCTTTTTTTTCCTTATGATTGCTGCATTCAGGTTAAAAACATGCAATATGAACCACAGTAATGCTTTTCCAAATATTTTGTAAGCTATTTGGTTTACTGCCAAGAAGGCATGTAATGAAAATTAAAAATAGAGTGATTATTTAAAAAAAATCCCTCTCTGCATGCATTATTGCTGACATTTGTTGAAATGAGAAGATATATGAAAAATTATTTATAGATTTTTTGAGTTACAACAGGAAATAAAATACAATCAGAATGACACTTGGGGGAATATTTTTATGGAATATGGTAATAAGTGAAAACATTTGTGACATTAACTGAAGATAAGAGATATTCAAAGAATTATTGAAGGACTTAACACAATAGAATCATATGCTTAGATTTAAAATGCAATCATCCACAAATTTAACTCATTTAAATGTTTTAAAAATATCTTAATCTGGAAATAGCCCAAATTCCTGAGAAATTGTATAGCTCACAAAGACACCAGACATTTCAAAATTAAAATAAGGTATTGATATATTTTAAATTCTGTGGTAATGAGTCTAGGTTTTTTTAAGAATTAGAAGGAAACTTTTGGGTACATGAATTTTCTTTGGTAGCAGTACCTGGTGGGCAGGATTTCTTTTAATTAGAGGTTACTCCCATATTTGGAGTTTATGATTTATTTTGGGATTTGATTGCAGCAGCATAAGCTGGGTTGACTTAGTTTTTCCAGAATTTTAATAACAAGAGTGAGAAAATGAATAGATTCCTGAAAAAGATGAATTAAAGATGAAACACTGCAAGAAGAAAACTGAGTTAACAATTAAAATTTAATAAATATATTAAATTAATTACCAAATTAAAAAGACAAGACAAACTTTTCTTTGACTCAGGTGAGGCTTGTATTATTTTGCTTTTAGATTTCAACTTCCACCTACATACCTGCCTAAAACTCTAGCTAATATATTGTATTTCTATCCCAGAAGAAGGATGTTGGTATGTGTTGATTACACAAACTTTACAGAATATAAGAATTGTTACTGGTCTTAGGTATTTGTGGAAGAAACTTTTCTGGTTCTTTTCAAGGAAGCACAGATTTATGAGGGCCTTAAATGATAATGCTTTAACACTTATGCCAGAAACTATATAGTACAGGACTTAATATGCAAGCCATGTCCTTTCAGATGAGATGCACCTATAATTAATGCTTTATATGAGTTTTATGGAAATTTGGACTCCTTCAGATGACAATTTGCAGCTTCTAATACATTAAGCTCACTAATCAGAACTCAAAATCAATGTGATTAGCACAAAGCTTCTCAAAAGATATGCAGGGGAGAGAAGATTTCAGCTCCTGAGTCTTCTAGTGTTCTAGTGGAACATTATTTCAGATGCGCAATAGTACGTTTTGCTTCTCTGCATGTAGAAGATCAAAGTCTGCTGGGCAGTGAAAGGAAGGGAAGGAGAGAGAAGTATCAGGGACATGTATCTAATGCTTGGGACTGTCAGTGGTGGTGTCATCATGGTCCTCATAATTTTGTGCTACAAGAGGCATTGGATAAAGTATATAAACAATCCTGAAAGCAAAAAAAGAGGTTCATTTGCTTTCAAATGAGCACTCAAATCACTTGTGCTTCAAGATTTGTGTTCCTTCTACCCAAAAACTAGCAAAAAATTCACCACTCTAATCCAAACAGAGAGTGCTCCACCCAGCAGTCTATTCCTCAGGCATTGAGATGAGAAAGAGGAGGTTCAAAAGGAGATGTGACTGAAAGTCCCCACAAAGGAGGAATTAAGTGAATGTGTGAGGTACAAGGGAGACTGGGAAGTGAGAGGCTAAGTGGGTTCATTGCACATTGCATTCTTGTAATATTACTTTTATTTTTATGTTCCCTTTTCTCAGTACCAGCTGAGCTACAATGAATGTAAGGAATAGTTATTTGTTTTGACATTAAGTACCTCGAGACTATGTGTCTGATTTGAAAATAAATAAGTTCATAGATGAGATCTTTCAGTTCTTTGGAGGACTTCAACAGCCAAGTGTGTCAAGCTGGGCAGTTCATCAAGAATGTCCCATGTGAGACCTTTGCTCTGACTCTTAGAAACATAGCTAATAAAGCTCAGCCCTGAACCCCTCACATGTAAATTATCCCCTGGTCCTTCTGTTGTTTTTTGGTTTTTTTTTCAGCCTAGGAAATGAGTCCAGCAGGTAATTTGTAGCTGCTCTGTTTTGACAGAAGCAAGATGTGTATGTTCCAGTGAAAAAGTTAGCAGGGTTTTTTTAGGTGGTTTTTCAGGAAAAGCTGTCACAATTCCCTAGCTCCCAGCAAGTCTTTTGCTGTTTTCAAAGTTGTTGAATTTCAGAAAAGTGGTAATTAAAAACACTATATCTAAAATCCTGTGCTTGTCATTCCTTCCAGAAAAAATCTTTATCCATGTATCATTTTGTTTTCCTAACTGCACAAGCTTTTGACAAATATTTACTTAGCAAGCAAATCATTAAACATGACTTTTCTTATAAGATTGGATTTGATGGCAGTTAAAAATTGACCATTGATGGACACTTAAATTCCTTTGAATGGGTCAGTTTGCCAGCTTGAATTCTCTTTGTATCTTCATATGTGCTCATCTACAGCAAGTACTGCACTTTCTGCTCACATTAAAAATCTCAAAAGTTTTATGATTTCTTTCTCCTCCATTCTGACCTAGTGTAGTAATTTGATTAACTGCTAATAGTCTAGTGACACCTTGAAGTGATGTCCTTGTTGGCTTAAGAATGTCACATCATAATCATTAAAGTTAACAAAGCTACTCATTCCCTTTTTATATCTAAAATCAGCCTGCTTTTGCAAAAATATTGCACATCTCAAAATATATTAAACTGTTTAAAAGACGGCCTCAAAAGCTTCCAAGTAATAACCCAGATAGATGAAAGGCTACCAAAGTGACTCAACATTAACAATTCTGTCCTTCAGAAATTACTCAGTGAGTTGCAGCATTTTCATGGGAACTTCTCATGGTGCAGTAGAACAACATACACATGCAACCTTTTTCAGTATAGACTCTGTAGGCCATACTTCTTGTAGCAATAAGGATAACTAAAATAATAACAGCAAAGCAAAAAGATTACCTTTGGCAAATAAAAGGGAAACCTCGAAATACATTTATAAGAGGGAAGTCTGGAGGTGAACGAGCTCCCTGCTTTTCTAGTATCTTTATTTTACTTTTTGCCCCACCCTTGCTCCTTGGTGGAGCAAAATCTGCCTTCTTCTGTTAGACAAAAAAAAAAGAGCACACTTTGCTAGGCCATTGTGGGGTTTTTGTGCTTAAACACTTATTTGCCTTGGTCTGCAGTGGTACAGCTGTCAGTTGTGCTTCCTTCTGATCTCCTGCTTTTGTTTGATGAAGAGGTTCACCCACTCTGTTCAAGAACTAGCTGGCCTATAGAAAAAAGAACACTGAACTTTAATAACACACTGAATCACTTAAATGCTGAAAGCACACTGAGCTGAAAGCACACTAAGCTTCTAGAAGGAGAATATATTACCTTTCCAAAAGAAGCCCAGGATGAAATACAGATTCCTGTGCAGAACTGGGGGCCATGCTGCAGAAACAGGAAACCATCTACTTTAAATTTTCTGCTTCAATTAGCAGATGTCCATCAAGTTCCTGCAACCAGTCTCTGTTTCCTGCCAGCCTATTTGTGTGTCAGATCTCATGGAGCTTGTGTGGGAGCAGACTGCAAGAGGTCTCCAGGGCTCCTGGAGGCATCCTGCTTAGCTCAAGCCTCCACCCTAGGTTTTTATCACTGTGCCTCAGACTGAATTCCTGGCTGCACTTCCAGGACATTCTGGAAATTCCTGTTAGTTGAATGTGTTGATTGCACTAGAAATATCAATACATATGTTTTGAGTCGTTAATGATTATAGATATGTATGTGACTGTGTGGTTCTGAGACTCTATAGCCAAACCCGAGAGACTGAGAAACATGAATAGATGTAATTACCATCTTACTTAAGTTTGATTTAGTCTTTCTCCCCTAACATATGGTAAAAATTACTGGAGAGATTTTGAAACCTGTTAGGAGAAATTATGAAAAGCATGTTAGAGAAATCTAAATGGTTTAGTGTAAAACAGGAGATACTTAAAGAAAATATGCAAGTTAATTCAAGACTATAACATTTTTAGAGCCAGTGTGAACATGTGTGGTCAAGAAGTTTTCATATCTTTTCCAAAAAATACATTCTATACTGTTATTTTCTTCCTTAGTTGGCTCATATACTTAGGATGACTCTCAATTCAGTTCATTGCAGTTTACCTTGAAGTCCCAAAGCTGTGTTGTTCAATGAGTGTTCTCATAAAAAAGAGAGAGAGAAAAAAAAAGATGAGTACACTGTGATTTATCAGGGACATCAAAATATAGAACATTTTGTGGATATAATGTCAGACTAGACATTCTGTCAAGCTGTCCACAATGCCTTTAGCATGATCTCTACATTTCAAGAATCCTGAAAGAAAAACTGACTCATTTGCCAGCATAAAGTTATTTTACATCCAAAGTGGTGCTGTGCTGGAGGAATATGACATGTTCATTAAAAAAATGACAAGCAATAAATTTTTTTTCTGAAAGGCAGCTAAGTTTAAATTCAGAAGAGAAATCTACCACTCCGCAGCTCACTACACCAGTTGTTTGCACGTGACCCACAGCACTACATGTATGCACCTTGTGTATAAATGTCATCCAATGAAATGTGAATGCAAACCTTAATCCATGATTATAAAGTTTTAACAAACAAAAAATGGTTATAAAACACCCAGCAGCTGAGGAAGCATGAATCCCTCATGGCAGAGATGAGTGATGGCAAGAAGAAAGAGACAGGGAGGAGAGAAACTACAGCAATCACTGTAAAACAGTAACATATGCTTGTAGCCTTTAGGATCAACTAAGATGTCATTCTACTAATGCTAGAGGTACTGTGAAAATGCTCTAGCTTTGGAGATTAATGACAGGGATGTTTAAAATGCTTATAAAGATATTCTCTTTGTTTAAACTGAGCCACTGAAGTTATGTAGACAGAATTAAATAGCACATTATTAGAAATAGATTCACCTTTTAAACAGGCAAAAGCATTTTCATGCTGAATATGTAAACTAGGTCAGCTCTTATTTAAATTCTGTATTGCTGAGAAAAGGACACCAAAGGGAATGTGATTTATCAGTAGATCCATCTGGCAGATCATAGCAAAAAGCTAGTGTTTTAATTGCCATTGCTTTGTCAAATCATAAAAATCACAGAAATGTGTAGTGAAAAGGACTAAAATGAATCTTTTATATGCTCCAGTAATCAAATAAGATTACACCTCTTCTGAGAGATACTTGGCTGAATCACAACCATCCAGGGCTGGGGATTTTGCTTTCATTCTTAAAGCCTGTTGTAGCCTTTTAACACTTTCTTCTATGTTAGCCTTAAAAACAGAAGGTTTTCTCTCATATCTGCCTGATACCTCCATTTCTGAAAATTAAGCTAATTATTTTTTCTTCTAGCTTTAGTAGACATGAAGAGCAGTCACAATACTCCTTTATTACTGCAACCTATAAAAAAAAAAACTTTTATCAATTATTTTCTGAGCTTCCTGAACCCATTTATTTGTATTTTTATATGCACCATAGTGCCAACAACCTCTCTAGCTGACTAACCTTCTGTACCTGCCTGAAACACCTTTGACAGATTTCCCCACAGTCGATGAAGACCCCTTATAGCAGCCAGAGTGGTGTGTTTGCAGAGCTGCTCTACCTTTGAATAGTGGTGTGTTCCAAAGGCTGGATCAGGGAGGCTGGAGGTGGACAGAGGCAAGGACTTCTCCCTCTCTTCTCTGTCCTGAGACTACACAGGGTCCTGAGGGAAGGCGTCAGAAGGACTAGGGGAAATTAGATGGCCTTGAGAATTCACAGTGATTTCAAAGTCTGGCTGAACTGAACAGGGCAAAATTCCTCTATCACAGCCCTTACAGTTTGGGTCAGGATGGAAATTTGTGTCACACATATGAGAGGTCAAGTGATTGCCTTGGTTTCACTCAGATGTGACAACTCAGAAGTTTAAGTACTGTGTCCTGCGTGCTAATTTTTATGAAGATTACTAAGAAATTGGTATTTAAGCTTTCTCAAACTTTTTCCTTCTGATGACATCCTACAAGGTACCTTCAAATTTTCTGGTATTCATTGTTCAAGCTGAAATTTGATATCTTTTATTTTGTAAAGGTGATGCTTTAGCTGAGTCAAAATTATTCTGTTTCTAATGATAATACAATACATGCAAAAAGAAAATACCTCTCCTACCATGAAAAACAAACATGCAATTGCCATTATAAAACTCTAATATTACTGACTAAAAAGGAGTGAGGTTCACCATACTTGTTATTTTGGGTAAATATTATTCCATTTGACAAAGCTGTGAATATTGAAAGACATTTTTTCATATGCACACACTTCTTAAGAATTTAGTCTCTTCCCATTTTTACACCTTTTAATCCTTTGTTAGTATTTTATCTTCTTTAAAAAGAAACTAAATTGGATGGACAAAGATCTGGAAGCAAAGAGACTTGGTGACTGGATATCCACAATCAGACCTCCTAGGGTTTTGCAGGAGGCTGGAGCATGGACCTTCTGCACAACATCCCCTTTTCCTCTGCAGCTGGAAGAGGACACAGCTGGGAGAAGGTAGCTTGGACAGACTTGCCTGAAGGCCTGTGTAGTAGCTCCTGAGGTGAACTCAAGCAAACAACTAGCCCAGGGTGCAGGCATGCCTTCTAGGAAAGGAGGAGAAATGATCTTTTTTTTTCTTGTCTTTCTTTGGCATATGTGCTGCATTTTAAAATAACATTTTAACTCTCCATATGTGTTTGAACTGCTTGCACAAAGAAATTAGATAGGGTCTTTCGATGCTGTAATAACATACCTATCTAGAGTGAGTATTACCACATATTACTGTGAAGCTGCACCATGACAACAGACCAGAGTGGGAGAATCCCCCTCCCTTGACCTGGTGGTGATGCTCTGCCTGATGCACCTGAGGACATTTTATTCAGTTCCTTGTCATTTCTCTTAAGGCGCTTTACTGCCTCTGCTATAGATGGTCTTTAGTTTATCTCATTACTGTTTTCAATTCTTCCCAGCTAAAGAAATAAACCCCATCTCTTTGCATCCTCTCATGAGAAAACAAAACACACCCCCAAACCCCTGTAGCTAGGGACTTTCATCATTGTAGCTTACTTTCAAACCTGCCTTTCTTACATGACTCATTCATTTCAGTGTTTACTGGAGAAGGGTATTTTGTAGTAAATGGAACAAAAGCAGATAATATTTTTGTATCACAGATTTAGAAAGCTAGGAGAGGTAGTTATGGATGGGAATCTTGTACCTACTCAGGGGAATAATACCATATTCTGTCCTACAAGAGTATTTTACCTTATTATTTTGAAGAATTGTCTTTCGTGTGTTTTGCAAAATGCTTTGAGATCTCAGAGATCTCTTATGTAAGAACTCAGCCTCAAAAGATGCCGAAAATGCCCTGGCCAGTAAAGCACTTAAACAGGTATTTAACTCAAAGTGCACAGGAATACTCTGGAACATAAATATCTTAAAGTTAAATACATACTTCTGTGCTTTGTTGGATCAAAACCTCAGTTCTCAAATCCTTGCAGGGCTGAGCCCTTGTGTTTTTTGTTTTTATAGAGTATTTGTTTACTGAGTTTTGTAATTCTTAGTATTTCACTCAGCTCAAATACAGTTCTAGAGAACACTTCCAAGGCTATACTGCCTGGTCCTGTACCATTTTTGGCCAGTAGAAAGCTCTGTTTTGATATTAATATGACCATATCTTCATGGTTTAGTCCGTGTCCTAAAGTTATACATAAATAATAATTATTGTTGCTTACAAAAAGCATCCAGAAATGTCCCGTGCACTTCATAAAGCAAGACAGAGGGAAACACTTCCCTCGAGGCATTTCCCAGGGGAGCATCATGAGTAGGCAAGGCTGTGGGCAGGGAAGGGGAAGATGAGCTGGGAATGTACCCACACCTTAGGGGCACAGCCCTTACAGCAAACAGCCTCTCTCAGTGCAGAAAGAACGAGTTAACAGCCTGCCACTTTGGATAAAAGAGTTTGCCTTCCTTTCTCACTGCTTCTCAAAGATGAGAAGGTAGACAGCATCATAAAAGGCAATAGTTACAAGAGGCGATTAAAAAGTAAAGAGGAAGGCAAACTTAGAAGGCACAATAGAATCAGACTTTGGATTTCTTGCTCATCTTAGAAAAGTAAAAATAAGAAAACCAAGAAAATGCTCTCTGAAAGGTTTTCCTACTGGGCTGTGACCAGAGTTCAAGAATGTGCCTGCACTTACCTCATACAGAATGTCAGAGCTGTCTGGGTAAATCATATCAGCACTCTTATAACAAAGTCTGAGGGTTTATTTTTAGCACAATGTTAACTATTGCAACTACCTGGATGTACTGTGAGAACCTGCCAATGAACTTCCCAGTCATATCATCAGTCCTTAGCCAGCAGTTATATCGGATAGTGTTCATGAACTCCTAATCCACCTTTTACTTGCATTCAGGGTTTTTTTTAGGGTTGAGGTTTGATTGATTGATTGTTTTTTGGGTTTTTTACAATCCTTTTCCTTTGTAAGCTCGATGTGGGGAAAACTACTGGTCTTTTCTCCTAGGAAAGGGTGTTTCCACCCTAGAATAAAAGCTGCAGAACCACAGGCAAGATCAGAAATCACAAAAAACAAATGACGGAGAAGTTGAATCAAAAGAGCAGAAAATATACAAACAGTGCATGAGACGTGTAATTTTACATAAAGAAAAAAGTAGCAAGAAAGTAAGTGTATATTAAATGCTAACAAAACCTGTTTTTATCAAAGTCTGTTAAAGGAGCAACAGACTAAGTTGCTCCTAAGCCCTACTATTCTCAACATAGTGCAGTACTCAAAGGAAATGGAGGCAAACTGTGACAAGATTTTTTTCTTCCTAAAGCGTATAGCTCTACAATCAGGTTACTGCTACAAATAGTTTAGGTAGTAATCATTTCCAGCATTCTATTGAATTCATTCTACCATTCTATTGAAAAATGAACAGGAACATGCTTCTTGAATAGACACACCTATCAAAGATCCTTTTTTAGGTCATAGGGACAATGGCACCATGACTGCAGCAGTCACTGTATTCTCTGTTGATAACAACCCATATTTCTATTGTATTAAGTCCCAAAATTCTGGAAGATGGATTTGTTTTATTATAAAATACACAAAGGAATGGTATAATTTCTTAGATTTTTTTCAGCTACTAACTTCTTCTTTAAGACCAAGTCCATGGTTTACTAGTTTATGCTTTTGATATACTTTAGGTCTCATTTTACTCTTTATAAATTCATACAGTACCCCCCTGTACACATATCCTCTGAAGTTCAAAGAAAACTATTAGCACTTAAAAGAGTTTTGGATCTATCAAACCTGAAATTTAAGTCCTTATGAAGGTAACTGTCAGGAGATAGAAAAGAGACTAAATATGGACATTTTAAAATCAATTTCACAGTAAGTAAATCATTAACTGTGTATGTTTTTATATAAGGACCTACATTTTTTTCTCTTTAGTTATTTTGCAGCTTGTTTCTGTTGTTCATAATTTATGTTTTTTAAATGACTATGAGTAAACTGCAGGGATACTTCCTCTCCTGGATATCCATGAAGCAAATTACTTTATTCTATTTGTGGTCTTTCTGTTTTGCATGGCTTTGAACACAAGGATGTGCTGCATTTTACACCAATTAGATTTTCTGCAAATTTCCATGATAACAAGTAATCAGTATTTTGTTTTTGCCAACAGAATCCATCAATGAGAAAATGCCAGGAGCAAGACAAGTATGATAAATTACTGCAGTAATCGATACCATTATGATTCATTGCACAATAGGTTCCATATTGCCCCTGTTGTTTCACTATTTCGTGAAGTATTTGCTGTATGCTGTGAACCAGATCCTGATGACAATTGAGTCATTTACAAATCTTTTGTTAATTCAGAGGATTTTTCACCCTCTCTTTAATGAGACAAATATGAATGATTGCAAGTTAATTTAACAAGCAGCAGATCTTCTTCCAGACTCCCACTGGTTTTCTCTTGTCTGGGAACACAGGCTGCAGCATTGGCTGGGGCATCTGACCCACCTACGCTGCTGCCACCACCCAGAGGGAGCTGCTGAAGGGAGGGGCTGCTGTGAAGACCTCAGAGGGCTGCAGAGGTGCTGAGACCTTTCTCCTGAGGCAGGGACAGTCAGCAGGGACAGGACACCTGCCTGTGAAAGGTGTGCCCTGTGCAGGACCTCTTGGGGCAGGTGGCTGAGCTGCAGGACATGGTGAGAGGGCTGCATAATGCCAGGGAGACTGAGAAGGAGTTGGATAGCTTGGCCCAAGCACAGCCTTGGTCAAACAGCCTAAAACTCCCACAACAGCACACACAGAAGGGAGGGAGGGGGCCAGTAACACAGAAAAATGGAAGATTGTAACAGCAAGAACCTACAAGAGGAAGAGGGCTCCCCCAAAGCCTGACATGACCTTTCAGAAGCAACTCACTGCCGGCTGAAAAGCCAAGATTTATCACATCAGGAGAGAGGGGACCTGCAAGAGAGCTGGAGAGGACCTCTCTTTCAGGGCAATTTGTGACAGGGCAAAGGTGAATGGCTTTAAACTAAAATAGGACAGGTTTAGATAAAGTATTAAGAAGAAATATTTAATTGTCAGGGTGATGAGGCACTGGAATGGGTTGCCCAGAGAAATTGTGGATGCCCCATTCATAGAAGAGTTTGAGGCCAGATTGGATGGGGCTTTGAGCAACCAGGTCTAGTGGAAGATGTTGCTGCCCTTTGGAAGGGCAGAACTAGATAGTCTTAAATGTTCCTGAGTCATCCTATGATCCTATGATTCTATGTAAAATTTTATTCTTGGTCTGAGTTTCAGGAAAAAAAAAAAGTCTTTACTTGTAACAATCTTCCTTGCAAAGACGTATGCCTGTCATGGTGCCTTGCAGTGAAGAGGATGAAGTGGTGGCAAGTACCAATCCTACACCCAGACTTGTGGGCATTGCAGGATTCCTGTGGTTTTATTAGGCAACGTGTCTTCAAAGTGCAAGTGAGAGTACAAAGTGGGGGAAAAAAAAAACCATAATAAAGTGAGATTTCCTATGTGTAGATCATAAAGTCCAAAGGAAGATGGCTCTGACTCATCTGTCAGAGCTGGACTTTTCAGTTCTGCTTCTTGTGAGAGTAAATCTTGGCTATTTACAATCAGCCTCAGGTAACTGTGGAAGTAAAACCATGAGTGCGTTGAAAGGTAGTACAGATTTATAACAGTATAATAATTTTTTGTTTACAACAGAGACTCATTCTCACTTTTGTGTGTCAGAAATACAACATAACCTCCCCTTGCAGTACTAACACTCTTTTGAGAGCCAAATGAGTTTCTGAGATTTTAAAATCCAGTCTGCTAGATAGTTTAGGAATTAAAATTAATGGAAACTGAACCCTCTAAGAAATTTAGCAGCTGTGTCAGACTCTATTCCTACCCCAAACGAGCTAAGTAATGAAATAGCACAGATGAATATATATTTCCTATATGGTTAAGCTTATTGAGAAACAGTGCATATGCCAAGCAGCATGAAATTTTATAATTCATTATTTATGGAATTAATTATATATTTATATATTTATTAAAAGTATTTCCTGGGCATGTAATGGAAAACTGAATCAATGCGGAAATGGGATTACAAGCACAGAATTTTGAAATACCTGAGGCAAGCATGAAAATTTACACATGTATTAGGTCACATAGATTTTTCCTGACAGACTGTTCTTTCTGGTAGAAAATTGCAATGAGTTCCCACTTTCCTACAGAAAAATCTCTTGTGTAAAACTTTTACTAACTCCTTGATGTTATTTCATATTACAGGATGACATGGTGTTACGGCAATTTTTGCATTCCAGATCACATACCCAAATACAGATAGGCACAAATGTTATCTCCTTAGCAGTACTTGATTATACTTTAAAGTAATATTATTTTAATCATCTTAAGATTTATTAAAAAGAAATATCTCATTGCAGTTTAGCCAACACAACTTTTTTGAGGGCAGGCTCGTAAATGATACAGTCAGAAGGCCTCTGAAATCCAAATATAAAATGATTAAGTTTAAAGATATGCAAAATTTGATGTTGTGGTTTTGGTTCAAGCCCACATCTAAATTAAATGAAAATTCTTATGGTTAAACACTAATTTATAACCCTTTTAAGTGTTTCTTTGGAGGCTGTTTAACTTGTACTGTGACTCAAAAGCATTTCAGTCTCAAAAGCACCTAATTTCAAATACATGTTTATGAAGTATTCCTTTTCCTTTTCCTTTCCTTTCCTTTCCTTTCCTTTCCTTTCCTTTCCTTTCCTTTCCTTTCCTTTCCTTTCCTTTCCTTTCCTTTCCTTTCCTTTCCTTTCCTTTCCTTTCCTTTCCTTTCCTTTCCTTTCCTTTCCTTTCCTTTCCTTTCCTTTCCTTTCCTTTCCTTTCCTTTCCTTTCCTTTCCTTTCCTTTCCTTTCCTTTCCTTTCCTTTCCTTTCCTTTCCTTTCCTTTCCTTTCCTTTCCTTTCCTTTCCTTTCCTTTCCTTTCCTTTCCTTTCCTTTCCTTTCCTTTCCTTTCCTTTCCTTTCCTTTCCCTTTCCCCTTCCCCTTCCCCTTCCCCTTCCCCTTCCCCTTCCCCTTCCCCTTCCCCTTTTACAGGCCACTCAGCCAATCAAAAGGTTTAAGGTTCAAATGCAAAAAAGGCATGAGCAACATGTAGGGAACTTGCACTGTGAAAAGAAACCCAGGAGAAATAAATTGTGTAAAGGATGAATTTTAAGGTAGACTCAGATTCAGCAAAAATTCTGCATGTCACATCAAACTAAGGGCTGCTGCAAAAACATAGAATAAAAAAAAATTGCAAACCAAAATGGCAACATGCTTGATCTGGATGTTCTATCTATTTTTGCTTTTTAAAATTAAACTGCATTTTATGCATTCCCTTATCTAAGAGGCAAAGCAGGTGGCGGGATGCCTTCCAAAGCATTAGAAGGTAAAGCTTTGTTAAAAAAGAAATAGTAAACTGTTTGTAAAGGCCTCAGGTTCTTGATCTTTTGGTGAAACAGAAAATTTGCGCTATTCAGGAGCTGCATGATTTTCAGTGTGCAATTTCCAGTGGAGTGGCAGTTCAGAAATTGCGTATGATGCTCCACTTATGGTTCTTTTGCTGCTCTGGGTGACGGCAGCTGGAAAAGCTCTGTGTTGCTCAGGCATGATTAGGTGACAGCCGTGCATGGAGTTCTTAATTGAAATCGTGGTAAACCTCTGAGTTCCTTGCTTCAGCTTATTGAAGATAGCAACATTCATATGGCTTGAAAGAGATGATAATTTCATGGAAGGGTAAACTTGTGGATTCCTAACTACACAGAAACCACATCAGCCTGAAGAAGTCTCTGGAGCTGAAAACAGTTGGAAGCTTGGAGCATATTAGAAAGAAATACTGTTCTCATTGTTTGTTCAGGCACTTGACAAAACAATATTTTTGAGTACACAGTTGTTTGCAACACATCTCTACATTTCTTATCTCTTTCATATAGTAGTTGATATCCTAACAGAAGGGGATTTTGCCATTTTTAATAAAGTTTGTGATTTCACAAATGTTAAAACAAGGCAAAACAGTGATGTTTGTCTGCTGCCAGAACCTTAGAATACACTGTGATTGGGGAAGTGCTGGTAATTATTTCTGAGCAAAAGGATATTGCCTAAATGGTGTTCCAAAGTAATGCCAGTCAAACTGAAAACAATGCAGGTCTTTGGGTTTTACTTTTAAGCCTCAAAAATATTAATACTATTCACACACACACACACAAATTGGAGCAATCACATTCTTGAGTGATAAGGTAATTACAAGACAGATTTAGGATGCAAATAGCTGCTCCCCTCATATAAGTGAAAATATCAAATGATACCGTCTAAGAGTGTTGAAAAGCTGTTGAAAGCTTTAGAAATTAAGATAGTAAAAGGGAGGAATTTATGCCTGTCAGAAAAACCAAAGCAAGGTTTATCTCAAAATGGCAAAAATATCCTGGCAAATAGAGATAATAACAGCAAATTATCAGGAGGCAGAACAGCAACTGTTTCATAAACTCAGTGCTCTGGTTTTGTGTGCAGTGCATGTCTGCTGCCTCTGTGAATTCATGCAGTTTATTTCAAAAAAATCAAGAACAAAAGATTAATTCTTGTCTCTATCTGGCACATCAGGCAGCTGAATACATTTCAGATTTAGAAAGACCTTTCACATTAAAAGTGACTTTAAAAACTACAGGAAAATGTTTTTGGTCTTCCTGGGGACTGTAAAGCATTCAATTCTGAAAGTGAGATACTAACAGAATATATAATTTTATATATATATATATATATAGCCATTTAGTCAACTTCCAACTTTCATGTTGAAATCTGCATGAAACCATAATGAAAAATTTATTTTACTTATTTTGCAGACTCCAAAATTAAATTATAAATAGACATCAAGGCATTATGTTCAAAAGAGTAACTAATTACTATTTAAAATCTGATCTCAGTATGATGTACTCAAATACAGTTTTAGCATAGGAGCAGCTGTAGAGTGACATATCATAGGTTCAAATGAAAGAAGTTGTCCTCTGACACTGCCTTTGATTGTAGCGGTTTTTGGAGTTTATGTTTGTTACTTTAATGTCAAATGGATGAAAAATTCTAATGCATACTAAACATTCATAAATATACATGGGTTCTGGCTTTTCCACTTTGTTAGAGGCTGCAGGATCCAGTGAACCTGAGGACCCAGGGGCTTTGTGTCCTTGGCAGCTGACTCTGGGCATTCCTGCAGCTCTGCCTCCCCAGCTATGGCCAGCAGTGACCTGAGCAGGTTGTGGGAGTTTCCACTTGTAATCCTCTCATTCTCACCGGGCCTTTGGGGTTACAGCATTTAACCTTTAATCAGGTCCCGAATTAAAGTAAAAAGTAATTCTCACTCCTTCTAAGCTGTTTTTGACTAACTTAAGGCTCTAGAACAAGAAAAGTGGCTCTGTATGTAATGGGCTGTGACCATGCTGGGGAGATCAATCAATGTCCTAGGAAAGCTCAACTCCTTGGATGCAATGTCTCTCTTAGGTGTAAATCCCCTGTGGACTCCAGGCAGTGGAGTAGGTCTCAGGGTGCCAAGGAACGCCCAGGTTTCAGCTCTGCCTGTCATCTAGACATGTGGGGTCAGCAAAGTGCAACCTGCAAAACTACGCCTCTGATTATGAAATGCTTGTTTCTGCAAAAGCCAACACTTTCCAGTTACTGCTTCCAGTCCACTTTTATTATTTTATTTATTATAATTATCATATTGCAATGGAAGCAAAATCTCGATTAATTTTTCATTGCATTACTTTTACACTTCTTGCTTTTCAATTCACCTTGCAAATGAATTGTAAAGAACATAAGAAATAGAAAGTCTGTCATTTTTCTTTGCCTCCCAATGCACACAATTCTCAGAGCTGCTGTAATCTGATAGCATTATAATATGTTTGGTTTGGTTTTGGTTTTTTTTTGCAGAAAGGGAAAAGGAAAGGAAAAAAAACTGTGGAAAAAGCAATTTGTATTAGGGTAAGCCTCATTATTTGTTGCTCTTAGCTGATCCTACTGCTCCTGGTCACAGTGCTCCTTAGGGCAGCTTGAATCTTCCACAGCTGCTCATGGCAACACTCAGCCACGTACATCAGCTTCCTCTTACCAGCAATGAAAGTGAGCAGTGAAAGATTTAAAAATAATTGGAATAAGTTGGAAAGTGTAGGCAAATGGAGGGATAAATTCAGATAATGGAAATTAAAGAAAAGTTTAATCGTTATCACACACACATTTACTTTACTGCTATGAATACAGCTTTCCTGATTGCAGACATTCATGTTCTCAAAGAATGGGCCTAGAAAACAGTAACCAAACAGGATAAAAATCTTTATCAATCAGACCCCAAACCTGATCACATCATGACATGACATAATAGTCTTTCAGAAGAGGAATATAATATGAATAGCCTTTTTTCCAAGCAAATAATTTGAGAAGCGGCATTACATTTTCCAACCTCTCTTTATGGGGTCAGTTAATGTCTTTGATGTTACTCTTTCCATTACATCTCCTTTCAAGCTTCAGAAATATTTAATGCATAAATATCACAGAACCTGTTCAGGAAATGGTCTTTATTAAATAGATGTTGTTTTACTAAGTTCATAGCCATTTTAGGTTCCCTTTCTGTAGGTATACTTATACCAAAACTTAATGGCAAAACGATTTTTGAGTCACTTGAACATCAGTTCAAACTGTCTGTAGAAAGGACTTCAAATGAAAAGGTAGGCTGTGCAAGAAAGCTGAGTGAGAATTAGGTTGGTGACATCAAGAAGTTTGGTCCATCAGCAGGACTTGCAAGGTGTGGGTGTGGTTCTTGTTGCTGTCAAGACTCAGCCTCCACCAGGTCGGTGTTCATTCTTCACAAAGTCCCTGAAAGTCTAAATCATGCTGGGAAAAGAGGAGATAAATTTTCCACTTCAAATACAAGTCTGCACATAGACGGGCACTCAAAGGCATATCGTGCATCAGGGAAAGTGTCTCCAAACTGTGCAAATCCACAGTGAAGGTGGAAATACCAATTTAGCCACATTACTGTAAAAATGGTGGTCAGGCTTAGCAGGATCAAGACCTATCACAGTGGGAAAACTCACTGTAGAGCTACAGGTATGAGAAAATACCCTCTTCCTATTGTTTCCAATCCCCTGTGGCAGCCAGTCCATACAGAGATGACTCCAGCACAGACACACCCAGATGTGCTACTCACTTTTTTCTCTAGCCAAAACAGCAGTTAATTTACCTTCCACTCCACTCCTATAATTTGAAACCAATTTAGAGCCATTCCAAGCTATTATAGCAAATTTTCCAGCTGGCAACTTTAATATTAAACAGAAAAAGCTATTTTATTTACTGCACTCACTTTTAGATTTGCCATAGGTACTTAAATCTCAATTGGACAGCTGTTTGTACACATGCCCAGTTTGAAGGAATAGAAGTGACAGGTGGCAGTAGCAGTAATTCCTGCTTCCATCAGCCTTCCTACAACTCTAAGTGGTTTAGATTAATGCCTGTGCTTGTCACTTTAAGATTCCTCATACATCAGAGCAATCTGATTGTGAGAATGAGTAAACAACCATTCCCTTCACCACACAGATAATTTCTAGACACCTCTAAATTCAGGAATAGGTAAAATAAGTCATTTTAACTACAATAACATTGGGTTCTTTGTGAGTTTTATGTACACTGCTTGTCCCACACTTGGTGTTTCATCTTCCTCAGGTGCAATTCCCAGAAGTAGGCTCTTCAAAGGAGATCTTATTCCATAATAAAAATTCTGAGAAGACACACATTTCCCCCTCCCACCTCCAGATCTCATATACTTATTACAGAGTATACCACTGGCAAAATTATTCTTTAACCTGCAATGGGTACTGTAATTGTAGCAGGGTATGGCCCTTGAATAACATGCTGCAATAATTCTGTCCATTATTTAAAAGTGTGTTATATGACATTCTCAGGAAGAGACAGGAAAACCTTCCAAAGGACAACCTTTTAGGGCTATTAATTTTAAACTAGTGCTATTTAAAAAATAATGTCCTTTTCCTTGGCTCTGTACTTCATATCCTCTGTTTCTCAGATGTATTTATCACAAGATTTTGACAGAAAGTTTGGAGAATCTAATCTAAAAATTCTTCAGTAGAAGAATCTCATAGCTTGAAGGCTTTCTGCCAGTCAGTAATCCCTATTATGTTCTGAAGACTCCCATGGTTTCCTCCAACATCTGCCTCCAGAAATAACAATCTCTTTAGCTAGAGAATTTTGAAAAGCAGTAAGTTGAACAGTGACACAGCCAACCACTTTCATTTTAACAATTTTTTTTTGCTTTGCAAGGAATATCCCAAATTACTACATTATTGAAAAAAATTGGATTCTGGACTGACACTGACACTGACACTACAAGCTCACTGGTTTCACTGGTGTCATTTGAACCTGGGATAAATTTTATATTATTCATCTTGGTTGACACCAATTCCTTTTTCTAGTATAGAGTGAGACTTTCTAACTCAAAGGAAATGCACTAGAAAAGGTAGCTATCTTTAGAAAATTCTGCCCATGAGATTCCCTAAGAAGAGCTTCTTTATGAAAACAGTTTCATGAGCAGCTCATGAAATTTTGTTCTCTTCTGAAATGTGTGTATTTAGGCAGAAAGACATGCCCATTGTGTCTTGAGCTTTCATGTTCAGGAGGTCTTTTCAATATTCTGGTCCTAAAGGCTTTGTGCATGAATGAATGTATAAGGTTGATGTTTAATCCACTGGCTGAATTGCCTAAATTTTGGTGCAAAACATCGTGCACAAACTTCGTGATGAATAACAGAATAAAATCAATTGGATTATACCTGCTCATCAGCTGTACTTTGTACTATGTTCACTTTTATTGAGTTTATACTACTTGAAACTACTGTCACCAAGGGCAAAGGTGGGAGAAGAGGGTCCTCAAAGAATGACAGCAAGTGGCAGCTGAAATGGAGGGATCAGGGCAATTAGTGCTGCTCAGACTGCCTACACAGCCATTCTGCTGTGGCACAGCCAATAAGGGCAGTCTTTTTCAGACCCCATCATCTTGCAGAAGCTTATTAGAATTAATGATAAATCAGGTATCCACTTGTACCTTAAAATCAAGCTTTCTTCTTGGTTGTTTGAACTGATTTTCTTCCACCTCTGGATGTCAAGCTGAAATTTCTGTATTTCCATGGAGATAATTAAAATATACATTCATTTGGACTTAGCACTTGTTTTAACAAGAAACCCTCCACCTTCACAAAGTTGAAGCAAAATAATATCTTACACTCACATTAATCACAATGTGCTTAAAATAATATTATAAAGATATTACATATTATATACAAATATTAAAACTAATGGCACACAAAAATCTCACTGTATTTTGAAACAAAAGAAGCATTCAGAATATTATGTTGCAACTTCTTCTTCTGTTTATTTTATGTTGCTTCAGCAGAAATGCTTTCATGTGGTGTCAGGGAAGGTTTATACTGGATATTAAGAAAGGTTTCTTCACTGAAAGGGTTGTAAGGCATTGGAACAGGCTGCCCAGGGAAGTGGTGGAGTCACCATCTCTGTAGGTATTTAAAATTGTGTAGATGTGGCACTGAGGACATGGTTTGGTGGTGGACTTGGCTGTGGTGGGTTAATGGTTGGACTCAATTATCTTAGAGGTCTTTTCCAACCTAAACTGTTCTATTATTCAATGCTTCCTGATTATTTTCCTAATTTTGGTCATGCGGATTATTCTGTAAGTATTAGGTTTGCATTAAAAAGTCATAAACAGTATGGAAAAAAGTATTTTGACATTTATATTTGAATGCAGCTTATCTAAATCAAGAATAAGGTCAAAAAATTATATTTTGTCATTTAAAAAATTTAAAATTATACTTTCTGACTTTAAAAATGTCATTGAAATGTATGAAAAAGAGTAAAAACAGTTTATGTAAAAAGGAGATTTTAAAGGAAAATTGTTCTAGGAATTTCTTCAATCTCTCGTTCCACCTACAAAGCACATTTTTAAATTGTTTTGAGTTAGTGGAGAAGACCAATACATGAATATACATGTATACATACATATACATAACATGTATGTGTGTGTATATATATATATATATATGCACATGTGTGTCAGCCAGCATAAGAGATTAAACACAACTCTCCTCTGGGAGTGGGATAAATTAAAACAAACTTTTTGACAGATAAAAATGATTACCTGAAAAATAGAAATAAAATACTGTTTTTCACTAATAACTAAAGGATTTCATCACAGGTTGCCTGGAAGATCCCTAAATTAGGTTTTGGTGCCTCAGTCCTACCCACTGACTCAGAAGTGATCAATCTTCTATGATCCTAAAATCAATAGTTACTCCTACAAATGGCACAGAAGATCCCATGACAGCTTAGGCTGGGCTGCAGGCACACTTGTTGTGCATGAAAAACTGAGCAGGACAAAGAAAGAGAAAGGAGTGGAAAGATCAGGAGTGGTTTGTGTGCTCTGCATCTTGCTCTAGTGACTAATACCTTATGGTCAAATACTGTTATTCTAATTTTCCAGCAAACATGTCATAATATTGTCAGTTAAACAAAGCATTGCTAAGGTAATGTTGGTTTATGAGATATTTCAATTTTCATAAATTGAAAACACAGTACTGGTCCATGAGGTGATGATGCATGCTGCAGCATGGTGAACCTCAGCTTCTCAGGAAATACATGAATATATATTTGAATATATTAATATGTGCACTCAGTGAGTGCATTATACAAATAAATTGATGCTTGATGTTTCTGCAGCGGAACAGTAAAAGCTTATCAAGTGGGACATTATTAACCACATAAAGGACATTTGTTGGGGTGTTTTCCTGCGCTCAGTCTAGTCAGTAGATCTGGCAGCTATCCTCATTTGCTCCTCATTGTGTTTTTTTTTCTAGTGGTAAATTCCATCTGCTTTGTGGCACCACAGTTGCCATGTGCTCCTGGCCCAGCATTTCATGCCAGTGCATCCTTTGAGATAACAGCAGGACACTCACAAGGAGCCCCAGGACTCAGGATACCCCGTGCCCCCAGCAGCCTTTTGCTGAGCCTGTGCAAAGGCAGGGACACAGCTGGGTCACCTTCAGCGCAGCAGAGCGATGCAGACTGGCTGTGTGCTAATAAATAATGTCCACAGCCGCTCTAGCACGAGTACTAAGCTGCACTTTCAATCGCCTGGCTCACTTTCTCAATCACCGTTCCCAGCTCAAAATATTTACTTGAGATTCTTGCTATTACATCCAACATTTCTGAATCCAGTTCTTGCACAAACTGGATTTTCAGTCCTTCCTCAGATTTCTCTTTCAATAGCCTGTTTCTGACCAATCACCTTGCCTTTATTATCATATTCCAGAAGTATTCCACTAAAAAACCCAAACTTTAAGCATTTATGCAGGAAACATGCCTAGAATGTTTTCAAACTACCCCTCTCTCTCTGCGCTGGTGACCTCATATTTTTTGTTTTCCTCTTTTAATCGCTATGACTCAAAAAGCTCTTTCTATTCAATGTAACTTTAAAAAATGCAAGCTAATTGCAGGCTCTAACTTATGTTACCTTTTGGTGGTTCTCAACTTACGCCGACGACCTCTGACGCTGAAGGTGATTTAAGTTAATTTATGGTTACTTTGCTACGAAGCAGCCTGGAGTGCTCACACATATTTAATGTTTTCAGCTCTGGAGGAAATGGCTTCCAGGTGACAGTAGCCATTTGAACCACTTTTGGTAGAGCTGTGTGAACATGATTGTTAACCCCAGCTGGTGTTTAATAGCTTGGTAAATCAGAGGGGCAACTTTAGGCTGGCACCCGACAAAAATAGATGGGAAGCAGTATTTTGTCTAAATATTGTGCCCACTCTCTAAGAGTCTAAAAATTTAAGTAAAGTAAATTAGAACTCAAACTACCTGGTGACATTAGTAAATATAGATTATTTGCATTTCTGACACAGAATTATTTGCCTTCTTCTATTACCATATAGTGAATGCTGGAGGAGGCTCCAACAATAAAGAAGAGAGACATATTCTGCTCATTCAATTAAAAATTAACAAAAGAGATTGGTTTTATCAATGTCAAAACAAACACACTAACTCCTGAAGGAAAAAGCCTACATTTATCATTGATGAAAAAAGAGACACAAGGAAAATATATATATTAATTAGAGCCAAGATCTTTAAGAGTGGCTAGCTAGTCTAATTACAATTTAAAAAGTGGTGTTAAATAATTTCTATTTTTATTTATAAAACTCTCTGAGAAGCTGAATTATTTATATGCTGTACTACTGCAGAATGTTATCCAGCCATTTTGCTCAGATGGAAATAAAATCCATGCTACACTCTCACATCTCAAATGTGAGCACTGTGACAGCTGTCTAAGATTCCTAGCAGATTTTTAGGCATGTTCACATAATAAAGAACATCTCCAGCAACTACAGCTAGAAAAACATCTGCTTCTATAAGAAAATATTTTCCCAAACAAAAGACCTCTTAACTGTGTTTCTTTCTAGTGCTTCTTCAGCCAAGAAGTCTTCTGTGTGTGTGGTGTTCCAGTTGCACTCTTCCTCCCCAGGTTGCAAATCACTGTAAACAGCTGATTTTCAAGACTTAATAGGTATCACAACAAAAAAAATTAAATCTTTCATTTGCACAGTTGCAGAAGGGGACTTCCCACGTTTTTCTGATAAATACAGGGTACCTTGGCATTGTGATGTCTTCACTTATCAATTGTTACAGCATCATTTTGTATATTTAGGTATCTTCATACATGCCAAAAATGTTCTTTTTTTTTTTCTTTTTTCTTTCTGCCCAGGGTGGTTGGGGGTAGTTTCTTTCAATTCAGCAGTTAAACAATTGTTTAATCAATTTCCAGCAGAAGTTCCCCTGCACAGTCCTTCCTCTCCCTTCCAGGTGTGGGCAGTTCCCAGCTCAGGAAGAAAATGGATATTGCCTGGGCTATTTCAGAGACTTTTTACATCACATCCTGACATGGCCTTCTGCAAAGAAAATTGTTCTGCATAGTTTATTTTATTATTATCTGGGATAACTAGTGTATTCTGCACTAGAAATATCAGTCTGTAGTTCAGAAAATGTTACAATCAACAAGGTTTTTGCAGGTATTTCTCCACATTTCCAGCACGTCTGAGTTATTTTATACACATATGAACAGATCTTGAGCTCTGCCACTGAGTGTTTACTTTCACAATGTCACCGTGTTGGTAAAGGTAAATTCTAAAGAGGTTTGAAGACCCTGGATGTAATAGACAAAAATCACCTAGTGCGCAGATGTTCAGAAAGACTTGGCATTGGTTGAATCGAATTGGTTGAATCAACATCCTTTGTGGCTATGAAAATGCCAAAACAAATTTGTCAAGGTTCTGTGCAAGAGCACTACAGGACAGTACCACAGGTGCACACTCAGTTTCAACCTGAGCAAAAGTCAAGACCAGGCTCTTATGTGAAGCAGCTCAGAGAGGGCAGAGAAGAACCTGAGCTGAGCACTGAACTGCTGAGACTGGTGCCTGAAAGGAGGACCAGAGACTTATTTTCAGCAAGCACCTGGAAAATGCATTTAACTATGGTGGAAAGTAATGACAGACATGGACATGGAAGCTGTGCTCCTAATGAGGTCCCTTGGGGCAGCTGTTCCAACAGAAGTGGCTGCCAGCCTTCAAAGAGGGTTGAATTTCCAAAGGATACTGAGGGAAGCAATCACCAGACCAAGAGGATGGCAGGAGAGTAACAGCACTGAAGGCAGTGGGGAAACCACTCTTTCAAGATGAGCAGTGCCCCTCATCCAACCTTTCCGTGGGACTTGTTCAGCTCATTCATAAAGTCCCGGACAACTTCCCCTATAGCAGCCTCAACTATAGATCTCCTGAGCCACTGAGTACCAGCTGTCCTGGGAGCCCTAGTCAATCGTGTCTACTCTGCTACCCAGGGAAACTATTGTGTTAAGAAATTTTGATTATCTGCTTGACAACATAGATACACTCCTGACATTCCCTCACTCCCCTCTATTGTTAAATTCTGCTCTAGGTGAAATGAAATAAATGGAAATCAAGCAGAAAAGAGACAAAGAATGACTCCTGGGACCCTGGCTCTTTCCTACCTTCCTCCTCTGCTACTCACTCATTCAGAGGCAGACTGAATACTGAGCTTTTTCATGTCCATAGTTTAGTAACCTGGCATTGTAAATGCCTCTCATTCTTCAAGACTCAACCAGCAGACAACGTACCGAGGAATGAAAGGACCTCCTTAGTTCAGACATGTGTGCAGAGGGATCAGGGTCTTGAATGTGGACAGAACTTGACATTTGTTCAGGTCAAAAATATAAATAACATTTGGAACCTGCATCTCAAGGAGGTGATAAATGCTTGTAAGATCAGAGCTGCAGCTGTTGACTGTAGGAGAATACTACACAATGAGATGAATACTCACCTCAAAGAGAATAGAATATGAAGTAAGCTTGCAAAGAACAAGAAGTGTTCTTTGGAATTCAGAAAGTAGGAGCATAAAGTAAAAAACATTAAAAACGGGGTTAAATCAGGTCTTTCAGTGGAGATTGAAATAAAATGAGGGGGTTTTGATGATGCAAAAGAAAGAAGAAATTTATCGGTTGCTCAGCAGTTTTTATGTTACAGATAGAATCATAGAACACTTTGGGTTGGAAAGAACCTTACAGATCACCCACTTCCAATGCCCTTGCCATGGACAGGGACACCTTCCCTTAGACCAGGCTGCTCAAAACCCCATCCAACCTAGCCTTGAACACTTACAGGGATGGGGCATCCACAATTTCTCTAGGCAACCTGAACCAAGACTTCACCACACTAACAGTAAAGAATTTCTTCCCAACATCTAATCTAAATCTGGTCTTTTTCAGTTTAAAACCATCCCTGCTTCCTATCACTGCACACCATTGTAAAAATGTCTAGATGTCTGGTTCACAACTGCAGGAATAAGCGTATTTAATTTCAGAAACTGGTCTGTGTTTGAGGAGTGGCTTTTGTTTCAATGTCAGTGGCTTTTGTTTTGACCTCATTTGGATCCATAACCTTTCAATGCTGCCATGAAGCAGATTTAAGGGACAACTCACTGACCCACATTCCTGAGGAGGAATCTGCTCCAGGCTGGGGAAGATGGTGCTGTTTCTTGGAGACATGTCCCTCCCGCTCCAGGACAGAAGGCTCAAAGACCAAAGGGTGGTAGGATGAGGCACCAATGGATCAGCAATACAGAGTACTGCTGTAGATCTCACTTCTCAGGAGAGTAAGGAAACCAAATTGCTGTAGGTAAGGATAACTGAACATCGGGTAGAATTGTAAGACTAAGAAGATTTTAAGCACAGAAACCCTGTTTTGGGTTCTGAAGTGGCCCTTCCTGTCCTTTCACAGCTTTGAGAATTAATGTACCTGAAAACTGGTTTAATTTTTGTAGTTTTACCTGCTGAGCTAGTATAGATATAGATGTGATATTTATTAGCTTTACCTAGCTCATATAAGCTGGGATTTGCTTCAGAATTATAGCAGATGCAAACATGACCTTGCACTTGAATGTATCATGTGGCTTTTTTACACAATAGCCACACTCATACTAGCAGGATGTTGTTGTTTGGATTAATCCTGTCTTAGCAGAGTGATGAGGCACATGTCATGTGGGAGAGCTGTCCTGGCCAGCAGCCACACTACTCTCTTTTCGTAGCTCAAGTTTTCAGCAGCTCACTGAGTCCACAAAGCTGTTGAAAGAGCCTGCTGAAATGAGAGATTCAATTAAAGCTGTGAGATATAGAACTAAAAGGGTTGGTTTCCGTGAGTGCTTGATTGCTTTGCTTTGACAGAAAAGGTTTGTGTTTCCTGAGGACAGATGCAGAACAGCTTTTACCATCAGTGAAATCCTGTATGAGCTGAACCCTTGCCACAAGCCTATAAATGGGATGGATGGATGGATGGATGGATGGATGGATGGATGGATGGATGGATGGATGGATGGATGGATGGATGGATGGAGGGAGGGAGGGAAGGAAGGATTCCAGGAAGGAAGGAAGGAAGGAAGGAAGGAAGGAAGGAGGGAAGGAGGGAAGGAAGGAGGGAAGAAAGGAAGGAAGGAAGGAAGGAAGGAAGGAAGGAAGGAAGGAAGGAAGGAAGGAAGGAAGGAAGGAAGGAAGGAAGGAAGGAAGGAAGGAAGGAAGGAAGGAAGGAGGGAAGGAAGGAGGGAAGGAAGGAGGGAAGGAAGGAAGGAAGGAAGGAAGGAAGGAAGGAAGGAAGGAAGGAAGGAAGGAAGGAAGGAAGGAAGGAAGGAAGGAAGGAAGGAAGGAAGGAAGGAAGGAAGGAAGGAAGGAAGGAAGGAAGGAAGGAAGGAAGGAAGGAAGGAAGGAAGGAAGGAAGGAAGGAAGGAAGGAAGGAAGGAAGGAAGGAAGGAAGGAAGGAAGGATGGATGTGTCTGGTAAACCCAGCCAGGAGCAGCAAAGCTTGAAAGGTAAAGGTTAAACTGGAAGTACAGGTGCTGAGGGCCTGGGGAGAAGTGTGGTGACTGTGTGCATCACCACCAAGCTCTTCCATGGCTCCGCTGGGGTGGTTGCAATGTAGCACCAAAGCAGACAAGGATGGGGAAAGACTGGCAGTTTTAGACCAGCTGAGGAAAATATGCTTTCTAGAGAAGAAATAAAGCCAATGGGAAAAGCACTGATGTAATTCCCTCAAAATGCATTTTATTTATGACATCACTTAACAAACAAGGTACCATTAACAGAATTAATTTAATTGACTCTTTTACTTAAGAAGAGTAATGGACATTAATTACAAAAGGTAAATGGCAGGGATTTTATTTAGGTGCTTAAAACAATTCTTAAGCGTTGAGCCCAGGTTTATATATGTTTAGATTTATATGTAGAAATGGGAAGTCACCTTTGACACTGGAATATGTCACTCTGGGGCTTAAATGGCATTATTGTGCTCAGGTTACAAAACAAAGAATAACTCAGACTCATGTTAAAGGTAACTCAGGCAAAGGGCTTTACACAATTCAGCAGGATCAGCAAATTTAATTGGATTAGCCAAAAAATTGAGTGATCAAATTATAAATGATCCCTTAATTATGCTGTATGCCAAGTTTCCTGACTGTTTACATAATACAGGAGATGCATCAATCATCAGAGCATGAGTCAGCTTCTCTCAATAATGGAATACCAGAGTCGGGCTGCCGAAGGATTCTGGGGGATAGTATGTTTTGTGCCTGTGATATAGTTTAAGATCTATATCAGGAAATATTGCAAAGGACAATTACAGATTTTAAAAGGAAAAAGGTGAAAGTGGAGGGATATAAAGATCATTAGATGTTGGCTATAATTGCTTATTTATGCAAAGCCAGAAATAGTTGGTGAACATAATCAAACTATGTTAGAATATTGCTAATATATTAATTTTCTGAAATAAAATAATTCTTTACAGTAATTTTGGCAAAAGAGAGCCAAATACAGGTGATGGAAAATTGTGCAGAAAAGGATGTAACTTATGATTTCTAAGAATTGGATCTATAGGATGCCTTTTATAACTCTTTAGTCTGTTTTTACCTGGCACCATGCCTTTATAGCATAGCTGTTGGAAGTGTTTTTACTGAGGCTACTTAAAAGGATGTGCTCCTCATGACATGTTCAGTGACATTTCCCCTTTGGCTAATTAAGAGCAAGCGTTAATTCTTTTGATTAGTACATAGCCAAGATACTCTGTGAAAGTGAGCTAATTTCAGTCCTACTTCACATCAAACATTATTCTTTATCTGAACTCTAGTTGAAGAACCCCAGGCCAAGTTCTCACTTACAACAAATAAAATAAAAATGAAAGAAAAACCCAGTGAAGAACCAATTAAATAGATTTTTAGGAACATTTTTGATCCAATATTATTAAAGGTATGGTCTTCAAAGGTGCTGAGCATCTACGTGCAGCTCCACGGACACCTTCAAAGCTGCAAGTGCTGGCTTTGCCATGGACTACTGGGGTTGGCAAGACTTAACATGGTCATTGGCCTGCTCTTTTTGGCAGGAAATAGGAAGTTTTTTCCTTTCTTATGGTTAAATTCTTGCTTTCAAGCAGTGACTCATTATTTCACTTACCTTTGAATGAATCTCTTGTAAGAATGTATTCCTATGGTCAAAGCCCTGTAGGTCTCATGCCTGTTGGAAGAGTTCTGCAGTAAGTGATCTCATACATTTAGGATGGGAGGGAAAAAAAAGAAAAACAACAAATGGTGTCCCACAGGCTAAGTGATCCCACCAAGTAAATTAGGCACATTGGAAACAGAG
This sequence comes from Catharus ustulatus, assembly GCF_009819885.2. NCBI lineage: Eukaryota > Metazoa > Chordata > Aves > Passeriformes > Turdidae > Catharus > Catharus ustulatus. The sequence continues at coordinate 52,696,318 of NC_046222.1, read as the reverse complement.
CTTCTGTATTGTGTGAGGGGCTCCAAAATTAAACCATCTTTACTCCTGGCTCCCTGCCTCTGCCCCTTCTCCATCTCACAAGCCCACTCCCACAACAAGCATGTTCTGCTTAATTTTTACATTACCTCCATCCATGCTTTCACCTCTTATATTAACCTAGCCCCAGTGTAAATTTTCCACTCATTATTCCTCGCTCTTTTTCTTCTCCTGACTTGTCTCAACACATTTCTGTATTTCTTGTTGCTGAGGAAACTCTGCCATATTCCTCAGACAAAGGGAAAACACCTCCAGAGCTCTTTCCCTGATGTTTCTTTCTCTATCACTCAGGGTTTTTTTCTTTCTCTGTGATGTTGTTTCATGAAGAAATGTAATAATGAGATTAAGACATGAGGAAAAATGTGAAGGCTGGAGCAGCTGAGTGTGTCCATCTCAATTTTCCCAGTCAGGTCCTATGAAAAGGGTGTCATCAGTTCCTTTTCTATCTGCTGGGAAGGGAGGTAAACCAGCCTTGTTCACTTCACCCCAAGGTAGGAAAAGTGCTAAATACTGTAAAACAGCAGCATGGTCTCCCCTTGTCAAAGGCTGAACCCCTGCTATATGCTGCTTACAGATGTGTAACACTGCAGGTTTAGGCAAATAAACATATTTTCTCTGTCACAGCTTATCCATTTTGATCAATTTCCTAGGATGTTAATTTGAGTAACTGAGTACAAGGATAATTAGCAATCATGTCACTGATAGTACATTTATTGAAATTAAGTCATATGTGAGTAATCTCTGGATGTTTTTTTTGTTTTTTTTTTAGCCAACACAGAGGAGAATAATTTAGCAGCTAATTTTAGACTTCTCTGAAAGACGAAAACAAATTCTAGAGGCTATTCCTGCTTTACCTTTAAAGAAGACTCTGGGCTTCTAAGAATTATATTTTAACATTATTCAGAAAACTCATTTTTTCATTTTGCTGCCCAGTAATGGAAGAAAAGGTTTTGATCCAATTTCATGGATCAAAAGAAATTATCTCCTAGTTTCTTTTTCTCCCACTCACCCTGTGGGTGGGATGTCTGCCCTCCACACCAGGGATGAGGAGCCATTGCACAGCTTGTTGGAGGCATGGACACTTGGGTTTACAGCCATTTGGTTCACTGGATGTGGAAGTTGATTGAGTTGATTTATAGCCCTTAGCAAGGATTTTTTGGGTAATACAGCTTCTCACTAATGAAATTCCCGCACATGAACTTTTGTGGGACTCTCACAAGTAATTTTACTGCACGTTTTACTGCTCCTCTGGCAAAGGGGTACCATGCACACAGGCAGAGAGGTGCAGCAGCTGGATGCCAAAGCTGGTTGATGGATGGAGCCCAGGTAGGGTCCTTTCCAGCCAGCCTTCAGTTTCCTTGGGACTGTGTGGTGGTGATCTCCCTCTTCTCAAAGGAGACCTTTGCACCTGGCCTTGGTACTGACCATCTCCATCCAGGTGTACAACTTGCTCTGGGTTTGGTGTCCCCTACTGGCCCATGGTATCTGCATGTCCCAGCAAGCACCAGCCCATGCTGGGGAAGTTCTGCATGGTTTGAAGGCTGCATATGAGGCAAGAAACCCTGGGTCCCCGTGCACTTCCCAAGGGAGGGTGCACACAACGGTCAGTGCCCACCTTGTGCTCTCCTGAAGGTTTCTCTTCTTTCTTGAAACCCTTCCCTATCAGATCCATCTGCTCTGCTGATGGCTTGGGATGGACAGGGCTCCAGGGCTCTGGCCCAGTTGTTGCTGCTGTCTGCATGCCCAGGGCATGAGACAAAACTGCTCTGTGTTTCAAGCAACTGGGACTAAAGACACACTTTTCCCTCCTGCCTGCCCCCTGACTCTGATCTTGGCCCTGAAAGCCACCTCCTGCCCCATGGGGATCCTTCCTGTGGCACCAAGAATAGGATGGGTCTGGGATGGGCTGCCACGAAGCTTTGCTGAGCCTTGAGACAGAAACAAGACTGGCATCATCTCCACTTAGAGTAATCCATTCTTTTATGCATGTGCCAAGGATTACTCCAGGAATCAAACCAAACAACATTGGTAAATTAACATTAGCTAATTTGAAAGATCCTATAGCAAGTAAGTTAGAATTTAGTCAGTCCTATCCATTGATTCTTGTATAATGTGAAGATGTAATATTATAGTAAGATGAACAAATTAAAGTGATCCTGTTTTGAGTGATGTTTCCAAGCAGAAATTTTTTTGAAGATTTCTACTCATCCACTCACTGATGAAAACCCACGTGTGGCACTGGTGCTGGTACCAGGACAGCGGGGACATAAGCAGGCTGAGAAGAGTGTTCAGCATTGCTCTGATTTGGATGAAGGAGAGCACACCAGACTGCCTCTGGCTGGTGTTCCCTTGCTGGGCTCATTTTGCCTTGAGGAAACAAACACCAGCTTTGCAGATCTTGGAGAGCTCTAGAGTCTTTTCCTTGATTTTCCTCAGAGGGTAACAGAGCCACACTCTGTTGTGCATAACTCTATTAACTGCTTTAAGAGAAATCCACATCTTCAAAAGAAGCCCATAAAACTTGCAAACAGACGTGCATTATTTAGAGACAGCTGCTGCAGTAATGACCATGTGCAAAGAATAACAGAGCCACAAACCCTAAGCACCATATCCTCATAGAAGTCTCTGTGGATGTAACCCTAAGACCCTGTTAGCCTAATGGTACTAAGTACATTCAATGGTTCTATTGTTTTGCAGTTCTAAATTCTGTTTCCCCCCCTTACTTCCCTCTGATTGGATCAACCCTGGGAATTTTTTCACTGAGAGACAGACTGGCTCATATTTGGATAACAAATTTTTCTGAGTGCTTGAGAAAACTCTTACCACATGGACTAAGTCCCAGACAATGGACAATGACAATTCTGGACAGATTTGGCCTAACAATGGAAAAACACATTATCAGTGATGGTTTGTACCAATTAATTCCATTTCCCTAGAATCAGGCCATATGTGATATTGATTCATTCAGTCACAGGGTTTTCCACTGCAGATACAATGATAATGAAGAGGCAGCAAGCTGAGTGGCTCTCAGCAGCACACCAGAGCAAAATACACAGCAGACACACACCACCAAGAGGCAGAAGACTGAAAGAAAAGCACTAGGCAAATCTCTAGAGGTACCCCTTGCATGATCCCAACGAAAGCTCCAAAGGGGACTCTTTCTGTGCTGTTTTAGAAAAGCAAAAATCTGTTCAGCTTTCCATGCCCAAGGTACTGCTATTTGGGTAATTGCTCACTGAAAACCAGTGACTATTTCTGTTGCTATTTCTGAGGGAAATTGGAGACCAAGCCATCACTCAAGTGAGCAGGAGAAGGGCTGATCCCTGTAGGGGTCTTGAGAGAGATTACTTCTTGCATGACCACATACAAGTTGAAGTACAGTGCCAATGGCCCCAGGCACAGGTGTTTATCACCTGCCAGACACAAGGCATCACTTCTCACCATGAAACCACAGAAGTTACACGTTCCTTGATAAGTGAGCGTTGAGAAAAGCTCAGTGACCTTCAGAGGTTTGGATTCACTCCAGTCTGCACTGCAAAGGTGAGAGAGGATGTTGAATGGACACTCCTTCATGGGCTATTCTGCCAAACCAAACTGAGTTGAGTCCAGAAGATCCAGATTACAGCAAATGCTTCCCTTAAACCCAAGTTTCTCATCCCATTCCAGGGCAAAATTTGGGATGCATAATTTTGAGCAACATCAGAATGAACCACTTCAGCATTTGCCGAATCAGAGTACCCAGTTTTGACACAATAAATTGATCTTGTTGCTAAGTTCATTTGATAATTTTCATCTGACAGTTGATGGTTTCCTTATTGATCTTTGTGAGCAAAAGGACGGAATCAATTCAGGGTGCTGTGACCTCCAAACACGCTCAAAGGAACAAACCATTTTCTATAAACCCTGTTCTATGAGAGGAAATAAAAGGGAAAAGAATTCAGGACTCCCCAAATGCTGCAAACTCAAGACAATTCATGGCAGTTCACAGAACACTGGGACTTGGTTCAAATCTGTGGGGAAAAAAAATATAAAAAAAAAAAGAGGGAGAGAAATTTTTCCTAGGAAAACACTGGGAATTTCCTAATAATTATTTTTCTTTAAAAGCCTTTTTAATCAAAGTTTGCTGGTCAACTCTAATTCTGAATCTAAAAAAAAGTATAGCAAGAAATTTAGTTTTTAAAATCTTCATAATAAGGTAGGAAAACTTTTTCAACAACAGAAACATAAGTAATGTGTGCCTATTTTCAAATTATTAATTTTATATTTAAATAAGAGCAGCAACTCTGTTGCTTCCTTTGATGAAACATCATCTTGCCCCTTAGGACAACATGAATGGACAGAAATTAATGGGAGCTGCTAATGCATCACTTACTTTCCATCAGGGAAACAAGAAGAATTTAACCTTGCAGGACTCTGTGGATCTGGGCAAAGTTTTTCAGTGAAAATCCTCAAAAATCCCTTGCTTTTCTTGACTTGCAGGAAACGTGAGGAACTGTTGTGAGATCCACTTTCTTCCCGTAAAGCATAACACAAGAGGGACTGCACAACACTGAGCTTGAACAGCATTCAGAGGAAAAAAAAAAAAAAACTCCAAAGCTACCAGGCCATAAGTACACTGCTCTCTGTTACATGATAAAAGGGTTGTTTCAAAATAATTCCAAGGTTTTCACTAATCCACTTGAAAGACACCCATGGGCACCAAGGGGTTCAGACCATTCCCATTATCCTAGTGAGGGTAGAAGGTGGCTGGACAAATACAGCATTCATTCACAGAAATGTCCATTTAGGCAGAAGCTTAGCTTGTGTGGCCTCTAAGAGATGAACTGAGCACACAGTACCTTTCCCTTTGAGCCCAAATCTGAGCCCCAGGGATGATTTGAGCTTGTTACATTTGCGGTGGATCCTCTCCGGCACCTCCTCAAAGGAAATCATCCTTTGGGTCTTGTTTTAGTCTGCCACAGGCCATGAGGCAGTCACAGTGTTGGCCATGGCAAACAGCCTCACGTGAATTGTGTGGGATAAAACCTTGGGCAGTGCTGCCTCACACACAGCTGAGCAGGCGGCTCCCATTCATCTTCCTTTTTTTCCTTGGCTTTGAAGGCAAACAATTCACCTCAGCTTTGAATCTTGAGTGTAAATTTGACTTTCCTTAGCGTTTAAAGTATTTTAATCTAGTCCTTTCCAAGTGCCAGATATAGCCAGAATTACACTAATGGGTTACAATTCATTAAGCTTTATGACTTGGTGACTGACACTGTTTATGTCACAGAGATTTTCATTTATGTATGTTCTGTTTGTCTTGATTCCCAGACCTCAAATTTACTAGCTAAGACTGGCTGCCAAAGTTGATATAGGAGCAGTATTTAAAATACATTCGTCAGCCAAAATAAATTTGTGATACAAAGTGTCTCTCTGGGGATTTCATAGAGAAAGGTTATCAAAAAGCTTTTTTTGCAGGAGTTGTGCAATTACCCAGCTCATGTATATGTACATAAATGTATAGTGTACCAAACAAGTCCTGAGGACTAATCTATCATACAGAAATAAAGTTGAATTCAACCAAATGTATCATTTTCTGAAACTACAGGTTGTTCCAGTGCCCAGAAAAAATAAGTTAAAATAAAATAGAGACTCACACTTCACTAAAGGTTATTTGGTTTCATGTGTCTAGCTTTAGGTGTCTGCAGCTTTACTTTCAAGGGTACTGCAATCCAGGACTTTCCAAGGACTTATAGACATGAAACTATGCTACCAACTGACATCTACAACTATCCCATCTCACCAGGCATAAAGTAATTTGCCTGAGGTCATGCAGGGTTTGGCAAATAAACCCCAGAATTTACCTGGTTCACATTCTCTCAGTCTCTGTGTATTTTTATCACCTTTTCCAGGAGTGCAGCACAGAGCAGTGCTCTGGAAGAAGGAGATTAAATACCCTTGAGCAATAGGCATGTGCAGAAAAAATTGCCACAGGCCTTGAAAATCAGTTGAGAAGGCATTTTATGGGATGAGTCAAAATAACAAGGATATAGACACTGTCTGGAAATCTGAAAGTGGAGAGGAGAAAAAATTTTTATGTGTGACCACATTTAGAAACCTTGACCAGTGATAATTCTTCTGAGAGTCAAAACTAAATCATCCGGAAAAAGGGATTTCAGTGGACATGATGAAATACATCTGAGATGCCATCGGTCCTTGAATATTTGAGCTTATGTAAAATTTTTATAATATTCAAGCATGATTTGGAGTAAAGATCCATATTTATCTATATAGCAACATTTTGGTTTATAAATGTCAAGGAAAGCCATACACTGCAAGATGAAGAACTGGTTTTACTTTTCAAAAATTTAACAAGTTGGTGCATTTTCTTTTTCTAGTTAACCCTTCAGAGGGCTGGTCTCACACAATTTTTTTGGGTCTCCTTTGCTTTTCACTGCAAATGTTAGAGCTCCTCCTGCCCCTAATGCACACATCCTTTCTGTTCCCTGCTCTCTGTGACCACTCAGATCCATAAAGTCCACGTGTGCCATTCACCCCTGCCCAAGGACACTGCCAGGTCTCCTTCCAGCGAGATCTCATGTCAGCCACATCACCCTTCCCCAAATTGTGCAGCCAAGGCTCCAGCTGGGCACAGGGCTCTCACTCTGCAGCATTTTGGGCCAGACAGTGACTAGGTCCTTTCAGCCTTAAAGTCTATGGGCAAATACAGTGATACCTACAGGGAGAAGACAATTGAAGACAGGAATTTCATGTGCCTTTGAGTACCCAAAGGTGCTGCTGTGGTGCCAGGATAAGCCAGGCTGATGCAGGCTCAAGTCTGAGCAGAATGACCAGGAGGCTGTATAGTCCTTTTGGTACTCATGAATGAAGACAGGCACTTGGGGTACTGAGATGGAGACTTAGTCATAGCAGAAAGAAAAACAGCCTCATTTCCTGGGAAAAGTATGTTAAAGGGAGTCACACAGGCTAGGGAGAATTTTTCTTCCTGTTCTGAAGAGAAATTATACAGCTACAGTGTTCATAGGTGCTGGGCACAAGGGAATTAATTAAAGGCAAAATAACAACTGTGTATTGATCTTTAATAACCTGTAAAACTCCTCCTTTTTCTTGGTTTGTGTAGCACTGAGTTCTGCCTCCAGCTGTAAAGCTCTTCAGCTTTGAGTGTGTTCACCAAGTGTTGATAATTCTTCCTTCATGACGACACTTGGACAAAATCACCTAACTGCATTCAGCATTTACTTACAGAGACCTTAACCTCAGGTAGGGGATAGGTTATTTAAAACACGGGAGGCAGATTTATAAAGGTGCCAAGGGCCCAAGGTGGCTGAGTATTGGCAAGCAGGAAAACACCACACTTTGTTTTTTCAGAGAATTCCTTGCTGCAGGCACCGATGGGAGCACTGACACACAATAGACCTGGGGAGCTCCTCTGCACTGACACTGTCAGCCAATTTCACATCTGTCCTCTCTGTGGGAGCAAAACAGTAAAATTTGCTCATATGTGAGGGCATAGACTGGCAAAAATGGAAAGCAGGAGAATAAATCTGAGGTGGTCTGGGCATTTTCTACTTCACAGGCAGCTTTGTTTTAAATAAGTTGGCTGTGTCCATGTCAAGGACACACCAGACTAGTTGGGCTGGGTGGGTGACTGAAGTCCCCTCAGCCTCCCCTCTAAATCTGTTTGAATGGTAGGTTCACTAGCAAACAAGCTAGGGACTGGGGGGAGAAAAGAGACCAAAAGAAAGGAAGAAATAAAAAAGAACAGGGAAGTAAAATTCAAGACTGCATGAAGCTTCTTACAGGCCTTGGCATTTGTTACACAATACTGGTTCTGAGAGCTGAGTGTAAGAAAGTTTAAAGTGTTTCAGGAGGAACAGACAGACTTGCAATTATCCCTGCAGCAGTGATGAAATGTGTGGAGCTTTGCAGCATGCCTGTGAAGAAGCCCCAGCATGTTAATCTGCCTCTGTTGGTTTTGCAGGGCATTTCCCTTTGCCTGTCTGACAGGGCTGATCCACAACCCTTAACAAATAACTAGAGAAAGAAAAGATTGTTATGTTTTTCAATCTGTGAGTAAATCTCCTTTTTTTATCTCCTTTATTCATAAATAAAATTGAGCTGCTTGCCCAGCAAAGATGATCATGTTTGTTATTCAATAGCTTATTGTTGAAAATTCCTGTTTCCTGCTGCTAGGAAAAACAAACTCTCATCATTTTCTATTCAATCTCTTCCAGCAAGTAAGGCTTTACCCTGGTAGAAGTTTGTTTGTAATCAGACCAGAGTCTTAGATGAGCTGTGGCACACAGACATCAGAGGGGTGTGGGCACCAGGGCCCCAAGGTGTCAGTGGCCATTGGTGACCTCAGAGGCAGTTCTGCTCCCACAGAAGCCAACAACATGAGCTAATGTCTTGTGAAATGGTAAGGGATTTGGGAATAATGGCATTATTTTGCCCAGGGAGCTGTACATGCCTGTGAGAACATAGCTTTTAGCAGTATGCAGGTTACACATGCAAGTCTTACACTAGCTTTGAACCAGTTTTGGAAATAATTAGAAGTTCACAAAGTTATTTGAAGCTACTTGTCTCCTCCTTTATACATTTTTAATTATATTTGGTAATTTCAGATGGAAGAGAGCTCTTATATAACATTTAGATGTGCACTTCTTGAATAATTAATTGCACCCTGAATGGGATGATTTGGTCAACTCAAACATGATTTGCTATTTGTCTAATGTGCAATATTTCCATCTGTACAATAGTCGTTGCATGAGATAAATTAGAAAGATTGCATTTTAACATAAAGTCTAAAAATGCAGAATAAAGAAAATCTTGCTACATTCCTCACAGTGCCTGAGAGGTAAAAGCCCAGTATTCCCTAATGTACATCACATGTATTTTTTATTTCTGGCTCACCACTACTGTGAGCGGGCATAAATGGCCCTCTACTGCAGAGAGGTGCTCTGCATCCACAGTGACACAAACAGAACTTTGCTGAACATTTCTCAGCAAAAAGATAAGAAACTGCAGCCTTGTCACCTGTATAGGGATGATTTACCTTTCTTGATCTCAACAGAGCCCACAGCCACTCAGGCAGTACTGAGGAAGACCTGAGATCTGTGGACTGCTCCTCTGTGTACATACTCCACCTAAAATGAAACATCTTCAACAGCAGCCTGGCCACCACTGCTGCTCCACAAATCCAGTGGCTCCAGGGAGTATGGAGTGTTTCTGCTTAAAACCTAGAGATGGCAACTCCAGCTCCCTCTCAACACAGGTGAAAAGGGAACTTCAGAAAGGATTTGGCCAACCAAGGCATGAGGAGCACTTGAGAAAATTACACAGGACAGTATAAATCATTACCTGTCTGCTCCTCTGTATTGTACCATTATTTCCCAGCCCAGATATAATGAAATGTAAACATAGGATTTTAATGGTGGTGCCTGTGTAAAATTAGCTCCTTGGAGCTATTAACACTGAGGTTTGACAAAATCATGGGTTTTTGAAAGAGGTCTTAGAAATGTATATATATATTTTGGAACACGTACCTATAAATTCCCTTTAGGCATACACTCCAAACAGATTGGTGCTGATTTTATTTTTTCATTTGTGGGTGGGGGAAGAATATATCACAGTTATCTGGAAATCTACAATAATAACTATATTTTCACTAATCAGAAGGACCTAATGGGGGAAGAAAAACATTTTAGAGGCCCAGGGATATTACAGAAAACAGTATTTGTATCTTACCAATTTAAACAGCTTGTATTTCCAAGTTACCACCCATAGGTCAGATCCTCAAGAGCTGACTAAAAGTAGTTCTATTGCTCTGCAATCTGTGGTGAGGCTGCTGTGCAGCAAATTGTCTGCTCCTGAAGATACAAACCTGCTTTGAAGATACAAACTGGCTCTTCAGTCCTAATGGGGCATCTCTGGAGAATGTATTAATTTTATCTCACCATGGAAGCAATTCCATGTGAACCTTTAGGGAAATAGATGCCTTCACCAATCCCTCAAATGTTTTAAACCCTCCAGTCAGCCTCAGCAGCAAACACTTCTCCTCCATTCTTTCCACTGGGGAGAAACTCTGGCAGGATAAACCTCAATTTGACCCCCAAAATACTGACACAGCAAAGTATGCACTTTTAAGAGCAGGTTGCATTTGTGCTGGCAAGATGAGGGCACTTCCACATTGGAGGGTCAGGGAAGGCACAAAACAAGTGGGTTCTGGAGGAAATCTCTTCCCCAGCACCTTCAGCTGAAGCAGTACAATCCTTAGGGAGGGCGCAGTAACACCTTGTGCTGGATACTGGTAATGAACCCTGCAAGGGGGCAAAGGGTTAATGGAAAACTGACTCTCCTTCACATGCAAACGATTTAAAACCTGCAGATTACAGTACCTACCCATTGATTTTTAGTGCGATGAGGGCAGCAGGAATGCAGTGTATGTCACGTAACTCATGGCTGGTACTGGGGGGTTGATGTGCGGAACTGAAGAGCTCAGCACAGTGATGGGGTGGCTGGAGGTAAAACCAAGCAGGGAAGGGAGGCAACAGGAGAGAAGGTCTGAGCAGTGATGTAAGTGATGCAGACAGATTGGGCTACTTCCTACAGGGCCATGATCCATGGATAACACGGCTGGCAGAAAGGTGCCACGAGCAGGGTGTGGGGGCACTGAGGAGCTCACGCTTTTCTCCAGCTCTCAGCACTGCTGGCATCACTCCTGCAGGGAAGAGAAATGGGGCTCTGAGTGGGGAACTTGCTTTGCATAGCTGTGTGGGTGGGATGAACCTTGGGGTGCAGGGAATCACAGAGGTTTTGTGCTGCTGCTGACCGGAATTTTAAAAAGCAGTAGCATTTTGTATAAACATTACATTTAAATCTCTTTGACATTTTCCCCTTGGTGCTAATTATTCCCAGCAGCTTCTCACCATGCAGCAAACGCCTGGCACCGTGACAGTTATTAAAAACCTGTAAACAGGCTCTGGTGGAAAATGCCTGGAGTCACCTTGCCATGTTAAAAAGAAACTGTCAAATAAACAAAACCAAATTGAATTGAGCCCCACTTAGGCAGCTTCAGAAACTTCTCAGAGGAGAGGCTCAGGTAGGATCTTATCAGTAAATACATGATGGGAAGGTATAGATTAGATTGAACGGAAGTCTTCCAAGTGGAGCCAAATGACAGGAAAAGAGGCAGTGGGAACAAATTGAAATACAGGGAATTCCAATTGAACATAAGAAAATCCTTCTCTACTGTGAGGAGGTTGCCAAGAGTAGTGGTGGGTCTGCACCCTTTGCACTACTCAAAAGCCACCTGGACGTGGTCCTGAGCAGTCAGCTGTAGGTGTCCCTGCTTGAGCAGGGGGACTGGACCAGGAGACCTCCAGAGGAGCCTGGGCTGTTCTACAATTCTGAGTTTTGTGTGCAAATGTGCTGTTCCTGGTGAGAAACAGCTCTGGGAGGCACTGCCTGAGGGATCTGCTCACCCTGAAGAAGCACTGACTCCAGACCTCTCAGGGACTGAGTGTGATGGATGCTGATGGGAGTCAAATACTCACCTGGAGTAGGTATTTCAGCCTGGCAAGAGCTGGGCTCCATCTTCCTTTTCCCAAGCCAGGAACAATGGTATGGCTCAGTTTAAGGCCCAGTGTTAAGCAGATTTTGCAGGATGCACAGAGCACAAGAGAAAATTGTAGACAAGAAAGAAACTTCCCTGCTTGGAGCTTCAGCTTTCAAGCACCAAATTCCCAAGAGCAGGGTTTGGTGGCAGGACAATTATGAGCTTCTAAAGCAAGGATTATTTATGTGTTAATCATATCACTTAACTGAACAAGGGGCAAGCCATGGTGGAGGTAAGCCAGCTCTTATGAAGCAAAATCATATCTTTTTCAGACATTCAAACTGCACTTGACAGAGTTTCTCACAAGAATACAATAACCTAGTAATTATAGCATGATTATCCATATTTCATTTTGTTAAAAACATATTTCACTATTTATTAAGTGTAAAGTAATTCCAGAACTTGCATTTGTAGGATCAGATGTTTTAGTTAACATAAAATTCATCAACAGGAAAAATTCTAGCCTGAAGAGGCAGCAACAGAAGGAGGAACAACCAATTAGTAGCTTGGTTTGTCAGCACATGAGATAGGCTGAGAACTTTTCAGCAGAGCTTCATGACTGGACAGAATGAGGCCATGGGACCACAGCATAGGCTGCATCAAAGCACAGCTCCCACTCTGCTCTGTGTAAAGGGCTCCCTCAAGGAGCTTGCCAACAACCTTAGCAACATAAGAGGTCTCTGGGAAAAAAGGCTGGTGAATTAGACAACATCACCCACCAGCACTTGTGACTGTCTGTCCTTAGAGCTACCAAAGCCTCTGGAGCTGCAGGTGAGCTTGACCTGCTCCAGGCTATGACTTCATATTTGTGTTTACTGAGGGTTATACCCCATATCATTTCTGCTGCCAGCTAGCCACCTACTTTGAAGGAGGACCACTAAGAGCTTCCTTAAGACAACTGAGGAACTCACAGGTCTTCAGTCCTACAATTTCCCTCCTTCCTAAGGGATATGTGCTGTATTTCTTGCTATTCTCACAGGCTTTTGGGGAGCAGATACCCGACAGTGTCACACAGCACCCCTGTGAAGATGGGGTGCAGTGCCTGTAGAACTAGGGCAACATAAGATCTTCTGCTATGAGGCCCTTGATGGGGTACATTATAAACTGTCTGATTAGACCTTCTTCTGGAGGATGTCCCAGGTAGAAATACATAAATGAGAAGTGGGCACAAATCAGTTGATGATGCATAATAATCTTCCCAGCAGATAATTTTCTTTATTGGCTTCTTATAAATTAACAAGCTGCTTACACTATTTTTTTTTTTTTTGTAAGTTGAGTCTGTAAAATATTAACAGCTTAGTGCTTTCAACTTTTTTGGAATTGTTTTGTTTAGCAGTCAGGCTCTAAAGCCTTCAGACTTACAAAAGCATTGCTTTAAAATTTTATTTCTCACAGGAATGGCTTAGATTTTTTTTTTTTTGGCTTATAAAAGCAGCATGCCTATAGATTTTTCCATAAAGAGTGTTTCATTAAACTCCATTGGTGTAATTTCCTATCACTCCTCTCCATAGCCTGTTTTCCAAACCAGTTCTTCCTTTGACAGTGAGCCCTTTAGGCCTCTGTATGCATTTGCATAATGCCTACTTACCTTCTCATCTTTAAATAAATTATTTCTACTGTGTCTTTTCCCCTTGTGCTCAGAACTAACCGGCACACACATTCCACCAAAGCTGTTTCATTCTTGCCATGCAAATGCAGGTCCTAGCAGAAGAAATCTCATTAACTGATTTCAGTGGAAGTACTTCTGCTTCTTAGCTGACAAGGGCACAAAAAACAAGTAAAGCAAATCTGCAAAAGCAGGTAGATATAAACATATTGTTCACCTCTCTCTACTTCCTCTGGTCCCACAGGTTTCTTCTTGTGAACCACAGGCTGAGATCTGAAAAGAATGAGTTCTTTTCTTCTGAGGACAGAATTTAAATCAAGCAGTTACACAATGGCTACCACTATGAGGCTGTGTATTTAAAAAGCTATTCTTTATACCTGAACAGTGGGTGTCACAAACTGAAATGGATAAATTAGCTACCTACAGATCAATACTGAATCTATTTATTTGCTGAATGGAACAACTACTTAAAGATAGAACCCTCAGTGTGACTGGGAAGGTGACTTTGTTCTATACTGACACAGTAGATGTGTGTACAGGGTAGTACAGAGGGTGAAGCCACCATGCTGGTGAGAGCTGGGACCTCAGAGCCAGAGCTACACCAGGCAGCACTAACAGAGCAGAGTCAAGTGCTCTTAGATTCCTCAACCAATTTATGATGAGGTGACACCCTCAGGGAGCATTTTGCTCAGAATTCTAAATTTCTCCTTTAGTTTCATATCAACAACAAGAAGAAGAAATTGCACTGAAGCAAACTCAAATATATTTATTATCATGGTGTCCAATGCACAAAGGCATTCAGAGTTTCACAGTGCTGCAAAAAGCAAATCTCTTACTACTTCTCCATGTTTCTTGGTAATGCACTTGCAATGTTGGCTTTGGAGGTGCTCATGGTAAATAATCATGGCAATCTTGCACACTGTTGATCTCACCTTCCAGGAATCTCATTGAATGGTGTCTCAGGCCTCTGGCTGAGACATTCTAGTTCCAGCCATGATAATAAAAGCCACAAGAAATTAAAGAATTGAAAATAAGGTAATTTGGACTCCTCCCTCCAGTCAGCAGCCATCAGAGCTGGTGTCAGGGCAAAGTGTTCCTGCACAAAAAGAAAGTTACTCAGCTTGCAAGCTGCCTCAAGACTCTTGCCCATTTTTCTAATCACAAAGGAAGAGGCAAAGGTCAGATCCTTTTGGGTCTCTCCATGCCTGGGACATCTGGAGATGTAGGGAAATAAAAAGAGATTCATAGCCCTCATTCTCGCTTATGATCAAATGTGGGCCTCAAATTCTTCGTCACTCTTTGTTTACATATCTGCTCTATTGGAGCCACAAGGGTTTTTTGGCTCCTGACAGATGAACCAACCAACCAACCAACCAACCAACCAACCAACCAAATTATAAAAATAATGTTGTGAAAGAAAGATCTTACTACACTGGAAATTTTTATGCTATAAATATTAAAAACAAATAGTCAGTAACATTTCCCAGATTTTCTTTTTCATGCCATAACCCTGCGATGTCTCAGAAGAGGAAACTTCAAGCAGTCAATCAACTTTGCAGCCCTGTTTTAATTCGCCTGTTAACAAATGAGTTCTGAATGCCTCTTCTATTGATTTGCTTTAACATTACACCTTTTGTAATCCACTTGATTTTCATTAGAAACATTAGTACTGTTCAGGTTCATTAACACACAGTTTTGTCCTTAGGTTTCAGCTAGTAGAAATCATCCTAAATCTTCTAAAACTAAAGTTCACATAGAAGGTCTTGTTTATAGAAACTCTTTGTGATCCATTTCTTGAAAAAATCTTATTTAGGTGGTAGACTAAAAGGTCATTTGTGTCATGCTGCTGCAGTATCTCAAAAATTAGAGTTTTGGGGGCAAAATACTTGAGCAAATTATGGCTTTGTTGCCTTCAAAACTATGGAGACTAAAATCAGAAGTCTGATGCTTACTAATGCCTCCAGAAATCTTGCAGCAAAACCCAGAGTTAACAGCAAGGGAAAAGATGGACTTTAGGACAGCTACCACTACATTTGTCAAACCAGAAATAAAAGTCGAGTAAGCAATCAATCAATGAGTCAATGTACTTCCCACATCTAAATAAGAAGTCTACTGGTACAACACAGCCTGGACTCAAATCTAATCATCTTTTGTTGATCTAGTCTGCCTTCACAGGGCCCAAGGAGAGATTAAATATCACCAGTTGGAAGTTGGACCTGATTGGACTGAGTTGCAAGACCTTTAGAGAATTAGATAGTGAAATATGTTTTGTGATAGCATCAAGGCTTCCAGTCTCAAGGTGTTCATTAGAACAGCATTTTCCATTGCACAAAACTAGAGGCTGAAAACTGACCTAATATGGAGGTCAGGACAGATCATGAAAAAAACCCCAAAGATTAAGCTACTTTTTAATAAAATTGACAGTAAATACTATTAAGGTGATGAACTTATTTCACTGGTGCTTAAAGAATCCTGTACTTAGTTTGCAAAGAGGAAAAAGGCACAAAAGGTTAAAGAATACTTTTATTCAGCTTTCACAGTTCTAAACAGTAAACATAATTAACAATTCACCAATGGTATCAGAGAACATAGTTCTGGCATCAGTAAAATGTCTACTGTTTAAGGCACTGGTAGTGGGAAGAAAAAAAGACATAACATGGATTGCTCTTTCTTAATCAGAATTTGAATCTATTATGAATATGTGCTTGCTATTTAATGCTTAGGAACCCACAAGTTACATTCACAAATGTTTATTCACGTTCGGTAATTACCGAGACAGGAATCAGTGGTGACTCTAGAGCAAGTATTGCTTTTCTTTGGAGTGGAATCAATTTTTAACCTACTAAAAGAAACCAAAACACGAATTACTTCAGCAGTATGGCTTTAAGACCCTGTATTTTGCTACAATATAGCAAGCCAAGGTAAATAACAGTATACAAGTGCCACATACTGTCATTTAAAAAGAAGCAGTTTTACAACATAAAAATTAGTTTAGAACATACTAAAGCCTGTTTTTGTACAAAAGTTTTACAAAACTGAACTACTAAAAAAAATTCAAGAACGTTTTAAATATGAATCACACTTTACATGTTGTATGCATAAAATTACTTATCTTGATGCGATAAATTAGGGATACTACAAAATTTTTAAAGCTGGCATTTATATGCTATTGAAATGCACACATCAGAAATACTGAAATGTTAGTTCTGCAAAAATGCTTAAGAGTCCCTTTTATATTTGCCAAATTGATGTCCGGTGACTTCAGTTTCTGAAGGAACCACAGTGACCTCCCGTGGCCACCTAAGAAATCCCTATCCTTAACCTTTTTTTCCATTTTGTACATGACAATCCACACAAATGACAATAAACTTAAAGGTACAACAATGGATTCATGCCTGGTCCAGCTACTCCAGAAAACTACAGTGTTTCTATCTGAAATGAGCATAACGGAGCACAGCCTTCACACAATCTAGCTCCTGGTCACAGAAAAAAATCAAACGTCCTCTATGATTTATCAAGAAACTATTCCAGAACCTTTTAAAGAACTGTTTTCTATAAGTCAGTGAGAGATGATGTATAACAGATGTTCAACACTTATTCAATATTAGACTCCCAAATACATAAATTCAGCTTTTGAGAGAGCAAAGGAAGGGAATGTAAATTGATGCTGTCCAAACCAAGTCCAAAACAGAACACAGGTAAAGTTGTACAAGACTTAGATGTGAGTCAAGTTCATTGGTATACAAAGCCCAAAAACATTCTATAAAGAAACCAAGGAGAGGAAAAGAATCCAAAAGTCATTGAAGTGCCTTTTTTCATTGTTCTGAAGGGATGCAACCAACAGGAACAAAATACTGTCTTCTTATGTCATGAACAGATGAACAATGTGAAAACAAAACAAAAATCACAGCAGTGACTGTCTCTCAGCTGTAGAATAACAATTAACATTTACATTCTTCTACTGCTTATAAATCCTCTCTGTTATATCCAACTTTTTTTCCATTATGTGACTCTTCTGTGTTTGGTGCCAGCCATGTGAAATACACCTTCACCGGATCAATATTCCAATGCTTGTGAAACGATACTGGAATTTGGTGAGAAAGGTAGTCTTTTGGGTAGTCCATTGGCCTTGCCTAAGATGGAAGAAAAAAACAAATGCACCCAGTATACTGAAATGAGTAAGCCATGAGAAACAAAACATGACAGTAAACAGACAGGATTTTTTAATATGGACAAGGAATTAAAATATTGAATAGTATGTTCTCAGTCTTCCCATTTCTCTAAATATTAAATGTAATCAGAAATGGAATCTTAACAGAGGAGAAGCTGATAATTTAAATATGAAACTCCCCCCACCATTGACAGCTGCTTTGAACTACAGAATAATTTACTAATTCTCAAGTAGCTTATTTTATTCTCAGCTCATATTTAGATATGCCAGTCTTCCCCGTTTTTCAGCTAAATTGACACCTGAAAAACATAAAATCCTATACTGATTTAAATGTTGACTTTTAAAAAAATTGTGCACTGTTTGGGAAAAAATCTCTAGTGCTTCTTGCTCATATCATGGAAGGATTTGGTTTATTTGGCTTAGAAGGAAGAAAATTTCTACAGGCATCAATGCATCATGTTTTCCACTGTGACACTACAGTTAGCTTGTAAAACACTGCGGAAGACAGAAACAAGATTCAAATCTACTCCAGGTCTTTTTTCCCAAACTCCCATGTAAACCATGTTTTGTAAGCTCTCTTTGCCATGTGCTAGCCTAGAGCAATTTATGGTACTCATATCATTCTTCAGAATCCACCATAAAAGCAATAATTTCATATTTTATATCTCCACTAATGAGAATAGTATATACTAAATCAATAGAAAAATCAGGCAAGTAGAGCAGGTAGATTTATTTAAAATTTTTACAGTCAGTTCTCCATTACCTGAAGAAAAAAGTATTGTGTTGTAGATTTTTTTTCTTAAGAGGACATACAACAACTATTCAAAACATATTGCTCCTTGTTCTATTTTGTTTTGAAAATCCTCACCTCTGCCTGCATTTCTTATAAAATGTAGTTATAGGTTAGCTAAAATATCATACAAAGCAGCAACATATTTTAGTAATCCATGGTATGAGAATGTTCTTATTTGATCAGTTATATTCTGCTGAGAATCAAGGTAAAAAGCAGCAGCAGCAGCATCTTGGTTAGTGTTATTACATATTGATCTACAGTAATTTCACGAATACAAGCCGCACTGTTGTGACCAAAATTTTGCTCCCATACCGGGAATGCGGCTAATATTCAGGTGCGGCCAATATGTGAATAATTTTCTGACATTTTCAACCCTGGGAGTGCAAACCAAGTCAGTGCAAACTGCAAAGTCGAGCACCTGCCAGTAAAACCCTGCATTTACGCAGTTGTTACAAACTGGTTACTTTGTTGTGCGGCGGGTGGAGCTGCTCTGTGCAGGGAGCACAGGGGGTGGGGAAGGTGGGGCAGCTCCCTCCTGTGGCCCCGAGGCTTGGGGGGAAGGCGGGGCAGCTCTCTCCTGCTTAGCCCCGCGACTCGGGGGAAGCAGGGGCTCTCTCCTGCTTAGCCCTGCAGCTCGGGGGAGGCAGGGGCTCTCTCCTGCTTGGCCCCGCGGCTCGGGGTGCTCCCGTCCCCGCGTGCCGCCGCCGCAGGAGCAGGCAGGCTACATCCCCGGCTCCTATGGCCGCCGCAGGTGCTGGCGGGCTCTGTGACCCCCCTGCCGCTGTGGGGCAGCGCCGAGCTGGGCCACCCAGCCCTGTCGGCAGCCCCGAGTCCTCACAGCCCAAGCCGAGCCAGTAAACCCCACCCTGTTACGGTTCTGTTACTATTTGGCAACTTTGTTGCACACGGGTCCTCGCTGCGAACACAGAGCGGCTTATACTCGGGTGCAGCTTATTTATGGACAAAAACCAAAATGTTTGCCAACACCCGGCCATGCGGCTTATACTCAGTGCGGCTTGTATTCGTGAACTTACTGTAATTTGAATATTTATGACTGTTTTATGTGTATGCTTAAAAAGTGAAATACACTTTCAATACTCAAAAACAGCTCTCTGACCTGATGGAAAAGTGGACTGTGTGTTATAGGGATTCCTAAGCCACTGAAACACATCCCAAGGACCATATCATCTGGTGCATCCATGCTGTAACACCGACATTTGCTAGCAAGTAGTTTCTGAACAGCTGTTCTGCTGAAAACCATCCTGAATAAAAAAAAAAAGCACATGAAATGTATAAAAACTTCTAAAGACATCAAATAACTGCAATTAATAAATATTGCTAAATTATTTAAAACTACAAGACCAAATATAGCCCTGTGATGCAACACATTTGAAATTCAAAATTAAAGGGGTCAGAACTGACAAATAGAGTTAGAGACATTTTCTGAAAGATAATTACTTTTTATACTGAAAATGAATTACACCAATTATACCCATTGTTGTTATTGCAGCAATAAGTTAGCTACCCACCATTTTTTACTACAGCTGATAATTCCTCCTAAATTTGGTCTGGACTCCAAAGGGGATGTTCTCGTCAATCTTACTCAAATGTAAAGGAGGAGCTGGGGCCTTGAGACCAGCATGCATCACTAACAGAGGGTGTGAGGTAAATGGCACACGTTTGGGGAAAGCATCACTGTTTCTGTTGAAACTGATTTGTGTTATAATTTAAAACATTTGCACTCAAAACTAATGTAGATCTCAGTAGGAATTTAAATAAATTACCCTCCTCCACCAGTGATATAACTGTATCCTCCTGTTCCCAAGCCGTAGCCATAACGCTCTCCAAGGAATACTGGTTCATTTGGGTCATAGCAACTGAGCAATTTTCGGAGTCTGAATATACTATAATATGAAAAGCCATTAAAAAAAAATCTTGTAAACATTAATTTTGGAGCAGACATTGCTACCTTCAACAATATTCTAGTAAATAGCAAAAAGATGACAGGTGAAATTCAGAAATTCTACCCAAAAAAAACCCCTCCCCCAGAGATACAAACTGCTAAAGAGAAATTTATGACGGATTGTTTACTATGAGATATGACTGCGCAATTTGGTCAAATGATGAACAAATTAGCTTAGAGTATTTCTTGAAGTACACAGTTTGTCAGCCAAACTGCATGTCATCTCAGAGAAAACAGGAAATGACACTTTCCAAGCAATGATAAGATCTTTGCAAATTATCTATGAACATGCTCAAATTGAAAAATAAAAAATGTAGATTTGGTTATATGAATATTGCATTATCATCCTCTCACTATTTCTTCTTCTGTCACATGATTTGATGTAAAGTATTGTCTTGATCCACTGTTCATAACCATGTGATCCTGCACTTTCCACACTGTGCCTTTTTTTGCTTATATTGCAGTGTCTGATTTTATTAGAATGGGATCTAATTTTCCAATAGAGGCAAGTTCCAAAACACCATTCTGGGTGGCTCAGACAATGACCTGAGCTTATGGAACCTTTCTTCTGACACGTTTGTCTGAGGAACACATTAGAAAGGTTATAGCAAATGATGAAACCCTATCAGCTCAATCATACCTACACTGAGGAATCACAAAATGTGGCATATTCAGACTATTTGATTACATCATAACACTGATATGCACAGTTTTAACCAAGTTACAATGTTGTTTTTAATATCTGTCAGAAGAATACTGATGGGAAGCAACAAATTTTTTTCTTCAAGTAATATCAAGCCTCATGACTAATAAAATATATCTCTATAGATCTGTTTCTCTTAAATATATGTATCTATCTCTGTATGATGGTATATCACTGTATCTCTTAAATAAAGAAGGATAGGTGAATATTACTAAATCTCTTATTAATATAAGCAGTGGTAGCTCCTGAAATAATGCAATATATACCTTATCAGTGTGTCATCGTCCACTACAACTAGCCAAGGGGTTCTGGGAGAAGTATGATTCAAAAACCTTTCCAAAATGGCAAAAGTTTTCCCACAGTGACCTAAAAAGAAGAGAAATTAACAGAATAGACACTTGAATAAAAGAGGAATTAAATTAAAAACAACCTTTTTTCCAGTTATGTGTCAAGCTGTTGAACAATACTGGACAAACTGCTACTCTTAATTAAAAGAGCTGTAAAAATGAGGAGATAACCCAGAATAGAAGCATGACAGACTGATAGAAGCATGTTCTGCAAAATAATCCAAGATACTGTCATAGCATTTCATGATGCATCAGGTAGATCCATTGCTTTTATAGAAATATTTAAATCCACTTTAATATACTGTTCTCCTCACTGGCGACTCAGGTCCTGATCACTGCCTCCAAGGAAAGGTCTGAACATTTATCACAAGATTATAATGAAGTTCAGAGGTAAGACACTCTTTGCCAGAAGTGCAGAAGTGAAACACCCTTATTCCAAATAAGCAGGACATGAAAATCAAGAAGTTTCAGACTTCTACTGAGTCTTTTTTAGACTTCAGACAAACCTCGTTTCAGTCAGTCTGTATTCATCACAGTTGACTGTCTAAAGTATCAATATTACATTTAGTAAACAATCATTCAAAATAACAATATTATATTTGAAGCCACTTTTAGTTAAAATATTCTACGAGAAAATGCAGCAATTCTATGCTAAAGAAATTAAGGAAATCCTCACTCTGGTGATTTCGTGAGACTGTGAATTTAATGCAGACTGACAGGTGAACATTTACAAAATTAAACCCAAGATGTCTATATTATATTCTATCACAAAAATGTGGAAGCTCCCTGGCATGATTAGAACTATTGGGCTTCTACTAATGATCCACATGTGCCCAGCAGTCTTGCTGCCTCCTGAAAACATTCACTGCTTGCTCATGTCCCACTCTACCTGTGCACACAGAAATCCCTGCCTGCTCTCTCTCTGCCTCTAACAGACAAAAAAAAGGGGGCGAAAATAACCCAGAGGCCAGAACAACTGACCTGGTGGGCCAGATAAGGCTAACAGGTCACTGCCTGGATGCCTGTAATTCAGAAGGTAGTAGACATAAAATATCAGCCTAAGAAGAATATGTCAAATGAAAGAACAAATCAAAACTAGTAAACTCAAGAAAGCCATCATATCCATACTGTTTTCTCAATTCAAAGTAAATCAATTTAAATGCCTGCTGTTTGCTACAAAAAGATGTTTCAATCTTAACATTTAGGTTTTGTGCTTAAAGCAAGACATGCAAGGAACATGGATATAATATCTGAATACCATATGGCAAGCAGTTTATGCTTAGTAACCAGTTGGCACTGCCTGAGGTCTTTAAAAATAGATTTATGACTTTGTCACTGTTGATGATCCTACTGAAAATCATAAAAAACTGTAGAGCTATTAGTCCTACCCCAAGTAATAATACTTTTTTTTTCTCTTGAAGTATATCAGTGTACCATGCTTTCTCAAAATCTCAGTATTTAGGTTTCTGCTAAAAAGAACATGATATCTCACAGTGGGACTCTGAATATACAGTAAATTCACGAATACAAGCCGCACGGAATATAAGCCGCACTGCTGGTGTGTTGGCAACATTGTTGCCTTTGTTGATAAGCCGCACCCGGAATATTAGCCGCACTTTAGTTTGCAGCGAACTTTCACAAAGTCGTCATTTAGTAACACAATCGCGGGATCGCCGGGGCTTACTGGCTTACTGCCGACCTCGGAAACATTGTTTCCAAGTGAAAAAAGACACACCCTTTATTTACAAGCCGAAAAAGACAGGAACAATAGTGTGGTCACTTTGTGAGCATTCCCAATGGATCCGTGTTGCCTTTAAACAGCCACTTAGCCACGCAGGGCCGTTGTAGCCCTCGCAGCCCACGGGGGAAGCGGCCGTTTTAGCCCTCGCAGCCCGCGGGGGGAAGCGGCCGTTGCAGCCCTCGCAGCCCGCGGGGGAAGGGGCCGTTGTAGCCCCCGCAGCCGGGCGGGGGGAGCGGCCGTTTTAGCCCTCGCAGCCCGCGGGGGAAGGGGCCGTTGTAGCCCCCGCAGCCGGGCGGGGGGAGCGGCCGTTTTAGCCCCCGCAGCC
Source organism: Catharus ustulatus (assembly GCF_009819885.2). Classification (NCBI taxonomy): domain Eukaryota; kingdom Metazoa; phylum Chordata; class Aves; order Passeriformes; family Turdidae; genus Catharus; species Catharus ustulatus. The sequence goes on along the minus strand of NC_046222.1, from coordinate 52,673,016 downwards.
GGGCGGGGGGAGCGGCCGTTTTAGCCCCCGCAGCCGGGCGGGGGGAGCGGCCGTTGTAGCCCCCGCAGCCGGGCGGGGGGAGCGGCCGTTGTAGCCCTCGCAGCCCGCGGGGGGAGAGGCCGTTGTAGCCCCCGCAGCCGGGCGGGGGGAGCGGCCGTTTTAGCCCTCGCAGCCGGGCGGGGGGAGCGGCCGTTTTAGCCCTCGCAGCCCACGGGGGGAAGCGGCCGTTGCAGCCCTCGCAGCCCACGGGGGAAGCGGCCGTTGCAGCCCTCTCCCTGCGAGCCGAGTGGCCGTTCTACCCCTCTCCCTGCGGGGAGAGAGGCTCCCCCAGCCCTCTCCCTGCGAGCCCAGCCAGCCCCGTAGCCGCACAAGACTGAAAACACTTTAAAAAGTACAGAGAAATATCACACACTTTTATCGAACTGCCGAGGTAACTCGCCGAGGTAACTCACCCCGATAACACCCCCCGCCCCTCAGTAACGCCGCCATCCACAGGCAGGCAATAAGCTGTTCTCTGATTGGTTCATCGTCGGAACAACGGGAAACCATGGATTTCAGACTGTTTCGGCTCGGGACTGGACCAGCATGATACTAGGTAAGGGCAGATATCACATTTTTGTCCATAGATTAGCCGCACCGGAATATTGGCCGCATTTCCGGGTTTCCACCAAAATTTTAGTCTTCTTGCTGCGGCTTGTATTCGTGAAATTACTGTACTCTCTATCCATTTCCTGTGTGAAAAGCTTTCTTCTACTTTAGGCAACACATATGTGCTAGAGAAAAACAGAATTTCTAAATGACATGCTTGACATGAAAGACACATATCATCCATAAAAGTTCACTTCTTCAGTCAGTCATTTGTGCAAAACTGACAACAGTCAATAGCTCACCTCTGTCAGTGTTAGGTACGCCTAAATCTATGGTAGGAATGGAGATGTCTGCATAATCACTGTAGTATTCAATCAGGGCAGCTTCTCTTTCCCAAGTCTGCTTTACAACTGGTACTGCAAAACAGTGATTGGCATTCAAACACAAAGAATTTGATTAAAATAGATACTTGATCCAAATATTCATGGTAACCACATTTCGTTAGCCGTATTTCTTCACATGGTAATAAAAATGCTGCTTCAAATACAGCATCATTATTCTAAATGTTCATTCTATTTTCTTTCCTATAATATTTAGAGAAAAAAATTAAAATTTTGTGAAAGCCAGTCAGGACAGTTTTATTTAAATGATAAAGAAGATTCTACTAAAATATGACTATAGTTTCATGATACTATATTCATAATAATAATTGAAAAATGAAATATTCACATTTTAGCTAACCAAAGCACGGAATTCTACTTTTACACTTGCTAATGTATGATTCATAGCACATATCAGCACGAACACTATCAGAGATAAATCCATCCTCCAGTATTGAAATGGCACATTTTAATCCAACTGTACAGTCTGTAATATATTCTGAATCAGAAACAGACCAAATGCACCTTTTGAAATACTACATTGATATTATACACATCCCATCTGACAACAACAACATATTAATGCTCCAAAGCACCTGCCTCTTGAAACTCAGAGGACATTTTATTACCATTCCTATTATAAACATACAAATATTTATTGTTTCATTTGCAAATAAGAAGTATTTGTATAGTATAGTTTATAAATATCATACAATCTGTTTTTATCCCATGGAGATGCTATTCAAAGGAGGATTGCTTAATGCTTCTCTTAAAAATCAACCTTTTTCATGCTAGTTTGCCATTTCACATCAGCATTTAGAAGTGATCAAAGTGCCAATAATGATGCCATGAGTGTTGACATTACATCCAGAAGTGAATAAATTATGGGTAACACAAAAAACCCCAACCATCTGCAGGGCACTCAGAAGAAAATCATCAGATTGAAATAACGATCCCTCTTCCATCTTAAAAACGAGGAAGTCAGGCCTGAGATGAGCAAGTACTCTGAGCAGGTACTCTGAGCAAGTGCTCTGCATTCTGCTGTTACTGCTTCTCTGCTTCATGCTCTTGGCACCATCCAGGAGGTCTCACTGGTGGCAGGCAGTGCTTTGAATGGAGGAAATACTTGTATAACTTCCCTTTGCTGCTATACAACCCTGATGCTTGTGAACAATTCACTTTAGCCCCATGCTAGAATCATCCGTCACCTAATCTGATGTTTGTTGCCTACCTAGTTGCTCACTTCCCTCTACTTTAAACGTATAGGATTTATTACTGTTGATAGATCAACAGTCAGTTTGATAACAATTACCTTTCGTTTTAGTGTTAAGACAGCGTAACAAGAATTCAATACACTAATGGAAAGACTTTAATATTTTGAAAAGAAAAAAAAAATCATTTTTGTAACATTTTGCAACTGTCCACACTACTTTTAAAAGTTCTTAAAGAAATGTAAAAGGGTTCTCTTTTTTTCATAAGAAATGTAAAAGGAATTATGTACAAAAAAAAAATGTATAGGCAGGAAATTATTTTCTTATTTTGTTGCAATGTTTTACTTAAAAATGTTTCTCAGCAGAACAAAACCAGAAAAATTTCAGAAAACAAGGTTACAGAACGGACGACTCACAGACCATCACAAAGATGAATCACAGAGAATCACAAGAGCATCCAAACTTCCCCTGGAAGAGGAGATGCATTTGTGAAAGTTGTTTCACCTTTCTCCAAACAAGGACCTGAAACTCAGCAGGGTCCTTTAACACACAGAAATATTTGGAATTACAGACTGAGCCTCTCAATTCCTTTGGTGGAGCCCCCCTTGTTTCTATGAATGAAGTTTACCAAAGCAAGGACTTGAGTCCCATCTCAGTTAAAAGGTCTAGCAAGGGGGCTGTTAGCTAAAAGTGTCCTTCTCTTTCCCTTGTTTGTCTTGATGGAAGTGTCACCATACAGACTAATGTCAATTGTTAATTGAATCCCACAACACTTTGTCATTTCTGGCAAATTGTATCTTCCAAAGGAAACTACTGGAAATTTTGGAGTAGATGACGATGCAAATATTTATCAATATGTATTAATACTGTGATCACACCAAAGTTTTAATACCATTAGAGATATTTAAAGGTTAGCTCCAAGCTCTTAAAGACTTTTTATTTCTGCTATTTCTAGAACCCTGATGCATGTTTGCAGCCTTGAAAATTTCTAACTACAGATGGTATGTGTAAGGAGAGTTGTATCTGAAGTAAATTCTGAGGTTAAATTTAGCTGCTTTTAAAAGCACATCAATTTCCAAGCCTTAATGCTGCATTAATGTAGTTTCTGGCATACAATAAGGAATGACTTACCAGGTAAAAAGAGCTCTCTGAAGCTGGCATCCATTAATCTTTCAAAATCTGGAGTAAGATTATCCTCTATTGCATAACATTGGAAGCTGTGAGGAAAGTTCAAGAATTTTCCTCAGTCTTCACCAGGTGTTTCTTGAAGGATGTTTATGCTATCTTTGGGAGCCTTATGTTTCTTTTTGACTTTCTAGGTTTTGTTTTTTTTAATTTTTCTTCTTTTTAAAAATTCTGATGTTAAAAAATGAACATGGATCCAGGAAGATCTCTTCAGTGAACTCCAATTACAGGACAGTCAATTTTGTTTTGTCAAAAGCTACTTTAAAGATAACCTAACAATTATGTGATTTAAATACTACAAATGTGCCTTCATCAGGTGCAGTAGAATTATGAAAAAAATCCATACATCTCATGATTAAAAAAATCCCACCTGCTTTTAACCAGACTCAATTAAGAAAAGATTTTACTTTCATCCTGTCCTCTGACAACAAGTGTGGAAAAATCCTCTCAAAATTTGGTACGACTACTAACCAAGTACTTGATTTTCAATTTTTTTTGCCAATTATAATCACTTTAAATTATGCTTATAAACAAACTAAGCCTAATGTACACAGTATTATGCAACTGGAATATTAAAGAGCACACAAAACTAAAGCAAATTCCTGGGAACAAATCTCTTCCTTATTAACAAAATGTCTAGAATAAAACTAGAACAGACTGGTAGGTGGCATCAAGTAGGTGGAGCGTCTTCTGTTAAATTGGTGGGTTTAGAATTTTTCCTTCTAAGCTTTGCTGAGATTTGATCTTCCTCAGCTTAGCTGAGCATTACTACGTGTTAGCAGAAGCTGAGAGTCTCTCAGTGTCTATTTTCTGTGCCTCTGAGGAGGAAGTCAACACTAGCTGCATGGATCTTGTTGGGCTGTGCTCGGGTTTTTTTGTTTCTTGTTTTCAGCATGGTGACCATCACTGCTTGTGTAACACCACAATTTTCAGATGAACTTTTAGACGAATCACGCTATAGTGTTTCACACTCTTGATCCACTGGCTGGACAAAGTTTTACATATGACCAGATTTCTAGAAGGGACAAATTTTCCCATGCCATGCATTATAAACCATACATGCACGTGGAGCAGCAAGAAGCACTATGACAACATAAGCTGCTCAGTCTTTTACTGGAGAAGGCAGGACAAAAGGAAGGAGGAGATGAGAGGCCTTTCAGCTTCTTCAAATTTCTAAGTCAGCCACCAAAGAACTGGTACAATGAAAAGAAGTGAAGCAATTACCTGGGGGAAGCTCACTGTTTACTAGCTACTGTACTAATTCATAATCCAACAGTTCAAATTTACAACAATATAAGCTAATCCTTTGCATGTTTTAATTTAGGCATTCGATTCCAAGTTTTTTGCCAATGATGAAACAATTTTTTATCTTAAATGTTTCACAGCACTCCCGAGAACTCTGAGGAACAAAAGGATTCCACCTGAAGGACAAGCTGTTCATAATTCCAGAACTTTCCTGTTTCCAGTCAATTTTGCAAATATTTGCAACAAGAGCTACAGAGACAGCACACGTCAGCATGCTTTTAAAATATTCATTTTATGAACTATATTGCATAGAACTATTACCTTGACCAGGCAATAACTTACTTCTGTCACCATGAAATTTTTGACATGTTTTTACAGCAACAAAAACATCTTCCTTATTCACCGGCTCTCCCTATATGAACAAAACAAAAATTAGTATTTTAAGTGGAGGCTGTGCCTGTAGTATTTTATAGGATATATATGTCCGTACATATAACAAAACAGAAATATATTTTCACTGTATAGCCTATGAAGTAGAATAGTGTTCTCATGATACACCAGGAAGTAAATTTTTATCTCTCAAAAAAAAAAAAAAAAGAAAAAAAAGAAAAAAAAGACATTGGTTGTTTAAAATTCCAGAAATAACATTATTGGAAAATTTTTCCATTGATGCAGTATTCTAACAAGAACTAAACCACAACCACTGATCATTAGGAAAACACTGTGAGTAGAAAAACTTCGTGAACTAAGAATGATTAATCTGAAAAAGAATGTTTTCCTAATTTCTTTGAAATCGGTCACTATGAGAACACAAATTGTATCACACTTGGAAAAAACAGCTTAAATGCTACACACTAGATATCTTTGAATTCAAAAATTCAAAGATTCCTCAACTGTAATAAACCATTTGAGCACTTTGATTTGTTATCCTTTTTGGCACCTTGAATTTTGCTCTCCTGGAAACACAGAACACTTTTTGGCCTCTGGCTACACTTAACTCATAATATAATAAATGTATTCTCCTAGAGGTGGAAGAGATGGGTTGTACTTTAAGGCACCAAATACTACATTACATTTTATCTTTATCCTCAACAAGTTTTATATTCCCATCTGTGGGGAAATAAAAAAAGATCAACTATACTTTAGTATCTCACTGTGTAAGGAGTGTAAGGATAAATAATTTATAGATCATGTGCCAACCAAACATTGTGGTAGAAAGACTCATTAAAGCATGTGCAGTATTAGTTGCCAGGAAATATTCTGTGCCACAGAAGCCTGAAAGCATATCCAAAATATATCCTAGATAAATGCCAGAACAAATTGTTCTGTTGGGATTTATTTTAGCTTACTTAAAAATAATTTTTCAAGTTTCGAGATTTTTGAACTTAAGTATTATACATTTTAGTGAGAGTTATACTTTTACTAAGCAAATGGTATTCAAAATATTGTACTTACACAAAGTGGCAGAAAATTACTGAATGTTGTTGCACAGTGATCAACCTTATATGAATTCACATCATCTGTGCAGAACTCAGGCACCGGAGTAAGATGTGGTCCTTCCCCTTTCTGCCAAATGTACAGGGCAATCTATCAAAATTGCAAACATATCAGTAATTAAACTAGATAAAAGTTTTCAGGGCATACAAAGAAATCACATTAACAAGAAAAGTAAAAGATGTGGAATGGTGTAGCAGATTTGTCCCTGAGCTGATTAACCAATTCCTCCATATTCTGCCAGTGGTACCATGCTCAGAGCCTGGTGTTGGTTGTTGGCTCCTCCTGTTTCTTCCCTCATCATTCCCTGTAACTGGAACAATAGAGAACAGTACTTGTGTTCCTGGGCCCTTCAAGCAATTGACCCTCTATTAGTTCAGAATCCAGCTATTCAGAATTAATGTCTGTCACATAAACCAACAACCATTATTCAATTCGAGCTTTGAATGGGCATCAGGGAATATGCCATATATTGTACATAAAGTTACAAAAAATTACAAAAAGTCTAAGCAACAAATGAGCAGCAGCACGACAAAAACTTTACTACATCTGCAAGATATGGCAGTGATATAAATGCTATGGATATAAGGAATAGGGACTTGGAAAGTAATAGGGTAACAAAAAAAGAGAGAAATAATAAAAAGAATGCAGAGCACAATAAAATACCAAATAGAGGCATATGTTATTAGGAGTTATACACAATCATTAAAAACAACAGATTATACTCTGTGATTTATTGTCAATCTTGATTCACACAAGATGAGCATAGACATAAAAATGATTTAAGACAGAGAAGATGGTGATTTATTAAATAAACGAGATGGAATGAAACTGTCTCTAGGGAGACATGAGACTGTGCAGAAAGAATAACTACAGAGCTGAAGTAGGTTATCAATGGCAATAAATTTGAAATGAAACATATGCAAAGAACTGCTAACAGAATAATAAGTGGATGGAAGTCATTTTGTTGGTTGAGTGATCAACTTTTTTGCTAAGCAATCTGTGGCACATAAAAGGAGTGGCTCTTAATGATCTTTTTTATGACAATGTTTAGAGACTGTGTTAGTCCTGAGGTAGACTGTAATACTGGGAATATATGAATGATTTTGTCTTAAAAATAAAGTTAAAATAAAATGGCATTGTGAAGCACAAGGTCTTGCATTGAGAAAAATTAACAAGCAGAAAAAAACAGCTTCTTGTCTTGTTTCCCACAGCAAAATGAAAGCTGAGAGGGATTAAATTGTTTTTGAGGAATAGGTCAGTCAATGAGGGGAAACTAAATAAAAGAATGGTTTTACATAAAACCAAATTTCTTTAAATATGCTAAAATCTCTACTCTATAAATACACCACAGATTTATGTTGTAAATGAGGAGGTTTATGACCATTACAAGATCTGAAAAAGCAGCAGTAGTTTTATGTTGTTTTGTGTTGTTTTTTTCTGGACCAAACCAGCAATTTATAGATGCTTTTCAGGAGTACAAAAAGAGTTAAAACTACTTCAATGTCACTCATAATTTCAGGCCAAAATCTTAATCCTAATCTTAATCATCTTCAATCTCCTACCTTATAGAGCCATCCTTAGAAGATACCTTAATGTATACAACCATGTATGATTCATATATCAATGCAAGCTTATTAATGAATTTTTCTGTGCTTAAAATACAGCTCTAAAGTAATACAATATTCTAAACCAAAAAAAGAAATGCCATTGCAGTCAAGTTTTTTAGCAATGTTTAAGAAGAATCTCTTGTTTCCATTATGATCTAACATAATTCAAATATATAAATTTCAGACAATTGTTTCTTTCATTACACCACTGCTTACCTCATGCTTTAAATCTATAGTAAAGTCTGATTTGAGTGGTTCACTCTTCAACTTCTTTGCAAGCCTACGCAATTAGAGAAGAAGAAACTTAATCAAACATATTAAAAAAATCAATCACTAGTGCATGCAGGCAAGTGTGGCTGGTACTACTGACCATCTTATAAGGGGAAAAATAGTAATTAATCACATTTATGTCTATACTGCCTCAAGAAGCAACTTATATTTATTATATAATCCTTTTTAAAAAAAAAAATCTGAACAGTGTCATGATGTTAATATTTTTCAGCACACACACTTTGAAAGTTTTCATCTGGAGAAGGTAAAGGGTCTGGCATAAAATATTCAGTGGATTAAAAGCAGTAGTGCATTTGAAGCATCAGTATTGATCAGCATCTCAAACTACAGACAACATTCTCTTTCTGTGTGTTTCAAAGCATAGTATTTAAGAACTTTCAATTCATGAGAACATGCTTGCTATGGTAAGATGCATTCAACTTCTGAAATCTGTGAACTTTTAAAATCTCATTTAAAAGCACCTAAGGATCTAGGCTGAAATAAATATGTAGTTTGCTGCATAGCATGAGAAAACACTTCTAGATTCTTCAATGCAACGACTCTACAACCCAAGAATAAAACCACTGTCTGAGGGAGAATACATACTACAATATGGGATTGAACTAGTTAATTAGGACTGGACAACTATTAGCTAGTTGATGTAGGCAGAGTGAAGCAAAGTAAATCACATGCACAGCAATGATACAAAAATCTATTTCTGCACTCTTGTTTAATTTTGAAGTGCTTATAATAATTATACTTGGAATGTGTTGAATAATGGAGAATAAACAGGAAGTGACTTAAAATTCAATTCTTACTTGTTAACAAGTGGAATGCTAAGTGCCCAACCAGCAGCAAAATCTGGAAATTTAAAGACTGTAGGATTTTCAGCAAAGGCATAATGGTGAATTATTGTAGATTCTTCATCATATAATGCTTTACCTAAAAACCACTCCTGTAAAGGAATATAGGAAACAATTTTGTTCATCTACAGCATCCTTTTAGGGAAGATGACGACTGCATTCATGCTGAATAAAGCAAACCTGAAAACAAAAACAAGGGAAGCATATTGTTCACAATAAATAATCTGGACAAAAACTGTACTTGGTAAGAATTGAAACTAAAGATTGTTTTCTGAAATTAAATACAGGCTGCATTTTCAAACTCCAAAATATGCTTTGGCTTCCACCTGTTCAAAGAACATGGAATCCCAGAGTCACAGAGGTTGGAAGAGCCTCTTGAGATCATATAGTCCAATTCCCCTGCTCGAGCAGGATCACCCAATGCAGGTTGCCCAGAACTCCTTCCAGTCATGTTTTGAATACATTCCACAAGCTCCCTGGATAACCTGTTCCAGTGTTTGAATTCCCAAACTGACTGCCCTCTAGACAAGACACTCAGAAGCATTGTATTCAGGAACTCATGCATATCAGTTTTGAATTTCCATCCATCTAGCCTCTTCCACACTAGGGAACTTAAAAAGAGATTTCAGCTGTCACACCCTCACTGTCTCACATTTTATGAGTTCTTAGGATTCTCAAAAGACAAACTGTTCTTAAAACAGATCTTTTATACCCTTTAGGTATCAACAGCTACTAAGTCATTGCTGCCCATCCACTTGGGTTATTCATTCCAGACATCTTTGGGGCTGTAGTCCATTGCCCTGAGAGGATGCCTGGAAGAGGAGTGGCACATACAACTTGGTTTAACCTTGCTGCCATCTTCCAATGTGAAAGCACAGTTGGAATCAATCTACTGTTGAAACACAGAATCACAGAGGGGCTCAGATTGGAAGGGATCTCTCGGGACCACCTGGCCCAACTTCTCCAGCTCAGGCCAGGCCAGCTTCAAAGCAGATGTCAGGACCATGGCTCATGAGTTACATCCAAGGATTGAGAGTTCACAATGTCTTTGGCCAATGCTCATTCACCTGCACAATACAAAAGGATTGCCTGATGTTCAGGTATAATTCAGCATCTGAGTGCTTGCCTTGAGGTCTATATTTAAAGACATTCCCCACTGTTTTTCAGTTTTACTGCAGCCAGTAATGCCTTTGATTATCAATGCAGGACATCCTCTTAACATTCCTCCAGAGTCTCTTTCAATGCTTTGAAACATCTATTTTCACTCACTATTACATTCAATGCTACACTTGTATCAGTCTCAATTTTTCTGTTACTAATCTCTACATATCCACACTGAAAAGCTGCAGATTCCTTAACAATTCACATGCCCATTGCAGACCTCTTAATGAGATAAATGTATACCAACTGTTTATGATGCAGATTGTTGAGACTTAAAAGTGAATATTGAAGGAGCTCTGATATAAATCACCTTAAATTGTGTACCTGATGGACTGCTACTGCATATAAGGAATCAAGGATGGACTGTTACACTAAGATGACAATTACTATGTACAAAACCAAAATGTTCTATTTCCCATTTATTGCAGGTTGGAATGTAATTTGTTATTTTATTAGAATCTGTATATAATGCAAAGCAGAGAGTAAAACTGGTAAAAGGGTATCTGGAACAAAAATATTCATGTTTTTATTCTGAGAATATCAATTACTAGCAGGTGTTTCTGAAACAGAAAAAAAGAGGAGTTTCCAAATGTCTGAATATATTCAGTCCTCTGTTTCAAAGACCAACTGTTTTAAAAGGTAAGACCTCTGAATTGTTATTGTTATTACCATTTTAGAAAAGAACTGTGAGAAAACACAAGGCCATGTGCTTTAAAAGGAAGCAAAGAAGCTAAAGTGAGTCCTGAAGCAGAATTACAATACAGAAGCAAAACATATTTCACATGCAAGATCTGGGCTTCTTTTATTACAGGGAAAGGACTGACACCAAGGTGGGGTGTTTTTCTGAAAACTGAAAATTCCAAATACTAACACCTTTCCTGTCAGTTGCATTGCCAAATTTGCTTTTCTCCTTGGTGACTGTACTTCTATTTTGTTCTGCAAATCGTTTGGTGTTGTTTTTTTTCCAACAGGTACAGAATACTTATCTCCAAGACGGATCAGAAACAGAATGCAAGTAAAACACCCTACTATTTTACATCAAAGACAAACTAGCATCAGTCATTCAGTCTGACAATAACCAGAATTGATAACGGACAGGAAAATGGGGAGAAGGGATCACAAAACAGACTATATTCCTCTTTTTATTTATGGTACATAATTTTCAGGCTATTCACAGAAAAAATGGTTTCTCTGCTTGATTTTAACAGTTCTTTAACAGCTATACAGGCATTTGTACTGTTTCATGTTAAATATCTTGCTCTCAGTCTCAGCAACAGAAATCTCTGCCCCTGTTTTAAGGTGTTTGGACACATCTTTTCCAGATTTGGCAAAACACACTCAATCACATTAAAAAAAAAGGCAAATCTCCTAATTTTTATTTCACCTTTGACTTGTCAAATCTTCTGAGAGTTTCTAGCAGTTTTACGACTTGTATTCTTGTATCTTCTTCACAGAAGAAAATCCATGAGGAGTTCCTACCATAGGTAAGAGAGAAGCTAAAAAAAGAAAGAAACAATTTACTAATAAGGCCGCTTAGGAACAAAAATGGCATATTCAAGGCACATTCCCCAAACATAAATAATCTGCCATCAATTCTTCATTTACACAGAAGCAGAAAGTTGTTTTTGTTTTTTTTTTTTCAGTTTTACTACTGATTTGGAATTACACATCAGAGGACTGCTGTGAATGGATAAAGATGCTGACTCTGCTGCTATCTGGTTATAAAGCACCAGTTATTCCAAAAAGAAGGGAACAGAGACACATAAAGAATTTCCATTCAGAAATGTACAGGTCTAATAGCCACCTATGAATTCAGAAGTCCATAGATAGCAGTTTAAATTACCTTCCCCTTCTTCCAAGGGGCCCCACCACTGGCCATCTAACATCTAGCAGCATTGCAACCATCATCAAAATGACTAATGACAGGTTTTCTCACAGCTGTTGGTCACAGGTCATTCCCAACCCAAAAACTTCATTGGATTTTCCAGTACAGTTAAACTGTACAGACTGAAGGGACTCCTTAAAGACAGCAATAATCTCAACGCAGGATTCCTGACTCCTTGAGAAAAAATGTCATTCCTTGTTTCTCTGCTCCTCTAGCCTTAATTCTTCCACTACTCATCAAAACAGAGCTGTATCAATTAATAACATCATAATGGAAAAAAACCTACAATCTTTATTTGGCCAATTTCCTTTGCATGGCTTTTGGGAATGTTTCCCAAGGCTAAGTACTTAAGGTCGCCAAGAGAATCTTATGGGGACCTCAGAGCACAAAAGTTTGGAGTTCAGACTTCAAGGAGACATTGGAGATTCCTAGATAAGATCCTGGTTTTTTTAAAAAGGGATTTCTTCTCTGCTGAATGAACATGGTTACTGAGAAGAAATGTAGCAGGCCTTCTGGGCACAGTAAGGATACTGTGTCATAAGACACCCACTGATTATATCTTCTGAAATTAAATATTTTGTCCAACTTATCCTGTGCTCAAGAATTAAAAATTAAGAATTTTCACAACTTCTTAGAGACCTCCTTAAAAATGCTGACAACTACAGGACTGATAAATCTATTCTTTTGAAAGCAGTTTTCTGATACAGGTGCATCTTATATCTAAATTAAAACCAGCATCAGCTGCTGCAGGATGGGCTGAACTTCCTCCATCCTCTTTCGTCCATTAAGAAAACAAAACAATACAAGCTTCCAAACATCAATATACTTCTAAACTACTCCATGTCTTCATTCAACAAAAGTACTAAGTGAAACAGTACACACACGGAAATCCGTATTCCAGAAATCTCAAGATGGAAATCCTCTACTTATGATTCCTCTTCTGATTTCTAAAGAATTTTGTTCTGCTTTTTCACACAAATAAGCATTTGTATTTTTTCTTTTAGTTTTGCCATCTTTTAAGAGCTGTATCTGTAAGCCCTGTCACCAAGACATAAATAATTCAGAAGAGGAACCACAAGGTCATTGAAACAGGAGCTAAGCAGGGGAAAAAAGGAAAGATGATTGATAGTTTGAACATCATCTTCCAGTTTTTCAATTTACTTCAAATCTCTTTTGCTATTTTTCACAGTTTCCATATATCTCAAAGACAGCCGCTATACAAGCACTATTTTCATTTTTCTACACACAAAGCAGTGGAAAACAGAAGGAAAAGTACCCTGTCCTGCAACCACTCTGACATAAAAACCTCACCCTGAGTAAGTCTAATAAATTATATTAACTAAATTAAACCTCAAGATTTCAAATGCAAGCTTCAGGCAAAAGATAGTCTTCAGTATCATGGAGCTTCAGGATTTCTGAAACAAAATGTTTCCTGACAGTTTGCAAGATACTATCATGAAAATGCAGCATGTCTTCCTTGGAGCCATCTGCATAAGCTAAGAAGAAAAGATACTTGAGACTACCTGTCTTTTCTGATCATACTAATATGAATATTTGCCATACAAGCATCTAAAAAGATGCTGAACCCTACAACTTCTCGCTAGAGAGACATGCAATCTCTTGTAAACACTATAAGCAATAAAAACCTCAAACAAATATTATGATCTCTTTTTAAAAACATTTATTCCACTTCATTCAGTCAAGTAATCTGAAAGATCAAAATTTATGTAATGCTTCACACTTACACTGTGAGAACTGGGGACCAAATAGAAAAATACAGATCTATAAATGTTGTTTCTTTAGACTAGTTTACTTCCCTAATAATTTTAAAATGCACCAGGATTTGAAGCAGGTTGTTGCTCAAATAAATTATATTGTTATTGTTCTTTTATTTTAAATAGGCTTCCCTGATTTAATTAAGTTTATCAGAAAATTGCTTTGTGAAATGAAAATAAAAGAAGTACAGTAAGAAAGTTAAAATCTAAGGTTGCAACTCTCATTAATAAATTTTGCTTCTGAAAAAAGAAGTCTGAGTAATAAATATATTCTTGGTTACAAACGCTTCTGAAAATAACTGGCATTCATTACACTTACTCTTTCATTAATGGCAATATTGTCCATGCACCTTCATGCCTGTCGATCTGATGAATAAGTAGAACTTTAGGCAATTCCTTTAAGACAAATAAAAATATTCCCATTAAACTTGAATTAAATGTACTTTCTTCCTAAACATCAATTACTCTTTAAAATTTTTTTCTGGAATGACTTAGTTTTCACTGGTTTTGACTGGCAAGTAGACCTGAAGAATAGATGACTTAGGATGGTATGAAACAAGGTGATCTGCAAGTTAGGGATAGTGCTTCTTCCAACTCATAATTTCTTAATTGTCTTTCAGTTATAAGTTAACAGACTTCAAGTTAAATACTTTGCATAAGAACCCATGTAATCAATACATCATATGTCACACCATAAAATCCCATATTGTAAAGAAATATTTATAAGTAATGTAGTATATTCTACAAAGGCTTCCTTTGGACAAGCATGTTACACACAGCTTAAGTGAGAGTTCTAACACTCCTCACTTTGAGCTGAGCTTTGACCTGTCACACTGACATCATGACAAATACCCATGGATTTACACAAAAATCAAAATGAGGAGTTAGCATTTTTCTCTTTCTGAAAGATGAAAGAAGCTTTCCTACAAAGGAAAGTTCTTTTGCTCTTTGTTACTTGAAACCCCTTTGATGTGGCAGATCCCAATGTCTAGCAGATAAGCCATCATTCTGGGGTAATTTCCAAGAAAAGACCATTTAAACACGGCCTTCTGATAAACCAAACTGCTTGATTTGTAATACATGCCAAAAGCTGGATACAGATACCATGCCTTAAAACACAGGGACCACTGACAGGGGGTCACTGCCCACAGGAGGGACTCACCACAGCATTCAGGGCAATAGCACTTTGGGCTGGCACAAAACTTCAGGTGAGATGCTTAGGAGAGAGACAAAGGTCAGCAAAAGGAGAATTACGATGGGTTGAGGAGTGGTTAAAGCACAGCTGGAAATTAAGCACCATGCAGCTGCTCGTTCAACCCTCCTGTTTCCCTCTTTCCTCTATCCTAGCTGGAACCAGGACAAGGAGGAAAAATCATTGGTAAGTGTAGGAGAAAAAAGGAGTTGGTCACTTGTAACAAATTGCTGGCCAGGACACTTGTCTGGCCATGCCCTGCTCTGATCACTGCAGCCTGTCCTGTCTCCTCCTTAAATTCCATTTCTGACTCCTGGGCAGGATGCTTTGTGTGTCTGTCTTTGGAGGTCTGTGTTCCCAAAACCAGAGAGAGGACCATGAGTTGTAGAGGTGCACCTGTCTCTCCAGGCCCTAATCCTTGTCCACTTACAGCCAAACATTCCTGCTTGATGAAGGCTTTTTGTGAACTATGCCATTAACACAAAATTCACACCTAAACACAAAAATAATTTATTTTCTAAGAAAAGCTATAAGATAAAGTTTACACTATTTGCTGACTCTGTCAAGTTTACTTTAAATAATTTTAAAGGGCAATTAAGCAGAGCACCTAGAAATACATAAACTCTCCAAATTTCATATGCTAAGGAAATATCTCTACCACTCTAAGGAATAACTGTGTCTCTCAGGATTGCATTAATCTTATACAAAAATAAGGATTTATGCTATTAGAGGACCCAAATTGAAAAGAAACAATGCCAATACTCTAGTTTGGAATGGGATATTCACCTGCATCTCAAAAATCACCATTTCTGATTTATGGTTCAGGTTCAAGCCAACCTAACAAAAATGCTTCTGCTTGTTTTCAATTTACTGAAAAGCCAAAAGTTCAGAGTTTTTTTGTGGAAGTGGAAAATCTCAGTCATAGTATTCTCAACATCTTGTATTTCATCAAAATGTGAAAATGGTAAAAAGTAAAGTAAATTTGGTATAATTTTATCTTTATTGATTTTGTTTACTCAGATTCATTGATTTATTTTTAGTTTTGGTGTAAGTTTATGGTAAAATCATAATATTATGCTTACTTATGGGACTGCAGATGAGAAGATAAAAGGGCAGACCTCTGTCTTTACAAGAACATTTACTTTTACACACATACAAAACCTGCAGCTATGATAGTATTTGTAGGCAGCCATGTATTTCATGTACAATAGGATCCAGACAAAGAAAAAAGTAGTTAATAATGATATACTCAGTGTCTCTGTTGCACTGAAAGCTGAAACTGGATTAATTTTAGATAAAAACAGAATTTACCCATGCAAAAGGTATGAAGTAAAATACATAATCTAAGTAGGTAAGTACCATACACTCAGTTATCTCTTTAACAAAAAACCCAACCATTTCCTTTGTGCAGAGTGAAGATGATAAAGGAAAAGCTCTCTCTCTTGAGCTTATCCAATGCTTTTACAAGGATATCTTTTCTCTTTGACAACCTCATAAACCTGGTCTCTTTCTCTACCCAACTTTCTCTAAAACATGAAAATACATGTCCTGCACGATCCTGTCCTTCCACTCACCTCTAACCATGCATCAATTCTAATTTAATAAAGGAGAAGCTTAAAACACACTGTATCGGTCTAAAACACCTCCTTCAAAAATACTGAGGGATTTCTGTTGCTTTTCCTTTCTCGTTTTTACTCTGAACCTAGTGGAACTGGGCTGACCTATTTGATTTATTTAATCTATCCCCAGTACAAGGACAGAACAAAAAAGCAACATGTAGCTGGTGTCAGCTTTGAGGAGTGGAAGGGCACGTGCAGCCAAGGTAATGAAATGTAACTTGCACACTGGGTCTGCCTGTCTCATAAAACTCTCCTACAAATGCATCCATGGCCTCCACTGCATTCATTGGTTATTCTAGCTTGAAATTTTTGTTTCCACAGTTACAAAGCACATGTGTTTTCACACATACCAACATTTTACATATGACACAACTGTCTTATAAACTAAATAAAATAATTCAATTACTTTTTGAAGACTGAGAAACTCCCCTCTCCACTTACACAACTGAGATGACTTTAAAGGCCAAAACCAAGAAATGGAATTGCTTGTAGTCTGAAACACAGTATGAGACATTTTTATTCTAAGTATCACCTACTTTATCAGCACAAAGAGATCAGCAATACCTGCCACAGATTACAATTTCAAACTTCACAAAAACAAAAATCTAATTGTGAATAAAGGAGTTAGATCCATGTTTTCAAGCCAATTCTAAGAAGACACAGACTCACACAGCCTCATTTGTACCTTAAAATCATCTAGTATTTTTTATGCAAGTTGAAGATGCTAATGACACAATCAATTTCACACCAAATCACAGAGAGAACTCTGGTTCTTGAATCTCAATATTGAAAGTTTTCTTCATTAACATGAAAAACCTTGGAGGACTAGTATATCCAACAAAGAAAAGGTAATTCAGAATAAAAGAGTTAAGAATTAAGTAAGGGAATTGTTTACCTGAAACAAGTATCTGTATTCTTTCTGCACTACATGCAATTTCCAATTAATCTACCAAACCCTGTATGAGAAATGTGTAATTTATAGAGAACAAAACTGTTTAGGGTAAAACCAAAAGAAAATGCTAAGGTTTCATAGATTATGAGGCCAAAATGGGCTCCTATATGCATGCAGGATGGCAGAGATCGACCCCAGCTAAAATGGGATTTCCAGGCTAGGTCACATTCTCTATGATTCTCTATGATCCAGAACTGTGTTTGCTTTCTTCTTCTGCAAAAGAGTTCACTGACTTTCATCTAAGCATAACCAAACCTTGCCCTGAGTGTATTCTCTTGTGAGATCACACTTTATTAGAACACAATTCAAACTAGATCTTGCTCAGCACTAATAATTACATGTCATGTGTGACATGATTTTGCAAGTATGACACAGAAACAGATACAGAACTGTGGTGAAATGCAAAACACGACAGTAATGTGTTCATTATGTTACTGAGTCACCTGAGCAGAGCAAAAAGCCATCTTGTAATACACTAGAGAAAAATGAAGTAGTGTATAGAATTTGCTCCTAATGAGTCCACTTTGCTGGTATCTAGGTGTCTTGCATCAATCATCTCTGTGCTTTGTGAGCTTATTAAACTGCCCGGTAAAGCCCAGAGCCGAGGGGGCAGGAGTGGGGATCTAAAACCCCAAGCACTGCCACTGCGCTGCACAGCTCCAGAGTTAGAAATGTCATCCCATCTCTACATACCCTACAAGGATGTAACAACATTTTCCCTACTCTCTCATCTTCTTTTCAGTAATCAATCCTAAGACATGTTCAGAGTTAGCCTACCTTCTCAGCCTTCCCTTGGGAGGTTAAATAAGCCAAGCTCTTACTCAAGTCTGTTATGACTACTTTGACAAAGAAGAGCTGTGGAATAGATACTGAAGTCTCCCTACAGCTTTATTTTCAAAAATATGCCAATTCTGTAGAAATCCTGAAGGATTTGTAAAAGAAAGTAATCCCAGTAGCAATAGTTAAAGTATGCAACAGCAAATCTCCTACCTCTAAGCCCAGTGGGTCAGACAATTTACTGGGAATTGCCAGCTTCAAACATTGTATCAAACATTACATCTTCTCTATATTCTAACATTTTTCTTAAATATTGAAAATTACAATACACATTTCAAACATTTTTCATGTTTTAAAGACATAACTTTCAATTTTATCCAAGAATCCAGGACAAAATATTATTTCTATAATCCCATTCAAATAAAACTCATGAATGATTTAAAGCACTATTTTGCAATATCACTGTAAAGGAACTTTGCTTCTGTTTAACACATCAGTTATTTAGGGGTTTCTCCAAAGTTGTCCAGTCCTTTTATTTCCTTGCTCTATTTCTCCCTTTAGACTTCTTTCATAGAATTGTAGAACAGCTTTGAATTGGAAGGAACCTTTAAAGCTCTAGTCCAAGCCCCTCCAATGAGCAGGGACACCTTCAGCTACATCAGGTTGCTCAGAGCCGTGATCAAAATGATCTTAAATGTTTCCAGGGATGGGATATCAATCACCTCTCTGGCAAACTGTCAGTGTTTCACCAACATCACTGTGAAAAATTTCTTCCTTCTTTTGAGTCTGAATCTACTCTCCTTTAGTTTAAGAACTTTACCCTTGCCTTATCATTACAGGCCCTCTAAAAAGCCTGTTCCCATCTTTCTTTATAAGCCCCTGCTAAGTACTGAAAGGCCACAACAAGGTGCAAAAAACCCCCACAACAACAAAACCCACGTTTCTAATAAGGCATGGTTTCCAATAATATTTTGCTCCTCAGGAAGCCCAAAGTAATAAAATATAATATACTATTTTCATTAGAGAGAATTCCTACTTCTGTTCTAGTCTCAGATGCCCAGTTATCATTTTAAAAAAACCCTGAGTTTTCATAATGTGTTTTGTATCATTTCAGAGAATTCAGTGAAAGGTCACAGCACTACCCTGCTTTTACAAATCAAGAGCAAGTACTGCAGAAAAATTAACAAATGAGACTTTATTTTGTAGCAAGACAAATTAAAAAAAAATGTGGAGAAAAATCTGGAAAAGTTTTGAGTGCTTATTATATATGCTACCATAGATGAGTATATTAAGACAGCAGCCTAGGATGACAACAACACATTGCAGTAAAGTGCTCTTTGCTCTTCAATTCAGTGAATAAAAAGCAGCAAGGAATACTTTCTCCACAGTTCCCAGTTGCATTCTAAAAAAATGCAATCATACAAAAGACAGACGTGTGGTATACAGCACATAGCTGTTATTACAAAAGCCAATATTAAAGATGAACCACTATAATTATACTGCCAACTGGTCTGAGTAAGATGTTTGTTTACAATGTGTTTAAGATAGGATTTTAATATTGTAGTTGATAATATTAGTCTGTAAAGCGAGTTTTTACTTAAAAGTAAAATCTTTGTCAAACCCAACTAGTGCATAAAAATACTTCAGGTTGGATATAGGGACAGATTTCTTCACTGAAAGAGCAAGTAAGCATTGGAACAAACTTCCCAGGGCAGTGGTGGAGTCACCAGCATTCTAAAAACTGGGCAGATGTGGCATTTCCTGATATGGTTTAGTGGGTGTGGTGGTATTCAGTCAAAGACTTCATGATTTGAGATCTTTTTCAACCGTAATGATTCTATGATTCAAGCAATGAAATTAGGCAATTTATGGGGTTCAGATGCTTCTTTTAATATCAGCAAGATCAGCAGTATAAGTAGATTTTTATTTTCAGGGAAAACCTGAAGCATCTTTCACTGACAGCAAGATTGAGACAGTTGTGTCCCAAGCTAAACCAGTGTGATACATGGGGGAGCAGGTGCCTTCCTCACAACAGGCTCTGGCCAAATAAATCTCACGCACCTTTTTTAACTAGGGAAGGCAGAACAGAATGAAGCTTCCACAAGGCAATAAATTTGGTAAATGTACTTCAAGTACTAGTAGAGATGCTCAGGAGAATTTACAAGAACAAAACAACTGTCACCAGGTAATGATTTTAATCTGATGATTTAGTAATTCTAGTCTCATGTATACTTGAGCACTCTATTCAAAGATGACTGAGCAATTTTAATATAGCCAACAGCAGTGGAGGAGGAAGCTTTATAGCAATCTCATTCTTCACCAAGAAAAGAAATACCTTATTGAAACAGGTTTTTTCAAATCCTATTAAGTATGCAGAGATTGCTGCTGAAGAGGCTGAGAGAGACACTTAGCCTAAAGCACTTTAAACTTCTGAATTTTTTGTATATATTTTGCCCTGACATGACAAGGCATCTCTGTGAGACGACAGGTCCTATTTTCTGCATTTAAAAAGTGAAGGACGTTACCACAACTTTGATTGGTAAAAGCAGCAATATAAAAACGGTACATGACGTGAAAGGCAGGGCTGAGGGCAGCCCATTCATCACTACTAAAACATTTAAAAGATCTCATTAGTGCAGAATTATCCGACTTCTACAAATTCCTTCAAATCTGCTGAGCATCCATTAGAGGAAAACGATCCTGTTCACCTTCCAGCACTCAGTGTAGGTAACTTTCACAGTTTCAACAGTTAATGAGCCAGACATCAATTCTGCTGATAATAAAGCCTAGCAATTGTCAAAAGGATGCCAGAACCTTTGCAGAATGAGAAGCAAGGGCATATTAGAAAGTCAAAGATCGAACAATTAAAACAAAAAGGTAGAACAGCTGGAGGAAAGCAAAGATTAAACAAAAGTCCCTCAAATGTGTAAAGCCCTGCAAGCTGACCTTGAAGAGATTTAAGGCAACTCTGAAATACATTTTCAAAACTAAGCAGTAGCTTTTGTACCCTTTTCCTGGAACATTTTCAGAAGGTTTTATTTTGAATGCACCTCACCTTTCCACAGAACAGAGTTTAGAAGCATGTCACAACTTGAGCACCCAAATACTGAAGCCCCAGAATGAGCAGTTGGACTTTAAAATGGAAATCTTAAAAGGAATGGTGCATTATGAAGAAAAACAAAGAAAAATGGCCAAGAGCATACTGACACTAGGCAATGTATGCAAGCAGAATAAGTAACACAATATAAAACACAGCTGCTAACATGGATAAAATAGTTGAAAAAGGAATTTCATATACTGACCGCTTAAATGCACACTCTTATTAGGTTTTTATACTGCAAGTTTTTCTCACATAATATAAGTGTAATTTTATGGACAGATTTGGAAAACAAATGTAAATATTAAAGTAGTGGATGATGTTGTAAACACAAAAAAGAATGAACCCTTGTAGAAAAAAAAAACACATTGCTAGAAGGGAAGCAAAGGGCACACTATTACTTTACACAAAAAATCAAAGGGAATTGATCTGGTAATCCTGAGAAATCAAAAAGTTGAAAGCTTTTGAAGTTAAAACATATCTGTCTTAATTTAAAAAAATAGGGTTCATCTGATATGGTGGAAAACCTTGCCATAAAGACAAATTATTGTAGATATGGAGATGGAGGGGCAGGCCCAACAATTCACTTAAATATAATCTGTTTGAACTTGTTAAAACTGCAGGATCAAAAAATGAATTGCCTGATCAGTCTCAGCTGGAAAGTAGCTTCCGAGAAATGGGAAGCCATTAAAGGAGGGAGAGAAGTAAACAGGGTTTTCATACTAGAATAATGAATATGAGCAAGTAACTCAAAATGGAAACAATAGGTATATTATGGATTGCACTGAATTTATGGCATTAATTTTGAAAAGTCTCATGAAAATTATGTCTATTTCATCTAAATATGCAAATCAGTTTAAAAACAACTCACTTGCCTTGAAAAAGAAGCTATTCCACTAAATCTTATAATTGCAACATTATTAACTTGCATTTGAGCTTTTCAGTAAGTTCAGATCTACTTCATTGGGAAATTTTAACTGTACAGCTTGTTGTAGGGCAATAAAAGGAAAGTACGCCTATTGATTTTTAGAATACATCTCTCATGGAATGAAATAAGGAGAACACAGTCCAAGAAAAAAATCTTCAGAGTTGTTTCTATCATAGCCTGATAGTATTGAAAAAATGAAAATTTCAGGTGAGATATGGATGTCAGAATACAGTGAATTCTGAGTTTGTTGGGTTCTGAATACAGGAAATAGTATTAAACACTAACAGAGGACTACTTTGGAAAACAGAACTTCAGGTAGCTTCATTCCAGCATCTGAAAGCAAACGTGAAAACAGAGCTGGAAGAACTTCAGGAAACATTAACTCACGCAGAATGTCTCACTGGAAAATTACAGAAATTTCACGATTATAAGCCGCACTATTATTTATTTGACTAAAATTTTGGTCCGAACCCAAAGTGCAGCTTATAATCAGGTGCGGCTTATATACGGACAAAAAAACGAAAAGTTGCTGTTTTAGTTTGGAGGACAGGTGTCTGCTGAGAAAGGCAGGAACTTCTCTTTGAAATGGAGAATGTAAACCCCCTCCCTCCAAATTATTATAATTTTGAAATCAAGGGGCTTTCAGGCAAAGATATGGGAATTAGGAATAACAGTTCTTTTCTAGGGAAATTAAAATAGAAATACAGTGCTACAAAGAAACAAACTCCAAACCCTGACAAAGTCAGAGTACAACCTGACACCCTGTCAGGCAGGGTGTTGGCAGCAGTCCCATTAAATGGTGGCTGCATCCTCCTGCAGTGACAGATGTGATTCAGTTGGAGCAGTGCTCCTGTACAAGGTGCAGTTTCCTTCCAGAGGTCCAGCGGTGATGTGGAGAAATCCGGTTTTCCTCTGGAGTCCAGTGGAGAAAGGGGCTCCCTTAGTGTCCCAAAACTTCTGTTTTATCTTGGTAAGAAATGCTGGGCTCTTCCCCCTGGCTGGTGCAACTTCCAATGGGATGAAGTAATTTTATCAGTCCCACAGTGGGACTCAATGGGCCATTAGCAGAAAATGACTCGCTGGAGGAAGGATGGGTTGTGAAAAGATAAAGAACAATGCCCTGCCTGGTTTCAGTGGATGGCCCATTAACAGAACATCTCCCACGGAGACAAGGATCACTGCCCCCACCCTCAACAGATGGTGATAGAATAGATACCTTTTATCACACTCTGTATTGTAACCCAAGAAAGTTTCTGACACCCGGATGTGCGGTTTATAATCAGGTGCGGCTTAGATATGGACAAATAACGAAAAGTTGCCGACACCTGGAAGTGTGGCTCATAATCAGGTGCGGCTTATAATCATGAAATTACTATAGGTAAAAAACAAAAGAAGTAAATTGCCTAGAAATTCCCTGAAAGTAATCTCGCAGTGATGGCCAAAACATCAGCAGGAGCAATTTGAAGGCAGATCATTTCAGTTAGGAATATGGTGATGGTTAGCATATATACACTAAAATTCAAGCAAACTGATTTTACTTTTTGCCCCTCTCCAATCCCTTAACAGAAAAACCTTCCATATTATTATAACAGTGCAATGCTGCCATCAGTACAGCCTAGTCAATTTAAACTGGTTTTTAAAGCACATATGCCATGCCCAGTTGTCAAAGGCACTTTGGCAACAGATATTGTAGCCATGAGCCTAATGCCACAATAAAATAACTCTGACATGGACAGTTAGAGGCTTTTCAACATCAGAGATCAGCAGCTAAGACACTGTGTTACAGTTCATTTGTGTTGAAAGCAGTAAAACAGAATCTGGTGTAGCCATGGTCTTCCAAAATAAAAAGGACACTGAACTTCTGAGGCACAGACCACCGGTACATGCCGGCTGGGTTTCTGATCGAAACAGGATTTTGCAAAATTGTTTTAAATTAACAGGAACAAAACTACAGGATGGTCCTAATATTTGCTACTTGTTTTCACATTAGTCAAACTGGAAGACTGAAGAAAAAATGGTATTATGAAAGTTTAATTTTGGTATTAACTGAAGTAAGCATTTACTCATGAAACATAATATACATCCATTTCCTGTGTATAGTTCCACACTCTTGACTGTACTTATTTAATTCAGACTGGTGTTAATAATCACTACAGTAACAGTCCTCAAACTCACAAATAAGCAATATTCCCCTTAATATGCAGATATATTTTAAATGTGAAACTTCATTTCTGTGTAATGTCACGATATTTGCTAAAAACAAAGTAAGCCCAGTAGTAAAAATACTGCAAATCAGAGTTACACCTCTATAAAACAGAACTCATACTTCACATCATCTATTACCCACATGGAAGTATGTGATACCCATTTTCATTTTCCAAGACTACATGGTATCTGTATTTAAATATTCTTACTTTATTGGTTTGTTGTTTTGTTTCGGTGTTTTGATTTTTTATTGTAGTGTTTTGTTTTATCATTTTAACTCCATAATGAACAATACTAACTTGCTATAGTTCTTCTGGTTAATAAACGTAGGACCCCATTTGATCTCTAGACTTTTCAGGAAAAATTACAATGTAAGAACCCTCGAGGTCCCAAAGCAAAAAAAATTCCTACTCTACTAGACCAGTTTTCATACAAAAATATACAGACTTTTTTCTTCTAAACAGTGTCACAACCAAAGGCAATTTAAAAGCACTGACTGCATCCAAACTGATAATTTTTCAAAAACTTTATTTTACCTGTTCTCTCATTTTAGATGATGTAATAGCCAAAAAGGAATGCTGATTTTGGTTTTTTAAAGACACAAATGGCATAGTCCCAAACATTATCATTTTACACTCCTGACATTTCCTTATTCTTAATAGGTGCTTCTTACGAAAGTCTAATTTACAGACATTAAATGTTCAGGAATCTCAGAAAAGTAAGAAGATTGGTAGAAGCTGTAATGAATTTTTGCCACTGCTAAATTCTAACTGAAGAGTTTTGGCTAGTAGTCAATAAATTGCTACAGAAAACATTTTTAAAGCAAGAACAAAGTACTGACATCTACTGGTGACCAGAATCACAGATTGGTTTCACTTTACAAAAATGTTTTAAGTACACTATAAAAAAAAATAAATGGACAAATCACTTGTAAAGATTAATGTCAGTGATCTAATCCATTTTAAAGGGAGACATATATGCTAGTTTAATGATGTAACACAAATCTAGCAGATGGATTCTATTTCTCATTTTAATCTAGCAGAAATCAACTAATGAACCTTTACGGATTAAACATCTATTGCTTGGGCCTGTAACAACAGAGGAGTGAACCTGATGATTCTGTCTTTTGTTTTCATACAGCAGCTGTCTTTGAAGACTCAAGGATTTAACTTTTTTCTGCCTGAAACTAATAATTTCATATGTATTCTTTGCTGTGAAAAATGCCAACTTAAATGTTGATATGCAGGATTGCACAGATGATATTCCTCATCTCCATTATCAGCACTACTGGGTAGTGTCTCACAGCGGCATTGTTAGTTGACCAAAACAATCAAGATGTAGCAAGAACCTGTTGATAATGCCCATTTATTTTTTTCCCTATATACTGATTGCTTTTCCCCTTTTCCAAAATTTCAAATTTGAGATTATTGGTGGGATTTCTACCATTGCTTCTCTTAAGATGCCATGACTGCTGTTCAAGAGGTAACTGTTGATACTGGAAAAGCATCACCATTTCAGCATTTCCATAAAGGCATCTCCTTAATTGGGCAATAAAGGTTTTTAGAAGCCAGGTCTGTTTCAGGTACAGCTCTGATTACAAAAAGATTTCACCTCTCTCCCACAAAACATGCCTATATTCCAGCCTCACTGAAACAATCTGTATTTCTACTTACTGAACTTTTCATTACTCATATTCTGCAATATCAGTCACAGAATTCAACTAAAATCCTTGGGTTTAACAATTGGCACCATAATCCTCTCTGCACACATTGTATATGAACACTTGTCTTAATTCCAAAGAGGACTCTGAAAGAGCAGAACTCTGCAGAACAAAGGCTGTGCACATGACTGATTCCATTAAGGGATTAAAAATTGCATTTAGAATGGATTTAATTACAACACGTTTGATAAGCTTGGATAAATGAAGCCTAAAACATCCAGAAATCTGATTTAGGCACTACAAGACTACTGTACATAAGACAATTTAATCAGATTTATTTTTCCTTTACAATAAAGAACATGGAAATGAAAAATAGGTCAAATAACCTCACAGAAAGCTATTTCATATCAGGGCATGAAAGTCACTCTTAAACTTTTGTCTTAATTTTATAAAAGACAAAGAAAATAAAGCATTGCTTATGCATATAGAACTTTCAGTGGAAGTTTCTTAAAAAGCTCTTCTCTCTAAGCTTAAGCTTTACAAATCGATTTCCACATTAGAATATAAAGTACAACATGTAGCTCTCAGGTCAGTGCGACCCACCAGCAGGTCAAGGGCAGAGTGCTCAGTCTGCAGAGGGGTGGCAGAAGAACAAGGGATAGTTAGGGAAGGCACTGGATGACAGAAGGACAGGGGCAGGAGAGGTGTGAAGGACTGCTGCTGCAAGAAGGGGAGAATCGTGCCTTAGGAATTTAATGTCCACACACATTTCTGCTCTACTGCCACGATGTCACAATTGTGTAATGGAATCCTGACAAAATCTACATTAGAGCACATTCACTGGCTCTATTACTATATTATTATGATTATCACTATTAATATTCACCTGAAATTGTTCTAATAATTAAATTGTTGTGTTTTTCACTTCATAAAGAATGCATCTTTTTTTTCCTTTTTTTTTTTTTGTAAACACACTACAGTCATATTGGAAAACTGCCTTCTTCCAAGTCTTATCACTTTTGCATCAAATGCCATCCAAACAATAACAGCTGCTACACAAGAAGGTTGATAGTTGAAATAAAGTGATAAACCACAGCATACAATAATCAAATAACCACTGAAATATTTTTTATAAGCACACAGAAAGAAATTAACAAAAGAAATAGAATGGATTTGAAAAAAAAGGCACAACAAACCCCAATATTTTTAGTAAAATGCGGTAACAACATATATAAAAAGATGCACTTAATATTCTCTCAACATACCTTTCCAAGATCTTCAGCCTGTTTCAAAATGTCTCTTTTTAGATCTTCTGCTCTCTTGGAATGGAAAGAATTACTTTGACTCTGGATGACAAATAGAATTCCTTTTAATTCTGTAAACAAGTAAAAAAGATTTAAAGATAAAATAAATTATTCTCTGATTTGCTCCAAAGGTAGTGAGAATCCAGGTGTATGTAGGACTCGATTACACAGTGAGCTATTCCTTTAATTATGCAAATATTTCACAAAATAGTAAAAGGGCATTATTTAATGCAGACACATGAAAATCCAAACCAGACCTTTTCAAGACTCATTTTAAAAGAGCATGGCATGACTGGAAGATGTGCAGCACTTGACAGCAGCCACATTCATGAGGTTGCTTTTCCTCCAGTACACCAGCAGTCTTTGTCACCAGAGTTAAAAGGCGTCCATCACAGACCAGCATCTCCCCTCTCCAGGGGAGATGCATGAACAGGAAACAGAAAAGCTGATTCCCAAACAAAGAGTTTAAAACCCTACCCAAAAACA
Organism: Catharus ustulatus; assembly: GCF_009819885.2. NCBI lineage: Eukaryota > Metazoa > Chordata > Aves > Passeriformes > Turdidae > Catharus > Catharus ustulatus. The sequence goes on along the minus strand of NC_046222.1, from coordinate 52,645,129 downwards.
AGTATCAGGTGGAGAGACACACACACAAGGACACTGAGCTGATACTCTTATCTAATGTAACAGCATCAATATCTCACCTCTTCACAGTGTTTAAACACATGACCATTAACTACGGTAATTTTACAACCATAAGGCGCACTTGACTATAAGGTGCACTTTTTTTGCAGCGAGGAGCTGTGCAGAACGCAACAAAGTAATGAATTACTGGTAGGTGCTCAATTTGCAAACATTTTTCAAAGATCAGTGTAGCCTTTAAATACAGCCCCAGGCGCCCTCCCCGTGCAGCGGGCCCTGGCACTCCTGCCCGCCCCTGGCACCGGCTGGCACGGTTCATGGCTCCTGGCTCCCACTGCACGGTCGCGCTGCATCCTGGCTTCCCCCTGGCCGGTGGCAGCGGTGCTTCTCGCCGCTTTCCCGGGCAGCGCTTCTCGCTGCTTCTCCCCACTTCCCCGCAGCTGTGTTGCTTGTCGCTGCTTCCCCGCGGCCGGCGGTGGTGCCACCGCTTCTCCCTGCTTCCCCGCAGCGGCGGCTGCGCCACTTCTCCGCGCTTCCCCGCAGCTCCACCGCTTGTCGCTGCTTTGCCGTGGCCACAGGGGCCAGGTCGCCGCCACTTTGCCGCGGTCGCAGGGGCTGGGTCACCGCCACTTTCCCCCAGCCGCCTGGGCCGCACCACTGCTGTTCTGATGCCGCCACCGGGCGGGCTCTGCTCGGGACTGTTGTGGTCTCGCACTTCTCGTTCCCCCCGTACCCGTTCCAGGGCCACCCGGCTTCTCGTTTCCCCTGCGCCTGAGCCGGCACCACCCAGCTTCTCATCCTCCCCGCCCCCGCGCCCGGGGTGGTGCTGCCCGGCTTCTTGTTCCGCCCGCGCCCGGGCTGGGGGTGGCGGCAGCTGCCTCCCTCCCCACGTGGCTTCTGCCGGCCATGGCCACCCACTCCCGCCCCCCGTCACGACTAGGCGTTCCTGTGGCACCATCCCCCCATTGCAGCTCACACTTCCGGTTTGGCAAATTTCGCAACTTTGTACATCATATAAGGCGCACTGGATTATAAGGCGCACTTCTGGGTTCGGGGGAAAAATTTAGTCAAAAGGGTGCGCCTTACAGTCGTGAAATTACTGTAAGTATCAATCAAAGAGGAGGAGCAACTCATGATACTGTGACTTCTGTCCCTTTGGCCACAAAAGGCTGAACTGAACAGATACTATGTAGAAAGTGTACCAGGAAACTCAGACTACAACAACTTACGACAGCACCACAAGGAAAGAAACTAATGCCCAGGAGATCTGTACAGAATGATGAGAATTGTGGAGAAGGAACAAAAAAAATGAAAAATAAAAGCTCACTTGGCTAATAGAGTAAAATGAGTGATGGACTGTGGAACAACGTGGAAGAAAACTGGAGGAAGAAAAGGAAGAAGTAATCACAAGGAAAAAAGAGTAAAACTGAGAGCATGAAGAAGGATCACAAGGAAAACACTGTGAACAGAAAGAGCATTAACCACAAATACCTACACTAAGGTTATGAGAAGATTGCTACATCCAACACCCGAGGATCCATTACACCGCTTTGTTCCTCTGAACAGTTATTTGTTAATGTAGACCTATGACAGCTCAAAACTGCAGTTGGATGTTTTTCTACTTTTGCTTCAATTTATTAGCTTATTCATCAAGACACTGTCAAATCATGTGAGGTTTCTGGTGATACGTTATGGAGATGGAATAAGTATTGGTTTAGGTATCAGTATTCATTTCACATTTTTCCCATACAGTGTAAGAATCAACAGTATTCATGCTCTGAACTAAACAAACTGCTTAAAAATCCCATGCATAATAAAAACTTACGAATAGCAACTAATTGCTACCTAGCAAGATCTTTGTTAGATTTCCTGTGCAAAAATTAAAACTGGTGTGAAAACTTAAACTATACTTCATTGGTGCTAATGAGAGTCAAAGGGCTAAATCTGCATGCACAACACCAAAAACACCCACAGAGACAAAAAGCAAACACGACCTTGTTTTTATATAATTGCTGTTTTAGTACCAGTATATTTACAGATATGGAAGCATCTGAATTACACTTAGATTCACTTACGGTACATTTAACAAATCCTGTGATATTTCACAATAGCATACTTTCTAGGAGTGAGATAACATCTACTTTTATGATTAAATCAAATGGAAATAGTTTCCTTTGCTATAGGTAAAGTACAGTAATTTCACTATTAAGGGGTACTCTTTTGACTAAAATTTGGGTCCAAACCCGGAAGTGCACCCTATACTCCAGACCGCCTTATATATGGACAAAGTTCGGAAATTTGCTAACCCAGAAGTGCGAGCTGCGACCGAGCCACAGCCAAAACAAACCCCAAACACTAACAAAGTGTCATGGGTTACAATACAGGATGTGATCAAAGTTTCTATTCTATAACTATTTGTTGTGACGAGGTGGGGGCAGTGATCCTTATCTCTGTGGGAGATACTCTGCTAATGGGCCATCTATAGAAACCAGTAGGGTGTTGTTCTTTATCTTTGCAACCCCTCACCCTTCCTCCAGGGAGTTATCTTCTGGTAATGGTCCATTGAGTCCCACTGTGTGACTGATAAAATTACTGCATCCCATAGAGAGGTGCTCCAGTCAGGGGGGGAGAGCCCAGAATTTCTTACCTAGAAAAAAACTGAAATACTAGGACACCGAGTAGCCCTTTCTCTACTGGCCTCTAGAAAAAAACAAGATTTCTGCACATCACTACTAGACCTCTGGAAGGAAACTGCAGCTTGTAGAGGACCACTGCTTCAACTGAATCACATCTGTCACTGCAAGAAGACTGCAGCCACTATTTAATCAAACTGCTACCAACACCCTGACTGATGGGCTGTCAGGTTGTACTCTGACTTTGTCAGGGTTTGGAGTTAGTTTCTGTGTAGTACTGTATTTCAATTTTAATTTCCCTAGTAAGAGCTGTTATTCCTAATTCCCATATCTTTACATGAGAGCCCCTTGATCTCAAAATTATAATAATTTGGAGGGACAGGGTTTACATTCTCCATTTCAAAGAGAAGCTCCTGCCTTTCTCAGCAGACACCTGCCCTCCAAACTAAAACACAAAGTCAGAGGGTGTTGGTAGCAGTGCCATTAAATGGTGGCTACAGTCCTCCTGCAGCGACAGATATGGTTCAGTGGAAGTAGTTGTCTGTATTTCACCTGGTCACAACAGATGGTGATAGAATAGATGCTTTGATCACATCCTGTGTTGTAACCCAAAACACCACGGCTGGCATGATTGTTACTAATTCATTACTTTGTTGAGCGTGGAACGTCACTGCCAAAAAAAAAAAAGCACGTCTTATACTCCGGTGCGCCTTATGTATGGACAAAGTTCGGAAATTTACTGACTCCCAGAGGTGTTCCTGATAATCCGGTATGCCTTATAGTCGTGAAATTGCTGTAATTTCCTCCCCATTACCGGCCGTCAGACATGAGACTTCTTTGGAGCACTGTAGAGGCTGCTCTTGGAGCAGGGCAGCCCTGGGCAGGTGCAAAGGCAGACCCCACATGGATGTCCTGTCCCTGCTCTCACAGGGACCAGAAGCAGAGCATTTATAGGAGCAGAGCATTTATAGGAGCAGAGCAGGGCCGTGACTCTGTCCCTACAAAGCCTCCAAGCACTTGGGTGCATTTGCCAGCCCCATCGGCATCTCTGTCAGAAGGACGCCATAAGAAATGACAAAAATACCTGTGAGGGTTGAAACTGATACTTGCTCAGCCCTAAGGAGAAACAGGACTTTCATCAAATCAAGTAGTTCAGAATTCCACAGCATTCCCAGCTGGAACCCAAATCCAGCACTGAGCCAGTTCCTGGGAAAAAAGGAGTTCTCTCCCAGCCAAATGCAGAAAATCAGAAGCACTCAGACAGTTCTTTGAGGGAACGCTAATTTACTTAACACCTATCCTAACTTATTAATCACCTATGCTAATTTATGTCCACCCATCTCAGAAGGCCTCTCCCATGACAGTGAACACCAGCTTGGAGCCTGGGGGCCGTCTCGGGCGAGCCTCTTGCAGACCATGCAGCCTCCGTGGTCTCCTGGACACCATCTGTGCCACCAAGCTTGGGTTGCCCCCAGCTGGCTCCGGCACAGCATCCTGGGAGCCCTGTGGTGGACACTCGTGGCTGCAGGACACTTGTGGCTCTGCCACCTGCTCCTGGGAATGCCTCGCTGGTTCCAGCTTGGTTTCCGTTTCAGCTTCCCGGCTTTCCCTGGTCGTGTCAACATGCTGGGTTGTGCCGGTGCTGTTGATGTCCATGGGATGTTGTTGATCTTGAAGGGAGCAGGAAAAGCTGTCCAGGCATTCCTCGGTGTTCATAAACTGGAAGGGCCCCCCGAGAGGCTGTGGGGAATCAAGGCCTACAGGAGTGAATCTTTGGGAGGGAGGCAGGAACTTGGAGAGAAGGACGGGTCTTGCCATGTGGAGAATCTTGAAGGACTGGGGGCTCTCAGCAGGAACGGGGGCTGTGGGAAGCTGCTCGCAGGGACGTGAGGTCTCAGTGATGGGGAGGTTCTCTGATGGAGGGGGGCAGTTGACATCAGGGAGGGTCTTGCAGCCTTGGTGGCTGTCAGAGGCAGTGGAGGCTCGTGGAGTGCTGGATCTCTGACAGCCTGAGTTTCTTGGACGGATGGTTGGTCCACGACGGAATCTCCTCAGAGGCCTGGAGGCTGTCCCAAGGATGGCCAGTCTCAGTGGGAGCAGGCTCTTGGAGGGACGGAGGTGCCTGGAGCAGCGGGCTGAGGCACAGCAGGGCAGGTGGCCTCCCTTCCACAGCTGCTGCAGCTGTACCCAGAGCGCCTGCCACATCCCGGAATAAAGGGAAGCTGATGCCCCACATGGAACCCAGAGCAGCAGCAGCAGCCTCTGCAGCTCCTTGGCCATACTCAGGCAGGGGCCGCAGCTGCAGGGGACGCTCGGCAAATTCGTGGGAACATGTGGTCGCTTCCAAGGGGTCGCACGAGGTCTGGAGGCCCTGGGAGCCACAGGGGCTCCTGAGCTCCTCTGTGGGCCCCTGGCTTGGACTCTGGGGCGCTTGCGCAGCTTCTGAGTCCTGGCCTGCTGCCCCCGTGGTGCCCAGTGGCCAGTGGCCCACCAGACAGCCGCGGTGGCCAGCAGCAGGACAAGTGCAGTCACCAGGACACCGACCTCGCTCATGGCTCCGGCGTGTGCCATTGCAACTGCACTGGCGGCTATGGGTTTGGCCCAGTATTTATAGGGATGGCCCTGTGATGTCACAGTGCTGGGGCCATTACACTGCTACACCACAGCTCAGCCTCACGCTTGTGTCACCCCCCTTTGTGCTGTCACAGCCCAGCCCGCCTCAGGGCAGCAGGACCGGCTCAGCCCTCAGGGTGCTCATGACCACGAAAGGCCTGCAAGTGGAAATGGGAGCCCAACCCATGGCAGTGAAGCGTTCCTAGGAGCAAGAGACACATCTGGAAGAGGCCTGGTGCCACCACTGCCCACCCCATGGCTCCCAGGACACTGTGGCACTGCCAGCGGCGAACAGCCTTTGCCCCGTGCCTGAGAAGATCCTGCAGACCTTACATACTGGATTAAAGATTTGGGCCACCAGCTAGCCCTGCCAGAGTCTGTCATATTGAATAGAAACCTGATTTATTGATAAAGTGAGGACCAGGCAGTCCCTGCCTGCAGCATGATACAGGCACGGTGACACAGACATGGTGACAGGGGCATGCTGACTGGCACGGCCCCGTGGCAACCCAAGTACAGTAATTTCACCTGGTCACAACAGATGGTGATAGAATAGATACTTTGATCACATCCTGTGTTGTAACCCAAAACAACACGGCCGGCGTGATTGTTACTAATTCATTACTTTGTTGTGCACGGATCCTCACTGCCAAAAAAAAATAGCGCACCTTATAGCCCGGTGCGCCTTATGTATGGACAAAATTCGGAAATTTGCTGACTTCCTGATGCGCACCTTATAATCCGGTGTGCCTTATAGTCGTGAAATTACTGTACTTAATAAAAGACATATTCAGTGTATGAAAACGTCAACAGAAAACAGTACAATATTGAACACCTCAGTTGTTTCTCAGGTTGAGAAACACCCAATGACCCCAGAGAAAGAGCAGTCTCTTGAAAGAATAATCTCCAAATGTGCTACTGTGATCTGTACATAACAGTTCAAACCAGAAGAATGAAATACCAGAGGAACTAAAACCCATCAAGAACTACATTCTGTTTCAAGCCCTTACATTTTACCTATAGAAGTGGGTTAAAAGACCTAAAAAAACCCCAAAAAGTTCAAACCAAAATAACTTTATTAGGAAGAGGCAAAAAAATTGATGTATTGCATCAGACCAGCAATTCATCTAGTCCAGTATATTTTTTAACAGTAGTAAGAGGAAAGAGTACTTAGGGACATCACAAAACCTTCACTTTCTCCAGTGCTCCTCATACCCTCACAGCATTGACAAATATTACCTTAGGAAATACCAGAAGACAGACATAATTAAGTTGGTCCTTTTAGAACAAGCAGAGCCAAGTCCTGAAGGTTTAGCATAGTGAGAAGTCTACCCTTACAGTGCAGAGAATGCAAGTCAGGTCTGTTAATTTTTTTTGCCAGAAGGACATCAGACTTGTCTTCAGAGAAGGCAGAACTTTGCAGAATTTTTATTCTCATTATTTATCACGTGTCCAGCAGCAAAACTTGTTTTACCACTATTTTACCTATTAATGTTTGACATGCTTCTTAAATACTTGCTTCTAGATATTACAAAGTTGTTATAATTTATTACAAGCAACTTCTAAAAACCCTAATTATTACATTTAGAGCCTAGCAGAATGGTAAAAAGTTCAGTTTCATCTGAAGTTCCTACAAGAACAGCTACTAAATATCATAAAATTTTATTTCAAACTATGGTGCACTACAAAAAGCAATTATTCATCCATGTGCTTGTGCACATGTTCACAGAAAACTTAACAAGAACTGCAAGTACAATCGAAGATTTAGAATCCTCTGTTTGATGAGACTACATGAACCAAAAAAAAAGAAAGTATTTGTGAAACAGCACTATACTCTACTTACCTCTGCCTATTTTACTAGTTGTTCTACTTTTTTCAGACTTCTAGAAGAAAGAACAAAAAAAAACCAAGTAAGAATATACAAAAAGCCTCAAATATTTCTACAGAAATACACCAAGAGTCAAAGCACTCATCAGATTCTAAATGTATACACAGATGTTTCAACTCAAAAATTAATATGAAAAATAAAGTAAAATGTTATTCATCATCAAGAATTGCAAAAGATATCCTAAACACTTGCATACTATTACTCAGAAAATAGAGCAAGGCGAGAAAAGAGAAAATGCTTTTTCGTGACTCAATTTATACCAGAGCTCTTTAAATTATTACTATAATGTCTTTTTGTAATTATTTATTTTTTTATTATGTATCTCCCGAGCGCTAAGTTTGGAATATGGAGCTCTACAATAAAAACACACCTGTTCAGTGTGGAAAAAAACCCAACACACTCTATTCATTTAATCTACTATCAAAATGCAATTCTTAAAGACTCAAATGCAATTTATATCAAGACAAATATCAAAAGGTATTTGCACATAACATGACTCCACTGGAATTTATTCACAGGTATCACAAACATCAGGTATCTCTGCACTGCCCAGAAAATTGTAAGAAGGAAAACAGAGCTTTCATTTGTTGCCCAATTTATCCCAGGTGACAGCACCCCAGTGCTTTGGTTTGACCTCATGAAAAAATCAAACTCATCTTTGCTAATTCCATAAGAATGTTGTAGGATTGATCTTGGTTCCATGTTTTAAGACTTTCAGATAGAAATGCCATACATATCCTTAGCAGTAAGCTCATACATAGTTTTCCTACCCTTGAGACAAGTTCTATTTTTAAATACTTAGCCCCCTCAATTTTTAAAATATCAGTTCCATGTAATCCTTTTAGCTCTATTTGCATTGGATGATCTTTCCTCTGACTTTTGCACTGAAATGAATAAACTCCAACTTCCCTGGTAGTCATCTGTAAAATTACTGCAACTCCATCCATTCTTATGATCCTTTCCCTGATGCCTGGGTTAATAAAGTTTAAAAGATTAATTTACTTTGATGTCTAGACATAAGACTGTCATTATATAGCACAGTAAGTTAACATTTTAAGCTAACCTGTATAAGAAAAAATAATGATTTTCCAAGCAAACAAAAACCTATGTGTTTTGTGGTACAAAAGAAGAACAAGCCATATTTGAAACTACTTTTATTAAAACACAAACCAATTGTTGCCTATTATATTCCTGTTAATGTTCTTTTTAAGAAAAGGGGGAAAAATATATTTTGACCTGAAGAGTTCTAGGAAGCACCTCTGACTTTATCTGAGGGAAGGTTTTCAAACTCTAAAATAGTATGAAAGCCTTCATAAATTATATCCTCTCTAAGAAGGGTAGCAGCTGGATTGAGACAGTGACGGAATTTAACAAACAGCATGTTTGGTATTGTCATTATTACTACTATGACAACAGAATGACATGACCAAATCTCCCAGACACTGGCAGATTAGCAGTTTGCAATAGGGGTATTTTCCACTTAGAAAAATTACTGTAGTCATAGCAATCACAATCAAAATCAAAAAATATTTAGAAATATGTACTTCTGACTATATTTCTATTTTATGTCAGATCACTAGATCTAAATGGAATTTATAGATTCTAACTATTGATTCATTCCAGTTTTTTATTTTCCTCCCTTAAATATCTATACACAAATATCTGTTACAACTATGTACTCATATAAAAGTAGTAATCAGAAATCTGTCAAAGGACATGCATGCATACACACCTAACACTCAGTATGTTACTTAAAGCTAGGTCTAGCTCTGACCATTAGTTCTCCTAATCTGAATAACCTGAAATTTAATACATGAGCTTTGCTTGAGCTGTGACTTGAGTGGTAATATGTAATAATGCTAATTTGGCACAGAGGCAGCCATTTCCCTCTCAGTGTATTATATAATTAACAAAACCAAGAAGAAAGGAAAACCTGTCTTTGAATTAATAAAGGTTATGTACTCAAAAACTTTTCTCAACAGCAATAGCACTAAGAACTTACATGACACACAGCAGAAAGACATCACATGAAATTTGGTACTACTGAAGTCAATAATTAAATATTCAATGCCGCAGATATTGGGCTCTCTGCTTAGGTCTGTTCTATCTTATATTGTAATGTCTGTAAAATGTTCCTCCTCTAGCAATTAAAATTCATTACCTGCAGCACTGGTAGTTCAGTCTCATCTTCTGCACCTTCAGAAACTACACTTAGAGCAAAGGCTGAAAGAAAAAATAGACTTTTTTCATATTACAGGAGCTCACCTTCACAACTGATGAAGTTCTGTAGCAAAAAAAAAAACCAAACAATTCCTCCCCCCCATTCATTTAGGTAGATTTTTCACATTAAATGATACTGTATTTGTAATAATCTTTGTGAACATGAGAGTCTGTTCTTCAAGAATTTATACATTTGCTGCCTGACAGCTCCCACATCATTATTTAAAAAATGACTCTGATATGAAGCCAATTTTTCTTGGCTTCAAGGCAAATAAATCCCTTTAAAAAAATCTGTTCAGTCCAGTAGCTCACTTGATAGCAGCCTAATGTGCTACCACACAGGAGACCTGCAGTCCACTGTTTCTAGGTTAAAGTTTGGATTTCCAAAGCTTCTCTTGGAACCACAAAAAATGACAGCGGCTGACAGAAATTTCTATCAAAAGTGAAGATGACTATCACAGGCTTTGAATGCCATCTTTGAAAAACAGTCGAACTTGTAAATGCATGAGACCCAAATAAATGTTTACAAAAAGAACAGGGACCCTACAGAGCTAATCTGCACAGAAGTAGCATTTTCTTAAACTATTTATAGTGACACCACCCTTTGCATACACTTCTGGTTTATTGTATTAGAAAAAATAATCGGGTTCTGGAGTTACTTTTTCGTTGTTGATGTAATCAATTTGTCTCAGCCTGCTCATTTGTAAAAGTAGTTCCATTTAACATACGGAAGTCTTGCTAAGATTCTTCTTAAGAAGTCTTTTTCTTAAAAGTACTAAAGAGATGCAAATGAAAGCAAACTGTTACAATTTGGAAGGAATTCAAGATACTATTCATCATGGTCAAATTGATGGTTTTCTTAAAAACTGGGGCAGAAAACAGATTCAAGTGGATTGTCTCACTACAAATTTAAATTATTTATTGCTTGAAATTTACTTCAGCGTGAACTGTTAGTCATTATCATTCCTTTGATGCACTACAAACCTACAATATAGGACAGCAAGACCAGATTGTCCTAGGTCTAGGATGCCCCATCTCTGAACACCTACATCCTTATGTTCTTCCAGCTGGAGATCAAATTTCATCAAGTGTCCAGGAGCTGAGGTTCACAGTGACATCTCAGGTCCTGGTTAACTTGCATCTCAAATTACACTACTAGATCCAGACATCCCAAAAATCATTCTAACACACCAGACTCATGGTGGCCATAAATCAGAATCATAGAATATTCTGAGTTGGAAGGGACCCACAACTCTTAAATGAGTGGCTAGTGCAGGGACTGAACCCATGGAATGAGCACCAGGCTCTAACCAGCTGAGCAAATCTCAAGGTCACTTTCCTCCTTTTCTCCCAATATAACAGTATTTACAGATTCAGACAAGGAACAGCTTCCCCTACACAAACCAGATCTACACCTTCTTCTTGACACAATCCTAATTATAAGATCAACACAAAACATCCTTATTCCAGGAAATGTATTAATTATGTAGTATTAACCTGAAGAAGTGTCACTTCATAAATTCAGCCTTATTCACAAGCCTAATTTTCAGTTTTTAATATGCACCCGAGGAATGACACGTGAAACCTAAGACAACTGACTGACAAGAGATGCTGCCTCTGTCACCACACTGCATTCAATAACCCATGCCACACTGATCCTAAGCTTTATAAAATATTAATAAACATGATCCTTGAAACAAATCAACCAATAATCAGATCACCTATTTCACACTACATCTTTGAGACCACAGATTAAGCTCTTCAGGGAATTACAGTAATTTCACGATTATAAGCCACACTGACTATAAGCCGCACTTTCGGGTGTCAGCAACTTTTCATTCTTTGTCCATATATAAGCTGCACCTGATTATAAGCCGCACATTACAATACAGAGTGTGATAAAAGGTATCTATTCTATCACCATCTGTTGAGGGTGGGGGCAGTGATCCTTATCTCAACGGCAGACATTCTGCTAATGGGTCATCCATTGAAACCAGGCGGGGCATTGTTCTTTATCTTTTCACAACCCATCCTTCCTCCAGCCAGTCATTTTCTGCTAATGCCCATTGAGTCCCACTGTGGGACTGATAAAATTACTGCATCCCATTGGAAGTTGCACCAGCCAGGGGGAAGAGCCCAACATTTCTTACCAAGATAAAAACAGAGGTTTTGGAACACTAAGGTACCCCCTTTCTCCACTGGACTCCAGAGGAAAACCGGATTTCTGCACATCACCACTGGACCTCCGGAGGCAAACTGCACCTTCTACAGGAGCACTGCTCCAACTGAATCACATCTGTCACTGCAGGAGGATGCAGCCACCATTTAATGGGACTGCTACCAACACCCTGCCTGACAGGGTGTCAGGTTGTACTCTGTCAGGGCTTGGAGTTTGTTTCTTTGTAGTACTGTATTTCTATTTTAATTTCCCTAGAAAAGAACTGTTATTCCTAATTCCCATATTTTTGCCTGAAAGCCCCTGGATTCAAAATTATAATAACTTGGAGGGAGAGGGTTTACATTCTCCATTTCAAAGAGAAGTTCCTGCCTTTCTCAGCAGACACCTGTCCTCCAAACTAAAACAGCAACTTTTTGTTCTTTGTCTGTATATAAGCCACACCTGATTGTAAGCCACATTTTGGGTTCGGACCAAATTTTTAGTCAAAATGGTGCAGCTTATAATCGTGAAATTACTGTAATTAAACAACCTACTCATCCTGCATTTACAGAACCATAGATTTGTTGAGGTTGGACAGGATCCCTAATGGTCATTTAGTTCAATCCCCCAGAAATAGATCCTCAAGACCCTATCTAGTTAGGTTTTGATCATTTCCTAGAACAGACTCCATAAATGCTCTGAGCAACCTCTTCTAGTGTTCATTCTTAGATTAAAAATAAAAAAACAAAACCCAAACCACAAAACAAACAAAAACCAAATAAAGAAGTAATTATGTTCAAGCAGAATTTCCTGTATTTCAGTTCGTGTAAACTGATTCGTGTTCTGCTAAGTACCAGAGTCTGGTTCTGTCTTCTTTATTGCATCCCATCAGGTATTTAAATGTTGGATGTCCTCCCTGAACCTTCTTTTCTCCAGGCTAAACAACCCCAGCTCCTTCAGCCTCTCCTTGTCTGTCAGGGGTTCCAATCTATTAATAATGTCCATGGTCCTTTGCTGGACTCACTCCAGTATGCCATGTCTCTCTTGTACTGGAGAGCCCAAACTGGGATACAGCACCCCAAGAGTGTCACACCAGTGCTGAGCAGACAGGAGGGGTCACCTCCCTTGCCCTGCTGCCAACATTCTTCCCCCTGCAGCTCAGAGGGCTGCTGGCCATCATTGCCACAATGGTTAAACACTACTGGAGCCACTCATCAGAGCCCACGAGCCAACCAAGTCAGTTTTCTATCCACTTTGCTGCCCAGAGACACACCCATACTTCTATCAGTTTGTTATGACATTATAGGAGACAGGAGTAAACTCAAACTCCTTGCTGAAGTTGAGATGAACAACATCCACTGCTTTCTTCACACTCATGAAGGCAGTCGTGTCATCACAGAAGTTTTTTGGGTTGGTTAAGCATGACTGCCCATTCATAAGAACATGGTGACTTCTCCCAGTCACCCTCTTGTCCTTTATATGCTTGTCTTGTCCTTTCTTGTTTGGCAGTGATACTGAGGGTTATTTGCTCCATCACCTTCCCAGGGACTGAGGTACCACTAGCCAACTTATCCTTGCCCTTCTTGAAGACCAGGGTGATATTCTAGTCTTGAGGAAACTCCCCCCAGTCACCATCACCTTTCAAAGATTGACACCATCAAACTCCACCAGTGCTTGTATGTGCCCACCATCAGGTCCTGTGGCATCTGTATGTCCAGTTTGTTTAAATGTTCCTTAAACCAGTCCTCCTCCAGTGGGATTAACTCTTCTATGTTCCAGACTTTCTCGTGAGTTTCAGGACCCTGGGATTTCTGAAGGTGAGTCTTAGAAATATTGATCAAGGTAAGAAGGTTCGAAGTTCCTTGCCCTTTTTTATATCCTTCATTTAACTCTGTCCTCCATTCATAAGAAGATCTATTATTATTTTCCCTAGTCTCCCTTTTGCTGATACACCTGCAGAAGCCCTTTTTCTTACCTTTCAATAGTTGAATCCCTCACCAGATTCAACTCCAGGTGGGCCATGAGTTTCCCAATGGCATACCTGCACTCTCAGACAGTGTCTCCATGTTACTCTTGTGGAGACCTGACTGTATTTCCATCTCTTATGTGCTTCCTTTTTCATGTTTGAGCTTTTCCAGGAGCTCCTGTTTGTGCATGTGGGCCTCCTGTCATCTTTGCCTACCTTTCTGCATGTGAGAATGGATCATTATTGCAGGAGATGAGCCTTGAAAATCAACCAGCTCTGACCCTGTCACACAGTGCAATTTCAACACTCACAAATACAATTTATTCAACAAACCAATACATGCAATGAACGTTAGTCTCTTGCTATATCATTATTCTTATTCTCCATGGTTTCAGAAAATCAGTTTCCCCTCCTTTTCCAACCATTAACCACTTTAAAATGACTTGGTATCTTTTACATTAAATATATCAGGAAGACCTTTTCCAGCTAATACATTTTAATAAGACAAGAACTGTTCAGACTGTTTTTTAACTACTGAAGAACCATTAACAAAACAGACTAACAGACCCCTGAAGACACCATCAAAAAAGCCTCAAGAGTCCTCACCCAACAGTAATGAAGTTTTTCACGCATGCAGGCTATATGAATTTATCTTAGCAACACTCTTCTACCTGATTAGCAAATCTGTTATGCACATCTAATTTGATAAAGCAGCTGTCAGAAGTCTACTGTGGTCAAGACTGCTCTGGCTAAGCAACCTGATCTCTCAGCATGGAAATAAATATCCTCTTCTAAGGATTTACTGGGAAAAGGGCAGCAGGAAAAGAACATGGTAAATTTAGCTGGTCTACAAAATACCAACAAAGGGACCGCAGGGTAGGTAGAAAACACAGTGCCTTGGCACAAGTGGACAACTCCAAGATTAATTCATTCACATGCAATTCCCTTACAAGAGGTTTGTGACGTAGGTGTTCCCAGGAATGGACCACTGACGGAAAAATTCTAACTCCAGATGCAGTTCATGACCAGGTCGCTTGTACAACACAGGCAGAAACTATAAATTCTCTGTGTGAAGGATATCTTTTTGTTGCATGCAAGGCACATGTGCACAAAGAAGGATGACCTATGTTTAGGAGCTATCAGATGCTACTGTAACAAAACAGTAACTTTTCTCGCCCAAACATCGTTATTAATTCAGACAACTGCAACGGATTTCTTTTGGTATAACTCCCTAAAACGCATATCAATGCCTGGAGTTAGAGGCACCTTTGCTAAATCCAGAATTTCCTCTAATCCTTTTCTGTTTTCTAATACAACGCAACCATACCTCAGCTGGACCACTGACTTGCCACAGAGCACAGAGAAAATAAGATTGCAAGAAGTAACTTATTAGCTGGTAAAAGTGCAAGCCCTGCAGCTACCACAGTAACCAAAAGACCAGGGAGATTACAGTAATTTCACGACTATAAGGCACACCCTTTTGACTAAAATTTTCCCCGGAACCCGGAAGTGCGCCTTATAGTCCGGTGCGCCTTATCTGATGGACAAAGTTCAAAAATTTTGCCTACCCAGAAGTGAGAGCTGCGAGCCACGGGGGGAGCCGGCAGGGCCATGGCTGCCAGGTGGAGGCGGGGCGGAGCAGCGGCGGGCACGCCCCGGCCCCGTGCAGCAGAGCCGCCCCTCCAGAGGCACGCCCTGGCCCCGTGGAAGTGGAGCTGCCCCTCCAGAGGCACCCCCCGGCCCCGTGGAGGCGGCACGGAGGGGCGGCAGCCATGCCTCGGCCCCACTGGATACAGGCGGGCCCAGGGGCCAATGGCTGCCGGACTGAGGTGGGGCCTCGTCCAGCAACCGCGCGGGGGGAGCTGGGGGCAGAGCCTCACTGCAAAAAAAAAGTGCGCCTTATAGTCCGGTGCGCCTTATCTGATCTACAAAGTTGCAAATTTTGCCAACTCCCGGGGGGTGCGTCTTTTAGTCCGGTGCGCCTTATGGTCGTGAAATTACTGTAACTGTACCTTTTCTCATAAACAAAGCTACACAAAGCAGAAAAAAAACCAGCAAGGCATCATCTTAAGTGCAACCTGCAATCTTGTATTTGTCACTTCATTATTTAATGCACTGTGTACTCTGAAGGTTGTTAGCACACATTGTGCATTAACATCATGTCATCTGGCACAAGCAGGCAGAATCAGAATGTGTCAATCGCTAGTCCTCCCCTCCTTTTGCTAAATGGCCAAGAACTGAGGATAAGAAAAGCAAAGAAATTTTAGAAACGCTTCAAAGTTCTACATTATCATCAATCTTATCTTTGTGTCTTTTGAGAGCATGACTAAAATCCACCAGAAAACCTAGACAACATATTTGGATCCATTCAAAACCTGGACATCTAATATGAGAATTCCTATTCAATTAAATTCCTTCAACTCCTATTTATTTTTGTCAAGTGTTTTATTATTTCCATTAAAATTTTGATAAACGAAAAGACTTGCTTATAACACTAGAAAGTAAAACTCAGCAAATATTTTCATTGTTCAGCAACCAAACTGCAGGAATATGTGCAGGATAGAAAAATGGATGTAAACGCTGCAGCATTAAAATACAATAAATATCACATTTTATATGTAGAAGCAATCCACTCCTCAGTAACACTCTTTCTTGCATACACAACTTCCAAACGTTTACAATTATACGTCCTTGAAGTGCAAAGGATGCTAAAACCTGAGGAGTTAACTCTTTGCTTTCAAAGACTAATCCACCTGAGAAAGAAAAGCATCACTTCTATTATATTCCCCTTTTACAGTCTGATTCACGGTTGACTGACCCCAGTGTCACTCCAACCACCTCACTGAGCTGTGGGTCAGTTTAAATGAGCTACAAAAAAGTAACAATTCCATGACTTAATATATGGTAATACTGTGACTGATAATAACCACTTCAAATAATGACAGCTAGTGATTATGTTGTACACAGTGGAGAAAACACTTAAAATACAATTTCTTTATACTTCTAATAATAATTTAATGAAAGGTCTATTTTTGTTTTGGCTGGGTTTCTTCCCCCTTACAAGTTTTCAAAGAACATAAGATTCTGTGGGTTGACATGATACCAGAGAAAATCTGCACTGATGCTGTCAGTCAAAGAGATGGGATCTTCAGTTATGAGACAGCCTGTGAGCACAATAAGTTATTTTGTGTATTTATATGCAAGCTTTTATAATATTTCTTCACTGTTGCCACCCCATCAGCACCAAAGACTGGTCTAGCCAGATTAGAATGTATTACAAATTCATCAACACAAAATGGGGAGAGAGCAGGGGGAAGAAGAAGAGGAGAGGCTGATGCAAGCAAATTTACAGCATCTGAAGCTTTCCATAAAATAAAAGCAACTACTTATATTTTTTTTTTTTTAACAAATGGCACATAATGGGATGAAGGCAGCTGAAATCACCACTTTGAACCACTGGAACATCTAAATGAGTGCTGTGTACATCACTATCTTTATAAAAGGCAAGCAAAGAAAAAACATGGAAGAAAAAGCATCATCATGATCCCTTCTGATTGCCTAGAAGTTGCACCATACAAAATCATCTGAATACATTTTCTCATTCTGTAAGCTGCCACTTGCAAGCTGGAATTTATGAAATTACTGAACTAACGACAGACAAGCTGTTTGCTTCTGCACAAGGCAACCCAAATTATTTCTGTTTTCGAAGAACAAACTTACTATCCAGGCCATCTCAAAAGCACGGGTTATTTGGAAAAGGACAGACTCTGTAACTTACACTGGTATTAGAAAACCAAAAGAAAACCACAATACTGCAGGAAGCTTCTGGTGAATAAATTCCATACAAGCATTTACCAAGACCTACTAAACAAGAACGTGTTTCCATTTCTGCTTTCTACCTGCATGTATGTAGGTATATATGCATGTAGAATAAGTACAGATATGGGAAAAACTGAATCTACTATTCTCTGACTATGATTTCAATCTGTTTGCGATTACAAGTGCTGTAGTACCTTATTGGAGCCAAACTACTCATCCCAGAAAGAATGAAATGCAGCTTTAGGAAGAGCTATAGAGTATTAGGACTCCTCCAAAACCCAAGCTGTATCAGTGAAAGGAAAAGCGTTTAGCAGAAGAAAAACCAAAATATCACAGTTTTACTTTGCTGAAAATGTGATTTATTAGTACCACATTTCCCCTGCATATTTTTTATGCACAAGCCATAGCAGTGGAAGAGAATCAAATCCAAAGGCTCACAACAAACTGACAAGCCTATGCAAACAGAGATGAAAATATTTAGGAATAGAAATAATGAGAAACAGAATAGATGCAAACATTTACTTCTGTCTTTTACACTCACGCCAACAGCTCCCAACTCCAGGAGCCTGTAGCAACCCAATCACTGACATAGTACTACTAATCCTTCTCCTTTCATCTTCTCCCACTTGACTAGACACATGAAAATCATCTCTAAAGCAGAGTAAGGTATTTTTTTCCTCTCGGCTGGCATTTTAGGCGGGCGGTTTTGCTTTTCCCCCCTCCCTGAGCAGAACACCCCGGCAGTGCGGCGCTGCCCAGACACGAGCACGAGTGCTCCGCGCTGGGCTCGGCTGCTCCACGGAGCTGTTCCCGATCCCAGGGCAGGTTTCCCCCGGCCCCGCTCCCGGCGCTGCCCCGCAGCCCGGATCACCAACAAACTTCGGGAACAGGGGCACCTCGGCTCCGCCGCCTCCCCGCGCGGGGCGGGACACGGCGGCCAGGAAGCGGCTCCGGCGCCGCTCCGAGCTCTCCGTGCCCTCCTCCCGGCCATCCCCTCCTCGGAGGGGCCGAGCGTCCCGCCTCTCCTCCCTTCACCTCGCCATGGCGTCCCGGCCCGGCCCCCGCCACTCACCCCGGGCGCGGAGCGGCGGGAGAAGGAAGACGAGGTGGGCGCAGGCAGCGAAGAGGAGCCAGCGGCTGCAGCCGCGCTCCCGAGACATCTCGGCGGGGCCGCCGAGCCCACGGCGCGGGGAGCGGGCGAGGGGCACGGGGCGCCCGCCTGCCCGCCTCTGCCGCAGGAGCGCGGGTGAGCGGCCTCCGGCTGCCGGCGGGGCCGCGGTCGCCGCCTGCCCGCCCTCCTCCTCCTCCTCCTCCTCCCTTCCCTCCTCCCGGCAGGACCGGCCGCCAGCGCCGGCAGCGGGGGAGGCGCTCGGCGGCCGCGCCCTCTGGCGGCAGCAGCGGGACAGGCAGCGCTCTGCGGCCCCGCGCTCCGGGGCGCTGCTCGCGGGGACGGGAGTGAGCGAGCGTCCTGCCCGAAATAATCCCGGTGATAATCCACCGCTCCCCTTGGCCTCTAACTCTGCTCAGCCCTCCGCTGGAACGGGCCGCCGGGGAGGTGGTGGAGTCACCGACTGCATGTGGCATTCAGTGCCCTGGTGTACGGTCGTGGGTTGGACTCGATGATCTCAGAGGTCTTTTCCAACCTAATTGGTTCTGTTACTCTGTGAAATGTTACCCAGCACTCCAACAGGAACCTCATCCACGAAAGCAAGGGACCTAATTCGTCTCTAAAACAACCCTCACCCAAGAGAGCACACGGCACCTTCAGAGAGCCTTTCCCAAAGTGCCCGTGTGACCGGGAGTGGGGACACGGAGTGCGGGCATGTGACCCGGAGCACAGCCTTGGCACTGGAGCCTCCACAGCTAAAATGACTCACCCTATTTGGCTAAAGAAATGCAGACCTGGAGCTGCACAAAACTGGTTTTAGGGGTAACACAGAGGACAGAGTCGATTCTAACATGCTTACATATCATGATACAGACAGTAAATTTGCATATAACAGAGCCACAGACCAGTGAAGAAAGATCAAGAATGTGAAACCTTGTTAGCAAACAAAAAATGACCCCACATGAATCCCAGCACAAGGAAGAAGAAAACATCCACAGGAATGTCAGATTTGTCCTAGTGAACCACTCTACGTGTTAACAACAATAAGCCCCCCCCATACACCCCAGAATTAAACTGCTGTATTTCATGCCCACAGAAGCTGCAGAAAGGCAAGCAGTGATAGGACTAGGACCTCAGCAGTGTGCAGAAAATTTTCAGTGCAACGTTATTATTTCTTTTTTCTGTAACAATTAGGTATGTATTAATAATTATTAGAATTTCACATTTCAACTACAGTAGCAAGAAACAATTATTGGCATATAACATATAATGTGTGCTTCCTCTTTGCTTTTAAACATAGTTTTGAGTGTAACACCTGGTGGGCCTATGTAACAATTCCTTTAATGTTGGCTACATATAAACATGAATTTTAGCCAGGTCCATTTCTACACATTTTTCCATCAAATACTTTACACACAGACCCCTCCTAGCAACCAGCCATTCAGTATGCACTGACCTCATTGGAGAAGAGTGATGCAGAGTCCAAGTCAGCCATAAACTATTTTTAATCCAGTAAGGCCAAACAGCACGGGACCCAACTTGGATCTTTCTTCAAAACACTGCAACCTTTTAGATATATGGAATTCTTTTCCAGACAGGTCAAGTGGTTACCATAGGATACCTTGAATATGCTAGGGAAGTGATTGTGGAGATGAATGGAAACCTTCTCACAGTGATAAAACACTCATTCCCACTGCAAGCTCAGGCAAGCACATTTGTATCACAGTAACTTCGTAGTAGACCTCATACTATCCTTTAAATTTACCGCAATAGGAATATTAGCCAGACTTCTTTGGAGTACTCAACTTGCTTTGTGTATTTTCTAAACACACACCCCCTGATATCACAAGAGAAGGGAAAATGAGGCACAAGTGTGAACAACAACAGCTTGTTATTTGCCTTACAGAACAACTACTTGTGGCTGACATTCCAATTCACTAAATAACTTACTGGCCTCAATAATAATAATTCTGATGCAAACTAAGTGAAACTTACATACTATTTCTCTGTCTGATTTTATGTGCATGCTTATCATTAGGAAAAACAAAAAGAGAGAATTATAAAGTTATCCTCCATTTCTAGAACTAAAACAATATAAAATATATTAAACCTTTTGCTTAACAAGTATATCTGCATTTACTTGGTCTTCCTTATAAGTTTCTTCCATTTCTCTGTTTTATTCTGGTTTCTTTCAGAATTCACATCACAAGTATCATGCCCACAACATCTGGGATAAACATAAGACTTTTCACTTTCGAAGTGGTTAAGATACACCCATGTTCCAATGTTTCCCCATGCAGCAAGTCTGTAAGGAAAAACACCCCAACATTTTGCTAAGATGTAAAAAGTGTTTTGGCTTGTCACAAATACAAAAAAAATTCCATTGTAACAACCTCCAAGAAATATGGAACTCTACCATGAAACATGTGTTCTCCAACTGTTAAGAAAAATAGCACTTAAGTGTTTTAAATCTTATAGTTGGGTCTGTGAGGAGGGAGTAGGAAATAAAGCTTTTTCTTGAATTCTACTCTATTTACATGCTCAGATTGTGTTTGTTTATTATTCTAACTACCCCACTGAGAATTTCCATCTCAGGAAGGTTGAAAATAATGAACTTTCTGTTAAGGAACACAGAGGTTTAGAACACCACCAAGCCTCCTTTCTTTATAATATTACATATATTTTAGATTCCTAAATAATACAAATATAGCACTGTTGCTGTCCCTCCTCTGAGATTAGAAAGGAGGGGCTGCAAATACAAATAAATGCTGCCATATATATACATAGATGTATACACACATACATGTATATATATATAGATGCATATATACATATGTATATACACACACACACATATATATATGTAAAATTTGTAAAATTATTCATATCAAATGCAAAGGCTGTCACATGATTCAAAGGTAGCTTGCTCTTTGTACAGGCACTGCAGCAGTGCCTCCAGATACCCTGGTGGCTCTGTTATCCCTTTCTATAGAAACAGGGAAACAGAGAAATTAGAAGTTATGAACCAGATACAACAGCAATTGCTGAGTTAGAGAACTTGACTGCAACTCCTTTGTTCTTTTAGCCATTTGAGAAAGTGTTCATCCAGGAATGACAGAGTTTCCATAGTTCCTTTCAATAGGTGGGGCAGAAAGAACTCTCTGTCTGAGACAGCCCTTTAAACCACGTGAGTTAAGTTCTGTTCCAGCTCTTCCTCAGGCTTCTGCAATTGGACCTGTCTGTCCTAGTCAGGAAGTTACGTAAGGAGGGGCATAACTTCAAGTGATGACTAATCCCATGGAAATGAGCAAAACCAATCCAAATTAGTTCAGGATCACACAATTACTTTTTGACTTACAAGATGCGTTTGGAAACCGTTTCCCAGCTTTCAGCTACTCAAGGCAGTTATTCAATGCCAGTTCCAGTCCCTTATTATATACCCTAAAATACTGATACCCTGGGAATACACCTACATTTCTCAAATGCTAGGCAGTGGGTTTGAGTGGGAGTGCTCTGATACTCTGCAGCACTCAGATCTGAACTACATGTGCTTGTTCCCTTTGGACCAGGTCTGAACAACTCTCCCTGGGAGAAACCTGCTGTAGCAGGGAAAGCCCCCCACACTCTGACCATGACTCAGTCGGCAACACTTGGCCTGGAACTTGTCCCATCTTGCTCAGGAGAACTGATAATGTTGCAGTCAGTATCAGCAGTGCATGTTGTAAACCTGACAATGAAACTACTGAGGGAACTCAGCACTCCAGTCAACCCCTGTGGCAGCCCTTAGTGTGGTCCAAGTTTAGTCTCTCTTCTTCCTGGGTTAACCTGGGAAGTGCTGTTCTTAATTAAAATTTGAGAACTCCATTTGAGCCAAGTCAAATCAAAGCTTTGAAGAGCACTGGTGTGTAGCTGTAGCAAAGAGTCCTTTGGACAGAGTTCAACCAAGCAATTTTTCATGATAGAGACTGCTGTTATTAGATCACACACTCTCTGGAAAGGACATGGAAAAACACTGGGTGTGAAGCAATCAGTCACAGATTCTTGTAAGATTGTAAAGATGGATCAAAGACAATTCCTTTCCTGTGGGGCAATAATGAGTGCTTAACTGTCTCTGCCAGTCAGCTCCTCTGTCTTCTGGAAGAAAAACAGTGAAAACAGCATCTGCAGCATATCTTCTGGTGCTCGTTTAGGATTGCCCAAGAGGCAGAATACATGCACTCAGGGCAGGGGGCAGGACACAGGAATTTCAACATCCTTGAACTATTACAGACCGAGCTACAGATAAGAAACAGAAGATCTATCAAGCTGTGGAACTTAACACAGGTCCCCAGAGTTCAGGTGATAAGATTATGAGATGCTCCTGTCTACTGTAGTGCACACAGTCAAGGAGAAAATTCTATAGGCAGATGTAGAGGACTGAAGATTTTCAGTCTTGATTATAAGCCAAGGGCATGCTGCCCACTCTCTTGGTCAAATGAACAGCTTGCCTAAACAACTGTCAGACTTGCTGCTCTCTCCTGTTTGGTCTCCTGCTGTTTCCATCTGACACAGAACTAACTCTACCAGGCACATCTGAGCTTTTTATATGTTCCCTGCTGAAATGTAGCTATCTGAAAATATGAAACATTAGTCTTAAACTACCTGATCCTGTCTTTTAATAAATAAGTGAAAATATTACTTTGTAAACTGAAAGTCAAAATACAGATAATCAATAAGGGATTTAACTGAGCAAAATAACATATGAACAAAATGCTTCCATACATTTTAAAGAGTATAGTGGCTACATTAACTACTTTCCCCAGCTTTTAATTCTTACAAGAAAAAATGGTG
This sequence comes from Catharus ustulatus, assembly GCF_009819885.2. NCBI lineage: Eukaryota > Metazoa > Chordata > Aves > Passeriformes > Turdidae > Catharus > Catharus ustulatus. The sequence goes on along the minus strand of NC_046222.1, from coordinate 52,621,879 downwards.
TAAAGAATCACCTACTTTTCTCAACTGTATACTAAATCATAGTGGCAGGGGAAAAGAATGAGGCAAACTGTTCAAGAAACATTGAAGTGGGTGGTTAAATAATGTCCTATGAATTCATCTGTAACATTTCTGCTGGTTTGATGAGCTGTAAATATCATGATCGCTCAAGCATTGATGAACCTGCATCAGTTCCTGGGACTTGTCCCTCAAGACATCCCATGCCTCACAAACAACTTCCATATATTGTGTTTTACCTTATTTCAGCTGCCCTGTAAACCATGACAGTTCAGAAAACAACTCAAACGTTATTATGCCAGCCTAATTTGGCAGCCAAAAAAAAGAAGATCTCTGAGAGTGTAAGAGATAAGCCGTCACAGTAATATCCAGAGATGTTCAGCCAGCATGGAACATCTTAACAAGGCTTTAGACTCTGGAAAAATCCAGAGTGATTTATAAAATGGTGACACAAAGACTTTGGGGTCTGTCTGTCTGTCTTACAGCTTTTAATGCCAGTAACCTCAAGAAGCAAAGGGGCTGTGTGCACTCTAAACATTGGCAAGTGCACAACAGCTAGTTTCTTCAGCCAAAGTAGTTTTCTTTTGAACCAGCTCAGGTGTGCACAGTAATCATGCCATAGAACAAGCAGAGCTGGAAAACTGTGCCACTTCAGAAGTAGCTTTGAGCTGGGTGTTGGACCAGATGACCTCAAAATTCTTTCCCAGATTAATTGTTTTCTTATTCTGAGATGGCAGGGAGAAGAATAGAAAAAGACATGACACCTACCTGACACATACCTGCAGACAAAATCAGTCAGCTTTGAATATGTAAACTCACTCTCACTAGCAACAACAGAAGCTGGTATTTGCTGCCTGTTGAGGCTTCCCATTTAGGCAAAACAGCAGTTTAAAGTTATTGTATCAGTCATTACTGAAAGTAAAACAACTAAGCTCTGAGCTTGCCAACCATCCTTGATTATGAGTAAGTCACCTAACAACCATCCCTCGACATGAACATGAACTATAAAAATAGATTTAATTGTCTGAAAATTGTCTGCATCCTGATTGTCTTCATTGAAAGGTGGAGATCTGCCTTGTCCTTCTCAGTGACATATGGGGAAACAAGGGTTGGCATAGTTAACCAGATGAGCAGCTTATTGATCAAACCTGACAGTAGGAACCAGAGCACTCCTCACTCAGAAGTTTTCAGTTATGAAGTGGCCCTTAGCAGCCATTACAGCCTGGTGTCACTTCAGAGCAACTGCACTCATTGCAACCTGTAGTAGTCTCAAAGCAGTTTTAGATTATGTCCACCCACAATTGCTCCCTTAGGACTCTTGCATTCTGCTTTTGATATGGGAAGTCAAACAGAACTGGACCAAAAAACCACAGAAAGCCACATCTGGTACAGAACCACTCAAGTACAATAACATGAAGTCAACGTGACACAGGGAAACTACAAAAGTCAAAAGGAGTTTGTGAGTTCGATGGCAACATCATCTAAGAAAACATTGCTCAAACCCTCAAAATACACTACCCTACATCAAAACCACTCAGTTGAGAGCTGGAAAAACTGCTTTGTGACCAAGCAGTATGGCACACTGGACATAACCAGTACCAAGCAGTACTAAGTTTTTACACAGCTCTATGGAAAACACAAACAATACTAAGAAAATGACCATGACAAGCACAGTAAACCTCAATTATAAGCACTGTAGACAGAAAAGAAGACAACTAGTTTATTGAATTTTACCTAAAAAGCTGTAAAAACTTGGTGTACTGGGTCTGGCCAGGATGGAATTAACTTCCTTCATAAGAGCCTATACAGTGCTATCCTTCCCCCCCAAGCTGAGTAGGATGCTGTGAGAGGACCCAAACTGGCCAAGGACATATTCCATATCATATAAACTTATTCTACCCAATAAAAGCTGGGTTAGTTGAAGGGGTGTGTGTGTGGGTGGCCTCCAAGGTGATGTCTGGAGCTTGGCTAGACACTGCACTAAGGGGTGGCGAACAATTGCCTTGGCATCACTTGGGTCTTTCCTCCTTTTTTTCTTCATTTAGTAAAGTGTCTTTATCTCAGCCCGCAGCTTTTGCTCTTCTTTTACACACTGTCATGCTGGGGGAGGAGGAAATGTGAGAAAGCAGCTGTGGGAGTGCTCAGCTGTTGGCCAGGGTCAACTCACAAACCTTGGTAACAATCTCTTCTAAATCTACGACATTCTGATCTTTTCATCACCTTTGTTTGACAGTGAATTTACTGTAACACATTGTGGTCTGAATAGTAAGTTCGAAAGAAGAATAATTGTTTCCAGCAGATTTATCTACTACAGAATGTACAATGTTAAAACCAGGGGGTGGGATTGAACAGGATTTAGAAAGAAACTGAACAGGTTCTTTCATATCTGCTCACAGCAGGACCCCAGCTGCTTCTCAAATCATGGAGACACCAGAAATCAAAAATATCCTTCAGTTGTGCAAGGCATTGGCTCCCAGTTCCTGGCTGACACTGAGCTTCAAACCTTCTTGGAGCCAAAGGGTACTTCTTTGTTTTAATTTCGGGACATTATTTCTCATCATATTCTTAATGGGCCTAGTGAAAGTCCTTACATATTTTTTCAATACTTGAGAAATAGCTGCATGTTTCTTTTCAACTTTCATTCTCATTAAAAAGAATAAAAATGTAGAATGCTCCCAATGTTGGATCATTGATCCTCGACTATTCTCATAATGCATACTTAAAGCTTCTGTCTCACTTTTCAGCTGTGAAACTCATTTATCTGTTACTTCAAGTTTATTTGTAGGCTCTAAAAGAAGAATGAAACACCTTGAACTTAAAAGAACTTCATTGTGATGAGTTCTAGGGCAATATAAACAGACAGAGTTGGTCAGATTATGCACTACAGATAAGCCAAGAAATGTGTTTTAATTATCTGCTCTTTAATTCTGCAGTTGGCTCAGATTCTAGTGAACACATTCCTTACGAGGCTCAACAGTGAAAACATTGACAAAGTAGCAGGTTCATAAGTTGTTTATAGCAGGTGCTACTATAGCAGATACATTATTTGATATTGTTTCTGAAAATAAAACTGATTGGCAACATTTTCAAAAAATAAGAAATACTTTTTCGCAGATTTGTATTTATGTTGAACTTCTATCTTTATGTTGAACACCAACATATATGGAAGGAGGATTTTTTTTTTTAATCCAAATTTTTTTAAAAAATCACTATTATTCTTCCAGCTTTCATCAGAATGCCTTCTCCCAAGTAAGTTAGTACTGACACTGATCTACATAACTCTGACTGTCCTCTTCCATGAGACTCTCTGAAATAATGTCAAAGCTTAATTCTGCACTTTTCCATCAAATAAAAACAAAGCCATAAAGTAAAAACTAATGGGGAAACTGCATTTCTTTTTACTGGTTCTTTCACTTCCACAGTAGTCACTGCTGTGTAACTGGTCAGAAAATTTTCAAAATGCAGTCTCTGATGGTTTAATCAGTCTGAAGACAAAATACTATTAGTTATCTACTGAGTCCTTTGTACAGTAAATTTGATGAACCCTGGAAAAAAAATCATACCAATGTAAGGAACAGTATATTTGTTGCATGTTTTTTTACCAATCTCCTCATTTGGAGCAAAGTTTTTGTACTTGCCAGAAAGGAGATCAAGGTCCAATTAAAAAGAACTACGTAAATACAACTTAAAAGTAAACCTAGAGGAATCTTGACCTTAAGAAGCACATAGTGGTCTCTGATATATCAGCCCTGCTACAGACATAAATCAGCTCTGAATTTAAAAATTGTTTTTAACTGAATTTTATTAAAGAAAGTAAAACACAGAGGTGGTATTCCTGCTTTTTTCATTTATTGTACAACTTCATCACAGGCTGGCTGGTGCCCATGCACATGAAAGCAGTTTGGCTGTACAGAATATCTCTCCATTTCAGCATTTGAAATCAAAACACCACTTCACTAAACAGAGCAACATCAGCTCTTGGTTAAAAATCCATTACTATTTAAAGCAAGATGATTACTTACAATCAAACTAAAAAAAGAGGGGAAAAAAAGAGAGAGAAGAAAGAAGGCAACTAGTTCTGCATTCTGACTTGCCTTATATAGTTATGCCAAAGGAAAAAAGGAGTAGAGCCAACACTGTGAAGGCTTATGTGAGGCAATGGTGCCACCCAATGTCCAGAAGTTATACATAAATTTGTTTTTCTTTATTGATCCAAGAACAAAAAACCCCAAACTCAACAAATTGCATGTAATGTTATTAGTAATCATAACTGTATGTGAAGGCTTGGCTCAGGCATAAGATTAACAGATGTGGTAAATTTCCAAGCAGGCAAATACTTTTTTTTTATTTCAGCTTGAATTCTCTGTAAAATTAATATTAGCATAGCCCAGGTAAATCCATTCAAGCTGTCAAAACACTTCTACCAACATTTTCCTAAGGTCCTCATTATTTCAGTTTCTCACTTTTTGAGCCCTCTGAGCTGGGACCTCTCACAGCAATCAGTCTTCAGCATGTTTCAAGTAGCGCAGGAATTCCACTGTTACACTACTAAAATGAAAATTCTTGCACAATAATCCAGTTTTGATAAATGGACGAATCCAGCCTGTGTTCAAAGGACAGTAACTTTTTAGAAAGGTACCCGTAACTATTAATAAAGAGTTTATAATATTAGAAAACTTCAGTAGGAAATAATGAATGATAATTATTGTTAAAAATGCACATGTCACTTTAGTTTGGAATTTTACCCTCATTCATCTACTAGAGGAACATTATGTCACTGCTTCTGAAATAAATAGAAAAAATACTCTAATGAGCATATACCTCTTGTGTAATTCTAAGTCTATACATGTTTATTTATACCACTTTACAGATCATGTGTTCTACACTATAAAGCATTCTGTCAGCTCTTCGGGCTATCTTCAACTCTTCCAAATGATGTATAAATGTAAATACAGAACTACACATGGCAAATCATGCATATTCAATAAAGTACTCACACCACAAAAAGTATTATTGTGTTAAGATCTATTTCCCTGTATTAGAATGTTCTGATATTTTTTCAAATATTACTTCTTTCTTTGCACTTGCTAGTTCATTATGCAAGTATGGGTTTGTGCTGCCTTATTTTCACCACATTCATAACCAAGACTTACGTTCACGTGACAAATAAACAAGCTCCCTTCAGAGGTCTTTGGTTTTCAGAATGCATGTAATATTTCTTTGCCAAGCATATTGATTTTTTTTTCTTTAAAAAAATGTTTCTGTAGTGTTAGATGCACCACCCTCGAGACATTCCTTGAAAAGGAAGCAATTTCATCTATTAATCACTCACTCAGCCTGTGGATTTTTAACTCTCAATATTTAATCTTCTATTCAATAGATTTTAATAGCTTTCATATGAAAACAGTGTGAAGTTTTCAACTCTCAGAATACATTTTATTAAAAGGTTTATGTTGCAGCACGTTTAAGATAGACACATAACAGTTAATACATTCTAAGTATAGCTATAGAGGTACTATACATACTCAAAGGAAAATTTTATAGTCCTCAATTTGTGGCAATTGTTGACTTTATGAGAATGAAAGTGGGAAAATTACCTACCTTAATTTCCTTTTAGGAAAAAAAAAAGTGTTTGATTTGTGTTTGTACAGACATGGTGCAATGTATGCACACTTTATAAAGATGCTTCATTACTTGATCTTTCTAAGCATGTTTACTGTAACCTGTAGTATCTATATATTCATGTACTTAGTCAACTTTTCATGCTGCTCAGGCCTAACCACTCAGTCAGTAGATTTTCTGAAAGTTACTTGGAAAAGCAAAAGAAATTAATTTTTTTTAGTGTCTGGACAGAAGATCCTGATATTATATTGAGGTTTTTTGTTTTGTTTCTATTTTTTTAATAAGTCAAAATCTGAAGAGTCTTTGAAGTGCTTTGGATACTTTCTAGTGAAAAAATGGCTTGGATTGCTGTCAGAAATTCATAACAAGTACATGACATACTAATAATGTAAGTGATATTTTTAAAACATTCTAGCAATGTTGAAAGCACAAGAAGTCTGCATAATCCGTGCACATCTAATTAGCACTGAGTCATATAAATGATACATAATGATTTGGCAGCATATTGCCAGATGGTTTGCTATCAGATCAAGTAGTAATAACTTAGCTTATTTTTCTCCATTCCCCTCATCCCTTATTTTCATTTTCATCCCTTTTCATTTCCCTACTTAAAAATAACATTCAGTTCCTTTCATTTTATATACAAAAACCAGACAAAATCCCACTGTTTTTTTTTTTTAATCCAGACTGTCTAAAGAGGCTTTGCAATCTTTCTGCAGTACTTTTATTTTATTAATTGCACTTAGACATCAGAGAGTTTATACAATCTAGTTCCATATTTACTTTAAAAAATCCAACTCCCCCCTTCTTCCAATTAGTGGTGTTCAGCTGGTCACCTCTATTAATTTAGTTTTCAACCCTAATCATATTGTCTGATTTTCTTGTTTAAAACACATCTTGTGTCTAAGCAACAGGAGAAAAGTTTATGAGGGAATTATAAACATATAATCACTCAAATTTGAGTATTTGAGATTCATGAACACTCCAGGTTTAACACTGTTTGAATATGCTCAATCTCCATAATTTTGGATCTTAAAGCATTTATGGTATACCGGCCGTGCTGTGTTAAGTTCATTAAAAACAAAGTACCATAATTTCATGATTACAAGCCGCATTGATTATGAGCCGCACTTCTGGGGTGTTGGCAACGTTTCATTTTTCCTCCATAAATAAGCCGTACCAGATTGTAAGCCGTAATTTTGTTCGCAGCGAGGATCCGTGTGCAACTTTCACAAAGTTGCCAGTTAGTAACAGAATCACAGGATCACGGGGTTTACTGGCTCAGCCCTGCTCGGGGCAGCCGCCAGGGAGCGGCTCCGGCCCCACTCACCGCTGCTGCCGGGAGGCAGGGGAGTGGTGTGCCTGGCCGGTGCCACCGGGAGGAGGGAGAGGGGCGTCCCTGGCTGCTGCCACCAGGAGGAGGGAGAGGGGCTTTCAGTGGCCGGTGCCGCTGCCATTCCCCCTGGGGCTGGGTAGCGCTGCTGTTGCGCCGCCACTGCCCTGCCGCCGCCTGGGGCCGGGCAGGCTCCACCTTGGCTCAGAGTTGCTGCTGGCTCGGACTTCCCGGTTGGGAAATTTCCAAAATTTGTTCATACATAAGCCGCTCCTGAGTGTAAGCCGCACTTCCGGTTTGGGAGCAAAATTTTAGTCAAAAATGGTGTGGTTTGTAATCGTGAAATCACTGTAAATAAAATGTAAATGTTCTTCTTCCTAAAGTCTTAACTTTTCTAGTGGGACAATCCAGTTGTTCAGGGGAAAGGATGAAAATATCTGTACATCCAAGGGAATAAAACAAAGAATTTCACAATAACTTTGGCACTATAACTTTTAACTTACCTTCTCCTCCTTTACATTAGTTTCAGTCTTAATCTGTGCTTTTCTAAACACGAATAAGGCTTAATCTGCATCAGACAGTAACAGTAGTTTCTGAGCCATCAAAGCAAACATTCACAGCTACAGGTTTTGAGGAATTCATTTTAACCTCAAAAATAAAGTCTGGTCCATTTTAACTAATGTTTTATTACAACGAAGGTCTATTAATAGGCATGAAAATGAAAAAAGTTGCAGACAAAGGACATCCTTGTATTCAGATTAAGAAAATTTTTGGGTTAAGAGTCTTACTCAGAGTGTCAGGGTGATAAAGCCATCACCCTGTTGGTTACTCTGGGATTTGGATGCATGCTATGCTGTGTGTACAAGTGCTGATACATGGCCAGAGCTGCAAAGAGCCTCATTAGAATTTGCCAAGTGCTGAGGTTGTTATCTGGAAGTATGCAATAATCTATCAAGTTACAGTAAATTCACGAATACAAGCCGCACTGACTATAAGCCGCATCTCTGGGTGTTGGCAAATATTTTGGTTTTTGTCCATAGATAAGCCGCACACGAATATAAGCCGCTCTGTCGTTCGCAGCGAGGACCCGCGTGCAATTATTAACAGAACGGCGGGAGGGTGGGGTTTACTGGCTGAGCTAAGGCTGTGCAGGCTCGGCCCACTAGGGGTCGCTGACGGGGCCAGGTGGGCCAGCACGGTGCTGCAGCTCGGGGCCGGCCGGCGCTGCCACTGGGCTCGGTCACCCCGGGTCGGCGCTGCCCTGCGGTGGCAGGCAGGGACGGAGCTTCCCCTGCTCCTACGGCAGCGGCGGCGGGCGGGGAGGGAGCTTTCCCGCGCCCGTGGCGCCGGCGGCGGGCAGGGACGGAGTTTCCCCGCTCCTGCCGCGGCGGCGGCGGGCGGGGACAAAGCACCCCGTCGGCTCCCCGAGCCGCGGCAATGGCTTGCGCGGGGCTCCTGTCGGCTCCCCGAGCCGCAGCAATGGCGGCGGGCGCTTCCCCCCCCCTCCCCGGGCCGCAGCAATGGCGGCGCCGGCTTCCCCCCCCCTCCCCGGGCCGCGGCAATGGCGGCGCGGGCTTCCCCCCCCCTCCCCGGGCCGCGGTAGGGGCGGCCCGGGTCCCCCCTCTCCTCCCCGGGCCGCGGCAATGGCGGTGCCCCCCCCGCCCCGTCTCTCCCCTGGGCTGTGGCAGAGGAGGAAAGGGAGCTCTCCCACCTCTCTCCCCGCCCCCCGTGCTGCCTACAGGGAGCCAGGCTCCACCCACGGTGCAACAAAGTAGCGATTTGTAACAATCGCAAAATGCCGACTTTGCAGCTGCTCGGCTCAGCACTCTGGCAGGCACTTCTGAGGTTGTATTAGCCGCTCCTGATTATTAGCCGCATTTCCGGTTTAGGAGCAAAATCTTAGTCAAATTGGTGCGGCTTGTATTCATGAAATTACTGTAAGTTTATCTGCCTTACCCAAGAGCCTGTGCATTTTGTGCTAAGTGGATATTTGCCACAGTAAGAATACTCTGAACAGCTCAGCTCAGATTTTAAACATTCAGAAAGCAGCGCCCATTGACTGCTATGCTTCAGGCTACTTACACTACCACATTGGTGACATATCCGCTTCAATTTTCCTCTCTTTCTCCAGGATAAGAATGTAAAAGGGAGGTATTAGCAAAGATAATACTGTAGAAATTGTCATTAACACTTCCTATACAGAGGAGACCAAAAAGAATTTAAGTGAAATACAAGCATGGTGTGTTAGTCTCACATAGTTGGATAGACTTTTGGCAACTCATATTATTTTCCTTGTCACAATACTCTTTTTCACTTGATTTATGAAATGTTTATATACATGTCCTGGTTTAAAGGGACAGTATTGCCAGGAAAAGGAAAAGGTGAGAGTTTTTTTTTCAAAAAACAATGGATAGTGAAAATCCCCTCCCTCCCAGTTTACTATAATTTGGAAATTCAGGAACTCTCAGGCAAAAGGTATGGGTTTGGAATAACAGTTCTTTACTGATATATCTACAAGACAAACAAAAACAGCATCAGCTATGAGGAAAAAAAAAAAGTGACAGAACAGAACGAAACTCAGTCTCAGTCCCTTTTTCCAGTCACCGATGCCCCTCCTCATCCACACAGTCGCGATGGCGCAGGGCAGGGCAGCCTCTCAGTCGTGGCTGCTGCAGGAGCAGGGGAGTGAGGCAGCAGCGGCGTCCCAGGTGGGAGAAGGGTGCAGGAAAGCACTTACTCACCATGGGCGTCCCGGTTCTCAGCGTTGTTCTCAGAAGCAGGAAGCTTTAGCAGTTGGAGTCCAGGGGCCTGATCCCACCACGGAGAAAAAACAACCTCTCTCCCCGAGTTCGGGCCGGCGAGCTGCGAGTGTCCCCCCACCCGCTGAAGGACGAAGCAGCACCCCACGTTCCGTAATGGAGCCATCGGGGCAGCCCAGCCATTCTTTTGTCTTGAGCACTTAATGGCTAAAAGAGGAGCTCTGCCCCGGCCAGTTTAACATAATAATGGGAAAAATTTCTAAAACTCCCTCTCCCCACAACAATACACCAAAATAAATATCATAGTCGTACCATAGTGATATGAATATCAGGGTAAAGCAAGCACTGAAGTACACGATTGTACTGCAAGGGTGAGACTACTGGAGTTGTCTAGTGAGCTAATTCATATTTCCAGAGAACCACAGCTTGATAGGAATGTCAGTCCTTCTTTGGAATAAGCAATGACCTGAAATGCTCTTTACCCTTTTAAAACTTAGCTGGGAAACCAAGAACAAATGAACCCTAATCTCATTAGCTTGCACTAAAGACCTTCTCAAATGATGAGAGACAGAAACAGTGCAGAAGCTTAGATTGACCAGCTATCCTAAGAGCCAACTGCTCACATTTACAGAACGGCAGCTGCAGCAAAGCTGGCACAGGCAACTTCCAAACAGATTAAAACAATAGCATGGGCTGGAATGCATCTCAGCCCCCAAATGGAAAATGAGAACATATATAAAGTCCCCAGGTAAATGACAGAGACCTATTTACTTGGAATGCAATGTTTAGGTGCTGCCTGCCTGTACTGGGATGGGTTTTCCTGTTTTCTGTTCCAATTAAAATATGAAGATTATGCACAAAGAATGCTGCCTCTATTGTCCCAGCAGAGTTTCTGTAGATCTCTGTTTGGGCCTCTGGCAACACAGCAGAAATTTCATGTACTCAACTGATTCCTATGTTATTTTCTGCCACGCTTGGCCTTCCACAGGAACATTAGCCCATCTTCTGGTTGACTGAGGTCATGTTTTATAACGGTAACATTCCCTGTATAGACGCTAATGTCATTCTATCTCTGCTCCCCATGGCAGTTTACCAACATCAGGACTGGTTTAACACATGAGATAACTCCTGTTCCCATGTTAAATTCAGTTTCTGAACACCCTTATTAATGCTCTGGTAGAGGCCACAGTATCAAATAAGAAACAATTTTTAAAGGCCGGATCAGCTACCATTTTAAAGCATTGCTTGCACTGAAGAGGGTCAGATTGCTCCTTCCTCCAGGTCAGAATGTGAGCAAGTTTACAGAAGCCTTTACTGTCACAGTAAGAGCACTTGCAGAACTAAACTCCCTGCATTTACTGAGGGGGTGAATTAAAATCCAGCAGAGATATCTTTGTGTCACCAAACTCTCTCTTCATTTATCATAAGTTAAACAATGAAGTGGGGAGAATATTTGGGTAAACTGGGCATCCTAAATGTGCAAGGCAACCTTAAAAATTAGAAAAACATGGCTCATATTTACTATATTTTGGTAACAAGCTACAATAGTTGGTGCATTGCAAATCCACAAAGGTTAAAATACAGCACCCATGTGTAAGAACCAAGCATGCCACTGAACTACGAGAAACCAGGAATAGCAGAACTCTCCTCTCCTCTTCCCAGGAGCATTAAGATCACAGACTACATGACCAAGAAGGACCTTAACAGAATTTTCACATCAGACCAGCATTTCTGTCCACATGGATACCCAGTGGAGGCTGCTGTGACACCAAAAAGAAGGGCAGCACTCTGGGTAGCCTCAGTTCTGGAGCTCACAAGCTTTCCAACACTAACAAACAGCAGCAGAGGTCACAGTGTTTGCCCACCCACCCCTACAAGATTGACTGTCCATATGCAACCCTTCCTGTCTCTCGTTTAGAAGGAAGAGACACACACTGTCCACACTGCTGGAAGAAAGAACTGAGACTTTGCAGAATCTTTTCCTAGACTTTTAAAATAAAGTTTATCATCTCATTTCTACAGCCTTTGGTAAATCTTGGTTTTAAGGATTCCAAGCCTGCTGGCTTTATCCAAAGCATCATTCTAGACAGACAGATGCAAGTGTTCTCACTGCCAGGCCTCACCAGTGTGTTAACCTCAGCCAGCCCATGTTGTAGCATTTCTTGATGCTTCTTTTATCTTGTGTTTCTTGGTTCCCATCAGTGATGAAAAACAGGGGATTCTTATTCACATCCTAACATTCAAACTTGTCCCTTCACAGAGCACTTCCTGGTGGCAGCAGGCTGTGCCCACAGCCACAGAGTTTCCAGCCTACAGATTTGCTGGCAGCATGCCTATGCTTTCAGAACAGCCCTCACCACAGCATCAGCTGCCCCAGACCCAGACGAAGGAACCATCTCTAGCAAGCACCTTACCAGTATTACCTCCCTCAGCAGTTCTTATCTCCCCTCTACTCCTCCTCAACACTGTTCCATAGTGGGAACACATAGCAATATGTGCTTCTGCTCTAAGCTGAGTAAAAATAAACTTTATTTCTATACTGGGATTCCACTTCATTGAAGCCATAACTCAACCACTGCACTGCACCATCAGAGGTGGTGCCAGCAGAGTAACTTACAAATTCACTGCTGATCTTTTCCTCCCTTTAGAGAGCAGCTGCAAATCTGGGCAAACAGTCAAGCTTTCTATTTTTTTTCTATTCAAGGATAAGCACTTTATAACAAAAGAGGAAAAAGCAGAAAGAATGTTTGGTATTTACTTTTATCATCTATGGCAACTCTTAAACCACCAGGTGTGCTGCATGTCCATAATTTGCCACAATAGGACTTTCTAAACAACCACTGAAAATGGCACTTCTTGTCAGATAGGGTGACAGCTGACACGCAGGTGAACTGATAAATGAAAAGACTGTTTATCACCTTCAAGTTCTACATAAGTATTATCCAGGATGCAAGTACTTTGGATGCTCATGAAGGTTGCTTAGATACTTCAAGCATTTCTGTGTCAGGATATTTAAGCAGCTAAATACTTTGATGAAGTCTGTCTCCTCATTCAAAACTGGAAATACATTATCATGAATATTTACCAAGTCAAGTAAGGACACAAAACTTCATCAACTCACACACCCACATCGATCAGGCCAACTTACCAGTTCATTCTGAAGCTAGAAGCTGCATCCTCAGCTAGTCACACTGGTCTCATGAATTTTTCAGCCCTGTGTCTCCTCTGAAACAGGCAAGCACTATTTCAGGAGACCAAATCCTCCCCATACACACTCAGAAGGGGGTCAAAATCCAGCAGAGCTGAACGTTACTCAAGTCTGAAGCAAAGCTTTATCAGAAATTGCCGAACCACAGTACCTAGAAAGAGAGGAGTGGGGGTGGAAATATCTTGCCTCTTCCATGCAGGAGCACTCAGGACACTGAGGACACTATCATCTCTCCCTGCCCTTTGTAACATCCAGGACCTGAAAGGCAGCACCTAACATGAGAAGGACATAGTCTTAAGCTGTGCCAGGGGAGTGTGAGGCTGGACACGAGGAGGAATTTCTTTTCAGAAAGTGTGATTAGCCATTGGAACGGGCTGCCCAGGGACGTACTCCAGGTGGAGTCACTGTCCCTGGAGGTGTTTGAGGAAAGACTGGATGTGGCACTCAGTGCCATGGTTTGGTGGTCATGGTTCAGTCAGAGGTTGGAGTCAATGATCTCAGAGGTGTTTTCCAACCTAACTGATTCTGTGATGGATGTACTGCTGACAACTGAAATCAGGACCTGTGTACCCACCATACCTCCATACGGAATGCAGAAGGTTAAGGCTTCTTCTAGCAGGGACGGGGTCCTGCACAAAAAGACAGAGCTAGACAGCTAGGAGGCAACAGGACATTTCTGTTATAGTGGATTGTGGCACACCGAGACAAAAGCCGTCTGCAGAGAGCAAGTGATGTGTAGAATGAACACATTCAGCCTGCCAGCACAGGGGGGAGTTACCCACAACAGCGCGACAAGGAGCTCTGGAGAGGTTTCCCAGCGCATTAAAGTAGGGGCACTGCCACGGAGAGCGGCTGCTCTCCCATGTTCCCGCACATTCCGCGCTGCCGGAGCCCCCGCCTTTCCCGGCCCCCGCCCGCCTGGCACCGCCCCGCGCGGGGCCGGCGGCGTCCGCGGTCGCCATGGGAACGGCGCGCGTCACCGCGCCCGGCCCCGCCGATTGGTGGGAATTGTTCGAGAAGGCGCCCGAGGGCGGAAGCGGAAGCCGCACGTGGAGCCGGTGAGTGGCTGCCGCAGTTTCTGGAAACTTCGCCTCATTGTCATATTTAAAGCGGCGGCGCTGCCGCTGGGTCCCCTCCCCGTCCGCCCGCCCGCGCGCGCTACGGGGACCGGCGGCCGCAGCAGCACCGGGAGCGAGCCGGGCAGAGCGGGGGCCTCCTTCTGGCGCCGGCGCCATGGCCGTGGTGGGCTTTGATTTGGGCTTCCAGAGCTGCTACATCGCCGTGGCGCGGGCCGGCGGCATCGAGACCGTGGCCAACGAGTTCAGCGACCGGTGCACGCCGTGAGTGAGGGGGGCGGCGGGGGCCGGTCTGTGCCCGGCGGAGCGGCCGCTGTGGGGAAAGTTTCGCGGTGGGGCGTGGGGGGTTCCCTCTGTGCGGGGCCAGCGCGTTCGCCGGCTCTCGCCGCCTCCCTACGGGCCCGCGAGGGCTGCCCGGGGGCAGGTACAGAGCGGTGGGGCTGTGTGGCGGCCCGCGGTGCGGCCCCGCGACCCCCTTCCCTCCCCAGCCCGCTGTGTGCCCCCTCCCCGGGTCCTGGCCAGCTCTCTGCCCCTCTCCCCAGCCACCGCCCACCCTTGCTCCCCGGTCCCCACCCGCTCTGTCCCGCGGTGTCCCGGTCCCGACCCGTTCTCCGGGACTCGTCCCGCGGGCAGGGCCCGGGGCACGGAGGGGCTGTGCGGAGCCTGCTGCGGTCGCGGTGCGGCGGGCTGGGAGCGCGGGGGCGGCCCGCAGAATCCCCGTGGGGGCAGCCCGGGTTAAGTGGGACACGGAGGGAACGCGCTGCCACTCGTGCTGCGTAGGATGGGCTCTGCCAGCTGCTCTGCTTTAGTCAGAGGTCAGGTATAGAAAGGCAGGCTCAAAGCAGGAGTTAGTTGACAAGTTGGAAGCAGCCGTGCACAGGCGGGTAGGGTGTAGTCTGGCTGTGAGCTCTGAATTGCGACCATCCTGTTGTACCGTTTGGATAAGCCTTTGTGAAAAATTCCTGGATTCGAGCCAAGGCTTTAAGATGGATAAAAGTATTCCTGTAGTTTTTTACTGCGAACTGAAAGAATGACACTGTGATATCTGCAGTAGTAGAAAATGAATCCGTGATAGTTCTCAGTCGTGTTTGTTTTCAGGACCGAGTTAATTAGCCTGTTGTTCTTTCCAGGTCGGTGGTTTCATTTGGATCAAAAAACAGAGCTATTGGTGTTGCAGCTAAAAACCAGGTAGGTAATTTTGTGCTGCAAACTGTTGAAGTACCAGTGGGTGTAAAGAGAGTTGGCTGGGTGTAGTTGAAACTGAACAGCTTCAGTTTCTTGTTGAGCCTTTTATTTTAGAAACGCCGCACTATGCTGCCATGCTTTCTTCAGAGCAATGTAGGATGTTTTTGCCAGAATGCTTCTGCTCTCTTTTTCGTTAATGTAATACTTTCCAGTTGAATTTGTTCCTGTTAAGGTCACTGGGTTTCTTTTCCTAATGATTGTTTACAGGATTTTCCTTGTAATTGAAGGAAAACATTTTAAATGCTGTATATAGTTTCTTAAAATTAGATGTAAGGGGAGAGGTTTGGCTCACATTCTTAAAGCTATTTAGAATACCTTACTACCTATGGATTTGCTGTAAATTAAATGCCTCTGGTTTTGAAGGTGCAAGTCCTTATTTTGGGTTTTTTGTTGTTTGCTTTTTTATTGAGGTGCTCTAAACGATTGAATGTTTTCTTTTTTAAAGTATTATTTTCAGTTTAGAATGAAAACTTAATTCCAGTAAGTCTCAGAATAACGAAGTGTCACGATTCAATAAATCCTTAGGCACTGTACATTGTTACATAACTGCTGCTGGGAGATCAAGCATGCAGCCTCCACTGGCCTGTGCATCTCTCTCATGTAGTAAAAGGACTGCAGTGGGTTTCCATGGAGAGAGCACTAAAGGAGGCTTTATTCCACTGTAATAGCACTCTTCTTAATTTTGACTAGCCAAGGCAGTAAAAATACTTTACATGTTAACAGGCACACACATTTTCAGTTACATTTACAGGTTAACATTTGGAGTAATGAAGTAAACACACATTTGTGTTTTTTCCTTAAATTTCATTTTAGCATTGCTAAGTTGCTGCTGACATTGTTACAAGTCAGAAACCAGTATGATTCATTAGTGTGCAAAAATGAGTTGTTACTCAAAATGGGAAATGATCTGAATCCTATGTACTCTCAAGCATGTTTCAATATTAGATTGTTCCAGTAGATGCTATGAAAAACATGAAGTAAGCTGAAAGCGAGGCAGATTATCTCATAGATTGCATTTGCAAATGTGCAATTGCAGTGATGAACACCTGTGACTTTACTTACCTTCAGACTAACTTGTATGATGTTACTATATTGAGTGTTTCATGCTTGCCTCTTCTAGTAGTTGAAGCGAAATATTTTTGCCAGGAAAAAAGAATGTGATACTTAAAATGATAAAAGATGGCAGATGATTTATTTCTCTAGTTGTAAGTGGTCCAGTTTGGCTGATGACCTGAGATGTGAGTGGTTTCCTTTGTAAATGTGGATGTTTCCTCGCATGGACTATTCAGAGTTAGATTTTTGGTGTCCTAGGGTGTAGTAGCTACTTAAATCAAGGAGTGCGATGATTCTTTTCATTTAAAAAAAAAAGAAGAGCAAACAAAAAAATAACACAAAATAAAAAAGAAGTTTTGACTAATGACTTCTACAATGTGATTTTGTGAGAGACCTCGAAACACTCAAAGGTGTTCTTTTTAACATTTGAGAAATTGCTGCTGGAGCAAATTTTCAGAGAATTTCTGTTCCCTTTAGCTAAGTGTGGTAGCACTGGAGATGAGAACAGTATGTTAGTTAATAGACCATAATTCTCAGCTTTCTTAATTGTGACTAAGCAGGAAGATATTAAAACATGCTACAGACCTAATGGCATACAATTACTCTAAAAATATCTTAAGATTGTTCTCTTAGAAAGGGCTTTGAGGTTAATTCTAAATTAGGCCATAAAAGCTACCACAGTGTTTGTGCTTCTCTGCCCACTACATGGTAATAATTCCTGCTGCTACGTTCTTTAGCCGTGCAGCTGTGAAATACGTAGCATTCAAGTACTCTGAAGTTGTGGCTATACAAATAAATGAAACCATGCTGGGAAACAAAACAATCTTCAACACATAACCTAACTACTCAATCACATTAAAGTACTGGAATAGTTCCTGGCATCATTTTTGGCCTGTGCTAACTTGTGCTTGTGCTATTAATTGCTGAGCACTGTTTGGTGATTAGAATAAACCAAGGATGATTCTCAGCAGGGAGTCCAAGTGTGACATCTTTGCGCAGACACAGCTGTCTGAAAGTTACTGCTTGTTAGTGGGAGTATGGCCTCCTTTTTTGTCAGGAAGCTTTTCTGTAGGAGAACTGTCCTAGTTGAGTAGCTTTCTAATACAAGATGTAGCTCAAATTCTTTCATTTCATGGTGGAAAATTTTATATGCAACAAGGAATAGTTTTTGCTTTTCTTTGGGGGTGGTGAATACACATATTCCTTGGTATGCTCAGCTTTTGAGTTGCTATCATGCTGTCTGTTGGTGCCTGCCTAAATCTATCCTGTAGATAATAACACACTATTATAATTTGTCTCTAATAAAATAGGATTAATTCTACTCTGAGATACTTGCATTATCTCTTAGGCTGCTCTAGTTGTCTGGTTTCTGTTGTGCTTTGCATTTCTGATAAGGAATGCTTGTCTGTGTTGCTTGCATTGTAGTTTAGCATATACTTCAAACTGATGTTAGCAAAACAGATTCCAAGTTGTCTGTGCACTGTATTCTTCTTTGGTCTGGTGCAAGAATTTGAGTTGCTGCTAGGTGAATGTGAACAAGGAGCTGATGTGATTTCAAAGTAGCTCAGGGAGGAAAAAGCAAGTATTGAAATGCATGGGGACACTTAAGCTTGACACTTGGTAACTAGGAAAGCCCTTGTTTGCTCTTAATGTAATGTTTGAAGTGGAGGTAGTGTGGCATGAGTTGGAGGGCCATCTTACAAACAGAGAAACCAGCTTCACATGTAGTTGAAATCTTTAAACATTGTAATTTGGTCTAAGCTCTGTCACCCAAGGTGAGTGGCTCTGCTTGCCAGCACAGTTAGCAGCAGAGTGCTCCAGTGCAGTGCACAGGGGGGTTTCCTGAACTGGGGGAACGTCACAGGGACAAGAACGTCACTACAAGAGCTGCCAGAAGGCTACAGCTCAAGTGACGGTGGCTGATGGGACCTGGGTGGGGCCAGAAGCAGCAACAGCAGTTTCCCGCAAATATAAAATAAGCCCTTGGGGAATACTGGTGAGCAGGGTGTGGCACATCAGAGTGCAGGAAGGGTGCTGAGGCAGTGCCAGCCCAGGCAGCAGTGGTATCCACTGGCAGAAAGCCACGGCCTCGCTCAGCTCCACACCCGGCACGGCTGGCGCAGCTGCCCAGACAGCTCTGGCAGGAACACCCTGCCACCCAGGTGTCACCTGCAGGGTCAGCCCTGCTCTCCATGCCAGCATGGGTGGCACTGAGAGCACAGATGTAGGATGGTGTCCAGGTACTCTTCCACTTCATGACAGAACTCTGGTGAGAGGTGAGCAGGTTGAGGAATGTCAGGGAGTGTGAGAGAGGGAGATGATATAGCAGAATTGTACCCTGCCTTCCCTGGGACATGTCTGGGAGGCAGACAGGACACGCAGCATTCTTTTCTCTCCTCTCCACCTGCTGGAAAACAGTACTTGAAGGGAAAGGGAGCAGTCGGTCACCATGGTTAAATTGTCCTATGTCAAAACTGCTTCCCTGAAGAAAAGCAGACAGGTCATTACAATAGGAGACTCCTTTCAGAAGGGAGCAGAAGGCCCAGTATGCTGGCTGGAACCACTTAGGAAAGCCTGCTACCTCTCTTGGGTCCAAGTTCCTACCCTGGTATGGCTGTCAGATAATTATCCATTATTGGTTTCTCAAACAGTGATGAGGTTCCACCAGCAAGTCCAAGGGCAATCAGGAGAGATTTCAGGGCCTTGGAATGACTGCTTAAGGGATCAGGAGCACCAACAGTGCTATCAAATGTTCTCTAGCCTTCCAGTTGCAGGAAATGAAGGAGGAAGCAGGAAGAGCCAGCAGACCAATATCTGAGCCGGGTGCCACTGGCAGAATTTGGGGGTTTTGATCGTGGGTCAGTTCACATGACAGCAGCAACAGGCAGGGTACACCTGTCTCAGAGCGGGGAAAGGATCTTTGCACAGGAGCTAGCAAGCATCATGGAGAGCTTTAAACCAGGTTTGGAGGGGGAAAGATATACAACCAGGTTTGCTAGAGATAAGCCTGGAGAGTACCACAGCAGTGTTTGAGAGTGTTCTAGTGAGGTCCTTCACTCTGCGTCCTTGGTGGAGATGGGATGGAGGTCCATGCAGCAGCAGTGACGCAAGGGTTATTGTTGATGTGTTAGAAACTATGGAAGCTCCTGAGAATGGTCATGTAGGAACTGGGGCTTCTCTTCAAAAACGTGGTGGGGTCAATAGTCCAGCTGAAGTGCCTGTACGTCAATGCCTGCAACACAAGCAATAAAGAGGAGGATCTGGACACCATTGTGGAGCAGTAAAATTGTGATACAGTTACCATTGTGGAGACCTGGGGGGATGGCTGGCACAACTGGGGTGTTACTCCTAACTGGTTAAAAACTGGCTGGATAGCCCAGAGTGCGATGGTGAATGGAGTTAGATCCATCTGGCTGCCTATCACCAGTGGTGTTTCTCAAGGTTCAATACTGGGGGCTAGCCCTATTTGATATTTTAATCAATGATCTGAAAAAGGGGATTGAGCGCACCATCAGTCAGTTTGGAGGTGAGGCCAAGTTGGACAGGAGTGTTGATCTGCTGGAGGGCAAGATGGCTCTACAGAAGGATCTGGACAGGCTAGATTGAAGATTTTAGGTCCAATGTATGAAGTTCAACGAGTGCTGGGTCCTGCCCTTGAGTCACAACAACCTCATGTAACACTACAGGCTGGGAGCAAAGTGGCTGCATGGTGGAAAAAGACCTTGGAGTGCTGTGGCTGAACATGAACCAGAGTGTGCCCAGGTGTCTAAGAAGGCCACTGGCATCCTTGCCTGTGGCCAGCAGGGACGGTCCCCCTTTACTGAGCACTGGTGAGGCCACACCTCAAATCCTGTGTTAGTTCTGGGCCCCTCACTACAAGAAAGACATTGAGGGGCTGGAGAGTGTCCAGAGAAGGGCGAGGGAGCTGGGGAAGGGTCTGGAGTGTAAGTACTGTGAGGAGCAACTGAGGGAGCTGGGTGTGTTTAGCCCCTGAGGAAGCTCAGGTGTGCCCTTATCACTAGCAGTAACCTAAAAGGAGCACGAGTTGCACCAAGGGAAGTTTAGATTAGATTGGCTATTAGGAATTTTTTTTTCACCAAAGGTTTGTAAATGTTTGGACAGGATGCCCAGGGAAGTGATGGATTCCCTGTCCTGAGAGGTATTTAAAAGGTGTGTGGATGTGGCTTTTGAGGACATTAGTGGTCTTGGCTGGGTTAGGTGAATAACTGGACTTGATCTGAAAGACCTTTTCCAACTTAAATGATTCTAAGATTCTAAATTAGTTGACTAAAGTAGTAGGCTCTGTTGATCATGTTATTGTTCACCCAGTTGTATCAGGGTTTCAGAGATAGGTTTATAATCCTTAGTAAGTAAGGGTCTGGTACTGTGTCTAACTTATTAATGAGGTGATAAAAAGTACCAGACAGTAATTACCAGTGTTAAATAAAACAATGTGACAAGGGAGTGAGTGGTTGTCTGAAAACTTGACCTGTGCTTGGGGGCATTCAGAGCAGCACTGAACATTGCAGGGTGATTGAGAGTGGATTTCTAACTACCCTGTATTTCTTTACAGCAAATTACTCATGCCCACAACACTGTATCTAACTTCAAGAGATTCCATGGCCGTGCATTTAATGATCCTTTTGTTCAGAAGGAAAAAGAAAAGCTGAGCTATGATTTGGTTCCCATGAAGAATGGTGGTGTTGGAGTGAAGGTAAATCTGCACTTGTTTCTTTCTGGGTTGTGTGGATAAATATGAAGTCTTACATTTCAGCACCTAGTCATAAAAATATGGGTTTCTTTTAACTACCCTAAAGGGTAGGTTGTTTTAATCTTTCTGTTGAAGAAGAACTCTTCTATGAATAGACAACTTCATCTTTAAATAGTGGATGTTAACCTACAAATTAAGGTTCATTTACAAATAATTGCTGAAATGCAGGTTTCCCTGTTGGCAGGTTGCACATCTAGCTCAAACATACTGGCGGGGAAAACTGCTAAGTTAATTACAAGGTTGTATGGTTTTACTTCAAAGTATGACTTTGTCACTTTTGTGTGGAATGCATTGCAGCAGGTATTATTAGGTGGTTTACAAGTGCTTTAGAAAGTAATCTGAATTCTTCAGAATGATTACCATAAGTTAGTGGCAAGTGTCTTCAGTGGACTGCCTGGAGTCAGTTGCTTGCAAAGGGGTGTTCAAAACCAACTCCTGCCACATTGCAGATTTGGCTCTTGCTTATTCTTCAAGGCCTTCACTGATACAATGTCATCTTTTGGTAGAATGGCTTGATTTAATTACATTGTGTCCATTTACAGAAATATGTACCAGTGCTGATAATGAAGCATTGCTGGCATAACAGGCAGTTATTGCTTGTTAAGTCATTGCTTCGCTAATGAAGACCTTAGCTTCAACTGGTCCCTCATAATTTCGGTGTAGATCAGTCCTAAGTAGTGAATAGATCGCAGAATTGTATGCATCAGAAAGAATTCTGACTGGAAAAGTAACCAAGCTTTGCAACAGAGGAGATGCTTTTTCTTTTGTTCTTTGTGACTTGTGAGGCTAACAGATAAGACAGAAATGATTGGTTTCCTTTAATCAGTGTGTCTGTGTAGGAGTCTTGTATTATGAGAGTAGCGTTGGGAGAACACTACTAGTTGGTATTTTTCCTATTTTTCTTAGGCTGCTTGGAGAACAAATTAGTATTTATTTAACTGTGGTTAAAGAGTTTTAATAATTGATTCAGTAGCACTCAGTAAGGCTGGGAGGTTCAGTGAACGGTTTTTCTATTAAAATCAAAATGCCTAATTTTCCCCCAAATTGTACTGAGTGAATAAAAGTGCTACTTTCAAGCATCAGTTATGTGTTACTTCACTTCATCATTGTCATGTATTCTGTTGCATGATAAAAATGGTGATTCAAGAATATTTTTTGTGAGGAGAGCAAGAAATAAACTTTTTGCTGAGCTTTATTTTAAGTTTTTAGCTGTTTTATGTGCCTAGGTGAACTGTTGTTGCACAATTCTTCCTTTCAGAGACTCCTAATATATTTAAGCAGAGGGATAAAAATGCCAAGGGAAAATAGACAGCAAGTAGTTCTGTACATTTTTTGCATTTGGCATAAATTTGAAAAATTATGGCTATTTTTACTTAATGGTGTGCCACATTTTAAATTTGTGTCACTTTTGGCCATTTCCGTACTGTTTCCTTGATCTATCGAGTTGATATAGTTCTTGATGTTTTAAGACAGTGAGAATGGAATTATTGCTTCTATAAACACTCAACTGGGAAATTAAATTGTAAACTGAAGTTCTATAATGAAATAATGAAGCATGTCATGATTCATAGAGTATTAGCCAGCAGTGTATCAAAGAACATTAAATACATGTAATTTTCCTCAAGTTGAGCTAATGGAATTATTTTACCTATTCTATCCAGGTCATGTACATGGATGAGGAGCACATCTTCAGTGTGGAACAGATTTCAGCTATGCTATTGACTAAATTAAAGGAGACTGCAGAGAGTAACCTAAAAAAGCCAGTAACAGACTGTGTTATTTCTGTAAGTAATTGTAGTGCACAGGAACATTATGTCTTTTAACTTCAACTATTGAGGGCATTTTGTTTCTGTGAAAAAGAACTCTGCTAAGCACTTACAAAGGGATTAATCTTAACTAGCTTTAGAGCTTTTGACTTAAAGAAATCCCAGGGCTGCTGCCGTGTTCCAGACCCTGACTAACTTCATGAACTCATTCTCTTGGCAATGTCTGAACTTTTGGACCCAAAATGTCTCTGGATCCAGGTATATATCCTTTTGGGACAGCTTGTTTTCACGACTAAGCATACTAATTACTCATTAAGGTAAATACATATGTTTGTGGTTTTTCTTGAATTTAAAATGCTTTGATAACAACTTGAATAAACAATTCCCTTTGTTTATCAAAATTTCCCCTCTGGTAGCTGAAAACTTTAGCTTCTGTCCTGTTTATCTTCATCTTTTCAGCAAATTTTGGTTTGTTTTTTTTTCAATGTTATGACTGCACAGAAAATGTCCTCAGATCCAGAACAGTCATTCCGTTGCAAAGCCCTGAGTATAAAATAACACCTGACTCTCTGTTCTCAATGGCTCTAAACAAGTCTGTCTCATGTTGCATCTAGGAATATTTAGCTCTGTTATTATTAGAAATGTTGATTCTCCAGTTGATACCTGGAAAGCTAGTTCTTCATGTGTCCCTGGAAGGGGACATTAGAAGGCACTGTTCAATGCCAATGCTAGAGATCTGTAGAAAATATTCAATTTTCAGCATATTTCTTCAGATTTTTTAAGCACTTCTTGCCCAAAGTAATTTCTGCCAAAATAGATTCTCTTAATTTGTTATCCCTTATTTCTTTGTATCTCTGACATCTGTAGTATTGCTGTACGTTTTTAGTTCCTGCTTTCTGTTTTGTTTTTTTGGATGGGACTATACCGGCTAGTTCTAATTAAGGTATATCATGTCACTGTCTTAATAATATCCAGTTTCACATTTTGGGCCAGCACTTAATGTTATTAGCATTTGTATACAAGTAACTGATTTGTTTCTTGCTAATGTATGCTCATGTAAAAACTAGCTGGTGTTGGTTTCATTCCATCTCTGAATAGAATATTTAAGGTGTCAATTCAATATAGTAGCTGCATTTTAGGGGACTTGCAGTAAATGTCTTCCTCCAAGAGGAGGAATAGATAACATTTTTTAATTAATACTTTTTAGTAAATAGTGGAATGTCTCATTTTCTGGAATTAACTTTGAATTCTCACCTGCTTTCTTCAGGTTCCATCATTTTTCACAGATGCTGAAAGGAGGTCCCTTTTAGATGCAGCTCAGATTGTTGGCCTAAATTGTCTTAGATTAATGAATGACATGACAGCAGGTAAGTAGGATAAAACAGCAGTTCCTGCAAGTGGGATAGAGGATGCGTTTAATTACTCTAAGAAAAAGGACTGACTTGAAAAGGCAAATATGAAACATAAATATTTGAAAAACTTGCTATTCTTTTCTTGATTTAATGTCTTCTGTGTGAAGGGGTAGATGAGATCAAGCTCCAGTGATAATTATCTCACTGAGCACTTACTTGAGTCACTATGTGTGCCTGGACTACTTGTTCATTTAGTGTACTGCCCAGATGCATAGTTGCAGGATTCTGACACTCATAAAGGAAGTTCCTTGATTAAATGTCAAGACCTCATAACTTCCGAGGATTTTCAGTATAGTTAGGGTTTTAAACAGACCCTTGGCTCTGCTGACCATTTATACAGCTGTCAGACAAAACTTCCCAGCTTGGAAAATACTGTAAATACAAAACTGGCTTTGGACTTTGTGGTTAAGGTGGTCTGTGTTGATTGCTTTGCAAGGCAAAACAAAACAAACCCAAAAAACCCAAACAAATGCTTAGGGAGCATATAACATGACTAAGGGAGAATGTTCTGCTTTTCAGGTCCTACAGCTTAGATTAATGGAATAAAACTTCCATGTCTTGCACAGGTGTATGTCTGGATTTGTCTTGATGCCTTTGATCTTGCAGCTTAATGTTCACAGGGATGTGCCACTGGAAACTAGAGATTGTGTGGATAATATCTGACACTTCTTTTGCAGTGGCTCTGAATTATGGAATTTATAAACAAGACCTTCCAGCTCCTGAAGAGAAGCCACGGATAGTTGTGTTTGTTGATATGGGACATTCTGCATTTCAAGTATCAGCCTGTGCCTTCAACAAGAGTAAATTGAAGGTAGTAAGATTAAATGGAAATAAAAGGGTTTATAAGCAGTTAGAATCAAATAGGCTGTCCATTTGCTTTCTTTTTTAAATTCTGAAATGCTTTAATGCATAGAAAGTGGCAACAAGTCAAAAGGTGAAGGTTTTCATCAGTGTCCTTCATTTCATTAGAATTGTTTCAAACAGACTGTAAATTTCTTGCCATATACATATTACATATGTAATACAAGTGCTAGAATTTATTTGGTTTTATCTAAATGAGTGTGTGTATGAATTAAAATTTTGAATACTTAGGATTGTCACTTAGTTACTTAGTATTATTTCCTCTGTAAAAGCGAAGATCAATTTTTGACTGAATGTGGTTATGCACTGGAAGACAGGCTGACCTGTCCCCAGCATTTTTTGAAGCAAGGATTTGCTGATATTGGAAGATTGCTATTCTCTTTGGTTTTATTGGTGTAAGACTATATTATTGTGTTCTTTCAAACCAGGTACTTGGCACAGCATTTGACCCTTTCCTTGGTGGGAGAAACTTTGATGGAAAGCTGGTAGATTACTTTTGTGCAGAAATAAAATCCAAGTACAAACTAGATCCAAAAACCAAAGTTCGGGCTCTTCTTCGTCTATATCAGGAGTGTGAGAAACTGAAGAAACTAATGAGTTCAAATAGCACAGACATTCCCCTAAATATTGAGTGTTTCATGAATGATATTGATGTATCTGGAAAAATGAACAGGTAAGTTCTGTAGAAGACAGACATTTGCTTTGGTGGCTATATTTTTTAAACAAGTGTTTCTTTCTGTATTTGAAAGAAACTTAATGTGCTAAAATTAAGTGTAAGTCCTGAATAGCTGTGGCATTTTTGTAATGCTAGACTAGCTAAGGCTGGGAAATGTGGTGTTCAGCTACTTGAGTAATGTTGCGCTGCAATAAAGCATGCATAAGAAGTTTGGATTCTTTTTATAGAGTATATTCTTAAAACCATGGATTGATGCATGCAAACCAGAGGGTTGGCTGCATATTTAGACCCTTCTGTGTATTTTAGGTAACCTAAATCTCCTACTGCTCTTTAAGATAGCAACAATTTAAGCTTTTTCTTTTTTTCTGCTCTTAGTATACTGTGGATATTGGTAGAGAAATGGAGAACAGAAACAGTGCTTATGGGTGTTGACTTGATTATGGTCCAAGTGTAAATGAAGTCTATCTTTCTTGCATGTGTTCACAGGCATGGCTTAATTTGTTAGTTCTGTAGCTGCTGGTAAGAGTGGTGGGTTCTTTTTCTTCCAGTATTTAGGCAACAGTTTTTCATTATAAAGGAAGTGTCAGTGTTTTCTGATTTCTTATCTGTAACCTCTGCTCTGAGGCAAATATATAGCAGCTGCCCAAACAAAACGTCTTATTTAACTACATTGATAGTGGCTTAGGAAAATTAGTAAGCAGTTATTTGTGTACTGCCTTGTCTATGGCTTCCTCTTTAGCCTATTCACAGGAGTTTAGCACTGTTTGCAGTGTAGTTAACTAACGTAGTCATCATCAATTTGGAAACAAATACCAGGCAAGGTTCTTGTGGGACAGGCATTCTTTAGTTAATTCTATTTTTATTCTTAGGTCACAATTTGAAGAATTGTGTGCTGACCTGCTGCAAAGGATAGAGATGCCTCTGCTTTCATTAATGGAACAAACACAACTGAAAGTGGAAGATGTAAATGCTGTAGAGATTGTGGGAGGAGCAACCCGTATTCCTGCTGTCAAAGAGAGGATTGCTAAATTCTTTGGCAAGGATGTCAGTACAACACTGAATGCAGATGAAGCCATAGCTAGGGGCTGTGCTCTGCAGGTATAGTACTGGCAATACTTGATGAAATTAAAAGATACATTTCTTGGTAGCACTTCCATGAAGAATTAGTCAAGCAGTTTTAAAAAATTGTAGAAGTGGTTCATTTTAAAGTACTCAAGGGAAACATACATGTTCACTAGGTCTTTTTATGACACTATGCTGTTTAAAAAGTCCAGAGTACTCCTCTCTGGTGCAGTACTTTATTGCAGGATGTATTCTAAGCAGCCCACTGCTCTTCAGAAGAATATGATCTAAGAGTGTTTAATGCCAAAAATTTAAGTCATTGTCAAGATGAAAGATTTTTACTCAACAAGATATGAGGAGTATCTATGGAGAGCCCTAACTACTGCAAGTTTGACTTTTCTGGTATGCAGCTTGCCATCAATGTGGAACAGACTTTGTTCTGTCTCCCTCCCATTTTTACTGTTTCCAACTATATTTTGCAAGGAAACCACTCACTCTGTGTTCTCCTTTTTCTCCTCTAACTTCTTATTTCACCCTCTTCTTTTTGACTTGTTTCTTTACTCCATCTCACTAACAGATTCCCATTGCCAGCAATCAGTTGTGTTCAGGAAAAGAAGCAGGACCCTTTAGATAAACACTTCTTTTAGGACTAAGCAGTGCAGCATTTCCATTTTTTACAGTCCTGCTATCAGAGTGCTACCTTTATTCACAAGCTAAAAAAGGCCTGGTAACACAGCACATAAACACTTGTGTGTGAAATTTCTCATGTTGCATTGAAGTTGAGTATTGAAATAGTTCTGCCTAATAAAATCAATACAGTTCTCACTTGTTCAAATATTTTTTTGTTGTCTTGGCTGGTGTAAGCCTTAATGTAAGTTATTTTGTTTTTTGGCTTTTTTTAGTGTGCCATTCTTTCTCCAGCTTTTAAAGTGAGAGAATTTTCTGTGACAGATGCTACACCTTTTCCAATATCTCTGCTGTGGAACACAGAAGCAGAGGACACTGAAGGGTAGGTTGCTCAGACTACTGTTCTATGAAGCATTTCACCTTCATAATTCAAGGGTAATGTTCTTGCATGCATTCAATTTAGGATCTTGGCATTCTCATGTAGAAAACCCATAGGCCTTGTTGTCAACCATAGAGATAGTTGACAGGGAAGATTAAGACATAGGTTGAAATTTTAACTGTAATTCCTCACTTGTAAAAATATGAAGATTTTTAAAATGTGAGTGGAAGAGCTACCAACCAGTATCTTGTCTTGCACTATCATTATCTGGTTGTTAGGATTAGAAATACAAAATTGACTAGGTTAGTGCCTGGGTCCTGATGGCACTTTGCCTTCTGGCTTTTTGTTTTTCACTCGTGGTGTTCCTGGCACCTATCCTGATTTATTAGTAATGTTGTGTACTATGGCACTACTGTGAGTGTATATGGATACTGTTTATCTGGCTAAAGCAAGAATTGAATACCTAGAAAAAATTTAACATTTAAGAGTAATTTCTTGCCTCAGTCTTATGGCTGACATCTGTTATTAACTGTGCTGTGCCTGTGGGAAATGCAATTGCTTTCTAAGATGTTAAGAGCTCCAAGTTCAACTTCTGGAAAAATCATAGTTCTAAAGGGATCTGTTCATAACTTTTTCATGTTCTTTGTAGTTTAGCCTTTTTTTTTTTTTCTTTCCTGTCTGTTTTCTCTGGAGGTGCAGGGCCTAATTTTTGTCTCACTTGTGAGAGCAGCCTGTGGGTTCATGTTCTAGGTAAAGCTCTCATTTTCTCACATCTAGGTTATTAGATGAGATCTTCCACAGTTAGGAGACAAAACTTAGCAGGAAATTAGAATCAGGCTGGCATAACAGTGGACATGCCATAGAACATGAAGTAAAGCTGGTTGTTTTTCTGTCATGTTGAGGAATGAATAATAATCTGGTGTCAGGGTTCTCAACTGAGCCATGGAACAGAATTAACAGGACTATAATTATCCCTTTGAGACTAAGGAAGGGTGCAAATTATTATTCAAAATACAGTGTTCCAAGCTCAAATAGTAGAATAGGACAATTTCTTATTACAGTAAGGAACAGTAAATCCTTTTTTGCAGTACAGTAGTGAAGTATCTTCACTGTAATTGTTCAGAAGGGTAAATGTGTCAAAACATGATGTTCCTCTGAAAGAGTTCTGACCCTATCAAAACATTTTAGCTCAAATACACCACTAAAAGTGTTGCTTTTCTCTTAACTACAGAGTTCATGAGGTCTTCAGCAGAAATCATGCAGCACCTTTCTCTAAGGTACTTACGTTCTATAGGAAAGGTCCATTTGAGCTAGAAGCTTTTTATTCTGATCCTAATGGAGTCCCATATCCTGAGTCAAAAATTGGTAAGTACTTGTCCTGGAAATGGTGTTGTCTCCAATAGAATGATTTGAGATCAAACAGTAACTGTGTGCTGCAGTATGGTTATGATGTATATATTCAGGTTTTTGTCTCTGAAGGACTCAGAATTTTCCCATTCCTGAGGCAACTGAATCAGTGTTTTTTATTTTTTATTTTCCTTGCTTATAATGTTGCTTTGGCTAAATGAAGAAATGAGGGGAAACGAATGGCTATAACTAAAATGTGGCTATCACAGCAAAAGATAGCTTTGTAACTTTTAACATCTTTTCTGCTTATCACTGAAGCAAGCTAGGAATAATTGAAAAATAACTCCTGTATATAAAAATACCCCTATGTCTTGAATAACTAGTTGTTTTCACCTGTACCCTCTGGAACTGACATAATGCTGAATAACTTTTAATCAAAGCAGTCTGAAATAGTGGCAGCTACAAGACTACAATATTGATTTGTCTATGTAACATTTCTAGCCAGCCCTTTCATACTTTTTGACAAATTGCAGTACTTGACAGTGTTGATACTTACAAAGAGCTTACAATGTAGTTAGTTAGAAAAAGATGGTGATGGTAAAGACAGGCCAATTAAATAATTATTCTTGAGTTCTAAATATGCAATTAAATGCTCTGTTTGCATACCATGTATTTTGAAAAACCGGAACAATGGAGAGGGACTTAGTACAAGCACAAGTAGTGATCGTACAAGGGGGAATAGCTTTAAAAAACTGCAAGACAGCAGGTTTATATTGGATATTAGGAACAAATTCTTTACTGTGAGGGTGGTGAGGCACTGGAATAGGTTTCCCAGAGAAGTTGTGGATGCTCCATCCTTGGAGGCATTCTAGGCCAGGTTGGATGAGACCCTGAGGAGCCTGGTGAAATGAAAGGCAGGAGGTTTGGAACTCCATCGTTAAGGTGTTTTCCAACCCAGGCCATTCTGTGTTTCTCTGACAGTGTTCTGTAGTTACAGAAACATCAGACTTCCTTTTGTTGTTAACTCTTACCATAAAGACTAATGGTGGGTTTGTCAGTGTTCAATTTATATGGCTTTAACAAATGGAAAGCTGTTTACCTGCTGTTCTGGAAACTGGTAAGAACAGAACTGAAGATCAGATTTGTTTCAACTCAGTTGTCAGTTAATCCTTTGCTCAGAACAGAATTGCTGGTATGACTAATTGCTTAAGTAGTAGTTCTAATGAGACTGGCAAAAGGGAGACCACGTCATACAACTCCAATATTGCTGAATTTACAAGACAGGATTACATTGCGTAGTCTGTGAGCTAGGCAGGTAAAAGCTTGTGCACTTGTGGTCTAGATCTGTTGCCGAAGGAATTGTGTGTGCAAATGCATATATCTGGGCTGCAAAACTGGGGAACTTTGCAGCTAAGTAAGCATTCTGATCTCCAGGTTGCTCTTTTGGTAATCCATGCATAAGGAAAAATATCTGCTGTTAATGTCAAGGAGACCTGATTCTTCATTTACTCTTAAACTAATGGTCTATTACACAATACTTGTTTCAAGTTTTACAGTAGTTGCAGAACGATTAGGTTCTGCCCTAGAATAAAAGGTAATGACAGACTTGCATGGATGTTAGAAGCTGTAAGGAAAGCCTTGAGAAATACTGTTCCTATGTTGGGCAGCAATTTCTATCAGAAGGCCACCACTTAACAGTGGTGTTAGGCTAAGCCCTTTCATAGTTTTCTTTCAGCCCACTAGTAACAGAGATAGCACCAGTTTTGTATTTACTCTGCATAAATGGTGTCAGGAGAACCTACTATTTGATTTATAAATTAAGTTGGCTGAAAAGCAGTGTACTTTGGTTTTGTTGCTTTGTTTGTTTGTTTTTTTTGCCTGGTAGTACTGATTTAATTTGAGGGACCATGAGATTAGCACAGAGGCTTCATCAAATATTCAGAAAACAGTTTGCCTGTGAAAAAGGGAGATGTTTTCCTGACTCTGTTATATTACCTACTTAATTCCACTGTGTGAGTTTTGATTGTTTTGGTTTTAGGTAGGTATGTTATCCAGAATGTGGCAGCCCAGAAAGATGGAGAGAAGTCTAAAGTCAAAGTGAAAGTCCGTGTCAATACTCATGGCATTTTCAGTGTGTCCACTGCATCTATGGTAGAACCAGTTAAAAGTGAAGAGTGTGAAGATGTCAGTGTTGAGACTGAAGTGGAAGCTCAGGACCAGAGGCCTACTGAAAACTTCAGTGATGTAAGTTGACTTTTCTTGTGTGTGAATGTCCATACTGATTGATGAAAATGTGTTCTGCTGTTACATATGCTGGAAGAAAAATACCTTCCTCTAAGGAAGCAAAAGGAGATTAATTTTAAGATGTGTGCAGCTGTCAAGAAATGTCTTTACAAGAACAGGAAACAATTTGTGCTATCTTGCAAATGTGTGGATTTCAAAATCAGTTACTGTGTGAAGTGCCGAATACCAGCAGGTTGGTTGAGGGTGGGGTTGCTTACAGCTGCCATAGCTATCCAGCTGTTCCAAACAGGAGAACTAGATTTGGATTGTTAATCATCCATGCCCTTTGTGTTGATGGACTTGTATGTAATCCTTTGTATCAGTAAAGTTTTTGCAACTTTTTGTGAAAGGAAAAGCTGAATTATTTTCTACAGCATTGAAGAAGAGGGAAACACTGGGGAATAATGCACACTGTTACAGTCTACTTGGTGTTTTAATACTTTTCTGAGGGGGAAAAACTTAAACATTATGACTCAATAAATTAAAAGCCCCTTTTTTATGAGAGAGAGTGGTAGCATGTGCACACACGCACACAAGTATGGTGCATTTTCATGAAGTCCTTCTGAACTTGCAGCTAGTCTGTATCTCCATAGCCGAAGCGTGTGTTTCTGCGTGTGCACAGAATGCTTTGTAGGGCACTTTGTACCGTATGTGCGTCAGAAGTGAAGTGCCCTATACTTAAATGCAAGTGCACATGCCTTCTACATCCTTTGTGCCTGGGCTTTCATTTCAGAAAAATATCCAGCAAGAGAACAGTGAGGCTGGAACACAGTCCCAGGTACAAACTGATGGTCAGCAAACGTCACAGTCTCCCCCTTCATCAGAACCTCCCTCTGAAGAAAACAAAATCCCAGATGTCAAGAAAGTGAGTGACCCTTTAACTCTGTTGAAAATGTTATCCTATATAATGGCTTTTAAAATGGTAACATATTTCAGGAAAAGGAACTTGGTGTTGGAACCTCTTTCATTTTCACCTTTCCTATAGTGAAAAATGTCTATCTTGTGATGGTTTTTGTGCAGAGTTTCCAAAAGGATTCCTGCAAGAAGCCTTTCTCTACCACTTCCCTATCTTCTTGCAGTGTTGTACAACTAGTTTATTTGGGTTGAATACATTTCAATTTAAACAGCAGTTAGAGGCCAAACTTACTAGGCCTGCTGAGGGAAGCTGGGATCAGGAATTCATAAATCTAAAAGGAAATAATCAATGTGAAACATTGGCCTGCATGTTATTGCTAGTGATTTTGTTTTTTCATCTGTATGTGATGAAAAATGCTTTGGGTTAAAATCTTAACCACTGTCACATCCTTAGCGAACTGCTATGTTACAGATGGACACTTCTGGAAAATCTGCAAACACATCATGTATCTGAGTAATGTCCTTGCTGTAGCTCAGTGCTTACTATCTAGAAACAGACTGTAAGGAGACTAGGATAGGAGGTGGAATCCTCCAAAGGAAAGTGCCTCATGAGTATATGTTGAAGATTTTAAAAGAACATGGAAAAACCTTTTGTGTATTCTTTCTCTAAATGTATTTTTCATTATAGTGGTACTTCATCAGAAGAAAAGTCAGGAAAATTATCTTATTTTTCTTCTTTCTAACTCAGACAAATGAGAAGAAAGGTGATCAGCCCCCAGAAGCTAAAAAACCCAAGATAAAAGTGAAGAATGTGGAACTACCCATTGAAGCTAACTTGGTTTGGCAGTTAGGAAAAGATCTTCTCAATATGTATATTGAAACAGAGGTGAGTTAGTGTGGTTTAGACTGCTTTCTTGTGTGCAGTTACTAACCATTCACCTGCTTCTCAAGGCAACCTCTGTTCTTATACAATCACCCTGGAGTGTGGGCTCAATTAACAATGAGCTAACATATACTGAGCACTGATCCGTGGAATAACATCACAGATTCATTTAAACTGTTGTAAGAAGTGAACCCATTTCTTCAGATGAGTCTACTGCATAATAATGAGAATTTCAACAGTTAGGTGAGCCAAGGCCTCTGGGAGATTTTACAGGAGCTGTGCTTTGCAGAATGCTGTTTGAACATTGGCATTTTATAATTAAAATATTTTCTGTGGTATACAGGGAAAGATGATTATGCAAGATAAACTGGAGAAAGAAAGAAATGATGCAAAGAATGCAGTGGAGGAATATGTATATGAGTTCAGGGACAAGTTGTCTGGACCATATGAAAAGTTTGTTTGTGAAAAGGTAGGTTATGGTTTCAGGAACTTCTCTGAAAATACTGATATCAAATAACTGTTTTGTATACCTTAGTTAAACTTTCTCAAAGCCACTCTGGACATAGCTGCACAGAGTTTCATTTGAATGATGGCAGTGTCTAACCCAGAATTAGGTTTAGGCGTGTCAAATACATATCCCTTAATATAGATTTTGTCAGAAATACAGTGAAGTTTTGTTTCCAGTTGAAGCTGGTGACTGGAAGGGGAAGCTGTGTTGCTTTTTGTGTAACCAAAACCATGAATTAAGAGTTGCACTCCAAGCATTGGCCTAATCAAGGACAGAAGTCTAATGCTACCTTTGTAGGTGTGTTTCTTAGTCCAGAAGCTGGCATGTTTTAAGTAACCTAATTAGGCAAAAGCTGCAGTAGAAATTAAATTTTTATACAGGAGGCTAAGGATTAATGTGTATATTTATCTCTATCATGGTACTTCAAGACAAACGTGGTGGATTGGTGTGTATTTTGATGTTTGTGTTGAATTATGTTGATACACAGGATCTGCAGGGATTCTCTGCCCTCCTAGCAGAGACAGAAGGCTGGCTGTATGAAGAGGGTGAGGATGAAGCAAAGCAGGTGTATGTAGAAAAATTAGAGAACTTAAAGGTAGGCCTGTTAATATGCCCAAAAAGCAAAATTTCCCAAACACTGTGCTAAACAACATTAATGAATGTTAATGAATCACATAAACATGTACAAATTGCTTTTTCTAGAAATTAGGTACTCCAATTGAAATGCGCTACCAAGAAGCAGAGGAACGACCAAGGCTATTACAAGAACTGGGACACAGGCTCCAGTACTATGCAACAATAGCTGGGGAATTCAGGAATAAAGTAAGTGACTTTTTTTAACCACAGTGCTTCAGTGAGGCTCATTGGCTGGAGGGGCTTCAAATGCACTTTCAGATGAGCTGCAATCTACTGCTATATAGGTCACAAATTTAACACCACAAATGTTTCCCAGTACTCAAAAAAAATCTCACACAGTGTCGTATCTTCAGTTGCTTGATACTTCTGGATGTTTTCAGGCTGAAGAGGATACCCTTATAAAGAGTTTAGACTTGTGATCTGATTCTTGTCCTTTAAAAAACTGGTCTGAGTGTTTTTCAGAAATGTACTCCTCTTCCAGTTGTTTCAGGGGCAAGAATTATTGCATGATGAGAAGCATTAGTGTAAAATTTAATTGCAGATAAAGTAGAAAATACCATTTTATTATGTGTGGGTGTTTGGGGCTTGGTTTTTTTAGATTTTTTGTGGTTTTTTCCCCTTGTTGGTATTTGTAGGTTATGTTCTTGATAAGCATTCCTGTCTGAAAATTTGCTCCTTGGATTTCAACTTAAAGAATTTTAGTAGACAGCTCAAACACTCAAGCTAATTCAATCTGAAACTTAACATCAGAAACAATTATGTCCTTACAGCTATAGGTTACAAAATTAAGTGAAATCAGTAGTAGTGTTATATGTGAAATAATGAGCATCATTGTAAGTATTATATTTAAAACTTGGTTTTATGTAAGAATTCTAAATATGGATTCATTGGTTGTGTATCTGGGCAGATCCTTCTCCTGATAGTAGTTAACTGTGTAACTGTGGTATTGTAGGGAATGCTAAAGTTGAAAACTCTGATCCTTTCTCTGTACATCAGAATCTCTAACTTGGGTAGAGGTAGCTCCTCCAGAATGGGAGGGGATTTTTTTTTTTTTTTAATCAGCTTTGTGAAGAATGTTAAATTTTATTGCATGATGCTCTTCTGAAGCTTGTATGACCTCTGTGAACCAGATTTCTTGTTCATTTGGGTACAGGAAGCTTTATATTGACGTCTCTATTTCCTGTTGTCCCTTGCTGTAATGGATCTGCCTTGTGGCTAACTTCTATTTATTTTGACCATTGGAAGAGATTTACAAGTTATAAATAATTGATAGACTTGTTGGGATTACTTGATTACATTATTAACACTTGACATGATTAACTAATACAAAATGTTTGTATTTGGACAGGATGAAAAATATATCCATATCGATGAGATGGAAATGATGAAAGTAGAAAAGTGTGTTAGTGAAGTGGTAGAGTGGATGAATAATGCTGTGAGTGCACAGGCTAAGAAGAGCTTAGATCAGGATCCAGCTGTGCATTCAAGTGAAATTAAGGCAAAGCTACAGGTAAGTACCATAAGAAACTATCTTTAGAGATTGGTGCTTAAAGTAGACTGGATCTGTGCCTTTTGTCTTCCCCAGTTTCATCTTGCTACTCTAGTGTTCTTGAAAGGTAGAAAGTATGGAAAGGAGGGGATCCAGTAAAAAGCAGAGGAGCTGTAGTGTACTGGATACAATTCTGTGAAGCTCATTGATGTTTTGTCTTTGTCACCTTAAAAAGCTCAGGTTGTTTTTCAGTGTTTTACTGAGAGACAAAATAGTATTGGAAAAAACAATGTGAAGTCCAAAATACTTAGTTACCTTGACCCACAAAACATCAGAAAGTATAGCAATTAATTTATTTCAGGGTACAATAAGTACCTGTCAGTTTGGACTCGGGAACAAATGCAGAAACCAATTTCAAGCAGTCTTCTGGACACAAGGCTTTTGGCAGTAGTGAAGCTGGTGCCTCCTTAATATATATTCTGCCCACATCTTTTCTTTTTTTTTTAGGAGTTAAACAATGTCTGTGAGCCTGTTGTGACACAGCCAAAACCAAAAGTTGACTCTCCTAAGGAGGAAAACCCATTAAGTGAACAGAGTGATTATAAAACTGAAGACATGGGAGAAGATAAGAATTCTGAAATGCCTCAGCAAAATGGTGAATGTCATCCAAGTGATCAAAACACCATTAACATGGACCTGGACTAAGCCACTGCACTTGCAGCAAATTGTTTCATCCCATGACAGAAGATGTTTTGGCTGTCATATGTGATGGGGGTGGGAATGCATTGTTTTGGAAACTATTTATATTTTTTTTCTTAAGACTTGTCTGGGATATGTAATGTTGTGGGAGGAAGAATAGTAACAGTGTTGGTCATGACTATCCTAAAAGGAAAATTGCCTTGGTAACTTTCAGATTCCTGTGGAATTGTGAGTTCATACTAAGCTTCTGTGCAGTATTTAACCATTTGCATCACTAAAGATGAAAAGAAGCCCTTGCTTTGAAATGTACTGCTCCTTTAAAAGGTTGTAATCGAAACACTCGTAGGCATTTGTAGATGCCAAGGTAGTTTTCTTTTGTCTGGACATCTAATTGGGTATGTCAGAAAAAGCCAGTGTCTGTCCCCTTCATAAGGACTTTGCAGAGGAAATCTTTCTGTCCTGAGGTTCTTGATTGTTGCAGTCCAAAGTACTTATCAAGTAATGAGATGGTGAAATGTGTTAGTAGCATGCAGAAACGCTTACGTTTCATCTCTTGCTAAACAATACATTTTTCATGTGGGGTACATAAAATGAAGGAAATGCTAATTCTGTTAGTGTTATTGTGAAGCTTTTTAATGAGCTTTGAAATAAAGTTCATTTTACTGGTATCTCCTGACCTCTTGAGTTTAATTCTGCTCTGAGTGTTGCCCTTCTCACCGTTTGTCAGGCCATTGCTTTGTGTTCCTGTGCAGGAGAGTCATGAACATGCTTAAAACTCTCATTTTGCTCAGAGAGTTGTACAGTGAGATTAACATAATTCAGCCCCTTAATGAGTTATGCCTCTTTCCTTTGGCCCAAGGGTTGTATATGCCTGAAAGAACCTGGAAACTTAACAGATGTTAGAGCTTAGGACAGTGTATGTAACTTAGGTTACAAGGTGCTTATAAAGCTTGAGTCATAAGATATCAGTATAACCTGATGTATCTGTATAACCCAATATCAATGTGACCTAAATAATGACTTTTTATCTATATAATCTGATATCAAGAAAAACTGAATCACATCTTTTGTACCTATAACCTGATATAATAACTTTCTATACAATGTAATGGCTAGTATATTGTTAAGTAGTTGCTTAATGCTGAATAGAGGAAAAAAGAAAAATATCTCCAGGTCAATAGCTTTAGAGATAGATAAGTATAGTACTAATGAGAAGTTGGCAAATGTAAAGCCAATTAGCTACAGAATAGAGGCTTTAAGCTGGTTAAGACCAGACAGATGAAAGAGCACTGTAACAAGAGAAAGTTGAAAAGTTCAGATGCAAAGAAGACCTTGGAAGCATTCATCAGACCCCTCACGACCCCTGAATTGGGGAGGTGCAAGTGCAGTGCGAAAGAACTATCTAATAACCATGAGCTCATGCTATGTAAATTAGTTCCAGTGTGCATGTGATGATGTAGTGACACAGTGATACTAAACAATACTTACTGCATAAA
Organism: Catharus ustulatus; assembly: GCF_009819885.2. Taxonomy (NCBI): domain Eukaryota; kingdom Metazoa; phylum Chordata; class Aves; order Passeriformes; family Turdidae; genus Catharus; species Catharus ustulatus. The sequence goes on along the minus strand of NC_046222.1, from coordinate 52,583,818 downwards.
TACACCACAGCACTTGACAAAGGTGGGTGAGTTAGGTGGACAAATCCCCCTCACCACCAGTGCTGCAAGAAACAAATACCTCCTGTGTGCACATTGGTCTGTGGGGATTTATTTCCAGCTTGCCTTTTGGGCATTATAACACAGAACCCTATAACTTAGAAATTGTAACCCATGGTTCAGAGTAAGATGTTAAAACCTGGTTGAATACTTAGGCCAGGCTCTGCTTTTTATAGATTAAACTGAAATAATGGTATTTTCAGCCCCTTCAAGTTGCTCTAGTTAGACCTTGGTAAAGGTTTTGAAAAGCTAGAATTCCTCTCAAGTAAATCTCTGTTGTCTATTAGACTATTATACTAGTCTATTACTTGGTGCAGGGGAGGATGCTCTGTGTCAAACATCAGATTACACTAGGGAGTATTAGGCACCTGAAATCTGTGGGAAGAATTTTTCTTGGAAGCATATTCTGAAGGGTGTTAACTCTGCTGATGCATGGAAGCACAGATCCCATATATAAGCATGGGGAACCAGATGCTTAAAGATCAGTGTCAGTAAATGCAAAAGTGTTTTGGTTTGTTCTTTTAATAAGCGTTTATTGTGACTACAGCAGTATTTTGTCTGGAACAACAAAACCTAATCGAGAAAAGAGGAAATTGGTGCCACTGGAGCTACCAAAGGAGTATAGGATGAGAGGACTGGTGCTTTCTAGGACCAGTTAATCATATCCAAGGCAAGTCTTTTTCTTCTGGTTGGTGTTTTTAGCAACACTCTGAGCTCTAATGCAGTGTATGAAGCTTCCCACAGTAGTGCCCAGATTTTTGCATTGGCTGTATTGACTATATATAACCCATTTGATAACTGGGAGATCACTGCAGATCGCTGTTACTGGCTGCTTTGACCTGCCTGTTCTTCACTTCTGCTGATCCATTAGACAATTGTGTACAGTTAGCAACAATAGTAATATTTTTATTTTTCCTTTTCCTTGTGCTGAGGGATAGGAAGTCAGACCAAACTTCAAAGCCATGCCTGTGTTGGTGCCAGTAGAGTGGTTTCATCAAGGGTTAACTCTTTTTAACATTCTACTACTTGCTTATATTATTGCTGAAATGGTAATAAACTTTTTTTTTGCAAACTCAGTAAGATGCCTTAGGAGAAAGCTTAGCTTAATCAGTGGAAAATTTTATATAGACATTTGAAGTAGAATTCTGTCAGAAGAACTAGTCCTGAATCTACAAAAAGCAGCTTTTCAGGTCCTGATGGATTGCCATGTATTCAGTTACCTCTATAGAAGGTACTGAGTTTTCCCTCTCAATTTTCCTCTAATGAACCTTCATAAAAGTCTGCACTGGGAACAGATTAATCTGGGTGGGATTTTTTTTCCAGATTTCTGCAATGAACTATTTCATACCAGCTAATGGTGTGGGAAGTGATGAAACCCTTATCATAAAGTGGCTTATTTAAATCTTTACAGTGCTTCTGCTTTACCCTGAGGGAGGGGAAAAGGAAAACAAGAGTAAATCAGTGGCACAACTTTACCTCCTCTCCCTTTGCCCTAATTTAATGGCTTTGCCTTCTAAATTACCATTTGCCAGACACATGTGGAAATCCTATGTGCCAGTTTCACTTTGATCTCAGTATCAGTGACAGGAAGGTGAGGAGAATTGGGATGTTGCAGTTCCTCTCATGCTGCAACATACCACAAAAACACAGCACCAAAAGACACAGATTACTGGCTGGTTTAATCTCATTGGTATGAGGGTGTAATGGCCTTAATGTTTTACTGACTAAATACTGCACAAAGGTTTGACTCCTTTTGGAGAGGAAAAAAAACTTGATTCCTCTAAAGCAAAATTTGCAATTCTTTTCATAAAGGATTTTTGATGCTGTGTATTGTTGCATTCACATATGTATTTCTCGAAGTTCCCAATTTTACCCAAATCTTTACAACTGTTTTGCTATAGTGGCATTATTAATAGGGGAGGATTTACATCAGTGTTCAGTATAGCTTTATTTTTGAGACACAGCTTTTCTCAGGCTCTGTTCTGAGATTCTTGAAAGTCCTTTGGCATAGCATAGAAAAGTGTCTTATAAATACAAATGTTTATTATTCAGAAAATGTGTGAAATATACAAAAAACTCAAACACCCCACTAAAAATATCTAAGGTCATATTAGGGGAAAGCACTCAAAATTGCCTTTTATCAATTGTCAAAATTGCCAATTTGAGGCAATTGCCTCAGATTGCCTTTTTGGATGTAATTAACCTTAATTACATATGAAAGTATTCCTTAACCACCTATATCTTCCCAACATAACAGACTTGTGAGTTAGCTCAGTCTTTTAAAGTTTGTAAACTCACAACACACATCAGATTGCCTAAAATTTACTCTTTGTCCAATTCTGAGTCTTAGGTGGCTAAAATTTATGTAAAATACATAAGACTTGTCATAACTTATCACTTTTTTGCTTTGTGAAAGCTTTAGTGGGAGGAAGAATTGTGAGATTATGCAGTCAGAGCAACTATTTTTTACATGAAATTTTAAAGTATTTTAAACCAAGAAAAGCTTAGAACCACAAAAAAAGATATGGACAAAATAAGTGATAAAAAAAGGTAAATTACTATGATTTATGTATTGTATAACCTCTTTTGCACAGGTTTGATGTAGCATGTTTTGGCAGGCTACCACTACATAGACTGACTGCTACTGAAGTCTAAATGATACGTTTTAATTCTTGGTCAGATACCTTGCCCCTCAGTGAAAAATATCCTTTTATTATTTACTGCTCTCATTTTGTAATAGGTTTGACTTTCCTGAAGGTATGTGTGTTGCAAATGATAGAGCCCAAATAAGATAATTTCTCTGGAATACCAAATATACTTGTATCATTTATAATGAAGTTCTTATTTATCAGGTTGGCTCTTTATCCTTGTGAATTAGGAGTACTGGTAAACTCTGTAGGTGAAGTCACTGAACTGGCAGGTCCGTTGCTAAATTTGAATGGATTTTTAACTTTGATGTTACAGCTGAGCATCTGATTGTAAGGGTGTCTACTGCTCTGGTACAGATAACATTTGTGTTCTATGCATATATTTATGCTTTGAGTCTCCCTGTGATTAAGCCACAGCATAGCTCCTTGAAAAATATTCCAAGAAGAGAGATGTGTTTGTTTATTCCATGAACCTTGACCAGTTCCCCCAGACTGGTGTTGGTTTCAGTGAATGTTAATTCTGAGAGCTTTCAACTGACTTTCAAAAGTGGCGAAGGAGACAAAACTGAATAGAACAAAACAGAACTTAAGCATAAAATTTCCCTGTTTTGTTATCATTAAAAAGGCATAGCAGGCATAATGAAACATCTTAACATTTTAGGTTTTGGATTGCCTTATAAACTAGCCTATAGTTGTGCTGGCTAAAAAAAGTAAAACTTTTTCACCATGTATTTCCTCCTCAGTGTGAAAGTTGCATAGAAGAAAATAGAAAAAGCCCAAAGGCACCCCCTGGGGAGTAAAGAAACCTCATCCTGTCACCTGTAGGCCCTAGTGATTTAAAATAGAAATGAAGACTAAAGCAGAAGAGATATGAGAAAAGTATAGGTATAAGCTCGAAGTGCAGTCCATGAACCTGAACTGTATGGGCTCTCCCACCCATGGCTCCAGCAGGAGGGTGATTAGGAAAGGCCATGCTGGCTTCCTGCAGGTTTTCCTTCCCTGTGCACCTGCTATGTGCCACTTGCAGACTCCAGAGATGAGCTGTGCTATCCAAAGCAGGGACAGCAGGACTCTGTCTTTGCACATCAACTCTGATCTATCAAAGCAGAGGCAGAACAGCACAACGATCCACAGGTGCCTGCCAGGAGCCCTGTGACAGCATCACTGCTTTCTGCTGCCTGCTGTTAGGTCAGAGCTGAGGTTCCTGTGCTGACAGGGGGATGGTAGTTAAGTAACCTAATCATGTTGTCCTTGAAAAGCAGCTGGCTACAGGCCTGTGTGCTTTTGGATATTTCTACCCCAAGCTGAGCTGTGGAACACCATACCTACACAATAACTGTTTATGTGCGCTCGCCTGTTAATTCCTAGCTACAGCAAAATAGGGAATGCATTTGTAACATCCCATACAATTCTCATTTGTACACAAATAGAGGTCAGCAGAGAAGAGGGTGTCAATCTCAAAGAGGCCACGCTTTGTGCAGGGCCAAGCACAAAGCCTGAAAAGTGAAAACTGAGTAAAGGCCTCAGTAATGCTGTTTCAATGCAACCAAATATTAAAATAGTTGTCATGCAGAGCGTGAAACAGCCCCACGTGGGTAAATAGCTCCCACTAAACTGCAAGGATGTGAGTGTCACGGGATGCTGTGCCAAAATCCTTGCTGAGTTTATGCTCAGTCCTTACCTCCCACTGCATTCAAAGTAGGTTAGTCAGCATTTAGCCAATGGGCCATTAAATTGCTTTACTTGAAATGCTACACTGGGGCAAACTTTGCTATGCTGTAAACAAGCCACTGCAGTACCAAGGACAGATTTGTGACAATGTACAAGAGGAGAAAAGAGATTAATGTGGGGGAGAAGAAGGGATTTTGATTTGTTTGGTTTATTGTTATACAGGGCAGGACATTGCTCATTTAAATCCTTGTTTTCTCTTATCATGTTTGCTCAAACGTGCACACATGCATACAACCCCTCAAACAGTTTATCTAGGTTGGAACAAGTTGCACCACATCCATTGTGGTGGCTCCTGCTCTGAATTCCCAAGGATGTGGTACTTGGTGCTGTCAGCATGCACATCCACCACCATCAGTCACACGGAGAAGCTGAGCTCGGACTGAGTGGACATCCAGGCTGGTTGTGTGGTTAATCAGCAATTGACAGTCTGTGATAGCACAGCACAGGCTGTTTAATGGACATACACTGCACCATGTGGAATCTTTTATCAAAACCCAGAATGGCTGGACGCATGTCAGCAGCAATTTTTCAGAGAGAAAATGCTTTTCCTCCTTCCTTTCATGTGTGGTTTGTCTGGAGCTTCACTCACAGAGCCAAGCTTGGCTCTGTGTGGTGTACACACACTGAGAGGTGTGAAGCCAAGCAGGCTCCAGGAATAGAAGAAACCTGCAGGAGAAAAAATGATGATGGCACAACCATTTCTTAGTAATGACAGAACGTGAATCTGTTGGACAGGGAACACACAGGGGCTGAAATTAGAGTTAGAAGCAGTGGTCCCAAACTTTCCTCCACTGATCATCATGCCTACAAGTTGTTTATTTACACACACTGCCTTTATCAGTTTTACCATTCACCTCAAATATTCTCTGGGTGTCTTCTAAGAAATTATTTTCATTCAATACTTTAATATATATGAAAAAAGGGAAGAGACTGATAAAATATCAATATTTAATGAAGAAACCCTCAACCTTAAAATAGCTAAAAAATGTTAAAGCATGTCCTGTTATCAGGGAAAAATCAGAGCTCTATTGGATCACTGGGTCATGGCAGGGCCAGAGATCCTGCAGATTGTCCCCCACAGGAGAAGTGTGTTCACTGTCATGAAAATAAGAGATTTGTTTTAAGATGCTGCAAAATCAATAATTTACATCTACATGTTTAAAAGCAGAGTGAGAGGAAAGAATAATTATCACTGCAAACTGAGGAACAATTCACATTTTCAAAAAACATTTAAGCTTTTTTTTTTTTTTTTTTTTTTTTAATATACCACATACAGCACAGAGCTGTAATGTGCTGGGGCATGGGTAACATCCCAGTGTTAACTCCTGCCTTGAGGCCCACTGGAAATGAGACTCACTGCTCCAGACCCCAGCCCAGCCATGGAAGCCTACAGAAATATTGCTTGGGTACCACTTGTGACTGCAGCTTGGGAAGCAATAGGAAGGAAAAAACCTGTATGTCCACTTCAAGCCTGCTTAAGGGTGAAAAGACTTAAGAATTACTCGACTGGCAGAATTCAGAATTGCTTTTCTTTAACAAATGATGTTAAATGAATAAAACACATCATGTTGACACAGCGAGATGTCCCCATTACTGTGTTGAAGGTAAAGTAATAAATCTTTTTCTGAAGCAGTGGTAGTGCATTGATAAGCACTTCTTAGAGCTCCCTTCACAGCCTCACAAGACCACTGCTGGCATCAGGTATCACCACTGACACCTTTCAATTGGGCTGGTCAAAGAAAGCTGGAAAGATTTTACACCAGAAAACCTGAGTCCACTGAAATGCAAAACAGTCTTCTGAATGATGAATTTTACTAAGATTTCACTTCAGGGCAAAACCTTTGAAAAGTACAGCAAGCCTCTAAGAGAGGCTGTTTAAGCATTTGCAGAACAAAGTTTTGCTTTCCTTTAGAAATCCACTTCAAAATAGTTTTGTAAGATAAATACGTGGCAGAAGCAGCCCCATAAAAATTAAACCAAACCATTTCAATCTATCTTAAATACTTCTCTGAATGTTTGTTTTGCAGAGATTGTTGGAAGTTGGGTGATATTTATTGTTTTCCGAAGCAGAACTTTTTTTCCACCAGTGCAATTAGTGGGAAGAAGAGTATAAATTCCATGGCAGTTGCAGCTGGGAGTCAAGATCCAAACCATAGTGTCACCTCTGTAACAAAGTGAAGCAGGGAAAGCGAATGGGCAGTGGCTCTCACATAGAATATCACCTCTTCTGCCATGGGACTGGATGGAAGCAAAGAAACACAAGAGAAACAATGTTTGTCCTCCTATTTCATTCTTTGGTAGGTTCTTGGGCTTGGTTAGACCATACACATAAACCTGACCCTGTCCCAAGCTTAGTAGCACCTGATTTCCACCTCCCATCTCAGTTCACAACCATGCAGTTTTAAATGCCTGGCCCTTCCCAAGTTTTTATTATTTCTGTCTCTGACTTTTCCTCCTAGACCTTATGAAAGGCAGTGACTGAAGGTCATGCAATGCTAGGATTAAATTAACCTCTTAACATGAAAATCTCAATTGCCTGAATTAAATCAAAATCTAATTTTTATGTGTCATTCCATGCTGCCTTACCCTATGCAACAACTTACTTCTCTAATTAAACAATAGACTTGAAATACTGACCCAAGGTGAATCCTTACCATGTTGTTCTGCCAAAGAGCTGAGATTTCTGAGCATGAATGGACCCCATCTGCCAAATCCTGGCCCAAAGAGACTGACAAGGAAGAGCCTGATTTGGTCTCCACTAGAAGAGTTTTATCCTCTTTGGCCTCTGATAAACACTCCCTATTTGGGGAACAGGAAGATCCCCTGTGATGTGGCCCTAACAGCAAAAGCAGATGGCCAGGAAATGGGAAATCCACTTCAGAGATGATAATTTTCTGACTTCACCCTGCCCCCCACCCCTGCCACCTCCATTTTGGATAAAATAGTCTACCTTTTCTTTTAAGAGAGAGTAAGCAAGGAGAGTGTACTGAATAGCCAGCAACTTATTACAAGATTGCCCCCATTCCCCCACCCCTCATTCAGTCCCATTGCCAATATTGCCCAATTTGTTGAAGCCAACATATTTGGTTTCCACGTGTGACCAAACAGTCAAAACCTCTCTTGCGGTCAGTGGCTGCTGATGGCTCCCTGGGAGCAAATTGAGGAGTGCTGGACCTCATTAGGAAAGAGCAGGCCCTTCACATCAGCACAAGTAACAAACATTTCCTCTCTGCATCCTAAATCTATTGCCATCAGTTTGGCTACCCAACAAAAGGATGCTTCTCTCACCACTGGTAAATGCAACCTTGCACAGGTTTAATTTCTTAATGAGTGGGCCATGATTCTGCATTCAGAGGACAATAAAACCTCATGGTGTTTCTGCAAAGATGTACAGACACACCCAGCACTCTGGGCTGATTAGTCAAGCTGACCTCAACAAAATTGCTTCCAAAATCAGCCCACAGCCAAGCAGTTGGGTGGCTTCTCAGTGGGGCACAGAGGGCAGATGGACAGTGTAACACCACTTACCCTGGGGAAAGATCCCTGAGGCTTTGTCTATCTTGGGCACAGTTTTGGTTTCCAGCCCAAAAAGCCAGTTCTAGTGGTGGCAGTGATTTTTGGTCTATTTTGTTTTTTTCCAAGCTCTAAACACCAAGTTTGGATTTTCATTTAAAACAATTTCCCATTATTTTATGCTAATAGAGCATGTCTTTCTTTCTACTTAGAAATCACACATTTGTTCCCACCCAACAGCCACAATACACCCAGAAAAACATTCAGGGCATGGCTCTGGATGCTTCTGATTTACCAACATACTTTTCTGAAATTAGAAAGAGATGTGGTACTTACACATTGTTAATTCAAGTACTCAAACATGAGCAAATTTACCCATTGGTCTGTAAAGGGATGGAATACTAATAATTTTCCACTCTGGAATTACTTTTCCTCTGGAAACTACAGAACCTTTTATTGATTCACTTGGCCCTCTGTTTAGCATGAGATGTTCTTGCTTGTGGGCTATGCAAGGCTAAATAGCACCAGTTCAGCTGTCTTTAAAGAAAAACAGGAAAAAAGAAACAAAGAAAGATCTGATTTTGAAAAGTAGCACAAACTTTCCACTTAAATTTATAGAATCATAGAAATGTTAAGGTTGGGAGAGACCTCTAAGATCATTGAGTCCAAGTGTTAGGCCAGCAACACTGTGCTTACCACTAAACCATGTCCCCAAATGCCACATCCACCCATTTTTTAACAATACCAGGGATGGTGGTTCCACCACTTCCCTAGGCAGCCTGTTCCACTGACCACTCATTCAGGGAAGAAATTTTTCCTGATATCCAATCTGAAACTCCTCATGTGCAACTTGAGGCCATTTCCTCTTGTCCTGTCACTTGTAACCTGGGAGAAGTGACCAACCCCACCTGGCTACAGCCTCATTTCAGGCAATTGTAGAAAGGGATAAGGTCTTCCTTGAGTCTCTCTTTTTCTCCAAGCTGAACACCCCCAGCTCCCTCAGCAGGTCCCCACAAGCCTTGTGCTCCAGACACTTCCCCAGCTCTGTTGCCCTTCTTGGGACACTCTCCAGCCCCTCAGTGTCCTTTTACATTGAGGGGCCCAGAACTGAACACAAGAATTGAGGTGTGGACCCACTGTGCCAAGTGTAGGGGGCCATCACTGCCCTGCTCCTGCTGGCCACACTAGATCTGATCCAGGCCAGGATGCCATTGGCCTTTTGGCCACCTGGGCACAGCTGGCTCATGTTCAGCTGCTGTTTGCCAGCACTCCCAGGTCCTTTTCCACCTGGCAGATTCCCAGCCACTCTGTCCCAGCCTGTAGCACTGCCTGGGGTTGTTGTGATCCAAGTACAGGACCAAGCTCTTGGTCTCACTGAATCTCATACCATTAGCTTAAGCCTTTTGTTCCAGCCTGTCCAGATCCCTCTGCAGAGCCTTCCTGCCCTCCAGCAGATCAACACTCCTGCCCAGCTTGGTGCTGTCTGCAAACTTACTTCCCACCCTCATGCCCATCTTGAAGCCCCAGTTTTGTTTTCTGTTGAACAGCACAGACAATTTATCTTTTTACAGCTGTCTGCCCTGCACACACTCTGTGGGTGGGCAGAACCAGCCTTGGGCAGCCTCAGCCTGCTCAGCCAGGCTGGGCAGCTCCCTCTGCTTGGGTTCATTTCTGTTCTTTTCTTTCCAGAAGCCATGGTACACATTTCTTTCTGAGGCAAACAAATGTGACTAATCCCTCAGAAAGGTCTCATGGGAGGAACCTCCCACAGAAAGGCACAGTTACTTGCAGTATAAATTCCCACCAGATGCATCCGACCCTGGGACAAGGCTTACACAATATCAGGGAAAACTTTACTTACTTCTGTTCACCTCTGCACAGAACTCATCACACTTTCCTTCCTGCAAGAAAAAGAAAAGCCCAATCCACTCTCATTTATGTCCTTCAAATGATTTTGAACTTTCCAGAAATTTGCAAACTGCTTTTCCCTCTTCAGAGTGCTCAGACAGTGCCTATTGTTGTAACCCCCCTTTTCAGGTCTCCATCTCTGCCTCCTGCAGCCAGCCTAGCAGAGGACTCAAGCACAACCTTCTCTGCTGCAGGCAGCAGCAATAGTGCCTACAGAGGTGTAACCAATATAAAAAGAAATGTAGCTTCACCCACCGCCACTATCAAGTCAAACAGATGACTCCTGCCTCTCTGTGAGCATCAGGGAGTTCAAATAACTGCTTATTTCAAAATCCCACACTTCAGATATCTTTGAATAAAATTTTTAAAAAATTAAAGGAAGTTTGAACTTTGAACGGTAGTTCAAAGGCTGTGCTGAAATTCTCACCCCTTGTTCCCACTTTTATGCCTTGGCTTTTTCTCTTCTGTTGAACATCATGGAAAAGGCATGTCCTTATGTCACCTTTGCTCAGATCTCTGGTCCCTGACCAATACCGCAATGCTGGCCAGAGGGTGAGTAGGAACTTGGATCTGTTTGTCTAGAGGCTACATTTAAGCAGGCACTGCTGGGTGCACAACTGCCCAGACCCAGGCTGGTCTCCCTGGACTCTGGTGGGTATCACAGGAGAGGACAAACATCACATCATTTGCCCTGTGACTGTGCTCAGAGCACATCCCACCCTCTCCCAGTGAGGGATGGAAACAGTGGTGTTGCTAGCTAGTTTTAACTCCAAGTCCAGTGATTTTCCACAATCCCTCCTACAGAAACTGCTCCTATTTTTGTGGGAGCTGCTCAGATGCTTCAGAGGAAGGCTGGAAGTCATCTCAAAGCAAGGGACTGAGGCCACCTTGCAGGGATGTGAGTCCAGTGAGCAGCATGCCAGACCCTCTATCTTACTGTCAACCCCCCAGGGTTAATCTAGTGGAAACTGCTGTGGCAGTATCCAGCACAGCTGCTGGGTCTTATTGCCACTTGAGTCACCCACCCAAGGGAAAACCCACAGCAGGCTCTGGACCCACACAGCGCAGTGGGAGTGGGAGCAGCATAAATAACAGAGTCATGTTCCTGGGGGCAGCTGCTGAGAGGATTCCTGGGATGTGCAGCTAGAGAGCAGGGTGTTAGATAAGCACAGGCTGTGCCCCCACACTCCTGAGGGAGGGAGAGAAGCAGAGGGAGGGAGGGACTGAGGCCATGCTGTACATGCCCCAAGGAAGACAGGAACGCGTGGAGCTGCTCGGCATCAGTTTCCCAACACATTCAGCAAACAGGAGAAAGAAAGACACAGGGCTTCAGTGGCTCTGAAAACTGAGATAAAGGCAATGAGGCTCTTAGTCCTTGCAAGCAATGTGGTTCTTTTCTGCTCTTGCTATGGCACTCCTGACATTTTTGTGTTGTGCTGTCCCAGGCCTTGCAGCTGCCCGACCACAGGCTTCGGGGGAAAACCACAATGCAAAAACACCCTCCCTCACCCCTTCTCCTCAGCTGCCCTTTTTCCTCACTTTTAGGAAGTGAAGAGCAAATGTATCCACAGTGACACAAAGGGGGTGCCATGCCAGGTGCATGAAAGCAGGCACAGAGCTCATCCCTGCTTGCCTTGTGCAAGCTGAAAACCAGCAGCTCTGGAAGCCCACAGAGAAAAGAGAAAAGAGAAGGAAGAAAAGCTCAGTCTGCCTGGGGAGGGAGGTGGGAAGTGGAACAAGAAACACTCTGTTCTTTGGGGCATTTACAAGATAAAACAGCAATGATAGCTTCAAATCCAGCATCTCTCAGTTCCTAAACACTTCAGAACTGTAAATGCTCATCTACTGCTAGCAATGGGCATGTGCTTAGTTTTTACAGATTATATACAAGTTTCACATTCAGGTATTAGACAATTTCAGGAAATCTGCATGGAAAGAAACAGATTATTGTAGCTTTTACAGACCTCAGCAGTGAACGCTTACAATATTTTATACAATCATGTATGACTATATGATTTTAGTATCTTAAAATGTGTGAAGGTAAAACATGGGGGCTGTGTGGCTTCTGAACATGCCTGCACATTGGCTGAAGTTTAGATAAGAGCAGTTTCATGTTAGAAAGTTCTTATATAAACCTGTGAGTTTCTTACCATGCTAAGTCGAATGTAATGGTCCCAAGTCTCTCAAGAGCTGTGTTTTAGAGACAGAAGTTGTGAGACTTTCCTCAGGCAGATTTAGCCAGTGGAAGCAGCCCTTCACTGAATGAAGGCAGAGGCACTGCAAGTTTCAGCCTGAAAAAAGCAGCTCATCCTGCTGGTATTATTCCATGGTTTCCTTGTGCTCCATTTCTGCCTGCAGCATCTGCCCTGCAAACCCAAAGTCACCTGGCTCCTGGCAGCCCCACTCTGATAGAGACCCAGCAGATTTGTAACCAGGTTTGCAAGTGCCTTGGTAGCATGTAGCAGAGCTGCAGGACCCTGCACAGAGCTCAAAGCCCTGAGGGGCACCTGTGTGGAAAAAAAATGCTGTGGGATTGAAAGTTTGGGGATGAAGAGGCAAGCTCCCACTGAAAAGAATTTGTGTTTCTGCAAGACATTTCTTTATAGGAGTGGTTTTACTCTGGGGCTTGTGCGAGCAGAGGAATTGCTGTACTGAGAGCAGTGAGCGTCTGTGCTGTGCTCTGGGGTGTCTGGCCATGTCTGAAGCAGTGCCATGGCCCTGACTCACAGTCAGCACAGACAGCAGTGACTCCCTCCCTGCACTGGCAGCCAGGACACCACATTTCTGCCCCCAGCTCTGTGCTGCACACCACAGCCCCTGCCTGGCAAGGCAGGCACTGCCCAGTGCCTTCCTCCTGTCACAAGCAGGTCATAATCCTTACTGAACACAAATGCTTTTGCTTCCTTGGGGGTTCTAAGTATGTCCTGGTCCCCTACAGCTCTCCTTGGAGGAGCTCTCACAGCCATCCCATCTCACATCCATCATCAAGGTATCCCATTTCCCCTTCTCCTTCACCTGCAACTCAGTGTGAGGACCACCAATGGTACACCTTGGACAAACCTGGAAACCTCCCTGAGCAAGCCCCTGCAGTACCAACCACCTTTTGTGAATTCAGCAGTGTGATCCTGAGTCACCACACATTCCTAATTTTTAATTTTAGAAGTAGTTAACTCCTCTCCTTTTTATTATCTCAATGTATTCCTCCTCTCATACACACAAGATTTCAGGTCCTGAATCTCCCATCAGCTGGCACAAAACTCATTAGCTCTTCCCTAATATGTGACCCCAGCTTTCTGGCTCTTTTTTTCACCTTTTCTTGAACTTCTTCAATTTTGTTGGTGACTGTTTTCCTATGAAGCAAGGCGGACTGACTGCAGCTCTGCTGGTGTCTCTGCACTTGCAGAACAGTCACAAACTTGCCTTCTGCCAGCAACCCAGCAGCTCTGGGCAAGGGGGAGCAGATGGAGACACTGTAGGGGCCAAACATTTCTAGAGAAAAGTTAGAAATTAAGATGAAGACAAACAAGTCTCTCATGTCATGCCAAAACCAAAATTGTTTTCCTGCTGCGGAGAAAGAGGAGAAAGAAAAGCCCAGGACAGCTAGAAAGCAGCACCATAGTTGGAGTTGGGGGCTTCTCTTCCCCTGTAGCCTGGAAGTTGCACAGAGGCAGATATGGTATGTCTGCAACTTGCTGCTACCAACAGGATTCCAGAAAACACTGTCACAGAGCAGAATAATTGTCTATTAATAACTTTATAGCCTTGAATTAGGCACATTGGTGGGTGAGCAAGTGTGTTGTGCATCACTTGTTTTGTATATCGCATTATATTTTTTTATTATTATTATTATTATTACTATTGCCATTACTGTGACTATTATCCCTTCCTTTTCTGTTCTATTAAACTGTCTTTATCTCAACCCACGAATTTTACTTTTTTTCTCACCCCTATTCCACTGGAGGGGTGGTGAGGGAGAATGTGTCAGTGGCCCATATGGTATTTAGCTTCCTGCCAAGCTAAACCATGGCATCAGGAAGATGAACTTTGAGACTGAAAGCAATCATGGTCAGATCATGAAGTGTAGTTGTGATTGTTCCAGTCTCAGCTATATAGAAAACTTTATGTCTACCTGAGGCCTGGTGAAAGGAAACCATAGACAATGCGGTATCAGCCTTGTCTCCAGTTACCACATTTAGGTTGAAAAACCCCATAAACTTCTTGGCATTTGTTGGTTTTGGAGTGCAAATGGACCTTGTGCACATTGTGCTGCACCAACAATACTTGAGTAACTCACAGGGTTGATCTGAAGTCACAAGTGAAATTTGCTTTGAGCTTACTGAGGGGAAAGTGCTATATTATTACAAGAAGAGATTTGGGGTATCAAAACAGCACCTTTTCTTTTTTTTTTTTTTTTTTTGTGGTGAGTGCAGGGGGATAGAATGGCATAGGGGCATGAATTGGAAAACTCTAGAGGTTTTGGGTTTATCATGCTCCTCATGAAACCCATGATTTTTAAGAGGCATAGCACATGCAGTCAGTCAGCAAAGAGGGTCTCTAAGTAACTGAAAGATAAGGACAGCAGCCTCATCATAATTCTTGTTCTGGATGACAGTAAAGGATAGCTTAAGGGTGAAAATATAAGAAATATTACACCAGCAGTTAATTTGCACTATTTCCAACAATTCAGCTAAGCCTAGAGAAAATAAATATATGAGTTTAAAGATGGTTGCTATAGAAACCAGAGGAGATTTTATAGTTGCTTATGAGAGTAAAGAAGGATCTGATTGATAAGACAATCACATTCAAATAGTCACTATGGAAACCCAAGGTGACCTGGAGGAAACGTGATTCCTCTCATCTTGTTCCTGTGGGCAGATGAAAACAGCCTGGATGGGGGAAGGTCTGAGCTGAGTGATGAAGAACACCACAGAAAGGCAGCACTGAGCTCATCGTGGTGCTAGAGGTGCTCAGTGCCTCATATTGCAAAGCTCATTGACCTCTGTATCTATGAAATAAATTTATTTACTTACCTGTAAACAGTGGGGCTTTTTTTTCCCCCATTGAAATCAATAAAAACTCTGCAATTGATTTCTTTAGGGGCAAAGAAGATTTGAGAGACCTTTCTAAGTCTCCAGTGCATCAAAGCAAGGCCATTTTCACATCTCCTATGGAGCTCAGTGCTCAGGAGCTGCCTGTGCTTTGCTGAAGTGGGGCCACAGAGTTACTGAGCACTTTTTGCCTTTGCTAACAATACCTTCTCCCAAAAGTAGGACAGGAAAAACCTGATTATGCAAGGTTTTTTCTTGTAGATTGGTTATTCAAGGACCAAGGTGGGTCAGCCTGTATATGACATAAACCAAAAATTGAGTAGTAGGTTTTTAATACCTCAGTAACCACCTGTCATTTGCTTCCAATATCCATTTTTTCAGACAGTGATAGAATGTCAGATTAAAGGGCAGGTGCTCAACACTACTGGACACTGATAAAAACTAAAATTATCCCAAAAGTTTGTTTTTGTTAATGCTATGGCTATCAGTTCCACGTATTTGAAATGCACCAATTCCTCACTAGGGATTCACAATGGGCCAGACTCTGACTGGTTCCTCTGCCCAAGCCTAGCCACACTCTCCTCCTGTATTATTTTAAAAATCCTTGATTCACACTACCCACATTTGATCAAATAAAAAAGACATTAATCATTAGGGAGTTTTATCTTTTATTACTGGCAGTGAGATAAAAAGAACTAGCTGTCAGCCTCAGGAAAACACCAATATTTCTGTAATTTCACCAAGTTTCTAGTGTAAACATGCAGATAGGGAGGAAAAAAGTTATTTGGAGAAAACCTGGGGACTGAAAGAGGAGCGTACTGAGCAGCACAGCTTCCCTGAAGCTCTCACTCTTTAGAGTTAGCTGCCAAATCTGGTAAAAGTGGTCAAGAAATTCATCCAGTCCAGCTACCAGGTTGCTAACTTTTCTAATAAGCTTTATGGGTTTGGAAATTGCCCTCCCATGTAGAAAATCTAGGTGTGTTGGTACATCAGGTAACCCATAATGAAAAAGAAAACGAAAAAGAGAATACCTCTTCAGCTTCCATTATCAAATGAAAAGTTTAAACTTGAGGCTGCTCCTATAAATGCAGATAACACTGGCAGATGTGCTGGGGCTGGAAGCAGGGAGAAATACTTGGACACATATTATTTTGAAATAAATTCCTACTGGTTTTAAAGATAAGCAAATTCGTTACCTGTTACTAAAGCTGTTGACATATGGCCGGAAATAGAAATTACTGCTTTCATGTAGACATAATTATTCAGCTACAAGGAAGAGAATGAAATTACTATTGAATAAAAGATGCTCACAGAAAGGTGCAATCTGCCAGGTAAGGTCCTGTTTTAATTTGTGTCCATAGAAAGGAAATACATGGGCGAAATACATAGGTAAATAAAATGTACAGTAATTTCACGATTACAAGCTGCACTGATTATAAGCCACATGTCCGGGTGTCGGCAACATTTCATTTTTTGTCCATAAATAAGCTGCACTGGATTATTAGCCTCACTTTCGTTCACAGTGAGGATCCGCGTAAAATTTTCACAAAGTTGCCAAATAGTAACAGAATCGCGGGATCACGGGGTTTACTGGCTCGGGTCCAGGCAGGCTCAGCTTGGGGCCACCCCTCCGGGGCTGGGCTATGCCCGCTGCCGCTCCGCCTCGCCTCCCTGGGGCCAGGCTATGCCTACTGCTGCTCAGCGCCACCCCAGAGGGGCGGTGGGCTCGTATTTCCAGGTTGGCAAATTTCTGAACTTTGTTCATATATTAGCCACATCTGATTACAAGCCGCACTTCTGGGTTGGGACCAAAGTTTTAGTCAAAATGGTGCGGCTTATATTCATGAAATTACTGTACAAGTTAAGCTCTTTGCACAGATGAAATGAGTGTAAATGTGTAACTGAGCTTTTTACCCTCAGCACTGCTGCTCACACTCTACATCACCACATGACAGAGCACCTCTGGTTTTGTTTTTTTTTTTAAACCATGTAACTCAATCTCTATGCACCTTTCAGCAGATCTAAGTCACACCGGGAGAGAGAACAGCTATAGCTGCTCTGGGAAAATATTCAGGGTGTAAAATCTCCCAAAGCACACATGGGAACACTCATCAATGAGGATAGATAGTGCTTCTTACCATTGCTGGGGATGGGTTGGGAAGATGCTTTTCTGAGAGTTTATTACCCTTTTTCTCTGGGCTGAAGAGGTCTCAGAGCACCCCTTCTGGAAGATGTGCTGCTCAGTATTCCCTGCAAATCATCCCAACTTGAACTGATTCCCCTGACCCTCAGCTACCCCATACCAGAGGCATAACCTGTCCCTTATAGCCTGCTTCTGTAGGTTCCACTTTAAAACCCATCCAAGGAGATAGCTTGACTTGCTCTCTTCTTCAGTCTTTCCAATTTTAAAGAGAAAAAACTCCCAACAACAACACAAACCGCACCAATTATTGTGATAGCAGCAAAGCATCATTTTGAGAATTTTGAGAAAACAGCTCATGAAAACATCCAAAATCGTAGGGAGTAGAAATTCTAAAGCTCTCAACACTGTGGGATGTGTTTTGCTTTCAGAACCCAATCCTTCATCTCCCTGAAAAGTGATGAGTAGCTGTGAGCCTTGTTGCTGTTCCCTGGTAAATACCATAAACTCCCTGATGGATAATGTAGGGTCTCTCCAAGAAATGTGCAAAGGCAGTAAGCACCATCTGCTGGCTTCAGCATGAAAGAGAAAAACAGGAATTTTTCACCCAGTTGTATGTCTCTTCAGCTCTTCTTCCTCCAGTTTTAGGGCAAACTCAAAGAAACTGATCCAAAAACATCAAAAAACCCAACCTGGATGGGTATACTTAACCAGTGCAAGACTGCCCAGAGAACATCAGTAATGCTGCAGGCAGATCAAGCTAAGATAGGATGAAGAAAAGAAAGTTAAATTAAGTCAACATTCAAACTGAGCCTCATTAAAGGCCTTAACTTTTCACCTGGCTTTGCATTTTACTTTAAACACAATGCTTACCCTTGCAGAGAATGTGAGACAAACACTGATACAGCCTTAAAAAAAGAAACAGCCAGGAAATATTTTGCAAGAAAATAATATATGCAGACTTGTTTTGCCCCCTCAGATCCTGATCTTAAATAAGGATGTGGGGATTTGTCAAATAGAGTGGGGCGGCATTTTGCAGATGGTTAACTCACACTGTAGATGTTTGTCATCAAAGACCAACAATTAAGCCAGTGACAGCTGAAGTTTTGCCACTGGTTTGGCAAAACTTCTCAGCAATTTCCAAGAATTGAACTCAGAGCACCAATAAAAGTAAAAATATATTAGGACTGCTGGTTTCCAAATAACCAAGAGAGCCAGCCTCAGCCTTTTGCATTCAGAGCAGGACAGAAAATGTCTGGTTAATTCACAGAGAGGCCCAGTCCTGCCGCACTGGGGCCGAAGACCATGGTGAGTGCCTGGCAGTGAGTGTGTGGAGCCAGTCCCTGGCTGTGCCTTGGCTTGTCCTGAGTGACAGTGGTGCCCCTCTGGTGTGAGGTGCCCTGTCCCCTTGTCCCCCTGCCATGGGGGCTGCACATGCCAGCCAGGCCAGCACGCAGCAGCTTGGGAGATGTGAAGGGCATCTGTGTGTATCAGAGGGGTGGGGAATACTCCCCAGGGAGTGCTGGGGTTTGTGGGGAAGCACTGATGGAGGAAGGCTTGCTCAGGTGCACCATCCCACCTTGCTCAGCCTGAGTGCTGGCTTGTTCTGCCAGGCAGGGGAAACAGGAGCAAGACACCTCTAACCAAAGAATAATTCTTTCTCAGAAGATGCTTCAGTTAGCATTTGGAGCTGTCTCCTCAGACCACATCTGCAATATGAAAATGTCGAGTTTTAGTTGTTTTAGCCCTACTCTAGCTTTTGACTACAAGATAAAGCATGATTAGTAATTCCATCTGGACTAGGTTTGTCCTGAGAGACAACCATGGAAAATGGTGGCAGTGGCTGTCCTGTACTTGCACAGCAGGAAAATTTAGGGGATGACTTAGCTCTCTGCATTGCCATGATCAAGTCAGTGATCTCTGCAACATTGCTGCTATCTGGTTTGATTAAAATGAATTTCTCAGAGTTCCTTGTATCCACAACCTCTGACTTACTGAGGACAATATAAATGACAGGTGCTTGAGGTTTCTTTTCAGCACATCCTCAAGCCTCTTACTTTAGTCTTTAATCTGCGAATTAGAGAATTTAATGGTGAATGTTGAGTGTGTTCATGTGATCAAAGTCCACCGAGAATGCCTTACTGAGATCATTATTTCAGTATTAATCCCAGCACTCAGGACATTTAATGCATCATTAAATATAGTTTAACCACACCAGTATCTTTAAGCTCTATTTGTCAGCAAAATCCAGCTTCATTAAAGTCTCTGCTAAAGCATCCTCATTATCCCTGACTGTACTCCACCATAATGTGCTCAAGCATTGCGAGGTTTATTGCTTCATCATCCCACTAACCCAATCTTTTGTTTGGCTAAGGTCCTACCCTTACACTTGTTTACAAACAAATAACACTAAGCTTCCCAGGAGCTTAATTGCTTCTCTTTGCAATACTACATCTTAATATGGGTGGTTATTTGTGGGTACTTATTATGTCTCCTTGTAGTACCTGGTAATAAACTGCGTGCAAAATTAGCTGGAACATGGCTTTTTAATTATAAAAGGTGTCATAAAGTACATGTTTCATTTAACAAAATGATTAGTTATAAATATTTTATTGCAATAGCAGGCTCTTTGGTATACTACACAGTAGTTAACAGCAATGTTTTCTTGCATTGGGTCCAGCCCTGCTTTTTGTCATTTGAAAGAAAACCCACTTACTCAGTGCTCTCCTCAGGCAAATAGCCTCCAACTCCCACAGCAGAAGGCAAAATGCCTTTCTTTAGGAGAGGTAACACATTTTTCTCCATCCCCAGTGTAAAGTAGGAAATGGCTAGGCATGAGGAAACTGGTATTGTCAATCAGTGTCACCTCCCATTTGTACCTAACATTCCTTAGTGCCAAATATTTTGGAGGCAGGCCCTCAAAAGGCATTAGCTGCATTTCATATTCACTCACATCAAGGGCAGGATGCACTCATACACTACCATTTATGTGTGACTTCAGGGTCTATAAACACCCAAGCACATAATGTGAGTAGAGTGATAAAATTGATATTATAATGAAGAGAGACAAAGTGACCTATTTAACAGCTTCGTACATCCAACAGCATATTGTGGAAGAACATCACATAAGACTTGAATTGATATCAGGGCCAGGGGGATCCAATAGTGCAAGCATGAGCCACTTGCTCTCTTCTCAGAAGGAGTTTGCTGTACTGTGAAGCAGTGAGCTTCAACACCCACTTTGGCTTCTTCTTGACAGTCTCCTAAAAAAGCACATGAGGAGTTGCCACCCCCAGGCTCCATGAGCAGACAAGGTGCTGCTGCCACTTCAGGTCTCTGTGTGTGGCTGTCCTCTCATGCAGCCGAGGGGACATCCAGACACCTTGCAGAGAGGGAAGGCAAACAGCGTGTGACCCTCACCAGACTGAGTGCAGCCTAGCAGCATCCTGGTAAATACA
Organism: Catharus ustulatus; assembly: GCF_009819885.2. Taxonomy (NCBI): domain Eukaryota; kingdom Metazoa; phylum Chordata; class Aves; order Passeriformes; family Turdidae; genus Catharus; species Catharus ustulatus. Next base: position 52,563,315 of record NC_046222.1, on the reverse strand, counting down.
GTGGAGAATGGAGAGACACCAAATCCACCTGGGATCAGCATGCTGCTTTTCACCTATGGCACGGACAGATCAGCTATTCCACAACCCCCTTTTCTGGCAGTGGGGCTGACCCTTGCCTCAGGTCTTCTCAACTTATGTATGCACTTAGGAGTGTCATAGTAAGGCTCCTGTAGCTTTGAGAAGAGTGATTATTGCTGCACAGGGAAAGAAGCAGGACAGTGATGTGGATCCTGCCTTTAGACCAGTCTGAGCTGAATCACAAAATTAGGATAATATTTGAGATATATTGCTCAATTTGTACAAAACCCAAACAAACTCTCATCTAAAAATCATGAAAAATTGCATATTACAGGAGAATTTGAATGTGAAATTTGAATCTTATGTAATACTTCTTTTCTTTAATACACCGTAAACCTTTACTAAAATCCTACTTATGAACTTCCGAGGCTGCAGTTCTTATTCCTGTTCTTGCTTGAAAGACTTGTCCGCCAAGTGAGAAAAAACAAATTACAAGACCTCAAAGCTGTCCCACGTGCACCCACACACACACACAGAGGATTCCTCCTTTTGCAATGCTGACTTTTCTACGAAAAGTTTTTCAACTTGCCTATGACTCTGAAAAGTGTGTATGATACAACTTTGATACAGACTTTATGTGAAGAGTAATTGAATGAGAACGTTTTATTTTCACAGCCAATTTTTACTCACCTGGAAATAGTATGGTTTCTCAATCTTTGTCTTCATGTTGATTTCTGGAAAGGTATCGTAATTTTAGGAAAATTTTTTTCCCCAAAATATGGATCAGATTAGGATTCATTTTATATTAAAGTATCATATCTGTCATGACAAAGCAAATATTAATGTAGCCCAATTTTGTTTAATACTGTTTGCAGAGTTATCCTGTAGTTTTTACTTTAGGCAAACACCTCACCCTCCCCCATTCCATAACCATAAACAAGTAACCACTCTGGACATGGAAAGAAAATATATGTTTAAAATACAACTTTTCCATATCTTTAAATTGCTAATATTCTGGGTTTCAGAGTGTTCTGGGAAATACAGCGTCTACAGCATTATACAGCTGTTGAAGGATCTCCTGTCTTCAGGATTAGGTCCACAGAACAGAGTTATGCTTTAGCAAAAAGCAGTCCTGCTTTTCAACCTTTGAAAAATTGTAGTTCATGGACAGTGCAATGTGGACTCATGCACTTCTTTATTATCCACTTGAACTTCTGCACAGCCATTGACCTTTAGCCTTTTTTCCCCCAACTCCTGGGAGTGGAAGACACATTTCTGAAAAAGGTATTTTGGGTTTCCTTAAGGATCATTCATAACTGAGTGTGTTAATGTGAGCTACCACTTCTGAACAATTCTCTCTAGAAACACAATAACTTTATTAAATCCATCATGAATTCATTATTCTAGTAGTTGATAAATTCCAGCTTTGTATTATCTTAGGATCTTGGGAAGGATCCTCTCACCGACTCCAGCAGATCATGGCAACTGGGCTTAATTCCCTTTTTCTTTTAGCCTGGCTATATTATTAAAAAAATGAGAACCTGTTTGGATACTTTTTACACATCTGGATGCACTGGTATAATTATTGTTTAAAAAATGAAGGAAAACAAAAACCAGGGAAGAAACCAGGACTTTTTCTGCAGTACAAAAGAAATTATGGTAGTTTCAGGCTCTTTAGCATTACATTGTTGAGAAAAGCATAGTTTACAGCTGGTGAAAAGTCTATGTAAGTATGGTAAAGTGCTTTAAAGGTGTCATGTTCAGGTTAAGTTATGGATCTTATGTACATAGGAGTGGGACAATTTTTTCTGGATACCCAGAAAAGCTCCTCCTGGCACTTGTGAGGTGAAGACCAGCTTTTGAGCAGCGGTTGGCAGGTTAGACATGACCCCAGGCACCTGGGAGTGCAGAGCAGTGCTCCCACTGCAGCCCCCAAACCCCTTTGGAATGTGTAAATGTCCTTTCCAGGATACCCTAACCTGAAAGTGGCCAACTTGTTGACACTTTTCCACTCTTCTGCGACCTCCAAAGCTTGCTTTTTGATTTGGGCTTCTTCCTTCTTGCCTGTCTTGTCTGGCTTCTGACTCTTCCTCCTCCCTGGCTCTTTGGGCTTGTTCCTTTGCCTCATTTCTCTGTTCCACTTTTTTCCCCATTCAGGTCCTCATTTCCACTCTTTTCTCCTTTCTGAGGCTCAGCCTGTTGCAGAGGCCAGTCCACAGAGCAATTTCGGTGGAAAAAGTGGAGAAACTGGGTGAGCTCTGCATCCTCTTCCCTGAGTCCTGCCCTCTGCCCAGGTCATGTCACCTCCTCCTGCAGCCCTTGTCTCCTGTCTTTGCTGTCCCTCCTGAGCCACGGCTCCGAGTACCAGTTTTGAGATGTGATCATGTCAGGTCATCCAGAAACCAGGGCTGCCTATTTATTAAAGGTTCACAGCACTATCCCCAGGACTCCACAGCAAGTGATTTGCCAAACTAAAACCTTGCTCTTTTCATTTTTGCCAAAATTCCCGTGCTGGATCAACATCCTGAGCTGGGGCATAGCTGGGAGCACAGGCAGAGGTTTCAATCACCTCTGCTCCCTGCCACCCACAGCCATGTGAGAATCTCCCAGCACTGCTCCAGCCCTTCCTCTTGTGAACAGCAGCAGGAAAAGGGATGTGTTTAGCTACCTAGTTACAAACAGTTTGGAGGGTGAGCAAAGGAATAGCACTGCCTCTTTTGCAGTACTGCAGCCTGCTTTGTGAAGGCTGCCCAACGTACACCTGCTGTTCTAGGCAAGTGCCAGGCTTCCTCCTTGAAAAGAAAGGAGCTTTACCTTTTGACAGCTGCTGTCTCCTTCCCTCCTTGGCCCACTCTGGGCATTTTTTCTCATGCTGTAATAGAGAGAATAATTTTGCTGGCAAACCCATACCTGAAATACAGAACTCAGCCTCTGAAATTCTTCGAGAGTCATTTTTTTTGTCCAAGGTTGCAAAATAACAGAAGAAAGCAAGTGTTAAAGATAAAAGTCACCTATGGTGCTGTTAGTCACACTCACAGTGATGCTGTGCAGTACATTGCCCCAGCGCCAGGAGTTAGTACTTCTAGAAGGGGCAGCTCTGGATTAATCAGCAGACACTTCTTTTCCTCTCAGATTATTTTCTTAAACAAAAAATTTACTGTATTTTTGCAAGCAAGATCCCATTCATACATACTCCCAAAATAACACAATGGGGATACAACACTTTGAAGGAAGCATCCTGTATTTAATCCACTGCTGTCTCCTCATTTCAGGCTGAGTGTCTTCTGATAGCTGCTGGGAACTCACTGCACTCACAGAATCACAGAATGGGTCAGGCTGGAAGGGACCTCAGTGGCTCATCTGGCCCAGCCTCCCTGCTCAAGCAGGGCCATCCCAGAGGACATGGCACAGGGTAGCATCCAGATGGTTCTTGAATGTCTCCAGTGAAGGAGAATCCACAACCCCTCTGGGCAATCTGTTTCAGTGCTCAGTCGCTCTTTAATATGTGTATAGTTCCCAGTAAAATGAAATATGATTACGGAGAAGCAAAATATTTTCTGTACCTTTGCAGTCACCCAAGGACAATGCTTTTGTTCATTTTACCCTCCTTTCTTTGGATCAGGGAGACACAGTGTTTGCTGCAATTGTTCCATGCACTGTCTCCATTCAGGAGAATGACAAACAAAAATTTCGTATTTTCACAGAGCTTCTCTCATCAATAATTTGCTGCACAAATAAGCTCATTGAGCAGTAGTAGTTAACAAGATCCTGAGATGGTGAGTGATGGGGCAGAGCAGCACTTTGCTTCATTATCAGTACACACACTGCAGGCACCATCAACAGGGATCGATCCAGAGCCACGCTGTCACATTAGTAAGGTTGTACAAACAGCCTGGAGCCAACTGCTGAATCAGGAACTGGGTAGATCCCACAGGAGAAGCAGCAGGATAAAAGGGCTGGCCACAGCAGACATTTCTGTGTTCTGCATATGAAATCTTTGGGAAGGCATTTGAGGAGAGCAGGAAGTAAGAGGGGCAATACTGAAAGTGATGGAAATTTGCTCAGCTCTCTTCCCCTTCCAAAGGCAGTCCCAGCAGGAATGTACAGGCATCTCCAAGTGACTGCAAGCCCAGCCCTGACAGCTCCAGCTGCTGCTCCTGCTAGTGGCACCTCTATCTCCCCTGCAGCAGAAGGCCCCAGCCATACTTGACTTTAACTTTCTTTTAAACCCAGGTTATATCCATCACAGCCTTGTCTCCTTCTCTTGCAGATGCCCTGAGGTAGAGTTGCTGCCTGGCCCCTTTACCTATCTTTCTTGCACATCCTGACTGCATCAAAACCAGTTGTTGACAAGGCAGGGCCCCACACCACCAGCAGCAATGCCTATTCATGCAACCATCGTAATCAGAGCATGCAATACTTAATATTTATATTAAGAATTTTGCCTCATGAGTAACAGTCGAATTAAAATTCTAATTCTAACCTTGAATACCAATATCTACTGCTATTCTTTCTCTCTCTCACCCCATTCTACTTTCTTGAAAGTGAATAAATAATTGGCTGAAGAAAGAGATGGCATTTCTTTATTCAGAGGTATTTGGCTTGCGCAAATTTGTTTTTCATGTCATGCACATTCAGGTCATGCATACAGCCTCAGTATTGTCATTCCCCAAGAAGCAGCTCATGTCACTGTGCCTTCTCAGAAATCCAGCCTGACTCAGAGGATGAAGCAGCCAACATTCATGGACAGAAATTTCCTCGAGTCAGTAGTTTCTCCTATGCCTGTCTAGCTGTGTCTGCTGCCAGAGGATTCACATCCTCAGTAGCTTTTCTTCAGACAATCCTGTAGGCTCCAGCACCTCAGCTTCTCTTTCTCAAGAGAGAGTTACCTCCTGCCCATCCACACGTTCTTTTATTTTCTCCTCCATCACTTGGAGGCTGAGTTCAGTAAGGAAAAACAGAGCTTCACCTCAGCTCCACAGTTGGTGGGCTGGCTTGTGGCCTGACCGACAGAGGCAAGTGTCTGGGAATAGCTTGCCTGAGCAGTAACTCCCATTTTGGGAAGTTCTTACTATGAAAATGAGAGGTTTGATTCCTCTGTCAGGTCAGAACTACTCTTTGCAGAGCCAATATCTAGGACTATGTGGAGTTAGAATTACAGAGCCATTTGGATATGTTTTTGGCTTATACTCCATCTTCCATCTGAATAGCCAGCCATGTAATTTAGTATGCCAAACCCATGCTTTTTTTCACACGTTACTGGTAATTAGGTTCTCCCAAACTGCCTGTCACAGCTCTGTGTCTGGCTGTCTGGCTTCTCTTTGCCAAGTTCTATTCACAGAACAGACATTTAGGAGTTGAGGGATGCACAATACAGCAGTCATCACACATTTCCTTTCCAGAAGCTCTTTGCAGGCTTGAAGTGAGGCTGAGCACTTGTACTCTCTGATGCATTTACCATGAGAGACAATTCACAGGAGCATGTAGTGACAAGACAAGAGAAAGTGGTTTCAAACTGAAAGACAGCAGGTTCAGATTAGATATCAGGAAGAAATTACAGTAATTTCACAATTATAAGCTGCACCATTTTGACAAAAATTTTGGTCCGAACCAGGAAGTGCGGCTTATAATCTGGTATGGCTTATATATATCTGTCCTAGTTTGGAGGACAGGTGTCTGCTGAGAAAGGCAGGAGCCTCTCTTTGAAATGGAGAATGTAAACCCCCTCCCACCAAATTATTATCATTTTGAAATCAAGCGGCTCTCAGGCAAAGATATGGGAATTAGGAATAACAGTTCTTTATTAGAGAAATTAAAATAGAAATATAGTACTACAAAGAAACAAACTCCAAGCCCTGACAGAGTCAGAGTACAGCCTGACACCCTGTCAGGCAGGGTGTTGGTAGCAGTCCCATTAAATGGTGGCTGCATCCTCCTGCAGTGACAGATGTGATTCAGTTGAAGCAGTGCTCCTGCAAAAGGTGCAGTTTCCCTCCAGAGGTCCAGTGCTGATGTGGAGAAATCCGGTTTCCCTCTGGAGTCCATTGGAGAAAGGGGCTCCCTTAGTGTCCTAAAACCTCTGTTTTTATCTTGGTAAGAAATGTTGGGCTCTTCCCCCTGGTTGGAGCAACTTCCAATGGGATACAGTAATTTTATCAGTCCCACAGTGGGACTCAATGGGCCATTAGCAGAAAACGACTGGCTGGAGGAAGGATGGGTTGTGAAAAGATAAAGAACAATGCCCTGCCTGGTTTCAATGGATGGCCCATTAGCAGAATATCTCCCGTGGAGATAAGGATCACTGCCCCCACCCTCAACAGATGGTGATAGAATAGATACCTTTTATCACATCCTGTATTGTAACCCAAGACATATATGAACAAAGAACGAAAAGTTGCCAACACCTGGACATGGGGCTTATAATTAGGTGCAGCTTATAATTGTGAAATTGCTGTATTTACAGCGAGGGTAGTGAGGCACCAGAACAGGCTTCCCAGAGGAGCTGTGGATGCCCCATCCCTGGAAGTATTTAAGAACAGGCTGGATGGTGCTCTGAGCACCCTGTTCTAGTATAAAGTGTCCCTGCCTACAGTGGGGGGTTCGAACCATATGATTTTTAAGGTCCCTCCCCAACCAAGCCATTCTGTGTTCGCTAAGCTTGCTTTATTTGTATCTCCTCCTTTACCATATTGCATAGATTTTCTTGTACTCATGTATTTGATATGTACCTATTGCATATGCTTCTGGTATAAACTCCCATGGTGTAGCTCACCATTTCCTGGGTTTATGGAGTCACTAGCTCAGTGGGAACCTGCTCTAGATTCAAGGCTCCCACCTGTCACAGCAGCTACTATCAACAGGAACATGTTCATAGTGAAAGCAAAAGAATGATGCCCTGTTTGGTGTTTTTCCTGCATGGACTCTATCTGCATCTCTGAAAAACACAGGTGGAAACTAAATTAGGGGAAGACGAGAACTGTGACATAAAATACAATCCTGAAAAATTCATTTTCAGATGACAACAACGCTCATGCTGTGAGACTGCAGAAAAGAATTGGTTTTTCCAGGAGAAGAGCCGGTGATTTCTAAAATGTTAGTAATCAAACACACTGTGCAACTGAGAACAATATGCATGTAGCTCTAATCCCTATAATCAAAAAACAGCTTGTCTCATCCAGGCTCCAGCATGCAGAAAAAGAAAACCCAAACATCCCTGATGCTAGGTTACAACTAGCAGCACGCTTACAATCCCTACCTCCTGTAAATCATGCCTTTGAGCATCCTTACATAATTGTTTGATGGAACTGTGGTCCGTATTCCAGGTCATATGTGAGGCCATCCTGTAGCACAATGTCACAGCTGGTCAGCACAGCTGAGCTTGAATCAGTGAGGGGTGCCTGGCTCATGCATTACAGGGATTTTTTGTTATCTTTTACCATATTGAGTTGTTAGCATGAAATTAATGCATAAGGCTACAAGCAGGCCAAAAATCCTTGAGTCCTAAGCTGTTGTCACATAGGCTGGAATTTGTGTCATGTCCACACAGAAGCCAGGTACCAGAGACTGCTGTAAGCACAACTGAGTGGTAACAGGAGCTTTATTTTGTCTCTCACAGTCTGTATTGCTCCACTGCCTGAGCTGTTACGAAGAGCTTACGAGACAAAAACAAGGCAAGACAGTAGGGACAAAGAAAGGGAGAAGAAAGTTTGTCCAATATTAAACTTGTTAATGTTATGAAGTTACCCAAATAGCACAAAACCCCAGAAGCATCTGCTATGAGCTGTATTTGTCTGCTGCTACGGTGCTTCAGCAAAAGTCATGGCACGGCAGGGTGAGGAGAACACTCCCTATCAAGTTGAGCACTGGAGAGCAATTTCTTGTCCTGTACACATCAGACATGCTTGCAGATTTGGGATTTTGAGGAACAGAAAAAGCTACTTGCAAAGTGTCTCCATACTTTTCTTCTATCCCTCTGCACCACTCTTCAATTCACAGCTCTTCAGTGTGATCATATGCAGCATAATGTTTCCATCTGAATAATTTACAAGCTAAAAGCTCTTAAGAAGGCTATGACAACACTTGCAGAGATACAGAGGCAAAGATGGTTTCCACCTGGCCATTGCAAAGTACTATTTTTGTAGCTTATTGCCATAGGAAGGTACATCTTCCAATGTATAACTACTTTGAATGTAGATCAGTTTAGTGAAATATGAAGTGTATTTTATGCTTTGTTGGATCTCCAAACCTGCCTTGCTATTTGCTTAAATCTTCAGGACACGGGAGAAATAGGTGGTAAAATGTAAAATAACTTCAGATCAAGCAGTCAGAATTCATGATAACTTCCAGCAAATGGCAACAGAATTAAGGGAACTAGCGAGGAGAAACTGCTGCTTCCCAAATGATCAACAAAACACACTGTTATGGGACAGGTAGCACTAGATGGACTCTTTTTTGTTTGGTTGGTTGGTTATGGTTTTTTGGGGTTTTTTTGTTTGTTCAGTTGGTTTTTTGTTTGCGTGTTTGATTTTTTTTGTGGTTTTATTTTTGTTTTTGTTTTATAGTAACAGTTTTAAACGCAAGTAGAAGAGAGACAAAATAGGCAATACATATGTGTTTATGATACATTTTTTTACTTAGAGCTTTTCAAAGAATACTAATGGCTTGCTTAAAACAATTTTCTCTGTAGACTTCATACCATGGGAGGTGACCAATAGAGCTCACTTAAGCGAAACATCATCAGTACTTCTATTGGCTATTGCTTTGAAAGAGAACATTTTTTCTTGGTTTGAGTGTGCGGTTTTTCTTTTTTTTTCCTTTTTTTAAGGCGTGCATATTTTATGAAAAAGGAAAAAAAACCCCTATAATTAAGTTTTTGTTACCTAAAGCATCCCTCAGCCAAATTGATACAGAAATGGAGACTCTTGAAAAGTCATTTAAAGTTACAAAATGATTCTTCCCAAATGTCAATAAAGGAGCTAAATAGATGAATAAAAGGTTTTTGATGAAGCTGTTCTCCAGCTTTATCCACCAGCCCTTGAAAATGTTGACAATACTGTTAATGTTTGTTTCCAGCTCTGAGGATGATATTGCTATTATTTGATATTTATCCTTTAGTATCAAAGGAAAATGGAAAAAAACCTCCACTTCTTCCATTTGAAAGAAAGTTCCTTGTCCTTCTACTTAGAAGCAAAAACTTTAAAGCATGATCCCCATTACTCAAAAAGGAAATAGATTTTCAGACTAAGTGATTTGGAAGAAATTATTTTGGATCCAATATTATGACTTTTTTACCTAATTCATGTTTTAGAACAGCTGCCACTGTCAATAACACATTTCTTTTTAGATAATCCAAAAATTCTTTACAAAAAGAAGATCAGCTGAAATAAGTGAAGTGTAAGAAAACTTTCTCCTTTTCCCCTCTCAACAAACAAAATGCAAAAATGAATCAAATAAGCAATGATTTAAATGTAAAAGATAACAGGCAGAAGAAAAGGCTTGATGACTTGTAGCTTATAGTTCACTGTGCAAAAAAGTTGATAACAATTTCTCTCTATCACTCCTGCACAGTTTTATTTCAGTCAAACAGAACAAAATGGCAGAAAAAAGACTCTAAAAATGCCAATACTAAAACGGTCTGCTACTCTCGCTTTGAAACAAATGATAACAATAATTTCATGTGCTGTGTCATTTGTTCAATGTTTTCGCAGCAATGTACAAGCTTATAATGATAAGCAGTGATTATTATAATGGTATGGTTTATAAGAAAGAGTAAAAAATAAAGATTCTTGCCCATAAAATACTGATGTGGTGCTACATCTACACCTTTCACTGACAAACCTGTAAAAGCATGACTGAAAAAACACACATTTCCTGTACAACACTTCCAGACCCTCTCATTTCCAGTAATTCCTACACGGTTCTCTGTAAGACCAATTTCTCAATGCAAGGAAATTTTAGTGGCAAGACTAAACCCCAAAATAATCTAGATTCTTGGAAAAATCATCTAGAAAATGATAATCTTCTTAATGAGACACTTTTTTTTTTTTTGTAATTGCTGTTGAATGGTTGTAGAATATTGACTTATTTAAGAAGAAGACTGTATTAATGGACATGGGGCTACTCAACAGAGAAATTGAACCTGTAAAAGGTCCACTAATGATGACTCACAACCTCTGGACCATTTTGCTGTGAGACTGTGGCTTTCAGGAATTAAAGTATCACTTGAAGCTGTTGCCCTTGTGTGAGCAGACAAGTGGTGGAGTGTTTAGGTCTCTCCAAGGAGCACTCTCAGTTTCAGGACCCAGAAGTGCCTTTAAGGCCTGGGTGCCCATCACAGTCACATCCTGGCTCCAACCTGGAGTGAGTTTTGCTGTCTGCTATGTTCTGGCCAAAGGCAGAACCTCACCTGACTCTGGTGATGGGAGACCCAGACCCCTGGCCTCCCACTCTTCCTCTCCACTGTGTGACTTCAGGAAATGAAATCCATTTGAAAAGTTATTTACAACGTGTTGTGGATAAAAACAACTGACCTGATGTAGCTCTGTGTAACTGCTGCACTAATGATGGCAGATTTAAAACACAACCTGCCAGCTTCTCTTCTTCACCAGGACATGAAGGTGCCACTGCAGAGCATGGAACACAGAAGAGGAAACTGGGATGGGTGATGAAGCACAAACTGCACAAGTAGAAAATCCCTCTGACCGTGCTTTTTCTATCCAGCTGCCAAAGACAGGATCCAGCCAAGGGAAGGCAAGGAATTATTTTTCCTCTGAGATTTCATTATATCATTGTTTGCAAGGAACTGCTGCTGTGCTCATACCATAAAAGACACAGATATAATGCCTTTTAATCTAAACTTGTACACCACTAATCACATCTATGAAAAAAGCAGAGTCTGAAGAGCAAATGAAAATAGCAATTATGGTTTAATATAAAAGCATTTGAATATTTCATGACAGATTGAGGAAAACAAATCAACCTGCCCTGCTCCAAACCTGTCTCTCTAGGCAGGATCCTAATGCCAGACATGAGTGATGAAGCACACATTTAGGGGCTGGATTTTCAGAAGTACTAAGGAGCCGCAAATTCCATTAAGTCAGAGCTATGTAACAGCTTTGTATTTAAGTGCTTTAATGGAGGTTTAGCAACCTAACTTCATGAAACAAACTTTGAAGGTTTCTTTTACATACCAAGGGCAAATGATCCCAGTTACAGGAAGAGAAAAGCCTGGACAGCAAAATGATAAAGGTGTTGCTCATCATCTGACCCGAGCAGATGGCACGGCCAATACAGGGCACTTGGCTGCTCCCAGGCATGGGGCTGCCTGCATGCAAGTGTGCAGCAGTGGGATGCGAGTGGGTAGCCAGGAGAAGGGAGAGGAGAACAGCTCATCATCACAGAAACAGTGACAAAGCTGTCTGTCTGAGCAGGCTGCAGCAGAGGTGCTCTGTTTCCCTCTACTGGTAAAATTTCAAGCAATGTTTTAAAAATTATTTCTGCAGGAGGTTTTCCGCTGGAAGTGTCCCAGGGCCACCATGCACTGTTTTGATTGTGAATCCTACTCAGAGTTCTGTTGTTCTTCCTGAAATTTCCCCTTGGCTGGTGTCCTTTGCTGAGCTCTGTCTTACAACCATGCCTGTTTAATGTTCTTGGCTTCAACAGTGTTGGGCAGGAGTTTAAATTATTGAGAAATATTTCAAGGTGATTTATTTGGAAAGGTTTCATTGATTTCTTAGCTTGAAAGCCATTCCATAACACTGAAAATATTCAAGTCAAGTTAACAAGTCTTTTAATGAATTGCTGCTCTTTGGTTGTGCTCAGAAGCCAGAACAGAGGTTCTGTTGTTGGAAAGGCTCAAGATTATGAGGTGGTAAGAAGATGCAGTAATTGTACACTGAGTGCATTATCCAGGTATTTCAATTGCTCAGCTAAACCACATGGCCTGTAGCTGGCTCCAGTAAGACTTCATGCATGATCCCCTATTTGCAGCTGCCAGAGAAAACATCAGTGTTCACATCCATTAGTGGTCTCTGGAAGTGTGCAAAATTAATTTGAGAAGGAGTTTTCTGAGCTTTCACGGAAAGCATCTTAAAGAGATGCGAGTTTCTCCTCTTACAAACTTCTGCTACCTTGAAGACTTCCAGGATTTTTCCTTCTCTTCTGCGCAATCTCCCTGATGCCAGAGGTTTCCCATGTACTAAGAAGTGCAATTTTCGTCTGTGGTAGCAGTAGCAAGGGTGATGTTTTAAACTGAGAGTACACTTCCTATGCAAACTTCAGTTTGTGACAAGAACAAATGGAGAATTTTAACTCCAGAAAAACTAACTTATGGCTAAATTTACTCAGATACAGAAGTGCCAATGCCACTCTTGAAACATCCAACCATTCATGCCCAAGTACTACGATATAATGTGACTGATAGACTGGTTGAGCTGTTGGACCTGTCTTGGCAGTATGTTTTAACCAGCTTTGGTTTGGCAAACCGGCAGGTGCCTTTAGTAAAACCATACTTAACACCATACCACCTCATGGGTCTTGCAGGGAGTAGGAATTTAAACCACAGTGGAAGAAAATTATTGGAGAAGGAGAGGAAATTGAGTGCTCTGGGGCAAAATTAGTCTGCAAATGCCTCAATACCCAATTACAACTTTCCTCATAATTTATGAACATTTTTCTCTTACAGCAGCAGTTGGAGCTTTTTAGAGATACATTTATAGCTTTTGTGTGCATGCTGAAATGTTAAAAATGTGTCATAGGTTTTAGGTTCCACTGACTCTTCTAGTTTTCCCATCAATTTGCAGCTACTTTAGTTTTTCTTTTTGGTTTAATTGGGATATATTATTTAGGAGTGCAAATTACCAGCTCAGATGAAACAGCAGTTTAATCAAAGAAAGGAAAGTACTTAGTGGTGAGCAGTGTACACTTCCCTGCTGCAGTTCCAGCATTGTCCCAGGAGTCCTGCAGCTGAGGGCTGGGAGGTGCAGGCAGGTGATGCTGGGGTGGGAAGCCTGCAGTCTCCATGCATGCACAGGCATTTTTCCTATCTGGAGTCACTTTTAGAGGTTGTCTGTGGCTGGACAGCAGGCTGGAGCACTGCATTCTTGCAGCCTTCATGAAGGAGCAGGGTTACTTCTGGGCTACTCCCACTTCAACACCTAATTTTTCTTTAAAAAACCCTGTGCCCAGATGTCACGGATCTAACTGTAAGAGCTACAATTTCTGTCCTTGATCATGGCCAGTTTTTACCTGTTCAGTGACAGCTCGTGTTGACCATCCTTAAACCAGGTTCTTCTGCGCTGCTGAAGTTCGATGCAAATGAGTTTTGTCTGCTTGCACTGCTGCCAGCACCCCACTCCTGAGCACACACGTGTGCACTGTCAGTGTAGACAAGAAAACAAAGCACTGAAGCACTGAATCCAAGATGTGTTGGAAAGTTGTTAACACTGTACATTAGCCCTGCAACTTCAGTATGTGGTAGAGAAGGAACTTGATGAAAAATAACTGCTTAATCTCTGCTGCTGAAGATAATGGGATTCCAGTGACATTACTCTGAGATTAGCTGGAAGATCATGACTGCCTGCAATAACTGTGGGCATAATTTAGCTTCCTTCTGCACTGTTGTTAATGTGCAGGGAAGCGTGAGCTCAGACGGATGAGCTGATCTCTGTTTGATTTGCAGGAGAAGCCATTAGAAGAAAAAACAATGATTTCATAGTAAACTGAGCACAATTAACAGGCATTTGGGGACAATAGACATTTTTCCAGAGACACTTCTGAGAGCAGAAAGGGCCACAATGGCAAAATCACATGATTTAGAAATCCTCTAGGGAGCACAGTGTGAGAAAGAATGGTTCTTTTTGTTAACCCTCGGTAAATGACGAGAAAATGGGCAATTTCAGATCTCATTGCAATTTGGAAATGAGAAAGCTGACTGATGCTGGATCATACATCTCATTACTCACAAATTCTCAGTATTCTATAATATATTTTGCTTGGTTGGAAGCCTCAATTTTTTTTTTTTCTTTTTCCCCACTGTGATGTTAATGAACACGAATGCTTTAATAATGGCAGAAGGACTGTTTTCTTCTTGTCTGATTCTGCTCCTTTTGGGGGTCAAACATTTGCAGTGAGATCCAACCCTACATAGCAAAAGGGGGAAAGGAGACATTGAGTTTTTTCCATTGAACATAATCTGATCCCAAACATACGTAAGTAAAGTGTCCAGAACAGGAATCCCTGATGAGGAGTGCAAGACTTTGAATACACGTGCAGTGGTCTACAAGTTTTTCTTTTTTTCTCTACCCTTTTCTCTTAATTGCTTCTGTGTTTTGGTGCCTGGTGTCTCCATTAAGTTATACACATTTCTATTAGAACAGCAAAAAGACAATTTGCAGTTAAATTTTGTCACAGGACAGCAAGACTTGGTGGGTGGATATGACAAGTCATGTGGTCTTGCTCTCAGTTTTGCACTGATTTTCCATGTATCTGTTGTCTCTATTTCTGTGTCTGGAGGATTACCTAACCCTGTCTGTGAGGTGCTGGGTGCTAATGGGGAGAAAACAGGTAATAGGAACTAATATTCTCCATTTGCCAGTAGTAGTAGAACCATAACATGAACCAAATGAAGTAATTTTGTGCCCAAGAACTTGAAGGCCTCTTCCTTTATGAAGGGTAGAGTGAAACTTTTACTCTCTTTCATGGTTTGCTATTGGACCTAAACTACTGAATGTCAAAAATAACTTCCATAAAAACTGGCTGAAATATGATTCACTAACTTCACTCTTTACTAAGAAAAAAATGTGGGGGTCTATGTGTGAGACAGGAATCTCAACTCTTGTTACAGTCGATGGAGAGTACTTGGTACCATCAGCATAGCCTGGACAGTGATTCAGATGGCCACAACTGCAACCTGCCTTTTTTTGCCAGGCAGGCTTTTTGGGTGAGTGCTTGGTGCTGCTGTCAATTACTAATGAAAGAACACAATGAACTTCGGTTCAGGATAGGCAGCAGATGTCCTACAGTCAATATATCTGCTCATTTCATGAGTTAATCTTTTTAATTTCAGCCTGGTACGTGATCTAATTATTTTTACACCTTTTAGTCACAATTTCATTTAGTCCATATTTTCCTCTCCCGCCAATGAAAGCTTCACATAAGACAGCAGAGATCTTGCTGAATTCTAGACATATAACTTATGTTTCATACATTTCTCCTTTACTCACAAGACATATCATGCAGAAGAGATGTGGATTAATTTGACAGATCGTCCTTGACAAATCAATTTTATCTCTTACTCATTTTCATGTTTATAAATTGCTAATTTGTTCTAGAATAGTTTTTTCCCCCAGAATTCAAAGTTTAAAAAACCCTATCCTATTGTGCTGATTTTAGCTGGGGTTAGAGTTAATTTTCTTCACAGTATCTGCTACGGAGCTGTGTTTTGGTTTTGTGCTGGTAACAGAGTTGATAACATAGGGATTTTTTAGTTGTGATTGAGCAGGGCTTACGCAGCATCCAGGTCTTTTCTGCTCCTCATCCCACCCTGCCAGCAATGGGCTGGAGTGCACAATGGGTTGGGAAAGGACACAGCCAGGACAGCTGATTCCAGCTGACCAAAGGGATATGCCAGAACATGTGGCATCATGTAAAACTGGGAGAAGATGAAGGAAGGGAAGGATGTTGCTAAGTCACTGTGGTGGAGCCTGGCTTTCCTGGGATGACTGAACACCTCCTTGACCATGGAAAGCAGTGAATTAACTCTTGCTTTGTTTTGTTTTGCTTGCGTGCACAGTTTTTGCTTTATCTAATAAACTGTCATCATCTTGATCCACAAAATTTTACCACTTTTACCATCAAGATTCCCCCTCCATCCCACTATGGTAGTGAGCGAGGAGCTGCTGGGGCTTAGGTGCTGGCTGTGGTTAAACCATGACCCTTTTAATTCTGTGGTCCTTTCTCTTACTTTTTTTTCTCTCAATGACATATAGATCAGGAGCTACCCTACTGAATAAGTATGAATATTCTGTTATGAAACCTCTGTAAGATTAGGGGAAGCCAAGGACATTTTCTTAGGGAGCTGGCTGTGCATGTACTCTATCATAATTACAGAAACTGAAAAAACTTCGCATGAAAAGCAATTTACTGAAAAATCATGATCTAGAATATTTTACAAGAAACCTTAACATAAATGAATTTGCTATTTAATGTGTTAGGAGTAACAAGAAAATGCATAAGCTCAGCTGGCTGCTATCCTACAGGGAATCCTGTAATGTTGTCAACAGGATCAGTGTTAAAACAGAGTGCTGGAAGAGCTAAACACAATTGGGCTTTCTTTGCCAGCCATTTTGCACCATAAAATCTTCCAGTAAAAAACATAGAGTTTAATTCACACATGTTGTATGATGTACCAACAAGGTAACTGCTAGAATTATTTAGCTTGTATAATGTAAATTGAATCTGTGCTAAAATCACAGTTCAATCCCATAGTTTTTTGAGATCAACCATTCCAAGATGGTGCAAAGTACAAGAGGTCGTCTGTTTTTTCACCCTAATTTTGGTAGATATTCTGTCTTTTACAATTTTCTGTGATTTGAGAAAAACAGCTCAAATTCTGTAACTAGGAATGTGAGGTCTTTGGGACAAATTATCCATTTCCTCCTTTGCACAGTGGGTCATGGGAACATGAGGGACTTCTGAGTGTTGCTGTCATCATAGTGGGGGGCAAAGCCTGGCTCCCTTCAAGGAGTTTCCCTCTGCTTGCTCAGAGCAGCCTCCCAGGCATCACTCACTAGGGTGCACAAACACACAGAGCACTGTGTGTTTTCATCTTGGTAGGATCTATGAGAGAGATGTTTCTGTGTTAATTTTTCATAAAAGAGGGTTAAGGAACCAACATTCTCCAGCTCTGGAACTCTCGTGTGGGTGAGACTGCAGCAGTTTTTGTTCATGTATCCCTCCTGCAGAGTTCTCACTATCAGCAGCATGCTGATAACTTTTGCAGGTGTACATAAGAGAGGGAAGAGTCTTTGAACATTCAGGAAGGGTTTTTTTTTATATTAGATATTACAAACCATGCTCTTATATTTTTATCATTGTTAACTCATCTTGGGGGGAAAGAATCACAAAATAAAAATATAAGGATATAGAGAAAATATTATCATCTTTTTTGTTTTTTCAGACCACAGGAGTTTGTCACCATGGAGATCCTCCTGTTTTCTTCAAGAATGATTCAGATCTTACAGATGGAGCATATGTGACAGAAGCAAAACAAAATCACCAAGAATTCATGTTAAACATTTCAGAAAGAGGATTTTGAACACCAATCACCATCCACAGACTGTTCATGCAAAAAAAAAAAAAATTGTGCTCCCATTTTTTTTTTCCTTTCTGATGTTATATAACTGAAAATTTTCTTTCTAATGTTAAAAAACTGAAAATTTTAGTTCTAAACATAGCTGGATTTTAAGGAAGTTGTGATACATGAGCTGAAGGCTGGAGTACTTCACTATTATGTTGTGGTTTTATACAAAGAACTACTCTTTCTAAGAGCTAAAGTACCTCCAGGACATAATGAAGCTAAAACTCCTTGAAAAGCTTGGTTTTAGTATTACTTATGTAGGCAGAGTTTTTAACTGAAGGCAACCAAATTGTGCACGAGTTGGGGCCAAGAGCAGGACAAGGTGGTTTGTCAGCAAACCCTTGGATGCTCCTGCAGCAGCTGGGGGCACAGGGAAGCTGGAGTGGGCTCAGCTCCAAAGCACTGGCAGCTCCAGAGTTATGTCCTGATGGACAAGAGCAAATCTGCAGCTCCAGGAGCACCTCTGGGAAAGAAAGAAAACTGGATATGTTCCTATTGTCCTGCCTCCTGCAGCATGTCAGACTGCGCCATTCCACTTTAGTCTCTGCTCAGCCTGCAGAAATGTATTTTTAAATGAGTGTGGAAAGCAATGCAATGACAACCAAGGACAAACTAAATTAGCCTGAATATGCATGACAGACTCTCCCTAGCCTGCCTTTCTGCTATGCTGCCCACCTGACTTTCTGGTCTGTGGCTGAGGTAGAGCTGAGCCCTCCCCTTCACCACTTCCTCCACCAGTATTGCTGTGATGTTTGATTGCTTGGCTCTGGTACTGCCAGGAGTGCCACAGGGCAAAGAGGGGAGCACAGGGAAAGTGCTGCTCAATTCAGGGCAGAAAAGAGCCCACTGAGGCTTCCAGGTCAGAACTGCTGTTCCTAATCAGATTCCTGGAGAGAGGAACATCTTTCCTGTCAAACATCGTGATGTGTTGGTGGAGAGGGGGAGAAAACGCAGTCACACAGTGTCAATTAGAGCAGTGCTGCAGATCTAGAAGATGTAAATCTGGGTTTAAATGACTCAATAATGAATCAAAACTCCTGCAACCATGCAAGACAAGGAATAGAGGCAGTGTACACCCATCCTGGTATGAGTGCACACTTCACACCTGACAAGTTTGCTGTCAGCCACTGAAATTTCATGCCAGAAAAGAGATGGCTTGTCTTTCCACAACACATCAGAAGATTGGTTGAAGCATAAAGTCAGATCAAATATCCTGATGTGCTTAGGGTAATCTAATAGAAGGGAAACTGGGTATTTAGCCTTAATCAGGATCAGATTTATCCTTCTGGACTGTGGGGCAATAATAACCAGTACTACTTTCATAGTCCTAGGGAAAGCCTGGGCAAATCCATGGAGCTAGGCAGCCTCACAGAGAACAGAAAAGGGTAGGGCACCATTCAAGGGGGACAGAGTTTTCTGCAATGGCTTTACCCCAGAAATATCCAAGACACAGCTCAGATGCTGAGATGGGGCTCTGCTTGGGTTTTCCCCCTCCTCTTCTTCAGTTATTTTGATAATAACGCAAAGGAAAGGTTCAAGATATTTTCATTATCAGTGAACAAAATAACTATTTAGAGAAACCAAATGCCTTCGAATTCACAGTGTTGCACACAATCTACTGAGAAAAATGCAGGAAACCCAAGCTGAAAACTTTTGTACTTAGCATACATAAATCTTGGAAAAATGTGAACAAAAAAAATTACTGGAGTTAAGAGATTTTTCATTAAAATTGTCAGACCAAACCAATGCTTTCTTTGTTTTCAAGAGGTCATCTTCATGAAAGTCAATAATCAAGTTGTACTGGGAATGGTGAGTGAAGCCACTTAACATCTCTGTCATAAGTCCAAGTTCTTTTGTGTTGTCTCATTGGGTTGAAATGGTTCAATAAAAAAGAAGTATCAACACAATAGATCTATCTGACACGTAATGGAAGTGTTTAAGAGAGAATATAGTGTTTCTTTTATTGGAGATGAGCTTCCTTATAATCAGTTTGCATAAGTTTATTTGCATTGATGATACCCCTGGTCTGTTGCAGTCAGTGCTTTGCCCTTGCAGGCACCAGAAATGCTCTGCTACAGCAATGTCACCTTCAGAAGTACTTTGAAAAGATTTGCATGAGCTAGGTTAAAAATTATTTGACTTACTCTTTCTCACCACCTTTTCTGAAAAATTATTACAGGATACCTTCTCTGCCCTCTGATATCCAGCCAGGATTCTTTGGCAGCCAGTTTCCCATTTAGAGGAGCCCTTCTCTCTCTTAGTATTTATACCCTGTACTTGTTTCACTTCAGATGTTCCCTGAAGCTGATCTGTAGGAATTGTACACTGTATTCCAGACAGTTTATAGGTCTGTAGTTTCTCAACACAGGCTATAAATGGGTGTTAGTTTTGGACGCTATACGTGGGTAGTCTCTAGTTTGTATCCTGTACTGATTCTAAGTAGCTCCCATTGCTCTAAGAGCTTTTTGACATATTTTTATTGTTTTGTTGTTCTGTCTATAAATCACTTTGATATTTGTCAACACTTACTTCTTCCCAGTACTTCTTAACCAAGAAGAAATGGCATGTTTTGTTGTCCATGTTTTCCTTTTACTCTCGATAGGCTCTTCCTTTTTTCCTCGTAGTGGTTTTTAAAATTACAACTTGACCATGGTGATCTTCCTTTTGCTTAGAACAAAAACTCATCATAGTTAATGCACACAGCTTTTATTTCTTTAGAGTAAAGATACTACCATCCTTTTTCACAGTCAAGACCTTTAGTTCCTAAAAGCGTTAATTAACTCCTCGATTTATCGAAACACATTTTTCTGGAATTAATGGCACTGTTTTTCCATAAACCTACTTGTGTTCATACATTCCAAAATTTCAGATGTATCAGTTTAAAGTTATTTGCTCTGCCCAGGTATTCTGAAAGGTCTCTCCTATTTTCAAAATCTTTGTGTTGTAGAAAAAAAATATACAGTAATTTCACGACCATAGGGCACACCGGACTATAAGGTGCACCCTCCGGGAGTCGGCAACTTTCACAACTTTGTAGATCATATAAGGCGCACCGGACTATAAGGCGCACTTTTTTTGCAGCGAGGAGCCGCGCGGTGCACAACAAAGTAACGAATTACTGGCAGGTGCTCAATTTGCAAACATTTTTCAAAGATCGGTGTAGCCTTTAAACGCAGCCCCAGGCGTCCTCCCTGTGCAGCGGGCCCTGGCACTCCCGCCCACCCCTGGCGCCGGCTGGCACGGCTCACGGCTCCGGGCTCCCACCGCACGGCTGCGCTGCGTCCCGGCTTCCCCTCGGCCGGTGGTGGCGCCGCTTCTCAGTGCTTTCCCGCGGCGCTTTTTTGCCTCTTTTCGGCGCTTTCCCGGGGTGCCCTCCCGCGGCACTTCTTGGCACTTCTCCGCGGCCACGCCACTTCCCCCCGCTTCTCCCCGGCCGGCGGGCACACCGGTTCCCGGTTTCCCCTGCCCAGCAGCTGCTGCTCCTGCTGTTCCTGGCTCAGTTCGCAGCTCTCACTTCCAGGTTCGCAAATTTCTGAACTTTGTCCATCAGATAAGGTGCATCGGACTATAAGGCGCACTTCCAGGTTCGAGGGAAAATTTTAGTCAAAAGGGTGCGCCTTATAGCCGTGAAATTACTGTATTTACTAGCACATCCTGGAAAATAACACACGTGAGGGTTGCTAGCATTTTCTCACTGAACCATTTCTTAAAACTGAGAGTTGTGGGAGACAATGATTTCAGCTGTCCTGTTGTGATCTGAAGTAGAGTAAGAGTACTTAGTAGTGTCAAGAATTATTAAACTGTAATATCCTGTTTCTGCCTAAACTCTGGTCCTATTGCCTGTGTGAATATTTAAATTCTTTCTCAGAAACCTAGAGCAGCTTGGGCTCTATCCCTTTGCTTATCATTCTGCAGAGATTGCTGGGATTACAGAGGGATGTGTACATTAAAGGCTTTGTTGTCATGCCACCACTTTTCCAGTTGAGATTGAAGGCATTGCAATGACATTCATTGTTTGCATGGATCCTGAACTCAGGTGAGTCAAGAATGATCCTTCTTGGAAACATCCTAATGGGAGCTGTTTCTAGCTGACTTCAGTAAGGGGAGTGTTTCACCTCCTGGCTTTTCCCTAAACTTCCTTCTTGTTTCTAGGGCACTAAGATCCTCAGCACTTTCTTGTGTAGCCATGCTGCTCCCCAGTTTTCCACCTCTGAGCGTAGCTTACCAATAAAAAGTCACAGTCTTGGTGATCAATCTTAGCTGCTGAACCTATGTTGAAGATAAAACAATGGACAAACATTTAATTAACTCCTGAAATATTCTGGTTTTAGAATTCCTCAGGACACGAAGAGTATGAGACATCTTTCAATCTCTTCCACTGGATAACAACTATTAAAATTCCTGGCGCACATGGTGTTCATTTGCAAGATACAACACATGAGCCACAAGGGATGAGCAGGAGAGAGGGTTCTGAGTGCCGGCAGGATGGGAACTGGCTTGGGGTCAGCCAGTGAGGTTCACACATGGGTGGCTGGGGTAGAAACTTTGGTTGCTGGGGCGCAGGCAGCAGGGATGAGAGATGCAGACCAGCAGTACAGGAAGGCTGATTTCTGTGAACTGAGGCAAGACCACTAAAACCTTCCAGGCAAGAAGGGTGTCCATAGGATCTAGGCAGCCTTACAATGGGGAAGTGCAGACACAGACACATAAGGGATTGTCTTCCTCCTTGGACACTGTGCTCTCAGACATTCCCAGGGAGCATCCAGATCTCAAAGCTGACTTAAAAGACAGACTTTTGGGAGTTTTTCTATTAACAATATGCAAAAGGGGCTGAGAAAAGAGAAGCAGAAATCTCCCTAGTCCATGGATAGCTTTAGGCCAGAGCTGTACCAGTGAAGCCAGGGCACTGAGAGTTAGGAGTCACTGGCTGTTTCAGGACCTGTGCTGGTGGTGGGTCTGGAGTGGCATGGACCTCCCTGTGCAGGGCCCTTCAGCTCCTAGGGAGAGGAGCTGGGAATGTCCCAGCAGGCATCTGTCAGCAGGAGGGTACTGGCTTGGCAAATGCCTGTCTGATTCCCTCCCTTTGGCAGATGCCGTCTCTGTGTCCAGTATCCCAACGCAGCCATGAACAGGTTGCCCCAAGATTATTGTCACTTGTGGCTGAGGCTCACGCATGGCCAGTCTCCTGAGGAGCTCACACCAGTGGCATGTGCATGACCACGCACTCCCTGTGAGTTTTTAGGACGAGTTGGATCTCACTCTCCATTGCCAGGGCTCTCAGCTCCTTGGGTAGGCGGCAGCGACAGCTGTGCTGCCTGAGTCATTCCCTGTGGGCATTAACTTGGCTCTGCAGGCTTGGAGCCACTGCCTGGCCCTCACAGAGCAGCAGCCTCGCTGAAGACCCCAAAGGTGGGGGTTCCAGATAAGAAGGATCCTGCTGCCATCCTGAGAAGGGGCAGAGCTGCAGGAGAGTCCATAGCTAGGCTGGGTACACAGGCAGTATGGTTGTAGCCACAGGTAATGTAGCCAACAGGTGCTGAGAAGTGACCACGTTCTGAGTGATGGGCAAGGCATGAAATAAGGACAGTTTGCACTATACAGACCATTTTCAGCCAGGGCTAGAGCCCAAAAGACCTGCTGATAATCAAACCGAATGTTCAGCATAGCTGTCAAAGAAAAAACACAAGGTACCATTAGGAGAAAGCAGTGAAACAATTTGTCGATGTGGGGAGAGTGTCTCCCAGTGACTTATTTTCATACCGTGATCAGACTTTTAAAAAACCAGTAGAATTAAACCTGCACTTGAAGTTACCCTCTTGAGACTTTATTTGAATGTAATATATTTCAATTATTGTGTATTTGAAGTTTCCGTGCTAATATACAATCTGTGGAGACTTATAAAGTGTGTTGGTTGAAATCTGAACTAAATTAATATAATCTTTTCATTAAAAAAAACCTGAGAGAGATAATCTACTTGGCTGCAAGTGCCTCAAGGAATATTGAGCAGAAAAGAGACAGAATAACTGGGGAGTGATTTGAAAGCAGCCCTTACGGCCAATTGCTCAGAGCTAGTGCCAGGAAATAAGGGAAACCTTCTTTTATTAAACATGATTGCTGTGACCTTCTCTGGTTAACCTACAGCAGGGAAAATGAGCCATGCACTGTGCATGATTTGCTGTTCTTACAGCTGGGCTGCATTTCAGTGACCCTGTAGAAGCTGGGAAGTTTATTTTGATTTATTTTTGCCTCGTTTTTGCTCAAAAGAGTGAAACATCTTCTAGGGCTGCACATTTCTCTTTGAATACTGTGCCTGTGTACCCATTTCTTTTTCAGTACCGTGACTGCGACTGTGAGCCCTGCTGTCCCCTTCCCTGTGAACATCACAGCTGTGCATATCCCTGACTCCTTCCTTCCAGGTATAGGCAGACAGGCTCTGTGATGGGCATTGAGCACTGTCCTCCTCTCAGTGCAGAGGTGGGAGTTGCAGCTGGCCCTTGAGGCAGGATTCACAAGGTAAGCTTTCCCTTATCCTTCTTCTTTTGAGGCAAGCACCACTAGTGCTCCCCCAGGGACTGCATAAATGAGATGGAGAGCAGTAGTCTGGCGTGTTGATGTCAAGAGGGCCCCATTGTGCCTGGGATACTCATGAGCAGAGCTCCAGAAAGGTCCCTCGGTGGGGCACCACCAGGACAAAACACAGCCAGTGGTAAGAGTGGAAGGACAAGGACAGTGCAGTCGTGGGTGTGCTTGTGTATTCTTGTCAGCCTCAGAGGTTTTTGCAGAGGTAGGCTAATGTATGCAGCAAAATCAAGAGTGCAAGAAAATTCCCACAGAATCCAGACTCGGTGAGCTAATTATGGATTAGGTCATTTTCTATGTGCCTTCCAAGATGACTGCACATACCTAATTAAGTTGCCTAGTGTATTTTGTTTAGCACAAATGGTGATGGAGGAGGAAGGTTATTGGTCTGGTGTCTCGGGTATTGGCAGGGTTGACTTTTATGTGGACTGGAATTCAGCAGGCTTTCAGTTTCCAAGGAATAAAGTTAAGAACAAGGCTCGGTCACATAATTACTTTAAGGAACAGAGAAATCACAGAAAACATTTTTTTGAAATCATAAGATTCCACTGATTCATCTTTCTGTGTCATTCCTTGGCTTCAGCTCTCACTTCAGGAAAAAAAGCATTTGACTTAATTTTAAAACAAGGTTATTTAAAGAATACAACAATGTCTGAGGATGGAAGGCATCTGGAGATTATCTAGCTTGAGCCCTTGCCTTGCTCAGCAAGGCCACCTAGAGATGGCTGCCCAGGATCATGTCCAGATGGGTTTTGAATTCCTCCATGGACAGTGACTACTTAACCTCTCAGAGCAACCTGTTCCAGTGTAGGATCATCTGTAGAGCAAAAAAAGTTATTTTCTATATTGCCAGTTGTTCCCATTACCTCACAACCATTCATTTAGCACAAGAAAAGTCTGGCTCTGTCTTCTTTACTGTCTCCCAACTTTGGGTGTACATTTATGAGGTCCTCCTGAGACTTTCCTTCTCTGGGCTGAACACTCCCAGGTCCTTCAGCATTTCCTCATATGTCAGGTGCTCCGATCCCTTAATTGCCTTCGTGGTCCTTCAAGGGACTCTGTCCAGTATGTCCACATGTCTCTTCTACTGAGGATCCCAGACTGGGGCACAGCACCCCAGATGTGTCTCACCAGGGCTAAGCAGATGGGAATGTTCATCTCCGCAGACCGACTCATGGCACTCTTCCTGCAGCCCAGAAGATGGCTGGCTGCGTCTGCCACAAGGGTAGACTACTTGCTTATGGCCAGCTACTGTCCCCAGGACCCTCAAGCCCTTCTCTGCAAAGGTCCTTCCAGCTGGTTGCTCCCTGGCATGGACTGGTCCACACCATTATTCCTCCCAAGGGGCAAAGCTTGGCATTCCTCTTTACTGAACTTGGTGAGATCCCTGCTATCCCATTTCTTCACCTCTTGAGGTCTCCCTGAATGGCAACACAACGAGCTGGTGCACCAAACCCTCATCCCCATTTTGCATCCTCTGCAAACTTGCTGAGGGTGCACTCTGTCCCATTACCAAGTTCATTTATGAAATTGTTAAACAGCATTGGACCCAGTAGGGACATGGGGTACTGCAACAGGACCTGGCTTCTGGCAGGACTTCATGTCACCGATCACAGTCCTCTGAACTCCGCAGTTCAGCTGGTTTTCAGTCTAGCTTAGCACTCATATGCCTAGCCTGAACTTCGTCAGTTTGACTGTGGAGAAAGACTTGACTTTCTGTGGAGGAAGACTTGATCAGGGTAAACAAAGGCCACTTCTCTCTTCTTATCCACCAGTCATCTTATCTTAAAATGCTCTTGGGCTGGCCAAACATGATTTCACTCTCATAACCCTCACAAATCATGCTGACTTCTTCCAGTCATGGTTTTCTTCTTCATATATTTAGAAATGGTTTCCAGGATTATTTACTACTTTATCTTCCCAGGTATTAAGGTGAGGGTGACCAGCCTGTGGTTCCCCAGATTTTTCTTGCTCTTCTTGAAGGAAGGAGTCATATTTGCTTTCTCCCAATCTTTAGCTATTTCCTCTGGTCACCACAACCTTTTAAGCATATTTGAGAGTGGTCTTGTAGCTACATTAGCCAGTTCCCTCAGCACTCATGGGTTCCTCCCATCAGGTTCCATGACTTCTTTATGTCTAGTTGATTCAAATGTTCCCTAAACTGGGCTCCTCCTGTGAGAGTAACTCTTCTTTTCTCCAGATATTCCCATGAGTCTCAGGAGCCCGGGGTTGCTGAAGGAAAGCTGTATTGGAATGACCAAGACAAGGGTGGCATTGGGTATGTCAGCATCTTGCCTGTTATCCCTAGATCCCCTCCTCCCTTCAGCAGCAGACCCACAGTTTCCCCTTTGCTACCACTTCCCAGTGGCATTTTTCCTGTCCATCCCCATGCCTATGCTTTCACCATGAGATGTGCAGTGACCAGTTCCCAGGAAGGGCCATCTCAATGCCATCAGAAAGAAGAGAGAGAATTCAGCCAGGCACGGCCAGCCCTACAGTATCCAACTTCTTAGATCCACTGGATACCTCCTTCAATGCAGTGTAGCGGATCAAGGAAATATTTTGGTAAATTGTCTCTAGCCCTGGGGCTGTATGCTGCAAATACAGCAAAATGTGTACAAGATGGGTGGGGACTCTGTAGGACAGCCACAAAAAAAAATATTTTATATCACTGATGAGCATGGATAATCTAATTATATATGTAAAATAAAGAGTAGGTGTAAAAGGTAAGTGCTCTCAGAGAAAGAAAACTTTCATGTGAGGAGATTGAGTTTCAAGTGGTTTTTCAGAGGGAAAAGCCTGTGGCAGTGTGTGAATGGCCAAATGCTTTCACAGGACAAGTGGCAAGGAGCCAGTAGAAGTGAGAAGTGCCTGTGGTGTCTGACCAAAAGGACCACCCACGCATGCTTTGTGCCAAGTGCTGCTTTGCAAACACGGTGGAGGCAATGTCTAAATAAATGTTACATGAACCATGCACAGCTCATGTATGAAAAAACAGTGATGCTGAATGTCAGCTGCTATGCAGCTTATGGGGCTGAGGTGTTTAATGACTCTGACAGAGCTCAGTTATTCTTTCCCAGGCATCTGTAGCCCCATTTAAGCCATCCTGTCCCTAAGAAAGCAGTGGGGACTGCAGCCAGTCAAGACTCTTTGTGTTTCATGGCCACTTGCTCTGTTATAGGGACACTTCTTATGCCCTTCTGACCACCAGGCTCATCAGTAAGGTCTGGAG
This sequence comes from Catharus ustulatus, assembly GCF_009819885.2. Lineage (NCBI taxonomy): Eukaryota > Metazoa > Chordata > Aves > Passeriformes > Turdidae > Catharus > Catharus ustulatus. Next base: position 52,536,130 of record NC_046222.1, on the reverse strand, counting down.
CATTCCAGGGAACCTGGCAACCATCTGCGTTCATGAGAACAAAAGCTGCAGTAGTAGTGCCATTATGAATAGGGCTGCTGCCATCTGTTGGTTGAAATCTCATGGGGAGCTGGAATAACCCTTGAATTGATGATGCTGTATCTAAGACGTGGATATACTGAGAAAGGATATTTTAGTTTTAATCCTAAGTGTGATAAGCTCATGTTTTGGAAGTTGTAAGGGAGGGACAAGATTCTCGGTCTGCATCACTTCACCCCCTAGCTGACCTGCATATCAGTTTAAATCCTTTGCTGAAGTACTGGCCAAAGTTTTAACTTTTCAAGCTATGGGTGTACAAACATTTCTCACAGCATCACAGCCACCTTCAGCAGCTTGTGCTGCAAATTGCTCATGGAAGTCCCATACCTGAATATTTATTGACTGCCATCTCTGAGTTAACAAACTGATATGGACCAGGAATAACCCCTCTCCTCTTTTTTCTTAAGATTATTAGTAAGCTGGATAAGTTTCCAGGACTGGTCTCTACATTGTCCCACAACCAGCACAGCTGAGGGAGAGGCCACCCATTGAGGCTGCTGAAAGATGCCCTGCTGCTGTGGGAAATTCCTGCCTGTGTCATCAGTGCTTTCAGCAGAACAGAAGTCTGTAGGCACTGCAAGGATTTGTAAAAGTTTGGGACCAGCCTATGAAACGGCTGTCTCTCCAAATGCAACAATCCAGATTTCTGCCTCTCTTTCTCCCAAGCCCAGAGCAGCTCAGTTTTAACATTCACTTCACAAAGCTCTGCTCTGTTCTCTGCCCAAAAGTCACAGCTACAAAATAACTGTTAAAGGGAAATCCTATAGATTGAGCAGCCCTGAGAGACGATAAATGTTCACTTCTCAGCCTTCTCCACAAGTTTGTTAAACAAATCTACGTGCAACAAACATTTCCAGAGTGAAGGGTTTCTGCAGTGAGTAATTTGAACCTGCAGTCTCCTGTGTCCCCAGTGATGTGGATATTAGAGGTTAATGCTCACATTAAACATCTCGAGCTGTACAGCAATTTCTCCTCTGCATTCTGCCAGGCTCCACTTGCAGCTCCATGCAATCTGCCTGGACCTCACCCACAACAAATTTCTTACAATGTTCAGGAGTAGCTACTGAGCATACCGAAAAGCCAAGATACTTACCCCAGGATATTTCTTGGCCTTTCCCTGGAAATGTGTATGGGTAGAAGCACCAACATTTCTAGTAAACATGTTTTTTTTAGGATTGACAAAGTTTTTGTTTGACCTGGAGTGGGGAATGGTTTGGCAGTTTCTAGATATCTTTCCATGTAGGTTGGATGGAAAGTGGAGGTCCCAAACCACTCTGGTGGCTGCCACTAACTTGGGGGGATGAGGAATTCTTCCTCATACATGATCTAGCAATTGTCACTTCTCACACTGCTCAGGTCACACTGCAGCTCGAGGTCCAGTTTCTTTTGCAGTCAGTCGTGCTGGTAGATTATTGCACTAGTGTTTCCCACTAACTTCCAACGGCTACAGCATGGTTTTGAAATTTTAGGAAGTTTGTTTCAATTTTTGTGTGATCTGGTGGAAACCAGACAGAGAAGAATCAATTTCCCTCAGCAATTTAGAACTCCAGCTGAACTCTTGTTCAAATTATAGGAAATACTGAAGAAAGGCTCAGTTTCTGGAAGCCTGCCTGTGCCTTTCAGCAGAGATTTAAAGAAGAATTAGCTGGCTGGGTTAAACACTGCCTTACTCACTCTTGTAAATCACAGCTCTTAATTCTCATTTTTCTTTTCTTACAAGAATTACAGGCTGAGGATATGTTCTTGTAATAAGACAAATATGAGTACCTACAAAGCTAATATAAAAATTATTGATGAATATACACTGGAGATGTACGCATGGTTATAATTAATAGAAGAGGAAATAATGGACCCTGACCTTCTTTGACCAAGGCACTGCTCAGTTTCTGGCTCATTCCTTTGTTCAGTTTTGCATGTGGTACATCTAGTTCTTTCCATGAGAAAGCTCAGACCAGGCTCTGAGGAGGGCTTGCTACCTTAAACAAAAAGAAGCACTTTTATCTATCTTAGACTAATCTACCACTAGTTTAATCATGCTTCTGCTAGTTCTAGGGATGAATAATCATTCTGCAGTCACCTCATCCACTGCCGTCATGATTTTGCAAATGCCAGTCATAACCCCCAGTCTCTTTCTCTCCGAAGACTTCCTTAGAAGTTGCTTTATTAACTTGATCATTTTACTCATCCTCTCTGCCCTTTCTCTAACTTCATTGGAGAGGACATAGCTTAACAACAGTAGGAATGCCTTCAATTTGGGTTATGGAGTGTAATTCCATAACTTCAGATGCAGTAGCCCCCTATGAAATGTCCTCCAGCCTTTCTGGAGGACAGAATGTCCCACAGGCCACCATCAAGGAACAGTTTGGCTGTTCCCACCATGTTGTCCTGATCACATCCTACTGCACAGGTCTGCATGGGGCAGCATGAACCCTAGACAGAAAGTCCTTTAAACTGTGTGATAAACATAGGTCAGTTTGTCCCCCTTATTCCCTTCTACACAGAGCATGAAGTGACCCACAGAAGCACCCAGTGGTGTAAAGAATAGATTGACTTTCTTACAATGCCTCTGCCCTTCTACAAGTGCAGGGCAGTGGCAGCAGTGTCTGTCTGGATGCTCTCTGAGGGATGCTCTCTGAGGGCTATGCTGCAGTCACAGGGCCGTGGGGACAGCTGCCAGCTTAGTGAGGCAGAGCAGGTTTGGCTGCTAAAGGCAGAGGTTCTCTGGGGTGTTTCACAGAATTGGTTGTTTTCACAAGGTAATATCAAAACCCAAACTCAATGGGCTAAAGAAATGAAAAAAAAAAAAATAAACAACCAAACCCTCATAGGACCAGGAAAGCACTTGGCGGTTACTGAAGATTTTTCTAGTAAGTCGAATGACTAAGGTCTTTCCTGAAACTCCTGGCCACCTTCCAGCACCAGCCAGCTACCATGACCACTTGACAACCCTGCCTTGGCTCTGGGGGAGCAGCTGCTCCCCAATGACCCTCAACAACAGCCAGGGGCAAGTGAACCTCCTTCCAGCCAGCAGTATGAAAACGTTCAGTTTTGAAGGGAACTCAGAAGCTCAGTGTGTGGTTGGCGTGGTGGTGAGAGGAAGGTGTGGCCAAGCCTGGCTTGCTGGCTCCACAGCCCTTCCACTCTCTGTGAAATTCCAGCAGAATCTTATCCACTTGTGTGCATGCATCCATCTGTGTATATTACCCTTGCTGCAAGGCTTGGGCCCAATGGAGAAAAGAAAAATGTGGTTAGGAGGAAATAGTAATGAGTTCTTACAGTTTGCTTTTGTCTGACTCAGCCCATCAGAGTCCGTTTTACAATTGCCTGTCATTATATTAAATAGGAAAAGCAGTGTTTGACTATGGGAACCTGCTGGTGTTCTACTAAAGGTCTTCAGATGGACAAAAAGAAATTAGTGTCATTAGGAAATATATCTTGAACATCATCTGTCTGTCACCCTTGCCCAGGGTCAGAGCCGAGGCATGAGATGTCCAAAAGCCAGTGTCTTTATTTGCTCTTTTGCCCCAACGCAACCATGAAATCAATTTTATTGACACAGAATCAAGTTTGGTTTTCATGTGAGAGGTCAGGTGGTCTCAGGTCCATGCTGGGTCCACCCAGTCTTTGTTGTAGGATTCAGTAATGGTCACACATCTTCCCTGTCCCTCTTGGTTCAGCTCCATTGCTTTTAGCTCACAATAGCACCCAGCTGGCATGCAATGGAAGGAGAATTGAGTGTGGAGAAATCACAGTCTTTGGGGTCTTTTGGATCTTCTGGGTTTATGTTTCTGTTTGAGTAGGAGCCAGTCTGCTCCCAGACAACAATTACATTACTGTGGGCTGCAAACCATCCAGAAGAAATTTTGACTAACCTAGGAGAGGAGTGAAGACATGGAGAGAGGATAAAGCTGCACCAGGGATTGACAGTGGTGGAAACTAAAATGGGGCCAGATATGGCTGTGGCACTGATGAGGGGCTGTGCATGTGCCATACGAGGCAGCAGAACAGGGTGGGGGACAGCAACAGCCCTGATGGCCTCCCACATCCTCCTTCCCATAAATCTGCCTCAAGCTGATGGAAGGTGACGTGCTCATCTACTTCTACTGCTGAGGGTGCCTGTCCTTTTATAAATCTAACCTGATCTCTTATGACCTGTCCTGACTGTGCAACATCTGGTCATGCCAAGAATGAAAATGGGAGTGGTATAACGTTCTGAGGAGTGAATATATTGCTCATGCTGCTCTTTGCACTTCTTTATACCTCACTTTCTTAAATGCTTAATACATGTCTTTTGACACCAGGTCCTGTGAGAGTGCAGTGCTGCTCCCTCTGCTCTTCTATAAATACCTTCTAACCATTAACCAACAGCTCCTTTGCAGAGTTTGAGTTTGTTCTTGGGAATCACTGCTCTTCCTTTAAAATGCTCCTTCAGTGGGGCAACACGGTCTGCCATAGCTGTGCCATATCTCAGCATTCACTCAGGGCTATCAGATGCAATTTAGAATTAATTCATTGTTTCATGATGGGTTTCTGCCTTGTGCTGACCCACCTCTCTATTACTCTTTTTGTATGTGTGTTTGTGTCCTGTTTTTTCTTCATAGCCAGTACAGCACTGTTACAGTTTTGGATTCAGTATGAGAATAATGTTGGTAACACAGTGGTGTTTTGGTTGTTGCTAAGTGGTTCTCACCCTAAGTCAAGGACTTTTCCGTTTCCCATGCTCTGCCAGTGAGGAGCTGCACGAGAGGCTGGGAGGGAGCATGGCCAGAACAGCCGACCTGAACTGGCCAAAGGGATATTCCATACTGTGGACCATCATGACCAGTACATAAACTGGAGGCTGTTGACCAGAAGACAGACTGATAGCTGTTCAAGGATGGACTGGACATTGGTCAGCAGATTGGTGAGTAACTGCACTGTGCATCACTCATGATTTTTTCAATTGAGTTTTATTCTTTTTCTTCATTGTTATTGTTATCATTATTACTATATTTTACTTTGTTTCAATTATCAACTGTCCTTATCTCAACTCACAGGGGTTTTTTCACTTCCCCAACTCTCTTCCCCATCCCATGGGGTTAGAGAGGAGTTAACAAGCAACTGCACCGTGCTTGGTTTCTGGCTGGGGTTAAACCACAGCCGTTTGTGTCTGTGAACCCTCTCCAACATAGTGATATACATCTGCACAGATGGAATAGGTGTATTTCTGATGGAAGACAGGTCTGATAATTGCATAAATAAAGTACAGATAATGGAAATGAAATCAATGTACCCAGGCAGGAAATAAGCAAGTGTGATATGAAATGCACATTTCACCACCGACAGATATTTTAATATAGCTTGTGAATAAGGGATTTATTTATAAGGAAATCGCTAAGACAAAACCTCAGAGTCTAATTATTTATCTAGCTATGCAATTATTAGTTATAAATCTCCAGAATGGCTGAGAAAGTGTTTGGGGAAATGCCAAGTCTGGCTCAGTGTGAAATGCTATTGCTAGGAACTGTGTTATTCCTAGCAATATATTATGGCCAAAGACACCAGAGACTTTCTATTTTCTGGGAGCTCTGCCTTTTTGCAGCAAAAAATGTGCTTTCAGTGATGGCTTTAATATCATGTTGCAGCCTTCAGCCACACAGGGGAGGAGGAATGGAGGCAGTTCCATTTAATCCAGACCTCTCTGGATTAAATGTCTGTTATGTGGTAGCAAGGGACAACAGGGGACTGGGTTTAATGGCCCAGGTGGTCCCTTCATATTTTGTACTCATATCCTCTGCTATTCAAATGGTTCCTTGGGGATCTCTGCCTGATCAAATATGAACGGCACTAAATCCTGAGACCTGTTGGAAAAGCACTGACCTGAGTGATATAATATGTGCTGAGGCAGAAGAGGAGCACGTGAGTTAGCCCAGCTCAGTTTGTCTTACCCCAACCCCAAAACTGCAGTATTTGAGGCACCAGACAGTGGCAGGTCCTCAGGAGCAGGGGACACATCTCTGCTTCCCTCACAGCTCCTGCACACAGAGCTCCTTTGTTAGAAGCTGATACTGGCTTTGTAATCTTTGCACCTTCCATCCAAGGCACACCTAATCCTGTACATAAAATCTCAGTGTTACTAGACTTTTGACAATGGTAAAACAACAAACTCCATCATGTAATCAGTAAGGTCTCCTGGCACACTGAGAACAGTACTTTGCCCCCAGAACTTTGGATACATGTCATAATTTAATTTTTACCCACATACTCGATGAGTACAAAGAATGAGTTATGTACCCTTGTATAGTTCTGACAGAGCTATACCATGACTGTGCACTTATGGTAGGGATGGATACCTTAAGCAAATCTCCCATAAATTTCTGCTGTGTTTTACAAGGAAAGTCCAAGAAACTGGACCAATAATCAATGTTAAATCTCTTGTTAGTGTGAAAGTTATCACACTATTACATATATTACACTAGCCAAACATGGGAAAGAGCCAATTGGAATTTGCCATCTGGGTTAGAAAACCCCCACAAAGCAACAGTAAAAAACACTGACATGTTTGGAATGAAAGTTTTAGGAAACGTTACCCTTGCCAAAACCCAGTGCAGACTGATTTGAACTAGGGTTAGGAAGCTGTCATATACGAAGACTTCCTGGGATGTGCCGCCTTCTTAGGCTTGGTACAGCTCCACTACAACAAAGAGCTGCAGCACAGGCTGTGCTGAAGAAATGATTGCTGCATCACCCTCTGTGTTCTCTCAGCCCAGAAGGGAGGGGAGGAGGCATTAAGGATCTTGCCAAATGTTGTCCCAAGCTACGCTTCCAAAGCTGCTGGTCCTGGATTTGTTCAGGCTCTTATGGAGGCACATGTCTGACCTGTGTCTGCCCCGAGACTGCCTGCATTTGGTGGCATTTTTGCTGAAGGAGGCTGAGCACAGGATGCAGGGAGTGTGACCCTGCAGATTTGTGTGAGCTTCCCCAAGTGGACTGGGGATGACAATGGGATGCTTTACTCTATGGACTGCTGCTCCCATCACCACAAATCCCAGGACACATCCCCTCACCCAAGCCTCGAGGAGAGTGTTCACACCCACCTGGATACTGCTACTGCCTATGGGGCTGTGGCTGTGTGGAGCTCCTGCACAAGAACTGTGCCATGCCCCAGGGCAGCAGAGAAGTGTCCTCCCTTGGGAGATGTTGGGAGATGTCCACTTCTCCATTGCAAGCCCTGGAGCAGATTAGTACCATCCAGGCTTGAGGTCTGTGTGTGACTCATGGTCATCAGATGGTACAGGGAGAGAACGAGCCCTGCCTAGCTATGGTCTTGAGGGCCTGTGGACTAACCTTTCTCTCATTTACAGTGCTGAATTTTTCATGGTACACTAATAAAAGCCATTTGTACCATCCTGTAGCCATTTGCTGAATCGTTTGACAAAGAAACAAATTTGGTAGGGTATCTCTTAATTGATGTGCAGCATGCATCACCACTCTTCCCCATGCCTTGCTGGACAGCTGTGATGTACAGTAATTTCACGAATACAAGCCGCACCAATTTGACCAAAATTTTGGTGGAAACCCGGAAGTGCGGCTAATATTCCGGGGCGGCTAATCTATTAACAAAATTCTAAAAGCTACCAACACGGAAGTGAGAGCCCGCGGCAGCCCCAAGCCAAGCTGGAGCCCGGCCGGCCCCGGCTGAGGTGGGAAAGCCTGGCAGAGGCGGGGCCAGCAGTGTGGGGGGCGGGCGGCTGAGCCTGAGCCAGCAGGGCGGGGCAGGGAGGGCGGCAGAGCCTGAGCCAGCAGGGCGGGGGAGCCCGGGAGAACTGGGGCTAGCAGTGCAGGGGAGCATGGCAGAAGCAGGAAGGCCGACGGGTGGGGCTGCCTGGCAGCGGGGGAAGCCCAGCAGAATTGGGGCCAGCAGCGTGGGGGAGCCTGGCGGTGCGGGGGCCTGCAGTGCCGGCCAGGGCGAGGAAACCCGGCGGCGGTGCAGATGGGAGGGGGCAGCCGGCGAGCCCGCCGGCGGGGCTAGGGAACGCGGCGCGCCGCGGCCGGCGAGCCCGCCGGCGGGGCTAGGGAAGGCGGCGCGCCGCGGCCGGCAAGCCCGCCGGCGGGGCTAGGGAACGCGCCGCGGCCGGCGAACCCGGCGGCGGGGCTAGGGAACGCGGCGTGCCGCGGCCGGCGAGCCCGCCGGCGGGGCTAGGGAACGCGCCGCGGCCGGCAAACCCGGCAGCGGGGCTAGGGAACGCGCCGCGGCCGGCGAGCCCGCCGGCGGGGCTAGGGAAGGCGGCGCGCCGCGGCCGGCGAGCCCGCCGGCGGGGCTAGGGAACGCGGCAGCGGGGCGGTGCTGACGGGAGAGGGGGGCCAGCGAGCCCGGCGGCGGCGGCAGTACCACCCGGCCAGCCCCGCCGAGCCGTGGCGCTGAGCTGGGCCACCCGGCCCCGTCGGCAACCATGAGCGGGCCGAGCCTGCCTGGCCCCGCCCCGAGCCAGTAAAGCCCGCTATGCCGCGATCCTGTTACTAATTGGCCAATTTGTGAAAGCTGCGCACGGATTCTCGCTACGAACGAAAGTGCGGCTAATATTCGGGGTGCGGCTTATCTATTGACAAAGACAGCAACATTGTCGAGGCACCGGGGGTGCGGCTTATAATCCGTGCGGCTTGTATTCGTGAAACTACTGTACTTTGCAAAATTGGCTGGGAGCAGAAATTCATCATAACAAGATCAGCTGCACAGAGTCAACCCAAAAAATGTTGTCAACATGATCCTACCTTTGATGGAGGCTGTCAGCGAGATCCCTGTGACTAAATGTAAGCACAAGGCAAACAGAATGATACTCCCCAGTCTTCCTATTAATTCTGGCTGTTTTGAAAGCAGCATTTGAGCCTACACAGGATAAGCCTGTGCTGATCCCAAGTTCAACACCACAACTATTCAGGCATCTTCAAGTGCAACCTCAGCTACACTGAGCAGAACACACTGCACAGACAGAGATGAACACGACTTCCCACCTTGCAGAAGATCTAGCCTCTCAGGCTCTTTCTGCAGACAGGTGTAACCCACAGAAACGAGAGGTCTTCTGCCACTTGAAGGGATGGAGTTGTTCAGAGAGAGATTTGCTGAGTGCTGGTGCTGAAGCAGAGGTGGGGATGAGACACTGAGACCAGGACTGGGAAAGCAAGGGTTGGGATAAGCACACAAAGTTATGAACCATCTCCTTCCAGTGCCTGCAAGATACCAAATGTGCTCTGTGGTGTGTGAAGCCACAGTGTTTTCACGTGATGTGCAACCTCACAGTTCAACCTTACTTACCCTCCTAATTTTCATGGTGGCAACACTTGGGAGACCCACCCAGATCGCCTCACACCCACTCAGCAGTGCAAAAGGTTTCCCTGGGGCAGCTCTGTGTATCACACAGCTGTCAGTGGGTCTGGAATGCCCATGGCTACAGATGAGCATCTCTGCATCTCACAGGAAGCAAACACCCAGCACGTTGTGCCCAGTGCCTGATGAGTGCTGGGAATGCAGCCCTGGTGGGATCCCGCTGTTTCAAATTAGCACATTGAGTATGCTGTCATCTGAAAGCTCCTCAGACCACACAGGGCAGGGGAAAACCAGAATGTGTCACAAGGGATCTGGGAGAGAAGAGGGAAGAGAGGCAAGGAGTGATTCAGCATGCCAAATCAGCCCACCACAGAGTGAGTGGTGATGCAGGACACTCAACACCTTGGAAACCAGGTCAGCCTCTTCCAAACACATTTTACAGTGAAATACTGGAGGTAGCTGTTACTGAGGTGCAAATGTGATGAGTTGTGAGCTCTGGGCTTGCAGCATCCGAGAAATGTCAGGCTTGAGGAAGCACACGCAATCCCATAGAGAAATGGTGGCTCCAGTGGGATGGGGACTTGTCACCTCATGGGAACAAACAGCCTGCTGGCTCAGGCACCTTGCTGGGATGGCTGGGCTGTGAACAGATAGGAGTTTATCACTGTTTGTCCCCCTTCCTGACTGTTTCCAAGGACATGTGAATTGTGTGTGAACAGGAAAAGTTCAGCTGACTTTTGCCAAGAGTTGGAGCTAATATGTTATTTGTAACCTCTAAATTTGAGCCAAGTTCTGTGCTGCTGGCAGCCCTGTCAGAAGGGCTATATCCTTCTACTTCAGTCAGAAAAACCCCCACAAACTTACAAACCAAAGACCCTTTTCAGGAAATGAAAGTACACTTCTGAAATATAGCAGTCCAGGAAAAAAGCCAGCCATGGGTGGGATAAGCAATGACCAGCAGGGTTTTTGGTACCCATAACAAGCTTGGGCAGAGTTTCCTGATGCTGCTTCACATCTGTGAGCAGTGTCACTGGTATTCATGGGTAGGGTCTGTGCTGTCAGAGATCTGCAGCAGAGGTTGCAAGCTTGGCCAGAACCCCAGGTCAGTCATGTTTTCCATGCTGTGTGGGATGCTGTGCCAATCCTACGGACAATATGAGGGGAGAGAAGGGGTCTGGTCTCTGGGTGACTCTGTGGTGGCTTGGTGGGAAGTAGGGGAAGGACACCTAAGCCCCACAGGAGTGATACATCAGCACAGCATTTACACCACACAGAAGGGACACACTGTGAGCCTCGCAAGCACCTCTGTTAAAGTCCCCACATGCAGAAATGGGGATCAGCAAGTTGAAAAAACAAACCAGTAAAGGGGGAAAAAATGTTTTCAGCCAGATCGGGTCCCTGTATGGCTTATCAGGTGGCTCTGCCAGTAGGTGCATTGATTAGGAGGGTTATGGAGGGGACAACAAACACAAAGAGCGATGAATGAGTGAAGCAGGCACTGAAAGGAATGCTTGGGAAGCAGCCTGAAGGGAGCAGGGAGAGTGGGCACATGAGATGTGGGAATGAAGTCGGAGCTGAACCAAGGAGTGGGGTCATGCCATGAAAACTATTATTTTCGGCTTTCAGCAATGCCTCTGCTGAAGGCAAGTGGAGTGAGATACACTCCAAGAAACCTCAGTATTGTTAAACATAGCTGAGGACTGAGCTACAGCTTGAACTGTGGTAAATGACTGCCTGCTTTGGCTTATGTCTGAAGCCGCCTGGGCTGAGAGAAGGAGGTATATCTGCCCATCAGCAAAGGTGTGTGGTCCCCACAGTGGTGGTAGAGCACAGGGACCGATGACTGCAGCCTCACAGCTGCTGGCAGGGACTTCCACTACCCCCTCCCATCTGCTGAGGGCAGTGGGAAGGCTGGCACTGCCTTTTGAAAAGAAATTCTTTTGCTGCAGCAAAACGAATAGCAAGAAGCAGCTGGCCAGGAGATATCATGCTGTTCTGTTTAATCCCAGAGGACCAAGGGGGCTCTTGCTGGATCAGACTGACACCCTCTGAAGCGCTGTGCCAAAAGCACAGAAAACATTGTTTGGGGATGAAGGCAGCAGTGGCTGCCTCTTGGGAAAACACAGGAACAATAAATCAATCGTATGCTTGTATGAGTGGTGGCAAATAGCAGCACAGCAGGCAGCAGCCCGCTGCTCCAAAGCCTCCCAAACATCCCCTGGCCTTGTGAGAGGACATGGCACACAAGCAAGTCCCTGCCAGTTCCCAAATGGCAGAAACAGCACTTCCTTAACTGTGAGTCTAACTGCACTGCAACATCATCACACCTTTATTTCTTTAGGTGGAAAACACACCCCATTTCCTCTCTGCACCCCACGTCACAGCTGCCTCTTTTGGTGTCTCATTCCCTTCCCCTGAGGATGAGCATGAAGCTCCCAGAGGACAGCATCTGAGCAGCTCAGTAGGCAGCCAGCACCAAGCCCCAGGACCTCCTCTGTCTGATGAAATCATCTCACAGTGTGAGGATCCTCTCAGCTGAAACTAAAAAGTTATTTCTCCTCTAAAGGGGAAAAACATCTCAGTGGGGAGGCTGCTTGTCCTTTGGGGCAGGAATCTCACTTTTGCCAGTTTCTGTGTTTCTATGCCCTGGCTGGGAGCAATGAGATGTTCTGGCAGGCAGGACAGAGCAGAGCTGATGCTCTCCTGCCCACAGCCTCCCTCTGCCAGGGCAGGTACAATGACGGGCAGAGTTCACCACTCCTCTCTCGTGGGACGTGGGGATCACAACAGTGCTACTAAGAGCCGCACTGCAGCCAGCCAGCAATGCAATAGCTGATTCTCCACCCTCACCCTGTGAGACATTGAACTGTCTTGATAGGAACCACAGCTGAGGTGTCCTGCATGCTCCCTGGTGGCTGCAGGGATAGCAGTCTTCTTTACCCAAAGGGACTGTGAAGCTTGTATCTGTCCCCCACATGCTCCAAAAGTATATCATGGCATACAACATCCTTCCCTCTCCCAGGAGTCAGCTTGTTCTCTGCAAAGACGCTGGTAGGCTCTGCAGAGCCACTCAAAAAGGGGCTTTTTCATGGGAATACTCATCCTGCTCACTCCAGTGGGAACGAGACCAACTTAAAATCACACAATTACCACTATTCTCAGTTTTTACTGCCCTTTCACTTATCATGGGTGGTCTATTTCCAAGCATGACCTGGTCTTGCTCCCAGTGCCATCTGCAAGTGGAACACCACTGCCTTGGGTCAGTGCTCAGTGCCTTGCAGTATCCCATCTCAACAGGGCATTGGAAAGGTTTCTGTGAATATTAAACCTGCTACACTGCTAGAAGAAAGTAACCTCAGAATAGGTGAAAGTTAAAGAAGGTGTTCAGGGCCAGTGTCTTCTCCATGACAGCAGAATTGCTTTCCCAGTCCTCACAGACATACAGTAATTTCACGACCATAAGGCGCACCGGACTATAAGGCGCACCCCCCAGGAGCCGGCACATTTCGCAACTTTGTCCATCAGATAAGGCGCACCGGACTGTAAGGCGCACTTCCGGTTTCAGGGAAAAGATTTAGTCAAAAGGGTGCGCCTTATAGTTGTGAAATTACTGTATTTGGAAATCTGATCTGGCAGAGGTGTGCCTTAGACCAAGCTGATACTGCCCAGAAGGATTTTTCAAGCTCTGGGAAACTGAGAATCTAGGAAATACTGCAAGAAACCCTTGTGGCTGGTGCACACAAATTTCTTATTTCACTCGGATTTTACCTGCTTGCTCAGATCCTGTGCTAAGCAGGAATACTTGCTTTGGCACTGCTTCAGCACTGGGCCTCCTATTTAAAAGAATAATGAAAAACAGCATTCAGTAACAATACACCTGTTTAGAAATGTGGATGCTTTTGCATTGTTGTCATGCTTCAAACCTGGAGGGAATGGATTGTGCCACAGCCAGCAGCACTGGCATGCCAATGGGGCTGAGTTTCCACTAGAGGGTTGTAGTGCTGTAAGGAAGCAGAAGCAGTTACTGTGGCAGAAATATTGCATGTATTCCAGGCCTTTGTCAGCAGATCAAAAGCAACCTGCGATATCCTGGCTTCCAGCAGTCTCTGCAGTCTCTGATGTGCACAGTCTGCAAGCTGCGAGAGGGCTGGTGCCTGAGCAGCCTGCTTCCCTGCCTTCCCTGAAGAGCCTCCAGCATTCACGTGACTCAGCACCTACAGCATGGCTAGAGACAGAAAGACAGACAGACAGATAGATAGATAGATAAAAGAGAAATAGATAGATAGATAGATAGATAGATAGATAGATAGATAGATAGATAGATAATAGAGAAAGAGAGATGGTAAGTGAACACACTGTGCCTATGCATCAGTGCCTGTGCACTGATGGACAGAATGTTTGTTTGTGCAGACTGGGATTTTGATGCACGAACAGCCATGAGGTGTGGCAGTGGCACACTGTGGAAATGAGCCAGGGCACCTCTGTGAAGCAAAGCCTACACCTGGAAACACAGTGAGTGGGATAATTAGCAGCATCAGCACAATGACAGAATCCTGGTGTCATTCAGACTTACAAGGACATTGAGTCTAACTGCTATCCCAGGACTGTCAAGTCCACCACTAAACCACGTCCCTCGGTGCCACATCTACACAGCTTTTAAATACCTCCATGAGTGATGACTTCATCACTTCCCTGAGCAGCCTGTTCCAATGCCTGACCACCCTCTCAGTGAAGAAATTTTACCTAATATCCAATCTAACCTTCCTCTGGTGCAACTTGAGGCTATTTCCTCTTGTCCTATTGCTTGGCTGATTGGGAGAAGAGACCTTTCAGGCAGCTGTAGAGAGCAGCAGGATCTCCAGTGCCTCATCAGTGCTGAGTACAGGGGGAGGATCACTTCCCTGGTCCTGCTGGCCACATTATTGCTGATCAGCAGAACTGGGAAGCGTTAGCTCTTTATATACAGCTGTAGCTCCTGCTCAGGACCTGCCACGCTGGGCATTGCACCACACATGTGTGCTGGCCCCTGGACTTTTCAAGCCAGCCTGAAGGAGGAGCCATCAGAAGGGACTGCCACTTGTGCCACCAACCACATCCCCAAGTCCAGAGAAGCTCAGTAGGTCCTCGCAGGTTCTTGCATATGTAACCCCAGCATTCATTTTTACAGTGGTGTTTGTATTTTTGCACGTTTATCTGTATAATCATAAAATCATGGACTGGTTTGGGGGAGAAAGGACCTTTAAAGGTCATCTAGTCCAACCTCCTTGCAAAGAGCTCGTGTGGGCAGCTTTCTGAGTAGATGGTGTGCTAAGTGCTGACAACTGTACCAACAAGATCAGGGGGGTTTTGCTGCTGAAAACAAAAACTGGAGCTGTGTAAGACTCTGTGAAAAGCCCAAATATCATTGACATTGCCTTCCTTTCACGGAAAGAGTGGGAAGGCAAATGCAACCACAAGACCTGCCTGTATTATGGAAAACACATCATGACATTCACCAAGAATTTACATAGCAATCAATTTATGTTGCACTTGTTTGTCTGATACCATCACTATTTCCATTTACAGATAGATGGAAAATGGATTTTGCCTACATTTTAATCTCTTCTGTTATCAAAAAGGTTTTGAGGAAGCAAATAGGAGGTAATATTGCAAAATACAACATTACAGCAAATGATGGGCTTTGGTTCCTCTGAAAGACGACCTGGTCATACCTAAGTACAACTATGTAAAAACCAAGCATCCAGTTGACAGACAATCATAGAATATCTTGAGTTGTAAGGGACTCACAAGGACCATCAAGTCTAATGGACAGGCCATAGAGTGCAATGATATGTTATCTGACCCAAAATAGACACTTGAATCTTCTTCCCTTTTTTGTTAGCATGCTTCTCATGCTAACAGGGGAAAGTAGGAGTTCAAGTGAGCTGTTTCTTGATATAGAGGACAAAAGAGCCCCAGGGGAGACTGAACCATCTGAGGAGACCTGCAAGGTGGACACATAGAGTTGGGAGAGTCACCTCCCACAAGTAATGGTTTCCATTAATAAGCCCCAGACCTCAGGGAGACCAAACAGGCTGGAGAGCAGGGACTGGTGCTGGTGAAGCTTCTCCTGCTCTGAACTGGCTGAACTGGTGGCAGCATGAGCCTTTGCTGACTCCAGCAATGCAGAAGAGCTCTGTAGCTTCAGACCACTGGGGTCACCCCTCTCCTCCTGGGGTGCTGCCATCCCTTGATGGTCTGACACCATGGGGCAGAAGGGTTTCCACCAAGGATAGGCAGCTGGCATGAGCTGTGAAGAGAGCTATGGCAGAAAACCATGGTGTGAAGAGTACTTAGAGTGTGTTATGAGAAGGTTGAGAGGGAAGGAACACGAGTGCCCTGCCTGGGAATAATTTTTTAAATTACGTATTCTAACCAGTGAGAACATTTATAATCATCATGCAATAAGTGTGTCTATTACTAATCTTTCACATCTAAGATTCCTGCAGAACACACACATAAAAAGAAAATGATGCATGTGAATTGCCAGCTGCAGAGGAGAGCAGCCAGGCACAAGCACGTTTCCCCAGTGAGACAGCACCAAAACCCTCCAGCCTTGGTGTAGTACAAAGGCAGATGGCTTTCTGCACCTGCTTTTGTAAACAGCTCTGCAAACCCTCTTCTCACACAGCGAGGCGTCTCATTCCCTCCCGAAGGAGTCATAAAATCCAGCTTTATCCAACCTGCATGCAGCAATCAGACAGGCTTAAGAGCTTAAGCACTCGTAGGGTAGCAATGTTTGAAAAGATTGCACCGACCTGTTTGCCTGCCTGTGTCTGCACCACTAATCAAAGCTCTCCTCAGCATGGACTGGTGGACATTGCTGGAGCTGGCAGCAGGGCACTGGACGTGCTCAAAGAGGGGGAGTTGCCAGCCAAGCTCGGTCCTTTGGGGCCAGGCACAGGGCGATCTTTCGGGCATAAAAAGCCTGGTGCTCCTGCCCTCCCTCCGCTCTCTGCCAGCTGCTGAGCCATTTGGGATCACGCACCGGCCGAGAAGATGGCAGCAGACACATTGCATCGCTTTAGACTGTTTAATTAAACAAAGCCAATCAAAACCAACCCAACCCCACCGGCGATACACCAGCTCCTCATTTACACACCACTCCTTCTCCCAGAGAACAAAGAGGCTGAAGTGTAAATGAGATCCGTGTGGCGAGTGTTAGGCACATGAATATTTATCAAGGAAGACCAGAGAGGGGCCAATTTGCCACCCCCCTGCAACAGCAAGAGCTTGGTCATCAACGAGTCGGAGGGAAAGAGTAGGTGAAGAGCTGGTCCACGCCTTTGTGCGGGCATGTGGGATGCTGAAAGGCTGTTCTTGCATCTGAGAGTGACTGGGGGAGCCATCAGTCGGGAATGACACTGGGAGGATCCTGGGGTTTGGGACAAAAGCTAAGTACAACACAGTTATGAAGCAAGCATACAATGTCCCTTCCAGTCACACAATCAGCTTGCAAGATGCATTTTAGGGAAAAATTCTAAAGAATTAACTGAAAGTTGTTACCATTCCTTGGGCGTGCCGAGTGCTCACAATAAATCATTTTCCCTGAAGAAAAAAGCAAGGCTAAATCATACTACAGAGCCTGTCAAGCATGAGATTTACAGAAATCTCGCTGGGTTATGGGTTCATTTCTTAAACAGTTGAATTATAGCAGCTTCTGGGCGTGGATACATGAAGCGTGCTGACCCCTCAGTGCTGCAGGGAGTTAGGGTATGAGCAGCAGTGGAGAGATCGCGCTGGTTATCGTCTTAATGTGTATTTCAAAGTCACTTCCGAAAAAGAAGACAAGATAGTAGTTGAGTATTCCGGCCACAGACATGAGGAACAGGAACAAAATGATGCGTTTCCCAAACAAGTAACCAGGAGTGCTGAGGAGACAGAAATGGGGGAAAGTAACTTGTTAATCTGCATCATCTCACACAAGAGCCCTTAGACTTTGGACTCTGCTGTTGAGACCAACTGAAAGATCTCAGGGGCTGAAAGAGAGGGGGAAAATTTCTTTTCTGTGTTGCATTAACAGGCAGTTGAGAGGACTTAAATGTAATTTTCAAGATCCATTTGGGTCTGGATTTGGCCTTCTGTTCTCAGTGTAGGCTGCTTCTACAAAAGTGTCTGTTCAGAGGGACTTGAATGTGCTCTCATCCATTGCAGGCTGTGGGACAGCTCTGTTTCACATGTGTGTAATTTGCTTTATTAATACAAATAAAATATAAATATAAATATTAATATAAAAGGACAAGCTTATGCACAAATAGTGGCACAAACATGCAAACCTGTGTTTGCAGAGAGTCCTGTGAGCAGGAGCTCAGGCGTCCTAGCCCCAGTGCTGCTGCACATCCGACATCTCCCACAGCTACCCCCACTCTTCCAGAAGAGAGGGGATTTCCTCCACTACCCTATGCCAGCAGCTCCTGCAGGCAGCACTACAAGCCAGTGGCTCTACCTGTGGAAGTGCAGCATCCAGCTGTGTTGGTACAACATTCTGGATTTTGTTTTGCAACTCCTTACCTCTGAGTCCTCTCCCCAAGGTAGCCCACAAAGTACTTCTGCCTCACAAACAAGTACATCAGGCCAGCAAAGGCTGCAGGAGCTGGGTAAAGGACAAAAGAAGGCATTAAACACACCAGTCCAGGTCTCTCTGTATCTGTCCCCATCTGCTGCCTGGGCTGGAATAGAAAACAGGAATCTGCAGTCTTGGGTTATGGAACAAACACTGGAACTGGGATGGAGACCTCTGCATGGGAAACAACACTTGCCTTGCCCTCACTTCAGCTTTTCTGAAGACTTTGTGGGTGTAATCCTGCACACAACTGTGCCCACTGCAGAGCACACACTCACCATCATCCTTCCAGTACCTGAAGGGAGCCTACAAGAAAGCTGGAGAGGGACTTTTTACGAGGACATAAACTCATAAGACAAGGGGAAATGGCTTTAACCTGAAAGAGAGCAGGTTTAGATTACATAAAAGGAAGAAGTTCTTCACCGTGAGAGTGATGCATGGCACAGCTTTCACAGAGAAGTTGTGGATGCCCCATCCCTGGAAGTATTCAAGGCTGGGCTGGACTGGGCTTCAAGCAACCTGGTCTGGTGGAAGGT
Organism: Catharus ustulatus; assembly: GCF_009819885.2. Taxonomy (NCBI): domain Eukaryota; kingdom Metazoa; phylum Chordata; class Aves; order Passeriformes; family Turdidae; genus Catharus; species Catharus ustulatus. The sequence continues at coordinate 52,517,610 of NC_046222.1, read as the reverse complement.
GTCCCTGCCCCTAGCAAGGGAGTTGTAGCAAGATGATCTTGGAGATTTTTTGCAACCCAAACCATTCTGTGATTTTGTGAAACCTGGTGTGGGCCATAGAAGGCTCAGGAAAGAGAGTGCCAACTCAGGCACTGTCCTCACCAGAAACAGAAGGCAGTTGGTAGATGTACTTCACTAGGAACAGGAGAAGGATACACTATGGTCAAATACTAACTTCTGAGCATAAAGAAAGGGGCTTTCCCCCATAATTCTAGCCTTTCCCACAACTGCAGACAAAACCCCATCTTCTCCGGGTCAGGAAACTTCTTTTTTTTTTTTTCTTTTTTTTTTTTTTTTTCCCCCCCAGAAATAATAGACATGTACCCCAGGTAAGCATTCATCTTAATGCTAGATAAATTCTCATTGCATTGAAGAAGACCAAAATTAGAAATGCAAGTCAATAGTCCTGGGTGGCCCTCAGCACAGGGGAGAGCTGGCAGTTCTGGAAATTTAATAAATTGAGCCCATTTCCTGTCCCAAGACTGAATAGTGTGGCAATAATCCAGCAACCAAGTACTAAACCCTTCACCCAAAACAAGGGGAACTCATCCATAATGCCAGTATGGGAAATGCCCCCAGCCTGGACTACCTTGAATCAAGTCTGGGGACACATCTGTTGACATAAGCCAAGCCATGCCATGGGTGTGCTGCTACTCAAGCAGCAGGCTTAGCTCCAGGACAGGAGGGTAAGAGAGGTTCCCCTGCTGCAGGAGGGGTGGTTCTGAAAGTGCAACTTCCGAAGTGCTCGCCATCCTTTGTTGAATGTGGTGCTAGGGTGAAGAGGCAGGGAAAAAACAAACAAAAGAGTGTTACCTTGGCTGCAGAGAAGGCCAGCACACCAAAGCACAGCAAGAAACGTAGGGTATGCATGTCCACAGTTCTGGCTGGAATGGAATTTACAGGAGAGAATTCAGAGCACAGGCAAATAGAAAAAAAATCAATATGTTTCACCAGCAGACAATGGTGACAGGTGAATTTGGGTTGCACTAGTGCCCTTGAGGGTAGAATTTTACCCTAGAGAGGTGGGAGGCCCCTGACCTGCCAAGGGCTGGGCTCCTCACCCACGTCTGCTTCCCTATTTTCTCACTCAGATAATGAATGCCTTTGTGCTGCCTGATGAGGAAAACAAACCATCCTGTGCCAATCTGGCACCTGTGAATGCCGCTTTCTCCCTTACCTGTTTGATCATGACAAATGCTGTGAGTTTTATTGGCTTAAAGTCCTTTTAATTGAGTCATTTTAATAAAGCTATTGGATGAAACCAGCAAACATAGAATTGCATCACAAATAAGAGTGTCTCACAGAGTTAACATGGGTCTTTGCAGGGGAATAGGAATGGTTCCCAGCTGCCTCCTTCAGCTGTGAATGCTTTCTGAGGGGAAGAAGTGAAGAGGTTGAGAGTGATTCTCTGTGGCAAAGGAGTGGAGAACTGGAGACCTGTGTGCCAAGGGAGGTGCCAGAGACAAAGGGATTTGTACAAGCTCTGCCACCTACCTGCTCCTCAGCAGGCTGAGATCTCTGCTGGCTCTTTCCTTTTGAGCCCTTGGGACTGGCTGTGCCTGTGCTACACTTTCCTCAGGGAAGAGTGAACTGGTTCCCAAATGAAGGGACACAGTACTTGTGATGGCTGCAAGACCTATAGAGATGCAGCACATGGTGGGGAGAAGTGTTGTCACCCTGGATTCAGACAGCAAATATATCTGAAAACCTCATGTCTGAGCACTGAACACAGCCAGAGATTATATACAAAGCCTTCATCTGAGGGAATTTGGAATCCACCCCTGGGCCCCAAAAGGGTTTGGATTTAATTTTAATGCAGAGCATGGTGAACCCCACTCCGCCCTCACTGATTCCTCAGTTCTTATCTACTCACTTGGCAGTGTAGACACGGTCGAAGTAGGAGGATCCCTGCCGCTGCAACCCCTTCCCATTGCAGTGTCTGCTTTCATGCTCCACTTTGTTAGCAAAAAAAGCTGTTAAAAAACAGAGAGTATTCAGCCTGAGATGCCATCTGAAGATACTGCAGAAGCTGGCTTTGTGGGCTCAGCCCGGCTCCCATGACATCCATGCTGGACAGATGGCAGGACAGGACACAGCTGCGTGAGGGTGCAGGGTGTGGCTCCTGTGCTCACTCTGTCACCCAAACCCTCTGTGCATCCCCACATGTCTGTATGTGACTGGTAGCAGGCTCTCACCTCCAATCCCTGCTTCATCCCAACATTGCACTTTGGGCAGTGTCTGCATCTCTGCTGCAGAAGCACTGCCCTGACCCGGTCCTTGGAGCTCCCAGTGGGAAAAGATCTTTCCAGACAGAACTGCCAACCCCAAATCTTGCTCTCCAACAGAGCAGGGAGACAAGGGAGTCTATTCTCTTCCAGTGAAACCTGTTTGCCAAACCAAGGACATCCTGCAGGGTTGGTTCTTTTCCCAGAAATGCCTAAAGGAAGCCTGGCCTTAATGGCTGATCTGTGTGTATCCTCCTTCTAAGAAACAGAGTTGTGTCAGAGTGCTAGCTGCTATGAAAATGCAGCACCTCAGGATAATGTATCATGCTCTTGACAAACATGTTTATCTGATGACACTAAACCAGAGACCATCAATCATATGTCTAAATACATCAGAGAGAGCTCAGGCTCAGGCTACAAGCTGCAGGTTTTCTGTTATCGTGCACCCCATCTCAAGTGCATCCAAATCACTCTATGGCTTGGAATCTTAACCTAATAGATACACATAAAAGATAGCCCATCAGGAAATACATTATTATAACAATAAAAATTTAACTAGATAAGCTGCAGGATTTCATCCCTGCAATCTGAAGAGTTACCTCGTTTTTCCCCTTCACTGATGCTGTAAATAGGTCTTTTGTACTTCCATTGTCTTTAATAAAAACTATTGAGTTCTTTGGTAGCATTGTAGGACCCCCTGGGTACACACAGCCCTTCTGCAGAAAAAACCCATGGTGCTTTAAGCCAGCACCCAGAGCCAGGCTGCAGACCCCACCTCTGCCACCAGCACAGTGCTCCTGGGGGACCCAGACCAGAAACCATCCGATGGCACAGAGTTCTCAACATCTCTATCTGCACACCAGCTCCGCCTTTGGGAAGACGTTACCCTGCCTACAGAGACTAAGAGGACCTAACTGAAGAGGACAGAGTTGATCAGCACTTTTTTGTCCAGTGCTGAACTTCCTGCTGGTCTGGGATCACATGGACTCACTGGTAGCATACCTCCTCCCTTTCTTTTATCATGTATGGAAAATCTCTAGAAAATACCACAGCTTTTGAGAAAGCCAAGTAAGCTGTTTATCTCCCTCTCCACTGCTGCAGGTGCTGCCACTTCCCAAATATCAGTTTGCTGCTGCAGAGAGGCTCCTCAATGCCAGGGGGCAAGAGGGTGCTTTCACAAGCCATCATAAGAGGAGTGAGCAGAGCAAGGCTGGAGTGGAGAGGTTTAATTCACTTCACTTGTTCCAGGAGATAGTGCCCTGAGGCTCCAAGGCTGCACAGACTGCCCAGAGCCTGAACAGTGGCAGTCCCACTCTGATTAAGGTAATGTGCAGGAGTTCAGTGTAAGCCTGGGTGTTTCACAAGTCCACGCCAACAGAAACTGGGAGCTGATGATCCCACATAGCCAGTGCCTGTAAACAAGCCTCCTATTTCTCTCCACTTTGCTTCCTCTGTCCTGATCTGCTCAGCAATGACTACTGATTTGCCCTGAAAGCTGTGGATTGCAACATCTATCTGATAAAAGAACAGAACTTTAGGCTGCATACATCACTCAGCGGTATGCGGCCCCGTGAGTCATCGTGCCATAAGATGTGGAGATTCCATCATGAACAAGGTGACAGTAAATGACACCAGTCTGGGGAAGCACCATAGCCCACCTTCATCTTTAGGAATAACAGCATTCAAGCTGGTTTTCAGTCCTGCACCCTAAGCAGAGAAGCATTTAATCACAAATTTACATGGTGTTCTGACTTCATGTACGCAGAGACAGTCAGACAAGCAGAGGCCCAAGTGCTTTTTTGAACAAGAACCACAGCAAGAGTTCAGTACACCTGATACCCTTCAACAAACACTTCTACTGTCTTCATAATTGCATTGACTGCAAGACTGCATAGCAGGTCTGGTCTTTCTAGACAGAAAGCTTGGGAAGAGGAAATCAGATTACACAAAGCTTGAAATCATGATTTAGGGCTGTCTGCCTCATGTGCTTGGCAGACTCTGCCAAGTATCCTACTTCCTCTTTGTAGCACTTGGGTCAATAATTTCACAGACATATAAAAGCACATGGATGGAAGTCTGACATGTCCAAGTGAGAGGAAAAAATCTGTATATAAAGTCATATGATTAGAAATATATATTTGACACATTTTCTTAATTACGGTACCTGCTCTGGTCTTAATGTGCCATCTGATGATGTCACACACTGTGCATTTACCAGAGAACAGCATTGGGTGAAATGATGTGGCATTTAGTGCCCATGTTGAAACTAAACCAGTCTGCATCTCTTTTTTTTTTTTTTTTATTTTTTTTTTTTATTTTTTGCTTCTTGGCAGCTAGGCTCCCACCACTTCCCCCTCTCTGCAGCAGCCCAAGAATAGCCCATTTCCTTGTGTTCAGTGGGAGTCTCCCATTTGTAATAAGAAGTCTTAACTACAGATTTCTGGAATTTTCACCAGCCCTCCATCCCACTGCTGAATCTCTTTGAACCTGGGCAAACTTAGTGCAACTGAAGCAAAACTCAATCCTTTATTTGTATTCTGGGCAGAATTTCATGCTAAAAAAAGTATTTTTAAGAGAGGATGAAGAAGTTAAAATCATATTTGGACAGGAGAGATACTTGCTTTATTTAAAAAATCTCGAAGACTACACAAGGGACTATACAAGGTCTGAGTAAGAGCTAGAGAAGGAAACTTCACCATCTCAGGAAACGTACAGTGTTCTTGGGACCATAGTTAATTGAGATTAGTTGTCCTGCAGGACTTGAAGATGCAGGAAAGCAGGAGAGCTGCCTGCCCACAAATACCCACACAGACTCTTCCAATTCTGTCCCCTTCATCAAGCTCCATGCAAAGGTCTGACCCATTGTGGTCCCCCAGGGACTCCATTCCTGCCCATGGCAGCAGGGCTACGGCTTGAGAGCAGCCCTGGCTGACCATAGCAGGGACCTGGGTCAGAAAAAAGGTCTTGGTCATCAAATCAAAATGCGCATTGCCACAGGGTATCCCGGCATATTAGTCCTTACATTAGCTGAAATGATAACAAACTCACTCTAGAATGTCAGAGAGTAAATATGACCATGTGACTGTCAGGATACTGTCACAATATCACACAAAATTCCATGCTTAGAAGACTATTTCTAAAGCCAAAGCCATGCTAAGTATGCATGCACTTATAGCCAAAGATTATCTATCCAAAGATCAGCTCAGCATATGTCATCTTGAACTTTCCTCAGCTCCCTTCTATCTCTTAAATAAATGTTTATTTTTGTCTTACCATTCTGGACAACACTGATCAGGGTGACGATGGCAAGCAGGACAATGCTTCCCAGTGTCTCCTGGTCCATTCTGAGAGTGGGCTCACTGTCAGGGTGGAGAGTGCAGCCTCGGTGGCAGCTCAGTTCTATGAGCACAGAAGGAGGAAGTGAAGGTCTTATCTTGAATCATGAAACACTTCCTATGGCTTCACAGGAGAGGGGCAGCACCCTCTGCTCTGGTGCCAGTCAGACCAATAACAGCAGGCTCGCTCACTCATGGTGTACAGATGAAGCCCAGGGGAAAAGAGATTACATGTCTGTGATCTAAGAGGATACATGATGTGGAGAAATACCTATTGCCCTTCCTACACACAAGCAAAACCTGGATATCTAAAGAACGTCCAAGCATTTGGCCAGCAAATGCTGGCTGACCCAAGCATGTGGAACAGCAGAGGCCTGGAACAAACCAGTCAGGCTACCATGGCATTGTCAGCAGGTGCCCAACCACTCCACAAGTATCTAGGAGGAGAAATAATTTTGACAAGTCTCAGCAATGGTGTTGCTCTCACGCAGATGCTCTCCCTGGTCACATCTCCATCAATCTCACCAGTGAGGAGACTCCAGGCCTGCACATCACAAGCAGAGCTCCTGACCCACCTGGCATATTGGAATGGGCAATACACCAGTGCTGTGAGCTTTGCTGGTGAGCACAGAAATATGTCCATGTCACCAGGCATGGATCCTGCATCCTTCCCCCTACAAATAACTCCTTGGAAGACAGTGACAGCTACAAAGCATTCAGCATTTTACAGGCTCAGACTTCACAGTTGTGCCCCAGTTTTAGTGCTTGAAGCCCAATATAGCTGAGCACAATGGCTGCAGCATGGATCCAGCCCCTTGACGAGGCACAGGAGCACAGGCTGCAGTGTTGGGCAGTGAGGGTTGACCTTGGCTGAGTATCAGGTGCCCACCCAAGCCACTCTATCTCTCCCCTCCTCAGCTGGACAGGGAAGAGAAAATACAACAAAAAGCTAAGGGTTTGAGATAAGGGCAGGAAGACATCACTCACCAGTTACTGTCACAGGCAAATCAGACCTCACTCTGGGTGGGACACAGCCAGGTAGGAGTTCCCAGCAGGGGCCAGTCTGCAAAACCCATCTTTTTCAATGGGGACACATTTACTTACAATAGTGTTTCCACCCAGTCTCTCTATCATGCAAATTTTTATAACCCATAGTCTTATATATGGAAAACTCTCATATACTTTGGGTATAAACAAATACACAGAAATGAACTGGCTGAGAGGCAGGTGATTAACACTGTGAGCTGTGACAGTTACCAGAATAGGAAAAGGCTGTCTTTCTGAGATGCCTTCCCTACAGTCCATACAGATACGACTGTGTGAAAAGCAAGGCCATAAAGAATATCAAGGTTTAGATTTAGCCTATGATTTTTTCTTCGGATTTTAAACTTTTGCCAGATTTGCTTCAGGAAACAACCCAAATCCAAGAACAAAAAGAGAAACACAACATGTCTTTGAGAATGCTTTTATTCAGGTTAAAGTTCTCTTTTTCCCCAGAATATGATATTTTCCTAGTTGAACATCAATGTTTATATTTAGTGGTCTATTGAGTCCAGGATTGTAGCTGGTATTTAGAGATGGCATTTAATGCTAAGCATCTACTAATCTTCTGAGAAGAAAAACCCATCACCTAAAAGCCCTTATGGTTATGTAATTAACTCAAAGGAAGAATATTGTCTAAGCAGAGATCAGTGTTAGGAGTGTAAAGAGAGGAGCTGTGCATGGGCATTGGGAAGCAGGAGGAAGCTGCTGACAGAAGAGGTGAAGGGACAGCACAGGTCCTCGGGGCATCTGTGGTGGGAGGATTCCCAGGCATCCTCCTGCAGCAGGCACTGAGCCTTCTCCTTCTGCTACCTGTTTTGTGCTGGTGCAAACCTACCAGGCAGCCTGCAGCTTGCTTTTGATTTACAAGTGGCAGTACAAGCACATGAGCCTGCTCCAACTTGCCAAGAAAACACACACACTTCCCTGCTATCAAAGACTTCCCAGAGGTGAATTCTGTTCAGCAGAACTCTTGTATAAAAGAGGGTAGGAATCAGGCTGCTGAGGTGTGAAGTTGCCATAATGCAGAAACCCCCACAACACACCAGGAGTTTATGTCATCAGGTTTTCCAGCTGGCTGACCCAAGCTCCCATCCCTTGCCCTGTGTGCTGGCCACATCGTGACAGATGAGTGTTGCTGCCTTTGCTTTCTCCTTGTTCTGCTCTTTGTTTTCCAGCTCTTCACTTTGCTGCTGCTCAGTGCCTCCCACCACACACTCATGCCCACTTTGCTCTTCTGCTCTGCCCTTCTGATTTCCCCCTGTCCCCTGGCACCACTTTGGCATTTTGGCACTTGACTTCTCCAGTGCTTTTCTGGGAACCCAGCCTGCTCCCTCCTCTTACCCAGGTTTGCTCCAAAGCCATCCTACATGTATGCATGGAGGAAAGCTGGGTTTCACACTCCTCCCTGCAGTAAAAAAAAAAAAAAAAAAAAAAATTGAAAACAACTCTAGGGCTTGTTAAAATGATTTCTTGGTGTGCAGGGAGAAAAAAGCTTTGCCAGCAAGAACCTCTTTGGTATGGCTGCCCCAAGAAAGAAAATGCAGGGCTTTGTTTTGTTGTTTTTTTATTGTTTGTTTGTTTGTTTTTAAGTGCAGCATCATTCTGAGGGCTCTGCATGAGAAAAAAACAAGGAAACCAAGATGGTCTGTTAGATATGGAAGAAGAAGTACTTTTGCAATGGCAAGGCAACACTGTTGTATAGTCAGACAGAGCAGCAACCCCTTGTCGGGAGGAATATTACCTTTTCATACCCCTTGGCACTGGAATAGCTGCAGGGTAGAAGGAGATTCTGGAGATTTTTGTAATTTGGGGAATTGCCTTGGCAAGGGAGGGCTAAAATGACTCTGCTAACAAGTTTTTTCCATATTGACATACTAAATTGTTCCCTCTCCCTGAGACCTAAACACACAAAGGATCGCTGTCTGGATAAGACAAAGTTGGCACCACTGGAAAACCTTGTCCACCTGGGAGTAAGATCAGTGCAAAACACCTCCATCACAGCTCACTTGGTCGTTTGAAATAAGGGATTTTCCTGAGTAGACAAAAAAAGGAAAGGGGGTGTGGGGGGAGGGATACACACCTTGGGGAACAGTGCCTGCACCTTCTGTAACCCCCAGCTGTGGTCAGACCTCTTCAGGCACAGGCAATTCAGTGCTTCTGCAGCTGCTGTCAGATCCCAGCCCTTTTGCTTGATGCATGGCTGTTTGACATCCACATCGTCCTGTCTGAGGAAGATAACCTTGACACAGTGAGCCATGAAGCTCACAAAAATGTGCAAAGCCAGCGAGCTTTTCCAGTTGTGCTGCGAGGCTTCCTGCACATTAATCTCCTCCTCTGGAATCTTGAACAGCCAGTCAAAATAATCCCTTTGTAGAATTGCTTTCATGGTGAAGAGGAAAGGACTGGGAAGTCAGATCTATAAATATCTTTTGGGATGTTCATCTCTCCTCTCATGCACCGTGATCAGAGCTCAGCAGAAAGGACTCCAATGAAAGTGTGCCACTTGATAAAATAAAGACTGCTCGTGTGAAGCTCCCACATATGAATGCCAGGTGACACCCAGCTGTCATTATGCTTTGTCATAAACGCAAGGGGACACAAGCCCCTTGGACTGGCTGGTTAATATTAGCACTGTGTTTTGCCAACTTAAAGCACCACAGCTCTATCAAATGTGGTGCACACGCACACGCGTGGGTGATACCTGCCGCACGTCAGCCTGCCTCAGCATCGCATCCCTGCTGAGCCCTGACAAAACCCCAGCGGAGCGCACGAACAGAGCTGGAAATGTGAACTGCAGCACGAAGAAAAGGGCAGTGCTGCAGTTTTTAAAATGCTGCCTTCATCCTGCACAGTCAAGAGAATGAGCTGACAGAGCACCGCCTCAAAAACCCCTCCTTCTCCACATTGCACAGGCTTCTTCCTTTCACTTACTGTCTTCATATTCCATTGGTACAAATTCAGCTCGAAACAGAGCTGGAAGACAGAACCTGTAGTCCCTCCAGGTCCCCTGGCACAGCCTCCTCCTCCTCACCCTCTGTGTCCCATTGTCATGGTTCAACCCCAGCCAGCAACTCAGCCCCACACAGCCACTTCCTTGCTCCCCACCAGTGAGATGGGGGAGACAATCAGAAGGATAAAAGTGATTAAAGGGTTAGGAAAATCCATGCATGCAAGCAAACAAAACAATAAATGTATTCACTGCTTCCCACAGGCAGGCAGGTGCTCAGCCATTTCCAGGAAAGCCAGGCTCCATCACGCATAATGGTTACTGTGCAAGACAACACCATCACTCCAAATGTTCTCTTCTGTCCTAGTCTGGAGGACAGGTGTCTGCTAAGAATGGCAGAAGCCTCTCTTTGAAAATGGAGAATGTAAACCCCCTCCCTCCAAATTATTATAATTTTGAAATCAAACGGCTCTCAGGCAAAGATATGGGAATTAGGAATAACAGTTCTTTACTAGGGAAATTAAAATAGAAATACAGTACTACAACGAAACAAACTCCAAACCCTGACAAAGTCAGAGTACAACCTGACACCTCGTCAGGCAGCGTGTTGGTAGCAGTCCCATTAAATGGTGGCTGTAGTTTTTTTGTAGTGTAGTGACAGATGTGATTCAGTTGAAGCAGAGGTCCTGTAGAAGGTGCAGTTTCCTTCCGGAGGTTCAGCGGTGATGTGGAGAAATCCAGCTTTTTTCTGGAGTTCAGAGGAGAAGGGGGCTACCTTAGTGTCCTAAAACTTTTGTTTTATTTTGGTAAGAAATGTTGGGCCTTTTCTCCTGGCTGGAGCAACTTTCAATGGGATCAGTCACACAGTGGGACTCAATGGGCCATTAGCAGAAGATACCTCCCTGGAGGGAGGATGGGTTGTGAAAAGACAAAGAACAATGCCCCGCCTGGTTTCAATGGATGGTCCATTAGCAGAATATCTCCCACGGAGATAAGCGTCACCACCCCCACTCTCAACAGATGGTGATAGAATAGACCTTTTATCACACCCTGTACTGTAACCCAAGACATCTTCTTTCTCCTTTTCTCCCAGCTTTATATGCTGAGCATGATGCCATATGGTATGGGGCAATCCCTGGATCTGCTGGGGTCAGCTGTCCCCACTCTGTCCCCTCTCAACTCTTGTGTACCCTCAGTGCACTTGCTGGTGTAAGAGTCAGAAAAGGCCTAGACTTTGCTTAAGTCCTGCTCAGCAGTGACTAAAACATCCCTATGTGATCAGCAGTGTTTCCAGCACCAATCCAAAACAGAGACACATGCCAAATACTAGGAGGAAAATTAACTCTACCCACAGTATTTCAGATGTGGCCTCACCAGAGCAGAGGAGCAGAATCACTTCTCTTTTCCTGCTGGCAATGCTTTGTCTGATGTGACCCGGGGTACCGTTCACCTTCTTGGCCACCAAGGCCCATTGCTGGCTCATGTTCAACCTGCCGTCCACCAGGACACCTAAATTCCTTTCTGCCAGGTTGAATTGCCCCCAGCATGTCCTGGTGCATGATGCATATTTTGTCTACAGCTGCAGGACTTTATACTTCTCCTTGTTGAACTTCATGAGGTACCATCAGCCCATTTCTCCAACCTGTTAGGTCCCTCTGGACAGCAGCATCACCCTCTACTCTGTCTGCCACTCCTCTGAGTCTGGTGCTGTCTGCAAACCTGCTAAGGGTAAATTCTGGCCCATCATCCAGATCATTAATGGAGTGTTGTGCAATATTGATCCCTGGGGTACACTGTTAGTTACTGGCATCCAACTACATCATGCCACTGATCACCACACTCTGGGCACAGCCGTTTGGCCACTTTTCAATCCACCTCACTGCCTGCTTATCCAACCCACACATCAACAGCTTCTCTGCAAGGATCTCATGGGAGACAGTGTCAAAGGCCTCACTGAAGTCCAGGTAGACAATACCCACTGCCCTCCTCTCTTCTACCAAGCCAATCACTTCACCATGGGAGTCTACCAAATTGTCAAACATGACTTCCCCTTGTTTGAGCCATACTGACCAACTGCTGGTGATTTCACTGTCTTTCAAGTGCCTGAAGATGGTTTCCAGGATTAGCTCATCCATAACCTTCCCAGGGATTGAGGTGAAGCTGACCAGCCTGTAGTTCCCCCAGTCATCCTTCTTGTCCTTCTGGAAGATGTGGGTGATGTTGCTTTATAACCACCCTTGGGCACTTCTCCTCATTGCCATGACTGATCAAAGCTGATGGAGATTGCAATGGATCTGCCATCTCTCTCAGCAGGGTCAATGGACTTACATACATGCAAGTTGTTTAAATGTTCCCAGACTTGGCCCTTATCCATCTAGGGAATGAATACCTTCCTTGCTGATTTGGTTTTTGTAACTCCAGTTTGCTGCCATTATCCCCTTATTATCTTTTAGGTGGCTGCAATTTGAAAAATAATTCACTTTATAGACTGTTTAGAGCAGAGGTGAGGCTGCCTGGGCAGCAGATTCACAGGTCTTTCTCTCCATTCTGCTTTAAGAAGTCTCTTTCACCTTGTCTCATTTCTGTCAGTGTTCCTGCTTTCATTACCCCTTGCAAATAACTATCAAAAGTCATTGTGCAGTGAACTTTGTCTTCTGTTCTTCAAGTCTCTGGTCACAACTACTCCTTTTGGTACTGTGATGATCAGAAGGGAAGATGATGGATCCCCTGACCACCTAAACAACAGGGCAATGCTAATCTGCCTTCCTCATCCTTGGCACATACTGTCAGAGCTTCTTCTTGCCAGCTCAGCTGTTCTTGGAAAGCAGCTTTCAGGCTCCCGTTTGCAACCATCCCACCAACAGGCAGAACTCCAACCACTACATTTTTCTGCTTGTCCACTCTTTCCCCATCCCGCAGGAAAACAAACAGAAAAGGCCACAGAGAAAACAAGAGAGAAGACAAAAAGAAAAGCAAAGGAAGGACCGTTTGTTCAGATTTAAAAAGCAATCAGGCCCCAAAGCAGGTGCTTAAAAACCCCAACCCGCGCAGCTCCCAGAAGGAGCGAGGAGCAGCAAGAACACAAAGGCGCGCAATTACAAAGGAGTTACGAAACCCGCCCCATCCGCCGCGGGACTCAGCCGCGGCTCGCCGAGGCGTATTCACAGCGCGTCTCTGTGGCGCAATCGGTTAGCGCGTTCGGCTGTTAACCGAAAGGTTGGTGGTTCGAGCCCACCCAGGGACGGGGCGCAGATCTTTTCTTGTGGCACGCCGTGTGTGTTTTCCTCCCCTCCTGGAAAAGGCGGCGGCTATAACCGGCCCGCGCCGCCTTTATACGGGCGGGAACTGCTCGAAACCTGCTTTTGCCTCCGGGAGCTCGCTCCTCATCCCCCGCCGAGAGGAGTTTCACCCACAGCGGGGCTCTCGCTGCTCCTTCCGATTGGCCAAGGGCGACTGCAGGAGAGGCCGGTAACAGCGGGAGTTTCCGTAGTGTAGTGGTTATCACGTTCGCCTAACACGCGAAAGGTCCCCGGTTCGAAACCGGGCGGAAACACCATGTTTTTTCCGCTTCCCGTCACCGCGGCCGCGCTCCCTGGTTCCTGCTCCAGAGCGCGGCGATTTCCGCGTGGGGCACGTTCCCCGCCCGGGGGTGCGGGAGGGCGAGCGGCCTACGGGGCTGCGGCGGGGCCGGGAGCCAGCAGCAGGGGCTGGGCTTGGGGGCTGGGCTGAGGTTCTGCTTCATTCCCACGCAGTTCTCCGGAAACGCATTTTTCCCTGAAAGATCGCCCAGAGAAGGGGAAATGAGCGTCAGCTGAAACGGGGTGGACGTCATCAGAAAAAACTTGGGACAAAAAGTACAACCGATTGCCGTGGGTATTACAGAAGCCCCCTCAAATATTAACTTATGTGAAAAGCATAATATAAACGCAGGCTGGAAACAACCGGCCCCTACTTCCTTACACTCCTTTCCCAGCATTTCCTCTTCTTGGTGAGCCCTGCGGCTCCACCGTGTTCTCCTGGGCTATGCAGCTTCAGCATCTTCCCAGGCAAACAATCACCCCGTGTTTGTGCTCAGCAGTGTAAAACCAAAAATGCCTTAAACTCCATCAGCCTTATCCCACTAAGTTCTCTTCTCTATTGCTCTGCCTGCATGCTTAGATCCATACTTAGACTGGAAATTCTTCCACTCGGAGACCGAATCCTGGTGGACTTCAAAGCGCAGCACACACTTTTGAGCATAGGGAACATGCTTTGCTCTGAGCACGAAGGTGCTCACATCAAGAGCAGCTGTTTAGCTTTGCAAAAGGAACACAGACAAGACACAATGGCTCTTGCTGATACAATGTCAGGGTGGGAATAATTACTTAAAGCAAAAAGCTGCAATGGAAGAATAAATGGCAATAGCCAGCCATGAAAAACATTAAGATCAAAATCAGATTTTTAATCAGCACTACAGTAGGTTTCTTGAACAGTGCTCTAGCAGGTATACAGCTAGAAATCCATCCAGGCAGCTCCTTTAGCAGATGTGATGGTTTATTGTAGGCAGGATGCAAGAAGGCAGCTCTGTTTTTCACCCTTTACTGTGTTACAACAAGTGTTTGAATGTGTCATCACTCAAGTAGTAAGATCTGAATCACAGCACCATTTCTGCAGAGCTACAGACTGAGGGCAGTGGCTGGAAAGCCGACCAGTGGAAAAGGACCTGGGAGTGCTGGCAAACAGCAGCAGGACATGAGCCAGCTGTGCCCAAGTGGCCAAAAAGGCCAATGGCATCCTGGCCTGTATCAGATCTAGTGTGGCCAGCAGGAGCAGGGTAGTAATTGTCCCCCTTTACTGGGCACTGGTGAGGCCACGCCTCAAGTTGTGTGTCCAGTTTTGGGCCCCTCACTGTAAGAAGGACATTGAGGGGCTGGAGTGTTTCCAGAGAAGGGCAACAGAACTGGGGAAGGGTCTGGAGCACAAGTCCTGTGAGGAGCAGCTGAGGGTATTTAGCTGGGAGAAAAGGAGGCTCAGCGGGGACCTTACTGCTCTCCATAACTACAGTAATTTCACGACTATAAGGCGCACCCTTTTGACTAAAATCTCCCCCCAAAACCGGAAGTGCGCCTTATAGTCCGGTGCGCCTTATCTGATCTACAAAGTTGCAACATTTGCCACCCCGGAAGTGAGAGCCCGTCGGCATCGGGGCCGCCCCCGCGCGGGGCGGACGCGCCGGCTTCGGGGCCGCCCCCGCGCGGGCCGTACCCGCCGGCTTCGGGGCCGCCCCCGCGCGGGGCGGACCCGCCGGCTTCGGGGCCGCCCCCGCGCGGGGCGGACCCGCCGGTATCGGGGCCTCCCCGCCGGCATCGGGGCCGCCCCCGCGCGGGGCGGACCCGCCGGCATCGGGGCCTCCCCGCTGGCATCGGGGCCGCCCCCGCGCGGGGCGGACGCGCCGGCTTCGGGGCCGCCCCCGCGCGGGCCGTCCCGCCGGCATCGGGGCCGCCCCCGCGCGGGGCGGACCCGCCGGTATCGGGGCCGCCCCCGCCGGCATCGGGGCCGCCCCCGCGCGGGGCGGACCCGCCGGTATCGGGGCCGCCCCCGCCGGCATCGGGGCCGCCCCCGCGCGGGGCGGACCCGCCGGTATCGGGGCCGCCCCCGCCGGCATCGGGGCCGCCCCCGCGCGGGGCGGACCCGCCGGTATCGGGGCCTCCCCGCCGGCTTCGGGGCCGCCCCCGCGCGGGGCGGACGCGCCGGCTTCGGGGCCGCCCCCCGCGCGGGCCGTCCCGCCGGCATCGGGGCCGCCCCCGCGCGGGGCGGACCCGCCGGTATCGGGGCCGCCCCCGCGCGGGGCGGACCCGCCGGTATCGGGGCCGCCCCCGCCGGCATCGGGGCCGCCCCCGTGCGGGGCGGACCCGCCGGTATCGGGGCCGCCCCCGCCGGCATCGGGGCCGCCCCCGCGCGGGGCGGACCCGCCGGTATCGGGGCCGCCTCCGCCGGCATCGGGGCCGCCCCCGCGCGGGGCGGACCCGCCGGTATCGGGGCCGCCCCCGCCGGCATCGGGGCCGCCCCCGCGCGGGGCGGACCCGCCGGTATCGGGGCCGCCCCCGCCGGCATCGGGGCCGCCCCCGCGCGGGGCGGACCCGCCGGTATCGGGGCCTCCCCGCCGGCTTCGGGGCCGCCCCCGCGCGGGGCGGACCCGCCGGTATCGGGGCCGCCCCCGCCGGCATCGGGGCCGCCCCCGCGCGGGGCGGACCCGTCGGTATCGGGGCCGCCCCCGCCGGCATCGGGGCCGCCCCCGCGCGGGGCGGACCCGCCGGTATCGGGGCCGCCCCCGCCGGCATCGGGGCCGCCCCCGCGCGGGGCGGACCCGCCGGTATCGGGGCCTCCCCGCCGGCTTCGGGGCCGCCCCCGCGCGGGGCGGACCCGCCGGTATCGGGGCCTCCCCGCCGGCTTCGGGGCCGCCCCCGCGCGGGGCGGACCCGCCGGCTTCGGGGCCGCCCCTGCGCGGGGTGGACCCGCCGGTATCGGGGCCTCCCCGCCGGCTTCGGGGCCGCCCCCGCGCGGGGCGGACCCGCCGGCTTCGGGGCCACCCCCGCGCGGGGCCGGCCCGCCGACATTGGGACGGCTCCCTTGCGGGGGGTGTTAAAGCCGCAGGAATCGGATCGGCTGCTGCGCGGGGGGGGGCGAAAGCCGCAGGGATCGGATCGGCTGCTGCGCGGGCGGGGCGAAAGCCCCCGGAAACACGGCGGCCGCTGCGCGGGGGGGGCGAAAGCCCCCGGAATCACGGCGGTCGCCGCGCGGGGGGGGCGAAAGCCCCCGGAATCACGGCGGCCGCTGCGCGGGGGGGGCGAAAGCCCCCGGAATCACGGCGGCCGCCGCGCGGGGGGGGCGAAAGCCCCCGGAATCACGGCGGCCGCTGCGCGGGGGGGGCGAAAGCCCCCGGAAACACGGCGGCCGCCGCGCGGGGGGGGTGAAAGCCCCCGGAATCACGGCGGTCGCCGCGCGGGTGGGGCGAAAACCCCCAGAAGCACGGCGGCCGCTGCGCGGGGGGGGGCGAAAGCCCCCGGAATCACGGCGGTCGCCGCGCGGGGGGGGCGAAAGCCCCCGGAATCACGGCGGCCGCCGCGCGGGGGGGGCGAAAGCCCCCGGAATCACGGCGGCCGCCGCGCGGGGGGGGCGAAAGCCCCCGGAATCACGGCGGCCGCCGCGCGGGGGGGGCGAAAGCCCCCGGAATCACGGCGGCCGCTGCCCGGGGGGGGCGAAAGCCCCCGGAAACACGGCGGCCGCCGCGCGGGGGGGGTGAAAGCCCCCGGAATCACGGCGGTCGCCGCGCGGGTGGGGCGAAAACCCCCAGAAGCACGGCGGCCGCCATGCGGAGAGGGGGAAAACCGCCAGAATCGGAGCGGCTGCCACGCGGGGAGGGGGCAAGCAGCTGGAATCGGGGCAGCGGCGGCACGGGGCAAGCCTGCCGGCATTGGGTCACCCGGAGCGCCAGGGAACTCCCGGAACAGCGGGGCCCTGGGGATGCTGCACGGAGCGGCGGTGGGCATAGCCCGGCCCTGCCGGGTACAGGCAGGCCCGGGAGCCAATGGCTGCCGGATTGAGGCGGGGCCTCGGCCAGCAAGCGTGCGGGAGGAGCTGGGGGCGGAGCCTCGCTGCAAAAAAAAACCCGGTGCGCCTTATAGACCGGTGCGCCTTATCTGATCTACAAAGTTGCAAAATGTGCCGGCTCCCGGGGGGTGCGCCTTATAGTCCGGTGCGCCTTATGGTCGTGAAATTACTGTACTTAAAAAGAGAGTGTAGCCAGGTGGGGGCAGGCCTTTTCTCCTAGGTAATAAGAGACAGGATGAGAGGAAATGGTTTCAAGTTGTGCCATGGGAGGTTAGACTGGATGTTAGGAAAAAATCTCCTCTCTGAAAGGATGGTTAGGAATTGAAAAAGACTGCCCAAGGAAGTGGTGGAGTAACCATCCCAGGAACTGTTCAAAAATGCAGATGTGGCATTTGAGGACATGGTGTAGTGGTGAAGATGGCAGTGCTCAAAGCCATTAGACTTAGGGAAATTCACCCTAGAACACTGATAAAACCTCCATAATACAGTGGCCACATTCTGATCACTACCTGTACTTGCTATATGCCCACCTGGTGTATTTCCAATTGACAGAAAACTACTACAATACTTTGTATTCTATTCATGGCAAATTAAGAGCTGCATTTAAAAACTACTCAATATAAAACGCCAAGTAACATTTCAAATTCCAACCAGTTTCTTTGGTCATGGGGTTTCCATTCAGTCTCAGCTGAATTCTCACTTGCACAGGATCGGAGGCAGTAAAACATTTATGGAAAAAAATCTGCACTCCATCATCTTTAGTTTTCTGTTTCAGAATAAAAGGCAGCCAGGAGCATGCAGCACCAACAGATTTATTTTCATACCTACTTTAATCTCAAGAGCTATTTGTTTGCTCTTAGAGCTTTTATACACACCTGTACCTACACTGAATCCCATGCAGCTGCAGACCACACACTCCCAACTTCAGTTTGTGGAAGGGGTGCCAGTGGTGACCAGAGGTCCTTGCTTCTGTCTAGGTGTGGACGTGTGCCCCCACACCCTCCCTCCTCTGCCACGAATCTCATTATAAACCTCTCCACCAGGGCCACCAGGACCTCCTCATCCTCTAGCAGGGTCTCTTCCTCTTGTTGTCCTATGTATTCTGCATCACCAACTCTGGGCTCGCCGCTTTACTCACCCTGAGTCTCTGTTGTGTCCTAAGCTACTGGTGAAGGAGCTCCCATGTCACAGCTGGTCATTGCAACCCATTCATGGATAAATCAAACTCATTTTGGTCAGCTTTTTTTTGTTTGTTTGTTTTAATTAGGGAATTCACAAACGGGCAAACATTTCACAAGCAGTACACCAGCCCTTAACATTCAGAATCCATTCTGACTTGTATTTTGTGTTTTGTATTGGAACATTACCAATTACAGTATTTAAAACAAAGAAGCAGCTCAAGTTCTTCACAATAACTTAAATTTCAAAAATTAAAACATTCACTGCCTGAAGTACCAGTTTGATAACAATGTACCCAATTGCAGCAGAAATAAGTTGATACGGTGAGTTCAGGGCCACTGATAGTTTTTCAAACACTATTTAAACCTAGTTCAAACAATTCAAAATCATTAGAATCTGTAGCCATGCCTTATAATAACATTATGTTCAACTGCATCTACTGGAAAACTAAGACTGAGCATTTAATGTTCCGAACTTGGGAACTAAAACAATGAAAAAATGGAGAATGCCTCTAAAAATACCTGATATAAAGACTTGCTGATAAAATCCTTATTTCCAAGAACAAGAAAAATGTACAGCTAATCTAATTTGGCATATAATACCCTCAGCTTTGTGTCTATGCATTTAAAAAAGACTCCAATATAGCAAAATGAGATCTGTACAAACCCAGAAACCAAGGTGTGAATCCCCCTGCTTACTGCTGTCTTGCCACATTTTTCCATTACTTTCTTCCTACTGACCTTTGCCTCTCCTTGGCATCTCACATACGGTCAGGGGTGCACTGCCTGAGTAATAAAAAACTCCAAGTGACAACAGTAAAAGGCATTAACTTACGGTTAAATTAAATCTAAGAAACCTTTCTTTTATTAAATGTTTTTGCAGCTATGAAAAACTAACGGGTACATCTGATATTCTTTCTTAGTGATGCAAACCCTGGACTGAATCTTACTAATTCTACTTTAAAAAAAAAAAACCTTGCTCAGAAGATATTTTACCAAGTTATATTTGCATTTGCCCAGGATGAAAACTCAGTAGGTGCTGTAACTTTAAATAGAAAAATTTCTACCATATATCCACTGTTTCTTGGATCCAAGGAGTGTATATATCAGCATGAGCTTGTAGAACAGTAGTTCTGTAATGAACTCAATGCCAGTCTAAAGTTTATAATGCTACAAATGATCTTCAAATAAGGAGATGCAAAATTCCCAAATTACAGAAGGTACTTAATTTTTTTTTTAAATGTTGGACAAAATAACTTCAGGAGTTGAGTGGAAAATCACTACTACAAAAATAGTATTTCTTACACTATTACATCATCAAGACTACAGAACTCAAACTCACTAGAGTATGGAAGTTTTTGATATTAAAAGCAGCAAAAATTAAGACTCATAGGAGCTTTTAATTAAAAATCATGATATCTGACTAAAATAACTGCTTCTCAGGAAAAATAAAATTCATTAAACCCTGATTTGCTTGTTACAATAAAATATTAAGAAACCCCCCCAAATGAACATTGTTCAAGTACAGCCAGTGTGCAATTAAACTATTTATAAAATATAATTTAGTAGTGCTTTGTTTCAAAATATACATAACACTGAAAAAAAACCTCAAGAAACTGAGTATTTACCAAGTCTCAAACAGAGTTTCATCAAAATGAGGCAGATCTATGTCACCTGTCATTGAGCTTGGTGCTGAAATGGAGAACAGATCTTCAAGGATATCATCTCTCACAGGACTTTCAAAAGAAAGTTTTTTCACACTGTGTCTGTTAATTGCATCAAGCTCTGAATTAGTGTCCTTTACAGGACTGTAGTAATTGTGGTCCTCGCTTGTCACTGTTGCCTGTGGCACACTGGTGCTCTCATGGGGCACAGTGGTTGCCACGCTGCTGTGCACCATCTCCATGTACATACACTCATCCTCGCTCTTTGCAGTCTCCAAGGAAGCGACAGTCGAGGTAGGGGACAGTAATTCCGCCAGTATTTCATCAGTGTTATCAGGGCCAGTGCAGCCTGGCACAGCATCTGCATTAAATCCAGATTCATTACCTGTGACATCAATCTGATACTGCAGCTCCCTTAAAAAGCTCTGCAATAATTCACTGTCATTTTTAGATTCAGTCTGCGATGGGGTGCTTACGTCTCCACTTACAAGCTTTTCCTGTTTCATCTGTTCCACTGCTAATCTGTCCAGTGAAGCCAACTTCTTCTTTTTAGCATTAAGTTTTTTTAACAATTTCAGGCGGAGTTTTTTTGTTTTGTCACTGTCTGACTCTTCTGCCTTACCAGATGAAGGGAACTGAGCCACTTTACCTGAGGTATCCAACGTACTTTCTGGCTTAATCCAAGTTGGACCTACAACAGTGGTATGATTTGCTGTTGGAAGACAAGTGCTTTGAGAAAACCCTTTGAAATTTGATGAAGGATGAGTATTATTACTCTGAGGAGCCAGTAACTTTGAGGTCTTAGTTGTTTTCTTTGTACCTCTGCTTTGAAATCCACCAAAGTTACTCGCGCCCTTAGCTGGCAGCTGAACTTCACTTATTTTTTGCACGGAGGGAGTTTTGCAACTTCTCTCATTCTCGAGAGCTGAGGCACTTGAAGGTATAAAAGAAGTATTCTTGCTTAATAATTTTTTTACCCAGCTTCCTACAAATCCTCCTTTTTGGTGTTTGTTTGAGGGCTGAACTTGAGAATTAACTACAGTTTTGCTTGCATCTTTCAAGTCAGGTGATTTTTGTGTAGTATTTTCTACTGCTAACAACTTCTTGTTTAGCAGTTCTGAATTTAGTCTACATTCTCTGTTAGTTAAATTAGTTCTATTATTTAATTGGGAAGATGATGAGTCAGATGAATCTGGGTCATAGTTTTTGGGCACAGGAGGAGTAATATTTACTGGGTTCAACTCTTCTAGAGGTAAGCAAGTACTGGAATTTTCATATAACATGGATTTATTGTTCAGAGCTAGACTAGCTCCAGCAAACTCTCCTGTATATGGAGTGCTAAGCGAAAAAGCTGGTTCCTGCTGTTGTGGTGTGCCCCATCCATCAAGAAGGTTATTTCCCACCATCTGTCCATTAGGCAGCAATTTATCTTCTGAGTCAACTGGAACTTCTTCAAGCATCACTGTTACAAGATCATCATCTGCTAAGTTTTCTAAACCATGATGAACAATACTTTTGTCCTCAGGTACTTGCTGCCGTTTCTTCTCTGGAGTCCTCACAGAATCCTCTTTGTGGTGTTCTGCAGGTGTTCTGCAGACAGTGCTATCAAAACTACAATGCAACTCTGTGGAATTTGAATGTACGTTATTAAGAGGAAGATCTTCACTATTTTTACTTTGGAACTGTGAATTCAGTTCTTCTGGTACACGGGATGCTTTCTTTTCCCAGAAAACAATATGAATCTCTGAAGGAGGAACTTCAAACCTTTTATGTCTCTTGCAATATGGACCCTTTAAATCATCACATTCAAGCCAAGTTCCTGAAAAACAGAAACCAGTGCAGAGACTCAGAGACTTTTAAAATTTGTCACTATCCTCACACTTGTCAAGTATTTTTATTAACCCATTCCCCTGACAAGCAGAAAATAGAGGATTTTTTTCCTCCAGAGAAAACTGGGAGACTACCACTGTAAAAAGATCAAATACAAGAAGAACTTGCAGCAATATTATTACAGGTCAGAGTAGGTCAACCATAAAACAAAGCCAGCTAAGGGATTTTTTTGGCTGAAACATCTTGTCTGAAAATACCCTCACAAGTCTGAGGCAAGAACCACCTCTCAAATTAAGTTTCTCTATAGACCTTTTCACTGCCTGGGTAGGAAGCACAGGGGCTAAAAAGAAACTTCTCATTTCAATACTCTTGGCTCATCACCTGCAAACTGTTCATAGATCATGAAAGAAAATTTTGCAGTTCCAAGAATTTTAAAACAGATATATATGACATACAGGAGGTTCTTAACTAGGCATTTCCCAGTTGCTTCCTCTTCCCATTTTGTTTTTATTTCTGGCAGTGTGACTTTGATAATTTTCATGTTGTCACAACACTTCATAAGACTGTAACCCATGCTCTCTACAGAGGCATGATTATCAAAATACCACCTTTTCACCTTCTCCAATTAAGGATCTTCCATCAGTGGTAGAGCCATCTTACCATTAGTAATGTTTCTAACACGGATTTGTGCCTCCCACCCCTGAGGTGCCATGAAGTTCATTAGTTGTACATAGTACCATAGGTTACCTTGTTTCCAGCCAAGAATGGATGAATCACTGGTTTAAAAATAAACAATACTATTTGTTCCACAGTCATGGTCAGACTGGTTTTTTTAACTTTGACAGAGTTATGAAAGGAAAAAAAACTCTACAGCCAAATTACTTTTTCCAGTAAATGCACTGTGAGACAGCACAGTGCAGTTAAACCAACCAAAAACCTTCATTCTGAGAAACAAGTCCCCCCAGTTATTTGCAACATTTTAATATGAAGCTTAGAAGGCAGACAAAAGAAATCTTTGTTATTATATATCAACGGTTGAGACTACTGCAGTAACTCGTAAAACATTTCATGTAGACTCATGAAATATTATGGTAGATAAGAACCGTAAACTCTATCTTATCTCTCTTTTATGAAGAAATACTGAGGGAGCTGGGCCTGTTCAGCCTTGAGAAAAGAGAACGGGGAGGGGACCTCATCAGTGCCTGTAAGTATCCAGAGGGAGGTGTCAGAGGACAGTGCTGAGCTATAGGACGAGGCAACAGGCAGAGACTGACGCACAGCAAGTTCCACCTGAACATGAGGAAAAATTTCTTTGCTGTGCAGTGACCACAAACGGGAACAGGCTGCTCAGAGAGGCTGCAGAATTTCCTCATAGGAAATACGCAAGAACCATCTGGATGCCATCCAGTGCCATGTGCTCTGGGATGACCCTGCTTGAGCAGGCAAGCTGGATGACCCCCTGTAGTCCCTTCCAACCTGACCCATTCTGTGATTCTTACCATCAGGATTCAAAGACCAGCTTATGAAGTGCTTCTTATCTGTTTGGTACTGAACAACAGATGTTACTTGGTAGGTGTCTTCTTCAAATTTAAACGAATATTTCTCCAGGTTGTTATGTGGCAAGCCTTCCACAAAATGTAATGTTAATATTGAGGGTACTCTGACAAGGAAACAATAAAGAACCAGTTTATTACAATAAAACAGTGGCAAAAGTTCCTAATGCAAAAGTAAGACATCTCTAATAGTATGTGGTTCTGCCCTTACTATTCTACTTCCTCACAGACTCTTCAGATTGCATAGTAAGCACAAAGGGAAAAGAATATCCCAACTGGATATTCCATTTAATTATAGATTAGGGAAAAAAAAAAACAACACCAAATAAAGGATTCAGGGAGTGGGGAACAGTTGTAAAAAACCACTACTGTGCCATAAACACAGAAGCAAGGGACATTGCTCCAAAGTCAAATAAGTAAACAAATGATCAAACAACTTCTATCCATATCAGGGGCTGTGAAAAGGCTGACACTGGATATCAGTTGTCTGTATTTACTACTTGATAGTTAAGTATTTATGACCTAGCTCAAACACATGTGCTGATCAGCATGTTAAACACTGCTCTGTTTCATGTTTAGTAAACACTCTTTGCTATTTCAGCTTTTAAGAATGATCTAAAATCTTTAAAAGTGAGTACTGATCAGAGTTTAAGGTTTAGAATCTCTGCAAACCCACAGTAATAGTTTGGTTTCAAAAGTCATAAGTTCAATAAATGAAGTCTTAGAACTTTATGTATGTTACTTTCAAGTTCACATATTCAAACTTACTTTTCCAGGATCATCTGTCTTCTTTGAGATGTATTACCACAGTTATTACATGATCCAATATGAACAGCGTTAAGTGGGTGCCAATCAGGGATTACATTTGTAAATGTTGTAAGGGTTTTCTTCAATCTGGACACACACATACATTAAAAGAGTAAGCTGAGTTGGTGAACAGAAAACAATAAATATACATACTTTACCATGAAACAAGTCATAAAAACATTATAGCAAACCCAAATTCTATTCATGTTCATGCCATTTGTGTGGAATTCACTGTGACAGCATCGCATCCAAGTCAGCCCTGAATTCAGTTCTGCCAAATATCATCAATCACAATTTGTTTTCAGCATCCCTGTGGCCTTCAGTTTCACATTATTTGCTTTTTCTTCTTTTTAATGTTATCTCTGTTTCCTTTCCAACATAAGACAGACAGAGCTTGTACCAGGATCTGCGTAATTTACCAGCTAATACAGAATCTCAAGAAGAGAAGAAAGCAGCAACAAATTACCTGAGAATCCATGTTATACAGGACCTTATTTTTAAAAACCAGTACATTCATAGCAGAGATTACACAGAGGTTACATTGTATGAAAATACAATGTACGGGATATTAAAGTGAAGTAAAATAGTTCATTCATTAGCCACAGAAAGGACTTCCTCTACATTTAAGCAAAACTACAGTTTTCAACTTTTGAAAAAGCACAGAATGTAACAAAGGCTCTTGAAGACATCCTATTAACCAGGACTACATATTAACTTTCTAGAGTAACAGACAGAATTAATCTCATTCACTTAGGGATCTAGAATTTCATTATATAAACCTAAGATGGTGGAGAGAAACAGATGTTTATCATATTAAATGAGCTGTCTTCTGAAGGTGTCTCTCTTTTCCTGCTGACTCTAAAAGGAGCCTAAATTACGAGCTTGTACCTGTGGCTACACAGATCTAAATCAATTCTCAAAAAATTACTCCCCTGTAGCGCTATTTTAAAATAGATGTTAGAGAATCTCTGATTCTTTGTAACCCAAGTGAATATTCCAGGTATTTCTCAATAGCAGAAGTGTACTAGGCATACATTCTTTAGAACCACAACAATTTGTATACTCTCAGCAAAGTATCAGAGTGAACATGTCCAGAGACTCACACAGTTACCTATTGCTTCTTTCTTAATTACTTGTTATCAGGGCTGCTTAAGACATGGAACATAAGTAAAACTATTTGCAAATGAAAAAGCAGATCACGTAAAACTTCAACAACAAGCTTAAACCTAGAAATCTGAAGAAAACCAACTATTATATACAGATTTAAAAAGGTAAGGTAGAACAACTATATAGAAGCTACTTATACAAAAATCTCACCGGTCCTGGTATTTGTGGCCACAATGTATACATTCAAACTTCCATGAAAAGGAATGCAAGAACAGTTTCTCAGCTTGTTGATCTGCTTGTAAGAGATGCTGAAGTGCAAACACTGGATTCTTCATATTACCTTCAAAGATGGGGCAGAAAAACATGGTCACTAAAAATCTGAAATCACCTTTCAGTACCTCAAAAAGAAAGAAGATAAGCTTATTACTGTGATTTATATCTCAGTTATTATTTCAAGGCTCTATTTGTAATTTGTGTATTCTCACAGCAAAGGGAACGATCCATGTTATTAGGTTGCTATCAGTGACAATGTCATGATACAGCATAATTACAGAGATTATCTGCTCTCTAAAAAGTCAAAATGGGCAAAGGACAAACCAGTTGATCATACTGTAAAGTATGTGCAAGCCACCAACAGAAGCAAATGTATGTCCAAACTTTTTTGTATGCATACATACACATACATTTTTATGCGTGACATAAAAGGTTTACATCTAGGGTTTCCTGAAAGTAATTACTAAGACACTGCACTTATTACTTACCCAATTCACACTTCAGCTGAGGCTGAAGTTCTGTAAACATTTCCTTTCTGATGTCATTGAGCTGAGATTCTGCTTTTGGAAGAACATCTAAAGAAAAAAATACATGTGTCTTCATGTAGTCATGTAACAGGCCCCACACCTCTTCACACACACGCAGCCCAGGCATGCACTTCCTATCTGCAAACCAATGCTTTTCACAGTGACCCATTCTTGCCTAAGACTTGTTGGTAGAACAGACAATTCTTGGAATTAATCGATTAGAAAATTAGAGAAGAATTTACACAACTTACTCACAGTTTGCTGTGGTGTGCTGGCTGAAAACTACTTGATCTGACTTAAATTATGACTAAGAGTCTGCACCAACAGCTTTGTAGTAAAAATTTTTAAGGATAGTGTGACCACGCATTACAAATCCTGAAGATTCAGGGATTAAAAGAAAATTTTAAAACTTAAGTATTCAAACCAAAAGCACAGAAACTTGCTTACATGCTTTCTAAGGTTATACAACTCAAATAATAAAACATTTGAATGTATTGTCTCAGATTAAATACCAATTTCCTACGTGAGCCTTTAAAGTAGCAAAAATAATTTTTAATTTTAAAAAAACTTTTTACTTTAGATATATTAGTATTTTAATTTTGCATGTTGTTTAAACACAAATACATTCTTTAAGCACAAGCAAGAACATAACTTCTACTACACAGTCATGATCATAACCTGCAGAAATTAAAGGAAATATACAGAATAGCTGTTGAAACTGCTTATTACATATAAACTGTATATAGAAAAAAGAAGTTTCTCGTGGCTATATTGCTTTTGATTGCTTTTAAAAGCAGCTGTATGCAAAAGATACTGTAAAATTACACAGAAGAGCAGAATAATTCTACACCTATTCTCCACAAAAATACTCTTCATCCAATCCCCTCTCCGCTGTTACCCAAATAAACTAATTTGTTTTGCAGCAATTGTAATGAAAAGGTTCAAGTTCTTTCAAAACAACACAGTATTCCAACACTTAACATTTCCATTTAAGGGTTACTGCACACCAGAGCTCCTTTGCAAACACAGCCTAACAAAGACAAACATCTCAGACAGGTTCTAGGATGGCAGAGGGTTTCCCAGTAACAGCTGAGCACCTAAACTCAAGCAGCCTGACTACCTAGCAAGCACAGTATATTAACTAGTTCAGACTATTTCGGGGTTTTCTCCCTGCTTTGTAACATGGATTAAACCACTTTTGTACACAGTATTTTTTCCAGGAAAGACAGGACCTTATTCAAGTTACCTAGGGCTGTTCTGTGACTGTGGTTTACATATTCAAACACACATAGTCCAACAGCATGTCCACTGAAATTCAGGAGAGGTACTGGCTAACCAGAGAGTTTATTCTTTCTGTAACAGACCATGTCTTAGAAGTTTAGACTTATGACCCAATGGTCTAGCTCAAGAGAAATAAAAATCCCAAGACCTTAGTTTAGGAGTCTTAAACAGAATCCACAGAACAGGAAATGACTAAAAGCCACACCAGTAGAAGACAGTGACACATTCTCCACAGTTACAGTCCTCCAATGTGTTACGCCAAGCTGACCTGGTAACCTCCTGTTAAAGGTTACTGAGTACTCACTAACCCTTTCCAGACCATATGATCCAGGTTAATGTGTTTGACTGCTTCTGACTGAAGCAGGTTAGGAAACACTGTCATCTACAGCAGCTTGCAGACCTCAGGGGAAGCATTCCATCAATGAGCACAGCTGGAGCCAGAGAAGAGCTTACATTCCTAGCTTTACTATTTTCAGTGTGACAAGGCAATTGCTCATTTACACAAGGATATAAACCACAACAGATATTGTTTTGAAGATCAAGATTAGAACAGTATCCTAACATGTTAACCAACATAGGGGAAAGAAACAAAGTAAGGGCAAATTACATAAATAATTCATAATATCTTTATGTTGAATATGACAAAAAAAAATTAAGAGATGCCTGCTGTTTGATGCCTTCAAAGAGTGCATGTTTGTCCCAAGAAAAACAATTTGAGATGTTACCAGGATTTTGCTAGATAAAGTACAATATTTTGCAAAGTCATGGTAATAGTTGTATTTTGTGTCATATTGAAATAGAACGGAGGCATATATAAGTGCGCTGCACTAAATTCCACATATTTGTAGCGAATCAGTCTGACTGTGAGAAAAAAGCAGCTAAATTTACTCACCTTTTACTTTACTCCTTTTGCAGGTATTCAGAAGAATAGATGCTTGATTATAGTTTGTTAAGAGATTCTGGAATAAACATTTTCCATCGTTATATTCTTCTGTTAGAGCAGATTTTAATGTTTCTAAGTGTACCAGTGCTGACAAAATACAGTCTAACCAACAAAGATTATGTATGTTTCTCCACTGAAGACACAAACCTCTGGTTTTAGTGGGACCTTTATCCTCTTTGAGTGAAATTTCAGATGCTGTTGATAAAACCTCTGAATTTGGCAATGGTTGTGTTTTGAGACTAGAAGTCTTCGGTGGACTTTCTTGGTAGTTGTTGGTCTTGGTGGTTGTTTCAAAATCCACCTTCTGCATGCAGGACTCCACTTGGCTGCCAGGGTTTTGCTGATCATTTTGTAATGCATCGTGTAGGCTTGCCTTGGGAATACACAAACTATTCTGGTAGCCTTTCACAACAGAGTCTGCAGTAATGGTGTGCTCAACACTGAGCACATTGCTAGTTCTTGCTTTTTTTGGATCTGATTCAAAAGCAGAAAAGTCACTGGTCTCACTCAATTTCCTTTTCCTGTGAGTAGATGGAACTTGATGATTTTCAGAACCAGCAGAAGTAATTATGCTGTTTAACGGCTTATAACCAAGTGGGTAGATACACTAAAGGAAAGAAAGAAGGTTACAGCGAAATCTATGAAGCAATTTCAGGTAAACAAGAGCCAAAGAAAGTACAAAACACACTTTTAAAAATGGAGCTGAATCACAGAATCATAAAATGGCTTAGTTTGGAAAGGACCTTACAGACCATCCAGTTCCAAGCCCCCTTCCATGGGCAGGGACACCTTCTAGTGGACCGAATTGTTTAGACCCCCATCCAACCCAGCCATAGGGACTTCTGTAAAGTGATGTTTTAATTAAATCAGTACATATATTGAACATAGGTATGACAGGAAGGGTGTGTTATCCCATCACTGTCTTATAACCAAGTGTGATCTAAATCTATCAGTAGTGATACTTCAACACCACTTTTCCAGCAAATTCTTCCAACCTCTGCAAACAAGCTAATTTTGCTACGGAGAGTCCTCTTGTCTTATTCTGCTAAATCCATTCCTTTAGGATACAGATTTGACATCATCATCTCATGCCTGAGAGACTACTGGTGCCCAAACTGGCAGGGTATCTTTCAGCTAGCTCAATGACCAGGTGGCAACCAGAATACAGACAAATTCCTAATACGAATCTCCAGAACCATACTGTAATTAGTTAAAAGCAGGAAAGAATGTAAAAAACAACTCTGAGACCCATATCTAGTCTAGTTTCTACGAATTTAAGGGCACCAGTCTGTTTGGAATTGCTACACCCTCCCCACATACATGGAGCACTTAAGGGAGAGGTAGCAAAATCACAACTCAAATATTAAGCAGCACAGAAATCCAGCTACAGTTAAAATTAAAAAGGAAAAAAAAGGAAGAAAAATATGGCATTTACAATTATAAACCTATTTGCATTACCCACACTTAAAAGAGGGAAAATGGGAGACTCAGATCTGCTAGAGTTATGTACTAGTTACATGGATCACCAAATATTCACCTTCCACTCTGACTAGTACAAAGATTTATTTAGTACAATTTGCAATCCCTTGTTACATGAGAAGAACTCTCCTTTATTTCATTTTGATCTACACTTTTTAATCCTTTAGGGTAGCTACCTATGCCTACACACTGCATATACACAGGTTAGTTCTGTTTTTCCCTGTATGCAAGCAAATACCCTGCAGCACACAAGCACAGAGGGGTCCCATTTCAACAGTCTGCTCACCACCAACAAAATCATGGACTTAGAGAGTGTAACTGTTGAAGGCAAAGGCCTCTGCAGGGCCAAATAAAACTCTTTATTAGTGCAATACCTGAGGATTTTCACAAAGGAAAATAGACTCTTGGAAATTAAGGCGGTAAATTCGTAAACCTTGGATCTGACCCTTCTCTTTGCAGAGTGGACAATATTCATGTGCAGTTGTTTCCACAGGATTACAGTTCTAAAACAGAAACAAATCAAGAAAGATAAAGCAGCAAAAATTTACATATTTCATACATTATCCCAAGGTAAGACATACTTATCAAGGTACAAAATTATTATTCAACTTCTGGATATAATACAATACAATATAAAAAAGCAAACTACATTGGTTTCTTTTTTATTATTTTTAATATATTTGTATGGTAGCATGTTTTAAATAAATTTATACTTCTATTTAAATATTCAAGTAAGGTGTCTTTAGCAATACAATTATGCACATTTTATTCTACTTGAACTAAACCACAAGACCCTTATTGCAGGGAACACAAGCTCAGATCTTTGAAAGATGAATCAATTTTCATAGGAATGCAAACAGTTGTAAAAATTGTGCCAGTAAAAAAACATAGGCACATATTTAGTTAATCTTTCGCCATTGTTATAGATTTCCGTGGAAAATAATTTTGAGATTTTTTTTTTTTTTGGGTAAAATTAAGACCAATTAAAACTCTCTCAAAACAGAGAAAAATATGAACTTTGCACATATGTAAAACAAGTTTAAACTGACTTTTCCCAAATACCCCACCATGTGGAGTGTCGATTTCCCTATACCAGTCCCTTCTCCAATCACTTGCAAACCATTTGTAGTCTTCTGGGTATCCATCATTCTGAGCCACTGGCTAATTTATGTCACTTGTAACAATGTCATGACCACTAAGGATTTTTCAAAGACTCCTGAAAAATAAGAAGTGAATAAAACAATTAAAGAATAATTAGACTGAAGTTTGGGGAAAAAAATACCAATAACAATGCAGTTTGCATAATTCGTGGAAATTAATTCAGAAGAGTATTTCCTAAACTGAAAGTACATTTTTTTTGTTCTAATGCAGACTATGAACTCAAAACTTTAAATTAAGAACTACAGGGACCCAATCCTGCTCCTGTTGACTTGAAACTAACTAGATGCATGAGGATGTTGTTGAACTGCAGAGTCATCAATGCAGTACCTTTCCTTCAGCCCCAACTGTTCCCTTTTTATTACTTCACTGAAGAACATTCTCTCCCACACCATGATGTCCTTTCAACCCTATTATACAGTACAACAACTCTTTACCAAAAAAATAATTTCTCCAGGCATTCTTGAGACCAGTGTAAATACTAGTTCAACCTAAACCTACTTATAATATTTGGCAAGAAGAGACCCTACAGAACTGCACGGAATGCTAAAAACCAAGAGTGTGAATTAAAAATGCACAACAGAAAAACACAACCACTCAGATTTCAAATCAGACCCCCATGACAACTTAAGAGTGGGTCAAAATGAGATGATATCCTATTGATACTTCCAGTGTGTCCAGCAGCACTTTTCAGAATTAACTAGCTGCAGCATCTAGAGACGGTATTCCCTGACTGATGAAAACTAATGGCTGTAATAGAAGGCAAGAATGTAAAAATATCAATCTATGTGCCTAAGAGCACATTTAGCTTTTACAGTAATGTTGTAGGGTGCACAAGAAACAGCATGGTCCAGGGCTCATGCAAGGTGAAAATTAATGAATTAGCTCAAGGTATAAAAGCTTGTTGGACTATAAAGGAAAGACAAGCACCCTGACTTTTCACATAGCGGCAACAGCACTATCAAACTGCAACTCAACTCTTTTATCATATATTTAGTCTAGTCAGGAAGTTGACTTGTTTTATACAATTACAAGTTGTACAGATAACAACCTTTATCATGGAATAATTTTACATAACTTTATTTTTCAAGGGACTTTTAGTCAATTCCTTGGCATGAAGCAGCCTTAGCACTCCGGAGGAAACAAAAAACAGATCACATGACAGAAACTCCAGAGAAATTTCTCAGCACAAAAATTCAACACAAACTCAAAAGGTTAAGAACACTAAGAACCTGCAGGTTGCTCCATTTTAAGCATGCCCCTTGTTTTCATAAAACATATGTATTTCTTTGCAAGGTCCTGTTTATCCTATCAGCTCTCTCAAAAGGAAAGCAAGTTGTTTTTTTTCCGGTTGTGCTCAGTTTCTGCTACTTCTGTTTTTCTTTTTAATGCTTAAATACTGAGACGTATAAGATGTTCTGAAATGTACAATACCTCCCCCAGCTACAATCACCCAGCCAATAGTACCACAACACTGAAATAAAGACTTTTATTTCTTATGAATATAATAACATTTAAAAAAAAATAATTATCCTTTCAGTTCAAAGACAAACTACAATGGGCAAATAAAATGGGTCAGCCAATACTAGATTAACAGAGTGGTAACAAGAGGCCTGCCTGTACTCTTAAAAACTTCTACCATTACAGGAAGGTATTGGTGATCATAGCACAATGTACAAACACAGGGTGGGCATCAGATCAATACTGCCATCAAAAACAACCAAGTAAAAGACTGCCGCATCAACTACTGCAACAACTTACTGTAGCCACATGCAATAACTGCATTACAGTTTGGAAAGTACACAGGAACACACATTCAACCTTACTAGGTCATGTTTTAAACAATTAATGCTACTTTCCTTCTTTAAGTTGCAATATTGAAAAATGTAATGCAAAATATGCTACGGATGTGGCTTAATTATCACTATGCTATGGCTATGCTCCCTTGAGTAGATAAGCTGATCTAACAACTTGCTGCTGCAGAATAGGGGCATCACTTTTCTCTTTTATTTTCCTTCCCCCCACTTTCCCTGACAGCTCTTGTCCTCATCAGACTTTCTATGAACTAAATGAACTCACAAAACAGCAGAAAACTTAGTAAAGCACAAGTTTTTTCTGCTATTCCAGGCACTTAAATTTGCCTATGAAAACTCCAATGACTAGGGAAGGCAGAAGATAGAAAATAAGGAAAAAATGAAGGATTAGAGATGTATGGGCTTAAAATAGAACAGTTACATGTCTAAAGAACTGGCTGGATGGCCACATCCAAACAGCTGCAGCTCAACATACCAAGCACAAACCACTAATGAGTGGTGTCCCTCAAGGGCCCATACTGGAGCCAATACTGTTTATTATCTTCAGCAAAGACACACAGACTGTGGGATCTGGATTCTGCCCCTCCAGCCTGCTCTGGTGAGATCCTACCTGAAGTGCTGGGAACTGAGTAATGATGTGGACCTCGCTGGAGTGAGTGTAGAACACCTCTCCTACAAAGAAAGGCTGTGGGAGCTGGGATTGTTCAGTCTAGAGAAGAGCAGGCTCTGGGGAAACCTTACTGCAGCCTTTCAGTGCTTAAAAAAGGCTTACAAGGAAGATAGAGACCTTTTACTGGGATCTGTAGTGACAGTACAATGTGCAGTGGTTTTAAATTTAAAGAGGGCAGATTTAGATTGGATTAAAGGAAGAAATTCTCTGCAATCAGGATGGTGAGAGGTAGCTCAAGGAAGCCGTGGATGCTTCATCATTGGAAATGTTCAAGAACAGGTGGGACAGAGCTTAGAAGAACCTGGTCTAGGTGGAAGGTGTCCCTTAGGAGGGGGATTGGAACTAAATCATCTTTAAAGGTCCCTTCCAGCCCAAACCATCGCATCAAACGATTCATAGAAAAAGGGACCTGGGCCTTTTTGACAGTAACTGTATCTTGTGAACAGTACCTTACTGCAATCAGTTACAAACTGCAAAAAGCAGGCAACAACTTGTGATTACACTACAGTAAAGAGAACATCTCCTTGTTTAAAGGTTAAAAGGACATTTAAAAATAACCTTTTTGTCTGCCACCTTACAAGTCTTGTTTCCTTCCTCAAGGGGATATTGAAAAGATTAAAAGAAACACATATGAAGAAAAAGAAGCGTTGTTAGTTATCTTTCCATTCTGTACACAATAAGCAATCAGAGTATTAAGGTTTTTCTTTATTTGAGGTCATAACTACAAACATTCAAATCCCAGTCCTTCCTTCAAAAATCGACAGTTTTAGCCATGAAATGTATTTTGTTACATCTCACAGTAAAGTCATTCCTGTGAGACAGCAACTCTCTCTCCAGCACAGCCTGTAAGTACTGGGCAGAACTGCAAGGCTCTGTGGTGTGGGCTAACATGAATTCCTTTTCTGAAAACAGCCTAACACAGACTAAGCAAATAAAATTAAAGTTGATGACATTGCAAAACAAACCAGGGCAACATCATTACTGCACTGTTCTAAGAGTTTCTTCTACAGGCACACTTCTCTGAGACCTCCACACTAAATGCCTTTATGGGTGTATGACAAAGGACGGGGACTACGTTTTGCTGGCAGATCATTCAGTCCCTCTGAAACAAAAACGTGAGTGTAGGAAAAGCACAGCCTAAACTAGCGCAGTTTATTACAGCTGCAGCTAAGAGCAAGGCTTCAGGAAGGCAGGCGGTCTGTGTCCCCGGGCAGCGGCAATGAGAGGCCCGGGGGGTGGACGCCAACTAACCAGGCGTAGGGCAGGGCCGGCCCAGTGAGGGCTGCTGCCCTCCCTCCGTCCCTCCCACACCGAAACGTGCCCGGCTTTTTCAGACAGACCCACGGGCAAACTGCCTCCTGAGTTCCTACTCCACATCCAGAGCGATCCACGCGCTAGGAAAGACTGCAGAAAAAAAAGCGTTCACAGAGTTAATGGCTGAATACCAGAAGACCGTCCCGGGGGCGGGTGCGTGCGGACACACGCGGTTCGTCCCCGGGTGCATCTCTGAGCGAGCCGCGGAAGGCCCGCGCCCTTCCCCGCGCTGCTACTGACATGAAATACTCAGTCGGCATTTCGGGACCCGCGAGACGCCCGCGCTCTCCGCCCCGGCCGCACCGAAGGGACCGGGACAGGCCGGGCCCGCCGCTCCCGGCGCCAGCCGAGCCCCGGCCCGCTGTACTCGGCGGCCCCGCTCTCACCTGCGGCCGCCGCTCCCGGCTCCCGCCGCTGCCGCGGACCCCGCCGTGCGCGGCTCCCACCACCCGCCCGGCGGCCGCCGCTGCGCAGCTTCCGGCGCGCGCCCGCCGCCATGCGGGGCCGCCATGCGCGCCCGCCCCGCTCCCGGCAGCCAGCGGGGCGGAGCCAGCGCCGGGCGGGCCCTGGGCTGCGCCGAGCGCGGCCGGCAGCGCCCGAGGTACTTCCCGCTCCCTCCCTCGCTCCTCCGCGCCCCTCCGTCACTCACGCGGCGCGGTGGGAGGGGACGGCGGCGGGGGCCGGCCCTGCGGCGGCTCCCCGGGCAGGGAGGGGCCCGCACCTGCTCCCCCCGCGGCTGAGGAGGGCCGGGAGGCGGCGGCCCCGCAGCGCTCGGGGAGGTGGCGGGAGGGGCCGCGCCGCTGCTCGGCGCGGTGCCCGGGGCGGGGAGTTGATGATTAACCCGCGGGCCGTCGAGTACCTGCCTAAAATCGCGCCCAGGGTGGGGTTTAACCTTGTCCCAGGCTCGGTGCCTCCCGTGTGACTCTGCCCGAGACCCTGGGGCGGGCAGTTCTGCTGCTGCCGCCGAAGCGCCGCAGGGATGCGCAGCTCCGTGTTGAAAAGCTCTGCTCTAAATCTCAGCCTAGAGCTCGCCTCGCAGTCGTTTTTGGAGGTTTCAGGCTCAAGAGGTCGAGGTGATGTGGGGGTCTCGGCGAGCGGCTCTGCGCCAGCAGCCGCGGGCTGCAGTAGCTCGAGTGTTTGTGGCTGGCACTTGAATCCATGCTGGCCTCTTTTCCTCGAGCTGAGCTGCAAGGAGCTCAGCAGCTGCGGCATTTAGGTCAGTGCTCCGCTTCTCTTGCGTCAGGAAAGCTGTCAGTGCGGCCCCAGCCTCCTGCTGCCCGGGGCTGCGGGAAGGAGTGAGTCAGGAGATTGTTCCACTGATAGCACAGAAAATACCTTCTCTCCTGCTGCCTGCCTCTGCTTTCCTGACACGCTGCTCCTGCTCGCGTTTTTAAGAAGCGCTTAGCACTGTGTGATTTGCATTGTGAAATGATGGCTTGCTATAACGGGTCCGCCGTGACATCCGTAGGCTGATTTTTTGCTGTAGTTATTCCTTTAATTCGTGCAGCGGTGTTGTGAAGGTTGAATGAATGTTGGAGAGTATTTTGTTCTATTGGAGGAAGTTTTACGCCTGACTGCAGTGAAATGTATGAAGAACTGTGTCACGAGCACTTATTTTTAGATTGATGTTGGGGTTTGTTTCGTTTGTGCTTTGATTGTGGAGAATTTTTTTTTCTGTGTACGTTCATCAGGAGTGTAAAGCACTTTTGGCTAGTAGAAGGAACTCAGTTACGCTACAGTCATTGACATGGGGGTTCCTACACATACGGAGTGCATTTGATATGTATTCAGTCTCTTTTCCAGTGGCTCTGTTTAACTGCTGAAACTGGTCAAATAATGCAATCTACTGAATAATACAATGTAGTAGTTTCCTTAGGTAGTTGTATGTATGCAATGGTTTTTCTCTTGGGATTTTGGGACTCTCAGAATATTGTGTTTTTAGCCCTAGTAATACTTATGGTTAAAATACAGTGGATGTACAAAAATTAATGCAAGTTCTGTTCATTAGTATGAAAGTTAATATAAGTTCTGTTTATTAATTTCAATAACAAATTTTTAGCTTCTCACTGTAGGGTTTTTACTTTTCCCAGGGGTGACTGGAGTCTACCATTTTATTTTGGCCTTCCACAAATTTTTTTTTCAAGCCTAAGAGAGAATGTGGTAAAAGGTGTTTACTTGTGTGTGTTTGTGCTCTGGAAGAATTAAATAGATGTTTTTCCTGCTTCTTAGCATGGGCTGATTTTGAAAAAGCTCTAGTACTAGATGCCAGTTCTCTGGTAAGTTAGAATTCATGACTCAATATTGTTAAGATTTTTTAAGTTACCTAATACCTTCATTCTCTACTTTTGTCTCTTTCCTCCCTCCCACCCCCAACTTTTTTTGCAAATTAACTTATATTTGGGGACAGACATTTTAGCAGGGTCTAGATAAAAATACTTTGCAATGAGGGTGGTGAGAAACTGTCAGGTTGCCAAAGAAGTGGTAGATGCCTCATCTGTGGAAACATTCAAGGTCATTTTGGTCAGGGCTCTGAGCAACCTGTTCTTGTAGATGTCCGTGCTCATTGCATGAGGTTGGACTAGATGA
This sequence comes from Catharus ustulatus, assembly GCF_009819885.2. NCBI lineage: Eukaryota > Metazoa > Chordata > Aves > Passeriformes > Turdidae > Catharus > Catharus ustulatus. The sequence continues at coordinate 52,480,246 of NC_046222.1, read as the reverse complement.
GCTTTAAAGGTCCCTTTAAAGGTCCCTTCCAACCCAAATTACTCTGTTACAAACTCCGGTATGTTTGTATGCTCCTAAGTGCCACAGTAGGATTTACTGGTGTCCTTTCTTTTCTCCTCTCTGACATTCAAGTTGATTAAAGTAAAGCTTGTGCCAAAGACAGAATCCAGAACCCGAGTTTTTCCATATGCTTGAGGAATAGAATTTGCGTGTTGGCAAAGAAAAAAACCTGACTTTTCATCTCATTTTACCGTAAAACTTCATTTGTGCTGAACAAAACAACCCTGTAGTAATAATTACTACGTGATGCCAACTCCACAGTCACTAGGAATTGATTTGAGTGTTCCAGATCTGGGCTGGTAATGACTTTGGGATCTACTGTTTGCTCAAACGGAGTTTTGTCTTGCATGTTGTGTGGATTTGACTAGATTTGGTTTTGATTTAAGTCACAGTGCATGAGCACATGGCTTATTTCTTGTTTCATAAATTTCCATGTACCTTTTGAAACTATTTTCATAACATAGAAAAGAATTAGGAGGGTTTTAAGATACGTGAACTGAAGGAGCTTCAAAAATTGTAAATGAATGAGCATCCAGGTCTGACTTGACTTCCTGAATCAAGGGATCATCCTCTTGTTGCGCTCTGTTCAAGCATAATTTGCCAACTTTGTGATTACACAGACACAGTGAAGACTCAGAGTCTCCCCCCAAACCCCAAGATGAGCTCTTGAAATGGCTGTTGCTTAAGGCTACGTATATATATGTATATATGTGTGTGTGTGTGTATATATATATATGTAGTGCTTTTAAAGAGTAACAAATTTGTATAAGAAACCATTATACTCAGGCTGAGAGCATATGCTATTCATGTGTGTCTTCTAAAAATATTTTCACATGCAAATTACACACCCACTGGCTGCTCAGCTCTAACCATGTTGTTGCTGCATGATGGTCCCTGAGAAACTGAGAATGGAGTGGAAGGTACCAGCTGAAAACTTTTGCTCTGAAGGTTTAGTTTCTTGGATTTTACTTTTGCTTGAACTTTCCTTCTTTTTCCAAAACCTAACAAAACAACATTTCCAAAATGGCGCTTTGAAAGTTTAAATCTTAATGTAAGAATAATAAAGTAACTAAATATATATATACCTCTTTTTTTCTGTTCAATGCTTAAATATGTTAATATGTTCTGTTTTTCAAGGACAGATCACAAGAAAGTCATCGTCTCACTTAGATAGTTTTTTTTATATATGAAGTCAAGGTGACATGTTTGTAAATTTTCTTGTGTTCCTCAACTATTTTTAAGCCCACAAATGAGTAACATTACTGATTTTTCTATGGATGCGTAATATCCTTTGGCTATTGCAATGCAGTATTTTAACCAAAGGGATGGAGATCTTTTCTAAGACAGATATTCTAATATCAGTAGCTAAAATAAGAGACCAGGTTTTTTGTCAACTGCTGCCTGTTTAAACCCTTTATTTTTCCGGAGTAAAAACCTCTTATGTTTTTAGGACTCATTTTCAAAAGTACAGGTTAAAAAAAAAAAGAAGTGTTGCATTTTTCCCTACTGTGGTGCCTGTGGCCTTGACAGAACAGGAAAAATTTGTATATTGCTCTGAGGTAAATGTAGACTTCTTTTTTCTTCTTGTATCTTATAAGTGCCTCTTATTTTCTCATCCTTAACAGGAGTACATTTTTTACTGTGTAGAAAGAAAGAAGCTGAACACTTGACACCTGATTCAGTACTCTCAGAAATCACTGCAAAGATTTCCTTTTGGAAATCACTGTTGGCCCTCAAAATACATTCTTAATTTTCATACGATTCTTAAAGTTATTTTACCTCCATTTCCCACAGCCCATAGGCTTCTGACCCCATTATAACAAGGAACAATAGCCAGGAGTTAACTTAGTGTCTCTTGTGTTTTCGGAAATTAATTATTTTCAGGAATATTTCTAGTGGTAAAGTATCAATGATGAAATGATTGTTTCTGAAACCTGTGGGAAGCTGGGTGGTATCTGATATCATCATGGTAGTTTTATTGAGCATTTGTGTCCTTAGGAATCTTCCAGTAGTTATGTTTCTGTGGCATTGTGGTGTTGCATTGCTAGTCTTGTGAAAGTTAGCAAAAATAGAACTTAATGCTGATGGAAGGATTTGGATGGGACTCAGCATGAAGGTAATACAACAGCAGTCAAACAAAATTCATGCCTCTGTAGTGGCAAATATATTGGCTAGCTTGATGTTAAGGACTTGAAAAACTGATGTGAAAGTTTGGAATTGCATTGGTTAAAAGACTTTCAAAGTAAGGAGGACTACAGCAAGCCAAGTGTTTTGAAATTAAATGAACAAATAGTTAATGCTTCCCCAGACGTGATAAGCTGGTTTCTAGTTTCATACATTAATTGCTCTTTTAAGGCATGTTATGTTTGATGCTCCTTTTTTGTTTGCCCTTTACACTGGTTTTCTCTTCCTCTGTATGAAAGTCTGAAATTTCTGAGGTGGTTTTAGATTTAATTGATTGACTTATAGCAGAATTCCAAGATGTATTATCAGGAAGGTTTGATTAATTCTGAGAATAGTGATTTTCAGCAATAGCTGCTAATGACAGTGTTGTGCAGGAATTTAGTAAATCTGGGATGTCTACAAGGTGTTATCATTCTTTTGTGTGTTTATAAAAGGGAAATTAATACCAAATTACATCTATGCAAGTAAACAATAATTGATATAATGACGCTTCTAGAAGAATCTTAGTTGTTTCATTCTGTTTTCAAAGTAACTTTAAAGGCTGTTTTGTTTTCTTGAAAAAAGAAGTGGTACTCAAACATATTAAAGTTGAACCCTTGTGAATCTTGGGGAAAAAGAATCCAAATATCTTGGCTGCAGAACTGGGTTCCTATGTTAGCAGAGTGAAGAATATTAAATAACACACTTGCTTTCCAAGAAATTGGCCAGCTCTTTTCACATTCCATAATGTGCTTCAAGATATTTTTCATGTATTCCAGTACTTTCAGAAGAAAGGAGTCTTGTCAAGTAGACTGATTCTAAGTTTGTAAGATGTCAGTTGGCACTGGCAAGGGAAAAAAGAGCAATGATCCATTGTGTGGAGTTTAAAAGTGGCAGATTATCCATTCTTACTTACCTATCTAAACTTACACTGACATAGCATTCCCTGTCCATTAGCGACTTTCCCCTCTGCTACTTGAAGCACTTGAGCTACATTTTATCACCATTAGCTTGTGGTTCTCTTCTTGTTTAGTCTTGGAGGTTTTTTGGGTTCGGCAATCCCATTTGGTTAAACATCTTGTGTAAGGATGCTGGTATTGTTACTTTACACTGTGTGTGAACAGAGGCTCCAGCTTCTGGCATCTCTTTCGAGTAAGTGTTGCGTAAATACGAAGAAGGATTGATGATTATTCTGAAGAATTTAAAATGCCTTTCCTGTCTCCTCTTTCTGGAATTGCCAGGATATTGCATACTTCCCTGATTTTTCACAGAGTTGTCTAAAGGATTTGTTAAAGTTGGTAGGACTAATTCTGTGTAAACTTAGAGCCCTTGCAAAATCTTTCCGGTTTCTGAATTACCCTGTGGAGTTTTTGTGTGGGGTTGGTTTTTTTTTTTTTTTTTTTTTTTTTTTTTTTTTTTTATATCTGAAAAATTTATTTTTCTATGAAGTCATTCCTTATGTAGAGCTAATGAAAGAAAATAATTTGTCGTTATTAAGGTGTAGGACACAGATATTTTTATATGACAGTTTTTATTTGCTTGTGATGCTGAATCACCACATCTTCACTTTATTATACTGGTTTCTGTAAGGATGCATATGATTCGTCACCCTCAAAAAAAGAGACATTTTGGGCCTGGAGACCACTACCCTTTTCTAAATAAATTATTTTTAAATGTTTAAAATGTTTTTAATGCATTTTTTCTGTAATTCTTGGACCCTGTGTTAGCAAAGGGTGTGGGGAGTGGATGAGTGGGGTCATGGTAGTGACAAAAAAACTACAGTAATTTCACGAATACAAGCCACACCATTTTGACTAAAATTTTGCTCCCACCCCAGAAATGTGGCTTACACTCAGGAGTGGCTAATATGTGAAAAATTTTCTGAAATTTCCAACCCCAGAAGTGCCGCCGAGGTGCTGAGCCAAGCACCTGCCAGTAAAACCCGGGATTGCGCAATTGTTACAAATTGGTTACTCTGTTGCGTGGCAGGTGCAGGCGGGCTCTGTGCCAGCGGTGTGTGGGGGGGAAGCGGGGGGCTCCCTCCTGCCAGCCCCACGGCCCGAGGGAGAGGTTGGGGGGTTCCGTTCTGCCATCCCCGTGGCCCGTGGTGGGGGGCGGGGGGCTCCTGCCCGCACCTGCCACCACAGGAGCAGGCAGGCTCCGTCTCCACCTGCCGCCACTGCCACGGGAGTGGAGGGGCTCCGTTCCCGCCTGCCGCCGCCGGGCAGCGCTGGACCGGGGCAAGTGAGCCCAGCAGCAGCAGCAGCTGACCCCAAGCGGCCCCGCCGAGCTGGGCCACCTGGCCGCGTCGGCAGCCCCAAGCGGGCCGAGCCTGCACAGCCCGAGCTGAGCCAGTAAACCCCATGATCCTGCGGTTCTGTTACTATTTGGCAACTTTGTTGCACGCGGGTCCTCGCTGTGAACAATGGAGCGGCTTATAATCAGGTGCGGCTTATTTATGGACAAAGAACGAAATGTTACCGACACCCGGAGATGCGGCTTATAGTCAGTGCGGCTTGTATTTGTGAAATTACTGTATTACCTTTTTTCCCTCTAGCCTAAAATATCAATAGTTCAAAGCTGAAATAAAATACTGCTGAGTTCTGGTTTGCTGGTGTAAATTTAGCACCTCTCTTGAGTGTTGCAACCCATTGGCTTGTAAAATACATTTAATTGTCCTTTTCAGCCTGATAGTGCTTTTTCCTTATATCAGAAATGTTATTAACTAGCCACACTAGTCATTTTTATATAACCTGTGGTGTGCTAATGCAGAAGTTTTGAGGTGTGCTAATGTCATTCTCTATAAGCAGTACAATATAAATGACACAATTCTTTTTTTTTTTTTTTGGTTACTTTATTCCTAGATAAGTTGTCCATAATTCTGCACTCAGAACCAATCACCTGCTTTTTATATGGCATCAGCACCTAGCAAGATGTGGGCTTGTCTGTGTTTAAACATACCATGGGGCATCTCCTTGCAATGTGTTCTCTCTTCCCTCAGACATGGTGCCAGGACAGGGACTTGTTGCTTGGTAGTCAGGTATTGACCTTCTATTCTCAAGTAGAAGTATATTCCTATAAAAGGTTGCAAACATGGAAATGCAGTTAGTTTCATTGCAAACAACTATTCTAAAGTAATTTTTTTTCTTTCTAAAACATCAAAGCCATATAGTTTATTGTTAAAAGAGGACTTACATATTTAGTAGAATCAATTACTCACCTTTATTAATCAGAAAAAATATTGAAGTTTCTTAATGCGAGTATAAAATAAAGATATGTAAGGTTGAAATTTGCTGGTGTCAGTTTGAGAATCTGACTGACCTCTCACTTTTGGCTTTAGAATTGCTGGCTTGATTGTTGGCTTTTGCTACTTCCTACCTGCATCTTGGAACCATGTCCCTGTCTTTCATGAGTTTGTGGTTGATGTGGATGCACCATCCTGTGAGCTAATTTCTGCTGCTTATACACTGGTGGGAAATTTAACTCTTTTTTGTGGATATGTAAGAAAATTGTTGGACTGTCCTGCTGTTTAAGTGAATAAGGTCAAATAGGGACAGGCCCTCTATTCAGTCTAGCAAACAGCAGTGGCTACTAATGAATGCTTCGGGAAGGCATGTAAATAATGTCTGGAAATGTAGAGTTTAAAAGAACCCAGTGTTTTAAAATGCCTTTTGAATGGTCCTGGGACCAAGGTTAACAAAACTGCTAAAGTAGATTTCCCTTTTTCTACATATTCTGCTATTTATTTCTTGTTGTTGCCACTTAAATAGTGCCTATATTGTTTGCGGTAGTGTCCACAGCATTAATATTTGAAGTTACTTACAATAGCAGGTGTTAAATGTTCAAATTAAATCATTATTTAGAAGATGAGCTTTTTGATATTTAGTTTGTTTGAAAGCGTTCACATATTGTTACACAGCATAGATAGACTGTCGCTATTTCATGCTTCAGAACAGAATATATTACTGAACTAAGATAAGGGAAATTTCTTCTGTAATTCTGCTTGTGTCATTGGGTAACCATGGTTTTATAAAACATTTCAGCTTTTTTATTATTACTTGTGGATTGTTTCAGTGAGGGTTTCTTAATTTTATTTTTTTTTTGTAATTAGTAATGCTGTACCATATTTCATGCATGAAAGAAAAGTGTAAACTTAAACACAAATCCAAAATGGAGGTCCTTACCAGAGCAAAACTGAAGGAGAAAAAAATATGGAAGTACTAAAGCAGAGGTTCCCAAGTTTACTCTGCTGAAGTTTGGCACTGACGTTGGTATCTAAAGGACTGTTGGTGCCAGTGGTGTTAATTTCTCTTCATAAGTATTTTTTAGGTTTATAGGTATTATCTCAGGGCAGAACCTCTATCCTACATTCTTCAGCCTGTGAACCACCTGAAACCAGGACCCAGCTTTGTGCTTCTACCTTGCTTAGGGGTTCATCACCCCCTATTTCCCTCTATCCTTTTGTCATCTCTCAAAATCTATCCCGGTACAGCAGGTCCCCTTGGAACTGCTCTCATAACAGTACCTGATTGGAAGACATTTGAAGTGAAATGCAAGTGTGGCACTGGTTCTGAGTGCAGCTGTAAGTGCTATAATGTTCCATGCTTAGGAATAATGTGCGGCAAGTGACTGGTCCCACAAACCCTTCTGCAGATAAGTAATCCTGTCAAAGGCAGTTGAGTGCATTTGATTAAGGATTACATGTGATTAGTGGTCTGCAAGGTTAAGAGTACAACTTGTATCATTAATGAGTATTCACATATTAATGCTGCTTTGAGCAGAGATTGAACTAGATGACCTCTGAGGCCTATTCCAACTAGAATGATTTTTTGATTATCACACTTGTGTTATGCAAATAGATACTTCCTTTATAAAAAAATCTGTTAATTGGATAAGCTAAACTCTGGTAAGTCACTGCTTATTTTACCTACTTGCATCATGTTGTAGCATGGAGTTGCAAATTTGATCCAAGTTACAGATTTAAAACACTAAGAGGAATACACCCATGCTTTTTTGTGTATTGCTTCATGTTCTCGTATAAAGATTTATGTCAGATTGAATTCCTTGTGTAGGAATTCTTTCCTAGCATACAGTTGACTTGTTCTAAAATTAGTCCAGAATAGAGTGCCTGAAAATTTGATGCTTTATGTGTAATTGAGGTGTGTGAATGGATTAAAACTTGCTCTGCCGAATTCAGGTACCGCTAGTACTGAGACTACAGTAACAAAGGCATCACTGCAGGTTAGCAGCCTAAGAAAGGCTTGAGGCCCTAAAAACTTTCCAAAGCAAGGACTCAGAATGTGAGAGGGCATTCTTATATTTAAAAAAAATCCCAAACCCCCTACCACCCCAACAAACCAGCACACACACCCTCCCCATTAGAATATACTATGCAGAATCTGAATATTATGTAGATGTTGAGACACAGCTGGATCACTTTAATAAACAATAATCCTTCTCATGTGCAGGGAATCATGGATTTTCTTCCTGTGTCTGGATAAAATTTGTAGCTGTTGATACCTCTATAACTGTTCTTGTTTAGTATTGTTAATTCCTTACTTTTAAGCAAGAGGTTGGTGGTAAGAGAGGAAGTCTCTAAACTGTAAAAGGCCAATCACTTCCACTTGCATGCAATTAGAAATGTTTTTATGTAACATTTTAAGCCTCCTAATATTTGAATTAATCTCTGTAACAGGCTGTTGTCATGTCTTACTGGTAGCAGTGTATTTCAGGAAAACATTTGGTTGTATGCTTTATTTTAAAAATACAAGGATGGTTAACCTCACAAGTAATGTGTTAAGGACCTGGCAGGTCTCTTGGGCTTTTAGGGAGTATAGAAAGCAACTAAAAGAAATAAGAGGTGCTAGGAAGGAGTGGAGTTACTTCTTTATGCTGCTTGTCACCACAAGGATATTGTGGGCATTTTACTCTTTTCAAATAATGTTGATTGGATGTTATCTGATTATGGGATTAGGGAAGCAAAAGACTGAATGCTAGAATAAAGTGCTGAAGACTCCTATGGCACAAGGACTCAGTGCTATTCATTCATTTAGTGGTTCTAAAGGATGAAGTGGCTGATCTGCTAAGAAGCATGCATCTCGTTAGGATGAGATGCTGTGCCAGAAGACCGGAAGCTGTCAAGTGCTGTACATACTGTACTTTTAAACTGAACACAAGGAGCAGAGCTGGAATTTGCAGACCAAGGACTCTTATTTTAATGCCACTTGAGTAGATTTGAATTCTGCACGGATAGTCAAGTAGTTCCGTGAGCACAAGATAACAACAGCTTTCTATGCAGTTGCATCTTGGAGGTAATGAAAAATACCAGCTGCAGCTGGGGTACTCGTAATGCGTCTCTTACTTGTGTGCTTGTTCCCCAATAACAAAAGCATAGGCTGCAGTCTGTACTTCAGTTTGGTCTGTTTGTGGGTTGGTCTTCTATATCTACTTGCTCAGTACTTTGGATTTCTGAAATATCTAAATTCTTATTAAACTGTAAATGACTTTTCAATTTTCCTTTTTGATAAAATTCAAAATAAGGTAGTGGATTTGAAGGTTAGAAAAGGCCAGGCCTAACCTAAGCAGACATGTTAAACTGCATTAATCTCTTCTGTGTTTAGGAGTCTAAACAATGACTGAGTTGCTTCTGGTGTTAGTAGACAAGAGAGGGATGGACCCACATATTGATAGACTCACGCACCCTGTTTAGTTCATCCCACCTTAAACTTGCAGTGTATGGCCTTTGGCAGGAAATTGGACTGCAGGCAATTTTGGTGAGGCTCTACAAGTCATCATTTTTGATGCCATTGTGGGGATGATGACCAGTGATGCAGAGGTGGAACTGAAAGTTAAAGCAGTCCAGTAGTACACTATGCTGCTTTCGGTGGCAGAGCTGTGATTTACCTTGTAATTTACATTCAGGTGACAACTGCAGTTTCTTAAGTGCTGACATTTGTAGCTGCAATTAGCTGTGTGGTCTTGTTCCCTCACTTTCCCTCCTATTGTATTAGCACAGTGATTTGTGCCATCATGCAGTGACTGGAATCAGAAAATTGATCCTGACTTTGAGAGGGGTCTGTGGCAAGCAGCAATTTCTAATCCAAGCTAGTTCCTCACTCTAATCTAGTGGGTGTCTCCACCAGGAGATGGGATCGTGACCCAAAGATCAGAACAAGCAGCAGGAGGGTCCTCTCTCTTTGAACTGGCATTTTTCCAGAAATGATCATCAGATTATGCCTCTAGAATCTGTGACTCATCTTGCCCTCAAGTAAACATCCCAAATAAAATACTGCATACGTTCTGTAAAATTAGAGAAAGTTGTGAGAAACTTGAAGGCAGTCTTCCAAAACCATCTGTATTAACATGATGGTGGTAGATGATATTTAGTGTTTTTAGCTACAAAATAATTTCATGCTGGAAGGAGTAACTTGAACCACTTGAAGATAATTCTATATTACAAGCAAGTGTTCTGCAAAAATGCGTGTATCATTACAGATACCTAGGTGAAAGCTTCTTTGAAGAGAAGAAATATGTAAAGTATGAGAAACATCCCTAAAATGTACTGAAATGGTGCTCTGCAGTAGCATTAAATGGAAGTTCCTTATCTGGACATCTCAGCTTAGATGAACTCTTCATCTGGTTTAATGAATTTTTTATACTTTATCAATCACTGCATATATATACCCTTTATGTGTTTTGAATGCTATTGTTAAGTAACAAGTTCTTGAAAACAAAGTGAAGTATTTTAAGTAACTTTGCACCAGAAAAAGTTGCTGTATTTCTTGCTTTCAGTTCAATTACTTCAGATGATCTGTAAATTTTCAATAATGGCAATACATTCATTCTGCCATTTGGAGGAGCCTGTGCCACAGAATAATGATCTGAAGAAAGCTCACTTATTTGCAAGGAAGAGTCTTCATTTGGGAAGTAGCGCTGATGCAGCTCAAGGGTGCTTTTCCAAGTCCAGGTAAGTTTTCTTAAATTATATTTACTTAGGTTTGTATGCTGGCATTTAATTTACATTAGCATGTATGCTGTGTCCTGTCAGAGCCTTTGTGTTGGTCATATGAGAAATGAAGTATGTTGAAATTAAAAGGCACATGTAGGAGCATGCATACTTGTGAGTGAAGCAAAATAATCTGGAAAATAATTTTAGCATCATTTATTATCTATGGAGTAGCTGTCAATGGAGGTTATGGTCTTAATGACACAATTCCCTTTTGGTGCGTGCTTTTTCAGATTTGTGTTTATTGTATAAATTCAGTATTTTGCAAAGCCTGAGTTGTTGTTTTGGATCAAAATGTTAGTTATTAAGTCTCAAGTCATTCAGAGGCAATAAAAAGGAATTCACAGTTAGCTTTTATAACTTAATAATGACTTCACTGCACAAGTTAGTTTCTAGTCATATTCTGTATGGGAACTGTATGCAATGTACATTCAATAAGAACTATTAGCAGTAAATTAATAGTGAATATTTAAATAGGCATTTGAATTTATTGTGTTCTCATTGCAAACTGCAATTCTCTAGCTGGCTATGGATTTGGTGTTCCAACCAGCAGCCAAATAAATGATAATTTGAGGGAAAAACCCAAAAGCCAAATGCTTCTTATCAGGTAGAGTACAGTTTGCCAGCCTTTTCAGTGGTACACAAATCAAGACTCTTTTAATGGCATCTGTCTACTTTCGTAGACAAATTATTAGTTGAATAACTGGATCGCTTGCATCTTTCTAGATGGATGTATATCTGAGAAGCCTTAACAATATCATTTGTCTTGCTAAAAATCCCACAGAATTAAATGGATTTCAAATTTCTCAAATGTATTACTGTTGTATCTTTTGGGTCTGGAATCAGAGGCTCCTGTTCTGTGTGTTTTCAGTCACGTTTGACTTCCTATCAGGGCCTTCCTGGTAGAGGACTCATGCTGAGAACTTTAGTGACATAGAAAGAGCCTTACTTTTTTTGAGTGTAAGCCTTTACTTTAGTCCCCTCATACTTGTAGGAAACATGAAGATACTGTTTTAAATAAATACTTTATTACTGTAATGATTAATTAGAAGTCAGAAACTAGTTTAAAAATGCTTTTGAACTGTTAGTATACTCCAAACAGGAATGGCAGTAGTGAATAGGAAGCTCTTGCTTCAGTGTACTTCTAAAAATTGAAATGCGTGACAGTAAAATCATCACAAACCAAGATTAATTCTGGAGATAGGGTTTACAATTTCTGGTCCTATTTTGCAGTATGAATGCTATGAATAGTGTTCACCAGATACAATTTTAATTTTTTTTAATGATACAAAATTATAAAAACTGAGGGCTTTGGTGTATCCAAACTTATTTTTATGTAGTTGAAGAACAATATTTATTCTTAAGCTTACTGAGTCCTGTTGGTGAGAATCTATTCTGGCTGCACATGAAGTAAAACTTCAATGGAACACAGTTCCATTGAACCCAAAGTAGGACAAGAATAAAACAGAAGCCAAGTTCAGTATTATTCGTAATAATGCTTATGATGGATATTGACAGAAGCAAGTGTATTTTTTTTCAGACTCTTTCAGCAGAACTATTATTTTCCTAACACAACCTCTGGTACAAGGATAAAATTGGATAAAGGAACAGAGTCCTGTATCTGAAGAGTAAGAAGGTAAGGTATTTGAGATTATATCATTTCAGCAAGCAGTTAACAGTAATTTCATTTACTTGTTACTTTGCATACAAATATACAAAAATACTTGATTCATCATGCATCAAGAAGTCTCAGACATTTTATATCAGTTCCTTTTTGTTAGTTGGGCTTTTTTTCCCCTTTTTATCTCATGGGTGGAATTTCTGAAAACATTCAGCCCTTCTTTCTAAATGTGTTTTCTGTGAAATCAATGAGCTGACCTGAGTGGGAATGAAGGTTGGTTTATCTTTGGTGAGACAAAGTTAAGTTGTCAATAACTGTTGTTGAAATACCATCCTTCAAATGCTATGTCCTTGACATTCAGTGGATGAGAATCTCAGAACTGACTACTGGGAACTCCCAAGCTACAGATCAGGTAAATAACTTCTTTGGAGGAGGAAATGAAAGGTGTCTTCTTTTTAAAATTACGATAATTAAGTAGCAAAGTGTGCAACTTAAACTATAAATATTTCCCACTTAACATTTAATTTAAAATAGACATGTCTATATTTGTGAGAGGTTTTGTTAGTTGCCGTTTGAGCCCTATATAATTATCTAACATTTCAGCAGGACTGGTTCTAAAGAGGACTTCTTTACTGGCACAGAACATGAATGTATAGATCTAATCCTATTTTCCAACATGAACCTGTGGGTAGTTGGTCCAACTACTGATTTCCACTTTGCAAAGACAAAGACGGCTTTTGGTATTGAGTATATAATTTAGAACTAACAGCTTCCATGTTAGAGTAAGTGATAGAGGCTCTGTTCAGATCATGAGATTAACTTAGTTTGTTTCCTGCTTCAGCTAGTCCCCAATTTCTCCAAGAAGAGGGTAACTTTCATGATAAGGTAAAATTTGATGTTGTGACAGCTCAGTATAATTTGTAATAGAGAGCCTTAAAGTCACCCATAACTGGTGCTGCTGTACTTTATTTCTGCTCTTAGAAAGTACAGTGGTGTAGCAGATGCTGCTGTACTGGAGGAAGGAAACTTGGAGATGAACGGTGCGCATTGGCAGCAGGAACTTTTATGGCTATCTCCAGTGGCTTGTCCTGGTTCATCATCCAGGGTCCACTTTTCTTCTGCTTTTTGTAGGGGGATGGAGAGAGAAAGTGGAAAACAGTTCTGTAATTGTTAGAAAAAAGCAGTAAGTTTTCCTTGTTAAAAAACCAAATGTTCTTCTGTCACAGTGTTTCAAAGAGAAAACATTATAGATTTGGGTATTTGTTTTTATGATTTATCCAGTTACTATAGACTTACTTCCTTGCTACCTTCAAAACCAGAAAGATAATATAAAAGGATCAGTATTTTGAGATCAAGATCAAGAATAAAAATTGAGATTATTTAAGATAAAAGATTACAACAAATCAAAGAAGTACATGTATTATCTTTTAAGATATTTAACTTCAGTGGACTGTTAACATCAATGAGCTATATTTGAAGTTTTCTATGTTCAGTTCTATAGCCAATATAGAATGTGAGAGAAACAGCTGAAATAGATGATCTGCTTTAAGAAAGTAAGCAACTATTCCTGCCAATCAATTGGTTTAAAAAGCCTATTAAAATACAAGTGGTTTTATAGCAGCTTCTTAATTCATTTAAGTAAGCAGAAGGAGTATCACATGCTTGTAATAAGTTGCTTGTTCCTAAGTGGTGAAGAATACAAGGTTTGGGTTTTTTTTTTCCCAATAGAAATGAATAAACCCTGTAATTCTTACCACAGGATATACTAAACAACTGGGGGCAAATTCCTGTACCTCTTGAATTTGTGAAGTTATAGAAAATCTGAGCAACAGTTATTAAAGACTCTTTGTAATTAAAAAAAGAAAAAAGTCGTGTAGCACACAGAACATTCAATTTTAGAGAAGTGACGTATTTTAAGAGACAGTTCATACCACTGTAGGTAAGTCTGTGCCATTAGCACTTTAAAATAGAAGAATCTGAGCCATACATAAGCTGAGCATGTACCTCTCTCTGGGTATAACCCATTGATATATTAGTTTTGTGGAATATCTTTGTTCCACCGTTCTTTGTAACACAGTTAGCTTCCTGCCTGCTCAGGAAGACGTATCTTAACTTGTTCTTGGGACTTGTGTTTCAAGAATTTCTAAGAGAGGGCTCATGTGGGAGCTGTTGTGTAGCTTACCTTAGGGTAATGGCAAAACTGGATACCACCCAACATGCTACACTGATTTTGGATTCCAACATCATGACATTTTTTTGAGACAGGCCCAGGAATTTGTTATCCTGGTCATGAACATCCAGCTTAAATGCTCTCCTGTTGGATCTCACTCTTTTATTGTTGCCATATTGAGCTATTGTTGTTAGATTTTTGAAGGAGGACAGACTTTTGCCTTACCTGCAATACAGCTATGGGAGTTTCACGGTCTTCCAAGAGAGGATGTCTCATTCCTGACATGCTCACCAAGAAGTAGTGAAGGCTATGTAGTGCTTTGAAGGTTAACTTCATTATCGTACTGTGGAATGGTAATTGTGTATGTTATGGAATACCATCAAAATGAACAGTGCAGTTGATTTTTAAGGAGTACATTTAAGTATTGCATCCTTCAAGGTGCTTTCTGTAAGTTAAAAGTATTTTAGATTAATTTTTACAGAATTTCAGTATATTGAGAAATTATAACTTCTGTATGTAATAGACTACACTTGCTGGCAGGTCTTTAAAATGCTCTGTTAACTATTTGCAATGAGATAGTTTTTCTAAATAGAAATATCATGTTTGTTTAACAAGATTTTCTATATTAGTATGTCCTTCCCATTACTTTATGATACCATGCTGTACAAGAATTGTAGTGTTGAGTTTTATTTTCAGTTTTTTTCTTCTTATTGAGGTTCATCCACTAGCAAACAAAAACCCCCTAATTTAAGTACCTCACTTTTCAACACAGATCGATCCCTGAGATGAGAATGTTTATGCTATTAAAAGTGAATATTTTACTATTTTTTAAAATAACTAATATACCTCTCAGTACATGTGCTAGGTTGTGGTCGCTACAGTTCTTATTCTTAGTGAGGCACATACAGTTCACCTTTGATAAATAAGTTACAATTGTAGATATTTCACTTTATCCAAAGATTCCTGAGGGGGAGGCAAAGATAGGGAGACAAAAACAATGCTTTTCTCTTGAGTATGTTTTGAAGTGTTATAAAGAAGTCACAAGTAAAGAGTAAAATGCATTCTTGTTTTATCAGGTGATTCTCATGTCTCAACTCAGTTGTCTGGGAGTTACAGTAATTTCACGAATACAAGCCGCACCAATTTGACTAAGATTTTGCTCCTAAACCGGAAATGCGGCTAATAATCAGGAGCGGCTAATACAACCTCAGAAGTGCCTGCCAGGGTGCTGAGCCGAGCAGCTGCAAAGTCGGCATTTTGCGATTGTTACAAATCGCTACTCTGTTGCACCGCGGGTGGAGCCTGGCTCCCTGTAGGCAGCACGGGGGGCGGGGAGAGAGGCGGGAGAGCTCTCTTTCCTCCTCTGCCACAGCCCAGGGGAGAGACGGGGGGGGCCCGGCGCCGCCATTGCCGTGGCCTGGGGAGGAGAGGAGGGACCCGGGCCGCCCCTACCGCGGCCCGGGGAGGGGGGGGGAAGCCCGCGCCGCCATTGCCGCGGCCCGGGGAGGAGAGGGGAGACCCGGGCCGCCATTGCCGCGGCCCGGGGAGGGGGGGGGAAGCCGGCGCCGCCATTGCTGCGGCCCGGGGAGGGGGGGGGGAAGCGCGCGCCGCCATTGCCGTGGCCCGGGGAGGGGGGGGGAAGCCGGCGCCGCCATTGCTGTGGCCCGGGGAGCCGACGGGAGCCCCGCGCAGCCATTGCCGTGGCCCGGGGGGGGGGGGGGGGGAAGCACGCGCCGCCATTGCTGCGGCTCGGGGAGCCGACGGGAGCCCCGCGCTGGCATTGCTGCGGCCCAAGGAGGGGGGGGGGAAGCGTGCGCAGCCATTGCTGCGGCTCGGGGAGCCGACGGGAGCCCCGCGCAGCCATTGCTGCGGCCCAGGGAGGGGGGGGGGAAGCGCGCGCCGCCATTGCTGCGGCCCGGGGGGGGGGGGAAGCGCGCGCCGCCATTGCTGTGTCCCGGGGAGCCGACGGGAGCCCCGCGCAGCCATTGCCGCGGCTTGGGGAGCCGACGGGGTGCTTTGTCCCCGCCCGCCGCCGCCGCGGCAGGAGCGGGGAAACTCCGTCCCTGCCCGCCGCCGGCGCCACGGGCGCGGGAAAGCTCCATCCCCGCCCGCCGCCGCTGCCGTAGGAGCAGGGGAAGCTCCGTCCCTGCCTGCCACCGCAGGGCAGCGCCGACCCGGGGTGACCGAGCCCAGTGGCAGCGCCGGGCTGGGCCATCTGGCCCTGTCAGCGGCCCCTAGCGGGCCGAGCCTGCACAGCCTTATCTCAGCCAGTAAACCCCGCCCTCCCGCGGTTCTGTTAATAATTGCACGCAGGTCCTCGCTGCAAACGACAAAGCGGCTTATATTCGGGTGCGGCTTATCTATGGACAAAAACCGAAATGTTTGCCAACACCCAGAGATGCGGCTTATATTCAGTGCGGCTTGTATTCGTGAATTTACTGTACCATTCATAGTGTCCCAGGGACAATGCAGTGGTTAAAACGTTTTTTTTCACTTGTTTTCTCCTTTAGAGAACACTTGGATAAATAATTAAACTTTGTTCCTTTAGAAGCAAAAAAGTTTTGGGGTTTTTGGGGTTTTTTTTTTTTGTTTTTTTTAACACACACAGCTGACATTGGCAGATGCTGTTTCAAGCAACCAAGTAAGGTACAGGTAGTGTGGAAGTATTATTGTGCAACTGAACTAAAGGAATTTTGCTGGATAACTGCTTACCTGTTATTGTCATTGGCAAGTTACAGGTAATTTCCAAAGCTGTAGTCTGGCAGAGGAGTAATAATTACTTTGATGTGTATTTTTCAAACCAAGACACACATTTTACTAATGTTTTTAGGAAGATTCAAAATTACCACACCATTGTTGCTAAATAAAAAATAGTCCATTTTAAAAGAAAAGGAGGTATGAGGAGAATAGTGACATCTGAGTGGCGCGGAGAAAGCTTCTGTCAGATGAACTTCTGGCAGAAATTCAAAGTCTGGTTTGTCTGTAGTAATTCCATTAGCATTTCAAAGGTTGATGATGTTCTGGAAATGATACTGGAGGGATTATTTTTAAAGTTAAGAATTAGTACTTTAAGGTGTTGCCTGCACTAGGAATATTGTTGCTATCTTGCAGTAAGTAAGTGGACTGTATCTGAGACACTCCGTTTTCCATAAGTTGTTTTCTCTGCTTTATCTGTACTAGTATCAGCTACCTTTCCCTGGTGTGAATAGAGCTGTATTGGTATAAAACTGTATCTATTGGTAGCTTATTTCTGCATAGAAGGAAACAGCCTAGGAGCACTGGCCCCATTCCAGAAATTGTTTTTGATTATATTGCAGTTGCTATGCTTGTATAAACTATTCCTGTTGGAGATCTTGCGCCAGATGAAAGTGACTTCAATCTAGTTTGTTTGCCCTTATCCATACAGCCCCATAAAAAATTACACCACTTCAGTTTCACAGGTTTGATTTGCCTTTGTAGGCAGACTTGCTCTTTACACCAACTTATCTCCATTTATACTGAAGGATATAAACAATGAGTGTTTTGACAATGAAAATGTATCTTCTGTTCTGATAAAAGCTTAATCTATTCAGTTAACACTAGAACCAGTACAGTTTACTGTGAAGGTTAGAATATTTCCATCTGGCTGGGGGCACCAGAACCTATAGAGCAGCTGTCCCCATTCCAAATCCTAACAACTCTGTTATTCAGCATGGAGTGCAATGTTTTATGTCTTAGCAACTTTCAACTACTGTTTTATAGATCAGTGTCTTGCCTCACTTTTCTGCTATCCAGTATGTGTTACCTAAGAAAGAATTAGGAAGGCTGAAGTCAGAATATCAGAACTTGGATCACTTGCAAATAGGGCTGATCTGCATATGCTGCATGTTCTATCCAGATATTGTTGAATAGATTCAGATCATCCCTGTTTTAAAGCTGCAAGTGAGGGAGAGATCTTTGATCCCATCTTAAAATGTGGAGAGGTGACTGTAATGGGGAAAAGAACTGAAAATAAATATGTCTAAGTATACTGCTCTAAGCCTGGGAGCAGTGAAGAAAGGACCTTGCCAGAGACTAGCTCACAGGAACAGAAAGAGCCAAAAGCTCGGGGACCTTTGACCATTCCGAGAGGATTCACTAACTTTAATTAACTGTTCTCTGGTCTGTGCTTACTGACTTTCTTTCACCTCCTGCTGTCTATTCTATCTCTTCACTTTTGCTCCATTCCTCCATACTACATATGCTTCCTCCCACCCAATGTGCCCTTCTTACCCTGTACCTCCTTCTATGTTGTTTGCAAGCAAAAGCCACCTGCAAAGTAGAGCTACTGTTACATTTACTGCAGTCCTGCTGTTTGTGCTGTGTGTGGACTTTTCCCCTGTGCTGTCTTACCTGTTTAGACTTGTTTTTTCTTTGTGGTCAGGGACCTTTTACTTTTCTGTGTATTTGCTCTATCCTGACTAAATGGAACTTCAAATTTGGAAGTCCTTAGAAGTATAGTATAGAATTATGTTCTTTTATCCTGTTCTTTAATAGAAACCATTCGTAGGCAAATGACCACCCCTAATGAGATGAAATATATGAGATTTCATGGGATAAAAAGGAATATTGCTCTTGCGGTTTTTCTATAGGTAAACCAGTGATTTAAAAGTATAATGTTACAGCTGTGGTTCTATTAGTGTCCAGCATAATAGAATGAACATTTCAGAATGAATTTTCTATTTGCTGTGTTTGCACTGCACTTGCAGTGGTTTGCAAATTGCTGGTTTGTTTTCCATGTCTTACAGCTATATAATTTGCTTTCTAGAAACCATTTTGGTAGGTGTGGGTTGCTTGTCAGAAATGCGTTCCAAAGCTTGAGTGCAAAGGAAGCAGGGTACTAATGATGAATAAGAATGGATATCTGGAGGATAACAATGGATATGGCATCTTCAAAAGCATGGCATTCTGCTAAGAAATTGCATATAATTTATTAAACACTACGTGATAATTCTCAGTAAAATGTGTTTTGTCTCTCTCTGAGGATTTGTCTGATGAAATTTTCTTCAAAATTTTGAAAAGTAGGAGGATTGCTCTATATCATGAAGTATTTTAAATTCTGAAGCATTTTTCAACAACTTTACTTAGTGTTGACTTCTTGAATATAAAAATAGTGAAAGCATCTTTTTAGAAAAGTAAGTTATTTTAGAGAGGGAGTTAGTGGCCGTTTTTGTCTCACTGTGTGTGAGCCTGTTTCTCTGAATATTTAGATCTGAATATTTTTGAACTGTCATTTTTTAAAAATGGCTTTTTTTCACTCAGTATAATCTCTCATGGCATATTTCACCATTACACATGAGAATAGTGTATTCTAATAGGCATTGCATCCAGCTTTGCAGGAGATACAAAATGTGTAATTATTGACCAACTAATCGTAGCTGGAAACTTTTAATCTTCGTGTTGGTTAAAAAGATATGGCAGCATGCTAAGTAACTACACTGATACTACTTTGTTGGAAGTTTCACACCATTTAAATAATGCACGCAATTAGAAAGTGCAAGTAAAAACAAATGAAAGTTTTACTGTAACTGCAGTGTAGTAGAAGTGATCTCTTTAAATTTAGTATTTGAAATTACTTAGGCCAACAATTCCCTAAGCAAAAATTCTTGTTTTCACCAAAGCCAAGTATATTCTTACCTATGTATATACTGACTTCTTGGAATTAACAAAGAATTTATGCCTCTTTTTCTTCCTACTCTTTGAATCCCAGTGGTGGTTTATATTGAAGTGGAACTGTTCTGGTGGCAGTTGGCAGTTCTTAAAGCTTCTTGGTTAAGGGTATTTTGAGGTGCTGGATGTACATATGCTCTATAGTAAAGAGCACAGACACTGCACATTCTTCTGACGAACCAGTTTCATAGCTGAGATAGCTGTTCCAGAGCGTGCTACTTCCAGTGAAATCAGGGTTTAGACACACCTCAGGAACTCATGCCCTGCAGAAAGCAGCGGTGGCTCAGGAGCCAATTCACAAGCAGATTAGGTGTTAATCGGATAGACTGTGCTGGTCAGAGGGCTGGTGGTTAATGTCTGAGTGGTAACAGCGGGCCTGTCAGAGCCTTAGCCCTGCTGAGAGGCAAGGATAAGGAGCTCAGACACATCCTTGTGCCAACACAGATACTTCCCATGGACACACAGAGTAGGAAAACGGGTGTATTCTCATGGGGGTGAGCACCAGCCAAGCTGACAGAACCCAGCTGCTCCGGACTCCATTGCACGGTATAGATGTGCATCATAATAGGTAGCTAGGGCAGCATTAATTGAAACAGGGCATCCTTACTAAGATGCTGGGGGAGGAAGGACAGAGAATGCCTAGTAGGTGAGCTCCTGAGAGGTCTGTGGCCATGCTCCAAAGGTCTGATATAAGTGCATAAGTTAGACTTAAAAAGATTAATGTAAGCAGTCTCCTTATTTGAAATTAGATTGGCAAGGAAGGTGACTATGAGTGACTATTTAATATCCCTTTCTGTAACACTCATTTTTTTTATTTTTCCTTTTGAGGTGGGAGGGCAATAAAATCTGGCCCTCAAAATACCGTGTACTCATTCCAGTGCCAAAATACAAAACACAAATGAGCATCTTAAGTTTTGGGGTATACTAGGTTCCCTTAACTGCACTTGAACAAATGTGCATGTTAGATGTATGAATGTAAACTTAATTTAGAAGTACATCAAAGCAGGTATCTGGTTTTTTTGACTGCTGTGATTCTGTGGGCTAACATAGTAAGAAACTAAGGGAGAGGAAGCTAGGCTGCTTACAACTTTTTTCTTGCCAGGCTAATTTTTCACTCGGGTTCATTGCACTTCAAGTGTTTGGTTAATTATTTTATCTCATTTTAAACTAGCTTTTCTGGGGGGGAGGTGTGGGAGGACAGGAGGTTAAGGGAGTGGTGTTAAGTTCCTAGTTTTAAATTCCCTCCAATTCTGAAGGTGAATATCAGTGAAGAAAAACCTAGTTTGCAATTTTTATTTCGTAGAGGTGTCTTATCTGTAGTGGCAGTAGTTATAAAAGTCAGGTCTGGAGTGTCTTTTTTTGTTGATCGTTTCTAAGATGACTGTACTCACTGGTATGGTTTCAAATAAAATCAGTTAAGTTATTGACTTGTAAAAGAGTTGACTGTCATTTACTGCTTAATTCCTCTTTTGCTGAATCATTTCTGAGATATTAGCTTTATTTGTGACACTTTAGTAGGTGCAGGCCTGAGGGGGAAAATGTTATAGTTCTTTCACAATTCATTGGTTTGTGGATATTCCTGTTATGTTGTTTCCACACTGAATGACTCATATGTTAAATGAACATGCCAGCCTCAAGGCATGCCCTCGCTTTTGGAGCCCACAGTGAAACTTGATGCCATTGCACATAAAAATGTGGAAGATGCTCATATCCGTTTGAATCTTGGGAAGATTTGTGCACTTCAGATGTGTGTGCTAGCAATTACTCAATGTCTATTCTTTCAAAAAGCTGATTGCTCTTTTTCACACTGTTGATATGCTGAGTTTGTAAGCTACATTTGTCTTGTGAGCCCAAGCTGGAACTGAGAAACAGTAATTTTTAGGGTTTTTTTTCTTTTAACAAGGTGGTACAGTTTCCTTGTATTAATTTCTGGATTATTTGATGAGAGGCTACAGAAGTATCTGATTTGCATTGCCTCCTGTGCATTTTTTAAAGCATTTTGACAGATTCAGAAATTGTTTTATTTTGGAAGTTGATAGCAGAGATCCATTGCTCTCCACGTTGTGAAAACTAACTGTAATTAGTGTTAGATTGAACCAGTTGGACTCAATTACCTTCAGTTATCCTTGAATTTTGGCTCTCTTACCCATTTGATTTTTCATTGTTTATTAAGAATGTGAAAGACGAAACAGATTTACCTATTGATGAAGTCACACAAATTATCACTTACATTACAGAAGCTTCACATCAGAATGTTGCTAGGTTCTTTAGTATTTGTAATAGGGAAAGAGATGTGCACTCACAGCAGTGAGAGGAAAGGTTCTGAGAAGTATACGAGGTAAAACTTTTTTTATATTGTTTTGTGTCTTTAGGACGTTTGGGCTTTTTTCATGTGTTATGAAAACAGAGTAATGTTAACTCTAAGCCTGCATCGATTCATACAGTGGAAGTATGTGTATGGCTCCAGATTTTTTGTTCTGTGGTTTTGTTTTGTGGTTTTGATAGGAGTAAGACAGATTGCTGTGACAGGATAGATAAAATATATCACAACTCAGGCATTTTGGCTTTTAAATAATGGTCCTGTTCTGTCATGCATAGTATGTAGTGGAGGAGTTTATGCCAAAGCGAACAGATACATTATGGGAAGACCACTCTTTAATATAAATTTTTCACTCAGCATTACTTGTGGCTCTACATTGGGTGCAAATTTTTCTGTCTGTGTCCCTGCTAGTTTTAGTGAGGAGGTTGTCACTGGTCACCTAACTCTATTTTCACTGATGGGGAGCTTGTCTGTCCTGTCCCTTCTCAGCTTTGGCAGCAAGACTAGGCACATTAATGAAATGTGTATGTGTAACTGCTAGCAAAATCGATCGCAATTCCACGGGAAACACTGGAAGGCAATAAAAGCAACTGTTTCAATCCTGTTTGCAGTTCTAGCACGCCCAGACCAAGTCACCTCGGGTCACTTAAGGATGTCTCACTAAAATGGTATTCAAACATATAAAGTTATAACAATTTTCTGTTTAATCTTCAAGTGGTGTTGATATATAGGCAAGAACAAGGAGGTAACAAAGTGAAAAATGTCAGAAATTACTTCTGTGGCTAGGCTGATGTGTTTGAAAGAATGGTGAGAAGGTGCAGAGAGAGGGTGGTAATCTTGTACAGCTGCATTTGCTTTTAATAGACTATAGTAACAAGAGCAAGCCAGAAAGTGGATGTGCTGGTGTATCCCACATCTACAGGTGTAAAAGCTGCCTCACTGGACCTCTTCTTGCAGTCTCCTCTCTTCCTACTCTTTGGCTTGTCAAGAGCCTTCCTTTGTTTGCCAGGAGAGATCCTGGAATCGTGCTCGTGGCTGCTGCAGCATGTACAGTTTTAGTCCTGCTCTCTCACCTTCCCACCTGTTCCAGAGCGTTTCTTCTGTTCCTGTTCTGCGTGATGAAGACAAGCAGTTCTCAGGTAAAGCTCGGGGGCTGAGTTTTGTCGGACAAATCAGGCTTTCTTACAAGTATAGAAGGAGCATCGATGTCGGGGGCTGCTGGTACCGTCCTCTTCCTTTTCCCGTGGAATCCTTCGGTGTTTTTCTCTCGGGGGTGAGGGGAGGGAGGTGTTTTCACCCGTGGCAGTGCTCAGCTCTGCCCCGTTAGCGGCACACGGACCGTGTTGCACACGAGCACATCCGAGTGGCCTCAGGGTGTTCCCCGTGAGATGTGTCCTCGGGCCAGAAGTTTCTCCCCTGGGATGGTCCGGGCACGGCCGCGGTGCCTCAGCCGGGAGGCGCGGCGCTGCTGGCGGGCTCGGCAGTGCTGGGACCCGGGGCCGTGCCTCCCTCTGTGCCCGTCCCTCCCCGGGAGCGGCACCGCCCGGGGCTGCGGCTGCAGGCACCTTTGCCCGCCGGTCATGTGCCTTCAGTCGGGTTTCTTTTGTTCCTTTATAGCGCAAACTTAGCTCTTCCTTCGCTGGGTACGCAGGGGATTGTGGCACGTGTTCGGGTTCAAAGACGTGCTTTGGCTAATGGTAAAATGCGTCGAATTTAATGCCTACACGACATTGGCGCTACAAGACTTTTACAGCAACTGCTGTGTATCCTGCTGAACTCTTTGTAGTATAGTATTTGAAACAAGACCGTAAGAATAAGAATTCTAACCATTAAATTAGAATTAGAGGGGAGCAGAAGTTGATGTATTATCTGACACTTGGCTTCTGCAGTGCCTGTCACAAAGTAATGGCTCTCTTAAACTGTACATTAGTCATCAACAACAAGTTCAGAAATGTCTGTTTAAACTCTTAAAACTCTTATTACTGAATAAATAGCTTTGGTACTGTTTATTACCGAAAAAATAGCTTTGGTACTGTTGGAATGAGCAAAGAAGTGTCCTTAACAAGAAATTCCTTTACATCTAAATGAAGTAAGTTTACACCTTTTCTCCCATGAGTTTAGTTTATTGCTCTTGCCCACCTCCTACTTAAAAGGAAAAAAGCATGGGGCAACTTTGCAGGTAGATGTCCAATGAGGTATATTTCAAGTTATGTGCATTCAGAACATACTATCAAGCATATGAAAGCTTTAGAAAAGCAAAATATCCCTTTTATTTAAGAAAGTGATGGTATTTGTTAATGGGGTGTGTTATTAAAATGATTACAGGTAGAAACTGTACAACTGAAAGGTAAATCTGCCAAGTGACAGTTCTTGCACTCAAATACACAGCCTGTGAAAACAGCAAAACAGTAAGTTACCCAAGGAGAATAATTGTTATGTTCTTTGTATTGTGGTGATGAATGGTCTGTTGCTTTCAGAACACAGATGATGTTGCCATTTGGGTTTCAGAAACTTTTTACAGCCTTTCTGTAGCCTGTTGCATTGCTTTTATTCCAGACAGCTTTCCTGTCATTACTGGCAGCAAGATCTTCTCAGACCCACAGCTGCCCATGGACTGAAATTCCCTTCTCTACCAGAATCAGAGCTTACACTCAAGTATCACCACATGATGTTAATGTAACTCTTTAAGCCTCTCAGTTTCTTGTGTCCTAGTACAAGCTGTATTCTCTCTATCCAAGAACGAGTTCCCAGGCAATCTTTCTGGTTCTTTGTGCCCTCTATATTATTGACGTATGAGTCTTCACTTTTAATGTCTGTTGTACTGTGTGATGCTTCAGCCTTTTACTTCTGCCCTGTTTACCTGACCCAGCCTCTGACTAAGCCCAACCTTGCATTAACAGTGCTGGCAGCCTCTCCTGCTCTCCCACCTCCAGACAATATAATATTCTCTTTACTCTCCCAGATATGATGGAAAAAAATCAACCAAAATATATGAAACCACATCCTTATGCTCTCTTTGATTTTTACCATGCTTATCCTAATAAAATTAAAGACTCTGTTCTCTGATAAAAAATTTAAATGTTATATGTGTTATATAGGTTATAGTGTTATATGTATTTTTGTAATTGCTAACACAGTAGGGCAGTGTGGGTCTTAGTATGTGCAGTGACAATGTGCACTTCAAACTAAACCAGGATGATCTAATCAAGATAACCAAGCAGTGTAGTTGTGGCTTGCTAAGGATTCAGTGCTTAAGCTAATTCTAGCTTGCATGTCTGTGGGTGAATGGTAAGTAGTCAGTTTTTGGGTGCTTGTTAGCAAGATATGTGATGAGAATCCTTGTTCAAATAATCCTTTAAAAAGTGATAAAGGGAACACTGCTCCATATCAGGTCTTTGAAAAATAGACAAGCTTCAAAGAAACTGGCTGTGATTGGAAATGTGGGGAAAACATATTTTAGATAGAACCTGCAGTGATGGAGTAACCAAGTTCATCATCATGCTGGTTTTAATTTTTCATGTATATGCCTTTACTGCTCACATACAAGTTTAATGTGTCTGAAGCTTAGTTGTTTCAAAACCTTCTAAAGACAACTACTGTTGTTAATGAGCTATTAATAGTATTTAATGCAAACTTTAGGAAGAGTTACTGTGAGACTGTAAAATTTCAATATTAAAATCAAGTTGCTGTTCCTTTTTTTTAAATTTATTTATGTTTTTACATAGAGATTATCATATTTGCTTAAACCATAATATAGTTTCCCATTTGACTAATAAATACCTCCTAATGCTTCAGCTGATGTTAACTACAAGTAAGTTGCTTCCTGATTTCTGTATGTAGTAAGGTTTACAGTAATTTCACGAATACAAGCCGCACCAATTTGACCAAAATTTTGGTGGAAACCCGGAAGTGCGGCTAATATTCCGGGGCGGCTAATCTATTAACAAAATTCTAAAAGCTGCCAACACGGAAGTGAGAGCCCGCGGCAGCCCCAAGCCAAGCTGGAGCCCGGCCGGCCCCGGCAGAGGTGGGAAAGCCTGGCAGAGGCGGGGCCAGCAGTGTGGGGGCGGGCGGCAGAGCCTGAGCCAGCATGGCGGGGGAGCCCGGGAGAACTGGGGCTAGCAGTGCAGGGGAGCATGGCAGAAGCAGGAAGGCCGGCGGGTGGGGCTGCCTGGCAGCGGGGGAAGCCCAGCAGAATCGGGGCCAGCAGCGTGGGGGAGCCCGGCGGTGCGGGGGCCTGCAGTGCCAGCCAGGGCGAGGAAACGCGGCGGCGGTGCAGACGGGAGGGGGCGGCCGGCGAGCCTGGCGGCGGCGGCGGCAGCCCTGCCGGCGGGGCAAGCGAAAGCGCCGCTCGCGAAAGCGCCGCTCGCGAAAGCGCCGCTCGGCGAGCGAAAGCGCCGCCGCTCGTCGCGAAAGCGCCGCGGGGCGGGGCGGGCGCGGCGCTCGCGAGGCGCGGCGCAGGGCGAGCGAAAGCGGCAGCGGGGCGAGCGAAAGCGGCAGCGGGGCGGGCGGCGAGCCCGGCGGCGGCAGCCCTGCCAGCCGGGCGAGCGAACGCGGCAGCAGGGCGGTGCTGACGGGAGAGGGGGGCCAGCGAGCCCGGCGGCGGCGGCAGCACCACCTGGCCAGCCCCGCCGAGCCGTGGCGCTGAGCTGGGCCACCCGGCCCCGTCGGCAACCATGAGCGGTCCGAGCCTTCCTGGCCCCGCCCCGAGCCAGTAAAGCCCGCTATGCCGCGATCCTGTTACTAATTGGCCAATTTGTGAAAGCTGCGCACGGATTCTCGCGACGAACGAAAGTGCGGCTAATATTCGGGGTGCGGCTTATCTATTGACAAAGACAGCAACATTGTCGAGGCACCGGGGGTGCGGCTTATAATCCGTGCGGCTTGTATTCGTGAAACTACTGTAATTCATAGTGTCATTGATAGGGACACTGTATTTAGATTAATAACTGAATTTCCATGACAATCAATATGAATGGATTATATATGATGTGAAAAAACATTTCTTCTGCTCAGTTTTGAGTTTTCCACACTTTCACTGTTTCTTTGTATTTTTTCTTGTGTTGTAAGACAGCCAGCATACAAATGTCTGATCTGACCTCTCTAGAGCAATTACAGTAATTTCGTGATTACAAGCCGCACTGACTATAAGCCGCATCTCCAGGTGTTGACAAATATTTCGTTCTTTGTCCATACACAAGTCGCACCCAATTATAAGGCGCTCTGTCGTTCGTAGGGAGGACCCGTGTGCAACAAAGTTGCCAAATAGTAACAGAATCGTGAGATGGCGGGGTTAACTGGCTCGGCTCAGGCCGTGAGGGCTCGGGGCTGCCGATGGGGCCAGGTGGCCCAGCTCGGCGCTGCCGCTCAGCGGGGCTGCTTGGGGCCAGCCACTGCCGCCGCCGGGCTCGCTCGCCCCGGCCCGGCGCTGCCCCGCGGCGGCAGGGGGGCACGGAGCCTGCCAGCACCCGCGGCGGTGGTGGGAGGCGGGCACAGGAGCCCCCCGCCTCTCCCCGGGCCGCGGGGCCAGCAGGAGGGAGCCCCCCGCCTCCCCCAGGCTGCGCTGCCTGAAGGAGGGAGCTTCCCCGCCTCCCCCCCTGCTGTGCTGCCGGCTTCACCCGCCACAAAACAGAGTAACCAATTTGTAACAATCACACAATGCCGGGTTTTACTGTCCGGTGCTCGACTCTGCACCTCGGTTTGCACTACCGGGGTTGGAAATGTCAGAAAATTATTCACATATTACCGGCTGCTGAGTGTAAGCCGCATTTCTGGGGTGGGAGCAAAATTTTAGTCAAAACGGTGCGGCTTGTAATTGTGAAATTACTGTACTTTACATATCCATGCATAATATTCTGTATGTGAAACTTTCTAATTTCTCTTCATATTGAAACTCTTAAATTTCTCTTCATAGGATATTTTCTATGTTTATTACTGTTCACACTTGAACCCTGCCCATATCTTTAGTATCTTTTTGGAGAAAGTGTGACCTGTACCTCATATGGATTTTTTTTTTTCTGGTAAGGTCACAGTACTGATTTTTATAATCCTATTACAATGGTTTTCTTCAAATTGTCTTGCATTGTTTAAGCTGCCTGTTTTATATTTTAATTTTGATTGTAGTGGTGTGTTGAGCAGAGATTTTTCACTAAACTGCTGAAGTGAGCCCTGGTTCCTTCCTGAGGGCAAAGCAGCTGGTGTGTTTTCCCATTAGGGGATAACTGATCTAATAATTGACTTCCATTAAACAGGTGCAATCCTACCACCCCCTTGCACCTGACACTGGCATGTAGTGATAGGACAAGGATTAATGGCTTCAAATGGAAAGGAGATAGAGTTAAATTTGTATGTTAGGAAGAAATTCTTTACTGCGAGTATGGTGAGGTACTGGAACAAATTTCCCAGAGAAGTTATGGATACCTCATCCCTGGAGGTGTTCAAGGCCAGGTTGGATGGGTCTTTGAGCACCTAGTCCAGTGAAAGGTGTTTTTACCCATGGCGGGGGGGATTGGAACTAGATGATCTTTAAGGACTCCTCAAAACCAAACTATTTTATGATTCTATGACTTGTCTAATTGATATTGATAATTAAAACAACTCCTGAAATGGGGCAAGGACTTTATAGCTGATGGCCCTTGTCTTCTGTTTTTTCATGTGAGTTATTTTGGCCAGATTTGTAAACAGATAAGTGTCAGTGCTTGTGAGTAAGCAAGCATAAGACTGTGAGTACAGTAATTTCATGATTATAACCATTTTTACTAAAACTTTGGTCCGAACCCGAAGTGTGGCTTATAATCAGGTGCGGCTTATATGTGGAACAAAGAACGAAAAGTTGCTGTTTTGGTTTGGAGGACAGGTGTCTGCTGAGAAAGGCAGGAGCCTCTCTTTGAAATGGAGACTGTAAACCTCCTCCCTCCAAATTATTATCATTTTGAAATCGGAGCTTTCAGGCAAAAATATGGGAATTAGGAATAACAGTTTTTTCTAGGGAAATTAAAGTAGAAATACAGTACTACAAAGAAAAACTCCAAACCCTGAAAAAGTCAGAGTACAACCTGACACCCTGTCAGGCAGGGTGTTGGTAGCAGTCCCATTAAATGGTGGCTGCATCCTCCTGCAGTGACAGATGTGGCTCAGTTGGAGCAGTGCTCCTGCAGAAGGTGCAGTTTCCCTCCAGAGGTCCAGTGGTGATGTGGAGAAATCCAGTTTTCCTCTGTAGTCCAGTGGAGAAAGGGGCTACCTTAGTGTCCCAAAACCTCTGATTTTATCTTGGTAAGAAATGTTGGGCTCTTCCCCCTGTCTGGAGCAACTTCCAATGGGATGAAGTAATTTTATCAGTTCCACAGTGGGACTCAATGGGCAGAAAATGACTCCCTGGAGGAAGGATGGGTTGTGAAAAGATAAAGAACAATGCCCCGCCTGGTTTCAATGGATGGCTCATTAGCAGAATGTCTCCCGTGGTGATTAGGATCACTGCCCCCACCCTCAACAGATGATGATAGAATAGATACCTTTTATCACACTCTGTATTGTAACGTGCGCCTTATAATCAGGTGAGGCTTATAATCGTGAAATTACTGTAACTGAAATCAATGGGAGACTAAATGTTAGTGACTAACATCAATTTATCTGGAAATTTTGTAGGTAACTGTTACCCTCCCTTTGCCTAACACATTGAGTTTTATTGCACTAAGTTCCTTACAGTTATGTCTTTAATTTGAAACCTCTTAAAACACAGACTTATTTTTTTAATTGGTTTATTTTAATATGTGTCTGTTATCTATCATAATTTAAACTTGATTTAGTGTTTCTGGGATCCACTTAGTAATTTTGGCTAGATTAGTAATTTTCCTTGATTCTGAGTAACTGAAATAACTGCAGATTTTATGCCATGATATTTGCCCCAGTTACTGAATTATTAATGACTGTACCATAATACAGGACCAAATATGTCCTTTTCAGCATTTTGCGGTTAACTCTTTGCTATTAATGACATTTATTATAATGAAATCAAATTATTTAATTCAATATTTTCCCTGGTTAGATTTTGATCAGATTTTGTTCTATGACTGACTGTGTCCTCATTTTTTTGTTGCCTTCAAGAGACAGTTTTCTCTTACTTTGGGCTTTGAAAGAACTTATTTTCTGTTATCTGGAGCAAGAACCAGATCATCACCAGTAGCAGTTGTTGTATTTTCTTTTTTACATGGTGCCTGGTATGACTTTTGATTATTGTTTATGCAGCCCATTCTAATGTTTAATCACCCTTTATGTGAATAAATTCTTGATATCCACATTCTTCCTAATATTCCTATTATCCCTTCTCTGCTTTTTTCGCCTTGTTGATTTGTCTTGAGGATTTGCCCATGATTCTCAGTGGGGAGAAAAAAGCTGGTGCCTGCCATGAACACATTCCAGGTCTTTATTATAGGATTGAGAAATTTAGTAAATACCAGAGTTGAAGTTAGTGCACAGAGCTGTGCATCATCCACCAGGCATATGTGCATAATGCTATGATAATTGCATGATCAGCATCTGTTTAATGAAATACTGTATGGCATTGTAAGACTGTTTTTGTATAATTGTAAAATAACTAGTTCCTATGGTGCTTTGCATCACATAGACTGGTGCTGGAAAGAGTATCTGCAATTTTAAATCTTAGCAGTGTAAATATAACACAGTTGAAAGTAGAAAATATATACAGAGGAGAAGGAAAAGGCTAGTAGTCAGGGGGAACATTCATACTTTAGGGATCCAACTCATGTAACTAAATCAAAAGACTGATTTCCTTAGGCTATTTCCACAGTGTATGCAGAGACTCCTTCACAGGACATTTTGCAGTGTTTCAGGAGTTCCTTCAACCAAATCTCTCTCAAGGAGCCTCTCTATTTACTGTAGGGTAGGATCTGTCTCCTACATCCCACTCTTGCTTACTTTAGAAATTTGAAAACAGGTGATGTGTATGTAACTACTTATCACACATTTTGCTCATAGGGGCTGTAGGGACATGTTAGTAAGCTGAATTTCAGAGAAAGCTTTGAACAACAAAAATGCAGTATGTTTTCAGTATTTAAGGGAGTTTCCATAAAGTGTAAGGCAGAAAAAGGCACAAGAGGTTTGTTTGAAAATACACTGTGTGGGTGTGAGAGGAGTTGGAAACTGGACTCCTGACACTGACACTGAATGGCAAGTGGGAGATAGGAAGGGAAGAGATACAAGAAACACCTCTGAATTTTATTTTTTTTAATCAGTAAAAAGTGGAGTGTTTTGAAAGTGTTTTAGCTAAACACAACATAATAATCAAATTAGACCGTATGATCTAATGGTCTCTTTAGCTTTATGTTTTATGAAAATTGGCCTGGTTTCAAACATGAACAAACCACTGCTGTCTTCCTGACAAAGATTAAGGAGAAATAGGGTTGCTGGTGATAAGCAAGGATGTACCCTGAGAGTGAAGACAAGTGATAGATGCTGCAGAAGTAGCCAGGGAGAAAATTATGTGTTCTCAAAGTGCTTGACTAGGACAAGGGTCTTTGCAGCAGTTCTCTCAGTGAATGTGTGTGATATTTGGCTGTTTGTCAAAAGCAGAGAGAAAAAAAATGTTGCTGAATCAAAAAGCAGAAAGCAAAATCTTGCTGAATCAAAACATGATGATGATGATTAACCTGATTGAATACTTGAGCTGATTGGGAGGATTAAGAAAAATACTGTATTGGAAGTGCTACATTGAAAGTATCTGCAAATTATGAATATGAATCTTGGGATTTGGAGTATGTTTGGGATGCAAGGTGATGCTAGAGCTCCATGTCTGAGCACTAGGCAGGATGATGGTGTAGCTGTGCAGCTTTGTGTGTCACCAACAGTTAAACCGTTCATAGAAAAAACTGTAAAGATCTGTCCTCAAGTATAATTGTATTATTTATTATTTGACATTCTTCACTCCTATAACTGCTTCCCACATAATATTGCTTAGAATATTTCCCCACCTGCCTCAAAGGACTGGACATTAATTGTTGAGTTTGATTTGTAATGTCACAGTGGGGTGCCTAGCATGAAAAGATGTATCTTGCATTTGCTGGGAAGGCACTGATCTTTTCATTTGGTTTATAGTAATGGTGAACACAGATACAGTAATTTCCTTACAATTAAATTATGAAGTCAAATCTTCTAATAACAATACTCCGTAGTATTTCAGTAATAATTCATTGATTCTGTTTCTTTTTCTGATTCTGCCTGATGATATAATAATTCCCCCCAGGAGGAGGAAGCTTTCAGTTTGCTTGAGAATTTTATAGCCAGGTCCCATACCAGCCACATTCGTCTTTTCCTTCCCCCTTCAGCATGTACCAGAACTCACAGGTTGAGAAATGACAGAGGAAATAGATTTGCTCTTGGCTAACTTTCCAGTGGTATGTAGTTGTATGGACATGGCAGCAAACAGGTGTGAATTAGAACTGTTTCTAGGCTTTTCTGACTTAAACCAGAGATAAGGCAGCTTTAGTATCAAGGAGGCATAACCTGCAGAAAAAATCCAAACAGCTTTTTTTGTTGTTGTTTTTGTTTTTCAATAAATTTCTGCCAGGTTTGGAAATCTAAACTGTTAAAGTATGTTTGCAAGAGCAAGAAGAAAGGTTGTCTTAGGTGTTGAGAAGCTAGGTGTCCAGATTAAAAAGATAAAGTTTAAAAAAAATAAATTTCAACCTGCCTTTCTTTGGAAATGTAACTCTGACAAGGAATTTTATATTGATGTCCCATCAGTAGTTTCAAGTTGTTCAAAGAAAGAGCGGTGATAGTCAGATAAGGCAATGAATTACTCTCTGCTTGTTAAAAATTTGTGAAATCATTAATTCATTGAGCAAACATACCCCAGAGGCACAGTGGGCCCTGGGACTGGGATCTCTGCCTGCTGGCTGCCTCTTTCCCCCAAGTCCCCGTGTGCTTACAGAGTGACCCCAGGTTTGAGGCTGTATCTCTGGAGATAAAAGAACCAAAATCTGACACTGTGTTTGAAGTCCAGTATTGTAGGTTCTTTACCATGTGCCAGTTTCAGACATGAATGTGGGATATAACTGGGAATTCAATATCAAAATGGTAGTAAATACTTCGTTACCTGTGCTGAGCTAACACCAGTTCTAAGAAAGCAAACACATTTTCTTTCTTCATAAATTTTGGAAACCTCATCTGCCTTGCAGATCTGAGTTTCCTTATGTATAAGTGGTCTAAGTCAGTGTGTCATCTTTGCAAAAAAGGCTTCTTAATGTCCATGTGCTTCGAAAACTTTGTATATAATATTCTTTCCTATCTAGAAATAATAGCAGTTCGAGTCTTTCTCTCTCCATTAGTGCTGTGGGCAAATCAATGTGTCAGTGAATTTAAGATGTTCCTGTCCTCCTGTATCTTGAGTTAATTTTTCAACCTACTATTTTTTTAATGTAAAGGATCTTGGTGCATCTTAAGATGTCCTGTAGGAGATATAAAAGTAATCAAAGATTGCTGATTGTCTTGAACATTTTTTTGGGTAGAAGGTGTATTTATATTGATTTATCTGGTTACGTGCTGATCTCTGAAGCTGTAACTCTGCCCTGGTAATAGGAAGAATGGTATCATACTCCTGAACAGTTAATTCTGTGTTTGGTCTGGCTGTCTAAAAGAGGTCATACTAGTGAAGGTACAAGGGGCAGTGAGGACATATATAGGCATGGTGAATTGGCCATTACTGAGAGATAGCTGTAGGTAGAGAGGAAGCCTGGACCCCTTCCTGACGTGGATGGTAAGTGCTGGTGTGAAAGTTTGGATGACACAGCACTCCACAGTGTGTAGCCTGTGATTCCAGGTATGTGTGCCACCATAAATCTGATATTCCTGTAGAGTCTTTACTGCTTCTGTCACACACTCCTGTTGTGTGAAAGTCTATATTTCAAGACAAAGCTCAGGTAGGCATATTTTTGCTGCAGTCTCTTTTCTCATTAGCAGTTGTCTGATACTAGGGGCACGCTAGTGAAACCTTAGGGAGACACACTACCAAGCTAGAACTTCTCACAACCTTCAGATAGGCATAACAATGGCACTTCTTATAGAAATATTATTTATTTTCCATCAGTTTCACAGTGTTTTAAAATATGGGGAGATTATCTCGTTTGAGTTTTGGCCAGTGTTAGTAAGAAGCTGAAAATCTACATGAAGAGCTGATGAAGATTTATTGATTTTAGACCACTCTATTTTATTAAGAATAATAAAACAAATTACATATAACAAACAAAAAAAGCAGCAGCACACAGGAGGTGAGCAAACACACTGCAGGTACTGGTGTTTGCCTGAAGGGGAATGTGCTGTGATCAATTAATGCTCCATAAATCTCTTGGTGTAAGATACCACTGCCTTTGCTGTAGCTGAAGCATTTTAAGGTAAAAACAGATCTTGTAATGATCTAGGCACTCAGATTATTTTTCGGTGTGTCTTTAGTTAGAGCTGTGTGCTGTGTTAACTGATTTAATTCTTTTTCTCTTTACATATTTAGGTCCTAGTCCTGCAACTGGATTTTTTCAAATGGACCTCCATAGTCTGGGGACCTGATGAAGTTCATGGGACTCTGGTGGCTGCAAGTTCTCACTCTGAAGATTTGATTGTAGGCCTGAACCTAAATTTCTATTTTGTTCTCCTGTCTGTTTGCTTCTTAAATGATGAAAATGATCCTTTAAAATGGTGTTGTCTTTAAGTCTCATGCACATCCACTGTCGTAGTGTTCAGACACTGTGTGCTTGGGATGTTGTCAGACATTGTTAAAATATTTCTGTTCTGTTGTCTGCCTAAACCTCAAGATTGCTCTGACTGTTGTGTTTGATTTTTACATTTAGTGGCTTTCTACCTAAAATGGAGATCATCACCTGTGTTTTTAATTGTTCTGGTATTTCTCTTAACTCAGATTTTTAAGTCAGACTAACTGTTGAAACGGTTCAAGTTATTTTTAAAGATGTAGGTAGATTTGTTTATTTCTTGCTGGACACAAAATATAATATTTTATTTTGCAAACTTGATAGCCTAGTATTACTGGAGGCTTTCAACATGATGATAATCTGATGTAATAAAATAAGTAGGAAAAGACATTACCTTTTACTAGCTCTCCTGTTGCTTTTCTATTCCTGTGGCTGTGGTTACACAACATACAACAGAGTGAAGATATTTTTATTTTTTGTGAGCCTGTGAATACCTTTTGTTGACAATGAGTGCTGTTCCCTGTCCTATTCCGTGTTGCAGTTTCACCGAATGCTAAAGTTACAGCCCTGACAGAAACTATAGAAAGGACTTTGAAAAATCACATGTAGAGTGTGATCACAAATAGTGTGAGAGGAGAAAAAGATGTGTTCTATATCTATACATGTTAGTTTTTATATTTGTATATATTTTAAAGCAAGTATGTAGCAGTGTACAATAATTTGGAGATCAATAGATCCAAAACTTCCTTTATATGGAGAGAATCAGGAAAAACTATTTTTTATGTTTTTGTAGGCTTATTGCAGTGATATTAAGGAGCTTCACAGTATTTGGTGAATTTTTGCATATTCCCAGAACAGAAAAGCACCATTGTTCTGTTAGACCAAGGAGAAAACTGAGCCACTTGTTTAGTCAGTAGTAAAGTCAATGATACTAATGGATTCTCCTGCCTTTTAACCTTGTGCCTCCAGCTCCATTTTTCCCTCAAGACCCAAACCTTCCATTATCATCCTGTGCTTTGCATTTCTATGTGAAAGGCCCAAGGTGATTCTGTTTGGAATCCCAGAAAATGAGGAAGGTGAGGTTGGTTGGCCATCTGCCAAGGTGTGAGGTCTGACTCCTCCTTGCTCACGGGGGGCTGCTGTGAAGGCAGAACTGAGTGTTCTGTGTGGCATTCAACTGCCTTAACCACATGCCCATCGCTCTCTTCCTGTAGTTGTCTGTCTTGTTCTCAGCATAACTCCTAAAGTATACCAACCAATAAATAATCTAATTTGATGCACAGCCCTGATTCATTTCCTGAGCTGTGTCCTGCACACGTGGAGTGGCCGCAGTCCTGTGGAAAAATTCAGCACAGTGCACGAGGCCAAAGAGTAAGGCTGTGAAGTGTTTAAACTTTGCAATGAAACAATGTTCTTTTAATGTCACTTATTATAGCTATAGCTCGAAGTATTTTTAACAAGGAGCAAGAGAAAAATGAAAGGTTTTAGAGCTGGTTGTAACCAATTCCCTGTCTAACATGTGAATGTGAATATCCAGCTCAGTAAAACTCACAACATCAGCCGATGGCAGGAGGCTGGCAACCTCCAGGGAGGAAGGGAAAAAAGAAGGATGGGTGCTTAACACCATGGATATATCCAATTTGCTTACAAGTCTCAGGGACTATT
Source organism: Catharus ustulatus (assembly GCF_009819885.2). Classification (NCBI taxonomy): domain Eukaryota; kingdom Metazoa; phylum Chordata; class Aves; order Passeriformes; family Turdidae; genus Catharus; species Catharus ustulatus. The sequence goes on along the minus strand of NC_046222.1, from coordinate 52,443,841 downwards.
TGTGGAGTGTTGACCCTAACTCTTTAGGTTTTGTTTTCTCTTCAGCATTCCCACCCCCAAAAATTAGCTCCTCCAGAGCTTCTCAGTGCAATAAACATTGGGGATGGTGCTATAGTCTGCTAATACTTCAAGTGAAGAAACAGAAATCAAAGGTGGGCTTTTCTCCTATGTTTTCCTGTTGAAAAATAAGAAGAGATGCTCCCAGTTCTCTCCACAATGAATTTCAGGGGCTATCCTCCTGATCCTTGATCTCACAAATAGATGGAGATCTTGATCTCACAAAAGACTTTAATAATAGAAAATGCTGCTCTTGGCTTACCCTTTTAATCTTCTTCCCGGTCAAATTGTAGTGGCCTACTGTGTTTGTGAGCTACCAAGGATGGTGTGTAGGCTCCAGTGCCAGAGCAATTGTGTTGGGAGCATAAGCTTATCTTGTTATCTTTTATGTTAGAATTTGGTAGCACATTAAGTTTTTTTTCAGAGAAATCTTGTCAGACCGTGGTCTGAGTTTCAGTTTTTGTTAATGTCGACTTTATGGATGGTGCTTGAGATTTGGTCACGAAGCCTAGTGATCTGCTATGAGGAAAACAAAATAATCTTATACTTTGCTTTTGCATATTTTTCTCTGGGATGTGTAGTCTTTTCTCACAAGTCATGCACCAGGTTCCTGTAAAAAGAGCTGGTGGGGATACCGTTAGGGAAAATTTAGTCAGCCCATTCACTGAAATTCATAAAAATATAAATACTTGCAGAAGTATTCACTGGCATTTTGGTGCAAAATAAAAATGAAAACCCTGATTTTAGCACTGATTTTTTTTTTTTTTAATAAGGACAGTCTTCAGCATTTTATAGCTGTAGAGAAATGGTGGGAATGGGACCAATCTGTCTAGATACACAGAATCACCTCAAGTGTGTAATTCAACACTTTGTATTGTGAAACTGTGGCCTGAAACTGCTGCCTGTAATAATATCAGATTATATTATTGCTGCTGATAATAACGTCAGATATTATTATCACTGATTTATTATGTTACTTCATATTACCTGCTTTTTGTAACCTTTTGGCAGGGATCACGGTTTTTTCTCTGTGTTGTGGGTGTCTTCTTTTGGTTTGGGGTTGAGTTTTTACCAGCACCTCACAGAGCACCAATTTGGCTTCCAGGTATAGGATAATACAAGTAGTAATCATGCCTGCTGCTAAAAATTTTCTACCTTATTTCATTTGCATTTGTTTACCTTCAGCTTCTACTCATTGATTCTTATGCCTTCTCTGATGGATTAAAGAGCTTTTTAGGACTCACTATTTTCTCCCCAGGAAGGTGCTTTTATTCTCTAATCAAGTTACTTCTCAATTTTTTTGTTGTTGTTTTTTTGTTTTAAGAAAAAGTTAAACAGATTGAGATTTTTAGGGTTCTCACTATTTTTTTCACATTTGTGGATGACTTTTGCTCTTTTCTATGCATAAAACTGTGTGTTACTAGTCACATACACCGAAGTAAAATTACTTCTCTAGTTCCTCTTGTGTTAGTATGGTTAGAAATTGATGTTATTGCAAGGTCAGATAACAAAACCCTACCTAATGTGACTTCTACACATCTGAGTGTCGTTATTAGAGGACAGAAAAGAATGGATGATTTTAAAAACATTTAGATATTTTTAAGTGATCCACGAATCAGCAAGAGTGGGTATGCAGGAGAGATGTTGAGGTATTTAATGAGCTAGAAGTGAAAATAAAAATAATTTTAATTGTAAGGCAACAGTAATACATTAAAACTTAAGTTCTGTGTTAAGCATAGTAATACATACTTGCAGAAATTTTGTAGGATTGAGTGAAGAATGTTTGTTATTAACACACTGTTGTGGGTCACTGGAAATAGACTGTAAGTGGATGTGAATATACATATCCCTTATATCCATTTAATCCTATAAGTAGCCACTTGCTTATATTTGGAAACCCAAGAACAGTTATGTGATCTGTTGTGCTGAAATAGAAGAAATAACATAGTAGTAAGATTTGCTTTTGTTATAAAAGTTATCACTATTAAGTCATATAAAAGTTCAAACAATCAAAATCCAGAGCTTCAAAGAGGCTCTTGAAAGTTTTACTGCTTTGGTATTTCTCTCCAAAGGGGTGGCTATTTATTTTGATTTGCATCCATACTTTAGGACAGGGTTAAGTTAAATTTACACAGAGACTAATCAGATGCCTGTCTAGTCAAAACATCTCAGCCTACCCAATGACTTGCATGCATATCATGCATATAAGCATCTGAATTGAATCTGTGCTCCCAGCCCCACACTTGTCCCTCCTGGAAGCCATCAGATTTCCATTACATTCAACTTCAGACTGTTTAAACTCTTGATGCTGTGCATTAGTTTAATGCAAGTTTGTCTAATGTTGTGTGTGACAAAACTTTGAGGTCACCACGTAGACTGTCTGTTCAAACTGACTTGAATTTTGACTTTGAAAAGAATGCGTCTTTCCATTGTGACAGCATTCCTCTGTGAAATTCGGGGCATATTCCACAAGGGTCTTCATTTGTTTCAGCAAAATGAAAGTTCATGGAAGCATGGTAAATGAGGAAGATTTGAGATTTATAGTAAAGCAGAAGACTTAGAATCCTCAAAAACTCGTGGAAAAGAAGTAAAGGTGAACAAGAGCTGAATAGAATGCCAAATGGCCTCTAGTTAAGAAGGTGCTAAGACAAATAGATTTAGACTAGAAGTTTGTGTGTGTTAGTGAAAAAGTTATTACTAAGATTTTGGTAACACTGGGTGACTTGTTGTAGTTGTCCCCCTGCAATGCTGAGCTCACAGAGCCTTTTCAAAACAATCACCTGCTGTTGGAAAAGGCAAGAGAAATGGCATTCCCTTGAATACTTTTTGGCATTTAGTCGGTGTAAAGTATGTGATTTCTTACATCCTAGGTTGCCTCAGTTTCTTCTCTGTGTCTCAGAAATCTTGGAATAGAACCATTAATTAAAAGGAAATTACATCACTGGGAAAGAAGATGGTAGAAGAAACAGGATGATTGTGATAGAAGCTGGAGACAGTCTGCATGAGAATACTAGCATGACTTATTTTCTCTCAGCTAGTTAAGAGGTGATCCTCCTTTCTCAACCAGTAAATTGCTATGGCTGCAGGTAATGGTAGGTATTTTGACCAATGTAGCACCCAGTGCAGTGCAGTACATACTGGAAAAGCATTTTGGAAGTGGGAGGAGGGGGGGTCTGGCTAGAAAATTACTTTCCCATTAAATAATGCTATTGATGATTATTTAGTGAGCAGGTACAGCTGCCAGAATGCATTTTCAGCTTATCTTTGCATAAGAATGTGGACAAAAGAAGAAAAAGGGGACAAAAAGGAGAGAGATGGAGAAAGGATAAGAGTTTTTGAGGCTGCTTCTGCTCTTCCAGGATATGTTCTTTGCTCTCCCTAGTGAGTGGTGTATGTTAACAACTTGTAGTACTTGTAATCTTCCTTGAGCACTGTATCTCCATGGGAAGTTAGCAGGTTTATGAAGTTTCTGAGTATGTGGACAACTCCTCGAATGAATGAGAAACACTCGACAGACACTACTCAGTGACACCCATGTACACTTGGCTGTATTCAGTGAAAGGGTAAGACTGTCCTGTCAAACTATGCAAGTTCCCCTTTTGAAGCTGTGAGCAAATGGTTGTTTCCTCCAGCAGTTCCTGTAACTGCTTGTATGTAGTCTACATTCACAGTAGGTCCTGGGTAGTTACTAGATAGAGTGATAAGTGCTGCATCCTGTTTCTTTGGATATCAGCATCCCATAAATTCACATTATTTTCTTGACCTGTGAAAATAAGTCTGTGCTAGGATTTCTAATATCAGGGACTGTGTTGGCATTAAGGTGTCATCTTCATATCCAGAAGCAGATGGTTTAGTCCATGTTGCAGTCCCATATAAAGGATCAGAGTACAGGTCAGGTGATGTTTATATATTGTGTATTTTCAGAAAACATGTAGATAAGGAAACAGTAGCTGTGTCTTAGTACTATACCTAGCTCTAGGAATCTTTCCTGTTTGACATGGAGCATTGAGGTCTGTCTAAAGGAGTCCTGGCTGTGAAAGAGCATATCCTGGTGAATCTTCTGGGCTGGATAAAATAGGAAGGAAGAGCATCTCAGGTACTTTTCATCACCTTAGGCCTAGTTGAATTCTGCCTGTTCAGGTATAGAAGTCTTAACAGTGGTGTCAGCATCAGAAACTTACTGCCTCTAGACTGGAGTGAGGAAGTCAGAGTACTAACACCTTTAAAGCAGTGTCTGTGAAGATGGACAGCAGCATTTTGGGTTTATTAGAAGCAGCTGATAACTCTTATCTCAGTAGTAGGCTTGTGTGTACAATACATAAATGACCCGGAGATTTTGGAGGGGACTGAATATTTGATGCCAGAAAGTTGAAGAGATAAGTGATGTTGCACTGCATGTTGTGTTCTCTGCAAAGCAAGCATCTCAGCAGGTCAGCGATTTCAGAAATAGTGCAGTCCTGAAAGAACATTTTTTGAACTCCTTTTTGCTGTTGAAGCTGAACACAGTTCCATCTGTCTGAAACTGCACATTGAGAGCTTCACAGAGGCACTTAAAGAAGTTATGTACTTATGCATAAGGAATAAGATGCTGAAGGAATCATATTTCATAAGTGTAAATCTATTAATCTTACCATAAAATGGTTACTTTCTGTACACATATTAACTTTTAAAAATGTTCATGGTGTACATGATCATGAGAGGAAAAGCCCATACTGATGTACCTTCACTATCTTTTTGAGCTGAACAGTGTGAGTATGTGTTTTTGCTATGAAAATTTGTTTACTTGGATACTTGTGTCATACATCTGCTAATTCCACAAAAAGTGTACAAATTTTCATATTCCCCATTTTGTAGATAAAAGCACTGTGTAAGTACTGACCCTGATTTAAGAATATATCAGCTCTAGAAACGATGGCATTGACTTCAGGGCTCACATGTCAACAAAAATCAGCTGGTTCACACGTGAAGCTTGGCGAGAAAAGTGCTGCAGCGACACTGGTGCCATCCCTGCTCCCTCCCATCCTTGCTCCCTTCCTGCCTCTCCCAGACTGCTACCTTTAGTCAGCTGAGAGTACCTTGCCTGTCTGCCACTGCTCCACAGTTACCACTTGCACACCTGGGTCAGCCAGCCACTCATCCATGGGGAGTGGACAAAAAGCCACTCCAAACCCTGGTCGCTGATAGAAGAGGGACGTCAGCCTACACCGATTATTTGACACAATATGAGCAAATCCAGAGAGAAAGGTAAAGCAAATCAGGTTCCATGCATTGGTACTGTTTACAGACATGCTGATTGTCATTCCTTTGAACCGAGTCTTTCTCTTCCAGAAATGATTTTAAGGAAATATTTAAAGTGTATCTCCTGAAGATTTCAAATAAGACACCAGAGGAAAAGTTTGGCTGCAAGTCTGCATCTAATAACTGAGAACTGTGTTCATCTGGGCTGTGCAGAGGCTGAGCACTGCAGCCTCAGGAAAAGGGCAAACATGGCCAGGGCTTTTTTCAAATACGCTGCAAAAATCCTGCCCACTGTAGGGGTAGAATTGTTCAAAAGCAACAGTGACAATCTACATTACCAGCAGCTGCATCAGAAATACATGTGTCCAGGTGCCCTGTCTCCACTGATGTTTTGCTCTTGTTTTGAGCTGAAAATGTAACTTTTTTGTTGAGAAAGGCTTTCAGATCTTGTTTAAAATAGCCTAATAGTAGCTTTGGATTTGACTGACAAGCTAGTTGTTACTATGCCATTTTCACTGTAATAGTCTAGTTGACCCAAAGAAACAATGATCTCATTCCTTGGGAGGGAGGACAGAGTGACAAAATCTGGAGGTCCCGTGACGACACTGAATCTCTTTGTTGTCAAAGCAAGCTATGAAATCATCTGCTTTCCTGCCAAATCCCACTGGGGAGTAAGCAGTGTCCTTCACAGAACACACATTTTGCAGGAGAAGATGGGGACATGGAAGAACCACATTCCCACCCCACGGGAAGTGTACTGCCCCACACCCTCTGACTTCTGGAATTGATGCAAGTGTGTTTTCCCACCTCTGTCAGCAACCACAGCACTAAAGTGAGCAGAAGCTTTCTAAGGTTCTTTGTATACTGTGACTTCATCAAAAATTCTGCTGGAGTAGTGTCACCAATGTGTTTAACAGTTATTTTGGGAATGGGGGACAATGAGATCTCTGCATCTTCTCTCAGTCAAGCTCCACTGCCAACCAGGTAGTCTGCACTTGTTGGAATTCTCCATCCTTGTTCACTTGTTTACTAAAATTCTTTGGTTGTGAGCTACATGGGGGATGGCAGGAAGTGAGACGAAAATTTTAATACAACTTTTTTCATCATTCAGTTGGAACTTTTCTGTTCCTACTCAGCAATACATTAAGAAGAGTTCTGTCTTTGGAGAGGCCTTCCTCTGTTACCTCTGAAGAAAACTGGAGAACAAAAGGATGCTGTAAAAAAAGGTTGATAATGTATAGCTGATATTTCCATTCAAGTGTAGTTTGCCTTACATGGAAATGGAGTTGAACCAAAAGGCTCCTTACAAACATTACTACTGGTTTCCAAGTAAGTAGCTACAACAGGTATCCTAGAAACTGAAGTACTTGAAGACGTATATCTAATAGAAATCCTAGTTTTACTCTTGCTTTGCAATATGACAACCAATCTGAGTGTCTTTTCCCAAAGTATACCCTAGCTTGCAAAACACCAAAATTACTAAACAGGGGTTTTGAAATTTCCTCTGCAGCTACATACTTTTTTTCCTGGAGCAGTCATACTGGGCTGTTGTGACCCAAATGTTCTGTGGGCAAAGAAATCAAAGGTGTTTCGTCTTATCCAAGGCATCTCAGTGACTGCACCTGTCTAGTGGAGTGTAATTTAAAACAGATTTGAACTTCAATGAGGTTTGCAGAAGAAGGTATGTTTGTGAAGTATCAGAAAGGATGTGGCACAGCATGAACAAGAGAAGAAACATATATTGCTTCCGTAAAAAACGCTACTGTCTGCAACTGATGAGTAAATTCTTTTGTATTTCTGTCATCAAGGGTTGCAGAAGAAACCCATGGGAATATGCAAACCTGTACAGGCCTAAGCATATAACTAACAGAGATGAAGGAAAATCCTTACAGGAGTATGTCACATAATCAAATTCTCCTTACTGACTTTTACTGAAGGTTCAGCTCTAGACAAGAGCAAGAAATAAAAGCATTACTTTGCTTTCCTTGTAGGGGTGGTTTTCACAGAAGAAATCTTAAAGTTCAGTATGTGCAAAGCTATAAGCTTCTGCACACCAGATGACATAAATACTAGTGATGGTTACAATTTTCTTCTGTTTCACTTAAAGGTTTCAACTTTAAATGCAAACCAGAAGAAAAAAAAAACTCAAATAAAAGCTTTTCTTGAGACAGAAACACTAGTCATGATTTCAGGTAGCAGAATCACTGTATTCATATGTCCACCAGCACTTCTTCACAAAGGAAGTTTTGTAATTACGGTCATTATTTAGAAGGATCTTTGCCTTGCATGAAGCACCATGCCTTGTCAAAATTGCTATCCCCTTTTGTGTCAGACCAGAGCCCCTTCCAAAACTCCATGGATAGATTTTGAGAGAGCATGATAATTAAGCAGTTGTTGAAATCCATTATTTACTCTCTAATATTTGTGACCAATGTACACCTCTCTTCATTCAAATTTGTGTTAATACAGCAAGTGCACTGACACAAGCTTTGGGGGCAGAGCAGTGCTTTTGGATTTTTCACAGCAGTGCTCCTTTCAGAGTTGTTTGCACCAAAAGAGTGGTGTAAACAGCGAAGCTGATATTAAGGGATATTCGCGAGTCCTGTACAGCAGCATCGTGCGGCACAAGTGACAGTAAAAAAGCAAGAGAGAGGAGCAGCAATGAAGGACAGGTGAGGTGTGGCTCAGCCGCCCCTGCACCGGGCTGCCCGGGACGGCGGCGGGACATCGCTGCACCCCTGCTGAGAACTTGTGGGGAGCTGCCTGAGCACTGCGGACTGCTCCTTGTCATCCAGGAGGTTATGAAAAAGCAGTATCTTCCGACTATGTTCATATAGGTGATGAATCCATTTCTGGAAAAAGAAAGAAAAAAACCAAAAATACCACGAACCAACAAAGTAAAACAAAGGTCCCCCAACCTCGGGGAGGGGGCAGAGCCGCGCTCGCCGCCGCGGCAGCGGAGGGGAGCCCAGTGCCCCGGCTGGAAAGGGGCAAGAGCAGCCGAGACACGCGGGCTCGGCTGGGCTCCCCGCTGAGCTCCGGCTTCCGCGCCTGGGCGGCGGGGCGGCGCGGACCGCAGGGGCAGGGGGCGGCAGCGCCCCGCTCCTCACCGCGGGGCAGCCGCGGCGGTCCCCCCGGGGCAGCGGGGGCGGCGGCGAAGGCGGCGAGGCCCGCGCCCCTCGCAGGCGGCGGCGCAGCGCCGGGCAGCCACCGCCGCTCTCCGGGCCCCGCCGCGCCCGGCTCCCTGCGCTCACTTTTATATTTGCGCGCCCTTTCCCTGCTCGGTGACGTGTCCCGCGGCGCGCCCAACCCGCGGCGCGCTCTGGTCAGGACAATGGGAGCGCCTGGGCCAATCGGCGCGGCGCTCGGCTTGGCGGCGGCCAATGGGCGCGGGGCTGTGCAGAGAGTAATGTTACCAGCGCCGCGAGTGTGAGGAGGCTGCGTATCGATCCCGCGCTCAGCCATTGCGGTGCACCGGGCTGCACAGCGACCCAGCCAGCGCTGGGGCCGGGCGGGCGGCCGCGGGAGCGTCTCTGGGGCTCGGGGCCGAGCGAGGGCTGCGTGCCGACTCTGTCTGACACGGGTGAGTACGCGCCGGGGGCCGCTGGGCCGGCCAGGCGCGCTCGCCCGCCCGCCCGCCCGCTCGCAGCCCGGCGGTGAGCCGGCGGTGGCCGTCGTGCCGCCGCCGCTGCATGACCGCGGAGCGCGGGGCAGCCCCGGCTCGGACGCCCGTACACAAAGGCGAACGGGGCTGTGCCCGGGAGACCCTTTCCCGGGCGGCGAGCCCCCCGGCCGGGGTGGGGCGGGGGCGGTGGGCGACTTCGGGAGAGCGGGGCGCCGGGAGGCAAAGAGCGAGGTGGGGAGATAGAAGCGGGCGAAGAGAGGCGGGCGAAGGGAGCCGGGCGAGCGGCCGGGGGTCGCCCGCCGCGGGGGGCGAGGGCCGCGCCGTGCCCCGTCGTAAGCCGCTTACACGGCACCTCGCCGGAGCCATCGCGGCGGCGGCGGGGCAGGCGGAGGGGCGGCGGGGGCTCCGGGCACCCCGCACTGCGCCGCCGGGGCGGTGGGGAGCGCGGGGAAGCGGGGCGCGGGCCGGGGCGCCGCTGGCCCCGCGGCCGCCCGGCTGTAACATGGCTGACGGCAGCCGCGAGCGAGAAAACAAGGCGAGCGGCGCGGAGCAGCAGAGGAGGCGCTCGGGCGGGCGGGGGCGCAGTTCGGGGGAACTTTTTTCTCCAGCAGCCGCCGCTCGCCCGGGCGCGGGGCCGGCAGCCCCGGGGCCGCACAACTCGGCGGGGCGAGGGAGCGAGCGGGGGGTCTCCGCAGGGGCTTCTAGCGCGCCGCCGGGGCTGGGGCAGGCGCTGGAAGCGCGCTGGTCCCCCCATCTTCTTCCCCCCCGCTCCCACCCACCTCCCCCCGTCTCCCGCCCGCCCTCCCCCGGCTGCAATGGCTGAGCGTGTGCGCCAGGGTAGCGGCGCGCTCACACAAAGGGAAGGGAAGGGAGGAAGGAGCCATGTTCTGTGCGCGGCGGCGGCAGCGGACGACGCCACAGCGGCCATTCCGCGCCGCCCGGGCTGCGCTGCCACCGCCGCCCCCGCGGGCGGGGGTCGCCGCCCAGCCCCGCCGCGGCCCCTCTCGTTGGGGGTCCCGCCGCCCGCGCTCGCCGCCCCGCCCGGTCGCGGGGGGTGTGGTGGCGGCGGGGGGGTGGGGAGCGGCCGGCTCTGCTCCTCGGCGCACAAAATGGAAGGAGGCTCGGCGGCGGGTGACCTCCTCCGCCAGGAGCCTGCGCCATGGCGGCCGCTCCCGCCGACACCGCCGCTGCGGCGGCGCGGCCGGCAGGGAGGGAGGGAGCGCAGGCCGGGGCTGCCTCGCCTCATGGCGGCCGGAGCGGGCAGGGCTGGGCATGGGGGCGGCCCCCCCGCCGCGGGGGGACGGGGGTGGCGGCGGGAGAACGCTTTGTCCCGCCGGGGCCGGGGGTCGCCGCCTGCGGGCAGCCGCACCCCGGTGGGTGTCCGGCTCCTGGGCATGTGCTCGCCGCTACGAGCCCTCCTGAACGCGGAATAAAACTTAACACATGTTCTCCCTAATAACGGGACTAGATTTTGCTCTTTTTTTCCCCTCTTTTTTCTTTTCCTTTTTCCCTCCCACCCCCAGCAGGTCTCTTGAGGCACTTTTGAAGTTTCCCTCTGCCCCCCTCATAGGGGAAGCGTCCAAAATGGCGGGAAGGAGGAGGCTTTTAAACGCCACGCCGGGGTCGCGGTGCCGAGCCCTGCCCGCGGCCGCCCCGTGTCCCCGCCTGGGCCCCGGCCCGCCGAGCCCCGCGCCCGCCCGGCCGCGCCGGCTGCGTCTCCGTGGCACGCAGGAGCGGAATTGCTTCTTCAGCCCTCTTGTTTACTTGATAGAAACTTCAAACCGGACGTGTTTAGTCACAGAGCAGAAATCTGTTTCTGTCTATCCGCCAAACCGATAGGAAATGCAGTTTCTGTGGCAATACGGGCAGGCACCGCCTGCCCTTTTTTTTTTTCTTTTTTTTTCTTTCACGCTTTTTTCCTCCCCTTCTTTTAATTTGTGCTGAAAAGCTGAGCTTGTCAGGGTGCAATTGACTTTTTCCAGGGAGCTATGAAGAAATACTCCAAATGTCTGGCTTGGGTGTGAAAGTTCCAGGAAGGTATTTTTCAGTCCCTGAAAGTGTCAGGTAGTGCTCTTGCTGAGCACAGCTCTGCTGGCTATATGTAAATGTTGTGCTTCTCCCTGTGCAGGTTATAACATATTTGACCAAGTGAGCTGTTTCATTCCTCTGTTTTAAGGAATACCTGCAAAGACAAGGCTTTTGCAGTACACGTAAAGATGGGTTGTAACATATGTCATAGAAAATAATAAAATAGGTATTTTGTAAATAAGCACCCAGGGCCTACAGAGAAGAGGTAGAAACATGTGCCATAAAAAGAAAGAAATCAGAAATCCAGTGAGGCAGGATACTTGAGTACTTTTTTCCTCATTTCAACAAAATTTATTCTTCCCAAGCATATGAATTATACACTGTTATTAACTGTGGTGTGCAGTCTCCACTGCAGTGCTTGCCTTCAGCTTGCTTGAAAGGATAGTCCTTATTTGCAGGAGACCATAACTGCACGCTTTGGAGGCCGTTTGAGATTTCAGGTTGCTTGCATCCAGGTCACCTCAGACAAGGATGACAGAAGTCTTCAGTAAATTTTCCAGAATGGGAATTTTTCCCATTGTGTGATTTCAGAATACTGCTTCACTATGATCCTTGGTTGTGACTTACTTCCTGCCTTGGTTTGTTGAAAGTACAAGTCTTAAAAGATATCTCATTTGCTTCGTTACAGAAAATCAGCAAAAATGGGCAAAGGCGATCCTAAGAAGCCGAGAGGTAAAATGTCTTCATACGCCTTCTTTGTGCAAACCTGTCGGGAGGAGCACAAGAAGAAACATCCAGATGCGTCAGTGAACTTCTCAGAGTTCTCAAAAAAATGCTCAGAACGATGGAAGGTAGGAATAGGTGCTTAGGAAAAAACCCACAAAACCTTAAATAACTGCTTTTTCTGAAATACCATTCAAGATTGTAAATGATGTCTTTAGAAGCTTGGGTTTTGGGTAAGTATGAAGTGCAGTTGTAAAATGAGTGGTAATTCTCCATTGTCCTTGTCTTACCTTTAGCTCCCTCAGCTGAAATTTTGGAATGGACTTTGGTATATTTATTAATCTTAAAATTTGGATCCTTATGTGTCCCTTCTGAGGTATTCTGTGATTCTAATTGCCTTCCAGACTATGTCTTCTAAGGAGAAAGGGAAGTTTGAAGATATGGCAAAGGCTGACAAGCTTCGTTATGAAAAAGAAATGAAAAACTATGTACCACCTAAGGGGGAAACAAAAAAGAAGTTCAAGGATCCAAATGCACCTAAGAGGCCTCCGTAAGTAGATTCCTAGCTGTAGATTGTCTTGTTTGGGACCATCATACTGGTGTGTATCTATAAAATGGTAATTTTATCCAGGAGCTTCAGAAATACAAGACTGTGATCTTCCTCACCAGTGGTGTAAAGATAGGTTGAAATTTTAATTATGAATGCTAAGCTTTTATTTTTGGGTAGGCTGTCCCACCATGTGTGATTCTGACTGATTTTTCTCATTTCTGTTAAGAGGGTAATTCCAGTGTGATATGGCACTAAAGTACTGCAGGCCCTGCTCTTATCACCTCTTCATTTGAGCAGAAGTTTTGATTGACTGTCAGTTTAAAATTGGAGACTTTTGCACGGAACAGGTTTGAGGGGTGATCTTCCTCAAAAGCAGCTTGGAAAAATAAAACTTTAGCCACAACATAAAGACAACTGGCTTCAAATTAATCTCCTTACAGACACCAATACTTAATTGTGTGTGTGTGTATGTATGTGTTTTAAACTGAGCTAATGCTGGAAGGGGCATTAGGGTTCCTTTACAAGCTAATGTTCTTGCTTGAGCTGGTGCTGTGGTCTGGAAATCCTAGTTTTCTGACAAATATTGCAGCCTCCCACTTCTAACAGTTCTGACATAACAGTTACTGCCCTAGTATCGTTCACTTAACTAATTTCTAAAGCTTTTCTCAGTATCCGGTATATAAAGTCTACCTATCTGGGGATCCTGCCAAAAATGGGACCAGATGTGCAACATTACTTAAAAGAAAAGGGTGCGTTGAGTTTGCAAAGTGACTCGTTCAGTTCTGACACCTTCCACTGTAATCTACATCTGTCTCACTTCTAGGTGCTTTTTCCAAAACGCTCTTAAAAAACACTAGCAAAGGTCCCAAAAGTTGCTGCTGTAGCCAAGTCTAAAACTTCTGTAATCTTCTCTTATTTTTCCTCTGTAGTTCGGCTTTTTTCTTGTTTTGCTCTGAGTTTCGTCCAAAAATCAAAGGAGAACATCCCGGTCTGTCCATTGGAGATGTCGCAAAGAAACTGGGAGAGATGTGGAACAACACCGCTGCAGACGATAAACAGCCTTATGAAAAGAAGGCTGCTAAGCTGAAGGAGAAGTATGAAAAGGTAACACTGACGTTCAGGGAGATGCTTTGGGGAAGTCAAGCCTCAGCTCAGGCAGTTTTTTTCCTTATTGTGTACCCTGATAACTGATGTTGCAAATGCTAATGACAGAATTCATTAGATTTGTTGAAAAAGATTGTATACAGGAGCAAATGGTTCATTGGAGTAACACTAAATTGGAGTCCTTTACCTTGAACTATTTGCATTTGTCTGTAGTTTTGAGCTGTCACTGGTACTTTAATAAAGTGTACCACTGTGGTGAGTTCTGTATCGTTACTAAATCCCTAGGTCACAGCAGAATTTGAGGTGAGTTGGTTGCAGTAAGTAATGCTGGTAAGGAATAATTGGTTCTCCCTAATTTTGCTCATACTTGAATGTTAGGATAATTGATACACAGAGATGATTTTTTAAAATTTATTCCTGGGAAAATGGCAAAACACAAAGATGTTTGTTTTAGGCATGTGTTTTTCCTGGACCTACTTTGTGTCCATGTCCTTTCTAGTAATGAATTTGGTTAATTATGTATATGAAGCAACTTGTCATACAGTTTTTTAAATTATTAAGGCTAAACCCTGCAATCATAATTGGAGTTGTAGAATTCTGTTGTGCACAGAGGATCGTGCTGTGCGTGTTTTTATTTCTAAAGGCGCATTGCCATCCCAGTATGTGGAAGCCAAGGGAAGAGGAGGGATACACGTTGGCATCCCCTGATGATGCTTCACAAGGGGTCAGTGACCACATATAGCTGGCACGCAGCACCTGTGTCCATTGTGTGCTGTCACCTTCCTCTGGGTATTTCTCCTGCTGGCCGACAAATCCAAGTTCAAAGTTCTTGCACTGTAGCATGCAAGGTGAAAACTTGGAGCCCTGCTGATGTGCCAGAAAGGAGTTGCAGGTCTAGAATCTTTCCCACACAACTGTTTCTGTACAGCTTCATGGTAATTATTTGTACACACAGCCAAGGCAACTCAGATGTTTTTTAAATTATAGAATTACTAGTATTTTATTTGCAGATATTGTTTTAATTTCCAGTAGTAATGCCTTTATTTCTTACACTTACATGTGGGGTTTTAAGGTGTAGTAGTCTTCACTATTTCACTACTTGGCCTTTGACTTGTCATACCTTCTCAAAATTTCCTGCTAAGCTTTAAGGGAGTCCAAGAGTAAGTAAGATCAGTGGTGTAGTGTTTATTAGGTGGGGAATATTTGAAGATTTGGACCATCTGTGTAAATGTGTTGATGTTTCTCTGTAGCTGGTGTGTATAAGCTTTGTTGATCAATTCTCCTACCTAATTGTTTTACTGTTTTGGCACAGAGTTGGGAAGTCTTAACTGCTTTTATGACTTTGCCTTCCAGTTACAGTTTTGACTTCTCTTTGACAGGAACTGAATTTTGTGCATTTCAAATGACTAGAATAAATTTATTGCATGCAGAAGGTGGCACTGTCTACCCTTTAATCAAGTTCTTATACCTTTTATTTTGTAAACTTCTGTTAGGCAGAGTTCAGTCTAACTGCTTTTTGCTGAGGCATAACATTGCAGCAGTTAGGCTGGGTCGTTCTGATGTGTTCTGGGTGGCTAAGCCCAGTTTTGTGCCTCAAACAAGGGTTTTCCTGTGCATTCCTTTAGGCGTTGTAGAAGGTAGGGCTAGAAAGGGACCTAAAGAGGTCTCCCTACTTCATTTCCTTATGGGATAGTGGGCTCAGCTGTGCCTTTAGCATCAGAGGCAGCAGCTTTTCCAGCCTGTTCTCAGAAGCCCAACAGTAGGGATTCCTTAGCAGCCGTAAGCAGTGTGTGGTGAAGTTCTGTGTTAGAGGGTTCCCATTTCTTTGGCTTCAGTTCACCTTGGAGCTGAAGCCACAGCTCCTGGTCTTACCCCAGCAGATGTGCAGAAAGGGCAGGTACCTGTGTGACTGCTTTCACAAGTGCTCTGTGGAGGCTGCTGTGACCTCTTGGCTGGTTACATCTTTGAGAGATTGTTCCTGCTTTTGTTCTCCAAGGATATTGCTGCATACCGGGCCAAAGGGAAGGTTGATGGAGGCAAGAAAGTAGTTGCCAAGGCTGAGAAGAGCAAGAAGAAGAAGGAAGAGGAGGAGGATGAGGACGAAGATGAAGAGGATGAAGATGATGAAGAGGAGGAAGAAGAGGAGGACGAAGATGATGATGATGATGAATAAGTCTCTTTTAGAGCAATTTCTTTCTTGTCTATAAAGCATTTAACCCCCCTGTACACAACTCACTCCTTTTAAAGAAAAAAAATTGAAATGTAAGGCTGTGTAAGATTTGTTTTTAAACTGTACAGTGTCTCTTTTTTTGTATAGTTAACACACTACCGAATGTGTCTTTAGATAGCCCTGTCCTTAGTGGTATTTCAATGGCCACTAACCTTGCCTGGTACAGTGTGGGGGTTGTAAATTGGCATGGGAGTTATAAAGCAGGTTCTTGTTGGTGCACAGCACAAATTTAGTTACATTTGGGGATGTAGTTTATTTCTCATCTTCAGTTGTCTCTGATGCATCATAAAAATAATTGTTGTTCTGTTAACTGAATACCACTCTGTAATTGCAAAAAGGAAGAAAAAAAAGTTGCAGCTGTTTTGTTGACATTCTGAATGCTTCTAAGTAAATACAATTTTTTTTTTATTAGTATTGTTGTCCTTTTAATAGGTGCCCTTGAGAATCATACTTTTTTTTTTTTTTTTAATTCTTTTTTTTTTTTGAGGGGAACTCATCTTTTGCTTTATTGAATGCCCGTATGGGATCACGGGAATATTACAGTTTTCATCTTTCATATAACCAGCTGATAAACAAAGCTTTGATCTGCATACCCTGCATTATCATGATAGGGTAAGAAAAGAAATATATAGGCATATGATGAAAATATTCTTCCATAACTGGAAACAACAAAATTCAATCTCAGCAAACGGATACTTGTTCAGATTTTTGTGAAATGTAATATTCTATTGCGTTGCATGAGTTTACCAGTCTTGGAGAGTTGAGAAGTATAGAGTTCAATTTTACAGAAACTAAATACTTTGGGGGGGTGGGGAGGGAGGGAATGTTAAATTTTGTCCTAGAAGGACCCATAGGAAGAGTGTATGTCCATCTGGTGTAGAGAAATTTACACGTGTGACTCTGTTACCATGTAATGGAAGTTATATTTGTAAATCTCTGAACACCTGGGAGTGATGAGCGTACCTAAAATGTGTAAAGTTAAAAGCATTGAAATGACCATATTATTTTTTGGTGACAGGTCTGGTGATGGCCACGGGCTTAATACCATGAGACTCCTGGTAGCAAAGGGCCCACAAGAAATGATTTTTCTTTCTAAGATTTCTATAAATGGTACCATTATTATTTGTTAAATCTATGTAAATTCATATTTGTATTCTTGAAATTCTAGTTTTAGCCCTTTAAACAAAGTTGTATATTGTCTCAAATTGAAAATGAGATAAGATGTATTTTTCCTGTTAGGTTTTATACCGCACTCTTGATGTTTGCCCATTTTTAAGTTAAATATAGTTGTATGGAAAAGTACATTTTATTAAATTTTGCATTAAAAAGTTAAATGTTTATGGTATTACCAACAATGTCTAATTTGGTCAAATACAGTTCTCTTCCAAAACCAAAGCTAAAAGGGGTTTTTTGCATATTTAGTAAAACTTCAAGTGCTGGCAGCTGTAACTATTTTCACATATACCTGCTTACCAGTTTGGGGGACAATTCGGCAATTTTGTGGTTACAAAATTATGGTTCTCTTAAGTGCCAGTGTTTAAAAACAAACAAAAAAAAGCATTCTTGTAATTTTACACGCTTTTGTGATGGAGTATTGTTTTGTTATACAATTTTGACTTTCAGATTCTTATTTCAATTTGCATTTATGTATAACTTCAGGAGAAATATTGAACATCTGAAATCCTGGATGATACTAATAAACTAATAATTGCAGAGGTTTTAAATACTTAGTTAAATGGCTCACTTAATACCCTAAGGATTTGGGGGTTTTTGTGTGTGTTGGTGTTCTCAGATACATACATCCCTGCTTTCTGTTTCAAGCAGAAGAATGATGCTGTTTGCAAGGTCTTGAAAGGGTAGGACAGACAGACTTTTTTGTCTCCTTAAACTGGATATTGCACATTCAAATGCTCTTAACTGATGACAAATAAATTTTGTGTGCTGAAGGGTTTTTTTGTTTCCCCAGGTCATCAGAAGAAAGTAGACACATTTCTTGTTCTTGGAACAAGTATACTTAATGAGATCCCCATAATCTTGTGCCTTTGTTCTCGGTGCTTGGTGTTGGCAGAAGTAACCTAGAGGATTCAGCTGAACTTGAGATGAGTAGTGAGTGCTTCCCTGGCAGCCAGGCACGGCCTTAGCCTCACCTTTGACTTTAGCACTGGTAACTAACAGAGCGTGCTCGAGGCTGAAGAGGGTAGGTAACGTAATTATCAATGCTGCTTACTGAGGACAAGAAGCCCCTGTATCTCCCTGCCGAGGCTGGGGTGGGGTGGGAGATGCTCCAAAGCTTCCCCAGCTCTCCAGAGCGGCTATGGTTTTCTCGGGAGCACTCGGTACGCGCCTGTAATTCAGCTGAGCTGGCACGTGGATATCAGGACCAAAGCCTTCGCTTTTGTCTACTGTAAAACTGTTCTGGAACAGTGGAAGTGTTCTTTGGTGAAGAGGAGTGCCAGAGGCAGATGAATTCCCCTTTTTAAGGAAGAGCTGCTGAGGGTTGTTGCTGGAAAGGACCTCCTTGTTCCACAGCTGTGCTCCCCTGCTAGCTCCAATGTTTAAATAATCCTCTTGGTCAAAACTATGAGTCTTACTGATAGGTCAGACTTGGCCACTCCAAGATTCCTTGATCCAGGTCAGTAGTTACTGCTGACACTTCAGCTTGAATCTGCTTCCCTGTGATCTTTAAAAGTGGGTGCTTGCTGTAGAAGAGGGATAATGAGCGATGAAATTGGGACCATTTAAGTAGTGGTTCCCTACAGGGGAACTGACAACACTGACATCACCATCAAAAAGCATCTCCTACGGCTTTAACCTTCACATAAATGCTTGTTGTAGAGGTAAAGAAAGGACTTTTCTGAACAGCAAAAAATTGATTGGTCTGGAGAGAACTTGAATACCAAATTAAGCCAGACTGATTTTTATTGTTGTTCATCTCGAGTTGGTCCTGAAAAGAGTTGCAGTTGCAACCACCTAGATATGCTCTGTAATTTTAAGCTAGTTTAATGAAATGTATGGACAGTGTTCATCCCTTCTGCTGAGCTTTCAGTCATCACACCAGCTCTAGCAAAAAGCTGAGCTTATTTAACAAAATGTTCCTGTCCAGGCAAACAGGCCCCTGGAAACCTGAACTAAGGGGTGTGAAGTGGCTTATTTCTGTAGCTTAATTAGGGCACTGCTGACACTGAGCCTCTTTACAGTTGCTTTTATCAGTGTAACCAGCCCATCCTGAAGGAAAAAAGGCTGAATAACAGCTGGGTCTAGGCTTGCTAGAAAGTGGGAAGATGAATTTGAGTGACTCCTCCAGAAGAGGAGCGTTAGGTTCTCTGGATGGGAGAAGAGCCGAGCTTGGAAAAAACCTCTTCTAATTCTTGCTAGCCTAAGGGTTAGACCTGCTAGTTAGAATAAACATTCCCATTCTGCCTTCCCAGCTATGCCTGACAAGATTAAAGGAATAAAGGCAAGGTGCTGCGTTTAGTTATGAGTTATTCAATACAAAATCTGTAATGGAGACATGGCAAAATACAAAGATAGTGTTCAATACAGGAGACAATTTTAACCATTTCCAGGTTGTGCCAGTGGCGGCTGACCAGCTACAGGCTTTCAGGACTCAAATGTACTGATCATTTTATTAATTACAGTAAAATACCAAATATTTTCAAGCATTCCTCCACTATAGTTTTCAGCTTACAAGTCTATATTTGACTGCAGCTCACATCTTTTTGGGGCGCTTCAGCAGAAAATAGCTGTGACATTTTCCTTTGGCAGGCTGCAGCAGACATTATTTTAGCACCTGAAATGCATTCAGAGATGTTTTACAAACATGCTAAGTCCAATGGAGTGCTGAAATGTGGGTGTGTATTGATAAACTTTTTCCCAGACTTAGCTATTCGATTGCACTCTACATCTGAAAACTGCTTTGAGGTGGTCTTAATTTAGCCTAGTATAGATCCACTTTAAATTAACAGCAGCTTTTATTCCAAAACAATGTACTTGCAGACAGGCTGTCAGACTCTATTCCAATTTTTAAGGAAAAGCAGGAAAAGTAAATCTCTGATTTTTTTATCTTTTTGCTGAAGTTGTCTTGTATTTTTATTTTGTGTATGTTGTGTGTGCCCTGGCTTTTCTTTTGACAGTACTTCAAGCTGAAAAACAAAGATGGATTTTTCTTTTCCCCAGTGAATTTATTATGAAGAATGAAGGTCAGATTCCTCTTACGCTGCTTTGTGCTGTTGAAAAATACAGCGTGGCTTCTGCTTCGAGAGCACCTAATTTTGAAATCCATCTTGCTGAAGCAATTGCCATTAGAGGTGACCCACAAGAGAGTCGAGCCTTCCCTTTTGCCACTCTGTGATGGAATAAAAGACTTGAGCGATAAATTAGCTTAGTCTACCTGTTTGCCACATCAGAAGCTCAAACCTTCCCTGCAGCAGGAATGCAGGAGATCAAGCTAAGCAGCAAGAGGCAGAGCAGCACAGAACAAGGAGGACAGACAGGCAAATGTGGGGGTTTTTCTAACTACACCTTTTAAAATTTTGCTTCTATTGTTAAAAAGTGTTTGACTTAAATGATGGTCATTTGGCACAGAGGAAGTTTATCCACGTGCTTCCAGCAGCCTTTCACCTATTAAGGCAGCAAAAGCTCAATTCATGTATTTCTGACCTCCCAAAAGTTCCTCAGTAAAAACAGGAAAAGACCAAGCACTGCAGCTTGAATGCCTGGAAAGGACCCATCTCCCTGCACATCTTACAGCAGCAAGAGGTCACCATGTAAATGCTTTTTCCAAGAAGCCATTCAAAAAATCAGACTTACGGAGGGGAAACCGAGGACGTGTGCTGCTGTGTTTGGCAGTGGCATTTGTTACCAGGGATAAAAACAGTTTTGAAGAAATGTCTGGGAAGACATCCCTGACCCCTCCTGCTCCTTCCCAAACTGAAATGTAAGAAAACAATGAAAATAATACCTTTATATGGGAAAAAGTCTCCCTTGCCAAAATGCTGGGGTTGACCACACTCTTCCTCATCCCAGCCGAGGGGAAAAATGTGCATCCCCTGAACATTGGCCAGCAGCCCTACAGATGGTGTGGGGGGCACTGATGGCAACTGTGGGGGGCAGTCCCAGCAGCCCCCTCCTTACTGCCTGTTCACTCCTGGTGCTGAAAACTGCTGGGAGGATCATCAGGTCATGCCTGGGCTGGGTGCCTCACCTGGCTCTGAAATGCAGAGGGAGCAGGGGCCAAGTAGGGATAGCAGGAGCCAGCCCTCTGAAAACAGCCACGCAGTTAAAAGGAAAATCAGGGTGTTCTTTAAAACAACTCTGAAATTTGTGTGGTGGTGATTCCTAGAAGAGAGAACTTTCTTGCAAGCCGTGCGCTGGTAAGTGATTGAATAACAGTGACTCATGTTTTATAATCAGACTTGACTGTAGCAGAGCTTACGCTCGCTTCAGATTTGTTGACACACATTTCTCCTGACGCCTGCCAATAAGGAAGATGCTGTGAAGCAGCTCTGTAATGTAAAAATGGAACTGGAAAACGCAGGTGAGGGCAGATCACAGCCTGAGCCCCTTGGCACTGGCGCAGCTTTTGGGTACAGAGGGGCTGGTTTTGCAATACCAGCCACCGATGGAAAGTGCTGGTGGGTTTCTGCTCCAGGGAGCTGAGAGGCTCGGCACCCACGTGGGTCATCGGGGCGTTTCGCAGGACTAATCCCTTGGAACCTGCCTGAGACTGATGTGTGGTCCCAGAGTCACACCCCGGGATGTGGAAGCGGCTCCCGGTGGGAGGCTGCCAGGGAACGAGACCCCTCCTTGCACCAGCCCTGCTGTATCTGAGA
The DNA here is from genome assembly GCF_009819885.2 of Catharus ustulatus. Lineage (NCBI taxonomy): Eukaryota > Metazoa > Chordata > Aves > Passeriformes > Turdidae > Catharus > Catharus ustulatus. Next base: position 52,422,455 of record NC_046222.1, on the reverse strand, counting down.
CTCCTTCCAACACTGTTTCCTTCGAGGTGGAAGAAGGAAGTGATCTATTTTTGGGGAGCATTGGCACCAGATGTTGGGTGATGGCAACACTGTCTCTGTCAGCGCTCCCTGCCCCTTCCTCCTGCCCTGCCTGACCTCCAGCGCTGGCAGCTCCGGGAGCAAGGAGGGAGTTCACCTCCCCCAGCTGCTGGGGGCTGGATCTGTGCCCCACAGCTGGACAGGAGGCTTGTCCTGCTGCCCCACCACCCCCAGGCAATCGATGGGCCAGGTGGGGACACCCCTAATACCGGGACCCCTAATACTTGTCTTCCACAGACCCACAGGACAGAGCTGCTGCTGTCACAGGGTGCAACATTCTCAGGATGTGCCGCTGCCTGGGATCGATGTCCCTGGACTGCTGGCCTCGACACTCGTCTTTGAGTCCCCTGTTCCTTCTGACGTGGGTTTTTCTTTTCATCTGAATCATTCAGTATGACTTTGGAGCACAATGGAGCTGTGATTTTTTTCGAAGCCGCCAGCCTGCAGGAAACAGAAGGTCTCTGAATAAAAGGGAGGCTCTTGTTACAACTTCCCTCTTATTTACTGTTCCCAGTAGCAGAGAAGTAAAAAGACAATGAATGAAATGGAGGATTAATCACGCGTAGCACTGAAATATAAACAAGGAGACTGCGCGTCCCAGAGCGCTGCTGCGAGCAGCGGCTCGTGCCCGCAGCGTGCACAAATCTCTCGTCACAGAGACCTCCTGGACTTCATGAGAAAGGCCAAAAGGCAGAGGAGGCTCCACAGGGGGTTTTTCAAAGGTGAACTTACAAAAGTATTTTCCATGGACTTTTCTCCTTTCAGTGCCCGCAAAACTTGAGTTCAAGTTGATATCCCCTGTGCTTAATCACTTTTGCAGAGGAAACTCCCTATTTTCCTATTTTTCTGCATTCATTTTAAAACAATAAAAGCTCAGGACAACTCCTTTGTCTCACAGAAGACTTTTAAAAATGCTTCAGAGAGAACCTACTGTGCTGCACAGTGTGTAGCCCTGCTCCTAAAAGGGGGGTGTGGTCATTTGCCTTGCTCCCTCTTTCACTTGCTTTTGGGTTGGTATCCAAACACCAAAGGATTACTAATCATGTTCCTTATTTATTTTTTTAATCAGAGAGTTATGTGTATTTGATTTCCAGGTATAGATTTTAAGCGCTCACACCAGCCTTTGCAGAGGTGCTGAGCTCAAGTTAATCGGTAATAAATTAACCTCGGGAGGTTGTTTGTGTGAGGCAGGTTACGTGCATGCAGCTTTGTGAAGGTTTTTAGTGAAGCAAACCGTAGGATAGAAAGGTGGAAACAGGGATGCATAACACAATTCAAATTGCCTGAAATGCCTGAAATAAATAGTTGTTTTATGTATCTGAATATCTGCATCTGTCAGGTAAGTACTGTGGATTTTTTTGGTATTGGGAAGATAAATTTAATGTCAGGGTTGAGGTGGAGTGGAGTACATAATTGTAAAAGTGAAAGGGAAGCTGCTTCCTATCCTTATTCAAAAGCTCCAGCAAACCTCCTAACTGTTCATTTTACAGTTCTTTATAGAAAACATACATGAAAAACCTTAGGAAAGTTTATTGGGGCCACCTGCAATAATAAAATCAAAGTGACCCAAGTCTGAAAATAACACCATACGTCTCCAAGTGAGCATAAAAAGCCAGAGCATGGGATATATTTAAGCTAAAATCTAAACCCAACCCATGTGTGTTAACACAAGACTCGGAGGATTATGTGAATACAAGTCTAGGTGACCAAAGAGGTGTTGCTACTTAACTAATCCTTGCTGTAACCTTCTGCCCAGACTTTCTCTGGGTCTGGGAGCTTGGGGCAGGCACTGAGCAGGCAGGAGCCCTGCCAAAGGCTCCTCCTGGCCTTGTCTCCCTGCACTCCCGGGGGCTTTCTAGCTTGCACTTTGTTTCACTTTCTCTTTCTGCAGTGCCGGGCTGTGCTGGAAGAGTTGCAACATCCTCTATCAATTATTTACACTTTTGCATGGAAATCATATCAAAATATCTATTCTTTTTAATATTAGGTTTAATTTTTTTAAATACTACTAAAGCCATGCCTGGTGCTGCATTAAACTAGTTGGTGATACTCTTTTAAATGCCCTTTCTAAATGCTTTTTAAGAGGGGACCTCTCAGCAACAGCTTCCCTGTTTACACACAACAAAAGCACTGCCTGCCTGAACCAGCCTGGTTGGGAGCAGAAGGGTGACCCCTGCAGCTCCCACCACCCTGATCTCCTGGCACCTGCAGCCTCCAGCTGACTTGATTTGCCAGTGGGTCCCTGGTGGGGAAGAGGAGGTGGGGAAGAGCTGCCTGGGGTCTTTGTTCATGGTACGAGTGCCTCCCAGACAGGTGTTTCTTTGCTTGCCTTGGGTCATACCTATTTTGGGGTAACTAATAATAGAGAGCTCCTGAGCAACCCAAATTTAGACAGTCTTTGGAAATCCAGACAAAAAATTCTGGGAAGAGTTTGTAGTTTTATTCCTCCCATCCACTACAGCAGAGGTTGGAGGATCTCAAGTCAGGATGGGGGTTTGCCACTGTGCCATGCTTGGTCCCTCCTCTGGTAGCATCTTCCAGGTTTGGCATCTCTACCACTTCCCTGGGAAGCCTGTCCCAATGCTTGACAAAATGCTAAGAAATGTTTTGCTGCATTTTCTTTTTTTCTCTTTCTGCATAACTTTCAAGTTTCAGCACACTACTAGAAACATGATCAATCTTCATGATAAGAAGATTCCCAAAACCTCAACCCTCAAAATTAAGGGGAATTTCTTAAAGGGAAGGTGTGTGCTCCATGTCTCATCCAGCCAGAGCGAGGAGGAGCACAAGGTGTGCAGGTCCTGCCCTCTGACCCAGAACCCTGTGCCTCACTCCTTCTGTGTCCCCCGGGGTGCTGCAAGTAGTAGGAGCTGCACGAGGTGGTGACAAGTCCCCAGCATTCCGGGTATTTGATCCGAGGAAATCGCCAGTCAGCCAGGAAATGTCAAGATTGCATCACATCCATAATCTTTTAAAGCCCTGAAAAGGAGCTTGTTAAAGTCTGTCTCTGCAGTGTGATCCCAGTTCCTTTTGGTTTTGCTCTGCTCTTCTACTTTATGGGAACTGGCAGGCAAATCCTCCTCCCAGATATCATTTTGCTTTTCCCTCCCTTTGACTTAGAGCACTTTTGTTTGCCACGGCCTTGCCACTCACTGGGGCAGGAGGAGCAAGTCCCCACTTTGCTGTGCTCCCAAAGGGAAGATGCTGGGATGCCCAGTGCCTGTGGGGATACAGCTACAGCCCAGCTTGTCTGCATGGGGAAAGAAGGGAGAGGACGTGGGAGTGGAGCTGCCATCCCTTCCCCTTGTGTTTGCTCATGTTCCGGGTGGGCGCCCTGGGCAGCCCAACAGCGCTGCAGGGAGGTGCCAACACTTCACAGAGCAAAACTGCACCTCGTTATTCCACTGATTCTGCAAAACTATTAAGGAGCATCCAGCAGAGTATGTGACCCACACATTTAATTTCTTTTGCAGTTTCTGTTTTGATGTACACTGGATGTGTTTCTGTAAAACAAAGATTTATTGGAACCTGGAATTTTATGACTTTAAGGTTTGCCTGAGACCAGATTGTGAGTTTCTCCTTTTGGAAGAGGAGGTTAAAAAGAGCCCATCTGCCTGTGGCACATATGAAACCCTAGGCCAAGGATGATACCTTTTCCCTTAAGTTCTACTATAATGTCAAACAAAAATTTACCATCCAATATTATGCCTTCCATATGCAATGCCCCGCTGTAGATATAGATCACAGCAATCGTGTTGGCCTTCTCTCTTTCAAGTTTTTATCTGTGCCATAAGGAAGTCAGGACTCGGTGTAGGGTCCAAGGAGGAGCAGCAAGGCAGGAAAAAAACAAACCATACATAATTAATGACAATGTGCCTTCACTTGTGCTCTTGATTTTTCTTGTAAAAGCACAGCAATGCCCTTTCTGCCTGCAAGGCTGAGGAAAGCAGTGTATTTTTAAAACACAGTGCCAGTGTCAGACAGCTCCAAGTGCCCTGGTAGGAAACAACCAGCATCCAAGGAAGCAGAGCCTGAGCCCAGCTCTCCGGTTACCACGACGTAAGTAAACAAACAAGTTTATCACAAGTAATGAGGGCATTGTGCCAGTTTCAGTTAAAATAATTAAATAAATAACAGAGAAATCAACCCCAAACCAACAAATCATTACAGCATGAGGAAAGTACTGAATGAAATTGATTGTTCGTGCCAACACCAGAAATATATCTTGTCATAAACTCGGGCCTCCACATCTGCTTCAGCACCAGTGGATTCTTTATAAACAGCCTCTTTAATTTTATCTAACAGCCTGTTAGCAGACATGCAGTCCAAAAATACATCTCCTTTTCTTCCTCGCACTATCCTGAGTTTGGCAGGGCACCAAACATGAGGTTCAGCTCGTAATTCAAAAAGGCCCTTCTTTAAGCATTGACTGAGCTTGATTTAATAAAAATCCTGTCCAGCTTCCTCCGGGCAGCCCTAATGGGATGCAGAGCCTGGCACTTCTCAGGGGCTGCTCCAGACCTGCTGTGTGTTGGCCAGTGAGATTTTTTTGTGGTGAAACAATATTGCTCTGTGGTGGAGTTGGGGAACCATCTGGTGCTCTCCAGAATGTCTCTCCAGAGGGGTGCACAGCTTCACTTTCAGCTGTGCCACCCTCTGGAAATGGAAGTGAGCAGGCAGCACCATAAACACAAGGCAGAGCCACAGCACAGGATGTCCTGGTGCCTCTGCAGCCCCGGGGATGCCCCAGTGCCGCTGGTACCCAGCCCTGCTCCCACTGGCCCTGCCTTCCCCAGGGGCAGGAGACAAAAGCACCAAAGCTCCTAAAGCTGCTTCCAACCCCCGAGTTCTCCTGGGGGCAGATCTATCCATCATGTCCCCAGTGAGGCACTGCCAAGCACTTTGTAGGTGCTCCTGAAGGAAAGACTGGGCATTCACTGAATAGAGGGGGGTTGCACTGGGACTGGTTCCCAGAGGGTAGCCCCAACACCAGAGGCAGGACAAATACCTTCACACTTCCTGACGCTGGTGTTCTCAAGCACAACACTGATTTTCTGGCTGCTGATTGCCTGGGAAAGCTGGAACGGACACTGGCTGACTTTTAATGCCAGGACAAGAGTGGCTGACGTCACCTTAGAAGATGAAACATGTTCCTGCTGTGAGGACTGCACCAAATTACAGGCCCAGATTTCCCGAGAAATTAGTGCGAGAAACACCACACAACATCACATTTGCTGCAACACAGGAACTCATTAGCTGGGTAGTCAAAAATGTTAGTAATTATCCCATTTGACAAACCAAGATATGGATTTCAAGCCTCAAAGCTTGCTGTGCTAAAGAAATATTAATGGCCTGGCATGTCATGATGTCCAGGGGAAAAGGATGTTTAGTAGTTTCTCCTCGTGGCTCAGTTGTTTATTTAAATTACTTGGAAACGAAACCAGCAGCAAACATAACCACTGCTGTTGTGGGGTGTGGTTAACAACAAGTAGCTTTTATTTAGCATTACATCAAAGGATGAAATGAGTGAAATGAAGGAAAGGGAAGTTTCTTGAGTGGTCAGCGAGCCAGATCCTGGTGCCAAGACATGGAGGAGGATCAACAGAAATCCTGCAGAGACCATCCCGTCACTTGGCTGTTGTGACAGAGGCAAATAAGAAGCACAGGTGTCAATGAAAGGGAACTACTGCACTTGGCAAAGGATGCTGCAGGTTTGTGGTGGGGAAGGGACTCTGTTGGCTGGTGTGGGGGATGCTGGTGGCACCCTAGGGATTTTCATCACATCCTGGGAGGGATTTTCTGATTGGTCCTTGTGGTTGTGCCAGCAAGGCCGGAGAACCCTGTGCTGCTTGGCTGCCAGTCCTTAGCAGCGCCTGACCCAACAATCAGGAGGGATCTGGGGGGCTTGTGGTCCCTCCAGTCAGGTACCAAATTGCACTTTACGAAGAGCACAAGCGTTCATCCAGTGGTACCTTACTGAGTTGAACATGGCTGATGCCTTTCAATGGAATTCCAGCTGAAAATTTAAGAGAAACAGATCAAAGGCAGATGATTGAACAGAAGTGGGTTTAGCTGTCCAGATGTGAGCTGCAGTGCCCTCATCCTCCCCCTTATGTGCTACAACAGGGTGTAATTCAATCCTAAATTACTGAAAATCTTGAAAATCACATATCAGAAGTTATTTTATTTATACATGCATCTACTCATTAGCAGTATAAAAATGCTGGCAATACTGTGCATGCTCTGCAGGAATTCTTGTCAGAGCTACATTTCACATCTCACTAGCATGGGCTCAGATAGCCCCTGCCGAGGGGTACACATAGGTCTTCCTGGCATCTCATTTTTGGCCAGTCCAATGATAGGTGGGGTCAAATGGAAAAGCTACTTCTGAGTGGAGAAGCCTAGAAGGACATAGAGGGCAGGGGAGCAGGATGTGGGTAAGCACAGGCACCTTTACTCAGGTGGTGGCTCTGCCATTCTTAGAGACTTCCAAACGCTCTTTGATGGAGCTCTGGAATACCCAATCCCTCTCCAAAGTAATTTCTGCCTTGTTTATGCTCCCTGGAGCTTGCAGGCAGTGACAGTCAGGCTCCAAGCATTCTATGCAGGTTGCTCTTAAAAGCTCCTAAAATCTTTCTCCCAGTGAAGACTGGCAGAGCTGATGCTGCAGTAGGAAGGAGGAGAAGTAGAGACTTGAAAAGGTCACACCAAGGCTGCAATTTCCAAATGAGTGTGAAGGAACTGGATGCTTTAACACCCTCCAACTTAAACACTCAGTCTGGGCTGTTAATGGAGTGTGCTGTAAAACTGCATTTTCTTTACCTATTCAAGGAGAATTAGAGGGACAGACCTCCTAATGTTAAGCAGGAGAAAACTTTTTGGCTGTGAAGGCTCTTCTTCCATACAGGAAGGCTGCTGGCAGAAAATGACAGCTTGTGGACAAACTTGAGTCAGAATGGCTACAACAGCAAAAAAGTGGAGGAAGGGAAATGGAGCCTCAGATGAAAATGAGACGGTAAATAGAGAAATAACCAGTCTGAGGCATCCATACGTTTCCTGCAGTCACTTCCCTCCTTTTCCAGCCTTTTGCTGAGCACTATAGCAATATTCAAGCCATTATTACATTAAGAAGTCTTTCAGCTTTTCTGCCTGCAAAAATAGTCATCACTTGTAAATTGAAGGCATCACTCTCTTATCTGGTCTGCAGCCAGCAGGGCTGGAAGCAATAGAAGAAGTGTGAACTTTCTCCTTCATCTCAGAGAACATTAACTTCAAAGCCAAGCCATAAACTTTCAGATGTAATGACTATTTGTCCAAAAGAGAAACACATCAGGTTGATCAATGAGTGAAAGGTATAAAACACAGAGGTTACATTTGCTGAACACTTGGGAAAAATGTGTGGTTATGCTTGGGTGTGTGGAGGGGGGAGTTATTACTGAGTTGTTTGGGCAGGCAGGCACAAGGGGTAGTGTCAGGATTGTTGTGGGTGGCTGTAGGTCCAGCACAGAGTGGTTTCTGTACCAGAGGAGGCTGGGCTGCCATGTCAGAGTGTGCCCCAGCACGCCCTTGGGTGCAGACCTTCATCACCAAGTGGGGACCTTGTGGCTCTGTTGGCAGCCACACTACTCTGTTTCTTCAATGAACCATGGGAGAAAACGTCTCTCAGCTGCTCAAAGCATTCAGGACCACCAGCACTTCCTCCTGTGTCCTTGCTCCAGCTGTGTGAATGCTGACTGGAGAAAACCCCCCTATGGGTGCACTGCCTTGTCCCCTGAGCATTGCTGAGCTCCAGAGCACAGGGTCCAGCAATGCTAACACAGCCAGGCAGGTGTGCTCAGAGGTTTCAGACACCTTTGGTAAGACTCTCCTCATCCTTCTTCCTATTTTTCAAACATGCTTTCAGTTTTTCTGATGAAAGTTCCATGGAAGTAGAGAGTAATGATGTCTTTTTGTTTCCATGGCTTGCATATGAGGAATTCAGAGGGACAAAAATTTATATTATGTGACTTTTTGCTGAGGATAACCATTGCTCTTCCTAATAACATCCCTTCTCCCCTCATCCACTAGGGCTTCCAGGAGGAATCAGGATCCCATCCTCTCCCTGGGCAGCGGGTGCGTGATCCTTGGGCATGGCACATGGTGCTCAGAGTTTGTAGTGTTAATCAACTTTCACTTTGTAGTGTTAATCAACCCTTTGGTGAAAGTGTTTTTAGAAGGAGTAATTGGGAGGACTTGCTGCTGGGCTCAAGGGCTGGGGAATGAGGTCCAGACCTGTGTGATTCCCATCTGAGGATGGAGAGGAGGAAATGCCAGAGGAGAAAGAGAGATTTTGAAAGGTCTGTAACATCTCCTGCCAACATCTTTTTTGGATCATCCCTGTGTGAACAAGTGAGAGCCCGGAAGAGCCGTATCATCCTTGAGGACAGCTGGGCTTGCTGGGGGGCAGCTCCATTTGGGATGGGAGGCAGAGGGTTGCTGCCACTGCTGAGGGGGAAAAGAGACGGTGGAGTTGCTGACTCCACAGCACCCTGTTTTCCCCCTGTGCTGTGCTTGCCTGTCCCCTAAGTCCTCTGTGAGGTGCCAAAATGCCTCTGTAGGGAGCCAGAGAGCAAACCTGAGCCCTTCTTGCTGACCACACATTTCTGTGTCCCCAAATCCCTGTTGGAGTGAATGGAGCTGGTGGGGTCTACTCAGGTTCCTCCCCATACAGGTGGTGTTGGGAGGAGATGGTGGCTCACCTCCTAGATATGCCCTGGCTTCCAGAAGGTGAGTTATCTTCTCCAGGCTGTCCCCTCTACCCACCTGAATTCCATACAGCTTCTCCCAGCATCCTGGGGAACAAGCCATAGGGATGGCCATGAAATGCTGGAGCTGGGGGGTGTTGTTGGGGGTTGAGATGACATTCTGGAAATGTAAAGAACAGCAGTGTGCTGAATCCATCTGGTCACCCCCCTCCTCGTAGCATATCACCTGCCCCACCTTGGTTCCACTGGAGACTCCAGAAACAAGGGCAGGTAATAGTGGGTAGAGGTGGGGCAAGAGGAGCAACAGGAGGGCAGTTAAGTCATTTATTTCAAGGGGCAGCTGGCTTTACCCAGCTAAAACGAGTGCAATGCCAGCAGGCTCCACATTCAGCAGATCCCCAAAGGTATTGGTGAAGCTGTGCTCAGCCTCCCCTGCAGCACCTCTGCTTGAGGGAGGCAGTTGGATGCTGGGCTCCTTTCCACTGTGGAGCTGTACCTGTGCTTTGTAGGTGTGTTGTGTATTTAGTTCTGGTATCCACTGTAGCAATCCCTTTTATGTGCCTGGAGTCTCATTTTCTACCTCCACTGGATCATGTTCTGGGCTTCAAAGCACATGGGGAGCAGCGCTGTTTTATTGCATGGTCATAAAGCAATAGCCCTTCTCTGCTCCTATATGAATAATAAATAGTAGTTATATTGTTATATTTTTACATGGAGACCTGCCAGAGGCTCTTTTTGTGTATGAGACTCGAGATTTACTCTGAGAAAAAGGAAGCAGAAAACAAGAGTCCTGACAGTTTTCGACCTGGCTGTGCAGCTGTGCTGAGAGAGGTGCCCTGCAGATCAAAGGGAAGCCGCTCCCGTTCTCCCCAGGTGCTGCGATGCTTCCCCTATTAGAGCAGATATTGGTTATCAGGCAGCACTGCTATGAACAGCACAAATGTGCACTTTGCTCTCCAGAGGTTATGAGAGCCAGAAGGATGCCAGATTAGATTTAGGAAGCACATATGGATGTATTGCCTTCTTCAGCCTTGCATCATTCCTTAAAAGCCTCTGTTGCTCTGAAGGAAGACAGAAAGCACGGCTGTGGACAATCACAGCTGTAGAAGCATAATTGCAATTGCTGTCTCAGAGCTGCTTAGTGCTTCTGATAATCCTTGAGACCTGCAGCGAGTCACTGCAGGATGAAGGAAGAGCATTTTGGGGCAGGGATACAGCACAGGAACAACTCTGAAGAAGGATTGAAAAATCTCCTCTAGTTTACATTTCACTGAGGGGAAAGATGCTCTGAGGCAGCACCAGCACAAGTCCAGACTGAAGCCCAGACTTCCTGCTCTGGGATTTCAGATGTTTGGAGAGTGTCTCTGACACCACATTTGATGCCATGTCTTCCCCTGAGGCTGAGATGCCACCACAGCTCATCTCTCAACCCAGTCACTGGCCAGAACTACAGCTCCAGTCCACTGGCAGCGAATCCCACCAGTTCTCGTCATGTGTTCACAGGGATGTTTAGCTTCTGGGGAGGTAAAAGGGAAGGTGACAGGAGTGAAGTTTCATTTCAGTGTTGGGATCAACTGTGCTTCAGCAAAACCTCCCTCTAAGCCCCACACACTGTATAACAGATGGCACATCTGTTTGCATTTCCAGGGTGATCTCACCAATCACTTTTTAAGAATCCAGCATCCAGGGTTAATCAACACGAGCTGAATTACAGCAAAGGTTCCTACAGCACTGGAAAAATCCTATGCAACTCCCTTTCCTCAAGTTATCCTCTTGGACAGTGGGGTTTATCCTCTCTCTGAATTCTGCCCAAATCCTCATGATCCCTGCAAAGCCAAGGCTTCTTTCCAAAGAACTTCTGCCTCTCAGGCCCTTTGTCTGTGTAACAAAGCAGATCTTCCAATAGTTGATTTTCTGTGTGGCACTCAAACTGAAGGCTAAAAAAGCATGATACAGGTCAACCCCAAAATCCCCATGGGAATGGAAAGGGAGATTCCCAAGGAAACTTTGTCCTCAGCCACAAGGCCATTGAAGAGAAGCTATCACCCACTACAACCCACTGCCTACAGCACAGCCTCAGAGCACACAGGATGCAAGTTCAAACCTCTTCTGTTTCTCATATGGAAAATATTTTTAAACAGCTTTCCTGGAAGCAATATCACACCCAGTGTGCCAGGCAGCACCAGAGGCATGTTGAGATGGAGCACAGAGAGGCAGGAGATTGGCTGTGCCTGGCTGTGCCTACACTGCTCAGCACGAAGGCCAGGGCAGAGTGGCACCCCTGGGCTCACAGGCACTGTGCCTAGAGCTTGCTTCCCAAGGAGAACATTTACCTTGGAAACAGCTGCTTGGAATGATCCAAACCAGAGCTGCAGAGTTAGCAGAGAGCCCAGCAGGCAATGAGCAGGACTGGAGTCCATCTCTTCTTTGTTGGTGATGTAGCTATGCCTGTCAGATGTGCTTACAATGTGAGAAACAGCTCCCCAGCTGACTCTGGGTCCTCATCCTTGATTGTTCCTGTGGTATTGGTCAGCACACACCTCTGATGTCCTCTGGACTGGGACAAGCAGCTCCCTCTGGCCACCAAGCAGTGCTGCTCTGGGCATGGATACCCATGGATATCCCAGTTATCCTGGGATAACTTGCAAGAGCCATATAAACAAGCTCTGTCTCATCTCCCTTGTGATGTTCCTCCAGCATGGTCCCACCAGCCTTTCCATCCCTCAGCTCTCCTGAACACTCTGATGCCTCAGTCCAGGCCACACTACACACCCTATAGAATTCCAGCACTGGTGACCTACAGTATCCATCTTCCTGGGCATTTTATGCTCGGATAAAAAACCACCAAACTTACAAAAATACTGGCTTGCTCTTAGGTCCATAGGCACAACACACAGGGCCAAGCTAAGCTGGAGTCAAGTGCCATGCTGTGCTATCAAATTCAGCCATGAGCAACCAACACTGCTGTGAAACAACTGCTCTTGTCCACTGCCTACCAGATGCCAGGCCTGTTCTTTGGGACAGGCAGTTTAATGCTGCAGGTATTCCTGCTCTCTCTGGTCCAATAAGCAGTGTAAATAATGATACCCCGAGCAAGAGGATTAGGAGAGCCCTGTTGCAGGCTGTCCAGTGGTTTAGCCACACTCTGAAGATACAGCATGTCAGGTAAATCCTTGCTCCAGCTGAGGTTTCCTTTTGAGATCAGCTTCAAAAAAAAAAAGAAAAAAAAAAAGAAAAGAAAAAAAGAAAAAAAAAAAAGGAACGATTGTACAACAAGTAACAGATAGCTTTGGTCAACCAGAAACCGTGCTTTTCAGTGGGTAAGCTGTTCTTCAGACATCAGTGCCTCTACTGGTACCCCCTTCCCACAGGAGAGGGAAGGGATACTGCAGATACTGCTTCATGTATGATATTGCTGCCCTGGCTCTGATGTAGCCACCAGATGGTCTCACTCTCTGCTTGCTCTTCTGCTTGAAGACATTAAGGACCTTCAGCAGTCACCATCTCTCACTCTGGGCAGCTTTTTTCTCAGCTGCACCTCTCCCACTGCTGTCAGAATGACCATGGCAAGTCTGTCAAGACTTGCTTACCTAATTTCCGTATTGAGGATTTTTAGCTACTATCATTGGTGTTTCTATGTCCTCCTTTCAAGATACAAATCTTTATGATCCCATCAGGTTATGCCATCTGCTGTCTGTTAGAATGTAAGCACCTTCTTAGGGACAGGTACATGCACAGCAGTGGTAATGTTTGTTATCAGGATGTGGCAGTGGGGCTCCAAGGTGGTGTAGCTGAGAATGGCCACAAGCCACAGTATCATAGAATGGCTTGAGTTGGAAGGGACCTTAAAGATCATCTGTTCCAACCCCCCATCATGGATATGGATGCCACCCACTAGACCAGGCTCCTCATAGACCTGGGATGCCCTCCGAGGACAATCCACTTGGCCATGATTTTTTGCCACCTCCATCACCATACCCACCAGCATCTCCCAGAGCTCCCTGGAGCCATTACAGGCTGGTTAAAAGCGGCTGAGACACTTGGAGGGAGAGCACAGCCAGTGGGGGTGACAGCCACATCTTTGTGGGGGTGCTTCTTTTAAATCTGATTTATTTTAGCAGGACTTTTGCAGAGGACAGCTGGCAGGGGTGGCCAGCAGGCACGGCAGTGCCCAGGCTCTGCTTAGAGACTGACAAGGAAACTCTGGGGCTGGCAACAGGATCCTGGAACCCTCTGGGGACCACCTGGTTAACCCTGCTTTGGCTGACCTTGCTCAAGTAGAGTACTTGGCCTAGGTGATCTGCAGAGGTGCCTTCCAACTTCAGTGTTTCAGTGAGACTTATTTAAACCTCTGGCATAAAGCGCAGACTGGATATTCAGGTGTATATATTCAAGTATTCCATAAATTCTCGACTCAATACAGGAAATTTGGCTTTTAAGTCCAACAGCACATTGAACCTTTACCAGGCTGTAAGGCCAGAGTTTCATAAGAGTTTTAACAACCAAACAAACCAGGAAAGTACAAAACATGCCGTGCAAGTCAGATGTTTCTATGCAACAGCCATATGATCCAAAGTCTGTCAAACAAAACCATTTGCTGTTGGGACAGAGTGGAGCCAAATCAGTGTGATTCAAGTTTTTAGAGTCAATTTTGTAAAATGTCAGAAGGAGTTACTTAGTGCCACCCAGTGTTGGCAGCTAGAAAAAGGAAGGTTAAATATGGTTACAACTGGGTGTAGCCCAGTGAAACAGAAAAAAAACCCCCAGCTCTTGCTTTCTGTATGAGGGGTGAGTAATGCCACAGAAGCTGGGTACCACCAGCATTCAGGGGTAGGTGCCCCAGAGCTGAAATGAAGTTTTGACATCTTGGTAAAAAAGAACAACTTCTGCTTTTTATATTCACTTTTCAAAGCAGGTAATCAGTTCGAGATGCAGATGGTCTCTTTTGTCACAAGATTCACTCCCCTAGTCTGACATCTGTATAGTGAGAAAGTTGCACTGACTTTTCTGGTCAGATGTTCAGGAATTTAGATGAGACACAACTATATAAAATGTGTCTCTTTCCTGGAATAAATAGAGTACAGTTAAACATGAGTCTTTTCCCCCTTCCCCTCTTTGTCTCAAGTGCTGTATATGACTTGCCTTTTCCTTGAAGCCTTTAAAATTACACAGGATCCCATGTATATCAGGCATGGAAATACTCATGATCTTTGGATGGCTGAAGAATTGCAAGTCTGCTTTTGCCCTTCAAAGGACTGTAGAAAATCACAGAATGGTTTGGCTTGGGAGGGGCCTTAAAGATCACTGAGTTCCAACTCTTCTGCCATGAGCAGGGACAACTTCCACCAGACCAGATTGCTCAAAGACTCATCCAACCTGGTCTGGAACACTTCCATATAAAGTTAGTTGAATGTCATGGTCCCATTTAACAGATGTGGAAAGTGAAAAGCGAACAGGCATTCCCATCCTCATTACAGCCCCATCCCAGGAGAGCTGGGGCCTGGCCAAGATGGGATGGAGAAGATCTGGAGCCAAGAACCCAAGTGGGAAAGAGAGAAAGGAGAAAACAAGGCCCAAAGATGCCTCAAAACCACCAGTTGCTGGCAGGGTGAAGACACCCCAGGGTTGTGGCTTCACCTGTAGTGGCAGAGAAACCCTCCTTCTACCATATTGGGCTCCTTCACTCTGCCCTGAAGTATTCTCATTGCTTAGAGGGGAAAAAAAAAGACAACAGTGGTTTGTGGTTCTCTGCTAGTTCTTTATTTCATCCCTAGAAGATTAGGGCCAAGGTGAGACTGACACAGGAGTTTATCTCAGATTGATACAACAAAAAAGCAACAGTGAAGTGAAGGGTGGCTGTCCTCTGAAACAACCTCACTTCCACGAGTTTCCACACCCATGATCCTTGCTTCTGGGTGTGAGGACAAGCATTTTTACTTTTCTCTCCTACTCATGGAGTCATCCATCTCCCAGTCACACAGCCTATCCCTTGGATTTGTGCTTGCTGACAACAGGTTTCCTTTCTCACTTACCTTTCACTGACTGCTGGGAAACAGGCCAGGCAGTATGGCCACAGGTCATGAGCCAAAAACTCCTCTTGTGGGACCAACACACTTGGGGTGTTTTTTTCTTTTCTCATGAGGCTCCTGGAGGACTTGGGAGCTGGGCTAGCTCTGCTGCTTTTGTTAGAAGATCTCCACGATCGCTAACTGCATCTGCATTTCTCACTAGGGCCCTACATGTCCAAAGTGCTCTCCATGCTCTCCACAGCTATGAGAATCTCAGTCTTCCTCCCACAGACCTCACAGTTTAAAACCCAAGGTGGGAAATCACTAATTCCTGTGATGGTTGCTCAGCCTTTGCCTCAGGAATTCACCAAAAAGAGAATTTTCTCTAAGAGGGCCACAGGACATAGTGTGCACAGAAAAAGTTGGTAGAGGAAGGAGACCAGACAAATACAGCATTCTTGGAAAAAAAAAAAAGTATCTGTGTGTATCCCTTCAGTTAGGAAGGTTTACAAAGTAGCTTCACAATGAGACACAGTGCCTGCTCCGGAGGTTTTACAGCCCCGGCAATCAGAATGAAATAGCAGGAAGGGAAAGGCAGAAGCAGGAGACCTGTGAGTCCCTGCCTTACACGGAGCAACTGTGCTCAGTTTGCAGGTCCAAGGCATTTTTAAGCCTATAAATAAACTGGGGACGTTAATGATGCCATTAATCTCGGCTGGCCGCCGTCCCAGCTATTTTCAGTGGCGAGGTTACCTTGGCTCTGCGGCAGAAGTAGGTCTGTGCTGGCAGGGAGGCTCGGGCGAGCAGCGAACGGTGCCGTGAGCCCGGGGCCACCGCCCTGGGCGGGAGGGCTCTGCCACCGTCCTTGGCAGCCCACCAGGAGGAGGTGTCCCGAGAGCCAGCCCTCCTGGCTCCCCGCCTGCAGGGAGACACAGCAAAACAGACGTCAGACAATAAACACGGGGAAAAGCAGAGCGCTGCCGGCTGCAGGGGGAGGCTGGGGGCTGCTCCTGCCTGCAGCCCTTACGGCAGTGATGTCTTCATCTCCTACAAGGAGAGAGCCCCGATGGAGACCCTCTGCTCCTCTGGAGCTGCTGGGAGCCTGCTCCCCCGCCTCTGCCTTTCCAAGGATGGAAAGTGGCAGAGCTCGGAGCTACAGAGTAGAGGGGGAGCCTGGGAGGGGCAGGCCAGGGCATCCCCGCATCCTGGGCTGGGGCAGGGAATGGCTGGGGCAGCTCCCTGTGGAGAACAAGCTCTGCCCTGAGACAGCTCCTTGCCCCTCACACCAATAGTCAGTGCTTCCTTCCCTCGCAGGCAGAGGGGAAAAGGACTCCCTTTCTTTTCTACCCAGGAGAAGCAGGAATGTCATGCACTTGGATGGTAAAAGCTGCTTTTTATTCTTCCTCCTGTGAGGAGAGAATCCTCAGGACAGCATCTGCTTGAGAAGAGAGCAGCCCAGCATTTGTTCTCAGTGCTCACACAGCACCCAGAGCTGGTTTGCCTGTGGGCAGTGTAGCCCTGAGGTACATCTAACAAAGGTACCTCTTACAAATGCTTGCCTCATCTTACAAAGTATATCATACTTTTGTTTATTTTACTGTTTCTGTTACAATATGCCAGGAAAAGATTTATTCCTAACAGTAAATGAGGTTCACACCCACTGGAAATAGGTGCCTTTGAAAACCATGTCTACACCTTGCTTTCCTTTGACCTGACCCCTCACCTATCCAAGATGGCCAGATACCACCACACAGGGTTAGAGAAATAAATGTTCCACCAGGAAACAACACTGGCCAACCTTTTCTTTTCTATGCTGCAATGACCTCAAGATGTTGAGACATTCACCAAATAATATTACAAAATAATTGTTCGCACGCTGGTCCCAGGTGACATTTGGCTACTGCAGCTATTAGGACTTATTTTTATTATGCTTATTCCCAAATCATTCAGTGGCACAAGACTTTCCCCCCAATCTTCTCAGAAAATACACACAGTTTTCTGTTCTTTGTGTTGCTTAGTAATGTTCCCTGAACTCTTAATATCTATAGTTGCTCATAATGTACCATCTAGAAAGAATTAAGAGAAATGTGGATGTTTTTCTTACCTTCTTACAAGGATATTTTCTTGCCAGAGGCAGCAATTTCTCTGTGGAAGATCCACCCCACTTGACGTGGCTTGCAGCTCACAAACACAACCTGTTCACTCTCAGGGACTGCTAAGAAATACATTTCATTTACTTGACTTTTGCTATTGTGTCTCAACTATATCCAGTGTGCAATCTGAAGGCACTATTTATGTTACAGCTTCCCTGCTGCAGTTGCTGTCTGGCCTCTTTTAGGGATCATACAGGATATGAACATTTGACGGTCTCTGGAGGTGGCTTGTGCATGGCAAAGTTTGATTCTGCCTACAGCCCCTTTGGCGAGCAGATATACACCTGGATCCTGCCCCATGCACTGGCTCTGTGAAGCGGGGCTAGGGACTCTCATACCAGCGGCAACCTGAGACACCAACCCCAGTGACAACTGACTGGAAGTTTCTTTCCTACTTTAATGAGTCTATGTAGTGCTAAGCCAGGTTTTGCAACGCTGTCACAAGAGCCCCTGACTGGTCCCTACTGCCTGTAACTGGTACTTTGGGGAGTCCATCTGCCCCATCGCTCTCTTGAGATGCTGCTCTTCCAAACCTGCTGATGAAGGGCAGCAGGGAGCAGACACTTCAGTGATTCTTTGGCTCCACAGAAGTGTCTGTTGGTCACATCCCCAGCAGCTTTGGCAGACTTGGTGCAGCAGTTATTAACTCTTAATCTCTACTTGTGGACTTTTCTAGGTAGTTGCTAGGATGAGAATTTTCTTTATCAATGGAATTTCATCAGTTGGGTTTGCTTGCCATCCACTAGCTTGTCAAATTCAGAGATACAGCCATCTAAATCTTATTGGTATAAACTGCAGCAACATCATTCTCAGGAGGAAAAAGTGGGGGGGAAATATCCCTTCAAAGATATATTCTGTCTCTGGAGAAACTGCATGTTCAATAAGAAACCAGCTTGCAGCTGCAATCTTGCACAAGACACACAGAGATACTCCAGATAGACTTAACATTAACCTTGTCAAAGTAATCAGCTTGCCAAGCAAAGGAAGTCATTGTGGCCAGAGTGGTCATGGAAGGTAACTAATACTCTCCATCTTCAGCATCAGTCAAATAAGAATTTAAAATATTGCATGACAGGAGATCTGAAATGTTAGAGAAGAAAACATGTACATAGGAGTGAAGTCAGCAGCATGTGACAGCCAAAAATGGAAAATAGATGCTAGAAATGTTTCATATTGACTCAAATAAATAACAACCTCAAATGAAGTGGTTTAGGCTTGTTTTATATGGTAAAGATATAGGCTAGCCTGGTCTCAGGCTAGTAATTTGCTTTCCCTAGAACAAAACAAAAGGCATCCACTTATCTTGGCTGCGAAAATGTCCTTGTCAGATGTTAGCTGAGTTCTCTCTGGGCAGGTCACCTATCTCCTCCCAGCTTCAGAGGAGACCCATAAACCACTGCCCCCCAAACAAGATACATCTGTGCACCCTGAGCAGTTATCCCTTCTCTTCCCTGAGCTGCCTGAGTCGTTCTCAGAAGGCACAGACCTTTCCTACGCCTGGAAAATCCTGCTAGAGAAAAATGTCACTGCTAGTAATAGTGATAATGGGAGACATTCCTGCAGCCTCATGAACCCTCACACAGGGTTAAAAGTGCCTTTCATGGCAATATCAGGTACAAGAATTTCTTCTTGCTGACCCTGCTGCTCACCCACCCCAGAGCATGGCTCCTATTGGAACAGCCCTTCCTGGCATCAGGAGGGAAGTGCCAAGGACCAGCACCCAGAAGGAACCAGTCATAAATAAAATCCAGTGAAAACTTGTTGCTGCTTAGAAATCATCACCAGACAAAGACCCAACTCAGAGATTTCCCTGCTTGGCATACCAACGATGAGGTGATGGACTGCAACTCAGAGGTAGGAGGGAGCAGCTAGAGCAGGAGTGGGCATTGCTGCCAAAGATCAATGTCAAACTAAAGCCAGTGTTTCCACATTTCCACAAAGATGGAGAGAAGGGTGACAGTGTCTCAGACAGGCAATAGCTGGAGTGAGATGGAGCTGAGCCCTGCACCAAGGCATGAGTGACCCATACATGGAACCTCTGACTGACAGCACTGGCGTCTCCAGGGAGGCCTGAGGACTCACACCGATCTGCACATTTAGGAGAGCAAGGAAAGTAGTGATTTATCAGATCAGTCATAGAAATGTGAAAATCTGTCTCGTTAATGTTGACAATTAGCTCTTATTTTTGCCTGGGGAAAAGGGTCTTAGTGCCTTAACTCTGGGATGCTCAGGTATGTGGCAGGGGAAGCCTACTGTTGCCTTCTGTAGGACCAGGACAATGCTGTACTGGCAGGCAAGAAAATGACATGGCTCCTCTGGACCTAAGTGAGCACTGAGCAGGACACAAGAACACTGGAAATGCCCCCAGCTACACAAATGTGATCCTTCATCGTGCTGCTGAAGCAGCAGAGCCTCCTCCTGCAGCTCCTCTGAGCAGCTGCGTTCGCTGGTTTGGGTTTCTCAGAGTCCTAGAGGAGATGTTAGATGGTTGTGAGATTCAGTCTCTAATTAGGTCCCTGTAGTGGTGAGATTGCTTCCTTTATAATCACTCAGTGGGAACTGGTACTTTATCCTCTGTACTCAAATTTTTATATCTTTCACCCTCATCTTCTCTCCAATGCCCAGAGTCTCCAGTCCACAGGATGACAGCTGCAAAAGCCCCTGACATTCACTTTAAGGACAATTCCTTTCAGCTGCTTCACATTTCCTTTTGACAAGCTCTTCCAGTGATATTTACTGCAACTAATGAATTAACTCACAGCTGGACCACTTGCTAGCCTTTTCAGTCCGGAGCTGTTTTAAATCTTGATTAGCTGTTATGATTTGTAAATCTCATAGAACTGCTAAGAGTAAGCTTTCCTGTCTCACACTGTGATCAGGAGACTGTTTCCAGTCATGCAGAGCAGAAGTACACAGGCATTAGGCATTTAGGGGGACTCTACCTCTGCAGCAGGTAGCAAAACTGTGTATTATCCACAGGAAGTAGTTCAATTCACAAGGAAAGTTATTTGAATAACTTGTAGTGTGTTGGTTTTGCATGGCCTGTTTTTTGGTAGTGGGGGGTCACAGAGGTGGTTTCTGTAAGAAGCTGCTGAAAGCTTCCAACATGTCCAGCACAGCCAATGGCTGATGGCTCCGAGGATGGACATGCTCCTGGCCAAGCCTTGGCCCATTACAAAGATTGGTAACACCTCTGTGATTACAGATTTAAGCATAAAATCAAAACAAAGTGAGGTGCGTGCGCAGTATTAATTCCAGCTAGAGAAGAGGAGGAGGTGAGAACATGTGAGGGAAACAACATGGACACACCAAGCTCAGTGGAGAATGAGGGGTAGGAGGTGCTCCAGGTGTCAGAACTGAGATTTCTCTGCAGCCCATGGTGAGACCATGGTGAAACAGCTGTGCCCCTGCCACTGTAAAACCACGACAGTTTTTGGTGGAGAATGCAGGCACTCACAAGGACTTTGAGATAAGGATATTAATTGGGAGAAATATTGGGCAAAACAAGTATCAAACCGTGTTATCAAGTAGAATGATAGTGGGGAATTTGCACTGTAATTGTAGTGAAGGGTCTAGGGGTGGATTTTGTGTAGTTTGTCCATTTTTGTTCTGTATTGTGATTATGTTATTTTTGGATCTGGTGTGGGGAGCATCCCCTTCTTTTCTTTTCTTCTCTTTTCTTTTCTTTTCTTTTCTTTTCTTTTCTTTTCTTTTCTTTTCTTTTCTTTTCTTTTCTTTTCTTTTCTTTTCTTTTCTTTCTTTTTTCTTTTCTTTTCCTTCTTTTTTCTTTTCTTTCTTTTTTCTTTTCTTTTTCTTTCCTTGTAGTTTACTTGTTTATGTTGTTCTAAGTGAAGATTGTATGTTGAATGTGGATTTTCTTTTACTGCAGACTTCCACAGTCATAGCCAATCCTTATATTAGCTGTCTGATACTGGTAATATTATTAGCCAACACCATCGGTATTCTATGGAATTCATGGAATTTGCCGTCATCCTGGTGCAAGAGAAAACAACCTTTAAGTGAGGAGCTATTAAAATCTGCCCTGAGGCAGCCAGTGCCTGGGTGGAAGGGGATGTGGAGGGGTTTGGGCAGGCTTCTAAGGTGGTTGTCATCTCCCATTGCCTGGGACTTTACCCCTGAACAGGTAAACAGCCCTAACAAACCGGCCCGTGGACTGATAGAAGAGAGCCATTACTGAAGCCCTGCTTCCTGGAAGTGTCCGAGCATGGCTTGCTGATGGGAAGTAGAGACTGCCTTTTCCTTTTGCTTATGCACACGCAGATTCTCACTTATTTATTTTCTTTCACTATAACAAAACTGCCTGATGTCACCCTCTAGTTGTCCTCCTTCTTATTGTCTCCCCTGTCCCATTGGCAAAGGGAGCAACAGGGCAGCTTACTGGGCACCTGGTACCCAGCCAGGATCAACCTGCTACAGATAGCAGGAAAAGGAAAGGCTTACTATTTTAAGCCTCGGTGAAAAAATATGCAATGCAACACATACTGCATTTCACAAGCATCTTGCACAAGAGATATTGCACAAATGCACCTTTCTCCACATTATTTTGCAGATCCTCTTTTCTGTTTCTAGCTTCTGAGCACATCCTGAGCAATGAACAACCGCCCAACATTTCAAATTAGAATCCTTATTTGAGTTCCTAAATAAAATCAGTCTGATTTGATTCTTCCCTCTCAAGTCCCAAGACATTTACAGGGTCAGCAAGTGTTTGGCTGTCAGTTAGTTCTTATTTTGGCAACTAACTGTGCATTTAGGCATCTAAATTTTTCAGTGATTTGAATTCCAACTCTAAAATTCTGGCCTGGAGGTAAGCATCAAACTGGAATTTGTAGCCCAGGGGCTGGGAATACACTAGTCAGACAGTTGCCTAAGTTCAGGATGAAAAGTCAAAGCACATGGAGCCTCTTCACTTATCAGAAGACTTACAGCAAAACAGGAAGTTATTAATATCAGAGCCTGAACTGACTTGAGAGTCAGACAATATCAAACAGAAGGTGTCTCCCCTTTTTCCTGTTTATCTCTTGCTAGCTCAGAAGACAAGGGAGATGAAGAGGCAAAGAGTTTCATAATTTGGTGCTACAAGGCAGTGAAATTGAACCAGCAGGCTGTACATCATTACACAAAGTATATGGCATCACTTTCCTCAAGTCTTTAAAGCTTTGCTGTACTTTTAAACAAACAGGGAAGCTATTTTGAAATGATGGGGTGGAACATGACAAAATAATGCAGTGCAATGGCATGCAGGAGTTTAGACAAAGTGAGCAATAAATGAAACTACAGGGGAGAGTAATATGCTGCCTTGGTATAATTATCTTAGGAAAACACTGGAACTAAAGAACTTTCTCTTGAGAAAGTGTCATTTGATTTTTAAATAACACAGGTCATTAGGACTACAGTTTCATGCATGATGGTTTATCAAAAGGAGATCAAGGTACTGGCAGGCTCCTGGGAGGAAGCTCCAGGAAAAAGGAAAAATACTCTTCAGTGCAGCTTACCACCACATAGAAATGAGCAAAATTTGCTGGACTCATGGCCCAGCCTCATCACATCAGCACAGCACATACCGGACTGCATTCAGCTCTCTGTTTTCACTACTACCCAACACAGTTATTTTCTTTCAAACAAGGACAATTTTAAAAATCGCCCTTTCTACAAGGGAACTGGACATAGTCCCTCCTTGAAAGACAAGATGGAGCAGGAAATCCTGCACTGAGAACAGCTAGCAAGGTCAAAAATGGAGTGCCAGCCTGCTGGGATGTGGGGTCATTGGCTGGCTGAGCTCTTCTGTGTTTTGTCAGCCACTGTGGAGGTAACAGGGCCATGGAACTGCCTCCCTGGCCTCCATGTTTGCAGAGAATTTATTAAAAGACTCATGCTGGGCACAAACAAACTGGCACTGAGTAGGCAAAAGACAAACCCCAAGAATATTTATTTGTTTTGACTTATGCTTGGGCAGGTCATACTTCCTAGTGTAACTTGGCTGTTCTAGAGAAAACAAAACACAAAACACTCTAAGTAGGTGTCAGCTCCCTGGGAAAGGTTTCTTCTCTTTTGGAGAAATAGGAGATTTCATGTGAGGATTCTTTCACTGGGTGCTTTCACTCTTTCAGTTATTAGAGGTTTGAGCCTTTTTCTTCTTTTCTCTATTATTTATTTCCCTATTATTATTATTTCCCTATTATTTATTTTCCTATTTTGCTGAGCCACTCACAGCCACATGAAATAAATTCCTAGAAGGAGATCACTCCCACAGAGCCTTACACCTCTCAATTTACACTGGAAAAACACTGTTTGTACATGCAGAAGATTAAAAAACTAGAGGTGCATCTTCTTTTCTGTCCTTGATAAGGTTTCAGCTGCAAACACAAGGCAAGAGTCACATTTTCCTTCCACTGAGGTTGCAGATATCAAAAAAAACCATCACAAATGTCATTGCTGCTCAAAGGAGATCTGCTGTACACAACTTGCAGAAACCACTACCTCTGACAAGATTTGTTAACTACAGTACTGATGTACACAGTGTAATCCTCAGGGGAAGGCCCAGAAGTCAGCTGTCCCCCCAGAAAGGCCTCTTCTCTCCACTCAGGCCTCTTAAAGGGTGTTGGGTAAAGAGGGGTACTGCAAGCAGCTTCCAGGCTCCCAGACAGGTCCTTTTGTCATCCCCTGAACTCATGGATGAGGAGGAGGAGGAAGAGAGAAAGAACTGTATCAGATGAAATGGAACTAGGCAAGAGAAAAGAGTGATTACTAGCAAATAAAAAAGAATTCTATAAATAAAGATATGAATAGTTTTCCCGTTTAAGCAAGGAATGCGAGAAGTATGAAATGAAGCAGGATTAAGAAAAAGCATTCAGAGTGAATTAGAGAGATTTACAGCACAATATCAGTTCCTTGTGCAGCTCAGGTCAAACATTGCTTTGCATTTGAAAGTCAGCTACTTGGAGGGCTCTGGAGGATCCCTTTTGCTGTCCATTGCCTATGATGAAAAGGTAATGCAGACCAAACCACTTCAGGGCCTGATACGACTCTGTCTCATAGTGCAGCTGAATTCCTCACAGGTATTAATCTCACACACCTCAGAGGTATGGAAGCATGTTCTTCCTTGGAGAATGAGGGGCAAAAGGCAGAAGGATGGGAGCAGCTTACACAAGGGAGTCACTGGGAAAGCAGAAACCAGGATGTAGATCACCCAAGATCCAAGCTAGCATCTGAACTTCCAGACACACCCTCTTCTCCCTCAAAATGTGAGAAAAGAAGAAATAAAACT
The DNA here is from genome assembly GCF_009819885.2 of Catharus ustulatus. Lineage (NCBI taxonomy): Eukaryota > Metazoa > Chordata > Aves > Passeriformes > Turdidae > Catharus > Catharus ustulatus. The sequence continues at coordinate 52,398,187 of NC_046222.1, read as the reverse complement.
GAAACCACACCACAGTGGTTTGAGTCATTTGAGAGGCCTGGCTACAACCTCCCACACAGTAATCACCGCACAATCTTGGCAGCTTTCACCATTGCCATCTTACCTTTCCCTCTCAGGCTTTCTGTTGTGTTCTGACATAAACTGCAAGCTGCCTGAGGCAGAAGCTGTTTAAGCTTCCCCATTATTTTGCATGTAACATGAAGTATCATGGGGTATCTTACAGGTTTGGACTCTAAATTGAGTTTTTGAGAGAGAGTCAAATTACTTAATGTCACTTGAGTCTACCTTCTGAAGCTTTTCCACACCTAGGAGCAGCTGGCAGAAGCAGTGGAAGCGAGCAAGAGCCATCTGTGCTCATTGCTCAGATTTTACTGTTTCTGCTTACCCTGAGATTTTTGGTATCAGGGAAATTATTTAGGCTTCAGGAAATAGCTCTTGAGGGCAACAAGGATCTGTCTAGCGAGTGAGTCTGTCCTTAGGCTAGGTAAGCCTAAAAGATGCGTATACAGCAGCAGCTGCTTTGCAGGAATGAGGCCCTGCAAATTTGTTTTATGCATGATGATGTCCAAAGCATTGCTGTGAAGGATTTATGCAACAGATATGTGACTATGTTCCTGTTCCACTGCTGGTTATTCCTATGTGTCTCCTCTCTCACTGCCCTTCAAGGCTTTGCTCTGAATATAGTGATGTATACTGCTCCTGAGGAGACTTGGGAGAGAATGCAGAGGGCATAGATTTGCTTCAAAGCAGATCTTCAAACATCTGTTTGTACTTACAGCATGAAAATTCAGCACACTACAGCACATAGCTGCCTAAAGCTTCAAGGCAAACGCAAATGCTACGAGGTATTAAACGCTCATAAACATAAACAAGATAGCCTGGAGCAGCTTATCAGTTAGGAGGTAATGGGTGGGGAAAGGCTCGTTGTATATTTAAGGCCCAGGCATTTTCCCACTGATTTTTGCCATGTTAGTAAGGGGCCAGGGAGAGGAAAACTCTCATGTAATTTAGCTGGGAAATACTGCTCAGGTCAGTCAGTCCTGACTCTCTCCTACTGTGGTTCCTGCTCACTGCTGCACCGGGGTGCAAGGGCAGTTCCTTGCCAGACACTTCTGAGTCAGGAGGGGAAAGAGACAACTGCTCATGACAGCTCCATTCCTGACAGCCAGGCCACCACTAGGGCAGGTTACCTGTGCAGCAGAACAGAGGTCACACTGAAGGGTAAGGGAATTCCCCAAAAGCAGAGCCTGGCTATGTCAGGCTCATACAGGAGCATCAGGGGAAGGCTCTGGCCCCTGATTTTTGTTTGGGTGGGCAAAAAACCGAGCAGCTGAAGACACTGCTTTTGCTTGACATCACTCTGCAGCCACAGGGTAGAGTGGCACTGAGACACAGGGACACTTCTATCACTACCTGAGAGATAGGTATTGTGATCAACCTGATAGAAGTTGGTGGTGTTTCAATCCCCTCCACCACTTCTGGGTGAATAAGAAGAAAATTTGGCTGGCTTGAAGTCTCTATATAATTCTGTATTAGCATCCGATGACTGCCAGTCCTGGTGTAATGGAGGGGACAGAAACATGGGGCAGGATCTGTTAGGACTTGAGGCACAGAAGCAGAGCTGTTCTAGGTGGGCTTAAACCATTATGGACAATCTCTCAGTATCTCTAGTTCACAGTATTCTATTTAGTCTAATCCTACCTGGATTTTGGAGAATCAACTCAAATGAATTTGGAGCAGCTTTGCCCTGAACATATGTTGTCTTCTGCCAGCTCCCCTGCAGGGACCGTAATCTTTGTCAGCAGAGCAGTAAAAGCAGCTGGGTGGGTCACCTCTTCAGACACCTCACCATCACTTGGTAGAGCTCATTTGTCAGAGCCCTAAATCACAACACAAACACTAGAAATCAACCAAAAATGGATATGGCTAGACCACAAGACCTGAAAATCCTCTAAAAACGTGCAACTAGTTCAATAATAGTGCCTTCCCCAGGACAGATAATTTGAGCTCTGCAAGCAAAACAGTGTCAACAAGAAAAGCATTTTTATACCAGTATTTTTGGCAGTATAGAAATATCCCTGTATATTACACAGTACTTACTACAAGGGTGGAAGATTCCAGTGTAGAGCCACATTCACTTTTGTGTTTCAAGAGGTGAAGAGGAATTTTCAGTCATGTTGAGCTAATGTGACTGAGCCAACAGGAATTAAAGCTATGCCCTTTCCTGCCTGTTGAGACATGGTGAAAGAAAGAAGCTACTTTAAATCAAAGGGTCCAGATTCAGGGAGGTGCTCCAGCTAGAAATCAGAAGCCAGTTTACAGATACTTTGATAACTTGAGCTTTTATCATTCCACAGGCCCCCAAGATCAGTTGGAGAGGGCTGGGTAAGTTTCCTCATATGATATTTGAAGGCAAAGACAATCTACATTTGCTTCCCACAGGCAAGCCCAGGCAGCTACAGCATGTTATAAAAAGAGGAGATTAAATGCAAGTTTTGTAGCACTACACTGTGAAAAGATACAATCAGTTCTACCATTAGGAGCTTACGAGTTAGGATTCAAAATCTGATTGCAGGCACCTTTGAAGCACCAGTTTTGTCAAGAATATCCCATGCTTTGTCCTATCTTGAAAACTGAATTGTTTAGCTATTAAAAGAGATTAATGTAATCTCTGTGTCTATGAAATTGGATTTTGAAACTGTTTGCTTACTGTACTATCTCCAGTTCAGTGAATGAGACCTCTCCTGCTTTTCATGTTGCTATAATTACAGGTCAGACCTTGTTTGAGCCCAGCATGTGCTGGCATCACCAGCATGACAAAGTGCCTGGCAGACTGCAGGAGGAGGCATGTAGCTGGCAGAGGGAACAACCTCAGTGAACCACAGGTGACGTTCTGCATTGCTTTGGACCCCTCAGTGTGAGCAGCCCCAGTTCGGGGGGTGCTGAGAAAGCTGGGACAGAATGTACAGGCTAGGAGCAGAGGCTGAGGGAGCTGGGTGGCTTTAGTCCAGAGCCAGGGAGATGGATGGGGGATCCAACAGGACACTATTGCAAATCATGCCTCCCTCAGGGGGAGAATGACAGATCCCAATCCATCCTGCAAACAACAGATGGACAAATGAGGGGCAACAAAACCAGGCTGTAGCATGGGAGAAGAGAATGCACATTAGTGGAAAACGTGTCCCAGAGAGGGAGACTCTGCATTCTCCATCCTTGGAGGCTCTCAAGACTTGGCTAGACAATGCCAAAGCTGACTTGATGTAATGTGATAGTCCTGTGCTAAGCAGGGGCCTGGGTGACCTTGGGCCTTCAGAGGACTCTTACAACCAACGTTTTTGTGTTTCTGTTCTTTTCCTAGTGAAGGAAATGAACACTCTTCAGCTCCATGGATACATGTCTTTTGATGCTAACTAAGGAGCTGTAGCCTTCCTTCCAAGAAGCTAGCAGCAAAGGTTAAGAAATCCTAGCCTCTCTCCACCTTTCCTTCTCCCACAGGCAGCAGTGTATTGTGTCCACCTCCAGTCTCTACTTTGCTGCAGAAAAAAGGCTTGTGGTCCTGTGAGCATGGTCTAGCCATGAGTGTTGACAGTCCAATTGCTTCACTCAGAACTAAATGGTAGAAGAGATATCCCAGGGCAGGAGGCAATCACTGCTGGGAATTCTGCTTGTCATCAGCTAACCCAGAGCACATCTCCTTGCAGCAGGTTCTGTTCACTTGAGGATCCTGACATAGTTACTTCATTGCTGCCTCCGCTCATGCACACCACAGACACTTCAGCAGCCTCCTTTTCCACTAACAGAGGGATCATGAAGCATCCCCTGGCTGCCTGAAGCAATTTCTCTCTCCAGCCAGAGATTTGCCACTCTATGCCCCAATCTTAGCAATGTTTGCTTGTCCTTTGCATGCTCTGGATGCCCTCTGCCAAGTTCCCTCTTCTCTTGGGAAAAGGGGATTTATTTGCTGAGTTTTTATTCACTCATCATGACAAACTAGCTTCTGACAAGTCATCTCTGCAGTGCTGTGGCCCTACACTGCTGTCCTGCATGGGTACGGGGTAAAATAAAACCACGGAGTTTTTAAATGGTCATTCTTTCCTTTTTGCAGCAGATGAAAATCAAACTCACTTTCTCTTTCCCAGAAGTAACCTTGACTGCAGTGGCTTGAGAAGTGCCCTGGCAGTAGCAAGGTTCTTGTTAATGACTGATTGCTCCACGTCAGGGGATGATTTGGTGTTCTGATACAGGAAGAAGGGCAGAATAGAAAGAAGCCAAATGAGCAGTGCCTGTAGTTGTTATGCTTCTCCTGATGTATCTGGCAGAGACTGCAGAAATGGCAGGGTGACCAATGCAAGTGCCTGTGTAACATGGGGAGCCCCACACCCCAAAACACCACAGGCACACACTGTGTCATCACCAGCAGCAAGCTGTCCAACACTGGTGGAAGGGACAAAGAACCAGCATGTGTCCTCTGCTCTCAGACAGAAAAATAATCTTTTGTATTCCTCTTTCTTTTGGACTTTGTAAACAGTTTGAGAGTGTTTATATACAACTTGTTTTGTCCAGTTGGATACATCTGGGTTACTTGTACTGTCTGTTCTCTTCAGTTTTAGGCACCTCCTCACTAACCACTGTTTCTTTGACCAAACTTTTGCCCTCTGAATTCCATAATGCATCAACAGCACACACACACAGAGGCCCAATACCACCCTCAAAGCCTACCAGGGCTCTGAGATGCCCTCAAGGCCAGATTCAAACCTCAAAGTGAAGACATGGCACAAAAGTGCTGCCTCAGGGCTCCTCTCCACCCATGAGTGTTCTGGCAGCCGAGTGTCTGTGCTAGCCTTTTCACCCCAAACTGTATTCAGCCCATGATGACTTGCTCCCAGCAGCTCCATTAGCTCTCCTCACCCGGCAGACAGCAGCCCTACAACCTCTGCTCACTGTGCCAGGTACTGAGAGGGCCAGACATTCTGGGGAGCTCCGCAGCAGCAGTATTGTGGTGGCTATGATGAACCTAATTAAAACAGATTGAATGGAGACAGAAGAAAAGACAGCATGACTGAAAGACAACATAGAGCAGCTTCAGTTCCCTCAGAGCAGCACTAGCACCAAACACTGCACCTTGCTGAAATATGCTGCCATTAGAAAGTCCACCTGCATGTACCACATTTTCAAGTTTTAGGGAGACAGGCAAAAGGTCTGGGGAGAGCTGCAACGTGTGGGGCTGTATGCATGCTCTGGAGCTGGAGGAGTACCCAGTACATGCTTGGAACTGACAATATTTTATACATACACACAGCTTTACGTGGTCTTCTTCTTATCTGAACATTTGCTACTGCTTAAAAGACAGCCCTGTTCTGACCTAACTACAGAGAGAATCTTGAGTATTGATTTTAAAGGCATATGGATAGGCTGGAATGCAGTCATAGAATCACAGAATCATTTATGTTGGAAAAGAGTTATAACAGCATTGAGTCCAACTATTAACCTAGCAGTTCCAAGTGCACCACTACACCATGTGCCTCAGTCCCACAGCTGCATGTCTTTTAAATACCTCCAGGGACAGTGACTCCACCGCTTCTCTGGGCAGCGGTGCTTGACAATCCCTTTGGTGAACAAATTTTTCCAAGTATTCAGTGCAAAGACCCTTTTCCCCCTCTGAGACAGGTGTGCCCCACCTGCTACCAACAGCCCTGTGCCCCATCATGTAAACTGACCTATTATCAAAATCCCCCAAATTTTGCAGGCGACACCAGGCTCAGACCCAGGTATTGATCTGTTGTCTCTTCCTGTGTTTTTCCTTATCATTCCCTGCAATTGGTAGGATAAGGGATAACACTACCTGTGGTCCAGATCCCTTAATCAATTGTCTCAAAGCCCTGAAGTGTCTCCTGATTCTCCTTGGACTTCCTGGTGCAACTTCATCGCTGCCTACCTGAAAAATAATAGTGGAGAACAAACTGAGGGCTGTGTGAAGGTAAGAAGCTTTCTCTTCACATCTTTAACCCATGTCCCAGAGAGGTAGCAAACTTCCCTCAGAAGTGGTTCCAGCCAGCATATTGGGCCTTCTTCGCCCTTCAGAAGGGAGTCTTGCAATGCAATGACCTGTCTCTTTTTCTTCATGGACACAGTTTTGACACAGGTTGACTTGACTTTGGTGCCAGCCCCATGCAATATGAGACACTGTCCCCATTGCTCAGTTCTGCTAGCAGAGCCTTGTACCCATACCTGCTCCTGGCCCTACATGATCCTACATATATCCATCCATTTTTTCCTGCAGTCAACTGCTTTGGAGCATGCATGCATTGTTTCTTGCTGAGAGTCAAATGCAGCATGATCCTGGCTATGAGCATTTGCTCTCAGGGACATTAACAAAATACCAGATTACATTATTAATAAAAGCCATCCACATATCTATATAGTTATTAGTTAATGCTGCTCTTTCTTTGGCTAGGATAGCATAACTAAGTTATAAAGACAGATTTGCATTGATAAGGCTTCCAGACCAAAAGGCTAGATCATATTTGCCATCAGCAATATGTTGTTGAGAATATAAACTGAGAACTCACAGTCACCAACCAACAACATTGCCTGAGCACCAGAAAACATGGAAAAGTTCTTGACTCTGGCCCAGTAGGGCTGCCACTTAGATATTTTTGAAATTTAATTAAGCAAATGTCATCATTCCTAACACAAACCATCCTGCAGTGAGCATGCTTTTGAGTGCTCAAAGCAAAGCAGAAAGGAGTACTGGAACCCCGAGGAGTTTTAGGAATTATTCCCATATTAGGTACTATTTCCACAATGAAATGCATTCCCAGTTTATCCATTTTCATTACACCAATTTATTGTATTTATGGACTAGGGATGCGTGTTTAGATTAAAAACTCTTTTTTGTAGGTGCTACGTGAACAAGTCATGGAATAGTCCCTGTTCCTGCAGACTCCAATGTAGTGCCACAGTGACCTGGAAGCAGAGGATAAAGGACATTGCCAATTGGGAGAACGTGCAACTTGATGTACCCAGCAAAAAATACATTTTTTGGAGCAGGAAAAGCTTTGCTTTTCAGGAGAAAACTGCACAGTGTGAAAGTGCACATGGGCTATGCAGACATCTCATTTTTATTTAAGGGTGGGTGTAGTGCTTATGAAATGAGACAAATAAAAAGTCTGAGAAATTTCAGTTCTCTCCATCTAGAGAACAAATATATCAGGTTGTTCCACAGTGACCTGCAAAGCTTAAATTTAAAAGGACCTGGGAAGAAGAGGACAATTCAGGCTCTGTACCCATTGCAGCTTGTTCTTTGTGTTCCCACTTCCATCAACAGCAGGGTTTTCACCACTGCCATCTCCCCATCCTTGGAGAAAGGGGCTAAGAGAACTACAACTTGCAGACTTCAGATAAACAATAAATCCACTCACTGTCTGCAGTGACTTATAACAGCAACTTGCATTTTCCAAAGAGATTTTGGCATGGAGGAGCCTGAATGTAACTGTTAATGTGTGGAAATCTCGTGTAAATGAGTCTGTTTTGAAAAGAGGGCTCAACAGTGTAGCTAGAATGCCATGAAGGACTTCAAGATATAACTCCACTGCATCAAGTGAAGGTGGTCTGCAGAGCCCATGGCGCCCCCAGGGCTAGAATCAGCATAGCCGGGTTGGTCAAAGCCTGGCTGAACAAGCTTTGTTGCCATGTAACCCAGTGCCAATGCAGATACACTCCCCTTCCTACCCTCACAGCACCCCTGCATGGCACAGGACAGCAGCACGTGGTGGTACCAGCTGCAAACAGCTGCCGTGGGTGTGGCATGGACACATCTGCAAGTGCTCACAAGCCCCCATCTGTGCTGGGACCTTGGTCACTCCTCACTTCTCTGAGATGGCCTCAGGATCTGCTTCATAGGAGCTGGTAGGACCAAGGGGGCAGGTGCTTCAAATAGCTTTGAATTCGGTGGGGGGGTGGAAAGGCAGCTGAGAGAATGAGTGACAGTGAAACCAGACACCGGAATCTGAAGGTATAGGCAGCAGATTATTAATAAAGAGGTTTATTTAAGTGTCTTTGTAATGTGGCAGTGAGAAACCTTGCTATTACTGCTTTCAGCACAGAGTGCATATACAACATGGTATTGTGAAATCTTGAAATCTTTGTACACAAATACAGTTAGGAGAAGAAAAAAAAAGAAAACTTGGCCATATTTCTGAATATACTCACTTCTTCTGAAAATACTATCACAGCCAGAACAGGCCTGCTATATTCAACTCTCATTCACAAGTCCTCATACCTGGCTTAATAATCATAATGAACTATGAGGGAAAGGTAAATAGTCTTCATTCCACATCTCTGAGGATAATAGTAAGAAGGAAGAGATTTCAAACATTGGTAATGACTTGGAGAGCAGCACATTGCTTAAAACATTGACTATGAGCCAAGAAATACCCCTCAAGGCTGCAATGAAAAACTGTTTTTGGCTCTGTGCTGTGAACAGAAACTTTATTTGATCAACAGAGTTATTGCAACAGACTTGCTGTTGAGAGTCTGGAAGCTCATCGCTAATGTGGCACCCCTCACTAGAGCTAAAGCTCCTGCATGGGAAAGCTCTGGGCTCATGAAATGCAGCTCTGGCTCACAGCTTCAGGTTAATTGTGATGACCACTGAGAAGAGTTGTTTCCCTTGGCTGGCACAGAAGTCTGTCTAACTTTTCACAGGGAAATAAGAGAGACCTGAGACTGGCGAGAATACTGCTCTCTCTTTTTGTGTGTAGCTGTTGATTTGGGAGAATGAAATCAGATGAACTGTTTTTTGTGAAGAGCTTCAGTCTATTGCCTTCAGCAGCATTACAAGTACAGGGGCAATCTCTGACCTACAGGCCTTGCCAGGACAAGAAGAAAACAGATGTGGATTAGCCCTGCTCCTGGTCAGATAAACACCCACCTGCCAGAGAATATTGGCAGAGAGAAAAGGAAGGAACTGAAAATTAATTTTTAATAGAGTTTCTCAGAAAATGGCAGATCTTCTCAAAGTATTTCAGACTTTTTTTCTTTTTAATGTGAAATAGACATTTCAGTTGAGATCTGGAAAACTGAAGGTCTACTATTCCTATAAATATCTGCCATCAGAGATGTGTTTGCTGCTGGCATCATTAAGGGGAAAAAAGAATTTTGAGAAGAGACAGAGTTGTTAATATCAGAAAGTAATTTTCAACAAGAAACAACAAGCTATACTGATCTGAAAAAAAACCAAAAAATGATACTGACTGCTCCTGAATACTACACGCTGAACCCTATCCAACTAATTGCTCAGGGACCTATGGATAATTGGCATCTCCATGCTGATGGTTTGGTGATCCGGCAAAAGAGAACTCTCCCTAACCATGGGAATAAAATTTTACAAAATAAATTAGAGGCTCCTGTTCAGTAAAAAGAAACCAGTAGTGCACAGAGACCTCAACCTGTGTCAGAGGTCTGACGCAAACCAGACATGAGCTGCCTGAGTTCCTTGGGAGAGAAGAAGGAATTTCAGACTACTGTGCCAGAGGAGACAGTCCTAGAGCCCAGAGAAGCAACTAGGTGCTCACACAAGCTGTGATCAAAAAGACCAAAATACCACAAAACTAAACAAGCTAGAGATAAACATATTTTGGGAAATGATGTATGTCGACTGACATCCAAACACTGGAACAGCTTGCCCAGAGAAGTGGATGTCCATCACTGGAAATATTAAAAGTCAGGTTGGATGATCCAGTGAAAGATGTCCCTGCCCACAGCAGTGAGGGTGGACCAGATGATCTTTGAAGGTCTCTTCCAACCCAAACAAAATTATTAATTTTATGATTTCTTACTTCAGCACAGAAAGCTGAAAATTTTCTGATTCTGACAGTCTGAACTGCCATTAAAAGCAATGTGGCTTTTCCAAATATCATTTTTTTTCAAACAGGAGAGCACTAACATCACGATTTTTTCACCAAAGAATGGGGCAATCCAGGGAGTTTTCAATGAGTTTTAGAGATTGTGACATTCTATTCAAATCCAGGCAATATGAAAAGATGGGATGATAAATTTTTATGTTCAAAGATTTACCCTTCCAACAAGAGAGTGGCAAAGTACAGGATACCGGAAGAAGGGATACACTGCGAAAGGGGAAAAGCAAGCATGTGTCCAGTGTTGCCTTCAGGCTTTGAGTTTGACAGAAACAAAACAACACACCCATAGAAAAATACAACGTTTTTAATGTATGGGGGAGATTATATGATTATTACACCTGATTCCTGCTTCAAAAACCATGCAGGGTCTCCATTGCTTGGTGACAGCTGCAGGTAGAAGCATCTACAGCAATTTAACAACAGTGAGCCCTACAGTATGAGTGGAGAGGACACCACCGCTGCAGGAACAACTCTGTGAGCAGTTAAAGCCCAGAAGGAAAGTTAGTACTACCAGTGTGAACAAAATGCTCATTTGTAATTAAAAGCAAATCTCAAGAAGACTGTGTTGCATCCATTGGAAGCACACATGGATTTGGGACAAACTGGGGAGATCTCTAAGGTTGACGCTTGTGTCTTCTGCCTCAATATGCCCAGAGAAGTGTCTAAACAACCCTGTGCCATGTGCTGTAGGATGGCCCTGCTTGAGCAGGGAGTTGCACCAGATGCCCCATTGTGGTCCCTTCCAGCCTGACACATCCCGTGATTCTGTGGTAGTCAGGAATTACCACTGTGCTTCCTTCATAACGTGCTGAGGACCAGCAGTGCAGCACTGGTTCCTACTCGTGCCTCTGTGTAGCCATGGGCCTGTGGCTGGTCTCCAGGTTCATAAATACGGCACCTGAGATCTGGTGCTGGCCTGGTTCCCAACTCCAGCAGCACAGCCCTGTGTAGGTGTCTCAGAGGTTTCTCCAAGGCAGTCACTGACGCAGAGGCTCCCCCCATTGTTCACAGGAACTACTGAGACTGAGAAGTGCCTGGGACGTGGCCCAGTGCATCGCACAATGGTGACAGGGAGATGCCACGAGCAAGGCCATGGTTATTTGTACCCCCTCATGAAAAGTGTGTCCCCATGCTTTCCTGACACAGGCTCTGCATGGCCCCCTTGATCCCCCAGAGTTCCTGCCTGCCAAGGAGGGAAAGGGGCCTGATGACAACACTGTGGCTCCCTAGCATGGGTAGCATTTGATGGTCCAGGAGAGCTGGGAACAAAAAGCAGCCTTGAAGCAAATAGTCCCATCCTATCCAGCCATGCAACATGACTCAACAGATCCACACAGGCAGGGCTGTGCAGGCTGTGAGCAGAAGCCAAACAGAACACGCAGCAGGCTGGCAAGCTGGGGCCTTTTTTTTTTTCTTATCCTTCTTTTGTGTTTAAGCAACACTTCCAAGAGGAAGAAAGGCTGGAAGAAAGTACTGACTTACTATGGGGTGGGGGCCTCTCACCAAGATCTGCAGTGCAGCTAAGAGGGATTTTGTCTGTTTTCCTAAAAATGTATACAACTGGTGATGGAGAGAAGGAGCCACAGGTGCAGGGAAGGCTGAGATAGGCAGGATACCCTGTGGCAGAGAGAAGCTCCTCAGCCTGTGTAACTTGGCAGGGTAAGGAATTGCTCTGACAAGTTACACAGGCTTCTGCAGCAGCTATGAATTTGATCCTATAAAAAACAAGTATTAACAACTTAATCACATGCCTGGGTCACGTGGAAGCAAGGACAACACGCAGTAGCAAAAGTTGCTTTCCTTTCCTTTTTCTTTTTTTTTGGGGGGGGAGTGTGTTTGTTTTTTAACATAAAGTGGGAGTGAGGAGTGAAATTTGGGTGGGGCTTTCTGTTATTCATTGGGAGGAAATAGAACGTGTTTGCAACAGCTCCTGCCTTGTTTTGCTCTCCCTCAGGAGCAGAGGGCTGTGTCCGGGCTGGTGATGCCGCGGTTTTTCCTGGACTGCCAGGCCCCAGGTTGTTGCGCAGCCCGGAGGAGCCCTCACACTGTCTCACTAGGACTCATCGGCTGAGCCGAGCTGGCGTGGGCTCAGGCCAGGAGCTTTGGCCGAGTGCCTGGCACAGCCGTGAGCGGCTGGCAGCAGCGCTTGGCAGCGCTGTCTTTGGAAAAAGATGACGGTATGCCGAGTGGGCGATGTCAGGATCACGGCCCGCGGAGGGCCGCGGGAGGAAGGGCAGCTGCGCGCCGGGAGCCTGAGTCACGGCGGTGCAGCGCGCCTGTGCGCGGCCTGCCCGGCGGGCCTGTGGAGCCGGCCCGCAGCTGCCAGGGCTCCCGGCGGCACCTGCCCCTTCCCGCAGCGAGGAATGCTGCTGGCACGCGTGTGCCCCAGGCAGGCTCCCCGGGGACAGCCCTGTGACCCGAAGCTCTGCCCGACCCGCCGGGCCCGATTGGACTGCTCACCGGCGGGTGTTTTGTTTCCAAAGACGCACGTCCGAATCATCGTGTCTGCAAGCGTCTCAAAGTGAAACAGTTTGTTTTAACTCACAGAAACCTCTGGGTTTCGTACTGTTATGTCTCCACCTCTCTTCAGAGACCCCAGAGACTCAAATCAACCAACAAACAACTTTTTTTATTCTTTTTCAGTTTTCAAATGAAAACCCTGTCTTCTCTGTACTTAGTTCTGTCATGCAGTATCTAGTCACAGATGTACAGGTCTCACACTTGTGGTCCATTTCCAGCAATCCTGTTCACACTGGGTATAGATTTTTGCAATGGGCCAAAGCTGCAGCAGGTCGGGCAATGGTCTGCCTGCCCCGTCCCTCACAGGGAGTGCAGCAAACCAGCTCTCCAAAAACTTTGCTGTCTTACACCATGAGGGCTTCAAATAGGTGCAGCTGTTTCTGCAGAGCTTTACTGATGAATCTCATGTGCATGCATGTAAACCAGCCCAAGTGTGCATACCTGAAGCTGGGAGAGCTGCAGGGAGCCAAGCTTCTGCCTCCTCACGCTGCAACTCACACAGCTCAGCCAGCAGCCAGCTGTGGGGCACGCTTCGCTCAGTTCCTTCCTTTTAACTCCTTTGGTACAATTAAAACAGCATTGACTCAAATGTGGCTGCAGTGATGCTGCTATAAAAATACAGGAAGGGAAACTAGATTTAACAGAGCATGACCCTTCATACTTGCATAACTGTTCACACTGGTACTTCTACCAGCATCAGTCTCCTTGTGAAAATGGAAATTATATCCCCAGCTGAAAGTCCTGCACAAGCACAGACACTGTGGGCAGAGAATACCCATGTGCTACTCAGTGGAAACAGTTTGTGTCTTGCAAAGTATCCTTCTGGTTTAGAGGAGCCAGAAATATAAAGGATAATATTTGCTTTTCTTTTAAAAATAGCTTGTTCTAAGGAATGTATTTTTCAACCATGCGAGAATACAACACAGAAGGGATACAGGACCTAATAACCCACCTGGAAATACTTTGTATGGAAAAGCAGTTCAGCCAATTTGGGGATTGAGCCAAAGAATTATCAGACAGGCATTGCTTGATATGATTTGGGTTTGTGGCAGTTTTTATAGCCCAGCAGGATTTCCCAAAGCTGAGGTGCTTTTAAGCTGCCCGTGTATGTGCCTGGCCCTTATTGCAGTCCTGGCTTTTGGCCAAAGTGATTTCTGTTTGTGAGGGAGTGAACAAGTGAGGATCATTACAACTTGGAAGGGGCTCAGTTCTTGCTCGATGAGAGCTCTGGAGACATAGAATGGGACAAAACAAGTATAGAAATGTACCACAAAGTGGGAGCTGATAACGAGATGGCATGCTCCTGCAAATTTCAGCTATTTAGGACATGGTTTGTAAGCTGTGGGAAAGCCCTTATGCAGAAGTAGAGGAACCTGGATGAAGGAGAATAAGAGGTTTCCAGTAAGATCTGTGTGCATCTCTCACTCTGAGGCCATCACACATCAGCAGATTTGTATTCTGGCCATGGAGATGTGGCTTCTCCACAGCTGTGATTCTGCTCTTCATCCTTCATGGTGATGAGTGACCATACAGCCTTAGGAGCTGCAGCACAATGTTAAAAACTGAGTTTTCAGAAGTCAACAGCAGAGCCTCTGCTGCACTCTCTTCAAGAGGAAGAAAAAGCAGTTCAGTGAAAAGGTACACTTTTCAGACACTCCATAACCTTCCTTGTCCCCCCCCAAGTATTTTTTCAAGGTACAAAAGGACTTCTAATGAAACTATCCCACTGCCTGAAGGATAGAACAGATTAAGTCTGACATCCATGAGGTATCCCAGGTAGCATTTCCAAATGAAAATTTATGGGTCTTTTAGGAATCTTATTTTGGGGTGAGTGGAAAGAGAGGAGGAAAGAAGAAAGGTAAGTTCCAGGAAAAGCTGCTGTTCTTCATTGAATCTAAAATAGAACTTCTTGGAAGTTTACCAACCAGGCATTTTTGTGTGGAAAACACTAACTGTGCAGATTGGGCACTGTCCAAGTTAAAATACACACCAGTACTGGATGGGAATGCTGTTGGGATCTAGATGTGTTCACTCTGAAATATCTGCCAAAGAGTCCCTGCTATGGCAAGACTTGGGACCTCACAGCAGCTGTTATTTTTCTATAGCACATTATAGGTCTGGCTTTAGGTCTCCAACTGTGCATTCTCAGGGTTTTGGGGAAGTGTCAGTGACTTCTGGAGTGTAGCTTGCCCTTTACAGTCAGTGCAGATTCAGTCAGTTCACTAACTGGAGTTCCAGGAGTTTGTTTGGTTTTCTTATTCTGAGTTTGACACCTGCATTCAGAGAGATGACTTATGCCCAGCACTGCACTTGCAGTAAGGGAGTGGGAGGGAAGGGATGTCAGAGTGTGTTTTTTCAGGAGTGGTAAGTGGACTGTTTTGTTCTGTTTGTCTTTTTTAAAAGAATAAATTCATGTCTAGCATGAATCAAGGCACAGAAACAGAAAACTGGAAACTGGATATTTCCTGGACTGTGATGGAATTTGTCCTCTGCTACGATTTAAGGATTTTTACATTGACATGTACTAGGGTTGGTGTCTTACACAATATTGATTCTTGCCATGAGTCTATGGGCATTGGATGAGGACAGGGAATGGGAGCACAGTTTTCAGCTTGGGACATTTCCTCCTCCCACTGAAAAGATGCAGGCTTAACCTTGCTGTACAATTGATCTCATGCATGGTAAGGAGAAATTTGAGTTTTTTTCCTAGCCCTCTTCAAACTCTTCCTTTTTCTTCCATGCTTGCCATGATAGTATTGCAGCACCCATCTTTTCCATCTGCTTCTCTGCAAACACCAGCCCATGCAATTTCTCTGTGCTTCACCTTGTGCTGAACATAATGCTGTTCTTGGTGAGTCAGATCGAATGAGGCATTGAGATGATTTGACTTGTGCCTAGGGAAAGCATGGTGCTGGAACTCTTCTTTGGCTCTGCACTATGGGGAAACCCTTTATCCAGTTGGGTTTGTGTTTCCCTGCTCCAGCTGTCCCCAGTCTCGCATCGTGGCCCTTAGAGGTACATACACACACTTTGTATACTTCAGCAAGCAAGGCTTTGCCACCAGGAGTTGCTACAAGAATACCTGATTGTTTCACTGTAATTTGGAGGGAGAAGCCTGTGTTCGGATTCTCGCCTGGGGCACAGCATAGCTCTTCAGCAGGACTTGTATTTCTGGTTTCTTCACAATACCAACTTTATCAGCCAGACGAAAGCTGGACTCGTTTTTCCAAAGAGGGTCACAACAAGCTGGGCTAGAGCCTTGTGCCAGTTAGCTGGGACTACACACAACACAGCCACATGGTTCAAGCAGTCTCTCTCTTATAAACACATAGAGCACCTCAGTATCCTCTTGCTTCTCTGCTTTCATGCTCCAATTGCTCAGAAATGGGAAAGGAAGCAGTAGAGCCAGTGTATATATGTCTGCATATGCACCTGTGTATGAAAGGTGGGATAAGCACGGTTCTTGCTTTTGAATAGTGTAAAGCTAGCATCCTTGCTGGTGGTAACTTCCAGAGGGTAAAGAGAAGGCACAGCAGAGCTGGTTCCACATGGTGTCATCACTGATGTGGCAGGAGAAGTGGCCTCAGTTATATTCTTAGCAGATCAAAGCTGCAGTCCCTGGTGGAAGCCAAGTGAAAGGTTATGTGCCTGTTTGGCAACCTATCATTTAGATAGGGATAAGCTTGAGACTAACCCAAAAGCTAATGAGAGAGAGGAGGCTGGGAATGTATTGAAAAGTGCCCTGAGAAGACAGGCAGATGATACAGGGAAGCCAAGCCTGTCTCTCTGTCCAAGTACTGAAGTAGTCAAGCTTGCAAGAACAGGGAGTCATGTGGTCTGTGCTGGAGCACGGGCACCTCTCCTGCAGAGAGGGCAGATGCTGCACTAGGTTAGGATGTCTCACGGAGAGAAGCTGAGTGCTGGGAGAAGGATAGGAGGTTTTCAAGGAGCAGTACAACTCGTAGCTCTGAGAGGCAGGGTCTGGCATGAAAGTGTGGGCAGACTGGGGTTTTAGTTGCTCTGAAGAGCTGGAACATAGCAGCTGAGCAGAAAAGTTAAACTACGTGGTTTTTATCCACTGAGAAAGTACTGGAGAGTAGTGGCTGACTGGGAATAGGTTAAGTGAGCCAGAGAGCAGCAGTGATAAGAGGGTGGAGGTGTTATTGATCCACTCCCTCAAGGCTGGGCATGTGCTCCTTTGTGTCTGTGTGTCTAAACTTGGGGAGTTGATTTTCTCTTCTTTTTTTTTTTAAGACTAGCGACTTATGGTAGTGTAAGCAAATCTGTCTCAACTTTGTGGTGATGGCAAAGGAGTTTTTTTGAGAAATGGGCAGTAGGAAAGGTTTGTGAAGTGGCCTGCACATTTCTGAGGTGTGAGGATAAGTAAGAGGCAGCTGGGAACAGGTGTTATGGTTCTGGGATCCCTGGGTGGGTAAAAAGTTGGGAGGATATCAGTAGGGTCTTGAAAGATTCTTGGCAGATAGCTCTGGGTGAAGGAAGCAGCTGTACAAGGTGATCTTGCAACACTGCAAGGAGATGACCAAGCAGCCTGAGCTTGGATGAGGTGAAGCATAACAGGATGGTGGGGAGATGTTCTGGCACATGCCTACACAACCCCTAAACCAGCCTACTGTATGCTCCTCAGGGACTTGCTGTAACTCAAAGGAGGATTATTGGCTAAGACCACCTCTTTTTTCCTTTTTAAAAGACAAATCAGTGCTTCATCAAAAGACAGTGTAAAGCAAATGAAAAAAAATAAAGTCATAGTGCCAGGAAGTACAGACCAAACCCACATCCCATGAGTACTAACCTGCTTGTAGCTTTGCATCAAAAAATATTAGTCCATTTATTGCACATTAAAAATTCCCTTTGTCTCTTCTCAGTTGTGGTGCATGCTTGAGATCTTAAAGATGGCACTGTCAGTCCTTAAAGCAATATTTGACATCAATTTACTCATTAACTTTCAAATGCAGAACACTGAAAACCTTTTCCTGAGGACATCTTTGTGTTCTGTTTGAGAGAGTTACTGTTGTTTTCCCACCTCCCCTGAAGGGTTGTTTACAATACCATCTCTCCCTTTTAATCCTCTTTTCCTTTCATGTCTAACAAACAGTGTTAAACAGAACACGGGGGAAACAGCAGATCTCACACATTATAATTATCTATAGTTAACTGAAAAAATGCTTCACAATTAGAGGTTTCATTTTATAAATTAATGCTCAAGAAGCTTTTTCCTATGCTTTTCCATATAAAACCTCTATTCTTTCAAGCTCGAGGTTTGTATGTATAAGTCTGATAAAGGGTTTATGAGTTGATGTGCACTCTGTGCAGAGACTGAGCTACCACAAACAGGATTTTCCTTATGAGATCTTGTGCAGAGGGATGTCTTGAGATGTACACACAAGAATATGGGCAGTACCAAAATGCTGAGCCATGACAGAAAACATTACATTTCAAAACTGGCAGCTGTTTCTGCTGGTTATTTTTACCATTTCCCTTAACTTCTCTAGCTCTTTTTTGCCCAGTGTCTGAGCACTTTAAGACTGTGAATATATTTAGAGTCACAATTTTTATGTGGGGAGGTGTGGGACTCCACATTGTTCAGATCTGACAGGCTATCGTTTGATGAGCACTTTTTTCAGCAGCAGCACCAACATAAGCATCCCCTGATTTCCCCTTCCCCTCTCCCACCACTCACTCACCCCTCAGCTGTGCCAGTTTCTGTGCTGTGTGGGAAACAAATCACAGAACACATCCAGGTTAAAAATAGCTGGAAAAGAGTGAGAGAGAGAGAAATGAATTCCAGAACCTGGACTAATATCCTACATGTACATCCAAAGCTGAGACAAGAGAATCTTTTTAGCTCAGATTCCATCTGTCTGTCCAGCTCCCTCAATAATTTGTACCTGATTTCGCATAGGACTGAAAGGTAGAAATTTCAACAGCTAGTGATTTCCTCTCTAAATTTTGTGCAAACTGATTGCTGTGTGAGGAGTAGGGGCCTTAACTAAAGAAATGCAGCCAGCAGTCACCTGGCTAGTGAGTATGTGCATGATGGCTGGCCATGTGTGTATTCACTGATCAGCCAACGTATATATGGACCTGACTGCAGCCCAGGAAAGGGTCTTAGAGCATATAATGAGGGAAGAATGGGGCTCATTGCAGCCATTTTATTTTAGGAGGAGAGGAGGGAAGAGAGGTGACTGTGAAGCAGTCAGAGACCCTCAGAAAACCAAGAGCCATTAGTTATACTGCTCACAAGGCAATTTGCTTCAAAAAGGCCTGAAATTCTATAAAATAATACCTCTTCTGCATGTGAGCCTGTAAATCAAGTGAGCCTGTAAATCATACCATTTGGGAGGAAGTTGAGAGCTCAGCTTCACATTCCTGTTTAGACTTCAGCAACCACTTCTGCTTTTAGCACTGCGAACACCAGTGGAAACCACGGATACTGATTTCTTTCCTGTACTCAAATGTCACTTAAAACCCTTGTTTCTCGTGAATAACTCCTTTAAGCACTTGTTTCATCTTTGTTCCTACCTGCCTACTTTCCAATCTACAACAGCTTGCCAAGAGCTGCTCTGCTCCATTCTTTTTTTTGTATCCTTCATGCCTCCTCTCCAACCAATGAATGGCCTCAAATTTGGTAGGGGCAGTACATAAAATATTCAGTGAATTGTATCTGAAAATGATGAGTATTTTGGTGCAAACAAAAGCTGGCTTTTCCTGCCCACCCCTTCTGAGGGAAAAGAGACCTTCGGTCTCCTCACTGTTTTTGCTCATCTGCAGAAGGGACTGGGTGGGATGGGAGCCACAGGGTGGAACAGTAGCCATGAGACACCATATGAGCCATGGCTGTAGTCCATGGTCAGAAAAGAGTCTCTATGTTCCTGTTCTCAGGTGTTTTTCCAATGTCTGGTTCCATGTGCAGGATGCAAGCAGAGCTGTTGGTTGCTTGTAGTGGACTGTGCCTTGTCGGAAGCACACACTGTCTTTGTCAGGGGAGCTTTCATCTGATAGAAATTGGGTCTATTCCTACCATTTGTGGTCCTCATCATCAGCATCAGTAAGAGCAATTATCATTGACATAGGCAGGTCTTGGGTTTCTCCAGGTGGGAAACCGGAGGTTTTGGGCAGTTGGGGATTTTCCTGGTGTGGGAAATCGTGGGTGGCAATAATCCAGTGTATTGGGCTGTGTGCCATCCCTGCTGCAGACACCCAGGAACATTTCTGGGAGTTGCACCCAGTGTGATCTGTTTGCAGATACTCCAGTCTCACCACAGGTATGGAGTGAGGTGTGATGGGAAAGGCCTGAGAAGGCTCCTACGGAATATGCCTGTGTTAATTCCCTTGTCCTTGCATACCTCTGGGTCTGCTCAGTCTGCACACTGGGGGAGCTGCTAGACCTCAGCTCAGCTCCTGCAAGAGAAGCATCTTCACAGGCTTTCCTAACACTGATCCCACTTCTGGAACTAATTCCTGTAGGGAATTTTCTTTCCCCAAATGGAAGAATGTAGCCATTTTGCAATGTGCCACGGGGGACCTGTAAAGGAGATCTAAAGCAGAAGCCAGGGCTGCCTTGCTGGAAGGGAGTGCTAGAAGGTTTCATCCTCTCTCCTCACCAGACACAGGAGCAGGGGAGGTGCTGGTGAATCTTTACCAACATGGACCAGCCTCACGCAGAGCGGACTGGCCCTTACATTGCCGTGAGTGATGTTAGGATCTTGCTTTATTCTTGGGCAGCTACAGAGTTTGGGGAAGTGGTGGCAGGGGATGATGATCAGAAAGCTGGCAGAAATTGTGTAATTGGTGTATCAAAGGTCTTTTTACACTCCTCCAGTCACATTTTAACAGTACCCATTTTATTCTACGTGTGGTTAAACAACAAAATTGTTACTGATAAAACTTGCCTTAAGCAACAAGACACATGTGAACAATAAAGCACTAAGAGCCACATTTTCAAATGTGTGTGTGCAGAAACGTCTATTGTACAATGTATAAGCAGCATGTGGTCTGTATGTGGCAAGCAGCAACGGGAGAGGAAAAGGGGAACAGATGGAACCTGTACATGAGTGACAAGAGCGGACGTAGGCTCAGATCAAGTTTTGTGCTGTGCAGAGGCTGAGCTTTTGAAAAGCCTTAAATAACAACCACATTTTAAGGAGGACTGCACTAATGGGGCATGCAGATAAGCACACCAAATGGTGCAACTGCAGAGCACAGAGCACTGCAGACAGTGATATATACAGAGCATATGAAAAGTTCGGTCTGACACGCCAGCCATGCGTACAATCAAAGGTGTGCACATTTTAGAAACATCAGCCTCCCTGAAATCTCAATGACTTAGCAATAAAGCATCAGGAAATGATAAGACAGGATCAGAAAAGTCTGAGAATTCCACACAGCTGAAATAAAGGTTGAGCAAGAGGAATTAGCATCAAGAAATCAGATTCAGATGTTTGAAGCTGATTGTCTGAACCAAGTTAATATAATGCACCATGTGTCACTTCAAAACGTTCAGACCGTGCAGCTGGGAAGCCCTTCCCATGGTTGTGAAATGCAGCAGTTCGCTGTATCTGAGAAGGCTGGGATGGATATGTCTGCCTGGACACGAGCAGGCTATAAATGATGAATTGGGATTATAGCCTTTAATGTCCCAGTCCAGTTTTACCAGTTCCCCAAACCACTAGCACAGAAGACAAGCCCCGCAGCAAGGCAATACCAAGATTCCACCTTCACATATTCCAGATTTGCATTCTGTCTCCATTCATCTCCCCATGGACTGAAAATGCTCATGGTCTTTTGTCCAACTGCGAAGCACTCTGCTGATCCACACCCCTTGCTCTCTTACTTTCATCCTATTTTAAAGAACCCCTATTCAGCTACCCAGTACTTTCAAGGAAAATTATCCTCTTTCTGTCCATTCTACCAAGTCTAGAGTTTACAGCTCTAGAAAATTATGTTTTTAACCTGTCAGTACTCTCACACAGCATAGAAGGAAGCCCTTACCTATATGAATGCAGACCAGCACGACAACCACCTATGTGGGACACTGTAATTCTGCAAAACTTGTATAATTTCACTGCTAATTTTTTTAGTCTCTGTTGAATTGATATCAACTTACAGACACACATATATTGTCTACGCTCCTTCAGCCTAGAAAAGTATTCAAATAATTCAGCACTGCTCACCTGAAATCCACACCTCGCAGGAAATGAGCATTCCATAGGTATGAGGGTTTTGCAGAATGGCGACTTGTTTGTTTTGTGGATTTGTGAAATTATATCGCTCATGGGAGTGGCTCTTTCCTAGAAAGATGTCACACACTCATCAGTTCTTGTGTGAGAAACTGACTAACTGGAGATCAGCATAAATTCTGTACTTTTCCATGCACTGTTTGTGGTGACCAGTTCTGGATTTGGGTGATGGTGTACACAGAGAAATATTTGACAATACAGGTATCAGGCTCTCATATCATAGATCTTTTCTCCAGTTCTATTCACATGCATTTTCATGGCAACTGGACATGCATTATACAGCTATGGGCTAAAACTCTCTTTGGTACATTTCTAGTGAAGCCAAAGACAAATGAAACACCATGATTTATGTTGTGAACAAAACAGACCAAGGCCTGTTCTCTCCCCTATCTGCAAGTGGCACAGCAGAGCTTTTATACGTGGCAAGCTCCTCTCCCACAGCCACCTCCAAACAAAGTAGGGTGGCCAGCCTAAGGAACAGCATCTCAGAGAGAGTTCAGAGGCAAAAGGCAGAGCTGTGCCAAGGGATGTTGGAACCTGGGGCAGATACAACCAAGACAAAGCCATCTCTTTCATCTCCAGTACTTGCTGATTTCAGAAGACTCTGTAAAATCCAGCATCTTCTGTCACTTGAAGCTAAAGTGCACAGCCTGGGTTTTACACCCAGGCTGTGGGAAGTTGGTTGGGGTTTGCTCTGTTGCTGACAGCTTGAAATTTCCATTTGCAGCTCCTTCCTGTTTCCTTTTCAGAACATGCATCATACAAACTCAGAGAGGCTGCACAAATGTACCGAAATGGTGAGAAGAGAGGACATTCCTTACCACAGTGAAGATTTTAGTGTGCCTAGTCAACACGGAAGCAGCAGAAGCAGACCTGGGCAGGCACTTCTCATACCTACATCCTGCAGATACATACCTTGGTGCTGCTGATGGCTACCTGAAATACATGTCCACAGATCCCATCCCACCTGGGATGCCACCTGGCAGACATCAGAACCTAGGGATTGGGAAGTATGCTGGGTCATTTAAAAAAAAAATAAATTAAAACTTGCAGCACTGCTTCTGCCTCCCAAAGAGTTGGGTCATTCACTGATAGTTGTGAAAGGGACAGTGTGCATGCTGGGGTGGCATCCATCCCACATGTCCCCAACATGGGATGGGATCTCTAGGAAGGATCACTTGGATATATATACCAGACACATCCCTGATTTCATATGTAAGCCACATGGAAAGGTAGGACTTGCTGCCTGGAGCCCACACCTGCCCACAAGCCCTCCAGTCCTGAGAATCCCCTGGCTACATGGCACCTTACTATGTCTGGGGATCTCCTAGCCCTACGGCACGTCACCATCCCTGGCAGGGAGAGCACCGTCCCACCTTGCTGCAGCTATGCACAAGAGCTTTGGTTGTCTCCAGTGTCTCTGCCTCACCCCATCAGCACAGAAAATGAGTGGTGCCAGCCACATTGTGAGGAGCAGGAGATTACGTATCTAAAACAAGGGAGGAATTTTAACCCTCTTTGCTTTCCCTTTGTCCCACCCATATTGCACCTGCCATTAGAATGACCAAAATTATCCAGTGGCATCCTTCATCACCCATAGAAAAGAAGAAACCACACAAATTCCCTATGGAAATTTCCTGAGGAAACAGGCTTTCTAGGCTTTCAATGCATTGAAAACTCCCTGACCAGTTACTGCTCTCCCAGACATTTTATCAGGAAGACAAGTTCATTGAATCAGTGATTCACTCCCCACTCAGCACTGGCTGATGGCATTTTGTGTACCTTGGGATAAAAATCATACTATTCCTTGCTCAAGTCCAGGACACCTCTGATATGTGCTAGAATATCTCTGGCTTGTTACAATTAAGATTATTCCAAATTTCATGGGAGAGGCATTTTCATGCACTGCCTTTTTTATAGGGGACTTCAGCAGCATCCACCCAAACCACCAGATCAACAACACAAAGAAATCAAAAAACACCTTAGTATGCTGCTTTCCTTGCCTATGTTTGTATAAAGCTTGTTTACAGCCAGCAGGCCATGACAAAAAGGTCATTTATAGTATGTGCTGCGGCACTGCTCGCCTGAATTTTAGGAGTCAGCAACTTAGATAAACTCTTGAACGCAGCTTGCAGACACCGTTAAGAATGTCTCTTCCGCCTGCTGCAGGAAGCTGGTCAGTGTACCAAAGATCAAAGTTGCTTACACCAAAGCAAGAAGGTTACTTACAAGCAGAAAGTAACTACAAATGCTCACATTTAGATGCAGGATTTGCATGTATTGGTCTCTGAATTGGACCATAAACCACTTGAAGCAATTAAAAGAACCCTAAACACTTGCTGCAGCACCACCCAAATTACTCACAGGCTAATCTTACTGTTGCAGGGATAACAAGATGTCATCAAGATGTTTGATATGACTTTGAGAAGATGAGTTTATTGAAAACCATATTAGAGACTTATTTAGAGAATGTAATGACCTTAAATGGCTGTGCCTCAAAGGGGCTACCAAAAGAGTATGTGACCTGAAATGAGCATATATTGCAGGAAAGTCACTTCTCTCTGCTACACATACAGCATCTGCAGAACAGGCAAGTATTTATCAGGAGCTGGAGCTCATTGAATCAGGTAATTATTAAAAAACCAAACCCCTAAGAGATGTTTTTTTAAAATATATCTCAAAAAATCAGAAAGGTAGTCAGGACCTTTTCAGAAGGATAAAATAGAGCTAGGAATAACTATTGAGGAACTTTTGGTCAGCTCTGGCAGTTTTGATGCAAATCTGACTGCTGCTGGAGTCACTGCTCTAGGACTGTACGGGGAGGAAAGACTGGCAGGGGCATTCAAGCTTGCATGTTTGCCCTCTCTTCTCTCTTCTCTGCTCCACTACAGAATAAGAAATCAGAGACAAGACAAACCTGATTTTTAATTTTTTTTTGTTGGCTCTAGTGAGCTCTTGCGCACAAAGACGGTTCAGGATAATTTTGGGCTGATTTCCTTTCAATTCTGCATCCCTGCTCTGTTCTGGTTTACTATTCTCCAGTTCCCGGTACAAACAGGATCCTTCCTCAACAATGTTCTGCCACATCATCTTCCTTCCTTTGTATACAGGCTGCTCCTGCCTGTTACATACCATGCGGCTTCCTAAGGCACCTCATTTCTCAATGCTAGCAAAAACAGGAACCAAAAGCAAAGCAGCAATAAAATGCTAAATTCTCACTGCAGCTAAAAATGAAATCTTGAACGTTTCCGATTCAAGATGACTTTTCTGTTAACGGATGATTTTTCTAGTTTAGTGCTCTGCAGTATATGTGCAAATGAGGTGCTTGTAGTATTTACCAGATTCAAGTGCCTCTCTAGCAAGGTTTGCAATATTGACCCAGCTTCTCTTCCTTCTTTACTGGTGTTGAAAAGTGAACCCAGCTGAGCAGAGTACACGTTGCTTCACTGTTCACCTCTTTTTAAGGCTTTGCTGTCTGATTTTTGCTCTGAGGAGGTTCAATAGCATGTATACAGGGACAAGAGAAAACCACAGGCCACAGTACGTATTGCACAAATGCTGTTATTATTCTGAGGCCTGAAGAAACAAGGAAGGAAGCTTGAGGCTGGTGGTTTGGCAGGTGTGAGGCCTTTTTCACACAGACATCTGTTTTAAGTGGTAGCTCTGGGCTTGGGGATGAGCAGAGAACACCTGACACTCCCACCCTTTCTCTGTGTCACAGCACAAGGGGGTTTGAGCTCCTGATGAAGCGATGTCAGCTCCTTGTTCAATCTGTGCTTCGAGACTCTGCTCCCTTGTATTTGTGAGGCAGAGCTGCAAAGTGAAGCGATTCCTCTCTGCAAGCTGCATTAGACAGAGGCTGCTGCTGCTGCCACACCAAGACACACAAAATGGATGGGATTAGAGTACAAAATGGGTGAGCAGCAACATGTGCTTAAGCTCAACAAGCCCAACAAACTCCACGCAAGGACCTGATGAAAATCATTTGGATGCTGCCACGTATCCCACATCAAAGTGAACTTTTTGAATCCTACTAGATTAGTGTTTTAGGCAACCCTACTGGTGATCCCATTACAGTTTTGAATAGACCGTTTCATTTGGCAGGATGTTACAGCACACTCGCTGTGACGCCCTGTACTATATTTGAAGGAATTCATTAGTGTTTGATGGTTAATTATCTATGCAATAACATATCTGGGACTCCACCTTAGAAATAATCTAGACAGCAACTGCAGTTTTTAGGGCTGGATTCTGCTCTACTAAACACACGTGTAGGGAGGAAAAAAAGGGTTTGCATAATATCCTCCCCGACAGCGATTCTATGGGACAAGTTAGTGTTGAGCCACATTGTTATTTTAAATGACAATAGGTTCTTTCTCCTGTAGTTCATGGCCAACTTTAATGAACATTTAGCAACTTAATTATCTTTAAGACTGCTACTCCTCTGTTACAGATTGCTGACATTGGTCAGAGAATTCAGAAGTTACTGGGGGAAGGGCAGATATGCAGAAAAGCAGAGACTGAGATATATGTCTACAGCTGCCCTCATTTCCATAAGAAATCAAGCTGAAGCAATTTCAAGGTGAGGGACTGTGGTTAATCCCTCCCAACATACTCATTAATACATCTCATAACAAGTCTCCTTGTCCACTGACAAGGAGAGTCAATCAAGCACCACTTTAGTCTGGGCAGGAGAAAAGCTACAGTTTCATAGAGGCTGCTGGGTTTTATGCCTTCTTCAGAGGTTTTAAGCTGTGCTGTGCTGATGTGCCTTCATTCAGAACTGAGCAAGCAAGCAAGGTAGGTGATGTGATGGGAGAACTCAGCTCCTGTCTTTGCTTCATGTCGCAAGTGACGGAGTAAAATCTGCTGATGTCAACACCAGAATGGGCAAAATCCTGGCAAAATGAAAGGCTAGGTGGCATTTTGACATTTTTTAAAAGGAAAGCAGAATTCCTGACATGAAGCATCCTTCTGTCATGCTTAACATGATCTCTAGAATCACCACATCATCTGTGGTGGTCACATGTGAGGAGCACCACTGAAGCACTCATAGAAATCTAATAAACTTCAGAGCTGGACTGCAAGAAAAAAATTATTTTGCCCTGAGGATTAAAAGAAAAATAAGAATTGCAAGCCACACACAAGGAAGCCTGATGTTCCAGCTTTGGTATTTTTTTTTTTCTTTTTCCTATCTGACAAATATCAGCATGACAGCAAACAGAGCCCTCCTAGTTCACATGGCAGCACAGCTTAACTGTGCTGGTAAGTGCAGAATTGGCTCTTTGCTCTAGCATGCCCCTAAATAGTACCATTAACATGTGGTTATAGTCAGAAAGCACATTTGGTAGGAAATGACACCTTGTTACATCCCAGATTATCTGCTCTCTACGGGGTAAATATTTTAAACATCGTGCCGGGTTTGAGCAGCAACATCCCTATTAAAATAAATGGGATCTGAGTGAGGGTAAATCCAAGCACGCAGTGCTGGGACAGTACACCTATAAATCTTCTGTGTCTTACACTCTGTGCTTTATTCGCTGACAAAGGACAAGTGTTTGCTGCCTTGGTAAGGTTCCTAAAGCACAAAGGGAGGGTGTGTGCTCGGCATTGCTTCCTGTAGCTCTGGCTGCTGCTACAGCACGACAGCCCGAAGCAGGAAGGACACAGGGATTCCTCAGCTCCGCAGCGCAGGCTGCAGCCACGCCAGTGGGAGGAATGCGGCTCCAAGGGCCAAGGAGTTCAGTTCACTCTGGGCCGCAGTGACATGGTGATAAAATTACTTTTGAAACAGCATCTACTTTTAAGCCAGGAAGCATTTTAGGCAACAGATACCTTACAGGCCTCTTCAAGCTTACTCAGTATGTATTAAGCAATTTTTTGTGTAAATTTTGTCTTCTGCTTATATCAATCCCATCACAGTAGTGGTTGATAAGTGTCCCAGTTTATGTAACAGCAAAGGCTGGGAAAGGCCCTTTCCTTAGGGAAGCTACCTTAAAACAAATAACTGGAGTTTGAAAAAAAGAGCCTGCTCTCTCCAGTAGGCATTGTTTCATGGTTTAATATGATAAATGTAGCCTACATGTGCAGGATATGTCTGGCAGCGTTCTTTGTTACTTCACTAGATGGCGTGTGGTGGTGCCTGGCAGGGGAGAGAGAAGGGAGAAGAATTAATTCAGTGTGTAACTGGCTGCACTGCACTCCTGCCTCTGATGTGCCTTTAACAATGTGGGTCTGCGAGTTAATGTTTCAAGGGTGAGAATTGAGTTTCCTGCTGAAACTTTTGTCTGATGAGTACCCTTACATCAGCAGTGGGGCGAGACTGGTAGAAAAGAGGTTTATTAGACCAACCTCTTTCCTAGGCAAAACATGCTTTCAGAGACATAAGTTCTTCAAATCTAAAACAGGCCTGAAGAAGAGCTTATGTGTCTGCTTACTACAACATGGTCAGCTGGTAGACATAATCTCTTTCTATAAATTCTTCATGCTCATAGCCTCACACCATCACTGCTGCTACACTACTGTAAAAATGTCCAAAACTTTGTGTAGCTCTTCAGAAGGCAAGCCATAAGGTTAATTTGTGCTCTCACTTTCCCTGGTGTATACCCTGGCATAGCTGTCCTCTTTTGTTCTTCTATTAACTATTTATGCCTTCCACTTGGCAAAAGAACAAGACCCAGCTCTGCCCTGAGGCACTTCCTCTAGTGGGATGACACAAAATCATCCTCGAAGGGCACTCACAGTGCGTGTGCAGTGAGAATCTGCTCTTTTGTAGCTTGGGAAAATAGGCATTAAATCTTCAGGGCCTCAGACATGAATCACGGAAGTGGCTGGATCTATTAGGGATGTTCCAGGCTCCCTAACACAAACACTGACAGTGAAGCTCTCCACAGAGAGGTTTGTTGGTGAACACGCCCACTCTCTCAGCACCGCAGTGGCTGTGTGGTTTCACAACTGGCCTAAGCTGACCTACACCTGGGCTCCAGCCAAAAAGCAGCTCTCCCCCTCTGCTGACTCTTGTGCTCCTTTGGCTGTGGGGTCTGTGGTGCCAGGGGCTGATTGGTCTCGGTGCAACCCTCCCCTCCTGTTCTTTCTCCTTTTTGGTAGGGTTAATTTTCAGTTGGCTCAGTTTGCTGAATTGACCGACTGCTTGGGTGGACACTGGAGCTGGCATGAGGAGCTGGAAAGTGCAAGTTTGGCCTTTCTGCCATCAGTGTGGGCTAAGCCCCCAGGAGTTTGAGGGTTGTGCACTGCAGCTTCTGCAGTGCCCACAAACCGCCCCAAATGCAGAGGGAGGAGGGCAGGGCAGGCCACTGCCTTAGGATGGGATGCAAATATTCCTCTACTTCTTTGAACACAGAGAAAAGGAGTTTAAAAACCATCTGTTACAGAATGGTGCCACAAGGAAAACACATCTGATATACATGCAAGCGTGGGGTTTTCCTGTGGTATTTAGGCCTGAGGTGTTTACGGTTTTACCATCCAGCTATGCACCCAAGCTGCAAATATGTTCAAGTGCAACCCATGCACTAGATTTAACACCTGCTGCACCATGGCTATAACTACAACAGCAGCTTATACCCTGGCTGAATAATCCACCACCTCATGGTCAACACTCTCCCCAGAAAACAAAATTATGTCCAAAATCAAGTGTCTTTCTTTGTTGTTTACGGCTTGTTGCTGATGGGAGAGTGTATTTAGTAGGTGCTTGGCTTCGGGGAGAGTGTCTGGTGAAGCGCCAGTGCTGCAGCTGTGTGGGGAACTGTGTAGAAAAGGACCTAGTGCTCACACTGACTAGGCAAAGCAGGGGCAAACACTGGCAACCAGCTGAACAAGAGGCCCTTCGGCATTCCCTGAAGAGAGAACTCATTCTTCCCTTGTGAGTCAGGTTTGTGTGGCCCCTGTAAGATGAAGCTACAAAGTAAGACAAGTTCTGCCAGGGTTAAGCCACTGCAGCCTCTCCACAAACCTTCCCCTGAAGCAAAAGAGGTTTAAGATGTTAATGGGAGAGGAAAACCAGGGTCATCAGATGGCTTATAATCAGTTCTGTAGGAGAGGCAAGTCGCTACACAACTTTCTTCTGTATTTCCATGAAATGCTCCTTCTGTCTTAGATCAGCTCATTTAGCTACCTCATCCTCAATGTGCAGTTGTCTTAGCTAACTCGTTTGGTTCAAATTTCCCCATCCCATTACTCAAATCCAGTAAATTGAAACATCTGGATGAACCCAGAAAAAACTACAAGAGATATCCTTACTTTTTTCCAAGTAGTCTATGCTTTGAAAATCACTGTACATGCAGCATTTCTCTGCACACAGCCACCAGTATCCTCTCAGCTCAGGTTCCTGGTTCAGGGTCCCATTCTCCTATTCCTTCACTCTGTCCTGATAGTCTCCCAGGGTTTAAACCTGTCTTACTGTCAATATATTGTGTTTGAATTACAGAATTGTTCATATACGTCTCTCCCTCTCATAAACGTACAGCAAAGAGTAAAGATCCCCATAAGAAAGAACTGTTTGGGCTATAGAGAAATGCTGCCAACTACTGTAACAGGAAAACATTACAGCTCCCTTTTGCCCCAAAAATAACATTTTCTTTCTGTGGGTAAATAGCTATTTCAGTTCTTCTGGGAGCAGTAATCCTGGCCCTCTCCTTCTCCAAAGGCAGCGTGCAGCCCTCCATCTCACAGAGAAGCTCATTTCCACAAGGCATGTCCAGACAGCATCGGCATCTGCCTAGGAGTGGGGATAGTAGAGGATGAGAACAACGGCAGGGAGGGATGCTCCAAGGAAGTCACTCATACACACAACAGAAGCTAAAAAAGCATTCCTCAGCAGAACAGCACTCAAAGGACTTCATCTGGGATCTTCTCTGCCTGGGAAGGGCTCTCACTTGGTTTCTTCCCCCTCTACTCCATACCCTGGAACCTATAATTCTGAAAGTGAGTCAATGTCTGCAGAGACACCGATGACTGTGTTTCATGCAGTGCCATCTCAATTCTGCACCTTGAGGCAAGTCCCCTTGTCTTTACCATGTCCTTGCCTAGGTTTAATACATCTGCTGCTCAAGAAGGTCACAGGGTCGTGAACTGTGTGTTCAAGAGCACTGAGTGAACGAGAGTTCACTGTGATTAGCTGGGATTTCCAAAATAAAGTAACTGTAAACCAAGGAAAGTAATGACATCTGTCAAACTCAGCTATACCACAAAGAACAGATAAACAGATACCAAAATCATGTTAGTCCTCCACCTATTAGTCTGGTTTTAGTTTGTGTGAGTTTTCCGCCAAGTACCTCTTTCCTCACCAAAATGCACAGGTCTTTATCTTCTTCACATTATTGAGTTTTCAAGCTGTAGTAATTTCCAAGCAGCTAAACAGGTTCCATTAGTATTGATCTAATTTGAGATGAACACTGGCCTCATTAGGCTTAACTCTGCTTCCTGCTCCACTGTTCATCAGTGAAGGGTTGGTTGAGATAACACCTGAGAAAGAATGCTGGTGCTTAGAGCAAAAAATCAGGACAAGTGAATCCAATCCCAGCTCTGCCACTGACAAGAGACAAATCCATGTCCCTTTTGTTTTAACTTTTCCTATCTGTAATGGGAGTAATACTGATATCTCTTTGGACAAATGCACAATGGCTTGTTTGTAGAACAGTTTGAGATGGTGCAGCTTGGTGAGATTTCAGCAAGGGTACAAAGCGCTACTGGTGTTTCTTAAGTGTCTGATGTGTGTCTTAAACTAACCTTGATCTTACACTTCACACATCTGATCTGATCCCCTACCACATCTCTACTATAAAAAAGCTACGATGAGAGTAAATTGTTTATTAAATATGTAGCTTTAAAAGACTCGTAAGAATCTGCTTGTTTTTTAATCACTGCATATTGCAGATTTGAGCTAAACTGAGAAAAGCAAATATATGGCCACAAGACGAGTTCGCTGAACATGCTGCAACCCTTCTGTAGTTATGGATTGTGTTAATGCAACGTAGCCCAGATCTTTAGGGTTTCTGAAGGCCAAGAAGCTGTGTAAGGTCTTTTGATCCTGACAACAGCATGAACAAATGGGTTACATAACTGCCAAAGCTAGTCACATCTTGGTAGGCATAAAAGCATTTATTTTCTTGTCACCTAGCAATATGACAACGGCTTATACCTGCTTCTTGCAAGCCTTGCTGCAATATGTGCTTTGTCTGTAGATGCTTATCCAGCAACAAAGGGTGTACTGCACAAGGGCATATGGCTCTGGATTCCTACCATAAGGCCCTGACTCTGGGGCTGCAGATTTCCCTGTCAGCAACAAACTCATTTCAGGTATACCCATCTCCCTTCATAGTCCAGGCTGTGCCTTCCCATGTTTAGCTGAACCCGACCAACATGCTCCTTCTCCTCTGCACCACTTCAGCAAAGGGACAGGATCTCCAGCACAAAGCAGATCAGGCCTGGGACAGGTGTATTTGCAAGATCCTCAGCACTGGCTCCTCTTCAGCATTATAGGGTGCCGTGCAGTGTACCCTGATCCTCATCACTGATATGGCAGTGATCACGGAGCACTTCCACACAGATTCCGAACATGGGGTCCTGGGTATAGGGTCCAATTCCTCCTCTCCTGCAGATGTGACTGCATTTATCCCAGGTCTTCTGGATATACAGAAAGTGTGTATCGTGCTCCGAGCAATGGTGAGGCAGGAAATGCCTTAAATATATATCTGGCCTTGCACCATGCCACAGCAGAGCCACAGCTGTCTGCAGCACGCTGAGATCCACATGTCCTCTACTCTTCCAGAACTGCCCCTCATTGTCTCTGCACATTACAGCTCAGCCTCTCCAGGGAATGCTGTGTCTGCTGTTACATTTGCACACCAGCCAGCACTTTGCTTCCTGGTTTATGAATGGTGTGTCCAGAAACTGGCCGCTATGCTGGTGCATTTCAGAGAAGATAATGCTGTCCTTTTCCCTGCTGTTTGTTGTAACCCTAATTTCTGAAAAGCAAAAGAGATGAATTCTGGGCAATTTACCAATAATCAAGCACAGAGTGAGCAAGATGGCTTTACAATATATATGGCCTGTGAGTAGGGCTCAACAAAGCCCTCTGATACTGGGTATCACACATGCACCAGGCCTTTGGACTGATGAACAGTGATAACAGCAGCAAACATTTTCTGCCCTGCAAATTGCAGCCAGAGATAATAAAACTTCAAAACTAGCAACACAACAACAGCATGGGAAGCTTATGACATTAAATACATAATAGATATGCCTTGGGACTATGAGAAGAAATTGAGTACCTTCAGCACTGAATGAGTAATCCTCAGGAGACTATTTAAAACTCATTGACTCGTTATGCCTACACATAGCTTTGTCAGTCAACAGAGACGTCAAAAGTTTGTGCAGGTGAAGCTACTCAGGCACAAAAGAGCAGAGCAAGACTTTCCTTTTTGATCAGTTGCCTGGCTCTGCCCTTGGGGTAGATATCCTTCAGACGTCTCTTGGGGTTTCTTTTGTCATTTGTTGGATTTGCCTCTGACATATGAAATCATGAGCTGAGCTGTATGGCTGAGGAAGGGTGGTAATACCAGATGCAGACAGGATGTGTGTGGCAGGGTTCATTTCATGTTAGAGATGTAACACACAGCATGCTCCCTCTACCTGTGGTGCAGCCCAGGACCCAGGTGGAGAACTTGAGTGATCAGCTCCTCAGCTGCCTTACACACACAGAGCTCAGGACTGTGAACTGCCCTGCGGATGCCCAGGAGACAGGTTGGGCTGCTGTTACTCTGCATATAAAGCATCCTGGCCCTTCCTCACACTGCATTACTTCCTTCCCTCCACCAGCCTTCTTCATTTCCATTCTCTGGTGACCCCCATCCCTTCCTCCTTGCTGATAGCCACTCCTCAGCCCCCAAACCTGGCTGGAGGGGTGATAGAAGACAGGGATGCCAGCATAATGTAGAGAAACAGTGGCAAGTAAGAGAAGATCCTACAACAAGGCAAACACACTGCACCCTCTAGTTTCTGTTGTGACATAAATTAAACTGTTCCAGCTAATTCATCTTAGTCCTAGATACATGTTGCGTGAAGGCAGGGCCTGAAAACAGCAGAGACACCTCTAAGACACAGTGTGCACAAGGGTGATGCCAGTTATGCGGGTAGAGTTCATTGAACAAATGTAGATGTTTAAGCAGTAGGTGTCCATTCGGGAATCAGTCACCTTAGGATGCCATTTTAAGTCAGAGAGAAATAGACACTTTTAGCATAAGATAGAAATTTACACTCAGCTGAGCTCAATTGTGCCTCGTGAGCTCCTGCTGCTCCCCACTGATAATACATGGAGTCAGGCACAGCCAGCTCCCTGAACACCTGCCCAACACACCAAACGACGGGCGACATAAATCCCATTTTGCTCAACCGTGTTTTGACACAGAGATGCTGCAGGTTCTGGGGCTGCAGAAAGGGGCTTTGTAGGGTGTCTGGTGGAGCACGCTCTGGCACGTAACTGCAGAGGCCAGGGAGCCAGATTCAGAGGAACAGACACAGTGACAGACACAGCAAAACCCTTCGGGAACATGGCTGCTGAAGCAACCATGACTTCATTAGACTTGCTCAAGATACCCTCTACCCTAGACCTTTCACCTCATTTAATGGTTTCTTGGCCTCAATCCCTTATAATTCTGAAATGAAAAAAAAAAATCTCTTTTGACTCCTGTTTTCAAGCCAGGGCTGTTTGATTTGGAACACTGCATTGAAGTCTGTGTTACTGATTGATTTCAGGTTTATTATATTTTCCCCTTTGAAAAATGCTACAGTAAAAAAAACCCCACTTTGTCGTTTTTCATGTAAACCCCCCCTCTTTTTTTTTTTTTTTTCAATCTTAGCAAATGCTCAGTCTTTTCCACTTCAATAGCTTGAAATTCTCCCCTGGGAGCCCTAAGCTCTTTAAATATTTTTAGGTTGCCAGATTTCTTATGTTCTCTCTCCAGGAAGCCAATTTTGTTTCTAAGCTCTTGAGAGTAGTCCAGCTTCATCTTTTGCGCACTCACTGCATCACAATAAAATGCTGCCTAATTGCTGCCTCAGCCGAGTCCCAAAGGTGCTGGAGTTTGTCTCTAGGCTACAGTTGTGGACAATAAACTCTTCTCAGACTGGAGTTAAGCCTTTTTATTATTTAAATCTGAGTCATGTAAAATTAGTTTACTAGCAAGTTACCCACTAAGATCTAGTATGGAAAGAAACTCCCATATATTGTTTTCCAACACAATGAGAGAATGATCAGATATAAAGATTTGCAAGTGGCCTGTAATACAAGATGTGCATAGAAACACCAGTATTTCATTTTGCCAAAAGGACATGAAAATGTTTCTGTGAGCCTAGAAGTTACTCTCAGACCTCATCTGTTTGGTGTTCTTTACCTTCAAATTGAAACTGGTGGTATGAAAAACTTTATTTTTTCCTCTAGCTTATCCATGACCTGAAATACCTAGGAAAGGCAGCTGAAGATAACAAATGCCAGATGGGCAAGAGCTTTCTGTTCTCAGTCTAGCACCACAGCAGAGGATTTAGTGATCATTTTGCTTGAAAATAAACAAGAATACGCTAAGACTAGCCACCCAGGCTGCACCCTAGCAAGGGACAAATGGACAGTACAAGGAGTGAGAATAAACACATGCTCTCTTTCTCATCAGGACCATATTCATCTATCCTCAATAGCAGACGACATCTGTATATGGCAGTTTCTCTCTTTGTGCT
The DNA here is from genome assembly GCF_009819885.2 of Catharus ustulatus. Classification (NCBI taxonomy): domain Eukaryota; kingdom Metazoa; phylum Chordata; class Aves; order Passeriformes; family Turdidae; genus Catharus; species Catharus ustulatus. Next base: position 52,362,744 of record NC_046222.1, on the reverse strand, counting down.
CCTTTCTGTAATCTCCATTTTAAAGTGTTTGCATTTCTTTTGTACAATATGGCTTCTGATAAAAGTTCATACTCCACAGACAGTATATAAAAAGACTTAATGGTCATTGTTTTGAGACTAATTCCTTAAGACAATAGTTTCTTTGGATGCATTTGGTGCTGTGTGCCCAAATCCACAGTCTTAATTAAGTGAAAATGAAGCTGAAAGAGATTTCTAGATTTTCTCAAAATGGTTAGACTGTCCTTTAATTTAAAAGGTCAGACATGATAACAGAGACCTGACATGGTTTTTGTGATGGTGTCAGCAGCATATTTGCAGCTTGGGACACTCATGAGCGAGGACAGCACACATGCAGGTCAGGGCAAGCCTGTCCAAAGGGCTCTTCGTAGGGCTCCTTTTGTCAGCACAGATGCAGCGATCTGCAGTGACTGGAGGGAGTCTGTCAACCAAACAGCACACACTCATCCCCTCCTGTTGCAGGGGTCTCTCATTCCTTATTTAGACTTGTCTTGATCACTTTTTTGCAGGGGGAATGCCAGGCACAGTGAGGCAGGCATGGTGTGACACAACTTCCATTACTAACAGTGACACAGAAGATAGGAGGGATGCACAGGTCTGGAGCTGACATTGGCAGGCAGCAGCTAGAAAAGCTAGGACACAATTTCAGCCTTATGCAGAATGGGAACTTTGCCACTGATATAAGTGGAATGAAGACTCCACTCTACATGTCTGCTTGTAATCTGAGAACATGTATTGTGCACATCCTGGAGACTCAGTGAAAACCAGACCCCACAGAGTTCACCTTAGATTCACTGTCTCAAATAAAACTATGTGGATTCTTTGTGCCGCTTTTAGCTATCTGTAAAACAAGTATGATAATGCTTTGAGTGCTAAACAATACAATGTGTGTAGGAAGACAGTATCTTTTATTAGGCTAACTGAAATAGTTGGGGAAAAACAGACAAGCTTTGAGGCTTGTCTGAAATGCTTTGAGATGCTCTGATGAAAGGTGTTTGAGCTGTGCAAGGGATCATTAAATTACATTCTTCCTCTCTCTGGAAATCATTTAGTGATATTTCAAAGCAAAGATGCTGTACAGAAATAACTGATTTCTATTGCAAGTGCTGTCTGGAGCTAAATATCTTCCTTCCTCTCTCTTTATGAACTAATCTAAAGAAAAATATGTTTCAAATTAGCATGTTAAGAACAATTTTGTGGTATAATGTGTAGTTCTGTGAAATGTTCTGTGTGAAGCAGAACTCACAAGATCCTTAAGCACATTTCAATACACTCAAACAAAATGGCTGAATTCCTGTTGAACAGTTTGCAGAAATTATGAAGGTATCACTGTAAAGAAATTAGAAAGCATGGAACGTCAGTGAAAATGGTACATGAAAATGAAAAAAGCAGATATGAGTCAAAAACTACATTATGCTTGTAAAACTGGCTAACAAACGCCCAAACTGTCACTTTTGAGTGTGGACATCCTGCTTTGGAAAGCTGTGAACCAGCTAATGTCCATAAAAGGTGTCAAACAACCAAACACTTAACCCTCTGCTCTCCCCTATTTACCAGGAAGGAGCTGGGAGTGCTCACTTGAAATTAGCCAGGGCTGAGAGACCAACAGCATCAGGGTGTCACAACCATGGGTGCAGCAAGACAGATCAGTGCTATCATGGAGTCTGTGCAACACTGGGGTCACTGGGGGCCCTGAAGGGGTAGGGCAGGGAAGGTTTAACGCTACATAAATCCTACTAATATAACTTTATTAGTACTTTAGTTCAGTGTCAAGACACAAATGATGTCAAGAAGAAAGAAAACTGGGGGCAGGGGAATCTTTAAATAGGTGAAAAGTACTTGTGAAAAAGGATGAAATAAACTTGTTTATGTCTATTAGAACAAGAAGCAACAATAGGGATAAATTGCAGTAAAGGATATTTACATTAAATCACTAGACAACAGTCCAGGATTAAGGAAAATTAGACATTGATATAGACTCCCTAGAGAAATTGTGAAACTTCCATTGCTGGAACATAAAAAAAAGGCTTAAATAAACCGCATCAAAAGTTTCACTATGGATGATTGTTCACTGAAGCAGAGAAGATTTGGAGATTCATCTGAGAAAGGTTACAGTATGACCAGGTCTTCCTGGATGTTCTTTTTTCCCCCAGAAAGATGTTGTTGAAGATTTTCTGTTTGTGTGAGATTTTGAGATGCAGTCTTCTGAAAATATTTATCTAAGAGAGGAGGGACCATTTATCTTTTGAAGTCCCTGTTCCTCTCCACTGATCACAGATGCAGTCACAGATGACTGGCTTAGTATGGACACCTACTTATTGAATCTGCAAAGTGAGATGAGACAATTACCATCCGTAATGACAAATTGTGTCCTTTCTAATATATTCCTCAATATAACACTCAAATCTCCATTACTCATTCCAACTATAATTACTTGTTGTGCACGTATGAGGTGGCACCCATAACACATAATCATAATGTTATTTATTGTCCTGAATTAGTAATTTAGCACATTATATTTAGATGCCATATGGCCTGATGAAAAATGTAATAAGGGCTTCCTATGCAGTGGATAGAAAGCTCCTAGACAACAATTAATATAATCTATTTCACTTTTGCACTGCATTTCTACTAAGAATATCACTGAAGTGTAGGCTATCTCAGGAAGGAAAATGTTGTGTTTAGATCCAAGACCCAGCCAAAGCTCTGCCGAGTTGCAGGCAGAGCTACTAACTAGGAATGTAAGTGGTTTTATTTCAACAGTATGTATGAAAGAACAAGGTGCCTCTGATACAGGGTATTAAACACTTGTATTTCCAAAATCTGCATACAATAACACAGATGCTCAGCTAATCTGTATGCACGTGTGTGTTTCTATTGGACTCATCCCACAACAGGACTAAAATTGGGTATTTAGGAAAGTCACCACTATGTCCCACACTGAGGTCATAGGAGGAAGCCTAAGCACCCTACCCCCCTGTTGAATTGCAACTTTCTCCTTGAGGACCTTTTCAGGTACATCCCATGTATTCACTCTTGAGATTCCTCCCAAATGGCAGTAAGGCTGAGAACTTTATATTTGGCTCTCCCAGATCCATGTTGTCTTCCAACACCACTCCTGCAGAGACGGACACCACAGGGTACATACACATGAGATTCAGGGTACAGGGCTGTGTGGTGTGGACAGAGCAGTCTGGAGTAGCCCTAAGCATCCTGGGTGTGCATCAGCATATGCCACTGAGCCTTGGGATGGAAAACTGCTCCCTGTCTTGTGTGGATACAGACTTTGCACACTGCCCCTATCAGCCAGCACTGCACTGAACAGTAGTGCTGGAGACTGCTTTCATCAGGTAGAAAGGTCCCAAGGACTGTCTCAACAGGAGGAGGATTTTTTGGTATCTGAGAAAAACAGAAACCCAGAATAAAAATGATGAAAGGTGACAAGGAGAAAGAGCACAGGATCACCCTCCCCACCCTGAGAAATCTGTAGAATATTATTCTCCTGTGCACTTGGAACAATTTCTTTCAATAACCTTTGTTCTTTTGTAACCTGTAATTACAGAAACCTCTATCTTACATGTTCTTATGCACAAATACCCTCATCATACATGTATTTCTACACTGTAAAAGGATGTGACTACTTAAGGCTCTTGTATTGATTTTGGCTGGGATAAAGTTAATTTTCTTCACAGTAGCTGGTGCAGGGCTGTGTTTTGGATTTGTGCTGGAAACAGTAATAACATGGGGCTGTTTTGGTTACTGCTGAGCAGGGCTTACACAGGGTCAAGGCTTTTTCTGCCTCTCATCCCACCCCACCAGGGAGAGGGCTGTGGGTGCAGACGGAGTTGGGAGGGGACACAGCGGGAACAGCTGATCCCAGCTGACCAAAGGGAGAACCCATACCGTGTGGTGCCATGCTCAGCATATAAAGCTGGAGGAATAAGGAAGAAGGGGAGATGTTCAGAGTGATGATGTTGCTCTTCCCAAGTAATCATTGTGCATGATGGAGCCTGGCTTTCCTGGGAGATGGCTGAATACCTGGCTCTGGGAAGTTGTGAATGAATTCCTTAATTTTCTTTGCTCACCTGTGGGGCTTGTGCATTACCTATTAAACTGTCTTTATCTCAGCCCATGAGTTTAATCACTTTTACACTTCTGATTCTCCCATCCCACTGGACAGGGATGAGTGAGCAGCTGTGTGGGGCTGAGCTGCTTACTGGGGCTAAGCCACAACAGGCTCATTTTGTAACTTCATTACATTTAAAAATGCATCAAATATGAAAATTAAATGCAGAATTCCACTATTTTTAAAATTTTTTTTCCTTTTTTTTTTAAGGTAACATGAAGAATTATTTGAATGAGGAAATGCATACAGGAAGACAACAGCATATATAGGTTTAACTTCAGCTTAGCATATAGAAGTTTATCTTCAGCTGTGCTTCATTGTGGATTTTAGCATCTTCCTTATTTAAATCTTTAGGAATGTTTTTATTCTTACTTAGAAGGAGCTGAGTACTTCAGCTAAAAGAAGCAATTAGGTAATTCAAGCTATAGAAGGTCACAGATAAGTATAATTAAACAATCTCTTCATAGGTTATTAAGATGCCTACCTGATGACTACTGAACTTTAAGAAGAAGCAAAAGATGTCATGCAATACTATTAAAAACTACTAATAATTCTCTCACCTCATTGGGTTTGTGGCTTGCATTCCTAATACATGCTTGTTTTAAAAGAATACTGTTTTATAAGAGGATGGTTAATTCTGTAACAACATGAAACATCTTAACTGTCAGAGACTGCAGAAGTATCCTGGTGGTGTACACCAGTAGCATCAAGTCTGTCTGAACTGGAATGAGTTTTAATAATCAAAACATGAAGCTTTAGTGACACACTAGCAGCTGAGCCTAGGTGGTTTTAGAGGTCAGCACACAGGACAGCTAAATCTCAGTTGTAGTCAGAAGTGCTCCGTGTACAAGGAGCAGCTGCTCAGACTGGAGGTAGGATTCAGCTGCCCAAATGTAGGTATTTCATATCTGAGCATCTCTTACAGGTCACACAAAACATCATCTAAAAGGCTGGGTTTTCCATTGATTTTGAAAAGAATTTAAGACAACTAGTTTACAAGCTGATGCCTGCACTGTAAACCATTAAAGGTAGGTACATTGCATCCAGCATATCTGATGAAATATTAGAAGCCCTTGGTTGATGGGTGGGAAACTTAAGCTACTCCAACTTGACTGCAGCTGCTCTATGCTAGTGGAAACACCACATTTCTAGGCTTATTTATAAACTTTGGCACATGGTACATTTGTAAATACTATAAATAATTATGTTTAAATTATAGCCACTTTTTACACAGATAACAGATACATGGCTAGATTATACCTTTCTTACAGCAAGCCATAATAAACTTCCATGATATTTTTGAAACTGTAATGGTATAAAAATAACGTGGTTGAACAGAACAATGCTTAGATACAAGACTCAATCTCCTTAACTTACATCTTAAACATTTTCTTGGTTGCACACTTGAAAAAAGATGTCAACAGTACATTTTTGTCCCTTGATAAAGCTCATCCCTTCCTCAGACCTGTTTACAAGGTCATGCAATTAAGAAAATCAGAGACTACCTAGATTAAAAGCTACACTTTCTTTTGCAGGGCTCTGATTTCACCAACCTAGCTGGCAGTAACACCACATCAACCCCTCTACTAGCCCAAGAAACAGAGTGGTATGTAAAGTAGAAGGCAAGAACAAGTGCTGAGAGGTGGAGACCGGTAAATCAGTTTAGTTGCCAAGGAAAAGATGCAAAGAATAGCACAGAAAGGCATTCAAAGTTGAAGAGGCTCCTCTAGATGATAATTCAGAGCAGAAGCCTAACTAACAGTCTGAACTGCTCTCTGGAGGAGCCTCTCTCACTCCTTCAACTATGCAAGGCATCTAGGGAGACCAGCCTCCTAATTTAGGCATCTAAGTTATATATTTAAATGTAGGGAGTGAATATTCCCCCCGAGAATGTGAATGGGATGTTATAATAGTTTAAAACATGTTTCACCGAAGCTGTGATGCCAATGTCTGTTCTTTTATGAGATACTGTTCTTTGTGCCACTGATCCTCTACAACCATGTTTCTCATTTATTAGATAAATGAACAACATTAACAGAATGCACAATGTTCAGTGATGGTCCAAATTCTGAAGTTAAAAAAAGATTCCAGATTTTACTCTCAAAATACAAACCAGATTAAGTTGTTCACATGGAAACCACTGCAAATTCCCAGTAGTAATCATTTTAGGGGACCAGAAAGGGAAAAGAGATTCTTCACAATGATCATCAGTGTATATTTAACTTTATTGCTCTTCTCAAACATTTTTTTAAAAATTTTTCAATTAGGAACTTTGATCTGTAGTTACATCTTGTCTACATTGCTCTTATATACTCAGAACTTTTTACATATTCAGTGATGGGCATTTCAGAAGTCATCAATAAACGACAGAAGTTGTGAAGTTGTTCTTTCAATGCAGATGTATGGCTTGACTCCTGACCTGCAAAATTTTGATACTAAGGCACACACCAGAACACCAGTTTTCAGTGTGTCTTTCTCCAGTGTAAACACCCTCATTGCCATTGATCACTGCACTATTCAAAGGACTATTTGAGACAGTTGTGGAATGCTCTTTAAATGTAGCTGTCTTCTCTCCTGGATGAATATGTTTACAGGAGTGGATTGTTAAAACCAATTCATTTTCTAGTGTCTCACACTGCGGAACTGCAACTAACACACCTAAGAAATCAAACATGCTGGGCAAGCCATTAATATGTATTAGACTGTGCTTTGTTTATTATAGTGGTTTGAGCATCTACACTGTGTGTGCAAAAAGCTGCCCTACAGCTCCTTGATTTGAAACCACCACTAAGTCGGAAAAACATTTACAGGGGAATGACAATAATATGTATTGCCAGCATGACTTAAAATGTCTGTGCCTGAGTTAATGGGCTCAACTGATGTAACTGCTCCAAACTATCAAAGCCTACTATCCTACAGTGCTGCATCCATTCCCACTTAGCCCTCATCCCTTCAAGAAACTTGCCAATGGATCATACATGGTATTGCAAATGGTGCAAGCAGCAGGTGCTACGGGTTTTGTTAAATGGGGAGCTGCCAGTCATTTTACACACACACACACACACACACACACACACACACACACACACACACACACACCTGGCTGGCTGCCAGATGAAATCTAGAACAGCCGAGGTCTGCCTGCCTTGTGCTCAGCAAAAGCACCAGCTGAGGGTATCTTTTCTACTGTGCTACTTACTACAAAACTAAAAGGAACCTGGTTACACCTCCATCCTTCTGCAAATGTGGTATAAACTGAGCAGTGAGGCTCAAACTTACTACAGCGGGACAGACAGTGCAACTCCAGAATGTCACATCTTTAACAAACATGAAAGAGTTGAACTACCAAACAAAATCACATCACAAGAGATCTTCTCTCATCTGTCAAACCCAGCAGACAGATTAAGGGAACTTTGCCACTTGATACAGTCTAGTGGTCTGCCATGAAGTTGAGATGGTGTGAATAAACTTTCTTTCCTGGTCCAGGTTTTCACTTAACAGTTGCTGACTGGGCATGCTCCTTGGGCATGACTGTACTTTCTTTGAGGTTTCTGTCCAAGTTTCCTCTCTCTTTGTTTTGACTGCTGTAAGTTCATTTCTTATTCCTTCTCCAAAAAGTAATACTCCAACATACGCAAAATGCTTCTGCATGTTAAGTATACACATAAAAGAAACACAATATCCTAGTTCCTGTTTATTTTTCTAATTTCTGTCCACAGACTCAAAGCAGAACAGGTAGGATTTTTTTCTCCCAGTGTACTGTGGACTTGTTTCAACTCATCTCAAAGCTCTGTCTTCTCTTCTACCTGTGCTTTCCACTAATGTGACACTGGCTTGTTCTTCATAATTTTAATCAACCTACTAAAAACTGCCACAACAGTTTTCCCTCTCTAGGGCTCTAACAATGCAAAACATTGGGTGGGACTCCTGTCACCTATCTTTAGACATCTACAGTGCAAACACTCATATTTATGTTGATCAGATGAGTCCGCTATAAGCACTGGAAAAAAAGTTAAGTGCATTCAGGGCACAATCCACCTTGGTTGAAGCAGGAATTGTATCCCCAAAGTCTTGAATCAGAGGCAAAAGTCTAAAAGACAGATGTCTACATTGACCAGATAAATAAAAACATCCTTCCCTATTCCACCTCTCACCTTCTGGCTTAATTGAAATCCTGTTTGAAAATCAACTGCCTTCCCTTACACTGTTCTCTATTAACAATTCACAGCACTTCGAGATGTACCTTGCGGGAAGGATGTTGACTAGATCTTTCTCAGGGTTCAGACTCTGAGGTTCTTTCCTAGGAGAAAAATTGGTGGATGTGTCATACTGATAAATAGAATTCCATAAAAATATCTACACAGAAGAACAATTACCATGCGTGTATGAAAATTAACAGTCTACTGATGCCTTTACTGAGTTGTGCTTAACTTTCCTTGGAAGGTTAATGTGCATGAATATGCAACATGCACCTTCTTCTCTCTACTGCTTCCCTATTGCTTTTCCCTTTTCATTATTACAGCATTTCTCCATACAGCCTGTAAGACCTTTGGTAAAGAGTTATGTTTGCATCTGAGCATTAAAGCTTATTATGAAGGCACAATAATTCCTGTAGTCTAGTTAAGTATAATTGCAAGGGGAAGGGAAGACAGAAGCAGAGGGCAGTTCATAATTCATAGGTTTCTCACACGATTTCAACCTTCTCCTTGCAGAACTTTGTGGGTGGGAGGATGTTACAAATGAAACTCTCTGCTACATTGTGTTAAAAGCCTGTGCCAGCCCTCTAGTCAGTGGAATTTATGTAATGATAACCAAATCAATTCAGAAACCAGTTTTGTTAATTTGTCAGAGACCCTAGGAGTGCACAGCTTTAAACTTCTCTGACAGTGTCTGCAATTACTCTAGCTGTAGAGACACTTCTGAACCAAATCTAATGTTCATGGCAAGAGAGTTACATTAATTTATATCAGCTTCTGATTGAACTGACTAGAATAAATCAGAGTGAGCAGGCACACAATCAGCTCTGCTGGCAGATTTGCAGATTGCTGGAAAGGGCCATGATAAGTCTCTGGGGTCTGGCTGTGAGTAATGCTCTCCTCCACCAGCACAGCTGGATCCTGCCTAACCACACTAGCTGACACCCACCAACATCGTGTCTTATCCAGAACTGCTAGGTTTATAGCCTCTATCAAAAAATAAAAAAACTGTAAAACATGAGAATATGCTCAGAGTCGAAGAAGCTTCAGTGGTTTAAGGTGTCACCTCCCCTCCCAGCAATTTCCTAACTCCTCTTTGCCTGAAATTACTGCCTCACAGCAGAGTTGGAATGAGACATGCACTTGTCCCAGCTGCTTCAACACAAGGTCCAGCAAATTAGCCTAAACTGCTCATAAGATGACTTTTTAAGGTTTAGGAACCTTACTGTTTTCCAATCCAGGGACTGCTGTGCAGGCAGGAACCTTCAGTAAGGAGGTCAGGGAAGCAGTATTTTTTGCAGCAGTCCAGCCAGATTTTCTGAAATTTGACCTGGCAGTAGGAAAGACTAAGAAATTTCACACTTAGAGTTATCATTCTTATGGCTTACTAACAGGTTTATGAACTTCTGATTGTCTGGCTGGACTAGATGACCTTCTGAGGTCCCCTCCAACATGAATTACCCCATATACCTAGTGTGCATGGCTAGGAACCTGAAGACACAGTTCTTCCTGCTGACACAGTCACAGTATATCTTGGCAAACTGTGGGGACCCATGCTTACCAAACTTTCCCTCAGAGTGGTCAAAATAGGTTGACACTGGTATTGTTCTGGTGTTGAACAATGGCTTTTCAAAAGGGAGGTCAGTTGTAGCATGGGGACCCTCTGCCACTAGGAAGCAGCCCTGCTCGACTCAGTTGTAACTAGAAAAAGGGATGGGAGAAAAAAAACCCAACCAGACAAATAGAGATTATGCCCAAATAACCAGCCTTCTCTGGGTCACAGTTTCCTAGCTGAGGGACACAATCCTCAGAAAAAGTACTTAATGTGTTACTGAATGTGGTAAAAGGTACGTAGTCTTGTGGGAAGGGGTATTATGGAAGTGCTGGGATGAGGCTGCTTATCATCTGCTCTCCCCTGGAAACGCTGAACTCTGTAAGGTCTGCACAGCATCTATGCTTTTGCGTATGTGAAAAACCAGCAGGAATTGATGTCATGGGCAGGCAAGTTCGAAGAAATCTGGAAAAGGGGAAGCCAGAGTTGCAGCTGTTATGAATTCATCACGATTTTGGCCCCAGTTCCAAAATTCTCACAAAGACATAAGAATCTCCACATGATTTTGAGGGAAGCAAGATCTGTAGATATATGACTGACACATAAACACATGCTGTATTGTTTAAGAGGCATACTGAGCTTTTCGTTTCAATCCCTGCTCTTTCACTCGTGTCAGTTAGCATTTCTGAGAACCTTATTGTGAGATACAACCTCATGCTGCTGCTTTAAAGTAACTACAATAGACATTTTCCGGAGAAATCATGTACTACTATCAGGTGTGATCACAAGATCATCGTCACTGGGACACTCTCAGAGCTGTCACAAGGCAGTTTCAGCAGCAAGGGCTCACTGCGGTGGTGCAGCTGCACACAGAAACACAGCTCGGATCCACTGGGATTTCAATGGGCTGCTCCTGCCTCCCCATCTCCTCTGCCTTCCTTGTGCCTGCAGCAGCTTTACAGCAGCAGCAGCAGCTCTCTATTTCGGGAACTTTGTCCAGCTGAACTCGGTTAATTTTTTTGAGGAGCAGAATTAGCTCTCCACCAGATCAGATCCAAGGCTTGCCTCGCCAGATGGCATCATTAGTGTTACTGCAGTGTAAATAACAAACAGGAAAGCAGAGCCATGACCAGAGAGGAATGCAGGACTGGCCCTTTTGGTGGCAATACAGACACAGGCTGTCTTGCATTAACTGTGAAATTACATCCTTAGAAAGGTTTATAACTGCACGGCTCCCCTTGCAGGACACCAGGCTGCTCGTATTAACCATGAGCTGCACGCTTCAGAAACGCTAGGTAACATTCACCCTCAGGAGATGAAATACACTGCGTGGTGCCACCCTGTGAGGCTGCCTCTATCGCCAAATATCACTTAGGTCCAGGAACAGGATAAATCCTTAAATCTGTTCCTTTACGGTACCACAAAAGTGTATTAAACCTCTCTAGCAAAGATGGTCCTCTGCCCTTCTGTGTGCCCACACAGGACAGACGTAGGCTCTGCACTTCTTAGACACTCCCACAGACGAAGTGGAGGCACACGGGGTTTGCATTCAGAGTGTGAATGAGCTCCGATATGTATTCAGAGCTCTGATATGTATTCAGAGCTCTGCTCGGTGGTTCCAGCTACAAGGACACGACGCAAGGGCAGAAACTGATGCACAGGAAGTTCCAGTTGAACATGAGGAAGGATTTCTTTACTGTGCAATGACGGTGCAATGGAACAGATTGCCCAGAGAGGCTGTGGAGCCTCCCTCAGTGGAGCTATTCAACAAGGGTCTGGACGCAATCCTGCGCCATGTGATCGGGGACGGCCCTGCCTGAGCAGGGAGTTGAGAGCAATGACCCCCTGTGGTCCCTTCCAGCCTGACGCATCCTGTGACTCAGTGTTTTCAGCCGAGCCGAGCCCTGGCGCACACAGCGCAGAGCACGGCCGGCGCTCAGCAGCCATCCCGGCCGCTTGGCTCCGGCCCTCCCTCCCTCCTGCCCGGCCGGGCCCCGCGCATCCCGGGCCTCGGGATGCTCAGCGCGGAGCCCTGTCGAGGGCTGCGGAACGCGGGCTGGGCGGCGGCGCCCGCATCCATCGCCGGTGCTGCCGCGGGGTTTTCCTTTAGGAAAATCCCTTTCCCCCGCCGCCAGGACGAGGCGGAGGCGCTCCGGAGGCCGGAGTGGCCGTGCCGTCCCCTCCCCGCGCCCGCCGCCGCCGCCATGGCAACCGCCCGTCGCCGCGCGCGCGCACCCCCTTCCCCGCCCGCCCCCCCGCGCCTCTCCCCCCCGGCCCCGGTCTGACAGAGCCGCAGCGCGGCGCCCCCTCCCCGCGCCGCTCCCGCCCGCGGACACGCACCCCCGGCTCTCCCAGGTAACGGCAGGGCCTGGGAACGGGGCAGCCCCTCACGGCGCTGCTGCCCGCGGCGGGCGGCGGCTCGGACCCCGCCGCGCTGAGAGAGGCGGCGGGGATGGGGGGGAAACCAGCGGTAGAGGCTGGAGGAGGGCGGGGGCGCCCCCCCCCCTCCCGCGGAGCGTGCCGGGAAGTGTAGTCCGCACCCCCCCGCCGGGCGCTGGGGGCTGCCGGAGAGGCGGCGGGACGGAACTACAGCCCCCAGCGCTCGCGGCGGAAGGTGTCGGGTGTGTGGCAGATGGGTGCTGCGGAGGGGACCCCTCTGGGGACGGGAGGCTCTCTCTGAATGAGGGCACCGAGGCGCCTCTTCCCCCCGGAACAGCGAGGGACAGGAGCCCCTGTGCCGCTGCCGGGGCGGGAGGGGCGGTGCGGCAGGGCCGGCTGGGAGGGTGGGCGCAGGGGCGGTGCGGCTGCGGAGGGGAGGTGCGGGGAGGGGGAGTGAATGGGGGATGCGTGCGGTGAGGGGAGGATGGGCTGAGGGGCGTCTGAATACCAGTGGGGGAGAGAAATAATATAAGGAAAGGGGCACATGGATGGATGGATGGATGGATGGATGGATGGATGGATGGATGGATGGATGGATGGATGGATGGAGAGAGATGGGCTGGAGAAGGAGTGGTGAAACAGATGGACGGAGAGAGCTGTGCAGAAGGCTGAGCAGACCGGAGGCTGGGAATGGGTGCGAAGGAGACAATGCAAAGTTTCCCCAACCACTTTGCGTTTATGGTTTCCAGTTTCACGTCTCCTACCACGCTTAGGCTTAGGCTCCGGCTCCATTGAGCTTGTTGCCCTAGGTGGTCTGGACTCAGTGTTATTTACTTTTTAAAAATTATTCTGCCACATTTCTTTTTTTCCCCTAAAAATTTCTGTCATGATGTCAGTATTGGCATTTGTCCCTTTTCTGTCTCCATTTCCTCTCCCTACAGTTCTAGGGTTATTCTTTATCTTGTGTTCTCTAACAGCCATGAGGGGAAATACAATTACATTTTCTCTACATATCATACTTAAAATATACATGTTTATGATTGGTATATAAGGGGTGTCATTTTTTTGTCCTGAAAACCTTAAATCTTAAAAGCATCAGTGCATTAGTACTCCCTTGTATATGAATATTGAATGTCTATTCCTACTACACTTTCACATTTCACAGAGATGGGTTTCTTTTCAATGAATGCTTGAGTGCAGTTGCAGATTGTTGAGCACTTTATTTTTTCCTTCCTTTTCCCCTATGTCAGCTATAGCCTAGATAGGCTTCAGCTTCTTGCAGCTCCTGGTGTTTGCCACACTGCAGAAGGGAACATTGCAGCTGCAGCGTGCTTCCAGGGTGCTTGGCTCTTGGAGATTTGGGCTTTTGAGCAGGTAATGGGGAGAAATAGATCCTGTCCTGACCTAATCCCAATCAAAAGACAGAGAAGTAAATGGAATACAAGAAAACAATGATGGGTCTTTATCTAGTTTTCTGTGTAATTAATTAAAAAAAGAATGAAAAGCTGATTCTTCTGGGGATGGACTGAGGCTTGATGTGTGTAGCACTAACAGCAATATACATATAAACGTATATTTAAAAATATATATGCTATTCTATCTAAGTAATACGTATCCTTAGTCCTAAAGAGCCAATTCTTCGAAATTCAGAGTGGGGCTCAAAAGGTGGAAAAGTATTCAGCCTAAAATTCTGACCTTATGAGTCAGGATTATAAACACCCATGTGAGTGTATTAAACCTGCAATTATGGAAAGCTTATCTGGGATGCAGATTGGCTGAGCTGGGAATGGAGCAGCAGCAGCAGCACGGAGTCTTTGTGGAGCTGGCTGTGGTCTGGTAGCGCTCACAGGCTGGGAACATGGGTGTGCTGTGTCCAGAGCCAGATGCAGGGGCAGTTTCACTGCCTTTCTTGGCACAGAGCCCGACCTCAGAAATGCTCTGAACCCGAGCTGGCTCTGTGCAGACCCATCCTGGGTGTCTTTGGTGGCATGTTTGCTCTACCAGAAGTGCTTACACACATGATAAGCAGAGAAGCAAGCGGCTCCACGAAGGACCAGAAGGATTATTGACTTGGGCTGGGTTCCACTTTGTTGGGCTCCAGACAGGCCTCGCAGAATCCTTCAGGTATCTGGGCCCTGCATCCTGCCGGAGGAGGGATTGACTGATCCTCCTCATGGCTGGTCCCACCTGAACATGGGCCTGGGCTTGATTTGATACTAATTCCAGAAGCCCTGGAGGCTGTGCTGGAGAGAGATGTGTGGAGTCAGCCTGGGTCCAGCAGGGCTAAAAGGGAGCAGAAGCTGGCAAGCCTGTCACTGCCTGACCTGTATGTGTATGGAGTTACGCTCCCCAGAGTGCCCCACAGCATTTGTTTTAGCTCTTTTTGTTACCCAGCCTTGCTAATGAACACCTCATTACCCCAAATAATGGTGATGTGACCATATGGATGTGTCTGAAACTAGTGTATGAGGTGCTTGGAGAAGGATACAGTTCACACTCAGTTTGAGGAATACCACAGCCGTCTCTGATTCTCCTTTCTACTTCTTCAGAGAACTGTACTTCAAAGGCTCTGCAAATGGTTCTTTCATTCTCCAGGATGCTTTCTGTTTGGTTCACCAAATAATGAAATCTCTAAATCTCTAAATTAATCTTTAATTAAATGACTGGCTTCCTATTTAGTGTTTTCTTATGTGTTTACTTTTAACTTGTGGTGAATGTCCTTACCTCATTTGAAATTTTTTTTTGTTCACTTGCCCTCAAAGTAACTCTCTGTTTCAAGTTAAGAATACACACAAAAATAGTTTGAGGCCTGCATGCATGCTTCTTCTCCTTCCCACTTCCATACACATTTCCCCATTAAATCCGTATCTGCTATTGCAAAACAGAGTTTCAGTGCAAAGAGGCCAAAAACCAGTTAGCAGAAAGCAGTTGACTGAATTAAAAGATCCCTTGGTGCTGGGTTTCCTGGACCACAGTATGTGTGTGTGTGTGTATTTGATCTGGTGTCTGTGCTGCTTTGAAGAATGACATAACCTGCTGCAACCCCAGTGCTGCTGCTGCCATTGTAGCCAGCCTTGTCACTGCTAATGCACACAGCAAAAGGAAAAAACAGCCCTGGCATAGCACATTTCTCATCTTTGATTCATTTGCATGGAGTTTAAATTCAAATCTGCTAGAACTGAGCCATGTCCTTCCTTTATAAATATGTTTTTAACAGGAGTTGTGATCCTGTGAGGTCATGATCGTTAGTTTTCACACCAGTCCATGGGACCACAGCTGCATGTTCAAACAAAGCCATGTTAACAGGGAAAGATGGATTTAGTTATAGAGCTTGGCAAGCCTTTTGTTTGTTTGTATTTTATCTGACAATGATCGATTAAAATGTTGTTTTTGTCATGCAAACGTAATGTCTGCAGCACCAGCAATTGCTTCTGAACAGGGACAGATAATTATTGGAAATGAAGATCAGTTGTTCTGCACCCAACACCAAAACAAAAGAGATAATCTTTATAATAAAGCAGGAAAGACTTATTTATTTTAATTATTGCATTTTTTAATATCTTATTCTTAAAAATAAAATAAAATGTATCAAGCACATAAAAAATATAGTCTGTATTTCTGTCAGAAATAGAATTCTGTAGGCTTCTAGTAGGAGTCACATGTCATACGAGGAAAAACACTTTTTTTGTTCCTCTGACAATGTTCCTGTTAGTGTTGCTGTTTATGCTTTCTCTGGTAAAGCATTGTCATATTGTTACATGTCTCTATTTTGACAACTTTTAAGTTTGAAGAGAAGACTGAAAATCGGATCATTGTGCTATTTTAAATGAAGACATAATTGAGGGAGAACTGTTTGAAACTGGTCGAAGCTGGCTTACAAACCCAATACGGCCTTGACCTAAGAAGGGCAGGTTTCAATTAACTGTAACAAAAAACTTCCAAGCAGGAAGAAGAATTTGAGGAAAAAGCAATTTCAGTTTATGACTTTTATGACTTTATGATTTTCTGATCATGGAAATGGGTACACATGAAAAGTGTATAAATCCAAAACCTTTTAACACTGGACTCCTCTTGCTTGCTTTGCTCTGTGGGGCAATTGATCTGTTCTGGGATTGTGTGGAGGCAGAGAGCCATCCTGGCTCTGCCTTGGAGAAGTGGAAAATGGACAGTCATACCTCAGTCATAAGCACTGTATTCAGAAGATGGTGCCTAACAGTGTGACTCTGTCTTGTGACATTAGTTGTAACTCTTACTTTGCATTTTGGGATGCCCGACATCATGCATGGTTGATTTACAGAAAATGAGAAACAGGATTAGTAGCCAGTCTTCATCAGTGTATGTCCAGGCCTTTCCAGATGTTCAGCTGTCCAGTCAGCAGTACTGCAGGGCTGCCATGACGTGAGAGCATATGTCCAGAAATCTCAGGGAACTGTGGAATGCTTTTGTTTTCCCTGGGTAAAATTTTGGGCAGAGAATGACACTGTCCAGAAAAATCCACATATGGTACTGCCCTCTCAGTGAGGAATTAACATCTGATTTGGAGAAAAGTCTGATTAGTAGGTATTGAATAAGGCTTCGTGTGACTGTTGAAACAATGAGAATAAAGCAAAAGTGTCTAACAGCTCATTTAGTGAGAGTCTTCTATCCTGTGCAAGAGTCAAGGGCTTGTGGAGAAAATGGGATGCAGTGGTGTCACAGGTTGTGCCAAAGCATACACATAAAAGAGACATGTAAAGATAGCAGATGCCTTCCATATTGGCACTTGCAGAGTGAATGTTTGGGATCAAGCAAGGGGAAAAGCCCTGCTGCAGACCCCCTCTTCAGGGGAGAGCATTTGCTGCTTCTGCTAACGCTGTGGTGAGAGAATGCTGAGAGAGAGAGTTTGGAGGGGCCAGTCCTGTATCCATTCCCACTGGTGTTGTACACAAGCTTGGAATAGTGTGCTAAGCAAGCTGTCCCCCTTTGCCTGTGGTTCACACAGTCACTGTATCTACCCATGGATATACTTTGTGTGTATAATGCTTTATTGTTAAAGTAGAGACTGTCTTTTGGCTCTTGCTTAATTGTGCATTGCTTTAGTTCTGGGAGAAAAATTCTTTTCTGACCCTAGATAGGGATCAGCTCAGCTTATGCTCCAAAGAATAGAGATTAATATCCCCTGTGACCTTTTAGCCTGGCTGCTGCAGGGTTTTTAACAAGTGGGTTTAAGACCCCATGTGTGGCAGCTATGCTGGCATGAATGTCTGTAATGTCTCTTCTTGTCAATGATCCGTGAACTAAGGAATCTCCAAGGATATCTTGACGTGCAGTGGAGCTGTTACGGTCGAGTGCAGGAGGGAACTACACAATGATAGAATGAAAAGCTGGTGTTGCAAGGAGTGTGTAAGTTGTTCCAAATGCACTTGACAACAGTTGTCCCTGGCTGTGTATTTACTTAAAAGATGTGGCTGTGGTATGGTAGAAAAATTAAATATCTAAACAAAGCTCCAGATAGCAAACAGCAAAGTACTCTATTAATGATTTCTGTATTTCTGGTTCCTTGGATGCCTCTGGTGTTGTATGAGCTCTATAATACAATGTAGAACAGATAATAAAAAGTGAATACATAACACAAAATGGTTAATTTTAGTTACTTCTCCCTCCCCATCCCTGACATTGAGGAATGGGATGTCCAGAGAACAACACTGGAAGTAATTCATTCCTAAAAATAAATTTTCCTTGATTTTGGACTTATTTGTTTTGATTTACTTTGGTTATTCTGAAGTAACATTACCTTCACTGGTGTGCATAGGTGGCTTGCAGCTTGTTTAAACCATTTTTAGCATTAGTTTTAAATGGCAGTAGAATCTCAGAGAACTGCCTGGGATTCCAGGAAAGCACGGATTTTGGACTGAGGCCTACAGCTGCTGTTTCAAATATGGCTCAGGTAAATGGGTGACATTTTATTCACCTTTTCAAGCTGTATGGCCTGCTTTGGTGTCTAGGGTAGGTGGTAAGTAAAAACTGAAGTGCATGAATCCACAAAAAGATCCAGGGGCTTTTATCAGGCTAGCTCTGGAGGTATTGACCACTCAGTAGGTACATAGGTGTACATCCACCAGCCTCCCTCCACGCTCCAAGCTTCAGTCCCTGTCAGTGTTTTATAAGCTCTTCAGTGTGACACACCAGGCATCAAGCTCATACTAAAGCTTTGGCATCACCAGCATGAGGCTAGAAGCCTCCAAACTCTTGGGACCTGTAGGAAATGGGAGAGTCTTGTTTGGTTTGCTCCTGCAATTTTAAAACCGTATAAATCTTTTTGTGTCCTGCCTCTCAGCTTCCTTGTCTAACCACATGGGCACATGTTTGCATGGCTCCTATGGCTTGCCTCCTGCCTGTGGATTGACTCAGTTTCCACCACAGACAGAGAGGAGGAGGTTGTCTCCTGGTGAGCAGGGAATTCTTTTGGAATTAAGGGGAGTTGGGTGTGAGTATCAACCCTCTTAAGGCAAAAGGGAGATAAGTATGCCCAGAGGAAGGGAACTAGCTGTAATAAAGAGGCACGAGAGATTGTAAAGCAAGTATGTGTTCTGTTTAATGGATTTCTAGGAATTTAATTCAGCAGTTCCTTAAAAATGTTGTATTTACTTGCTCTCTTTCACCATGTATGGGGAAAACCTCCAGAGATTTGAGGAATGTTTTTTTTAATGGCAACAGGCTGGTTCTGAGGCAGATCCTAACCTGGATGTGTTTGAAGATAGGTCAGTGGATTCTGCCCCAGATGGTATTCCGTTAATTTGTAAGTTGACTCATGAGATCTCAATGGGTTATAACCTATCTTCAGTTCCTATCATTTTATCTCTTTCTGGTGCGAGTGACATCACTTTTTTTTTCCTATTAATTACAACCTTCTGTGTTTAAAAATTAAATGGTCTTAGTTGTCACCAATCTAGCTCTCAGTAACGATGTATCAGGGAACAAAATAAGGGTTGTCACCTTTTCTGCCTTAGATTTTCTCCTGCCCAGTAGTTTACAACAGCACAGCATGAGGACAAGTAAAGCCCCAGTATGTCCTGCTGTGCTTGGTGGAGTGTCAGCTGCAGGTTAGCAGCATGTTCTTGCTATCAAAGTCATCAGCCACATGCAAGCTGTGTGACCTGTAGGTTTAAGTGAGGGTGGCAGGTTTCCATGCCTTTGTTGCAGGGAGCAGGAGTGATGCGGTGATGGAGCAGACCTGGTGTGCAGCTGCAGGCAGCAGTTAGGACCATCAGTGTGGTACCTTTGGGAGATGGAGCATGTGTTTGCTCAGGGCAGAATGAATGTCATGTGGATGTCTGTTTAAATTGTCAGGCGTTTGAATTTTGCTAAGCACAAGGGAATACAGAGGCATAAGACACATCCTCCTTAATGCCATCTTGCTCTTGTCTTGTCTGTTTATAAAACCTAACATTTTTATAACCCACTAAGATGTAAAAGGTTGCTTCTCCCTGTTCTGGCTTCTGTCTATCAGGCTATCACCTGTTCCTTCTGCGTGCACTCCAGTAGCATGGGCTGTTTTCAGCTGTGTAGCCTGAAGTGTGTTTGTACCCCTTCTTCCTGGTTTCTTCTTCACCTCCTTGGTCTTGCCAAACCCTTGATGCGACTAGTGGACCACTCTCCCAAGCTGACCTCCTCCCTCTTGCTCAATGCAACTCTGCCTTGCATAACTATGAATTGCAATTTTTTATTTTTCATTTCCAGTGGGTGAATGTCAGGGACCCTACACATACTGAGTCAGAGTACATGGGAAAGGAACTGATGCTATTTTCCTGTGATGAGGACCTAAACTTTGGGTCACATGAGATTCAGATAAAAGGGCAGGCACTGCTTCAATCTTGAACCTTAAATACAAACCTAGCTGTTCAACACAGCTTAATTCTGAATGTCTGGGTTATTGCTTTCTTGACTGGTTACTGGGAAAAGCTGGACTATAGGTTTGCCTGAAAGTCATGCTGCAATTTGAGGACTAAGGGAAGGTTGTACTTTGGGAATCACTGTTCTAAGGAATGTTAAATTTGGGTTGCTAACTCTGCCATAAATTCCAAAGTGACATGTTAAATTTAATGAAAAAAATCGAGTCAGCATGTGGATGTTGGAGTACTTTGAAAGAATATTTAAACAGAATGAGGCTCTCAACTTTGTCTATAGTAGAGCAGTCATTCAACCATATCATAATCTCATTAGGGTGAGGGCTCTTGAAAGTGTGGAGTGCAGACATCCCTGATGCTGGTTGGCACATTTAGGCACGTATGTAATACAACAGTATAAAAAGCAATTTAATGCCTCGTGTGATTTGTGATTCATGGCTGATGGCTGCTAATACATTGTGGTGATCTACAAATTAAAGTTTAGTTTGTTAGGTTCAGTGTGGGCAGGCAATTTAATTTTCTTGCATTAATTTAATAAGATTGGGGCCAAAGGCAGCAAAGAAGTTGTGGTTTTTATCAATATAAAAGAGTTACAATTCATGATCTGAAACCTTAGGCTAGTAAAGAGATAAATGGTTGTAGCAGAGCAGGACTAGATGGGAATGGTGTTGGAAAGACACAATTCAGCTATGAGAGAAATAACAGAACTGAAGCATCACTATTTGAATAATTCTTCAACACATAAAATTAATCCTTCTGGTAATTATGTTCTCTTTTAGATTTCTGAGTGAAGATGAATTTAGCAGAGATTTGTGATAATGCCAAAAAAGGAAGAGAATATGCTCTCCTTGGGAATTATGACTCTTCTATGGTATATTACCAGGGTGTCATCCAGCAAATCCAGAGACATTGCCAGTCAATCAGAGATCCAGCAATTAAGGGCAAATGGCAACAGGTAGGGTGAAATAACATTGTCCATGTTCTATTACTTGATATTTGAAAACCACACTATACCTCCCAAACCTTATAACATGCAGAGGACTTACATTTCAGTGATGTTGGAAAATAATTTTCATGGTGTGTTCGAAAGGAATTCTATTGTTCTAACTGAATCAATTATTTTGTTGTTTTTGCTTAAGATAGCTGTCTAATTCCTGGTCTGTTTGTGTGTGCATACTGTCTGTGATTGTACACTTTGGAAATAATTAAGGACTTCTTTTTCCCCTTATATCTTTTGGTCATCTAATGTCCAGTAACTAAAATGTGAGTGGGTGGGTTAGCATCACTATATGAGCAACACTCAGAATTGTTGTCTGAGTAGCAGCTAACTAAATGACGATATTGCACAAACTTGGAGCAGGTTTCTAAAACTGTGAGTCATACTCTTAGCCCGAATCTTGCACACATCCATCTCCCTGCTAGACAGGGTACTGCTGAATCCATGGAAGTAATCTGCAGGTGAAATATAATAACCCCCAAGGACATCTATGTATTGCTTTCAGTATTTAAGTCTTCCTTACATTTTTTGGCCAATTTTTCATGGTACACAGCTGTGCTCTATAAACATAAAAAAGGAGGAAAATCATATAAAGATGTTTACTAGAATAAAGAATTTGTGTTGCATGAAGACTATGTTTTGAAAGAATAATGTAGCTCCTATAAGATACAATTTTGCTGTAGGTAACTAAAGAGATGATTTCAATAAGAATTTTTCTAAATATCGTATGTTTAAATGATATCTCTTGAAAACAGAAGCAAATTTTCTTTTTATTGCAGCAGATGATTTGTTCATGGGTTTGTGTACGAAACTTCTGACACTAACATAGAGTGTTTTGTGTAGTAATAAGTATAACACTATTAACAATCACTTTGTAGTAACTGTACTATTCATAGATGTTTATCATAGAGGTGTAGAAGTCTGCTTGTTTGCAAAGCATGTGCATGTACATCCAGCAGAGATAGTTTTCCTGGCAATGCAGTAAGCTGGATGTTGTATAGGAGATATTCATATTCAAGTACTTGTGCTCAAGCTTTTTCCCACCCCAGGATATACTGATACAAGGTGTTCATGCCCAGTACACATCCTTAGTTCCTGCCAAACTTGCAGCTGATGTGAAGGTAGAGCATGAGGATTTCCTCATTCTGCAGCTGAACCACTGCATTGTCTTCACATCTAGTATTTAGTGTTTCCTCTGATGACAGTGATTCTTCCAGTAAACATTCAACAGCCCCTGTGCTGTGAAGGTCACTGAAGATTCGTATCATTGTGTGGTGTTTGAATTGCTTCAGAGAAGCCTGTGCACCATGGAATGTGTGCACATTGGAGAAAAACGTCAAATACAAAAGGACCATTAACACAGTTTCCAGGATTTATTACCTGGTGAAGGCAGCTGGATCTCTAGGAGAGGATCTGAAGTTGGCACCATCTCAGAAATTATCCCCTTTAGGCAAAAGAAGAATGGCCCCTGAGCATGTCACATAAATTCTTTAGAAATCTGTCCCAATAAAGATCTGCAGCAGGTGGGGTAGCGTCTGTCATGCTGTGCACTCATGTTAATTCTGAAACTTCCCAACACTGTAGTAGTGGCAGATGAGCTTTGTCAGAATATTGCTTTGCTGTTACTGCTGCCAGACTCAGAGACAAACAACAAAAAGTAAGAAGCGTGACTGAAAAAAAACATGTGGATGTTCATCCCTAGGTTATTTGCCTTCTCATTCATTTATGGGAACAAAATGATACAGCCCAAGAGCAAACGATGCAGCCCTGGAACTGCTAGCTCTTCCATACCAGAACCTGCATGTTTTGGGGAGACCTATAGAGATAGACCTGCTTTCTTTACCCACTCTTAATAAATGATTGTTGTGTTTTCTCACTCCTTGAGACAGACTAAGAGGGAGTCTGATGTTGTGGATGTTAGCACTACTTTCCAGCTCCAACAGTTGTACATCCAAACCATCAGTCACAGTCAAGGAGCTGTCTTGACCGACAACCTGTTCTCAAAAAAATTTCACTGAGAAGTTGGATCATAAGTAGAATTCATTCACAGTATTAAAGCAATATCTAGATATTAATTTTAGATCTTTCTCATTAAAGAATTATGCCATACACATTATGTAAGTGTAGCAAATTTCAGGTCCAACCCACTTGGTACCAATAATATACAGAAGCAAAAGATTTTCATACCAGTGTGGTTCTTGCAAGTGGCTTGAGAAGAAAAGTGACCCGTAGGTCATAGTTAAGGGGATTAATGCAGTTTATTTTTACCTGAAATTCTGTCTCCTCAAGCATATGGAACTAGCCTGTTCTTCAGGTTCTTCAGCTTCTCCATCATCTGAGGAATCTGGGGAGGATAATACCACTGGTGCCTTTTGGAAGTGGAGTTTAGCAATCACTAACACTGTGGGTAGAGCTTTTACTCTTGAATGTCCATGTGGTTAAGTGCTCAAAGGAGAAGATTGTTACTTAAACCGGTTCTTCTCTTGGGTGTACTGTCTGTATGCACATTCAAAATCTTGAACCTTCTGAAGGATTCCTGGGATGCTATGTCAGTATGAAGTATCCCCTTCCTTTCTCTATGTTTGTGTGCAGCTCACTAACAGGATGTTTGTTCTACTGCTACTTCAGAGGCAGTGAATTAAGTTTAATGTGTTTGTGGACATGTTCCCTTGTAAAACAAAAATGTTCATTTGAGGAACATCTCAAAGAATGGTTCCAGCTGTGACTGTGCAGCTGACCAACTCACATCTCTTACATGCACCATTGTTATTCCTGTTTGGTCTCTTCTCAACAGTGGGTGCTCCATCCTGAATAGGTACCTCATACCTGGTGGATCTGTTTTGTTGCCTTGTGTATGAGAGAGGATTTTCCCAGTAGTTTACTGAGCAATGTCAAAGCCCAGGTGAACCAGAATTAGTTGGGATTTGGGGTCAGATTCCCAAATGCTCTTGATCTACCTCTCTTTGTGTGTCATTGTTTTCAAATTTCTACAGGTTGGTCTAGACACAATGATGTTCTGTGCAAATGTTTGATGGGCTGTATTTCGTGTCACACAGAGAGACAGCTTCAGCTTTGCAACTGAACATCTTGATTACAAGGATTCCTCTTGCTTGGAGCTGATGGTTAGGATGAGGAGGAATATGAACATGTTAACATCTTCTCCCTGGGAGCAACTGACTGGCTCAGTTGATACAATCCTGATTCTGGGAATTCAAAATCAGTGCTAACCAGGGAAAAGGGATTTTGTTGCGAGTCTGGCACACCCTGCAGAACTTAAATAGGGCAAAAGATGCATGCTGAGGATCCACCAAAGCAGAGACATGACAGCATAATAATTCCTCTGACTTCATGGAAAATTTACAGACATTGATCATCTCTTGACTGGTTTATCTTGGGGATATCAGGATGATCTCCTCTAGAGACCCATCCTTTTTTTGCATCTAGGGAGTTCCCAGCTTGCACTTGGGTTGACTGAGTGTAGCTCCATTTGCATCTTCACTCCAAGGCCTCCTGAGCTCTTTTATAAAATAAAAAGTTACTTTGTTGTGCTTTGAGGTTTGGCTGACAGGTAGGCATATTACTTCATGTAAATACAGGCTGGGACTGGAAAGATTCAAAATCAGAAGCAATTCATCCTTACCAAAACTAAAAGGTAGGTTTAGTCTCATGACCACTACTGTGAAATTTACTTCTGTTGACATTCTCCCTGTTTATTCTGAGAGAGTTTTTTGGCTGTCGCAGTGTTTTTACTAGACAGCTGGCTTGTAGGAACGAGCTGCTTCAGTGACAGTTCAGCAGCTGCAGAATGACAGCAGAGCGTGCCCCCAGGAGATAGCGCTGGCTTACAACAAGGCCAGCGGCTGTCAAGCAAAACCTGCTGCGTGTTAGAACCTTGTGCTCTGTGTTGCACAAGAGCTGAGAGCACGGGGTCTCTGCTGGAGCTCAGGCAGGAGTTCAATGATTCCCTGAGCGCTTGGAGCAGCCAGCAAGACACCCTGACTGACTGTGGTCACTGGTGCAGGTGATTAGGTGCACTGTAATCCTGCTTAAAGAATAAACGGTGGATTCATCTTTTTATTATTTCAAACACATTTTGGTCGAGCTATACTTTTGTTGTTTTTTTGCTTCATGCCTGTTTCATTAACATTTAGTAGGTTACATCGTGATTAATTAAGAAACATTCTGTGGGTAACTCATGAATAGATGTCATTACAGGAGCTATACCTTCACTCAATGGGATCAGACAGGGTTGCAGGGTATCTATTTTGGATATGGTTTAGGGACTTCTTATTTTCACTTTGTAAAAGATTGAGCTTGTTTAATAACTAACGCTAATTGCAGGTAGTAATTTTAGGTTTGGAAAACACTTAGAGATAAACTTGATCAGTTTTTCTTCAGAAAAAAAAAAAAAGGTCACACATTATTTGTATTTACCAAGGTACAAATACCCACACTTATTGCAATGGGTATAGAAGTACAAGCTCTAGCATAGCAAATAAAAGCTGGTGATGGAAAAAGTATAATAGTTGCCATAGTTAAAATATGGAGGTACTCCCTGAAATGGGTTTTGTAACTACCACTAAGAACGAGTGAACTCAATTCTTGTTCACTGTGTTTTATACCCATATGATAGGATACATTTTCTGCTTGGTTGCTGGAAATTCTTGGGATTGGCATGTCAAAACAAAGCTGTGGGGCCGTCCCGTGGGCTTTTTAATGGGCCTTGCAACATCACCCAGTGCCCACAATGCTGCTTCTGTGGAGGTGATGTGGCTGGCAGGGGCAGCTGCCATACCAGAGACTGGCTCTGGGGACCAGGCCACTTCACATGGTAGCTGAATCCAGCTAACATCCTGCCATTCCTAGAGAAGCCAAGTTCTTGCCTACCTTGTCTTCCCTCCATCTGCACCAGCTTCTCTCCCTCCTCTGCCCCGTGTAATTTTTTTTTCCCCTGGGATTTACCTGATCACTGGATGGTGTGCATATGCAGCTTGCTAACCCAGCAGAAGTGTCCTTTATTTTCTTTTCATCCTCCTAGGCCAATTCTTTTGCCATTTTACCAACCTGTCTTAGTGTACTGCAATGCCAGAATTGAATCCAGAAGAGCAGGGACAGAGTGGGGTTGGGGAGAAGTGAAGGGAGTTTTTTGCTGTATGGTAGTGGTGAGCTGCTAAGTTGGAACACAATCTTTTGATACTGTTTAAACATAAATAACTTAATAGCTTTCTTTAGGGAACTGAGGCCCCCTGAGGGTGTGTATGATGGAGGGCAAAGAGACTGGTGAGTCTAAACCAGTGATTTTTCCATTTTCAGCCTTCCTAGTTTGCTTCAGAGTGGCAGTGATCACTGAAAGATAGTGCTCAGTCAACTTCATAATTGTGGCACAGTCTTTTTGGGCCCATGTCTGGGTTATTTCTCAACTGCAAGGAAGTGTTTTTGCACTTGAGTAATTCTCTTTAGGGCTTCTAGGAGTTTATGGCTGGTTTTCCTTTGTGGTCCACACACTGAGGATTCCTTGTTGATTGATTTGCCAGGTATTGACTAAGAAATAGGGTGTGTATTTCAGAGTTTGATCTGCTCAGGTCTGGCTAAGAGAAGGCTGGCAGATATTAGTCTGTTTTCAGCTTCCAAAGCATCAAATGCAAACTTCCAAAAGCATCACTTTCCGTCAGTTTTCAGATACCATCCATCCTCTTGCGGATCCAGTGAGATGAATGACAGCATGCTGGCTGTTAGTGCTAGAAAGTTGTTTTCCACCAATTTCTCTGCGTGTGTTGGAAGGCTGATAGAAGGAATCCTGTCAGTACTCGTGGAGCACTGGAATAGGAAGTGACTGTCTCTTGTGGAGTGGTGCCCTGGAGGATTTGTGCTGTATCATTCCTTTGTACCTCACAGCGGCTGTTTGGCTGGATTTATTTTTGGACAGGAGAGATGTGTGTGAAGACAGTTTGAAGGAACCAAGTTAGTAATCAATCACATTTGTAACTCAGCTGGAAGCTCTCACATTGGAGAATATGTCCACTGATTGTGTGATGAGAAAGCAAAGACAGCAGAGCAGGGCAGGAATAATCCTGCCTGAGCAGGATGTCTTGTGTCTTTGCAAAGATACAGTTATCCCATCTGGAATGAGCAAGAAGGCTGCTTTGGCCTGTGAAATGATCAGGATCTTCCTGTACTTAAGGTTCTTTTTGTACAGGTGTTCATAAAGCTTCTGGTAAAGTAAATATGGTGTTTCAACATCTGTACAGGGCCTTGGGGATTTACCCTTCTCTTTCCCTCTGTCCATATCACTATCCTGCTGATGACAGTCACATATATTAATAAAATCATGGTGGAAACTCTCAAGCTGGAAGGAGCTCATTAAGTCCAACTCCTTGCTCCTACCTCAAATTAAACCACATGACTAAGAGCCCTGTCTAGATAATCCTTGGACTCTGGCAGACTTGGTTCCATGACTACTTTACTGAGCCAGTGACTGACCAACCTCCCAGTGAAGAACTTAATGTCCAATCTGAACTTGACCTGATGCAGCTTTATTCCATCTCTTGTGTCCTATCTCTGGTCCCCAGGGAGAGGAGATGAGGAGATCAGCAGCTCCCTCTCCACTGCCTGCCTTGAGGAACTTGTAGTCGGCTGTCAGGTCACTCCTCAGCCTTCTCTTCTTCAAGTTGAACAAAAAAAGTGAGCTCAGCTGTTCCTCATAAGTCTTGTCCTTGCCCTTTCACTATCTTACTTGCTCTCCTTTGGACACACTCTAATGCTGGGCTCCTCACAGAGTTCATTTTGTAATATTATATTTTGATGGTTTGGCTGGTTTTATAATGAGGACATCAGAGACTGTAATCAGAGATCTTTTATGCCAGAATAGTAGCAAATTACTATAGATCTGCCAACAACCCCCTTACTAATATGAGAGTATGTGTGCATACACATCAACATGCACACATAAATCCAAGCATCAGCACACGTTATGGAAGAGTGATCACTCCCTTAGCAATCATGTCTAGTTGGGACATTAACAAGCAGGAAAATGAACTCAAAGAGATTCAATTCTTTATGCTGCTGTTAAAGGTCTGTTGTCAGCCTGGTAGGTCTGGGGTTTGTGAATAGGAAGACTTGGGAGTCCCTGCATTTGAGGCTAGTGTATGTTCTTGAGCTACTTTCTATGTTTGTTTGGTTCTTTTTAAAGTTTGAATTGTAACATTTTAAAAATAACATACGTATTTCTTAAGGTCAGACAAGAATTAGTTGAAGAATATGAACAAGTTAAGAGCATTGTCAACACTTTAGAGAGTTTTAAAATGGACAGACCTCCAGATATCTCTGTATCCTGTCAAGATGAGCATTTCAGAGATCCAGCTGTTTGGCCTCCTCCTGTTCCAGCTGAACACAGGTAAGGAGAGGCTCAAGCAGAATGGGTGGAATAAAGGTGGGTCACCATAATTTTATATTTGTTTTTTAATGCTTTTGTAATATGAAAATCACATTTAATCAGCACATTTATTAAATTTAATTTAGTTACTTGAAATAAAGAGCACAGTAATTTCACGACCATAACGTGCACCAGACTATAAGGCGCACCCTCCGGGAGTCGGCAAATTTTGCAACTTTGCAGGTCAGATAAGGCACACCGGACTATAAGGCGCACTTTTTTTTTTTTTCCAGCGAGGCTCCGCCCCCAGCTTTCCCCGCGCGGTTGCTGGCCAAGGCCCCGCCGCAACCCGGCAGCCATTGGCCCCCGGGCCCGCCTGTATCCGCCACTCCGTGCGGCGTCCCTGGGGCCGGAAAATGCCCGCCGCCGCTCCGTGGGGTGTCCCCGGGGCCGGGGAACGCCTACCGCCGCTCCGTGCGGCGTCCCCGGCACCAGAAAAGGCCTACCGCCGCTCCGTGCGGTGTCCCCAGGGCCAGGGAACGCCTGCCGCCGCTCCATGCGGTGTCCCCAGGGCCAGGGAACGCCTGCCACCGCTCCGTGCGGCGTCCCCGGGGCCGGAAAAGGCCCGCCGCCGCTCCGTGCGGCGTCCACGGGGCCCCGCTGCTCCAGGAGTTCCCTGGTGCTCCGGGTGCCCCCATGCCAGCGGGCTTGCCCCGCGCCGCCACTGCCCTGATTCCAGCGGCTTTCCCACCCTGCGCGGCGGCCACCCTGATGCTGGCAGGCCCCCCCACGCGGAGCTCCTCTCCCCTCACAACCTGACGCTGCTACGGGACACCTCTCCCCCTCACAGCCTGCCACAGCCCCACGGGGCCGCTCCCTCCTCACAACCCTGCACGGCCCCGCAGGGCCACTCCCCCTCACAGCCTGCCACAGCCCCACGGGGCCGTTCGCTCCTCACAGCCGGCACAGCCCCGCGGGGCCGTTCCCTCCTCACAGCCCTGCACGGACCCGTGGGGCCGTTCCCTCCTCACAGCCCTGCACGGCCCCGCGGGGCCACTCCCCCTCACAGCCCGGCACGGCCCCGCGGAGCTGCTCCTTCCTCACAGCCCTGCACGGCCCCGGGGGGCCGTTCCCTCCTCACAGCCCTGCACGGCCCTGCGGGGCCACTCCCCCTCACAGCCCAGCCCTGCTGCGGGGCCACTTCCCTCGCGGCTCGCACTTCCAGTTCGGCAAATTTTGCCACTTTGTCCATCAGATAAGGCGCACCGGACTATAAGGCGCACTTCCGGTTTCGGGGGAAAATTTTAGTCAAAAGGGTGCGCCTTATAGTCATGAAATTACTGTAAATTAATTCATTGAGAAAAAATTATTTAAACTTACAACCGGATTTATTTCTGACATTCTAAAGAGAGTCACTCCTTTATTCTGGTAGGAGTACAGTAATTTCACGAATACAAGCCGCACCAATTTGACTAAGATTTTGCTCCCAAACCGGAAATGCGGCTAATACTCAGGAGCGGCTAATATGTGAATAATTTTCTGACATTTACAACCTCAGAAGTGCCAGCCAGGGTGCCAAGCTGAGCAGCTGCAAAGCCACCATTTCGCGATTGTTACAAATTGTTACTCTGTTGCGCCGCGGGTGGAGCCTGGCTTCCTGCAGGCAGCACGGGGGGGCGGGGAGAGAGGAGGGAGAGCTCTTTCCTTCCCTCCTCTGCCGCAGCCCGGGGGAGAGACGGGGGCTCCGTCCCTGCCTGCCACCACGGGCCAGCGCCGGGCCGTGGTGACCGAGCCCAGTGGCAGCGGCAGCTGGCCCCCAGCAGCCCCACCGAGCGGCAGCGCCGGGCTGGGCCACCTGGCCCGTTGGCAGCCCCGAGTGGACCAAGCCTGCACAGCCCGAGCTGAGCCAGTAAACCCCGCCCTGCCGCAGTTCTGTTACTATTTGGCAACTTTGTTGCACACGGGTCCTCGCTGCGAACAACAGAGAGGTTTATACTCAGGTGCGGCTTATTTATGGACAAAGAACAAAATGTTTGCCAACACCCAGCGATGCAGCTTATACTCAGTGCGGCTTGTATTCGTGAAATTACTGTAATTAAGTGCCTGGAACTAGAGTTTGCTGCAGAGGTAAGTGGGCTTTTGGTGACAGCAGATGTTCTCATGTGCAAGGAAAAAACTTTTCCATTTCAGTTTATTTGAGCAAAAGAATTAATTGATGACTGAGGAGTCTGTAAGGAGCTGGAACTCCAGGATCTTGGAGGATGTGATGGTTAGAAATCACTCCCTACCTGCAGATAATTAAACCTGTGTTTAATCCATTGGTTAGTTTAATTGCTGAACATGTTGTGTTACACATGGGATATCTCTTCTGTAACCGTACTTAAGGTAACTTCAGTTAGCTAATAGATTTCTTAAAATAGATGCTTGTGCATTTTCTGAAATTGCTGTTTGCACCGTAACAGAGCTGGTTGGAAACAGATTCAGTTTACAGACAAAAATAACATTTATCATGTCAATATTTTTCTAACAGAAGAGCACAGAATGTTAACGTGTGTATGTTCACATAAGCAAAAGAGCAAACTAAAGTGAGAGATCTTGGTTAATGGAAAGAAATGCCAAGTTTATTTATAACTTTCTGTGCTTTATGATTATCAAAAAGATCTTTGCTTTTCAAAAAAAACCCCTAAGAATATTAGTTTAAAATTATATTAATGCTGATTACTTTTGTAAGTGGTAGAAATAACTCAGATTTTCTATGATAATGTTATGTAAAGTTCAAGATGTATTTATTCTTGTATTTTCCTTAGTGGTAAAGCCCAAATAGTTCATCTGCTTCTTTTAAGCTGAAATTTAAATCTTGTGCAAATAAGTAAGGAAACCTAGGCACTATTCTATGCTGTTAAGTTTGAAGAAAATGCATGAAAAGCAAAACCTTGCTGTTGTATCCAGCAGTATGTTTCAGAATGTACTCAATTTAAATTATATTCCAGGAAAATGTTTTTGGGGCTAACAAATTCTGAGTTACTCAAAAGAAGAATCAGTACAAGATTCAATAGTGGACAATCATTAAATTTGGGTGGCATTCCTGGCTGTTTATTTTAATTGTGTATTTCAAATTCAATCCTAGAGAAAAATGACAATGACACCTTGTCTTAAAACCAAATGTTTTCTCCTCATTCTAATGCTAAGTACTCTTTGACATTGTGGGTGATGTACACAAATATAGGTGGTTGCAGTTCGGCTCTGTTTGCTTTTGCTTTCAAGGCAATTTTTATGTTTTGACATTTTTACACTGGAGAATGAAGTCAGAGGTAGGTGGATTGTTTGAAATCTTTCCTCTTTGTTTTGGGGCCTGTCAAAGATTTTAGCCACCTTTTTTTTTTTTTTTTAGTTTCTCTATTTTTAAGATTTTTATTTTACCAGAAATGTCATATGTTTGTGTAGAGTTTGCGCATGTGAATGTAGCCTAATAGAATGTCCTGGTTTGGAGTCAGAGGAATATTCAATTTGAAGACTTTTACTAAATTGTTTCCTATTTTTGTTACATGGGTGTTGGTTTATTGTAGGACTGATTAGGAGGGCTGATCTGATAATGTTGTTAATTTTTTCTTTGGTGTGTTTTTTTCTTACTTTGGGTATCAGACAGAACCGAAAATGTGGTTTTGGATTTGCAGATATAGGAAAATAAGGCTTAGGGTCTTAGCAGCTTTAGCGATAATGTACTAAGGCAAATTAGAATCCTTCCTTCTTAATGTTGCTCTTCTTTTCGCTGTTTTTATCATGTTTTTGTTGTGGTTGCTGTTGTTAGGGCTCCTCCTCAGATAAAACGTCCCAACCGAGATGGAAAATCTTTGAAGAAGGACTCCCCAGGACTTCAGCCCCGTGGGCCCGTGGGCAGAGCACACCTGGTGTCCAAGGTGGAAAAATCTTCAGGCAGCCGTGAAAGGGAAACCAGAGTTAGAGGAAGAGATGACAAGGTAAGAAATGGGAAAGAACTTGGCAGGGAGGTGTTGTGATGCCCTTGGTAGCAAAGGGAAGCACTCTTAGCCATTTAATGCAGATAATAAAAAGTCACAATAATCCCATGTGGAAAACATAGTTCTTTCTTTTTCCCCATGATCAAAGCATGTATTGTGGTGATATTTATTAATTACACCAAATTAAGAAAAGTTCTGTCATGTTTACTCTGTGTTGGTGTGAGATTTTTTTGAGGTAGGGAAGCATAGTGTCCTGTTGCTGAGGGTTTATTATTCTTAGAGTGAAGACCATGGGCTTGTCTCTAAGTGTCATTCAGGCATCAAGTCCCTTCTCCTCCTCTTCCCTCATGTTTGGTGGGGTTTTTTGTCCTTAAAGGAATCCAGTACAGAGCTTTTGTAAACATATTAATGTAAAAAGTGCAAAAGTGAGACCAGTATCTTTCCCTGGACTTGGAGCATTATGAATCATAAGTGGTTCCACAGAACCACTGCCTCTACCATACCATAGTATAATTTAGGCATGCCTAGGAGTTCAGAACAGTTCCACAAATGCATTGATGATAGGTAAATCTGTGTGAAATTATTTGAAGTTACATACTTGAAAATTATGTGAGGGAGAAGTATTAAAAGCAACTTCTAAACAACTTTCATTTTCTCTGGTTTATGAAAGGGGTTTTGTATTTATTATAGTGTTTAGAAAGAAGCTTCTTGGAACTGTTTTGTTTTAAAAGTAAAAGCAATTAATTAAACTGGACTAATTTGGAGATGCTTTCTTTTGAAGATCCATGAAAAAGAAGCAGTGCTGAAGTGAAAGAAAAGGAGAAACAGTGATCCACTATAAAATGGTGATGTGAAAAAAAAGGACTGTTTCATGGCTGGAAAAAATGTCAGGGTGAAAATCAATGTTTCAGAGACACTTATGTTTTTAAATTAAACAGTGGAGTTAGTGCCAGGAACCCAAGGACTCAGTGGTATTAATTATACAAGCTGAGACTCTACTGAAGGGGCATTACTTTCCTGACAGACAAAGATACAAGACATGCCTTCCTGTGGGGGCACACAGTGTTGTACAGATCTTGAGAGATGACTGATAAAATATTTAGGCCAGTTTTCTTCCAAAATTTGGTTAGTTCCTTTGTGACCTTTCTATTGCACTTCTTGACATTTTAGGAATAACTCAAAGATACGCTTTTTCCATCATAAATTGTTTTCTGATACACAGGAAAAGTATTAAATAATCGTAGCCCTTATTACCATCAGAAGGTAGGGCCAGGCACATTTTCAGCAGTGCCACTGAGTGACTGTACAGATCAAGCATTTTAGAAATCTCTCTACCCTGGATCAGTAAGATTTAAAATAACCAGTGTGCCTCCTGCAAGCTATAAAAATCTTGTGAAGATCTGTGAAATTATTGAAAGTTTTGCCAGCTATATGAGGAATTGGAGTCATGGTGTGTGACAGGTTCACCAGATGTGCTTGTGTAAGGCAGCCTTCAAAGTCTTAGCTCTAATGAGGGTGAACTCTGCTCTCCAAGCTTTCCGGTGATGAGCATTATAGGGCTTTACTATAAGGAGCCTACAACAACATGACTTGTATAATGCTTGTCTCTGGGAATAATGTGATTAGCAATACGACTGCTGTGAGGTGCAGGAAAAGTCATGAAGGTGTTCCATTTAATATGGTACATTTTAAACACCGCTCTTATCTGAATATATTGGTCACTAGGTGGCAGAAGGAAAATATGTCTACTCCTCAAAAATTCCAATACATGTGCTCTTGTATTCCCCTTTGTCTAGCTCCTTGGTGATTATTCTAGTTCCTTTGTCTGGGG
Source organism: Catharus ustulatus (assembly GCF_009819885.2). Classification (NCBI taxonomy): domain Eukaryota; kingdom Metazoa; phylum Chordata; class Aves; order Passeriformes; family Turdidae; genus Catharus; species Catharus ustulatus. The sequence goes on along the minus strand of NC_046222.1, from coordinate 52,328,410 downwards.
TATGTGACTGAAAATCACCCCAGGTTACAAATCCTCATGTATTATATAATGGTTCTTGTAAGGGATCCATGATTCGCCTTTGAGAAAGATTTTGAATGAAAGGAGAAACAGCCAGGTGGGGGAAGTGGAAGAAGTTAATGCAACTTCCTATATTTTGCACACAGGCATGAAAATAGGTTTATCTTTCAGTTTTATCCTTAGTTCACAAGTGTTTGTTCTTCAGTTTCTGAGTTTGAACCATCAAGCAGCTTTCCTCTGTAGCATGGTATGTTGAATCAAAGAGATTTGGTAACTCATCATGTTCAGTTAAAAATAATAGGGCAAACCTGAAGCTTTAAATGAAGTAACCAGGTATCTTTTCTCCTACTAAATGTTTCAGCTCTGTAGTTTTTGGGTTTGGGTGCTAGGATAGGACTATTTAGAACATATAATGAATTATCCATTTTCTAAGATGTTGACTGCAGCAGAATAGGTTGCATGCTGTCCTGGCTATAGTACCACAATGTAACATGTTTTTTTCCAAGATAAATATAAGTATAATATGTATATTTTAGAAATGCACTGCCTCACTGAAACAAATGCCTTCTTTCACTGTTTATCCTCTCTAGACCATAACATCTTTTCATTCTGACAGGAACCATCTTGGGATAAGTAATTTTAACCTGACTATGCCAATAAAATTATCCTTTTTAGTGCTATATAAAATAATTTTGAACTAAACTCACCAGATTGTGTCTATCCACTAAATCCTTATGTGTCCTTTTTTTTTTTCCTAAAATACTTCTTTCAATTTTTTTTCCTTCTTAGTTCCACTGGAAATTATTAGGCCTGTTCTCAGGGTACCTTCTGTTGGAGCATTACTAAGAGTTTTAGCTTCTGTTTAATAGTTCAGTTTAAAGAGGCGACATGAATCCTACCAGTATGTCTTCTAGAAATTGAATAATACCATATCAAAGAACTGGAATACTTTTTTAGGAGTACTCTTTAGATTATTTTAGACTGTCAGTGGATAAGGACAGCAAATATTATGAAGGATATGAAACAGCCAAGGGCTGTGCAGCCATATCAATGAAGTGAATATTAACATCAATGAACCTATGACTTAAAAAATTAAATTATTTTTTATTATCCTCCTGTGCATCACCAACTGTGAGGTGAATTGAGGTGAAAGCACAGAACTCCATGTATTGGGACTGGAAGACTACACAATCTCCATTTGAAAATGCTGAAAGAATTCATAGGTGGAAGTGCAGGCCTGGGAGCACATTCTTACAGTAAAATTTACTTAGTCTGATGCTGTCTTGTATGAATGGTGACAGCATCAGACTGAGTTGTGTTGACAATGCCTCTATTGAGAAAGTAAAGGAGGTGATCCAGGCAACTGGAGCTGTTAATTTTTGTATGTTTTACAACAAATTTAGAGTGGATGAAAAGCTAAAGCCTTGGAACTAACTGAAGAGTGGAATAGAGTGAAATATGTTTTTTTAAGCAAAGGTGTTGCCTCTGCCAGGACTTTCTTTAGAGTTCTAGTTAATCTCTTATAGAAAGAAATTGATCTACCCAGACACCACATGGGAAGCAATTTGTTATTCTAGCATGTGGTGTAGAGCAATTTTAAAGTGGGATTAGGCAGCAAGGGGAAAGTAAACAAGCACTACTGAAAGGAGAAGTAGCAGGCAACTGGCAAATAATTTCTTATTTTGTATTTAAATTAATATTTTTGTGCCAATTTAACTTGGCACAAAAAAGAGGCACTAACTGAATTTGCTCATGATACCGCGTTGGGAAGCACCATCACCAGAAGAGGCAAGTAAGGCTGTTACACAGACAGGAAGAATTGGATGACTGTGTTGGAACTGGGATAATGTTCAGCAGTGCAGAGAAGCAGGCTGTGTTCTTGGAAACTATAACAAGAATTTCTTCTAGAAGCTGGGAGCTCAGCAGTAGAGGAGAAGATGGATTTGGATGTATCAGCAGAAACTGGATCAGGCTGAATTTCCATTTGCATTTTCCTGGTGGTGATGGGAAGGGCTGGCTTCTGGGGTGAGGCACAGTCAGTTACCACCTTTGTATGCAGTAGGAAGAACCTGCGGGAATGCAAGGTATCTTCAGAGTCCAGTTCTGGCCATTACAGCCAGAATAATTCTGTATGATTAATCTGCTGAGGTCGCCTTAAAGGGGGCAGTGTAATAATGCTATGGATGTGAATGTAAACAAAATCCCAGTCAACAAACCCCTGTTTGTTGAGGTGTTACCAGCAGAGAGATGACATACCTGTGCCATTATAGGAGGATCTGATGAGAAAACAGCTGGAGTATTTTGTGTAGAACCATGGTCAAGAAAGATGTTAACATTAGGAGGGAGAGAAAAAAAAAAAGCTTTACCAATGTGAATGGCTAATTATATTCAGTTTATGTTCCAAAAGGAGACTTACTTGGTTTGGTAAATAAAGGGAGAGCATAAGCCTGATGCAAGTATATCAGTATAGCAGCTGCGAAGTGCTGTGAAGTTTCTGCAAACTGCTGAAACTAATGCAGAAACTTAGGACAAGAATAGAAATAACATCAGTTTTGGAAACAAGGTTTTTGTTCCAATGTGTTAGCGCAGGTCTAATAGCTCTTCCTGATGGAAAGGACAGATGATTTCTAAATGTTTAAGACATTGGTTGCCTGAAATGATGAGATGGGATTGCCAAGGGTGGGAGTAGTCTTTTGCAGCCCTGTGTATCTATCTGTTGGCACACCTTCTAAGAAAGAAGCCACCATAGCAACTTTATTTAAAAAGCTGTTTTGTGAAAGTAATACCCAAAGAGATGACTGGAAAAATTATGCTTGTTCCTGCTGCCTAGTTTCAGGTGACATTTTAAAAAAATCATTATTTCTAGTCTATGCTCATTTATCTGCTGACTGAGAATTGCAGGTTGGACCAATCTGGGACCAGCATTAATAATATTATTACTTATGAAAACTATAACTACTTTAAATCTTGGTTTAATTCTGGAACTGGAGGCAAAAAAAAAAAGAGAAAAGAAAAAGAAGAATTCAGTGTCACTATGATGACAGCCGAGGTGATGCTGAAAGCACGTCTGCCCGCTGGCCGCCCTTCTCCGTCGTTCCGCTGGCGAGACGTGCCACAGGGCAGGAGAACCGGCGGTCCCTGCCACAGCTCGGCCCGCAGGAGCGGGGCCGGGATCGGGGCTGGATCGGGGCCGAGATCGGGGCTAGATCGTGCCGGGATCGGGGAGGGGATCGAGGCTGGATCGGGCCGGGATCGGGGCGGGGATCGGAGCCGTGCTGCCGCCCCGCGGCCGCGCCGGGACTCCCGGCGCCCTCCCGGCCCCTGGCCTGCCTTCCCCCTTTTATTCTCATATTTCTGCTCCGCCGGGCCGGGCTGGGCTGGGCTAGGCTTGGCTGCCCGCCGGGGTCAGGGGGCTCTCGGGGCTGCCCGTGCCCCAGCGTGCTGCAGCCAGCCGCCCTCCCTGCTCCTGCTCCTGCTCCTCAAGTCCTGCCTTCAGACTCGATTTCACTCAGGAAAGAAACAAAACCCGACCGCAACACGATAAACCGGTTGTTCTGTGATGTGCACAAAAATCTTTCTACTTGGAAGGCCAGTCCAGTGCAGAACAAGAGGAAGGAGTATGTAACAGACAGCGAATACCTTTCATTTCATGGTCCTGTTCTCTCTTTTTTTTTTTAATGGTTACATTTGGATTCCATTTTATCCCTCCTGAAATCTTGAAAACTCTGCAGGGTTTTTGCCGTTTCCTTTTTATCCTAGACCACTACATTTTTGTTTTTTTACACCAGCTTTGTACTTAAACACAGCTCTGAGCTTTGTTTCCATTGCAAAAAGCTGAGCTAGGAGTACTAAACAACACAAGAGTTCGCTTGGAAGCAAGAAATAAAAGTAGTGGGAGGATAAACTACTCCCTCTCAAGTCCTCGTGGGCAAACGGCAACTGGGAGGGTGTAATCGCTACCTTTTTGTTTTTCCACTGCGAGGTTATTTGTGTGTCTCCAGCTGCCTCTCAACCCGCCTTCGTCTAGGACGCTTTTGTCCAGCCAGCTGGGATTCTTTAACTTGCTGCTGATAGTGTTTAGAAGCTGAGTTAAGAGTCCTAAAGTAGCTCCCTGCTCAGCCCCCTCTGGTAAACCAGCACAGCTGCTTTTCAGGCAGCCTGAATGCTGGGAGGGGAAGCAATTTCCTTCAGAACTGAGAGAGGAGGGGAAATGTTGCTTCAACCCCATAAGCTGAACAGCACTGGGGAAGTATTAACCAGAAACTCTGGGCCATTTGGGGCAGAGGCAGAGGGTGGCTTGGTCACTGACGTAGCATTGGTGTGCTGTGGAAATTACTGTAGTCTAAGAAGCCTGGGTGTCTTTGGAGCTTCTTTAAGGCTTTTGGTGCAGCCCTTAAATAAATATGATCTTTTAAAAGCATTTTATTTGTTTATGAAGCTGGCCTGCGAATGAGAGTCGAGACATGGATAGTTTGAGGAAAGGAGATATTGCTGGGCAGGACAGCTTTAATGAAACAAGGGGAGGGAATCTTGGTTTTCCTCCATCAAAGACAGTGCATGTGACAGCTTCCCTGTTCCTGATGATAGTGATGATAGTGTCAGATGTTTACTTCTGACAGGTAGGGTGGCAAGTGTAGCATCTTCAAAATATGCTTTGGATGCTCTGGTCTTCAGCTAGTTGTGGCTGTGTCTTTGTGAGGCTGTTCCTGCATTCATGCCTTTGGTTGGCCAGGAGGTGTGTCAGTTGTGTAATATTCTTATGAGTCTGTATGATTTTCACTTCTAGGGAAAGAAAATATCCCAGGAATTTGGTGATGGGGAAATTCCAAAATTTGATGGAGCGGGTTATGACAAAGACCTGATCGAAGCTCTTGAAAGAGACATTGTATCAAGGAATCCAAGCATTCATTGGTATGAGGATTTTCTCAATTCAAGTGTTTTTGCTAGTGTGGAAAAGGGGAGAAATTACCCATCTTCAAACTCCTAAAACAGGGAGACAACATAATCTTCTACCAACAGGCAAAAATGAGATCTTCTAGTTTAACAGTTTATTAATTTGATTAAAGTTAAGCTTTTGTTGCTAATTGATATTATGTGCAGTACATCCATTAGAGGTACTGCTGAAAGGAATGTACACTCCAGAGATCTTTAAAAATACTGCTTTGGTGTTCACATTGTCCAAAACAATTTTTAATTAAGCAGCTCTGGGTAACATGAGTTGAAAATAATTTTTTCCCTGCCTTCCAAAAGTGGATTCAATTTTAGGTCACAGTATGATAGGAGTGTTCTCGTGAGGCATATGCTTGCATGCTAAAGGAAATGATACTAAGTGAAAAGCTTTTCTATTTCTCTTGTATAAAAATAGAAGAAATATAGTTGTATGACAATCTTATACAAGTTTCTTCATCTTGCACAGGGATGACATAGCAGATTTGGAAGAAGCCAAGAAATTATTAAGAGAGGCTGTTGTTCTTCCAATGTGGATGCCTGATTTTTTCAAAGGGATCAGAAGACCTTGGAAGGTGAGAATTTATGTGGTGTTTTAGTAAATGGCAAGCTGTAGCTACGTGTGTGTCCTGCTGTAACGCGTGGATGCCTGTAGCAAAGGCTAAAAAGGTAAAAGGGAACGATCATGAATTTGTTTATTAAATCTTCTCACGTTGATTCTTGTAAAAGGCACTGAAAGAAATGGCTGGAAGTGTATCTTGCCCTTAGAGTAATCAGTATTTTCTGTTTACTCACTTATAGCTTGTTGATATTATAATACTTACTATATGCCAACTTGTAGACGTGAGCACACAGATCATATCGACTGAAGCAGAAATGCTTAACAGGCAGCTCTACATATGCTTATGGTGTCCAGCTCTCATAGCTTCTCAGAAGAAAGCAGTGCTTGGGCTGGTTTTTTCCAAATGTTTCAAGTATCTCTCACTCAGACTGCAAACTGCAGGGCAACAGGAAGGATATAGGACTGAACTAGACTGATTGACCAGAAGTGAGCCCAATCTGGGCCTTGCTTAGAGCTAAGAAGGAAGAGGAGGGAGGAGTTTGGCAAGCATTTCTGTAAACAGCAATCAAAATGTTCTTGCTTCTGATATGGAATAGGTTGATGCTTGTTTGGGGTGTAACTAGTCACAACACAAGGCCTTTTTGGTTACTGAGAAGCATTACTGGGGAGAAGAGAGTGTTGCGAATTGTTGTGCAGTGGCACGTGTAGGGAATGCTGTGTACATGAGTAGTTTCCTGTTTAGTACGCTCGTTCAGCAGTGTGTATCAGATCTTGCTTTACTAACACTTGTTCTGCTTTTTCCTCATTGGTCCTTGTGCTTCCCTGGCTTATACTTAGGACAGACCTGGCAGGAGCTGGGAGATGGCTGCTTGAGAGCTGTTCACAGAGGTTTTAGTGAGTTGCAGGGGGAGACCCCAAACATACAGTCAGTGCAAACCTAGCCCCAGGCTATCGGGCCTTTGGAGTGCTTGTGGTCAGTACCAGTGGCTTTGTGGTTAACCTTAGGGTTAACTGAGCTGTCATCTTGGACAGAGCCTAGATGTTGTGGGTTACATGTGCAGGGTGAGATTTTAGTGTATTTTGAACAGCTGAATCTCTTCTTGGCTTAGAGGAAGTTGATCCATGCTCTTCTTTTAGCCTGTGGGGACCTCATCTATGTAGTGTTCAAAATCTTCTAAAAGAGTAAAGATCTGCTCTGCTTTTTCTCCACCTGTTAGCATGCATAGAGGGTGTAGTGGCCATCTGTTTTTAAGGCAGGTATCTCAGCAGACTGCAAGAAATGTAAAAAATGCCACTGGCCTTGTCTCCAAGTGTTGCAGTGGTGAATAAAGGAGCAACAGCTTGGCCCTTTAAAGAGTTACAATCTCCATCTCTTTGCATGGAACTACCTTTTCCTACTGAGCAGTGTCACCTCTGAAAACCAGGTGGTTGTAGACGTGGAAAAGATTCTAAGATTATTTCCTCTCTTCAGTCTGAAATGCAAATTGATTTCTGACAAGGCTATGAAGAGTCTTCATTGTTAGCCTTTTCCCTGGTGACTTGTGAAGCTGTAACTCTCATGAATTTATTTTTCACACAGAACAGCATGTATTTTCCCTTCTGTTGACCTCTGACTGTGCTATAAGGATGAGAAGTATTGAAGGGAAGGCTGTTTCTTGCAGTAATCAGTGTAGCAGCAGGCATTTGTTGAGCTTAGGAATTCAGGACAATAATTCAGGGAAAAAGGCAGCCGAAGCTGGTTTTGGATGTTCAGAGTCCTCTGAGAACAATTCCCAAGATAGCCCTCACAGTTTGTGCCTGTATTCAGAGGACTGTGCCTTGTCAGAAGGAGCCAGCTGTCTTCCCTGATTCAACACAGGTGCTGTGTAGATGCAGCCACGGGTTTCTGAGTGTCCGTGGGTTTGCTCTTTCTGTTCCTCTGAACTGTTTTGTGCCAAGAAAGCCTGGTTGCTCACTGTGCTTCCCACTGCTCTGCTAGTGATTGTTACAACAACAAGAAGTAACCCTGCAGTGATTTCATCAAAACACTTACTCCCTGCGGTGCATTTGAGCTTCTTATTGGAATACTTTGGATTAACAGAGCCTTAGAGGAAGAATAAAGAAGTCTTTGTGTTTGTCAAGGATTTTAAATAGTAAGTGGCAGCCTCCTAGTTTGCAGAAAGAGCAACTTGATCCTATGTGTTCCTGTTTGCAGCCATGCACATCTTGTTTTGCTGCGAACTCAAGTTCTTTTGTTTTGTTTTTTGGGGTTTTTTTTAACTGATATTTCTATTGTCTCTATCCCCAGAGAGCTCGATTTCCCCCAGCTTTACACCTGGTGTGTCTGCTTTGCACCTGTGTTATGCACATGTATAATGCCACCAGTACCACGTGCAAGGTAACCCTTCCTGTAACACTTAGCAGGAGGTGCAAAGCAATGGGCTTCAATTTTGGCAGTGTACAGAATGTGTACCTGAAGCCAGGATTTGACCTTCCAGAATAATGGAGAATTGAATCAATATCCCAAAAATGTCATTACTTCCCTGTGTCACCAGGTCCTGCACTTAACACAGTTTATCAAACACACACTTTGAATATGATTTGAATTGAGGTGAAGCTTTTTTTAAAATACTAAATGAACACATTTGAAGCTCAGAGAGAACAGTAAATCATCTCTGACCTGCATATTACAGGCTGAGAAATTTTCACCCAGTCACTCCAGGGTTGTATTTGCAATATTGTTGTAATATCAGTATAAATGTGCAGCCTCTCAAATTGGAATGTCTGAGTGTTCAGGGGGAGAAAGAGAGAGTCCATTTACTTTTTATGCTTGCTGCTCTGGAGCTTAGGAAACCTTGAGCAGCCTGAGGAGTGACTTTGGACTGTTAGCTGTAGAGATGGTGTGTGAACATTTCTGACTTAATTTACCGATGAATGTATGTTGAGCTTGCATTAGCTAAGTATTAAATGGCAATAAAGGTATTAAGAGTTAATGGAAAATGGAGTACAGAGAGGCTATTGCTTTTGAATGGTACATTTTTGAATAATTGCATTCCCGGTTGATTTGTTTTTATAGATCTCTTCCATGTCATTCTTTGTGCTTTTTGAAGTAAATTTTTTTGAGGAACAGATGAAATCTAATTTGCTGTATAGCTTGCATTTAAAAGATATTTTATTACTGTGGCATTTTATGTAAGTTATTAATTGCAAAGCGCATTATGATGTGCAATTCTAGCTCTAGCTAATTTGATTACCCTTGCAATACAGTACAATTTTAGGAAAGTCTTGTTAGCATGTAATAAGATCTTGCAATTGGGAGGGGAAAAAAAGTAAGCTGCTTGAGCACTACGTTTTCACTGATTTTACTTAAAATCATAGGGCCCTATACTAGTACTATGGAGAACATGAAACAGTGTTTTGTCCTTATGCTGAAAGGGTTGGAAAGACTACCCATAAAGATGACTGTATTTAGCAGTATTATCAAGAGTGATTAACCCATCTCAGTGATATGATCTTAACATGAGTTCTGAGAGCACTGTGTGTAAAGCCAAAAACCTGTTTGTGTAATGATGGGTAAATGTGCTGAGCTGCAGACATGTGTACTGCTTTCTTTCAGAGACCACAGATGGAAAGATACCAACCTGGGACTTAACAATTGTTTCTGGTTTAAAGCTTTCTGAATAATCACTGAAGTTCAGATTAGGCTTTTGTGAGACTAAGCAGTAGTCCACATGAGCCACAGTTGCTTATCTGTAAAACAGGAATAGCAGTGCAGTCCTGTCATCCAACAGCATGATGAGGATGGTGTTTCACCCAGGAATTGCTATGATGCAGTGGTGTGGTCATAGGAATATTGAGATAGAGAGATTAAGCAAAAACCAAATTGATGTATTCTGTGAATGCTCTCATGCAAACATAAACATCAGCCAGATTCATACATATTGTCAGCATATTTTGGGAAAATGTTTTTCTGTAGAAAATTTCTCTACTGATGGAGCACAACTTACTGTGAAAGTATTTTGATTTCTGTGATACTTTCTCAGAAAAGTGAAGGGGCCTTTGTTCCAAAAAAAGAGTTTACTGTCTTTGTCTGCCTGTGCAGCCCCTTGTGAGCTGGGAAAGGCCTAAGTTCAAGTTTAGACTCTGATTCTGAGCAAGGCTGTAAATCTCTTGTCCATTTCCTAGGTATTAGGTGCAAGCAACAGTTATTGGCTTTTGTGGTTCTGGCTCTAATGGAGTGATAAGAAATGGCAGAACACTTCCACACTGTCCTCAAAAGCAGGATACATGTCTTCTGTTTTCCACTGAGGAGGATTATGCTATTAATTTAAATCCAGATCTTGGCTCATATTGAGGTATTATGTAGAGTACCAATGGAAAAGTTTTCTTCATTTATCATTTATAACCTTTGTTCTCACCTTTCAGGGTGTGCTTATGGTTGGTCCTCCTGGCACTGGCAAAACAATGCTGGCAAAAGCTGTTGCTACAGAATGTGGGACAACATTCTTCAACGTGTCTTCCTCTACACTGACGTCCAAATACAGAGGCGAGTCTGAGAAGCTGGTCCGCCTCTTGTTTGAAATGGTATGTCCTCAATGGTGTGATCTGGGGCTCATTAAGGTGAGAAGGGACAGCACTCTTGGTTTCCTGCCCTTCCAGGAACATGTTGGAAGCATGGAGTTCACTGAACTGACACCCCCTCCACCAATTAGAAAAGCATAATTTCCGCATATGGTATGTTACTGAGGATTAAGAAGGAAATTATTCATTACCCATGTTTAGGATAGCATTTTCCAGACTAAATGGAGTTGTGACCTGAACAGAAATTCAGTACTTGTTTGGTTATGGGGTAACAATGGTATATGAAGTAGATTTGAAATTGGAAGGGATTTGGAACAGTTATTCTAGAAGCAATACATGTCTTAGTTCTGTTTTTGTTCTGAATGATGGTCACAAGCCTCTCAGTGAAGCTGTGGGTACAGTCTGTCATGCAGGGTGTGTGAAGGACATGTCCATATGGACTATGCCTCTAGGACCTCACTGCACTCCTGTAACATTCACAGCTAAAACCTAAGTCTCTTGAGATTGCTGAGCTCCCTTCTGTCCCTTATGCTTAACCCTCACCAGCCCAAAACCTGGGTATGAAAATGCCTGTATTGTGTCAAGAAGACGTATCCTATTGTGGTAGTGTTTCTTTTCCCATTTTCAATGTCATTTTACTGGGGAGAACCAACCAACACTGACCCAAGGAGTAGAATTTAAAGTGTATAAACCTCAGCATATGACAGTTTGTAAATCAAGGTCTTGAATTCCTCCCTTGTGACAGTCAGGGGAGATATGTATGCAGTATGTCTAGCAGGCTGGGTTGTGGTCTGATGAGGGCCTGTGCTTGTTGAGCAGCCTTAATAGTGATGTTTCCATTTGAATAAAGGCACGGTTTTATGCGCCAACGACAATCTTCATTGACGAGATAGATTCCATCTGCAGCCGCAGAGGCACGTCTGACGAACACGAGGCCAGTCGCAGAGTCAAGTCAGAGCTGCTTGTGCAAATGGATGGTAACAAGGGCTTAGATCTGGCTTTGAGGCTGGGATGCTGTTTCTTTACAGGTGGGAACGTAAGAACTTGAGCCATCTGGAAAACCTGGCTTTATGGATAAGAGAAAAATGAGGCAGAACTTGAGATGAGTGTATTTTTGGAGTGTTCAACAACAGATAACTGAAAAGGGTGTTCTGCTGTATTTTTTCTGAAATGGCTATTTTTAGGGTGACTTGAAAGCTCATATTAAAGAGACACAGACTCCAGGAGCAGCACATAATGGAGATTTGTGCAGTTTAATGCAGATATTTAATTTGTATTCAGTTTAAACAAAATTCTGCCCTTTGCTAGAGTCTCCAGCCGTGGAACCCCATTGTGAGATCTGCTTTTGCTGTATTCTGTGGCGGCAGCTAATATTACCCTTTTAACTCAGATGTAGTACCTGTTTTGTGCAGTTGCAGACAACAAGCATGACCATCTGAGGAATATTGTATGGTGTAGAGGTTTGATAGCCGCCTTTATATTGCAGCTATCATGAACTGCTGTATAAACTGCTGTATATAAACTACTACTTAAAATGTTCTCAAATTTGCAGGTTCATTGTGGTAAGCTCAGGATAGGAAAGCTTTTGATCTCTTTGCAGTCCTCACTTGGTAAGCTGAGTGACTCCTATTTCTTCTATGACCACACTTGTCAGAGATAGATAGCACTGTCAGTGGGACTAGTAGGACTACATTCACATATGACTGTGTTACTTGCACTGTCAAAGAATGCCCTCTCCTGACTCAGCAAAATAATGAACTGTCCCTCTCTCTATGATAGTGATGGTCTTGTGACACCTAGCTATGGGAAGTTTGGAAAGGGACACAGGACTATAGAGAGCTGTTGCTTAGCTTTGTCCAGGCTATGTCTGTCTGTGCAGTGTTTCTGAGCAAGCATCTCAATCAATAAGAGCTCTGAAGTAAAATGGCCCTGAACCATTGTACTTGCAGGGGTAGGTGGTGCTCTGGAAAATGATGACCCTTCCAAGATGGTTATGGTGTTATCTGCTACAAATTTTCCCTGGGATATTGACGAAGCTCTCCGACGGAGACTGGAGAAGAGGATTTATATACCTTTACCTACAGGTATTGTTTGATAAGACCATTTTCCTTTTTTCTCTTTATAAGATGAGCATTACGACTGTTTGTTTGTTTGTGAGGAATCCTGATGGTTTTGTGATGAGCAGTGTAATTCAGGGGTTAATAATTTGTCTGGATCGCTTTATTTTTAAAGAGAGTGAGAAAAAGAGAAATACTGCTTGCTTGGGGGCTGAAAAACAAAGAGCTGTGGCATTTCATTGCAAGCCATTGATGAGTTCTTATGTTTTGAAAGAGAGTTAGTTTTAATGAGCCTGGAATTATTTTAAATGTTTAACAGTCAGTCCTTGAGTGATCATCAAAGGCAGCCTTTGGACATGTTCGCAAATATTGCAAATGCACTCCATGCCCTTGCAGACAAATGGAAAGAAGTGGATCCATGAATTTTCACTTACAGGCTTAGTTCATTGCAAATCACTGCTTGCTTGCATTTATTACTGTGCTTCCAGTCACTCAGAATGCAGCAGGCTGATTACTTTCCTGCCCTAAGACATCTCAGCTTGTATTGTCTTTCCTAGCTGTCATTCACCTGTCCTATTAATTTTGAGATTCCTATCACTTGAAGTTTGCATAGCTCTGTTTCTTCTTGGTACAGTGGATGCCTCATCTCCCTGCATGAGCACTCAAGATAACAAGATGCATGTCCGAGGTGACAGTGGTTGTGACTGAGTTTAGCAGGTCTAAGGACACTTAATAGTTCTACAGCTTGTCTTTGCAGCTTACAGGCAGTAACAGCTCCTAACAGGATGCCTGTCTTTATGACCAATTAGTTTAAAATCCTATCAGCTCTTCCTTTTGTTTCTAATTAAACCAGATTGTTTTTTAACACAGTGTATTACACCCTGGACAACATAGGAGATGTGATCTGGTTTTATTTCCAGTCTTAGTTTCTGTTGTATCTATTCTGCAAGTAAGAATGTTGTGCTACTCTGAGTGATGTGATGCATTCATAACTGTGCTGTGCGATTTGATGTAGTCAGGTATTTTAACTGAAAAGGTGGTATGGTAGCATTTATGCACCTCTATATTGTGGAATTTGATGCAAGCATATATTCTGTAGTGTTTAATTTTCAAAATGCTGCACAGACTTGCTTAGCCCCACAGCAATAATTAGAAGAATGTTCTCCGATGCAGGATACTCTCTGCAGATATGCTGTGTGTACATTGTGCTCTCTAAATAATAAATCCCCATTTTATAGCTAGTGCCAGTTGTGTGTGATGGATAACTCTGTGCTCTTGACAGTTCTGCAAAGCACACAGAACCAGCAGCTCTAGACAAGCTTTCTATTTTCTTTTGTATTTCTCCTTCCCCAAAAGTAAAAAAATAGGAATTAGGGACATCAATGAATAAAACATAATGCCTTTTATTGGACATTTCTTTAAGACTTTAAGCCTTTCCTACTGTTACTTCTTCTGTTGTGGTTGTCCTTTTTTATAGGTCATAAAAATTGATCACTTGGGGAATAAAGATGCTGAGCTAGCATATTTTTCCTGTACAGTGAAAACCAGGAAACCAGTCATCCTCTTCCTTCCTATGCTTGTGCAGAGTAATACGGAGGCCTAAGCTGTCAAATGTGAATTCCCTCTTACAAGCTTAGGCTGCTTCATATATGTACCCAGATACACATATGCACGTGCCTCTGCAAGAGAAGTGGTTAATTGACTGCATAAATGCTCATTTACACAGCTGGTTATTACTGTGTGCACACACTGCATCTGGGGAGGAAAGTGGGATACCAGGGCATTTGTATCGAAAATATATTAATATATGTTTATTGTATTAATGTGTCTGTCTTCTATCAGGCTTGAGCTGATTTCTTGGGTCCCAACTGAATAAACTGCTTAAACATATGCTTAAAGTTCAGCCTGTTGTTAAGGGGTTTGTGCTGTTTGAAGCTCTTTTAATAGAATCCTTATTGTAGCTCTAAAGAAACTCTATGAATAATATGCACTCAAACCCATGAATAGGGAGTGGATCCAAAGGGATGTGAGAAGAAACAGAAATGTCTAGGATTGTGCTTTTGTGCCCTTGGGTAGTATGTGACCAAATGCTTTATCACCTGAGACATAACGGACATTTTTAATGACAGATTGCTTTGACAAATATCTCTCGACCGTGCTGTTTTAATATACTGCATTTAACCAAATACTTTACTGTATTTGATTGCACACTTCACTGTGACTTGTTCTCTCTCTTTTCTTATATTGCACTATTTTGTTCCTACTTTTCACTGAAAAATCTTGTGTTTATATCTTTTTAAATGTAACTCTTGCTAGTCTTCAAACAAATATTTTTACATTCTAGCAAAAGGCAGAGCAGAACTACTTAAGATTAATCTTCGGGAAGTAGAACTAGATCCTGATATCAGCCTTGAAGAAATTGCTGAGAAGATTGAAGGCTATTCTGGTGCTGATATCACTAATGTTTGCAGGTATCTCATTGCCTTTAATTTACAAATAGAAGTGCTTGGAAAGTCATAATTTGCATTATTGCGATACGCAGTACAGCTGAAACCATGCTTACAGTGTCTGTGTTTGAGGCCCAAATTTATTTACTGTATTCATGTATTACTGTCATGTGGAGTGGTACAAAGACCATGGAGTCTTTCTGTGAGATGTGGTTTTCTTAGCTATGAAGTGAAAAAAATTATCTGAGCAAATCTCGTGGTACAATTGGCTACATTTACTGTGGTTGTCTGCGTTTATTAATGTAGTGCAAAGCAGATTATTTTGGATTTTTTTTTAATTCCATTAGTCTAGTCTATCTTTTTGATTCTGTAATCAAAAAAATTCCTTTCACGGAATACTTCTTTGGGACTTCTGTATGCTGGATGTGTGGACAGCCCCCAGTGAAGCAGAGTCTTGGTGTCTACCTGAATCTCCTAGATGCAAGTGGGATATAGATTATAATATTAGTATTTAAATTATTTCCATCCTGTTCCCACAGCTTGTTTCATTTATTACAAATCAGTCTTTTCTGATGAAGGATAGGTATTTGAAGAAACTTATCTAAAGGAAGTCTATGTTCTTTAAGAATCCTGTCAAGAGAAACTGATCCTATAAGAGCATGGCTTGGGAATCTTTTTCTTCTCCCTCTGCTGCCTTTCTGAAAATGTGAAATCACTCCATGGATTTGGAAACACAGTGTGTGTCACGTAGTAGTGAAATTACCTGTTCTCCCTAAGGCTTGTGTTATCCCTTGCTGGGAAAAACCTGGGGAGAGGGAAAATGTAATTTCAGACTGCCTGTGGGCCACGGTGTGAGAAAATGAAGTGTTCTTCAAGCCGATGGGCCAGGCTGGCAGGATCTGAGCTGGGGAGGAGTCACAGAGCAGCAGAGCCACTGCAGGACCACGTGTTGCTGTGTCTGATGCCTCCTGCTCTGCCCTTCACACATCCAGGTGCTACAGACAAGCAGGCAGCCGAGCTGGGCTGCACTCTTAACCCTTGCTGACTGTCCTTTGGGGCTATGTTGCAGAAAGAAAGTTGAAGTCTAAAAGGAACGTGGTGTAAAAATCCAGCTTTGAGTTTGTCTCCCACCCTGCCCTTTTCTACTCTAAAGCTGTAAAATTTCATCTCCATGAATCATTGTAAAAGGTTTTCAGTTTTATAGTTTTAATTATCTCTGCACATTTACCATATGCTTAAATGGGTTTTGGTGCCAACACTTTCTTTATGTTGAATTAATGTAGTGATCTGGGAACATGGAAGCTACAGAAGATGTGAACTGTATCTTCTGTGGTAAATAAATGTTCTCTTAAGTGTTCCTGCCAGTGGTTTCTAGCAAGAGTATACAATCAACATTCATAGGCTTACAGCACATTCTGCTAGCAATTAACTCCCATGCATTGTCCTGTATTTCCAGGGATGCATCTTTAATGGCGATGAGAAGACGTATTAATGGCTTAACTCCAGAAGAGATTCGTGCACTTTCTAAAGAAGAGCTTCAGATGCCGGTTACCAAGGGGGACTTTGAGCTGGCTCTGAAGAAAATCTCCAAATCTGTTTCTGCTGCAGACCTGGAGAAGTATGAAAAATGGATGGCGGAGTTTGGATCTGCTTAATCTCAGTGACAGCTTTCCTTTACTGGAGTTTTATGGTTTTTGTTGTTCTCACTTTCAAAATGAGTTAGGAATCTTTTAAAGGTTTAATAAAAGGTTTGCCTCTGCCCTCATCCCACCCGTTTCTGGTGACAGGACCTTTTAAACTATTTGCCTTTAAAGGGAATGGACACAATAATGAGCTGATATTGTAAAAGATATTTTATCTCTGAAGCAGAAAAATATGACAAACAGGAAGGGAAAAATCGTACTTCTGAGGGTAGTCTTTTTATTTTTCAAATGAAGAGCAGTGTTACTTAACTTCCTCCTAGTCATTTTTTCATGGCTGGAGTCAATAAATCAGCTGGGGCATGTGACTCCAGAGGAACAGACAAGGGCTTGCTGTACCCCCTGCTCTTAAGTGCTGCTTCTGCCTCCCTTGAATGTGGCATCCAAGTTATTATTCTTTCTCTCTGTGCTCAGATATTCAGAGCAAAGCCTGTGGATTACTTGACATTACACAGAGGAAAAGAAGATCAGTTTTCCATCAAGACATGGGCCTGACTCTCATGTACACCCATTTGGAACTGATGTGACTTCAGACTGTTATCAGTGTTACCTGCAATGACTTCTGATGGAAATGAGAGGGAAATAAAAGGGCATGGATTGTTCTCAGTCCAGTTTATGCTTGTTCTCTGAACATAGTTTGAACCTGTTTGACCAGTAGGCACTTTGACTTAGATTATAACTTGCACTTTTATGCTTATATATCATCTTGTGCTTTGTCTGTGGTATCTAAATATAATTGATATTACTATTATTATTATTTTAGTATTAAGAGTTTAATAAAGACACTAATACTACAACAGTATTTAAAACACAAGACTGTCCTTAAAACAAGTGGCTATTAACTTCCACTTCTGATTGCATATGATCTTTTTCCTAGCATACTAGGCAATGGGACTTGTACCTGTTTATGTTGTAGAACTGTTCATGCTTAAATTTTTTTGGTGAAGATTTCTTTAAAATGTATAAATATTACTGGTTTAGTAATATTTAGAAAATAATCTGTATTATCTAATTTATGGTTTTAGCTGTCTCTTCCCTTCCCTCATACAAGTGCAGTGATGAAAAGGGTTCTAAAGTCTAACATGAGAAATCCTCTCTAGAGTATACCTGTCACACTGACTGTATGAGCTTTTCACAGACTCAGCCTGTGTGTCCAGCACAGGAAGATTTCATGTGGCAGGAATGTGAAGGAGTGGTCAAATAACCAGATTTACAGAGAAATATGCAAGGTCTCAAGTTTTTGGTGATGTTGTGAGCTAGGTCTTTAGTATCTCGGTGGATGTGAATTGCCCTGCTGTTTGTAGGTATTCAACCCTTCAGCTGTCTGCAGCGGCACAGACAGATGTGATGAACTGGAGTAAGAAACACACAGCACCTCTTATTGAATGGGAATATATCCTTATTTGCTGCTTTCTGTTAGTTCTTGGAAGTTCCCAATAATGACAGTAATTCAGCACACTGCTCTCTTGGGCCATGACATATTAACCACTAAGGCAAAAACCTTAAATCACATGCTTAGTTTGCTCAGAGAAGTGGTAAAATCACTATGCCTGGAAGTGTTGAAAAAACGTGTAGATGTGGCACTTGGGGACATGGTTTAGTATTGAACATGTCAGTGCTGGGTTAATGGTCAGATTTGATGATCTGAGAGTCCTTTCCAACCTTAGTGATTCTATAATTCCTCCCGGGGAATAACTGGACCATTATAGAGAGAAAGCTCTGAAAATACTGCTATGGATTGTAATTTCTTCTTTAGGCTGCCACAGTTGTTCTTTGTTTGTTTGTTTTACTGCAGTAGAAATTAGTAAAGTTGCATAATTTTTTTGTGGCCAATGCCAGATTAGTACTACAGGGTCTCTCACTAAAGAGGCCATTGCTGCCCAAGGAGCTTAATCTACACAACCAAGATGTGGAAGGGAGTTGACACGAGTGTCAGTAACAGCCCTGCTCAGGTGCCCAAGAGCAGTGCTGGGATTCAGCAGTTGCTGCTTAGGGGGGTCTAAGTACCATTTTGCTCAGTTTCACATTGCAAGCAGCAGTGACCTTCCTACTGATGAAAGCACAGCACTTGGTGAAAATGTCAGTCCCTGGCTCTTTGATGAACCTTCTACCTTAAGGCATTAAACTTCCCTCTTGGCTGTTAAGCAAAATTCACTGTACTGGGTATTCCCTTTAGTAGGAATTATTCAGGTGCTGCAGTCTGTTTCTCTAAAGGTCATGGTTTTTACCCCAGAAATGTTTTTACTGTACAGGTCCATTCATCCTTTACAGCTGCAGAACAGAAAAATGAAAGTTTTCGGGCAGTAGATGTTTGTGATGGTTGTGCCCCAGCCTTACTGCCATGGCTTGGGCCCTGCTAGATCAGACACCCCACAAGTCCGAGACCATCCCTTCCCTGCTGAGACCTTTCAGGAAAGGGAGCTATCCTTGCATGCTTACCCTTTTTTTTGTCATCTTTACCAAGTCATGCTGGCCTAGGTGGGCTTGGAGACTGGGTTATTAATTCCAGGGGAGCCAGCATTGGATGCAGCAAGGAGCAACCCAGGAAGGAAGGGCAGCCAACAGTGGCAGCAGCTCAAAGCCCAAAGGATGAACTTATGGCTCAAAGTAAGACCAAGTCACGTCCCACTGGTGGAAACCTTGTGTGAGGATACTGGATTCCTTGGAGAGCAACGTACAAGCATGTCAGAGCCTGCTGTGACACTGTCAATCTGCACCTGTTTGTGTATGGAGATCATCCACACACATGGGGGCACACACACAGAGTAGGTAGTGCTTCAGTAGTTGTACCTACATTACATAAAAAACATATTTTAAGCTGTGTTTACGTGTTTTCTAAACATCTGTGAAGGCCCTCTTGGGTGGCACTGTTAATTTTTGTACAATACACAATCTGGTTGCATGAAGTAATAAATGTGCGCTAGAGTCTGTCCGTCTCCCTTGAGTGGGGCTGTGAGTGCTTTGCTGCTAAGTGCTTCTAAAGGCTGCCATACAATCTGGATCTCTTCAGGATGTCATGGTGCTCTTTCACCAAAGTCCTGGATGGAGAGCAGTTAAAGCAGAGTCTGGGGTTTTTGGATAAAGCTGTCAGCAATTCTTTCTCTCTAAATTGGCCTTTTGTTGCCACAAGCTATAAAATGGAGAATACTCCAATGCTCAGCACATAGAAGGGTGGGTAGGGGAGAGCAGAGGCCCCAGCAGATGTTCAGTGTTAGCACCTGATTCAGACCTCACAGAGCCAGGCAGCCTTTTTTATTACTTGCCCCTGGGCTGGAAGTATAATCAGGCTCCAGAGAAGCTGTATCATCAGCTGCCTGCTAACCAGGAGACTTTCAAGAGCAAAACTTCTATTAGGAAGGAGCTTTCAAACTTGGAAAGAGACCCCGTGTCTCCTGGGAATGAGTTGATTATTTGAATTTTCTCACTAACTTCCTTATGAAAGAATTGGAGTTTCCAGTGTTTCATAATGCTTCAAACATGAAAGAGTGAGCAAGGGAAATGCTGATCAGGGGATTTCAGGAGAGGTCAAATCTTTGCATAGGAAGTTCAGCTCACCCTAGTTTAAAAGAGACTGAAATAGCAAAGGTGCACTGACTTGTTCTGATCATGGGAAAGATGAAAGAGCTTGTGTGATGTAAAGAAGTCCTCCATCAAATGAGCAAAGACTTCATGGTACAATCCAGGCATGAAGAGGTGGAAGCAGACAAAGAAATGTGATTTTATTTTTTTTTATTTGTTATTGGAATAAGCCACCTTCAATCAGATTGGGAATTGAGATGTTTTTTCAGCGCTGTAGTGACAGATAAGTATGTGATGAATGCACAGGTGACACTGTGCTGCTGGGTGCAGGCAGGGAGCCTGGGAGTCCTAGAGCTGCACACTGGTGTAAAGTGGGTGTCAGCACCATGGCAGCAGCTGAGCCCCCTCTGTGTGAGCTGTCCACCAGGCAGCAGGGTGGTGCAGAGTGGAGCCAGGATGGACAAGAGTAGACTCAGTAGGGCTCTGATGGGATAAAGCAGACTGCTGGTGACAGCAAAGGCAGGATGATGGTGCAGTTCTGAGAGTCTCACACAGCCGTTTCCCTGCACTTGTTATGGGTTTCACTAGAGCTCTGTGTGAAAGCTTGGCCATGGCTGGGGAGGCCTCAGTCACTGTGTTCAGAGCCCAGCTGCCACACACACCACAGCTTATAGAGCTGCAGCAGCAAGTGGTGCTCCTGCATCCCACAGCACAGGAACATTTGCCCCTCTCCTCCTTCTGAGCCTGCCTGGTTCTGTGAGTTGGCTGTGACCTGTTCTTGTGACCCACTTACTGCATACATGGTGATTCAGTACCTCTAATAGAGGAGTTCCTTTTGTGCAGTACACAGCTGCCTTTTCCTCTGCTGAAGTGTCATGCTTCTACACATGTCTGCATGTAGGTGTCTTGGAAACATTCAGGCAATTTTCCTCTTCTTTAGAAGGCCCCCCAGCTAGCATTAAAAGCAGGTGGGATGAAATGTCTTGGCTAGCTTGGTTGCCTAATGCAAGAAAACTTACCTCAGCAGCCAAGGAAGTGCCACATGGAAAGTTCTAGCTTTGTTATGAAGTGGCAAAATGTGGGGATGTTCCCACTCCTACTGCAGAGCCAGAGTTAGGGTTGTGTCATTTCCAAGCTCCGTTTCCTGGCTTTTGAGTATCTGTGATTGTTGCAGTAGGAATATTTTTCTCAGAGTTAGGGGGAAGCCATGGGTTATTTGTTCAGAGTCCAGGTTAGGATTTTGGAGATCCCATGATCTGATTGGTACAGGAAGTAACTGAACCCATTCCCAGGATGCTTACTTTTGGAGAAACTCATCATGCATCCTGCCTGACTGTCTGGCTGTAGAGTAAGCAGTGTAGCTTCATGCAAACTCAAATATAATATTTAGAATATTTGTTTGAGAAAGAGAGAAATTCTTACTGCCAGTTTGCAACTGTATTGCTCTCACTTGTAAGCAGTCCCTTGCATACATTGTTTAACTGAGGTGAAAGAAAATGTCTCAGAATTAAGAATTTTTTGAGCTTGACTTCAGAGAGCAAGAAAGGTAGAAAAATATTTGCCTAGAGGAAGATAGAAGGGTACTCAAGACATAGAGAGCTGCAATTTCTTCTTTTTGTGGCTTTCTTTTTTGTCTAGCAGTTGCACTGCTGGGCTGTGCTTTCTGTTTCCAATTTGTTTTGAAATAATTACCATTGTTTATCTGTCTCTCAGGCAGCTTTGCAGATGATTTGGTTCCACAGAGCCCTCTTTTGCTTGGCGGTTGGTGTTCTGGCACAGCGTGTTGTGTGACATCTGACGGAACAGGCTGAGATCTTCCTTGTGAAGGAAAGGTCACACGAATGGTGAAGGTGAGAAGAGCTGCACAGAATACCAATTGGACTGGCAGAAACCATAGCAACTCTGCACAGGGTTTATAAATACAACCAAGAAGAAAAGGGAATACCCTCAAGGAGATGCTGACAACACTGCAATATGTATATTGATAAAAGTGTGGGTCTTTGCTTCTTCACCAGTGAGGAGAGCCTACATAAGAGGGTGAAGTGGCTCAAAGGAAACCAATTGCAGGCACTGCCAACAGATTTCATCACCCAGCCTTGCTACTTTAAAACATGCCAATGTCCAGGGGGCAATTTGTTACTGCTGCAACAAAAGCTGCCTTTTAGATAATCAAATTGGACTTTCTAAAGCTTGCTGCCCATCTTGAAATGTCTTCAAATTTTGGCACGGGTGGGACTGGAGCTGTGCTTGGAAGGCTAGAAGAATAAGGCAGTGTTAATAGTGGTGTATTTCTGTAAGATCCTGGGGCTTTGTTGTGCTGGATGTGCAAGAGGAGATGCTCCAAATGCTTATGGGGAGTTGAGATTGTAGAAGGATGAGAAGGATGGGGAGGGAGGTGGAAGGTCCTGGGAGCAGTAGAGGAGACAAAACTCCCTCTGACTCCTAGTTCCCAACCCTAAAGCCAACAGTAGTATTTTTTGTTGCTTTTGATTTACTTCCCTCCTAGCATTTTTTGTACTGAGGCTGAAGATCTCTGTATTGTGAATTAAACAGAGCAAATTTGTTTTTCTTGAATACCTTTTGCAGATTCTTAATAGGTGCTCCTATGGGCTACAGATGATGGTCTGAAAGCACTGGTCCATGTCATCCTAAGCTTGCCTGAATTTCTTATGGGAAGAGTGGATAATGGATGGTGTTGATTTTATTTTCTACTTGTTAGTTTGCTCAGAAAGATGAAGCTCAGTGAATGTGAGGTGCTTCTGGGGAGTTTATTTACAGTGTGTTTTCTTCTGTGCAGATTAGCATTTCATCAGCATATGGCACAGCCATTTAAAATAAATATTTGGCTTTCCTTAAATTATGCTTGTGTAGAAAGGTCCCTGAGTGTGCATATCTGCCCCTCTGTTGTATCTAATTAGACATTTTTACCATGGTGCTGGGGGACCAGTCTCCTTCCCTCTCGCAGGGGAGCCAAGAGCCTGCTCCTCCCCTGCCTGAGGGATCTGTGTGCCCCAGCTCAGGGGGAACAGGCAGGCAATCTGCCCCTTCCCTGTGGGGCTGCCAGCCACACACTGGCGGCACTGCTGGGTCAGCATCCCTCCCTAGACGCTGGGAATTCAAATTTACTTAAACTGGGATCTGCCCAGCTTAAGCAAATGCTTGGCACCCCATCCAGGCTCCCCTCCTTCACCTACCAAGGCAGCTGTGCTTTTGCAAAACACAGCCCTGAGCGAAGCCTGTGGCAGTGAGCTGTGCAAAAGGCTGGGGAGGAGCTCAGGCAGTGTTGGGGTAGGATGGAGTAGGATGGGATGCTGGGCTGTAGCCCTGTGTGCCCACCCAGTTTGGGCAAGGGAAATCTGTGGTGAGGAGAGGGAACAGCATTCCCTCAGGCATGCAGTAGAGATGTGGATGAGAGAAGAGTAGGAATCTTATTTTAAAACAAAGGAACAAATGACAAACTAATCCGTTTTAAGATGGAGTGGAGCCTGTAACCCAGAAGGCCTTTCACATCTCTTTGGCATATCCAGATGTTTTGCTTTTTCACAGATGATTTGGAACTTGTTTCCAATCTAAGTTCTCACTTGATTTGTATCCATCTGATCTTGTGCTGATAGCAGTGTCTAACAAATATTTCTCACTCCCTGATATTTACTGTACATCCCTGAATGCTTTTAGAGACTCACCATATAAAGCAACACCTTGTGTTTTACTGTGCTGTATAAACTCCTTCAGGCTCTTGTATAAACTGGATCCTCCTCAGCACCCTTCCCTTCTGACTGAGCCTGTTCTTTATTTAACACAGGTCATCAGAATTGTACATGGTGGGTCCATAAGCCACACACAGCAAGTTACCCAGTAAGGCAAAGAAAAAAAGAAATTGCTGTCATGGTACATTCCTGTAATCAAGAAAATAAACCAAGTATTTGGTTTTATGACCTGCAGGAGAGCAGAAGATTTGGGTATATTATCATTGCACAGCAAACAGGCCTCATTAGATAACTGAGGCATTCATAGGCACAGGTAAGTGGTGGAAGATGCAGGAGCTCTGCAGACAGCAGCAATAGAAAAGATGTGGATATTCTGTTTGTAGGTCTCCACATGGTTGGAGACCACAGCATTTTTGTGGATGTTTGGATGCTGCCCAGACAAAAGGAAAGAAAATATCTGGGACCAGCTAACACACTGCAGGGTGCATGGCCATCAGTAACCAGGGATGACTGTGAGTGTGGAGGCACAGGATGGAAGCAACTGCCTTCTGCCACTCTCACTGCCTCTGCCTTGCTCTTGGAGCCCAGGCACTCACACTCAGGTCCCCACTGCCATTAGCACCCCATCACTCTGTGCAGGACCTTCCTGGTACAGGATTCTCCAGTGCATGCTCCTTGTTCTTGAGCTGTCCAGAAGCAAAACCAAACTGCAGCCTCCCAAAAGGAGCTGTTAAGCCATTGGCACCAGAAACCCTAGTATGCAAAAAGTGAACCCACTTAGAGTGGGTCTGTTCAAGAGATTCCATTCATATCTGCTGGTGGCTCTTACAGCCAGGTAAGGAACAAAACCATTGCTCTTCTGCTCCTCAGTGTGAGGGCTGTTTTGTGGTTTTTCTGTTGTGTTGCTCTGCTGGGACTCTGTGGGTGTGCCAGCAGCCTGCAGTGGCTCTGTGTAGACAACCACAGCTTTGCAGCTTGGTGACCCTGGGAATGCAAAGGCTTTCTCCCATTAGAGACCCAGCAGGTCTACTTCTCAAAGACTTCTTCCAACCAGAGGTATTTTATACCATGTCTCAACTCTCAGTCCTTTTGACACAAGTTACCTGCAGACTGCCAGGCCAGTCTTTTCCTGTAATAGTGCAGGGTAGTTTTAAGAAGACAAAAAAACTGTTGCACTTAAGAAAAAAAAAAAAGCCTGGCCAGGTTTGGTGAAGGACAGGAACACAGGAATGAGGTTGTTGAACTCACCTGACAGAGCCCACCACACAGCTCCCCAGATGGGAGTCACACTTGCTTGAGATGGTGTTGAACATGGTCAGGGAAGCACCATGGGACAGGATGAGGAAGAGATAGGTGGTAGGAATTCCTGCTGCTGAAGCTAGTCCTGGGACAATGATGCAGCTACCCAAGTGAGGATCCATGGATGTTTTAGGGGTGTGAGCTTGGAACAGACTCATAGTTTATATGGCTTTGGTGGTTAAATTGTGATTTTCTCATAGCTGTGAGTTTTGCTAGCATTCTTCTCAAGGGAGGGGGACAGAGGTCCTATAAAAAGAGTATTGTTAAGGCCTCGATCTTTCTGTGGGCACTGCATCTCTTCAGAAATCTGTGTTGCGCAAGGTGCTGGACAGGCATGCAGGAATGACAAGCCCAGCCTGTACAAGAAACTGGGGACACCAGTGGGACAAGCCATGAGGGGAAGGAAAAGGCGAAGAAAGGAAGAGGCAAGAGCAGTGGTAGGAGATCCATCCCATCATGAGTGCAGCCAGGATGTACTGAGCTTGCTGCTGTCCCTGCTGCTTGTTAGCAGCCCTAGAGATGGTGTCTTCCAAGGGCTGAGGTCAAACACAGCCTTTGCTGAAGGAAGCTGTCCAGACCATAGCCATGGGATGGTTTGCAGTTTGGCTGGGCAGCTCCTAGACTCAGCTGGGGCACTGTGGGGCATGGGCAGCTGGGAGCATGGGCAGCCTGCTCTTTGTGAAGATGAGGATGGGACCATTTCCATCTGCTCCCAAAGAGAGATGGTGCAGCATCTCCTGGCTCAGCTTCCTGAATGTTTTCTGGTCCCACCAGGATTTTCCAGCTGCTGTTGCTAGACTGCACAGAGCTGGACCATTTGAGTCTCCAGTAAGCTCTGCTCTTCAGCTTCAGTTTTAACCTTGAGACAAGCTCATTTTTTCCTTAAAGGTTGATTTAGCACTCCATGAAACAAACGTTCCAGTATCTCCTCCAGTCTCTCAGGACTCATTGCAAATGTACACTTAAGCCTTGTTTTTTATTTAAACCTTGGAGTTTTCCATGTAATTTTCCTGTGCAGAGAGGAATGTGCAGTTATTGAGTGTGCAGAACCCACTTGCTCAGCCAGCACAAATCCCTCAAACAGTGTTTTACATGCTATGTACATGGAGTTTATAACCCCTTTGATTTAGGGTTCTTGGGATGTGGTGCCCACACTGGATTGATAAATACTGAAATTTCTTAAGAAGCACAGAGGCTGCACAGCATAAGAGCTCAGCTGGAATGGATTCAGAGTCCTGCTGAGCTCTGAATTCTTGAAGACCGCTTGACTCCCTGATCCAACAGAAACCTCCCAAACGCAGCCATCTGCAGAAATCTGTCCTTTAAGAGAGTAAGAAGTTGTCAGGAAAAGAAAGGGTTTAAACTGCTTTCAAGATTCATAAGCCCCTTGAGGAAATTTAAGAGCTGGAACAGCTCAGCAGTTGCTTTAGATGCCTGGCAGCTTTCTGTTTGTGCATCTAGCAGCCGTAGCTGGGGGCTGGATGCAGCTCCCAGCCTTGGGGCTGGGCTCAGGCACGCGCCTCTTGCTCAGAGCAGCTTCAGCTTTAAAGCCGCTGCAAAGGTTTGTGTACAAAGTGCTGACTGCAAGCATCCATCACGAGGAAAACCGAGAGGAATGTGATGCACCAGGCTTGTTTAGAAACCGCAGATGATTTACAAAGTGTTCTTAATTGGAAATTTCTCTTTGCGGCTTTCTGACGTGTTATTTTTCTGATGCAGATGTGTAGGAGTCTTTTAAAAGGTCCATGTTTACTAAAGAGGAGTTACATAATTGGGGGTATATTTATGAACTGTATATGTGCAGGATAGGGAAATGACTCGAGCAGCCACAGCAGTGCAGGAGAGGGTCTGGGTGTCTCAGGGCATCACCAGCTAGGTATGAGGGACCAGCATCCTGTTCTCTGGGCTGAAGAAAGGATTTCCTGTCCTTATCCCCATGGCATCTGTTCCCTGTGCTGGCACTGAGGTTATGAGAACATGGGGGATCTGAGTGCATCCACAGAAAGAGAGTAAAGAATAGAAGAGGTGAAAAGAAACTCAGTCTGTGGAAAACGGTGCTCAGAATGAGAGTCACTACATTTTTAAAAATAAAACTTTAAGGGAGGTTAACTTGGCATTTTTCTAAAAAGTCTATTTTAAATCTACAGTAATTTCACGAATACAAGCCGCAGCAATTTGACAAAAATTTTGGTGGAAACCCGGAAGTGCGGCTAATAGTCGGGGGCGGCTAATATGTGAATAATTTTCTGACATTTACAACCCCAGACGTGCCAGCCAGGGCGCCGAGCCAAGCACCTGCCAGTAAAAGCCGCCATTTCGCAATTGTTACAGTGTTACCGTGTTGCCCTGGCTCCCTGCAGGCAGCACGGGGGGCGGGGAGAGAGGCAGGAGAGCTCTCTTTCCTCCTCTGCTGCAGCCCAGGCGAGGAGGGGGGGGGGGGCGCCGCCATTGCCGCGGCCCGGGGAGGCGGGTGGAAGCGCGCGCCGCCATTGCCGTGGCTCGCGGAGGCGGCGGGGTGCTTTGTCCGCGCCTGCTGCCGGCGCCACGGGCGCGGGGAAGCTCCGTCCCCGCCCGCCGCCACTGCCATAGGAGCGGGGGAAGCTCCGTCCCTGCCTGCCACCGCGGGGCAGCGCTGACCCGGGGTGACCGAGCCCAGTGGCAGGGGCGGCCGGCCCCGAGCGGCAGCACCGGGCTGGGCCACCTGGCCCCATCAGCGGCCCCTAGCGGGCCGAGCCTGCACAGCCTTAGCTCAGCCAGTAAACCCCGCCCTCCCGCGGTTCTGTTACTAATTGCACGCGGGTCCTCGCTGCGAACGACAGAGCGGCTTATATTCGGGTGCGGCTTATTTATGGACAAAAACCGAAATATTTGCCAACACCCAGAGATGCGGCTTATACTCAGTGCAGCTTGTATTCGTGAATTTACTGTAGTTTCAAAAAATCTTTAAAAATCTAAAAATTTTTGAAGAGGGAGAGGATATACCATTCTTGGTGTCCACTGCGGGGAAGGCAGAGGGAAACAGACTGAAGTTAACATATGGGATATTTGTGTTAAACATCAAGGGTAAAAATGCAAACATCCCTACAGCAAAAAATTGGAAGTCTTGTGGAGACACCATTCCAGCAAGATGTATCTGGACTAAAAATTGTTCCCCACAAAGAGCACTGGAGGAGCCATCCTGTCTGTGAACAGGGAAGTGGACTGAGCGATCATCTGGACCTAGTTCTGATGAGTTCTGCCACAATTTGGGCTTTAGAGCCTTTCCCCCCTTCTCCTGTACACCAAAGGCATGAGTTTATGAGTGCTGTTTCAGGGAGTTGCCACTGGCACTCACCAGCAGAGGCAGAGGGAGAAGTTCAATTTCAGGAACCTGATGACACTTTTTCACACCCAGATGGATGGGCATTTCCACACTGGAAGTACTGGGTCTGGCTGGGGTGCTGGCATTCTCCCCCGTGCTCCACAATCCTGAAAGAGTTCACATGGCAGCAGCCTCACAGCACGCATCCTCACACCCCAGCTCTCCCTCCTTACATTCCCCCAGCCTTAAAAGCGACCACTTGGCCTGTTTATAGTTTATTAATACTGAGCTGCCCCCCTCCACAAGGATTTTGCCCAAGAACATGATGGGCAACACCAAAGAAAAGGCACATATAACAAAATAAGGAATTCTAGCTTTTGTGAAGGCAGATTCTGTTGCCTCTCAGGTCATAATCGGGCAAACTCACCTCAATTTCCATCCACTAGGTAACGCTGCCTCTATCCTACCATATGGAATTAGCATCCAATCTTGTCTCAAACACCTCAAGAAGTGCAGCATCCACCACTCACTGTGCAATTTTCTCCAGAAGGTTAATGTCCTTATGGTTAAGAAGTGTGCCTGATTTCTAATTCAGCTTGGCACATTCTCTAGTGTCCATCACTGTCTATCTGTGAGCCTTTCTCAGACTAAATTTTTAGTGCCCTCTTAGCATTCCATATTTTCTCTCCACACATGTACTTATACACATCATCAGATCACTTCTCAGCTTTCTTTCTGACAAGTTATAGAGGCTGACCTCTAGAAGTCTCTTCCTGGAAGTGATTTTCTTCAGCTCTCAAACCATTTTTTATGTCTCTTTTCTTTACCTGCTCCAATTTTTTGATGTGCTCTTTTAAATATGGCACCTCAGCAGGATGTAGTATTCTGGTGTCAACCTGACCAAGGACATACACAGAGATAAAATCACCTTCTATTCCACTTCACAGTCCTATTGCTTATGCACTGAAGGACCAAATTAGCTCATTCTGCTGCAGCAGACAAAAGAAATAAAAAAATTGACCTCACATTTGAGAACCAGAAGGCCGGATAGTGGTATTAAAAAGAAATAAATGGAGCCAACATGAAAGCAGAATTACAAACCAAGGCAGGATTAATAGCACGCTGTGATACCAGCCTGGACACATTAGTTGAAATAAAATGCTGAGAAAACAGTTTCTTCCACTTCAGAGCAGATTGCAAGGCTGTGCTGCTGTGAAGGCTCCTGTGTGGTGGGCAGGCTGTGCTCCGGGCGCTGCAAAGTGCCAGGGCAGCCCCGGGGAGGTGAGTGACTCTGGGATCACACAGCTGCCCTTGGAGACCCTTGCTAAATTGTGCTCCCAGGCTCTCTGAGATGCGAGGCCAGCTCTGATCTTTTCCAGGCTCAGCCCACAGCTGGCTGTGGATAGATCTGCCCTGCAAACTGTGAGATACCATCAGGGCTCTGCACACAGGAAGGCACCCACAGCCCTTTGTACTCTCTGTCTTCTGCTTTCAAAAACGGGCAGGTGCCAGGTGACACTTGCTGAATGCAGTCACTGTTTCATTCGCAAATACATTTTCAGTACACATCCTCAGCATAAGCCTCATCTTCCCATATCAGAGACAGTGACCTGACCCCAATTTCTCCAAAATCTTGAGGGATTCCCTGAAGCATCTTGAGGGTAATGTGCCCTATGCCAGTGGTCAGATCTCCTGGTCTTTGAAGGCTTTCTGTGAGATAGTTCCTTAGTCCCCTTGTTCCTCATTTCTAGATCTGTAAAATATATTTAACAATCTTGGGGGTTGATAAGATGCTCAGATCCCATCCTAAGTGTTTCTGTTTGTGCTGCTGCAAACCCTGTTGCACTGCTTCTGTCCTCAGAATGAGAGTGACAAGGTGCATCCTTCTCCCTTGCTGACCTGCTAGGTTAGGGGTTTGACCCCTGGTGCTTGAGTGCTCCAGGAACCCGGACACCATCAGTCCTGCTGTGTGTTCTTCTTGTTGGACACACATGGGA
The DNA here is from genome assembly GCF_009819885.2 of Catharus ustulatus. Lineage (NCBI taxonomy): Eukaryota > Metazoa > Chordata > Aves > Passeriformes > Turdidae > Catharus > Catharus ustulatus. Next base: position 52,298,296 of record NC_046222.1, on the reverse strand, counting down.
GGGTGTCCTTTTCCCAGGGGAGAAAGCAAAGCCACAGAGAGGAGCACTGGTGTATAGATACAGTTGTTGGGGGACTGGTGGACTGGAGGGAGCCTGGTGGAGGTTACCAAGGTGGCTGGTGCACACTGAGGCACCAGGAGATGGTGAGAGAGCTGAGCTTATTCACATGTATGAGGAGAAGGCAAAGGAAAGATCCAGTTTTTGCCTGCAAATACCCTATGGGAGGTAGTACAAAACATGAATCCAGACCTTTACAGGATATGCATGGTGAAATGACAAGAGACAGCGCAGGAAATTCTGTGTAGATACAAGGCATCAGGATGGCACTGTGAGAGTGGTCTGGCACAGGCTGCCCAGAGAGGTGCTAGTATCTCTGTCCTTGAAGGTGCTAAAATTTGTTGTGGTCCTGATCAGATTGCTGTAACTGGACCTACTTAGAGCTGGGCTGGTACCTGATGACTTCCAGAGGTCCCTTCTGACCTGAGCTACTCTGTCATTCTCTGACACACTTGCAGTAACCTGCAGGGCAATGACAGCAAGGAGACAACAACCATGATCCTTCGAAATGAAGGCTATGCTGATGGCTTATTGGCATAGGAATAGGAAAAAAAATTATTCTTCATGCAGCACCACTTTTCTTTTTCACTTGTTAAAGAAAGCAGTGTAATCATAGTCCAGGGAGCAGCATTTCACCTTGGACAGGGCAATGCACAAAGGGGCTGAAGGAGAGCTGTGCTGTAATGACTCTTTGACCAGAGATGCTCCAGGTGCCCTACAAGCACTGCTGGGAGCTCTCACAGAGGCAGCAGCTGCACCAAGGCCCTGGAGACAGACCTGGACAGACCTGGGAATTCCACAGTTGTGACCTCTTGGCCTGTGATCCTAATTAGTGCTCAGGTTGTTGGCAGTGATAAAGAGAAGATTAATGAGCTTCATTTGGCCAGATAGGGGTGATGTGTGAGAGGTTGTGTGAGGTGGGAGTCATGTCACCTCACTTCAGGTCTTGGAGGCAGGGCTGGAGCCCAGGTGGCTCACTGGGCTCTCTCCTTCGTCTGTGGAAGATGGTGTGCTCCCCTGGGAGGATTCAGCTCATGCTGAAGTGTGTGTCTAAGACTGGTGAGTTGACAGTGTTGGTGATGGTATTTGGAGTTTACTGTCTTTCTTTTTTGGCTACAGAGTGGGAGTCTAATCTGAAGATTAGCAGGACAACCATCTTAGACTTGGCCAGTGGAAACAACCCATTGTGGGGTTTGATTAGAGGTGTACCTTAAGGCTCCACATAGCACAACATATCTGAGAAGGCACCAAGTCCCTGTGAGTGCTGAGCTCAGCACCAAGGCAATATACTGCCTTCATGGGATCAGCAATCAAGAGTTTTATACAGCTAAAGCTAGAGAGGGAAGTCCAATTCGTGATGCCATGTGTCACTTTTTGCTCTTTCAGAGGCAATTTTTTCATACTGGGGAGCTGAGGAGTTACGCTTCCTGTGGGAAAAAAATTGTTCACCTTTGGTGGTTAAAAAGCAACGCCTCAGTTTGATTTGCCCTGGCCAGGCTACCAAAGGCATCCGTGTGTGTTATTCTCTCCCCACTCTTTCTTCCATTCTCTGATTCCAGACACCTCCCCAAAGCCCCCTCACATTTCTCCTAAATGGTATCCATCATTTTGTTTGCTGACTCTTCCTCCTGTGCTAGCAGTGCCTCCTCCCCCTCCAGGCCCAGCTACCACATTGTGTACTGCAGAGACTGCCTTGTGAGGCTTCAGGAAAACTTCCCTTGCTATTCAAAGAAAGAAGAGCACATTGCTATTTGATTCTTAAAGGCAGCCTGTGTTTCGGTCAGGAAAAAACCTGATCTGGCCTATCAGTGCAGTAGGATGGACAATAAAGCCAAGAATGCTGAATTGCATCTAAAAATGTTGTGCTCTGTCAGCACAAATGTCAGATATGTTTTGTGTCTGTGGAAATCCCAAAAGAACATTTTGGAGGATACCTACAAGTATCCAGACAAACCATTATGCAGGAGCAGGCAGTTCCAGGGAAGGCTCTGTGTCCCTCAGGACTCCTAGCAAAGCAGCATTGCTGGTGACCCTGACATCCAACACCCTTCCACTCACTGTTAACAGCACTGGTGGAAAAGCAGATTTGAGCTTGTTCCATAGCTCCATTAGACAAAATAACATTTTGTTTACATTTGGAATTTACTTACAGAACTTAGAGAATTCGGAACATTTGGAAGTTACAGAAATTGTTTCACCGTTGCAAAGCTCTTCCCAGATTTTAAACATATGATTATGCACTTTTAGCCCGGTGTAATGTCACAAACAATTACAGTGTTTCACCTTTTGTTCAGTATCTCTGAACGTCTGTGTAAGAGGTCTGTCTTTCAGCTTTAGATGCTAGGGATGGAGCAGTGTCCTCTGCTCACGGGATTGTTTGTGGGAGGACAGATGTTAGTTCATTTAGTTCAGCCTCTAGACTGTCTTCACCAAGATTTCTTATTCTCCCCCTGAATTGGTGCTCAGCAACACTTCAGCCCTGGGGCTTCTGCTCCGTACTGATCTCCTGAGATGCAAGCTGCCAGCCAGCTCCAGCAGCGGTGTGTCCGTGGGTCTGGCAGCTCCTGAAGCCACAGGTCACACAGGGACTGCTGATTGCCAGAGCCTGGCAACTGCACTGGAAGCGGTGTCTTGAAAGCAAACTAATAAAGGACCTCTCTTCTTGCTGCCATGGAAACTGAACAGACTGAACAACTTGTTATTTCTCTCATCTCCAACAACTCAACACCTGAAGTGACTTGACCTATGAAGATATTTGCATTAAGTATCACACAATTGCTGAAGAAATGGGATTGAACAGAAAAACAAAAGAGAATAAAAATGTCCCAAAGGTCCTTTGAAAGCTGCTGGACAAAGGGAGAGTTTTTGAGAAATGGAGGCATATCTCTGGAATGAGAATCAAGGGAACAGAGAGGCCAAGAAGAGATTGTTGGCCAAGAAAAGTTCACTATGGACCCAGAAGAGTGGAAGAAACCCAGAAGAGTGCCTCCAAGCTTTTCTGGGACCCAGCAGACTGCAGGATCAGCAGAGCTGCAAGCTTCATGGGTATATTGCTCCTGGACAGAATTTTCCATCCAGCACCCCATTTCTTCTTCAGAGAGCCAAGGCAGTGTGAAGCTGCATTTCCTGGGGAGCAGGGATTGTTGCTGGAGTCCCATCTCACAATGAGATTCCTGGACTAACCTCCAGCATTCACTGCAGCTCTTGCAGGACCCTGCAGCAACTGAACCTCCCCTGGGAGAGATTATGAAACAATAAGTTGTTGGTTTATACATTTAATGTGGTAGTAAATTAGAAGAACTCTGTATTTATTTGTGAAGTTCAAAAATCCAGATATCAGCCATGAGCCTTGCCATCTTCACAGTGATATTTTTGCAACCCTTTGGCACAGGTTGGTCAGAGTTGGTTCTTTGCTCCCAGCACATCTTTCTCATAACCAGGGAAGATTCTCTGGTGCCTACAGCAAAGCCCTCAGGAATAAACCTTCTCACCATGCCCTGCTGACACCAGAGTCCCCTTTTTTGTCTCTTCCCACTCCACTGTGACTCTTTGCAGCAGGCACTGCTCAGGGCTCAGCCCCTTGTGGCCCTTTGGAGGCTGGGATGGATAATCTATGAGTGTGACAGCATTGCTGAGCACTGCTGCAGCTCAGTGTGCTGATGGCAGCCTGCAGAGCAGCCCCGAGGCTGCAGCTGTGCTGGGCACGGGCAGGGCTCTGGCATCCTCATGTGGCCTGTGTAGTTCTCCTGCTTGTCCCTGCTGGGTCTGCCCTGCCGTGCCCTGAGTGATCCCAGCCAGGCAGGCATGGACTGGATCCAGAGGCTGTTCCCTGATGAAGCAATATGGTTTGCTTGGCTGAAGAAGCTGCCCCACCTGCTCAGCTGGGCGCCTCCTGCCAAGGCAGGGCAAACACTGTGTGCGAGCGCAAACACTTCTCCCTGCCAAAGACCACAGACCAGAGTGGGGCTGTGCTGGGTGGGACAGCCCAGGCAGGTCACAATCGTTCACAGACACAGGCTGCCTCTGACAGCCACAATCTTTCTCCCTTGCAGGTGCCACCCTGCCTGCTTGCATGGCTAGAGGCAGCAAACTCCACCAGCACCATGTGTCCCACCCATTCCCTGTGTTCTCCCACCAAACTGGGCAGCAACCTGCCCTAGGTGCTGGGGTCTCAGTTGTGATACCCTTGTTTGATATCACAGCTCCTGGACCTTACCCAGGATTTGTTGTTTGGGACTTTTTCCACCTTTTTTTTATTTTTTATTTTTTTTAAAATTTTGTGCTAGTTTTTTAATGTTTATTTTGTGTTTTAATTTCATGTTGAAATTGTTGGCACCCTCCAAACAAAAAGATTTAATTCTGAATAAATAAATTTAGGACTAAAACTATTTTTGCTTCACTCAATCAGCCAACTGCTCTGTACTGGTTTCTTCAGAGGTGATTATTTCAGCCTGGTTTTCCATGAAGATACTGCATGCATGTGGAATTTGCTGAATAATGATGCTGGCATCACAAAATGGTCTCCTCTGGAATGTTTGGGTTTTACACAACCAGTTATTCACAAACATGGGGTGTCCCATAGTGTCTCCCAAGCAAATGCCCCCCAGGCACCAGGTGCTCCCTACCTCCTGGCTGGACTAGGCTAGGAGTGCAACCATAAGTGGTTTTATTGTTGTTGGATGCTGTCTTGGATCGAACATTAGGGGTTTGGGGCATGATTTTGGCATAGCAATAGCACTTCCTAAAGAGGAAACAGATGATGGTTCTTTGCCTGTGTTAGTTTTGGCATGGGTCAGTCTTTCTCACAAAATAACCTCCTAAATTAGGCTAATGAGGTTTCAGACTAGACAGGCCCTCACGTGTGGAGTGGAGGGGATGAAGGAGGTGTATCCTGTTGGCTGTGCCCGACTGTGGAGAGAGATGCATACCAAACAGCCACTCAAATGCACCAGAATTATATCCAGAATAAGTCTATGTTGTCCCTGCCAGAGCCCAGCCACGGCTTTTCCCCAAAACTCCTGTGCTGGGATGATGATGATGTAGGAAAGGTTATGGATGCTCTGCTGCCTTAGGGCAGAGACCCTACAGGGACTCAAATGCAAATGAGGAATTCCCTGGAAGGCGATGGGAGGTGACTTGTGGGCTACCTAAACACACATCTCTGCATCACTGGGCAAGGATTTGGCATTAACCCATCCAGGGGAAGTGCTGGGGCGTTTCCTGGAAGGATTTGGATTAATTATTCTCAGCATGGATGGAGCATGGTGGGACACTGAGGTCTAGTTCCACAAAATGTTGCCTACCATGCTCACAAATCCCCTAACAGGGATGTAGCTGGATAGTATCCAGCTGACAGGACATGTGAAGGAATATTCCAAATTTCTGTCCAGTGTAGCTGCATTTTGAATTGTTCCTGTGAAAATCACGATAAGCGCTAGTGATCTTATGATTCGACATGCAATTTTTATCTCAGAAAGCCGCACTGACTGCTGCCTTCTCAGCAGCATACTGGTCCAGAGGGTGCCAGGGGATGGGTACTGGAAGGGGCTGAGGCTTCAAGTGTGTCAATTAATTTGTGGCAAATTATTTAGGGAAAGTTGGGGAGAGAGCACCAGACAAGTGACGGTGCCAACAAATTTTAGCCATTTCTCTGCCCTGCCTCACCAGCAGATCTTTCTTCTCTGAGTGCCTGGGAAGGGTTGAATTCGAGCTACCCCATCCACGGTGTCCCCACAGCATCACCTGCACCTTACACTTATTTAAAAGTGATCCAGACAGACACCCAAAGCGCTAAAGCAAAATCCTGCAGTGCGCATAGCAAAACTCAGGAGCTGCTTTGTTCTACACCCACCAGTTTTGTAGCCAAGTAAACAGCTCCAGGGCACCAGTGACTTGAACACTGCTTTTTCATGGCTGAAAAGTGATTCTATTTATTGAACATTTGTTTTACACTTGAGTGCTAAAAACTTCCTTTTCCCACCTCCTGCTGGAGACGAAGGCACCTCCGGCATGTAACCAAGAGCGAGCTGCTTCTCTGCGGGAGAAGAGCTCCGTGACTCATGGAGATCCACTCTTTGCTCAGTGCTCAGGCTGTGATGTCCACGCAGAAGCAGCTTGCTTCCTGTGGAGTAGAATCCCTCTAAAACTGCAAAGGCTTTTGATTTGAGGCCCTGTGGCAAATGCATGAACAGAAGAGCTCAAGGACAGTGGAAGAGAAATGTGTGTTGGATGGAACCGTGGGCAGGTGCTCAGGCAAGGCACTCAGTGAGTGGCCAAGACAGCATCACTGGCTACCTTGGTTTTGCTTCAAGGATGTGTAACCAGTCTTCAAGAGGATGCAGAGCTCCCCTCACCTCAGAGGTGGGATTATAACATTTCACCCCACAGGGCTTCTTCTGCCAGGGAGGACTCCTGATTCCCTTGCTGGTTTACTTTCTGAGTAGCTACCATGTGTGTGATACCGTGTGTGAGACATCCTGGCAGCACTGCTCAGCAGGAGTCAATCCATGCTGCCATCCCCAGAAATCCTTGCCCCAGAACTTGAGGCAATGGGCACAAACAGAAACAAGAGGCTCTGTCTGAACATCAGGAAACACGTCTGCGCTACGGGGATGACAAAGCACTGGCATTGGTTGTCCTGAGATTTGCAGAATCTGTATTTCTGATAAGAATTAGTTTGTAAATAGTTGATTTAGTTACAATCCTCTACACAGGAGAAGAGCCTTGATTTCTCAAGTTAGGCCAGAATATGCAAGATAACAAAATATTATGTTATAATATCCACATTTAATTTTAAACCACAAAAAGTTAAACAGTTTTAAATACTATAACAGAAAATGAGAACAAGCTGAAGTGGAAAAAGAAATCAGAACGTGGCTTGTCATACTTTCTTTGCTAAAATGGCCCAGACTATCCTGCAATACAGTCTAAGCTGGGCATTACTTTGTTCTGAAAGCTTCATGTTTTAACAACATTACTATGATGGTGAAAAATAATCACAGCTACAGTAGTGATTTGCACTGTAAAGTTTTGGATTCTTTTATCCATAATTCCAAGTTTTCATTTGAGGAAATGAATGCTTAAGAGAGAACTGCAAACCAGGTTTGCAGTATGTGCCAGGGAAATTCATTGTATATACGATAGGTTACATTTTATTCATAAACAGTTCAATCGTTGGAAATAATTCAGAGAACTTGAGCTGAATATGAATTTGTGTCACAGTCAATGAGAAGTTTAAGATAAATGAAGACTGAGAATGTTGTGTTGTAGAATCACAGTATCATGGAATTGTTAAGGTTGGAAAAGACCTCTAAGGTCATGGAGTCCAGCCATTAACCCAGCACTGTGACCTTCACCACAAAGCCATTTCCCCAAGTGCCACAAGCACACATTTTTTGAGCACCTCGGAGGCTGGTTCCCCCTTGTCTGTGGCTGTGGGGAACCTCCAGCTGCCTGTGGGAGCATGGTGCGGTGCAGACTGGGGCTCTGTGCACCTTTTTGCCCTTAGGCTTTGTCAAAAGCTGCAGAAGTCTCTGGCTGAGTGGCTGTGGAGGGAGGAGATGGGGGTGTGTCATGGTCTGCTCCTGTCCCTGTCTGTTCCTGCGGCTGTAAAAGGCAGGAGAACAAACCACGGGGCAACCACCCTGTGCAGGGCTCTGTCAGATTCTTGGTGCCTTAACTTGCTGTCCATGTCCGTGTAGGAGGCAGTGAATTTCTGTGTGTGTGGCCAAGCACAGGGATGTGCCATGGCCTGGGCCCATCCCTACGTGGGCTGTGGCTTCAAGATGCAAAACAATATCAGCAATAATATCAACAAGGAAGCAGCCACCTTGGCTCACCTGGCCAGCCCAGGCTGTGGGACTCACATCTCCCTGGCACACAGGAGACACTCATTCCATGGTGTCATGGGCCACCATCAGGCTGCTGCCTGCCCTGGCAGAGCCACTGTACCAGTAGGCTGGTGCCAAGAGCTGGTGTTGTTTTTGATTGCTTAACTCAGTGTTGGTGTACTCATACACCTCGTAAATTAGGAAGTAAATTAGTAAATTCCTGGTAAATCAGGAAGCCTCTGGCTCTGTGGCTGAAGAGTGGAGTGCACCAGGCTCCTCATGCTGTGATATACCTGGAATTGCCTGTGGCACAGCTTGGAACATGTGTGTGACACATCTCTGGTGCCACTGGTGTGCTCAGCACCTTTGGAACAAGCAGTGTGCCCTTCCCACATATTTTCATAGGAGCATGGTGAAGTACCAATGAAATGAACTGCAGGTGTGTTTTCTATCCTGGAGGTGTAAAATTGCCACGGTGATTTCCTAATTAATTATCATAGTTAATTATTTTCCCAGGGACCTCTTCCCTGCTGACTTTTCAGTTTGGAAACATGGGCTGTCTCCACAGCCTTCACCAGCACTGTATGCTGCAGATGGAAACATCGTGGTTGTGCTTGCTGTTTGCCGTATGATTGTTTTTATCCCACATGCAGATAAAGTGTGGCAAAAGCCAGGATGTAAATCCCAGCGTGGACTTTAGAAAAGAGGAGTAAGAAAATCCTTATGACGAAGATGGGCCTCAGCAGTACACCTTAACCTTTGGGAAGAGAACAAAATTACTGCTGAAGCCATCAAGCATTTCCAGTCCAAGTTTGTTTGCCACACACAGATGGGGATCACCTAATTGCCTGACCACAGCTACTGGGAAAGAATGGCTATAAACTATTTCTGGGATAAAATTTCTTCCACTCACCCTCTCCAATGATGTTTATGTAAGAGCTGGAGCTCCTCTGATCTGTTTACTGAGGAGTGATTTGCAGAAAATGCAGCTCTAACAGGGTTGTGCCCTTCCTTATGGTTGTGTGATGCATGGTGTGTTCCTGTCCCAGCCCACCCCCTCCCTCACATGCGGCAGTGAGTGCTGGGAAAGGGGAGCAGCGGGGCAGCCTCCCCTGCCCGGAGGGTGAGCCCACCACACTGCGGAAGGTGAAAGGCATTCACCCCATTTCTAGCATGGGCTGCACGGACTTTTTCCGGGAAACGTTCAAACCATCCCCATCAGAGCCAGGATGAGGACGGCATCCCTTAGGTCTGGGACCCCCCACAGGCGTTGACATCTGGCCAACCCATCCTTCCCTGCGGAAAGGCAGCCGCTTCAGCGGCGGCATCCCAAGGACCAAACCGAGCCCTCGCCGGGCAGCTGGACCACGCTGGAGCTCCAGCAGCCCGAGAGGCACGCCGGGCCGCAGCATCCTTGCCCCCCGGATGGCGAGATTGCCGGCGGAGAGGGCGGGAGCGGGGAGCGGCCGGAGCCGCCCCGGTGCCTTTGCGGCGCTCCCGGCACCGGCGGGCGCAGCTTCCCGGCATCGGAGGGGTGCAGCTGCCCTCTGCCGGCTTCCTGCCGCACAGCTCCCCTGGAACAGCTCCCCTGGAACAGCCGGGAGCCAGCCGGGCTCCCCCCGTGGGGGCCCGTGGGGGTGTGCGGAGCTGGCATGTCTGCCTGGCTCTCCGCAGGCTCGCTGGTCCATGGCGCGATGAGCGGGGATGGTTACACTGCAGCCATGGTGCTGGAGCGCCTGCACTGCGTGGAGAGGGTGAGAACGGAGGGGCTTATTGCTGCTTTTCACATGCTTCAGTGTCGCTGGATGCTCCTTATGCTTCTGGGTTTTCTGCTATGTCCGGGTCATCCCCAGCCATTTCTGCTCCCAGCAGAGGAGATCCTGGCTTAGTCGGATCTAAGTCAAAAGTCCCTGAAATAGCATTTATAAAGCATACTTAAATCATAGTTTTGAAAGCAAATCTCGTCCTTTGTCCCAAAGGACAACTGGGGTCGTGCTGGTGCATTCAGCAGTTAGTGTTTCATTGCTGTGAGCACCAGAGAAAGCAGAGGTGAAGAATTCCTTCACGATTTTCCCACATCGCTGCTGGCATTTTGGTATCTGAAGGTTTAGTGCTGCAGAACTGCAGGCAGGTAACAGAGCATCCAGCCTGGGTGTGACCACGCAGGTGACAATGCTGCTGTCTCCTCTGGTCAGCATGGAAGGCAGCCGGCTGAATTGGCAGAGCTGGTCCTGATAGCTCACACTTACCCAGAATCTGGGTTTGTTTACTCCCTGTGGCCAAGAAGCTGAAGGACAAAGTCCCAGCTCTATCTGGTTTTCTCCTGCTAGGTCTTCCCAAGGGATTTCTCAAGGATGGTGTGAGTCACGCTGTATCCATCCATCTCAAGGTGTGTGGAGGGGATAGCTGTGACTATAAATTGAGTTTTGAAGTTGCATTGCTATTTAGCTTCACCTGACACAAGGATGCAGTGTTACCCCATGTTTTCTGTAAATTTTCTTTCCATGCAAATGTCAGAGAGAGGCTGGAATGAGATACCATGTGAAAAATAACAGGTTTTTTTAGTTCCTAGATGGGTATGATATCCAGCTGTGCACAATTCCAGGTAATGGCTATACAGAGAGAGCTCTGGAAATGCACTTTTCACTTATCACAAATGATGAGTCAAACCAGGAAGGCCAGACATAGAAAAAAGCAGAAAAAAGCAGCCCCTGCCACAGTGCCTGTGGGCTGTGGAAGAGCAGAGGGGCAGAAGCCCTGCTGAGCCAGGATGTACAGGTGTGCCTGCGTGATATATTCGACCACAGCATCCCATGAAGACCTCAGTTCCACTGCAGCATGTGGTACCATTTCTGTGCAGGCAACTTTCTTCTACTGAACTTTGTTTTCTTTCTGTTTTCTCTCCATTTGCAGTCTTGGGTGTCCCAACCTGCTCCGCTGGGTGCTGGCTGGGCAATGCCATGACATCTCCAAATTCTTGTCATCATCAAAAGAAAGTCCCCACATCTGGTGGTGCCTGCAGAGCAACAGCAGCAGGAATAGAGGGAGTGGGAAGTGAAGTCTGGGAATGTTAGCAGGAAAGAATAGGAACTGTATTTCTCTTGCTCTACTTGGAACAAAAAAGATGATTTAAAGTTGAGCAGTCCCTCTCATGCTTTCTAATTTAATGTGATTGATGATAATTTGGTTGGACAACTACAATTCTCACAAATACTTTGTTGTCATTTTGGGGAATGGAAAAAGCATCATGTTGATTTGAGCTGCAGAATTACCAGTGGTTGCTGAAGTGTACAAATAACTCTTCAGAATGGTTTGGGATTGGAATACTAAATGCAGTAGTGGTTGCTGCTTTCAGGAAATTGTAGATTGAGCGATTCAATATTAACTGTTTTAAACATAACTAGCAATACAGCAGATGTTTAATTAAAAGTGCCTAGAAGTAAGTAATTATTTTAGTAATTCAAACGGGAGCTAAAAATGAGGTTCTCACTCTTTTGTAAAGCAGGACACTGTTAAAGGACAATTTTTTTTTTTCCTGAAGAATTTAAGTTGTTATTCTGGGTCTGAAGTGACAAAAAGAGGTGGGATTATTGTTTTGCCCAACAAGACAGCAAGGAGCAAGGAGCCTGAAGGAGAATAATGTCCCCGCTCCAACTCCTGGGGTTTGAGGCCAGGGTGTTCCAGTCTGGCAATTTCGAGAGTTGCTGCAGAACCAGGATTTCCATGGCCAAGGCAGTTTTCCCTCGTTGTGTTTTAGAAGATGCCTGGCAACAGACATCTGGGTCCCAAGGCCCAGGTCCTATCAGGAGAGATACATATCAACAGCTAAAAACACGTCTTCATGAGAAAATTCTTTTGAGAAGGAAGAATGACTGATATCCCCTGCCTGGTGAAGCTCTATCAACTTCTGACAGCCTCTGGGCCTGGGATTTGGTGGCAGCTGGTATGGGATCTTGCATGACTGTGAATCACAGGTGTTTTCTGCTGGTCTGGAACCCGAGCTCATGAGTGAAGCTGAGCATCTGCTTAAAAGCTTCAATGCAGGGATGTCTAAATGAAAGCTGCAGATTTGCTCCCCTCTTCAGACCTCACAGACATTCAGCCTTCTTCAGCCTAGTTACTCAGACTGCACGGCACAATTATCCACCTAAGCCTGGCAGCAATTACTGCCATTGGATTTCAGAGAAAAGTCCTTGTCCTGGAAGCTGCACGTCCCATCCCAGAGATAAGTAAATTTCTGCCTAGGTGGCAATGCTGCAATTGTAGGAGTGGTGGAAAGATGAATAAAGATGCTATTATTTATGCACTTGTTACTCAACTCTTGTTTATAAAAGCAAGTATTTGTAGTTCTCACCATAGGGAGGCACTGATACACACTGTGTGACATCTTCTGTGGGTGCCAGACTCCTCACTCAGCCTTGCTCTCATCCTTCTGGCCCTTTGCTGGGGCTAGTGGCTGTGGGTAACCCTGTGGATCCTACTACGTGCATAATTACCAGCACAGATGCCTGTGCCAGTGCAGCAAATTACAGAACAGACAGCACATGTCAGCCTCTACTGCACAGCCAGAAACAAAGGTTTCCTGCAGTCAGTGCGGGTACTACTGCTGGAGAGAGTGGCAGTGGGGACAGGAGAGGGAGGAAGGCTTTGCTGTCCATTAGTGAGGCTTGGGCTCCAGTGTTTTTTCCTTTTCTAATTAGTTTGTCTGTTTTGAAGAGGACCAAAAAGCAGAGGTGGGTGAGAGATGGGAAACTGCTGGTTGGGTGAGCACATGCTGAAGTGTCACTGCTACAGCACAGTCCTGTGTGAGCCTCAGTGCTCTTGGAGGCTGTGGGAGCAGCTGAAAGGCTACCACAAATAAAATATGAAAGTGCTTCAGGCTCACCCCTCTGTTCAGAGGCTTGTGAGATGTTGCATACCCTCTGCCAGACAGTGGGATACAGGTCAGAGCTCTTTCCTCCTTCATGTGGAGCCCCCACCCTGAGCCTCAAAGATGTGTAGGCTGCTTCCCACCCCTAGCAAGGGCGAGTGGCAAGTGGGCAACTGACCCAGGCTGGGAGCAATAACCCAGCTAGTGGGAGCATCCCTGCCCACAGGATGCCCTGGGGGAGCCTGCATCCTCAATTCCCCTGTGTGCCAGGAGCCCCGAGATGCCCTGCAGGTGGGAAGTGTCCCCAGGCAGTTTTGGTCGGGGCTGGAGGAGTCGCTGCTGCAGGACTGTGCAGGCTTCCCCTCTGTCCCAGCCAGGCAAAGATCTCTGCGGGCAAGCTTGGCTCATGTGTGACACACAGACTTACATACACTGTGACACACTCACACACACTTGGGCACACTCACGTGTGCTTGGGCACACTTGGACACACACAGGCACAGTCAGACACACTCGGGAACACTTGGGCACACTCACACACATGGGGACACTAAGACACACTTAGGTACACTCAGGCATGCTTAGGTACCCTCAGGCACACTCAAACATACTCTGACACACTCAGGCACACTCAGAAACATTCGAGAACACTCGGGCACACTCACGCACCCTTGGGCACGCTCACGCACAGTCACACACTCGGAAACAGTTGGGCACACATGGGCACACACACACAGGCACACTTGGGAACACGCAGGAACACTCAGGCACACTCGGACACGCTCAGGCACATTCATACACACTCAGATGTTGTCAGGCACACTCACTTAGACACACTTGTGCACACTCAGACACGCTCAGATGCACTCAGGCTCACTCAGATACACTTAGACACACTCAGATACAAACGGGCACAGCTGGGTATGCTCAGGCACACATAGACACACTCAGGAACACTCAAGTTCACTCAGGCAGGTTCAGGCACACTCAGGCGAACTCAGACGCACTTGGACAAACTAAGACATTCAGGCGCAATCAGAAACAGTCAGACACACACTCGCACACTCAGGCACACTTGGACTGACTCAGACAAACTCAGGCACACTCGGACACACTCAGGGACACTTAAACACACTCGGGCACTCTCAGGCAAACTCACGCACAGTTGGGCACACTCAGACACATTCAGGCACACTCAGGCACACTCACACACACTCGGGTACACCTGGGCACACACAGGAACATGCAGGAACACTCAGGCACACTTGGACACACTCAGTTGCACTTAGGCACACCCAGAAACAGTTGGGCACACCCGGGCACACTCACGCACACTGAGGAACACTCAGGCACACTCAAGCACACTGAGGCAAACTCAGACACACTCAGGAACACTCACGAACTCTCAGACACACTCGGACTGACTCAGGCAAACTCAGGCACACTCGGATGCACACACACACACACACACACACACTCACACCCAGGCCCACTCAGACACAGTCACACACACTCGGACACACTCTCATGCATTCTCAGGGAAATTTTTTCAGACATTCAGCCTGCATTTCTGCTTCCTTAATCTCATTCCTAATGTTCTTTGCTTAAGCCCTTGGGGCAGTAAATAGGAGGCAGTTTAGCAGGAATAGCTAAGTAGCTGTAATGAGATTTCTGCTCAGGACAGTCTTGCCTCTCTGTTCATCTGTGTCATGCCACTTCTCCTTGAGTCAGCGTCCCCTGGAGAGACGTGCCGCTTGCTGAGGTCTTCCCCCAGGATTTATATTTAGCTCTTTCAAATCACAACCAATTACCTTTAGATGCCTCTCCCTCTGTTCCTGTGGCTGACTGTAGGTTCTTCAGCTCCTAGCAAAAAAACTGGAGAGCACAGGTCCTTCCCACCTTCTCAGTCACAGCTGCTCCTCACCATGAAGTGTTTCCTGCAGCATTTCCAAGTGTAGGAGTAGGGTCAGTGTTGTATTCACTTTGACCTCAACTTCTCACAGACACAAGAGAGTTTTTTTTAGGTCTTGTTTCTTCTCTAACAGCGACTCTTTCCTTTTTATTTCCAAGATTTACAAATTCATTTAAGTGTTCTGCAGTTACTGCTTTCTATTGACTTTATTTACTTTACACTTTTGTCCTGCCTCATTCTTTCTCACCTTACAATGAAGTTCTCTGAACTTCTGCCCAGTCTTTCTCCTCCTCCCCTTTCACACTTCTTTTTCTTCCCAGCAGTGAGGCACTCACTGGGATGGGCAGCAGCTGCAAAGGTCCACAGAGAAGCTGTTCTTGGCCCTAAAATGCAACTGTAAATGAGGGCTACCTTCCCTGTAGTGCCCCCCCCCTCCCCGTTTCACCCAGCTGATAGGAAATTTGCCTTCTGAGCCGCCTGCAAACTGCTCCCAATTATCCTAATGGTCCTCTAGTGCTGTAGTCCTACAGGCATTCTTACCCTTGGATGCCCTCCAAAGCCCTTCTCCTGCACCCCAGGGCACACAAAACACACCCTTGGCACCCATTGCTATAAGAAGGCACCACACTGGCAGCCTATGGCCCTTGGAACTGGGAAACGATGGAAAAACAACGATTACACTTAATGACTGTGGGGGCACAGCGCAGGGCTCCAAACCTGGGCCAGCTCTGAGAGTCCAAGCCACCTTCCAGCAGGCTGGGCACAAGCCACTGCCTGCTCACAGAGATGGGGACACTGTCCCTGGCTCAGGGAGGAGATTGAGGTGACTGCCATGAGATGGAGAGGTGCCTGTGTTGCACAGCCACAGAGCTCAGTCCTGCTAAGCGACACCAGTGGAAAGGGCTTGGGAAGCTTGAGCACAAAGTCATCTGAGGCTTCAGCATGCTCAGCTGTGCTGCTCCAGCTGTCTGAGCTCACCTGGCCCAGCTTCTCCTGCAGAGTTCCCCGCAGGCAGCCACAGCTCCTGAGGGGCAGGTGGAGGTGCAGAGGAGTCCGCAGCAGCAGGGAGGTTTGCTCTGTGTGTGGCAATGAACAGTAATGGGTGCAGCATCATCCACTTCTCCTCCAGCACTGCCTGGCCCCCTGCTGACCTGCGCCCAGCTGGAGAGGGATGGATTGGTTGAGGAGGGCTGCCAAGGAGCAGTCTCCACAGTTTTAAGCATTTTTCATTCAACATATTCCCTCCTATTGCAGGAGGTTTTGATGCAGCACTGTGCCTTAGCACAGTCTAGCTTCAAATAATTTTTAACAATAAGTCTGAATCCTATTATAAGATGCTGGAAGCTTGTTTTGGCCTGTGGTGTGGAGGGAGTCTGTGAACAGCTCGTTCTAAGGTCTCTGTTGCCCAGAAGTGTACGGTCTCTGATGGATATTGTTCCTCACCAGTCCATACCTTGGCCAGTGTGTTTCAGCTCAGCCCAGGCTCCTCCCATAATGTTTATCACCTCTGAAAACACCCAGAGTCTGTTTGGGAAGTAATTGATGTTATCAGATGTGTGTGTCAGAAGGAATTTGTCCCTAGAGCAATTAGGTTGGTTGGTTGTCTTCCATGGGATCTCTCTTGATTTATATAAATTGCAGTAAGTATAGGCTTGGCCTCCTGTTAGTCAGGCTGGGACTGGTCCGACCGGGGTGATGAAAAGCTCCTGGGTTTAATGTCTCTGCCTATTTTCTCGTAGGTGAGCTCCTGTATTTGCTGCCTGCACGTGTGCAGGGATGCTCAGCAGTGCCCTTCCTGAGCCCTGCAAGCAGCAGCTCCATACTGCGACACAGAGCAAAGCAGCTTCACACCACCTCTGAGCCATCATGTTGGCACAAAAGGGGCACGTTCGCTTCAAATTCCTCCTCGGAGCAGCTGGCACGAGATGCCCCTCTTTGGCTCTTCCTGTTATGTTACAAACTGATGTGCAAATAATAAGTGATGTGAAATGATGCCCTTCCTGTGACAGCTGCGGAAGAAGCCTGCATGTGCTGTGCACAAACAGGCCCTGACCCAGGCACCTCAGGCTTTGACTAAGCCTCTTGATGGGCTTCAGGTATAACACGTTATGTGCTTCCTGGGTCAAACCCTGAGGAAATGCCTGCTGGTTCTGGAAGGCAAAACAGCCATGGGATGTGCTGCAGCAGCAAGCAGGGTAGAAAGCCAACCAAAGATGAGAGCATGCTCTAGTCCCCACTTAATGGTGGATCTCTAGAGACCTTCCTCTTACAAAGCCTATGCTCTGGTGGGGGCAGGGAAGTCACATCTCCAGTCATAAAGAAAAGTAATATATTTTCCCCTCTGGGGAGTGGTTCTGGAAGAGCCAAGCCAGAGCTGTCCCTGCCTGGCAAAGCCAGTTTGCTCTCACAGACCAGAGCTCAGACCTGCTTCTCACAAGTAGCCAGGCCCACCCAAACCCTGCTGCCCCTGTGGTGCCTCCTGATGATGACATCCATCCCTTGCTCTGGTCTGGGTAGCCTTGCATTGGAAATCTCAATTGTGGTGAGCTGAGGCTTTCAAGTCTGGTTCTGCCACCGCAGTGGTTTGGGAGAAATGTAAACCAACCAAGACCTGAAGCAGCGCTCAGGACCCAGTTGCCGAGGCTGGGACAGCTCATGGGCATGCACTGTGTCCTAGAATGACTTCCACCCCAGCAGCAATCACGGTGAGACACCTCCTGTGTCTAAGTGCTTCCTTCCCTTGTGCCCTGCCTCACTGCCCCTGGCCCACATGGCACTACTTGCAATTCCAGCTGGTGCTGGTGGGCACATTCCCCAGGACCAGGGGCTCCCTCATGACCTATTTGCAGCACGGAGAAGACACTGGCATTCTCACCCTTGTGCCCTTGCTCCTTGTCTCCCTGCACCCAGAAGTGGGCGCTCGCCACCAGCTTGTACCTGGTGACACTGGTCCACCCATGTGCACTTGGATTACCTCCCTGCTCCAGAAAGCCCTTCCATTGAAACTGTCTGCTGAACATAATCACAGAGAATTCCTTCAGCACAGCTGGCACATGCAAATAACTTCCTAAATCAAGGTGCCACTGTTGCCCAGGATGCAGAATTATAACTTGCCCCAAAAGAGAAATCTTGATCATTGTCAAGTAATGCCTTGGTGAGCATTGCTGATGGTGGTGCTCATGTATCTTACTGCTTCTGAAACATCCTCAAATGCCTAAGAGGTTGCATAAATACATATTCTAGACAATATTCATACCTCACATGTTAACACAACTGTTAAGCTACAAATAGCAGGTGAGTAAAGAGAGGAAGGAGGATACTTGATTGCTGTAGGAATGTAAAGGACAGTGGAGCCAGGGAGCAAACTGTTTTTCCTGGCTTTGCCCAGAGGCAATTCTCTGATCATCATATCCAGAATTCATGTGTTCCTCTAAGGTGAGGGTCCTAGGTCATGTGCTTTTTGTTCCAGGGCTAGCTAGAGATTGAAGATCTCTGAATTTCTCCTTGTTGTGACTACTACATGTAGGTATTTATTATTTGATGCTTAATCAAACAGAAATGTGCATAAATGTAATGTTATTATAGTAATAATGATAAAACCCAAATGGCAGAATGCAAGAAGACACTAAATTACTCTGAAATTAGTCAGACTGTCAAAAATGAGAAAAATGCTAGATGTCAGTGGAGCCTTAATTCCCACCCACCTCTGGGTGACACAGGTTGACACCTGTAATTGCACCATGACACACCAGTTTGCTCACAGGGCTGGGATGAGGGTTTTCAGGAGGAAGGAGGTGGTAAGAGAGGAGGAGCAAGCCAAGCATGGCCAGCACAGTGCCAGTCACTCCAGGTCCCTGCTCTAACCTGGCATCTTCTCCTACATCAGCTGCAGGTCTGGAACCTTTATAATGGTTGATTTCCTCACAGGTGCTTCTGCAATGGTGCTCGTGTGGCAGCAATTTGCAGCTGCTACTGACGCTGTCTCCTGTTCCCTTGCAGATACAGACAAGCCTCCCCTCTCAGCTGTGCAATGAAGGGACTGGGGTCAGTCTGCCCATCTCATCTGGGGTGCCCTGGGCAGGATATTTTCAGAGTGCAGAGCACATTTCAGTGCAGCTCTTCACGCCTAGGCTGCCTCAAAATCACACATCGCTCTCCCTGCTTTCTGGGTGTCTGGGAGACAGGGAAATCACATCACCCTGGGTTGGTGGGCTGGGGGCAGAAACAGAAATATCACAGGTTCAGCAAGGGTGGATCCCCATTCTCTGGTAGGGCCATCAGCTTCTTCAGCATGTCAGTTCAGCAAGTCACTGTTCCTCTTTCCCTTCTTTCCTTCTCAATTACACCACACAGGCAGTGATCTTTCAGGCAGAAGCCTTTCCTGTGCATAGCCCAGACATGTTCCCAGAGCATTGTCTCTCCTGTCACAGGAGAGCATGTATTCCAGCCAATCTCCAGTATGTGACCATGCAATTAATTTTCCTAATCCACAGGTTAAGTGAAAGCTGCAAGCAACTTTTCTAGGATGTACTTCTAAGAAAGTGTGATAATATATTGTGTTTATATACCCTAGACCAGCTATTTGTTATGCCATCTACGTACCATGCTGGTAGAAACATGTTCTGAAGGATGAAACTAATTGTTTAAAATGCTGACCCATCAGTTTTTCTGAGTACTTTGATTAGTTCTTATTTTCTGTTTGCACAGCACCATCTAAATTCAGCTTTCCCTCAGGTCTTAAACAGTAAAAACTTCAAACAAGCCCCATTTATAGGGAGATCCAACCTTTAAAATGTTCTTCAAAAGCATGGCTTCTATGGGTGAAAGACCAAGGTGACCCTCACCAGCCTGCAGTGATGCTGATCAGTCCTACAAAAGCAAGGAGAAACACTGAGGCATCTTTTCCATCCTCAGCTCTTCCTGTGTTCATAGCACACCACATCAAACCATCAATTGAGCAGGAAAATTCTCTGCTGTGTAAAGACACCTCCCAGCCTTCTGTGCTTTCTTGTAGTGGTGTAAAAGGCACAGACAGGTCATTGGGATGTAGATCTTTGAGAGCTAATGTGCATACTCCTGCTGAAAGATGGTACAGCTTGCCTGCCAGAGCCTTAGTCCTGTCCAGGGGTGCCTGGAGATCCTGGTATGAGTCTGGGCAGAGACAGGCGCTGTGTGGGAGTAAATGTGTGTTGGATAAATACAAAATTACTCTGTAGTGGGGACACGTGTGTAGAATTTAAAGACAACCATGCTGATATCTGCCTTCCCTTGGATCAGATGCAAGGAGGCCCTGTCACTCAGGGTGCTGCAGCTTCTTCTGGTGGTGCAGCCAACCTCTCCTGCTGGCCCAGCTCTGCAGTCATGGAGGAAAGGCTGCTTGGACCTTCACTCTGCCCCTAGAAACAATCAACTCTTTTTTCTCAGAAGAAAATCTTCCCTTCTCCCTTCCCAAGTGTTACTGATTCTTAACTTATGCAGGGAGCAGTTTTTGATATTCCTGCAACACCTTTTTGGCAACATTCCCTCCCCCGAGGAGAGAGGGTGGGCACAGTCATCCCCTGGCCTGAGAGCAAGCAGTACCCTCAGCAACATCTCCAGTGCTTAACTAAGGGATCAACACTTCCTCCAAGATGCCCTCTCCTCTTCAGGTGTCAGGGTTGAAAGCTTCAGTGCAGCAATGCTGTGATCCAGTATGGATTGGCATCCTCACCTGCCCAGCATGCCCCTCTGAGTGACCCTGCACTGCACTGACACTGACAGCAATGGACCATGGAGCCTCTCCACAAATCCAACTTTTGGATGAAAGAGTGAGCTAGCAGCTGTTGTCTGTTTGCAGTTATTGAGACATTCCTGGGGCTGGACAGAGCCCAGCCATAACAGTAATTGCCCACATTAGGATGCCAGGGATATTGGGGTCAGCCTGACCAGCCTGCTGGCTGCAAGAAGCCCTTCCCTGGAGAGGCAGATGAGGGCAGAGCTATGAGGAAGAGCAAGGCCATGGTGAGGGTGTAACAGGGAGACCAGGTATAGTCCACGAACACACTTCACTTCTTGAAATTAAAAGCTTAAAGATTGCTTTTGCTGCTGTGGTGGCCCCACAAGAGTGCTTCTATGCCTGGAGTGTGGTGACTTGGTGACCTGCTACTCATGGTGGATGAGACTCCTCTTGCTCAGCAGTGAAGAAGGCCAGTAGGAGCTTGCTTTGTCCTGCCAGGGCTTCAGCTTGAGGGAATGGACTTACTGCATTAAAAACAGGGAGGTGGCAAGCCCAGAGGCAGAGTGGCACAGCGTCCCTGAAGCAAAGAGAGCAGCTGTCACTGCTGCTTGCTCTGCTGCTGCCGTGGTGCCACAAGAAGGCAGCGGGGCTGGTGCCAGGGCCCAGCTCCAGAGACAGCCCAGCATGGCCTCCATGAGCAGCTTTCCTCACAGCTCCCTAGGGCAGGAGCAGCACTGCGGATGAGCCGAACCACCCATGCCCTGCCAGCTCCGGGCTCTCCACAGCTGGTTGCAGGTTCAGCAGAGCCCTCCTTAGCAGGGAGATGTGGGCTTGCACAGAGAGGGGACACCAGAGCCTGGCGCCCCACATGGTCTGGCCACAGGTCTCTGCTGGCTCTCTTCCTGCTGCCACAACCATGTAATCCCTTCCCAAGTGAGCCAGGAAAAATCTTGCAGTGGGTGCTTGGTGTATCACATCCTGCCTGAGTTCCATCTGGCTTGGGAATTGGAGGTGGGGGAGCTTAGTCTGCAGCTCCCTGTGCAGTGCCAAGCTTCCTAGAGACTCCACTGTTACCCCAAATGCCCTTTTTCTGATAGCACAGGCAAGGGGGAACTGCCAAAACACAGGCATCTTTTATTTTCTTCTTTTATTTTTATGTTTTTGTGGTGTGTGACTGCCTTGCACTGTGTGCTGTGCACAGCAAACCAATGGGTGTTTTCAGGGCTGCAGGGTGGCCTGGCAGGAGCATTTTGGGGTTGACTCTGCAGTGAGGCGGCTGTTTGTCTGCGGAGCTGCCTGCAGCCAGCTGGTGAAATGTCACCTCCAATGGATTATGGCTGTGGCAGTGGTGAGGTGTGTGCCCCATGTCTGCCCCTCTGAACAGAGGCACAAATTAAGCCATTTAGCAGGGACACAGTCTTCAGATCTGATGAGTGGCTAATTTTGCTTCCAGGGTGGTATGGTGGGTTGCACAGAGACAGAAACGATGTGCTTGTCCCTTACCTCAGCCAAACATGCAAGTACTAACAACTGGGTAATCTTGGGTGCCCAGGGTAGCCCTGAGGCATCCCTTATTTGCTTTGCAGCAGCAAACATTTGTGTCTGACAAGAAAACCTTTATTTTGATAGTTTTCTCTTCTTTTTACAGCAAACCTTCAACTTTTCTGAAGGGCCTTGGAAAAGCTAATCCTAACATCTGAGGTTTCTCCTACCACCCACCATGCATGTCAGTGGTGAGAACACTGGGTAGTTGGGGCTGGCACATACTGGAAGTGTGCTTCCACTTTTTGCCTGCCAGGAAAATATCCCAGACCCTGGAAATACCTCTTGCCAAGGGAGGCAACAGTGTTAGATGCTAGCACTCAGAAATCATCAATCTTCCTCTAAAGGAGGAAGGCTCAAGTTGTGCTTAGGTGATGGGAAGCGCAAGCCTCAGAGGAGGATGTGGGGGTCACTTTGTGCAGAGACACCTCATTAGTTCAGTGCAAAGACAAAACTAATCACCAGCCTGCTGCAAAACCAAGAACTGAAATATTCACTCTGTGGTCTGTTCTGGCTTCCTTCAGGCTGCCTTGGAGCATCTGCCACCCTTGCATCCCCCACTAAAATACTGATTTTGTTTCTGTCAGGCACCCAGAGTTGGTTCCTTGGTGTCAGGCTGACCCGTAAGTCAGTGTTTAATTTGGTGTAGGACATGATGGCACAATGCATGGTGGGGCCAGGGCAACACAACCCTGCTGAGGCTGTGTGCATGGCACAGAGCCTGTGGCACCTTCCTGCTGAGGAAAGGAGTGTTCTGGAAGGTAAAATGCATGAGAGGGCAGAAAGTAGCAGATAGAAGCAGCCTGAGACTCTTAAGGATCTGTCTGTGCTCCTGGCATCTCCTGGCTCCTGGGTACCCTGTGCCAAAACAAATCCCAGATAAATGTGTGGTGGACTCTGACCTCCACCTGGGATGTAGTTGGAAAGTAAATTGGTGAGTTGACCAGGGGGGCATGCTGTGGTCTGTCCCCTCACAGCGCGGTGCCGCTGCTCCCGCATGGTTCCTCCTCTCTGTCACCCAGCTTAGAGCCATTGCCCCCAGCGTTTTCCTGACTCACCTTCCCAAACCACCTCCTCCCTCCCCGCTCGCACAGAGCTGCAGGGTGAGGGCGTGCATTCAGCAGAGGTGTGATGCTAATAACAAGGTGTAGGGCAACATAAACAGGAAATACTGCCACAAGATACCAACACAAACACTTAATCAGGCTTTCAGAGCAAACCATCACCCCAAAGAGATGGAGCAACCCTATATCCTCTCGTAATGCCGGGTGGGAATGCTGCTGTTGGGGTGACAGAGTGCTGTGCCTGGTCCAGCTGCCTTGCCTTTGGCAGCTGTACCCTCCTGAAAGCAAATGTGAGAGGGAGTCAGATGCCTGGCAAATCCAAAGGAGAAAGGTTGACTTGCCAAAATTATTTGGTCTATTCAAGGCAGAGTAATAAATGCTCGTCTGAGTAGTGTCTACTATTAGTGGACGTGCTCCAAAATGGTAGGAGACATGATCAAAAAAAAGTGTTTCCATTTTAATAACTAATTAAACAGCCTAACTAAGCCAGGGACTGCTGCTGTGGAACTGAATCCAAAACCTAAAAGAAATAGCAGTAGCTATAGCCTGGAGCCTTAGCAGTGAATGAGTGATAGAGCAAAAACATCTGTCCCTTGGAAGAAGGTCAGAAAAGCCTGATAGTTCTCTTCCAAACAGAGAAAAACCTCTCCAGACTGGGAAATTAAACTGTTCTCATTGGACCCGTGCCCCCCAGTCCTTGACAAGCCAGCCAGGGCAGTGGCAGATGCTCACTCTGCTGCTGTGGCTCAGGCATATGGCTGTGCATGGGCTGCAGTGGCCCAGGCTTAGCACGGAGCCAGGGCGATGCTGTGCTGCCACAGGAGTGGTGGCTGGTGTGCCCCAGCCTGGCCCTGGCCCTTCCTGTGGTGTTGCTGGTCTATTAAATCATCTGCTGGCCTGACAGCTCCCCAGTGTCCTCATGGCTTTGCCTGCAAAGCTGGCTTAATTCCTGGTCTTGAAACAGGCTGGGAACACAGCATGCATGGGGATTTGCAGTTCTCAGCACGTTTATCAGGGAAAACCCTTTCCATGAAAGTTAGGGTCAGCCCACAGCCTCCCCCATCATATTATGCTTGCATAAGCCATCTTGTTCACCTGGGTTTCCTGATGTTGCACTGATGCCAGCTTTTTATCTGCTTTCCTCAGCACAGAGGGCATCCTGCCTTACCTTGGGGACTGTTTTTACTTGATTTGTACAAACCTGGTTGCCTGGGTCACCTTTGCCCTGCTGCTGCGTTTGGCTGAAGTAGGCCAGTAAGTCAAAAAAATTACTCCAGGGAGAAGCAGAAGGGCATCAAGAAGCCCATGCATGTGCATGTCCACAGGGAAGAAGGCTGGAAGCTCGTAATGTGGTGACACATGCAGGGATGCAGCACCAGACCACAGCAGCAACCACTGAGAGCACGAGCAGAGACCTCACCCCACCTGGATTTGCACCCAGAACTGTGCAGCCAAATCAGGTGGGAAAAAATTGCCTCAACAGGTGCCTTTGACAGAAAAATCTTTTTGTTTTTTTTCCACTGAGAGGTTCCCCTGACAAATCTGGAAGAACCCAGAGAGGATGAGTTGGGCGCAGTTCATGCTTAAAGGGAGCACTCATCTCTCCAGTGGTGGTGTCTTATTTCTCTCTGTGGGCATGGCTTCCAGGCAGAGCAATAAATCTTTCACATGGAAGTAATTGGCATGGACCTAAATTCACATCCCTTGCTACAACCCTCTCAGCTGCACACCAGCAGCTCCTATTGCTGCTCCCAGCCTGCTCATCTGAGCACAGTCTCTCCAGGCTGCTGACACCTGCCTGCCTTGAGCCTCACTTATTCCTGCTACTTTGGGATGAGGCAGAGAGGGAGAAGAGACTCTTCCTGTGGTTTATTTATCAGAGGAGGCCATTCTGCATGTCGCAGTGGCTGGACTGTGCTTGTCTCCAGGAGCAATTTGTGGTGTGTTTGTCCTGCAGATGCATGTGGAACAGCCCCAGCACAGCCCCACTGCTAAGGATCATAGAATTACAGAAGACAGAGTAGTTTGTGTTGGAAGGGACGTTGAAGATCACCTGGTTCACACCTAACCCCTCTGCCATGGACAGGGATCCCTTCCACTAGATCAGATTGCTCAGATCTCCATCCAACCTGGCCTTTAACACTCACAGGGATGGGGCACCCACAGCTTCTCTGGGCAACCTGTGATAGGGCCTCACCACCCTCACAGTAAAGAATTTTTTCATAATGTCTAGTCCAAACCTATTCTCTTTCAGCTTGATGATGGAAAGCAATTGAGTGCTGGGTGTGGCATCTGCATATTTATTCCAAAATAATCCACGACGTGACAGTTGTGGTGTTTTGGGCCCTTGGAGCTGGAATTTGTTCAGCTGCCTCTTCTCTTGACCTCCAGGCTGCCAGGATAACGGCTTCTCTCCTCTTATCTCAGCTGATGCTATCACTGTTCCTCCCATGCCAGCAGACACTTGTCATGTGGTAAAATCTCCCTCTGGGGGAAGCTGCTGAGCCAGCCTAGCTGCCAGCGAGCCTGGCATGATCCTTCGTTTCAAATCAGGGTGGAAAGGGGTCAGGAATAAATGCTTCTCTGCTTTTTAGAGTATCTTTCATCCAAAAAAAGCCAGTACGGTATCCTGCCCTTTGATCTGAATATGAGAGCTGGCAAGGGAAGATTACATCTTAAACCCCTCTTAGCACAAAGCACAACGCTGGACTTTGTAAAATCTGAATTGTTCCTACCTCCAGTGTGAGTTTGGGCAAGCCCCTCACCCTGGCACCACTCCAGAATTAGGGGACAAGGGCAGGTGGGTCCCTGTCAGTAGGGGTTTTCCTTCTTCCCAGTGTGAGTGGGGCAGACTGGTTCTATGAAAGCACCTTGGGAAGTTAGCCATTGGACTGGACACCCGAGCCATTTCCTCTTCTGCCACAGAAACAAGTCCCTGATGTGCCCACAAACCCCCCTCAGTTGTGCACTCCTCTGGTGGCACTGAGGATGCTTTTTTCTCACACACTGGTATTTTGCTGAGCTCAAATGTCCCTGGCAGAGGGAGCCTGAGCAGAATCATGCCTGAGGGACCCAGGGCTGCCTACAGAGCTAAGGAGGGAGGAGCAGTGGCTCGGCTTTCTGCTGATGAGATGAGTCATTTGGGCCCTTCCACTATCTTTGCCATCAAAAATAAGTTGGTAAGTAAGCCTTGTAATGCCCAGCTTAAAATACAACTCTGCAGTTTAAAAAGGAATCACAGAATATGCTGAGTTGGAATGGAAACACAAGGAAGTACAACTCTTAGCCCTGCACAGCACCATCCCTAAGAGTCACACCATGTGTCTGAGAGCACTGTCTAAACGCTTTGTGGGCTCTGGCAGGCTTGGTGCTGTGACCACTTCCCTGGGGAGCTGTTCCAATGCCCAAACACCCTCTGGGTGAGGAACCTTTTTCTAATATCCAACCTAAACCTCCCCTGACACAGCTTCAGGCCATTTCCTCAGGTCCCATCACTGTCAGCACAGAGCAGAGATCAGTGCCTGCCCCTCTCTTCCCCTCACAGGGAAGCTGTAATTGCAATGAGGTCTCCCCTCAGTCTCCTCCAGGCTGAACAGACAAAGTGACCTCAGCTACTCCTTATCCAGCTTCCCCCCCAGGCCCTTAACCATCTTCATTGTCCTGTTTTGGATGCTTTACAGAAGTTTAATATATTTTTTCATATTGCAGTGACCAAAACGTCACACATCATTCAAGGTGAGGTGAGGACAGGTTTGCTGGATATACTTCTTGCTACTGCTTCCCTGTGTGCCATAATTACTCTGTGTATATGTCCGTGACCAACAGGCAAATAATGAAAATGCAATGCAGGTTCCCTGAGCACAGTGTTTAAGGGAGGCATGGGGGGAAAGGTGGGTAGATTGACTCCTCATTACCTGGCTAGGGATCAATAAAGCCTCCTCAGATGTCGAGGCAATGCTCAAACATGCCCAACAGATGAACTGAGTGGCTTTTCTGTGCAATAGAATTTTGGAGAACAGCCAGTCACCTGGGCTCAATATCCCTCTTGTGATACACAGGTGGGATGCTGGGCCAGGGGCTTGCTCCAGCCTCTTGATTATCAAGGACATGGCATCCCAGAGGATTTGGGAGAAGCTCTGATAAAGGCTGTGCCTTGTGCTACCAACTCTCCTGGCCCTGCCCCAGCAGCTCAGCCAGGGGCTGTGCCAGCAGTCCAGGCTACAGCTGGTGGGAGCAGGACACAAGACATGGTCATCTTGTCCTGGATGCTGCCAGTTCTGCAGAGAAACTCCCTGGGGTTGGGTCTCTCTCCATACGTTTATATGTCCCATGCAAAGTGTGGATACTGCTCAGGTTTCTCCCCAGTTCATCGCTTTGGGGAGATGTTGGTGTCCTTACCTTGGTCCTGGATTTGTTTTTAATTTGACAGAGGGAAAAACGGTAAAAAAGAAAGAATGGGAGTGCATAGGAATGATCAGCTTTTCACAGCACATCTCCCTCAGCACAGGGCTGGAGGCAAACCCCACCAGCCTGAAGAGCTCAGGACCAGGGATCACCTCTAAGCTGCCCCTTTGAAACAAGACACTGTCATGGAGCAGCTGCCAGGGCCCTGGAACTGGGAATGGCAGTGCCCTGTGTGCCTCCCACCCACCTGTGCCCAGGCAGGGCTGTGGGGTGAGGAGAGGAAACGCTTTGGGAGATGCTTGGCTCCCCACCCAGCCGTGACTCACAGGGCACCTGCTCTGCCTGAGCCGCCGTAACCATTTCCACATACACGGCTATCTCACCCATTCCTTGGGCAGGTGTCCCCTTGGCAGGTCCCTGGTGATCCAGATCCCTGCTTGAAGAGCATCCTGCCTGGCATGGGACAGTGTCTTGTGCACCACTGTGATGTTCCTCCTAATGCCATGTGCCAGCCCTTGCACCAGAACTCTATGGGAATGGTCTGCCACCAGCAATGAGAGACAGCAGCACCTACATGGCACAGAAACAAGGCATGGGTGTTGCAGAGATACCTTTGGATTTGCCCTGAAAATTACCCCTCTGAGTTTTTGATCATCCTTTGATCTGTCCAGACAATCATGATGCTATTTTTGCCTCATCTGGACCTGTGCTGCCGTGTCATATGAAGCTTGTCACCGTGATAGCTCTCTTCCTTCCTAATCTTTCATCACTGATGCTGGTCATGTGCAAGAGAGTCACTCCTTTCCTGTGAGAGGAGAGTGCCATGCCAAGAGGATTACTTTCAGGCAATCCACAGGAGATTCATCTTGGCAGCCACAAGTTACTTTGTTTTACACTATGTTCCTTAAACCCACTGTTTTGTCTTTCTAGCACCACATGAAAGAGACTTCTGGGCTCCCTTTTAGTTTCCTCTGCTACTCTTCAGCAAATTTGGTGCCTAAAATCCTGTGGGAGTTTGCAGGAGCTGAGCTGGGCTTTGGAGAACAGCAGAGACCAGACAGTAGGAACTGCCACAAGAGCAATTTGAGCTTTCACAGAAGCTGCAGGCTCCAAGAAGATATGCCTAAGTGTCCATGGCTCCAGTTGCTGCTGCTGGTGGTCTCTGGACTGTCTGGCTGTGACCATCATCCCAGAAGCTGTGAGTGAAGCACCCCTGCATGGGACAGCTGAGCTCACCCTGCCATCATCTTGCCATCTGCAATTTTCATGGAGATCCACGATGTGGGATCTCTTGGGAGGTGGTTCTGGGGTTCAGTCTGGGGTTCACCTCAACCTCCTTGCCCCTTTAAGACCCCAGCTTACTCCCAGGCCTGTCCCTTTCACATGGTGGTAAGGAGCTGCTGGCATTTGTGCCATGCTGAGCCAGCACCTCCAGCGTGGCTGCTGGAGCCCGCGGTGCTGGGAGAATCTCTGTCGCTGGGACAGAAAGGGCTCCCTGCCTTTGTGCTTGGCAGGAGGATGAGTGAAGCTTTGGGCTTTTTTCCAACAAACCAGAAGTGCCACAGTCCCCTGATACAAAAAGTTTCTCTGGAATAAACATGCTGTGCTGGTGGGAACCTGTTGTTGAAAGCTGACAGGTTCACCCTGTGTGCCATCGGGGACACTTTTCTGCTGTGGCTGGTGCCACCCTGTGCCACCTCCTGGGCCAGATGAACAGAAATGAGCCCATGTATGTTCCCCCATCTAACCCGGGTCAGACATGCCCAAATGGGTGATTATCCTCAGTTTAATGATGATGGAGCTACAGGGTGGAACTGCCCCCCTGGGGGAGAGCACCTTATGCCTGCAAAATAGTAAATGCTCTGCTTGAGAAACCCTTGGGTTTCCAAAGAGATTATAGCAGTGAGAAACACCCCTTCCTAAAGAATTCAGCGGTCAATAGCCCTTGAGTGGGAGAGAATTTAATCTGAATCAGATACCTGAGAGATTTCCAGAAAGAAAAGGAGTGGAAAAGGCTGCTGTGAGTGGAATTTCCACCCAGTGCAGGCAGCCCAAGGACCCGGGGCACAAAAAAGCTCCGGGGGAGTTTGCAGCAAAGCAGTGGGAATAAAGCAGCTGCTTTGCAGGGAGCTGTGCCCCTGGCTCTCCTGGCAAAAGGCCTCATGGAGGGTGGGTGTCAGGCCTTTTATCTGCACTACCTTTGTAGTGATAAGGCTCTGGTTCTTGAGAATAACAGAGATCAAGTGTGGAAATCAAACGAGGGCTTTAAAAACAGGGCTTTATTTCAAGCTGAAGGAAATAAAATGGCCACCCTGCCATCCTGAGGGAGCTTTAGCAGCTGTAAAACAGGCAGCTCCAGCTCTCCACTTTCACACAGCAAAGCAAAATCCCTATTTGATTTATGTGCATTAAGGGGGCAGAAGAGCCCTGTGTGAATTTGAAAACTCATAAGGAGAAAAAAAATGGAGAAATCCTATGTTAGGTTTAGAATAAACAATGCTTAGCTGTGTTTTGCAGTTTGTGTTTTTCTCAGGCATAACCATCAGCAGATTCATCAGACTGAATCATTACAGAGCTGTGCTTAAGCCTGCTGCTTTATTCTTTATTGCCATCAGAAGTTAAACAGAAACAACTGTTTCTCTTTACCCTTCTTTTTAATTTTCTCATCCTTTTTTTAATGTGTATAACAGAATTGCAGAGTCACAGGATAATTTCAGGGAGGAGGAACCCAAGCCATGGCCAGCTCCAAAGCTAGAGCAGGTCCTCAGGACTCCAGTTACGAGTTTTTCCAGGGATGGAGATCCAAGCTCCTCACTGGACAACCTGTGCCAGTGTTTGACCAACCTCAAATGTGGTCAATTTTGACCTTTCCTTTTAATGAACCAGATTTTCCCTTGTCACGATGTGTGACCATTGCCTTGGTTCTTTCAGTGTGCATCTCTGGGAAGAGCCTGCCTCCCTCTTCCCTGTAATTCCCTTTATGCAATGGACAACAGCACTAGATTCCTCCATTAGGACTCCCCCCTACCACAGTCCCCTAGATGCAGCTCCATGAGAATGAGCTGAAGGGAATTCTCATTTCCCTCGATGTCCTGCATACTCTCTTGCTGATGTGGCCCCATGGGTGGCCAGCCCTCACCCCCCTCCTTTAGCAGAGCTCTAAACAAGAAATGATGTGTTAGTCGCAGAGTTTGGAGGGAAAATACCATCACTGAGAGAGTTCATTAAATATTTGACTTCTCAAGAAGCCTGTATTTGCTTAGAATAAAACTAAGAGCATGACTTGAGAAATGAGGAAGAAGGAAGGGGATATAATCTTGCAAAGATATTCAGCCTCAGAAAAAAGTATGGACAAATATGCATTGGAAGTGTTAAATAAGTTCAGTCCCATTCAAGTCAAGGATTTCCTAAGGCTTAAGTGGAAAAAACTAGCCAATCCACTGTGATGGGCAGTGTTAGACCTTTATGCTTTTGCCCAGAGTTCAGGTTCCTACCCCATGGATCAGCAGAGGAGCCAGCCTGGGAAGTGGTGATGCTCACCAGCATCCTGAGAGGGATAGCTCTGGAAGGAGGTGGAGGGCAGGAGGTGGAGAGAGACATGGTGCTGCTGGGACAGTGGTCTCTTGGAGAGCTTCCCCCATGCTTAGCCCCTCATTTCGGGAGATAAAAGCCCCGTTGTGCAAAGCACATCTGAAGCACTCTCTCCTTCAAATTTCTGCACTGCTTGCCCTCACCTTCACACCTCTGACACTGCTGGAAACCTGGCTGGGCTAAGGCAGCCATGGCTTGTGCTGGCTGGGGATGGGAGGCTACAGCCTTTACAGTAGTTGGTGCATTTCCCAATCAGTTAGTTAAAAACCTTAACCCTTTTTTGCCCTTTGCTTCTTCCTCAACACACAACAAACTCATGCCCACTGATGTGGCCTCTTGCTGGTGGCTGATGTCCCATGCATTCTGCTCTCCCATCACAGCTTGGACCAAAACTGCAGAGAAGGATTCACAGAAAGTTGGCCACATTTTGAGGCCTGCTTGGTTACATAAAAATAGGAGTGTGGGAAAACATGCACCTCATATTCCACCTTCCTGTGCTCATGGGATCCCTCATGTCACCCCAAAGCAGGCAGATGCTCACTAAGTCACTGGGGTGCCTTCTGACCACAGGTGCTCCCTCACCTAGAGGGGGAATGTGGCTGCTTTGATGTCATGTGCTGTTCGAGGCACATCGTGACTCATGCCTGACTGCCCTCTAGTAAAGACATCAGCATTCCCTGGGAGGGTAATTCACTGCTGACCCTCCTATTCCCATGCCTTACTCTCAGGGTGCCAGACAGATTTCCAGCATTATTTGCAGGCTGCTGGTTTGAGGTGGATGCTGCTAAGAGAGTTCCTGGATGTACCTGTGTCATTGCCAAACTGCACATGGTTGCCATAGAGATGTAGGACACGTAGATCTGACTGATAATCATCTTTTTCCCCCACCCTTTCTTTCTTTTTGTATTAAGTAAAGGAAACTGCATAGCTAGACATGCCTCCGAGGAGCTGCATTGAGAAATCTTGGCAGTCAAGTGATGGTTTCAGATACTGAAGCTGCAAGCAGCCATGTGTTTACTGGCAGACAAGGGTAATGCTCAGGGAGCAGATCTGCTCCAGAATGGGTGATGGACAGAAAATGGAGAAGGCTTCAGCTCTGCTTATATTGCTGCACAAGGGGAAAGTGAGCTCAGACCCTGGTTTTTGTTATGCACCGTCTCTCCACTCCCAAAATATATGATCTCATAACAGCAGAAATATCCTTTCCTAATTAATAATCTATCTGTGTCCACAAAACACTGCCAGCTATTTCTGCCAGCAAATACTGTTTACGCTTTACAGCATGCTAGGATGTGATCTTTGTCTGTATACACTTGATTTGCTCCTGTAGATCCTGGATAAAAACAATATAAGGTCTCATTCACTCCAGAATTACCAAATGCTTGCTTCCTGGCACGTGCCACAGTGCTACTGATTTTTAGCAATCTTGCTGGTGTAAGTCTTGTTGCAGTTGTGTTTTTAACCTGCCGTCTCCTTTTGCTTTGGAAGAACAAGATCAAGGCACAAATAATCACACAGCAAAAAATACCTGTTCAGACATTTTATTAAAGACCATAACAGAAGCATTTAAGGAAGTGTTGAAGTGTTAGGAATTTAAAGAAATGGGGCTTCCCACCAGAGCTAGAATTACCTCCTCCTTTGGCTGCACAATGTCCTCCTAAAATGGAGCCTCCACCAAATCTTGTGGTTGCTGCAACGTGATCCCAGCCAAAACATCCAAGATAAGGAAAGCCTTTGCCTTTTTGGAGACTTTGCTTTTTCTTACAGAAGCCCAGAAGCCACCTTGGTGAGTCCCTCATGTAAACACTGCCATTAATGATAGAGGAAATGAGTGCAGCAGCAGCATGGGACAGCCTTGCACAAGCAGGCCTAAATATAAACCAGGCATGAAAGGTAAAGTCTCCAGCAAATAAAATTGCCGTAGCTTGGGGCCCCAGCCAGCTCCTGTTTGTGTTAGGGGGCGTTGGCTATCCTGGCTTCCTCTCAAATCAAATGAATTCAGCACATGGCTGAAACATTGGGGTTTTTTTTCTGATTTAAGAGCATTCTTGAAACAGTCCCTGTTCAGTGGTGTTTCTAAAGTGCTGTGGCATTGGAAGATGAGCAGTATGGATATTCCTTGTGCTCAGCAGCGAGGAATCTCTCCCCCCCTGCACAGGAGTCAGGACATTTCCTGCAGCAGCCTGCTGCCTGCCAGCTGGTGGGATGCTCGTGGGTGAACACCACACATACACCAGTGTGCTGTGCCCCATCAGAGGGCACACACTCAGGTTAATTACCTCCCTGAGAGCCAGACTTCCAGAGCACATAATTCAACTCCAATTACATTGCTCATCAACAGGTAATCAGCTGGTCCACTGAATTTGCTAAGAGTCATAGTTGGTGCTTTCCTGTGCCTGTGTTTTGTTCATTGACAAGTTCCAGAATTTAAGGTTAAGGCAGGAAGCAATGATCCGTCCATCCTGCATGCCAAAGCCTGCCTTCGAACTCCAGCCTCATAGTATTCATAGTATCTTTAAATGACTTTGTATTGAAGAGTTCAACTACACACCATGTGTGAGATTGCTCTGGCACATCCCTTTTCTGACACTCCTCCAGAAGGAGATATGCCTTCACAGACAGATTTTTGGGAAACCCAGCTGCTGGTCTGGCACAAGATGTGCATTTTTGCAATACAAATGTGTGCAGTGATGATGCTTGAGCTTTCTTGCGTGGCACTTGAAGGGTGTAAACCAACTTGAATTTATACTTGAAGGGTATAAACCAGCAGCAGCAACAGATGGATCTAATTCTGGAGATGCTGTGGGCCTCTGAGGATGTGCTGGTGCTCTCACCTGCTGCTGGTGACTGCAGGAGATGCCTCACACCTTGTGAGACACAGGGAAATGTCCAGACTCTTTAAAAAAATACCCCAACATTAAAACAATGCATCAGCTTGCATCCTGAGCTCCAGAGGGTGTGCAGGACCTTTAGCACTGGTTTCAGTGAGAGAAATATCACCCTGCAGGGTGGGGGTTTGCAGAAAGCAGTGTGGCTTGCCCACACACACAGGCAGAGTTTCAAAGGCGATGGAGATCAAAGGAAAAGGCTTCAGACAAAGCCACAGCACAGAGTACTAGGCATGTTAAAAATTTAGAAACAACCAAAATTAAGAAGTGTCAAAGGCAGGCACTGAAGGATTCTATGGGGCATTTGCCGTGAGTGCATCCCAAGGCAGGAGACAGGCACCAATGCAGGGCAAAGGGCTCTCGCTGCCTGGCTGCCCCTGCTGGCTCACCAAGGGAGGTGTCAGACTATCCTCCATCTCTGGAGGGCCTGGAAGCATGACATGTTCAGACCTGAGTGTCTTTGGCAATGAAAACCTCTGTTTTTCCTGGTTGTGAATGCAGAGCCTTTGGCAAGCTGTGAGTGCACAGATTATGGCTAGCTGCCACTCATTCTGTGCACGAGTGACCTGAACCTGAGTATGCTGAGTGCACCTCCTGTACAAATTTTAATCCAGATAGTTAAAAATTGTTAATAAATATTATTAGGTGGATGGATTTTTTCTTTGCAAATAAAGGATTTTTAATCAAACTTTGGTTACCATGTGCCATGGATCTTCCTTAAACAGAAAGTAATGAACTTCAACATGAATAGTGTTCTTGGGTGACTAATGGGATATTGGAAAATTCACTTGGTGTTTTTTAGGGATGAGTAAGAGACGGTGTAAAGAGACAGCCTGTCAGAAAAGTGCTTGTAATCCTTCAGCGCTGGCTACATGAAGAGATGAAAATGGGAACCTGAAATGGAGCTCCTTTATAAACCCATCTCACAATATTAAGGCATAAATTTTAGAGCTAGCCCACATAATAGCTTTCAGTTTCAAGTCACAGGTAAGATCCATTTTTAATGGTACTATTTTTGCTGTGGTGCTTCTGACAAATGGTCAGAGAAATGTCAGTCTTGGCAGTCCATAAAATTAGCAACATCTCCCTAATACAGCTAAAGACAGGAGCCACTTTCTGAACCTGTAGGGGCAGAGTAGCCTTGAGTGTGCAGCACAGCTCAGGCTCCTCAGTGCTGCAGGGATGGCTCTCTGGGGCAAAACAGAGCCTCTCCAGGTCCTTGTGTCACAGTTCTTGCTTTTGCCAGGTGTGGGCATCCACAGCTCCCCTGGGCAACCTGTACCAGTGTCTCACCGCTCCCACAGTAAAGCATCTCTTCCTCATGTCCATTCTAAACTTACCCTCTCTCAGTTTAAAACTGTTACCCCTAGTCCTATCCATGGTAAAAAGCTTCTCTCCATTATTCTTATAAATACACTTCTAGTACTGAAAGGCCACAGTTAGGACTCTCCAGAGCCTTCCCTTCTCCAGGCTGACAACCCCAACTCTCTCAGCCTTTCTTTGGCAATTCCATCCTTCTGATCATTTTTGTGTCCCTACTCTGCGACCACTCAAATAGGTCCATGTATTTCTTGTACTGGGGGTGCTCTCTGGGCTGCAATCACACATTGCTGGGTCATGTCCAGTTTGGACCCACCAATATTCTCAAGCCCTCTGCGGGGCTGCTCTTAATGCATTCATCTCTGTTGATACCAGAGGCTGTCCCGACACAGGTGCAGCACCTTGCACTTGGTCCTGTTGAACCTCATGGGAGTCCCAACATAACAACTCCACAGCTCAGCCTGGTGGTCTGCAAACTCACTGAGGGTGCACTCAATCCCACTGTCTATGTCACTGGTGAAGACACTAGATAGCATTGGCCCTAGTATTAACCCTTGAGGGATGCTTCTCTTTACTGGTTTCCCTCTGGATATAACTGTGGCTTATTGGACAGAGCAATCCAGCCAATTCCTTAAACACCTAACAGTCCATACAGTACCTTTCTTACCTAATGTCAAGAATGATGTCAAGGATTGCATCAAAGGCCTTAGAGAAGTCCAGGTAGAGACCCTGCCCTGAGCTGATGGAATGGGAATGTGCCATGAGCAGTGGGTTGAGCCCAGGGGACCAGTGTACTGTGCATTACCATGCCAGGCACAGGATCAACTCCCAGGAAAGAGAACCAGGCTGGAAGTGATGGAGGGAAATGCTTACTTAGTACCTAACCTTGACAGGCCTTCTAGTTTAGGAGTTCCTTAAGGTATGTGCCTACACCCACACTTACACATGTAAGTACTTATATAGATTTCAAATTCAAACTTAAAGTGCAAATGGTTTTAAAAGTATTAAAGGATTTAAAGGTTCCTACTAGGAGAGAAACTGGTGTGCAAGAAGAAAGAACATAAAGTTTTGCTCTGGCTGGGAGACCAAAAATGCAAAAGAGCTGGTGTAGGGAAGCCTGGAGTAATCTTTTTGTCCATTTCCAGACTTTGTTACTGCACTCAAATTGTGGTCAGTGTCTGTGAAATGGGGACAGTCAGCCCCTTTCTCACCGTGGGCCCTAATGTTCTCTGCTCACAGGCTGCCTCACTGCACAGCACAATGGCAATCCTGCCATCCTCTCACTACCCAAATAAAAATAACATGAAATATCGGCAAATTTAACTTGGGTCGGTGGGTACTGATTGGCAGTGAATGGAAGGGCAGCAATTTCAGAGAGGGCTGGCATCAGGTAATACAGCTGAGAGCTGATGCTTCAGGAAGTATTCACTACAAAATGTGGGTTTTTTTCTTCTCTTTTCTTTTTCTCTGCATCTTTTTTATTGATCTGTGAGAGGAGAGCTCTGCAGATGCAATATCTGAGAGCTGGTGATATCCTCATGCTTTTGTCTGCAGCTCTTTTCTCTGTAATTGTTTCTGGCTTCCTCTGTACTGTACCTTGGGCTTTTCTTGGAAGCCCTTTTAGCCATCTGAAATTAAAGGTTCTTCTTCATCAGCCCCTTACCTGAGCTTCTTGCTTCCACTATTAACCAGCAATTTTCTTAGCACCCTGAATCAATTCAGTTTTCCATCAGAGGTCAGGTGTTTCAGCTGAAAAAAGGCACTGGTGAGGAGGCTGTCACCTCTTCTTTTGTCCCCAGCCTTCCTCCTTCTCCTCACCCAGCACACAGAGGAGACTGGCTCAGTTTCCACGTCCTCCTTCAACCCCAGGAGCTGGAATGATGTTGCAGACTGCACTTCCCTCTTCTCAGTGGTGAAACAGTCCAGCTCCCCTTATATATCCATTTTTCTGGGGGATGGGTGGGTGTTTCCATACCAGTACCTGTGTGCTCAAAGCTGATAGAGGGCAAAGCCTGGCCCTGCTCCTCACACCTTGTCCCTGCTCTGTGTCCGTCGGTGTGCCCCAGTGACAGATGGCTGCTCAGTTTGCAGCAGTGCTCCAGCCTGGAGGCGCCGGCATTTCCCAGGCACAGTGCTAACTGGATACAGAGATCAGCTCTGGCTCGTCTCCACGTTTAAATGAACTTCCCCTAATTAGGGAAATTGCCTGTGCTTACACTTCAGACAGATCCTCCCTGGAATTGTATTCAGAAACTCCTCGTGCACTGTTGCTCACAAGCCCAGCGTGGATTATCCCAAGCCCTTGGCCAGTCCCACCTCTGCTGTGGTGGCCACATCACTGCCCAGAGTTTATGTCCTTTCACCCCCTCTTTGCTCACTTTCCTCACTTCTCACCTCCTCTTTATCTGGAGATGTGCAGGTTTTTCTTCCTCCATCTCTCAGTGGTTACCCTACCACCACCAAAGCCGTAACCCCACACCTAAATTTTATTATCCACCAACCCCGCTCAAATCCCTACAAGGCCAGCTCATGGAACTTCTCCTTCATCCCTTTGCTAAATATGTACAATTTTTAGGAGACCTTAAGGAAGGACAGCTTTAGGAGTCTCTCCTAAAGTGTGTTTGTACTATATTGCCACATTTTTTACTCAAAACAGACTTTTGGTATATGGCGAAGACAGTGCTGCGAGACAAATTAAGTCTGGGGAAAAAAAGAAAGAAAACCAAACAAATTAAGCTTGTTAAGCTTTATAGAAAACCACTGCAAGGCTGAAGCAAGACTTAAAAGCTGGGGTTTTCAAAAGGCCCTGAGGGAAGCAGCCCTGGGACTGACACTGAATTTAATTTGCTCTATGCTGAAGGAGGCAGCTTTGGAGAAATGCCCATATGCATACTGATTCCTCCAACAGACACTTTACCAGGTTTAGCAAAAATTAGGAGAAGAGCAGCCAGGGAATCCTCATTATGAATAGAGAGTAGAATCCAGAGAAAGGGTCCCTCTGCCTTAGTGAGGATTTCACAGGGCACCACAGCTTTTCTCTTAACATAGATGTTACTTTTTCTCAGGAGATGTAATGGGAATTTATCAGTGTACACAGGCAAGAGAAAACATTTTCAAACTAGAGAAAAAACATCCCACGCCTCTGCAAATTGCAGATGAAACCTGTGTAAGAACAGGAAATTAATTTTCTATTAATAATCCTTAAGGTTAACAAATTCACAAGAGTCAGACAGGGAGAACAGTGCCCAGCTCTGACACCTGCCCTCCAAAACACTTTTTATTTTACGTCATTTTTTAATTGAATGGATTTCATTTTCTGTTCTTTGTATTGCAGGCAATGCTTTGGATGGCATAAAAAGGCTCTGAGCCAGAATGAGCTAGAATTGAAAGAGATCTGGGGGAAAAGTGGAGCTTGCCTGGTTTGAGGATATTTCTTTTCAATGTGGAAAGAGACAAACCAAAAAGGCGGAATTCCCTATGAAGGAAAAGACACCAAAACCTAATTCAAGTCCTGGCTTCAAAGCCTGGCTCCTTATCTAAATGGCAGGACTTGTCATCACGAGTACAGTCACACAGAGAGAAACAGAATAATAAGAGTGAAAATTGATTTAGTGCTTTTAATACAATCTAATTTATTTAATCTTGAATTCCAGCATCTGGAGCTTTTGTTAAGGACCAAGATGCTGCAGTTGTGCAGCTTTAGCAGCATTGCAACTTTTCATTGCACCTTCTTTTTCCTCTCTTCTATGTGTAGGAAGAAACTGCAAGTATTAATGATCAGGCTTCAGAGAACTTGTAAAAGATGTCCAATTTCTGTGGTTTTAAAGCCTTAGAGTTTACAAGCAGGATGAAGATTTTGGGGGTAACCAGATGAGTATCTGGGACTGGTCAGCAAGAGGCATGCACCATAACCAAAAATAAAAATAAAGAAATTGCCGCATACATTATTTATTTTGTTTTGTTTTTCGAATAGCAGGATTGAATGTCAACTTCATAATGAGAAGGAAATGGACAGATACTGACAGTTGGATATCCTGCCTTTACTTGGATTTGTCCTGAAAGTGGGATGATATTGAATGTGTTGGGTGAGACTCTTAAACCTAGCAATAAGGTTTGGCCTCCATTCAGGAAGAAAGGGAGTATGGCATCTGTCCAGCCTCAGGCAGATCTTTGTGACTCCCCTGATACCCAGATAGTGCTTTGGGTGCTGCGTATCAGCCATAGAACTTCTCTGGGTAGTGATGCCTCTCTGCAACCAGGCAGGGCTTTGAGCTGCCACACAAGGTCTTTGTTTTCCCCTCGAGTACTTTTTGAGTCCTGTGTTTGCTTTGTGATTGGAACTTCGGTTGGTGGCAGGACTTAATTTCTCTCTAAATTTGCCTGGGAACTAATCCAGCTCTTCCAAGCGCCAGCTATTTGCAAAGAAATAACGACGTCCTGGGCTGGAGTGACTCTGGGGCCAGCGATTTAGGTGGGCAGCCCTCCCTCCCTCCTGGCTGGCAGGGCACACAGTGAGCACAGCTTTATAATGTCAATACCCTGGGTGCACTTCCCAAACCCACTGAGCAAACATGTGCCCAGAGCATGCTGCAGGTAGGCTGGCTTGCCAAGGGCTGCTGCCTCCTTCCGTAGCGGTGTTTAGCGAGTCCATGGTTTTGTTTAAACAGGAAAACACATTAAGAGGCACTTCATCCTTGAGTGTTCCTGTCTCTGCTGCCTGCATTCCTGGCTGGGGTGTTTAATACACATTAAGTGCAATGTGCTCGTGGGACCCTCTGATTAAAATACCAGCAGGCCAAGAGCACTGGAGGAATCAGCCTGACTCCTTAACTGAGAAAAGTCCAGTTATATTCAGTTTATTTATCAGTGTTTCCTTTTCCTTAGGTTTCATGTCCTCTCTCTGATGGTCTGTATGCTTCCCATAGAGTTCCCAGTGGCCACAGCAATAGGACCTGAGGTAAAATCCACAGTCAGAATTTTCAAGCACGACCACTGGTCCTGAGGTTGGGTTTCTTTAACTTGCACCATATGAAAGTTCCCTTCAGCCTCTGATGAACATCTATGTTTCTTATGCCACCAGGATTAGCTCCCAGTGACTGAGCCAGAGCTCTCCCTGTGCCTGTTTTTCTGTGCTAACTGTGGATAGACACAGGATGGCTTACAGAAGAGGGATGGTCTGCATGAGGTGAACTTCTGCTGAGGTTGCTCTATTTTCAGATTCTCGGGTTGAAGGGGTCAAGGTGTTTGGCCTCTGTGACAGAGCTCAGCAACAAATCTGATGCCATAAAGTGTGAATTGAGCAAAGACACTAATCATCCAGCAAGGCCCTCCTCCACTACATCTGTAGTGCAAAATCTAGTTCTCTTCTCTTCTGCTCAATGGGGTAATATGGATTTACAGCAGTGCAAGTCTTGCCCAAATGTGAAAATTTACAGATGCATTTGTTCCAGAAGAATTGCACCTAAACCAGTCCTTGACTATTACTCCAAAACCAAACCCAAAATTATATTCCCTCCATGATATCATGAAAGGGATACTTTGGCTGAATGCAAGGTGTCATCTTGCTGAATCTGGGACACCAAACAGCAGATCCAGGGTCCCACAAGCATTTTGGACTGCAGAGGTGACAACAGAGCTTTCTGTGACCTGACAAGCATGTCCTGGGAAGGGGCTCTGTCTTACTTCACTTTCATCTCCAGAAGACCTCCTGCCATGAGCCCAGTGATCCCTGATAGCCTTGGACTCACTTTGCACTAAGCAAAACCCTTCCAAGAGCTCCCACTGTGACAGGCAGGGAGAAGGTCTCACCCAACACCCTCTGAGTTTAGCACTGGGGACGAGACACAGATCTTATCTGTAAAAAATTTTAAAAGAATAAATAAGTCATGAAAACACAGCCACTGATTCTTTTTAACATTTTTTCTCTCTTCCCATGAATTGGGACAATTTTCTCAAACAATAAGGTTTTCCCACCTCCATCTGATAATCTTTCACTCAGACCAAGACACTTCTCACCTACAATCATTTTTTTCCTCTTGCAATCAAACAAATCCCTGCAGTACAAAAGGGAGGTTATTTTACCTCCTTCTCAGTCAATAGGGTTGATGAAGTGGGTTTGTACAGTATGCACTACAACAAACACTGAGGTTTACAACTACTTTTGTTGGTCCTTTAGCTTCCCCCCAGCAGGCTGGGTTGCAGTAGCCAGCCCTCCTGCTGAACCAGTCCAAGGCTGACCTGGTTCTTGTGGGACATCAGGAGCACAGCAGTTTAAGAGACTTGCCAGAAACCTAAAACTTCTCCCAAATGATTGCAACACACAAGGTGTATTGAATTAAAATCAGGGGAGAAGAGGGAACTGACCTGGAGGTACACATGCCAATATTTATACCAAAATAAACAGCTGGAGTAACTTAACAGAGCTTTTCCTGGAGCAGGTGTAGAACAATTTGCTGGGTAAATTTCCAAGAGGACATAAAGCTGCCCAAAAAACCCCATTTTTACATATTTTTGGGAGATATATAGGGAAATGCTTGCGAAATAAGGCAAGCTCTATTTGCTTGTCGTGAAAAGATAAATATTTTAGAGTTTGTGACTCTGGTTGACAGCACCTCACCTGAAAGAGTGCCCAGAGGCCCATTTGCCAACAATCAAGTTACAGGATTATGAGGCCCAACCCATGAGAAAACCAAGCAAGGAAGTCAATATTGTCCGGCACCTCTCTGTGTGTCCACACAGCCCAGGCAGTGCTCTGGCACTGCACAAACACTGCTGAAGCCGTGGTTACAGAGCAAAGTACCCCACAAAGAACCAGTACCTGGAGAACCAGCTAGCCAAGGAAATGGAGGCTGCTTTAACAAGAAACCTGATGTTTGTGGTGTACCCAAAGGAAAGCCAGGAGGAGATGTCACTACCCACTGCAAATTCCTGAGAGGGTAGGGAAGGCACTTACCTTTATTTAAGGCAAATTCTGGCATCAGAAAAGAAAAAAAAAGTTATACCTGGCTCCACAACAGCTCAGGTTAGAAGGGAATATCTCTCATTACAGAAGTGATGTCTTGTAAAGTCCCTGAGCTCCCCAGGGCAGTCGTGGAGGCTGGAAACCCTTTGGTGAGCTGCAGCCCAGAGCTGTTTGTACGGAGCAATCACTGACAGACAGGGGCTGGAGGGTTATCCCAGCAGTGCTCCCTCCAACGAGGAAATTGTGGAGCAGAGCAGCATCTGCTTACTGCACTGAACAACCAGTCATGGGGTTGGCAGTCTGCAGGGATCCCCGGGATAAGCTGCTGGCTGAAACCACATCCTGGACACGGATGATGCCTACAACATCCATCAGACAATAACATCAATTGATCTCCTTTCACAGAGGGGGAGAAACCCAGAAGAATTAGGCCTGGGAATTTCAAATTTCACTCTCTACCCTCGGAAGAAATGAGTCTCATGGGTGAAAATAATGCAGCACAGCCAGGGCTGGGCCGTTGGCAGCACTGGAAGCCATGCTGGTCTCATTAGCAAGGAGGAGCAAGTGGGGACAAAGCCCGGAAGAAGCAGCCACCAGACACCTTGGATCTGGGAAGCCCTAGAGAGTCATGCAGCCCCTGAAATTGTCGAGGGTGTGAGTAGAGAAATGCCAGCAGGGATGTAGCAAGGACCCAGAGACCTCAAAGACCAGCCTAAAGCCCTGGCTGGGGCTGGTGGCCACCTCCAGGCCAGTAGACTCCCAGGGAGAGGAGTTTCCTGCCCAACCAGAAGATTTTTCCTCCAACTTTCCTCAGTTTAAATCTGGTTTTATATTGACAACTGGTCTAAAGGTCTGGT
Source organism: Catharus ustulatus (assembly GCF_009819885.2). Classification (NCBI taxonomy): domain Eukaryota; kingdom Metazoa; phylum Chordata; class Aves; order Passeriformes; family Turdidae; genus Catharus; species Catharus ustulatus. Next base: position 52,255,285 of record NC_046222.1, on the reverse strand, counting down.
AGCCAGCTCACCCCGGCCCTAGGATTTCTGGTGCCCCAGATCCAGCTGTTGGAGAAGACTGCAATGACCCCATTTATTCCCTGGTTAGCAGCAGCAGAAATAGCAAGTCCATGTCAATTCAGCTGTATCCATCTCTGCTGATAATTTTTGTCTCTGGACAAATGTAAATATGCATTTGTCCTTCCCACTAATGAGGGGTTTCTCAGAGCTGGAATAGCCTCACTGAATTCCACGGTGTTATTGCTGGGTTAGAAAGAAAAAAGTCCCCGAGAGGTTGGCCATGGCAGGGTTTTCCACACCCTCCACCTGGTTTGCATGACAGGAGTTGCTTGGTTTTTGACTATATGTCGGTGCTGGGGTTTGCTCTGACCTTTGAGGCTGCTGTAGTCTCGGAGTACGGCAGCACCTGCAGGGAGATAGGCAGGTCTGCTGGAAAAGAGCCTGCCAGGGCTGCAGGAGCTCATCTGACACAGCCCACCAGGCTCTGCCCTGCTGGAAGGAGCCTCCAGGGACAACCAGGGCATCCTCCAAGCACAATGTGCTGCACACCAGGGCCTGAGCTAGGCTGGGTAGCACCTTCCACGGTGTGCCAGCAGAATGCGATTCATGTGTTCATGAAGTGGTACCAGACACATTATTTACACCCACAGTGATTATGTGCCACTAGATACATTTACTTATAAAGTGATGTGTTGGGTTTTCATGGCTACAGAGGAGGGCTATGGGGCTTCTCTGAGAAGATGCCCCCTGTCTAACAGAGCCAATGACAGTGGGCTCCAAGATAGACCTGCTGCTGGCCAGAGCCAAGCCTGCCAGCAAGAGTGGCAGTGCCTCTGGGATAACAGGTCAAAGAAGTGGTGGAAAAACGCTGTACAGCAGCAAGTCAGCCCGACAGGAGTGAGAACATGTGAGAGGAGCAGCCCTGCAGACACCAAGGTCGATGAAGAAGGAGGGGGAGGAGGTACTCTGGGAGCTGGAGCAGAGATTCCCCTGCAGCCCATGGCACTCTCTGGGGGAGCAGATATCCATCTGCAACCCACAGAGGACCCCAAACCACAGCAGGTGCAAGCCCACAGGAGACTGTGACCCTGTGGAAAGCCCATGCTGGAGCAGGTTCCCAGCAGGACCTGTGGCCTCAGGGAGAGAGGAGCTCACACTGGAGCAACTTTGTTGGCAGGAGCTGTGACCCCACTGGGGATCCATGCTGGAGCAGCTCTTCGTGAAGGATTGCACCTATGCTGGAGCAGTTTGTGAAGAATTGCAGCTTGTGGGAAGGACATTGAAGAAGTTTATGGAGGACTGTCTCCTTTGGGAGACCCCACACTGGAGGAGGAAGGAGTGGCAGAAACCAGGTATGGTGAACTGAGTCCCTATTCCCTGTCCCTCTGTATTGCGGGAAGGAGGTAGAGAATTTGTGAGAGAAGTTGAACCTGGGAAGCAGCAATGTGTGGGGAGAAGGTGTTTTTAAGATTTGGATTTATTTCTCATTATCCTATTTTGATTTGATTGGTAATGAATTTAACTAATTTCCCCAAGTCAAGCCTGTTCACCCACGACAGTAATTAGTGAGTGATCTCTCCCTACCCTTACCTCAGCCCACAAACCTTTCATTACATTTTCTCTTCCCTGCCCAACTGAGGAGGGAAATGACACAATGGCTTTGGTGGACACCTGGCATCCAACCAGGGTCAACCCACCACAACCAAATAAAAAAATGTGTTTTCTTTTAAATTAACTCAGAACCATTCGGAAAATGGGTGAGGTGAGGGCAGCTAATAAGCACATTCATCAAAAGGGAGCAAGAGTCTTTCCAGACATTCATTTATACAAACTAAGAGGAGGATGACAAAAGAGAAAATAACTGATAAAACACTGAGGAATTAAGTTAATTGGTACTAAATAATAAGTGAGATCTGATTTTTTTTTCAACAATCAACTTACTTCTAGCTAAGAAACATGGCCTGGCTTCCAAGACACAATGAAGTAGATTATCAGGATTTGAGGGATTCAGTTTCTGGAGCTTCTGAGCCTGGAGTCAGATTTTTCAGGTCTCTGATGCCACAGTGAGGAGTTACTTTACAGAAAGAGCTGTACAAAACAAAACATTTCAAGGAGAGTGTACAAAACAAAACATTTCAAGGACAGTGAGGTTATAAGGGGCTTGGCTTGCTCAGTCAGGGCTGACGGACATTGCGAAAGACCTCACCACCAGTTTATTATCAGTGGGATTGCAGCAGTCCGAGGCACTGTGTCAAAGGCATGGGGAGAACCTGGAGGTTTTGAAATCTGAGCAGACCAACACAGAGCACAGAGGTGAAGAGACTTGCTCAGGGTCAGAGTGCAGGCTAGAAGGGCAATTAGCTCAGATCCCCTTGGCACTGTATGTTCTCAGTGCACCTACAGTTAGGCAGCAGTGCCTTAGGGCTCTTACCTGCTGCATGCATTTTGGCCTGGTTGCTGCAGACTTAAGCTGTGCATTCGATCAGCATCACACTTCCCTCTGGTACCCAAGCGGGAGGTTCTTCCTTTCACTTCTTCTTTCTCCAGCTGCACACAGCCTTGGGGCAAACGGCCAAGAATGGCAAGTTCTTCTTTGCAGCTTCCTCAGCTGAGTTAGGCAAGAGATGAAATGGTTCATGCCCCCTTTCCTGTCACCATTTTCTGTCTTATGACTTTATGCAGGGTGTCTTTCAATCAGAACTGACAGCCAATGTAGTGAGTTGACTGCTGGCCCAATGCCATACTGATAGTGGTCTCTGGAGCAGCCGACCTTCCATCCCAGCTCCAGTGCTGCATGTATGACACTGGAACAGCCTGCCTGCCACCACACTCCAGTCCCCAACACAGCTCTTTGCAGAAGTCACAGCTGAGACACTGCTGTTTCACAGAAAACGTAAGTGGTTGTCTTCACCAAGTGCCCAAGCCACAGCCTGCCTGCCCTGGAAGGAGCTGTCACCACCTGACACACTCCCTCTTGCTTTTCTGAGCAGACATCCCAGCTGCCAGGTGAGAGCCTGTTGTCATTAATCACAGCCATACCAACGAGAAAGGGCAATAAGAAATTGTTTGAGGGTATTTTAAATCAGAAACTGTTTTTTTATGCTTCCTCTTGAGATCAGCTGGTCTCTGCCCAGGCATGAAACATCGTTTTTCTCTTCCCTTTCCTCTGTGCCACCATGATCCTGGGAAGGTGCTGGCAAGGGCAGAAGCCCAGAATACTCAAGCTGTCTCAATGCCATTGTGAAAAGCAGCAGGCTGGTGGTCAGGGGCAGGCACTGCCTGGCTGTGAGGGTTCAGGCACCTGGCACAGCACGTGGGAGTCACTCTGTGGGCGCCTGCCCTCTGTCCTGTGCTGGAGTCTCATGCTCCAAATCCCCTGCTGTGCCTTTTATGACCCAGCAGAAGAGTGTGGTGGCACTGTGGCCACTGGCTGCATGGCTGCCTGCTCCCCTGGCTCTGCCACCCCACTCTCCTTCCCTCTCATTCAGCTCTGTGGTGTTCGGGGCAAAGCACGCCTTCAAGGTGAAGGTTTCTTCCAAGAAGTCTGCAAGAATGACCCAGGATTGTTTTCAGCTTCCACCATAGATGACAGCCCCTGGATAGCCCTCTCAAGAGTTCCTAGTCTTGCCTGGGGGCTGGCAGCTAGGCTACAGAAGATTTTCTGTATGCACTTTAACATCCAATCTTTCTTTCAGAACTGTTTACTCTGAAGAAGAAGCTGCAACATGTTTCCTGTGCCAGAATGTGCCTCCCCCCACAGCTACAACTCACAGTGCACTGCACAGGCTTTGGGAAGATTCTAGGTGCCAAGGTATTGCAAACTGAATAGGGTCAAATCTTCCTTAGCTCTGCAATTATTGTATTTGCCTCTCCAAGCCTACATCTTGCACTTACCTACAGTTTTTAGCAACACACTTTGATTGAAACATTTGGGCAGGTGGCACAACCAAGCCCTGCAGGGCAAGATGAGAGAAGCCTGCTCAGTCCCAGACCCTATGTTTGTGTTTGGGCAAATAATGCACAGCCACACGAACTCCTAGGCCAAAATGATCTGGTGTCCAGAGAGTACATTGTATGGTTTCTGTGGTCTTTGGGGATCTGGAGGGAACTGGATGTCCTTCCATGGGACAGGAAGGCCCTGGCACAGACATGCTGCCCACCTTCCCTTCCAGCACAACTGGTGCAGACATACAGAAATAAGCTTTACAGCTCCTATTAACATCTCAGAGACGTTCCTCACGTGGTTGGACATGTTTTGTAAGGTCAGGGAAGAGCCCATGTGGATGTTGAAATTGCTTTGCTCTGCTAAGACAGCCAGACACAGGAGTGGGGAGGAGCATGACCACACTGCTGAGTGGGCAGCACACCTGGCAGGGCAGGAGGTTCATAATTTCCAGTCCCTGCTTCTGGGCTTGTCTCTGAGTTTCTCTTTGTATCATTCCTTGTGAGCTCCTGCATTACCACAGGGGACCTCAGGTGCAAAGCCATATACTAGGGGCTCACAGAGGGGGAAATCTGGGATACATCATCACAGTGCCTGTGGAATTGCCTGAGCAGAAAGAGCATCCTCCTGCCCATCATCCCCCCCTTTCCCACCAAACCCAGACACACAGTACTACCCTCTTACACCTTGTGACAGCATGTGTACAGATCTCTGCTTCCCGAGGAGTTAGTCATTCTCTTGGGCATCACCCATGGCACAAACGGCTGAGCATCCCACTCTGCAGCCTCGCGCCAGGACACCCACCCTGTGCCACGGCTGAGCACCCCATTTTTAAAAATCATCACAGTGACACCAAAGGCTGTGCAGTACAAGCTGCGGGGATGCGAGGGGACCCGGCTTTCTGTCGCCAGCAGATGGCATCGCCACTCCCAACGCCCTGGCTGGGGAAACCAAGAAAAACGCCTGCTTCTCTTTCCTTTTTAGTTTGGTTTTTTTGTTGTTGTTTTTTTGTTTTATTTTTTTCCCCTCTTTCCTCTATTTGTTCAATTTTTGTTGATTTTTTTTTTTAGGTGCGGGTGAGCTCAGGGCTGCAAAGCACTTGATGGGTGAATTTGCAAAATGCAATTATAAATACTGATTTTCTCTAAAGATCTCTTCTTGCAAAACCTAATGAAGGAATGCTGCCCTGTCTATTCCCAGGAAATACATGGCTGGATGTGCAATATGCCAACCATCCTTACATCCTCCTGACCTGAGGAGCTGAGGGTACTCAGTGCTTTCGGTCAGACTCCAAGAGGATCAGGAACACATCTCTTACACAGCATCTCTGAGTGCCGGCCAGGAGACAGAGAAACATGCTGGATACTGATCCCAGCCTGCTTGCCTGCCAGCTCCTGCATTTCACCCTGCAAAGCACTGCCCAGGGAAGACAGGCTGTGCCTCCAAAAGCTGAGTCAGTGAGTCAGCAAAATAAGGCTGACTAAGCACTTCCCCATCTGATGCTGGACATCAACCACAAAGCATGAATGACTTTGCATTTATTAGGCAGAACTACTGAAGTGCTACAAGCTAGCAGGCTTAAAATAACCAATTGCTGCCTCTCAAAATCAGCATCCTGAGCACTACTAAGCTCAGGTGATAAAGATTTCAATTCCTCCTTTTCCACAGCAAGGCAGATTTGTCTGGGAGGAACATAAGCCTGTCATCTCCACTTACATGCTGCTCCTACCACGTCAAAGGGTCAAGCATGTTATGTTTTGCACATAAACCATTAATGATTAACAGTTTTCTGAAGAGGAACTAGTTTTTCTCTTGGCTTTTAAAAAAATAGACCTTGACAGATGAAATGGAAAAGCATCCTTGGGTTGGTTCCAGTGAGAATTTATGATCATTGATGGTATGGAAGATTGGAATCTCAGACTTTTTTTTTTTCTTTTCTTTTTTTTTTTTTTTTTTTTTTTAATCTGTTCCTGGTAGGTTTGGAAATGGTTAGAAAAGCATGTGAGAAAAAAAAACAGGCTTGTGGTTGGGCCACATAATTTCCTGGTCTGGTTGCCAATTCTGTGACCTTGAATGGGTCACTAGGAGAGCAAAGCATTTCCGTTTTAAGGTTTTAAAAGTTCAAGTCTGACTCCCAGAGAGAGAAAACCAAAGTCAGGATCATCCCCTGAGCTCTGGGGCCAGGCCCTAGGAATATCACAGGTTCTCCCTACAAGTGGTGGAGGGTGCAGCATCCTACATATCTTAGGATGAGATAAAGTGCTTTTTGTGAGAACCTACTAAAAAGAACATTTCTAAAAAGAGGTTTTGAACTTGGTTTAGCTGTTTAACTTTGAGATGGCTGAAGGAGATTAGGATGAGTCCTAGCCTCAACCTCCTCAGGACCTTGCCTTGCAGCTGCACTGACTTGTAGGCATGTACTGCAGCTGCCTGAGCTCAGAGAGCTCATTGGTGACTCTCATTTTGGTGGCATGGATTGGCAGCATGTTCCCCAGCAGCCCCTGAACTCGCTGTGTTGGGGCTGAGGGGGCCCTGCAGGAGACTGGCTGCTGCACACAGCTCTGCCGTGGCCATGGAACCCCCTCCCAAGGACACCAACTTCCAAGAGAATCATAGAATAGTTTGGGCTGGAAGTGACCTTTAAAAGCCATGTAGTCCAAACCCCCTTGCAATGAGCAGGGACATCTTCAACTAGATCAGGTTGCTCAGAGCTCCATCCAACCTGAATGTTTACAGGGATGGGACATCTACCACCTCTCTGGCAAGAGGTCCCACCTCCCTAGAGCTCAGTTTTCACACAAGTATGCTCTGATGATAAAGGAAAATAAAAATAGTTATGACTAAATTATTCTTTGAAAGACAGCCTCTGGTCATTGGGGGAGAGATGGAAGCATGAATAGAGTCACAGATCAGTCAGTTGCTGTGCACAGAGACTGTATTGATGGACATGTTAAAAATATCTGCATGGCTGTAAGCCAGAAACCATTTAGTGTCTAAAATGGGATTTCATTTCCTTTTCCTTTCTTTTGTGTTTTTTTTCTGGTCCAATTTTGCTGAAGGACCCTATCCATGATTCACTATGTTGAAGCTTCAAACTTTGTTGTGAGCTGGGGAGGGCTTTTTGTCTGCTAAGAAGCTCACAACATTTTAAATGGTGTGAGACAGACAGACTTGCAGGTAGAATCCTGGTTCACTGCTGCAGAGCTCACTGTACTGGTGAGCAGAAAGCTCAGCACATGGCCTCTCCCTGCAGCTCTGCAAGGACTTGCTCTGTCCTGGGGCAGAACAAAGGGTTAACAAACATATTGTACCAGAAAAGGACAGGCGCTTCTGGGAATTGCCTGCTGTGACGTTCCCTTGGAAATAGGGTCTTAGATTGGATTTTCCAACTTGTTAAGCACCATCATAGCTGTCCACTGCATCCTCTCCTATTTTCCAATGTGCCTTTGGAATTGGAAGCACCAAAATTGCACCAGGCCTGTGGACTCGACAAAAGCGTGTAAGAATCCCATCCCCTGCTCTGCCAGCCATGCCCTTGCCAGTCCAGCCCAGGAGATGGCTTGCTTTTGCTGCTGCAGGAGGCTGCTGCAGACTCAAATTTGTAGAGCTGCATTTCTGCTGCTCTATCATTCAGGAGGCTGATTTCAGTGACAGGTACACAGTAACACGCACGGATCTGCTTGGGAGTAAATGTGCTAAATAATTGATACATACTGGATACAGCACTACAGCATAATCTATGCTGGATGCAACAAGAGTGCAATGAAAGAAGCAGAGGAATATAAGGACCTTTTGCCCAGGAGCTACAAATATTTAAAATCATCATCCAGGGAGTTAAACCTTCCCTTCAAAGCTGACAGATTTATTTCAGCATATAAAGAGAAGATATTCCTCGAAATGGAGATAACAATAAGAAAGCTTTTATCAAAGGTCCCCAATTATTTTTTTGCAAAATTTCAAGACGTGTGCAGAAAGCAGGTAGGTTTTCTCTGGCATAATGGTGGTCCTTTGTGAGACACGACAACGAACTCCCTAATTAATCTTCGAAATGTCAGAGCCTGCTGGAAGTAATTGGGCCTGACAGTTCAAGGGCTAATTAACTTTAAACCTTGAATTTTCTCTTGCTTCCTCCACAATTCAAGGTCACTTATTTACTTTCTTTTTATACAACTTTTATTCTTCTGCAGTGTGTCTGTTCATATGTGCTTTTCTGGACATGAAGATCAAGACTGAAGGTACTAAGTGGGGTGTGTTGCACCTTAGGAAGTCTCAAGGAGTTTCCTGACTTCACAAGAGAAGAAAGCTGATGTAAGCAGAGGGCTGGTCCCTGGGGAGCAGCTCGCTGTGGGAGATGCTGGCTGTAGCCACCTGAGGTATCAGCAGCATCCAGGAGCAGGGAGCAGGCAGTGTTCCTGTGGCTGGGCATCCTGCGGAGTGGAGCCAGTGTAATCCATCATCACTGCTGTCCCAGCAAGGCAGCAGGGAGCAGTTTCTCAGTTTCAGCAGGCTCCAGAGCGCTGCAGTTTCACTGCTCAGCTTTATGTGAGCAGCATCACGTGTGCTACAACCTGCTGTCTCGGCAGCCTCCGCTGGCCTCCTGCATCAGGTCCCCTGGGGCTGGTGTCCCATTTGTTTTTCTTGCTCTGCAATCTCACTTGACCCTTGGCTGATAAAAAGATAAAGGAATTTTGCAGCAGAGGCTCCAAATCCTATCACCTGCTGCCCATACCCATGTTGAATGACCTTGTGGCTATTACTAGAAATGCATGAAAAGCCTTTTCTCTGGTTGACAGGCTCAGTCTCTGGTCACTCATGGATACAGAGCACGTCTTTGTGAGAGCAGTGTGTGCATGGACTCCCAAGTTGACCCCTGCATCTCTTTGGTTTCCACATGGCAAATTAACAAGGACAAGTCAGGCAAAGAGCTGTTTGGGAGGCAATCCCTATGGGTATACCTGAGCTAGGAGCCATGGGGCTGCCTTCAAGATCTCTGGCAGCGGGAGTAGGGTCCTGTGCCAGCTCCTGAACCTCTACTGGCACTGAATAGGTTCCCTACAGGGCACAAGGATGGGTGGTAGCCTCCCTCCACACCTCCTGCTACTGGCGCTGAAAGTCACAACTGACAAATGATTTCAGTCTCTTTCTGACTCAGACATAGCTGTGCTGGTTCCATTTGCCCTCAGTGCAAAAGACTATGAAGAATGGAAGGAAGGCTGATTATATGGCAAACTATTTGGGGGGGAAAGAGGGTTTTCATCTGTCCAGGTCTGATCACAACAAGGCTGCCATTCTGAGTGACTGAAGTCAAGCCATGGCAGCAGCCATCTCCCATCCAGCCATTAGCTTCAGACACACACAGCTCACACCTGAGCAGAAGAATTATCTGCATCAGGGATCAGGGACTGGAAAAGCTGTATCTGATTTCCTCACTCTTTTTTTCTTAATCCTCATTTCCTCTCCACCAAGCTTTCTTACAGCTGCAGCACAACCCTCTCCAGACAATATCTAATCTGTCTGTCACAGGCGTATCAAGATGCCCCTTGAGTGTGGTACCTAGTGATGACTGACAACTGTCATTAGGCACTGCTCCTCAAACGACAAGGCTCATTTTGTTAACAGGATTGCATAAATTCAGCCTGCAGTCTCAGAAGGGGAAAAAATGCCATATGTTCACATAGGATTTATATAATGTCTCCTTTTGCTGTCCCTATAATTTAGTAACCCAACAAAATTAAGAACATATGATGATACTAACCATATATTTCATATATTTTTTGTTGGTTTGCTTTTAAGTGTTCCATCAAAAGAAAAGAATGTTTGATCTGATTCAGGCTGTTTTCTTTCACTAAGTCACTTCAAGTTGTCTGAGCCAATGAAATAGAGGTGAAATGTCAATGGAGAGTAGGTTTCTGAAAAGTTACTATCTTACTGTAAAGGAGTGATGGTGGTGGTGGAAAGCAAATATAATAATCCAGAAAGCAAATGGCAGAATGAATCCTTTCCATACAGACACTGCAATTTTTCCTCTACAGTTATGGCTTCTTTTTGTTCGCACTCTTCTAGGAAGGCCATATGAAAGCATTATTAATTTCAGGTTTTCCTGGTCACCTTCCTATCCTGTGTTGAATGATACTGTGATGACAGCACTTCAACACTACCAACTGAAATCAGCTCCGCTATGAATTAAATTACTTATTCAAGTAAGGGAAGTCAGGGATTCATCAGACACAGGAATCCAATGTCAGAAGTAGTAAGTCTTTTGTTCAGGCTTGAAAGGATCCAGAAATGTAAGGAAATCACCTCCACCAGCTTCCCTTCCCCAGTGTTGCAAACAAGGCATATGGTGACATGTCAGGAGCTGGAGGTGCTGAAAGAGGGGAAATGACTTTCAGCAAAGAGCTTCTTGTCTCTGTTTGCATGGCTGAAGCTTACATTTATCCTTGCTTTGATCTGAACCCCCTCCATGCCATTGCCCTGGCTATCCTGCCTGGCTCTGGCAGCCAGGACAGCCTGGAACCCACATTGGGTGCTCTCATGCAGCACCTCAGTACATTGATGTTTTTCTGTCTCATGGCCGTGTCCTTTGCCTCTCTGCATAAGCTGTGCCGCACACAAAGATAAAAGTCAAGAGAGGAACATTTTTCTGCAAAGATTTTGGTATTGGGGTGGAATGCTGCTGGAATAAAAAATGTTGTTTTCCTGAATGAATTCCAGCTCCGACAAGGGAAGGAGTCACTCCAAAACATACAGGTAGTTCCGGCAGCAAAGATTAAGGAATTCTGTAGGCTTTTAGGATCATTTTCTTCCTGACTCTGTGTGAAATAGTGCTCACATTAGGCCAGCATTCACCTTTGGGCTTAGCCCAATTATTATTTTGAAAGAAGTTGTTTCTTCCCTCTCTGCCACAGGTGTATTGGGAGGGATTAGGGGAAAGATGAGGGTATCTGAGCTCATGACTCTAAGTGTGAAGCCTGGCACACTACTAAGTCCATCCAGATACAGATAAGCATGCTTTGAGCTGGCTGCAGTAGAACTTCGTGTGCTCTGGAAATAACCAGGGAGGAGAGCAGCTTTATGATCATGTCTCCAGAAACATTGTGTGTACAGGGATCTGTCTCTGGATACTGCCACAGTTTCTTTCTCTGCTCTTCATCGAAACCATGAGATTTTGTTTTATCCATGAGCAGAAACAGATGATTTTCACTGTGCATGCAGCAATGAGTGGGACTGGTAATATTTACTCTGCCTGATGTTTCTGGCTCTGTTTTATAGAGAATCCCTGAAGGAGTGTAGGAACAGCAATGGACCTTCTGGTGTTGTCTCCAGAGAGAGGAATGGTTTTTCAGACACATTTTGGCTGAAGAAAACCCCAGCAATGCCTGTAGTGATGTGCACTCAATTTCTAGCAAGGGGTTCGGACAATAGTCTTTTCCCGATGCCAACACAGATTTGTCCTTTCCCTCTTTTCCTGCAGTCCAAGGGCAAGTCTGAAGGTAACCAGAGAAGGCTTTCTCCTCTCCAAGCCGGAAGGCATTTGGGGACAGTGCTGGGAGCCAAAGTCAGCATGTGGCCTCTCCGGGTGTGAGACGTGAAGTTCAACATCGGGAAGAAAATCCTCATGGGTTCCTGTACCTGGGTCTTATTACAAAATTAAGTCATTACATTTTTTGCTTTCTGTATGTTTAGACTTTTAAAAGACACAAGGACTTTCTGGTTTCAAAGTGAGAAGCAGTAAATACAACGGTACCAGAAGTGGCTTTTGAGTGTTAGTCTTTATTTTCAAGCAGAGTGTTTTAGCTTCTGTGTAAGGATACATTGCCAGATTTCACTATATGGATATAAAAGCTACCTGTGGCCCTGCACCATTGCCTTTTCTCTCACTTCACTGTGTAAAGGTGAGACCATTATTTTCACTGTGTACAAGTAAAAGGTTATTGGTACAGCGAGAATTTCCAGTGAATAATGCTGGTAAGGTAAGAGGCGGATCCCTTGATGAGATATCCCTGTGCTCTGGCAATGGTAATAACTTGCTTTGCTACTGTGTGCAAAGTGGTTTGTTGTTCTAAGAGCAGTAAAATGTTTTGTTGTTCAAATATTATGAAGGTTGTTTTATTCAGATGTGCTGGTCAAAAACACTTGAGCACTCTGTTGCTCTAAGCCCAAGGCTCCTCAGTGCTCAATGTGCATCTGGAGGGGGCATTTTTCTTTTTTTTTTTGCATTACCTGCAAAGCAGGAATGAACTGGCAGCAGGAATACCACAGTACCACATCTCAGCCAAAGGGCAACCAGCCTTTAAAACTGATCTGGCATGACACAAAGTGCTTGGATTTTTTGGAGAAGGAACAATGAACTCTGTTAGGAGACCCACAGCTACTCCTTTTGTCTTAAGATTAAAAATTTAACGTCGGGATTCTTACCACTTAAATTTAGCTTTTCAGGAGTCAGGCATCTAATCTAAGCCAGCCATGCTGGCAGCCTGTTGTGTCAGAGAAGAGTTGGGTGCCAAAATATGGTTCACCCCTCTGAAGACAGCTACCAGAATAGATGGGATGGCTTGCCCTCTGCTCCTGCCTTTTTTTGTAATTCATTTGAATCTCAAGGTAAACACCAACCTTTCAGATGGCTTTGAGGGGAATCCACTCCAAAGTGTTCAAAGCTGCTGTAGAAGACCTTTCTCTGAGGTGAGGAACTATTTTCTCTGTATGATTATGTTGTTGGGGTGTGTTTTTTTGACCAGCATGCTTGAAACAAATGTGAAACCTGCAAGAAAACTGACAGATGGGGTTTTTTTTCTGGCTTGGTTTGTTTTTTTCTAACGTGTGTCAGTATTTTCCAAGGGAGGTGTTTGATCTGAGACAGGCTCATATGTCAGAAAAGGTTTTCACTGATTCTGCAGAACACAGAATTCTGGTTCTCCCTCAGGGAAGAGAGGGTGGTCACAAACCTGACAGCAAGAGGATAAAAGAATAGAGTCTTGGCATATCCTCTGCCATTTGTTCATTAAAGAAGTGTACCCAATACTTAATTTGGTAGATTAACAAAAGAAGCTATCCCTGCAGAGCTGGAAACAAGCTTCCTTATGCCATTTGCCAACAAGTCTCTACAGGACCTAATTTAACATATTCATTTGCTCACAAAAGGGCTTGAAGAATCACAAACATCTCCTGTACAAGGACAAAGAAACTCTCTATTCCCATACTTTGTCAATCAAATTAATCACAAAGGTAACTGTATTATTTCTTGCTTTATTTGCACATGTATATTTGATTCTGTATGAGTGAGAGTACTCATAAAGCTAACTCTTAACCAAAATACCTCAAATGTCCATCACTAGAAGACCCCACCAAACATGCCAATTAATTCTACAAAAATTCTACAAAAAATGTCCTGAGGGGCAAGCACCAGGCAATAGCACTCCCAGGCAATAGATATGGGGAAAAGAAACAACTAGCTTTAGTCATGCACACACATATATACTTCTATAAATATATTTTGATACATGTATTTCTTTTCATGTTCACTTCTCTGATTAGTACTTTTCCTTAACTGGAGAACAGCTGACGATCTGCTGTTCCCAGTTTGAGGAAGTGGATGCCCAGACTCTCTCAAGAGGATTTAAGTGATTCAATACATGAGAAGAGGATCCATCACACATTGCTTTACCTTACACAAATTCCGATAGTGAATTAAGGTTACAAATGGGAACAGACTATCCCCATGGGACTTCTGACAGATCTGGTCACCTACTGTGTGAGAAAAGGGCAAGGGGTGTTTCAGAGTCCTTGTTCTCCACAGCTGCAAATCCAGGACTCAGTCTGAAATTGTGAGAAAAAAAAACAGACCTGCATCCAGATCTGCCACACTACAGCTCTTACAAGCAGATACCATCCTGAAACATCTGAGATGGACTTAAACCAACCACTTGAGCTTGACATTTAAAACATACCACCTGAACAGCTCACTGATTTCCTGAATGTAGTCGCCAGAGCAGGTACTTAAGCCTGATTTTCAAGGTCACGCTGTGCATGACCCATTGGCTGCCTTAAGTCATCTCCCCACCCTTGGCCAGTGGAAGTCAGTCCCACACACAGAGCACACAGCATAGACTTTCTCAGGAGTAGGTGGATTCCTATGGGATGTGTCCCTGTGTGTCTCAGCACAGGCCAATAACGTACTGAAAATTGTGCTTAGTTTCCACACATAAAGATTCTGGGATTAACGATGTTCTTGGGATTAAGCATGTACAAAAATATTTTGCCCTAAGAAGGAAAAGAAAGAGTGTGAGAACGGAAGTCAATGATGAAGAGAAAAATGCACGCTCTGCTACCTGCTGAAAGAAAACAAAATATTCAGAACAAGATTAGACACATGCTGCCCAAACTATTCAGCTACTTGTAAAATATTGAATCAAATCCTGTTAAACTAATTGGAAAGTATTTTTTAAATATGAAAACTACTCTCACCTTTTAAATTTCTTTTTCTAATAACTTCCGAGTCTATAGAGATCTCATCTCTACTGTCACTTTGAGAGCTTATTTATATTTGCTAGCATGCAAATCCACTTTAAGAAATCATCTGTCTTTAGCTTCGAGGATTGAATAAAAAGCTTAAATGCCAAATAAATCAGCACATTCATTTATTTTTCAGCATTCTCTGATACAGCAAGCCTGTGATGCATCACTTGGATGCTTATTGTGGAAAAGGAATGGCATCACAGACAGTGCAATGAAATTGGATCTAACAGTGCACGCCAGTAGAAAAAAAAGCAGTTGCTTTGCAGAAAAATTCATAACCAAACTGTTTAAATTGTTTCTTCAAAGCAGTACAGGTGTCAGCCACCTTCTTCTTGTTACTCTTGATACAAGTTGCTACAGGCCATTGTTTATTCAAGGGTTCAATTGCAGAAAAGAAAAAACAAATGTGGAAAAGAAAAAAAAATCACCACTTTACACACATTAGTTCAAATTCTACAAAATATTGCCAGTGGTTTAGAAAATACAGTTGACACAATGGTGGCTCTTGGGTTCTCGTGTGCTTTCAGGAGGCACTCGCTGCTGCTGTGGCTCACCAGGCAGGGGAGGGACAGTCTGGTGCTGGTGAGACCATGGCAAACACATAATGCTCAACTCTGCACTGATCTTTCACCTCTGCAGCTGTCTCAGTACCTCGGCAGCACATAAGGACTTAGCCAAAGCCAGTTGTTAGCATGGGCAGAGTAGTGTTGGTAAATGGCTGCATTTTAATGAGAACATATTGCCTTAGTCCCTGAGTTTATGACTTGCTTTGCTACACGCTCCTCTTTATTGCTCTTCTCCATCCTACAGCCTGCAAGCTACTCTTAGTTAATACTCTTGCACTTCCCTGCTCACACTGTTTTTCTCATGTCTTTTTAAACCTGACTCATATTTTCAATATTCTAGACTTGAATGTGATTAAGAGTCACCAGATGGTATTACTGGAGATGGCTTTGCTGATCTTATTTACACTGGCTTATTTGAGAGCAGTTCCTTCCTGAAGAAATGTGTATGGCTAAGTGTGATACATTGACAGTTTCAGTTGTGAAGAGGTTGAAGAGTAAAATCTATTTTGTGTAAATGAGGTTGTTTTTTTCAAGACTGATATGTGGGTTCTGCCTCTTGGTTACATCTCTGCAAGCAAACAGTCAGGAGCCTTGTAAATCCAAAATCAATCTGTGGAGAAGTTTGCCTATATTATTAAATTTGCTAGGATCCTAGAAAGAATTGTAAAGGTCTGATACTCTTGGGAGGAGGAAAAGTCAAAGCAGCGTGAGAGCTCTGCTGGATCACTGACAGCCTACAGGAATGTGCTGCTTTGAAAATCAGTTCTTTATCAAAAGGTTTGCAGGCATATATTGCCTGCAAAAGCTAAAATGGAAATGCATTTTTTGTTTCATCATGCTACACACAGTAATCAGGAGTGGAACAATTCAGTCTGATGAGAGTTTTCATTCCTTTTCTGTTAGGGAAAAAAAGAAAATCTGAATAGCTTTTTTGTTTTTCAGGACTTGCCTTGTTCCGCCACTCTAATGTGCAGCTTTCACCCGCTCTCTCAACTGCCACTTATACACTTTCTAAAGCACAGGAATATTAGTTTTTCATACAAAAGGGAAGAGGTGTTTCATAAATAAGGAAAAGCAGGAGCTCACTTTTACTGCAGTGATTTGTCACAGAAAGGGCAGGGTGAGTGAACAAGATCTTTGTTTGGTGGCATTTTTAATACCCTCGAAATGCTCTAATATTCTCTGCAACCAGTCTCTGCTTAAGAACTGGCTCTTGCTACATCTACAGAGAAATCTGCAGCAGTGAACTAGGAAGCAAACACACATTACATGCCATATTAAAGCTATGAAGAAAAAAAGATCTAGGCATATTTTCTCAAAGCTTTCATGTCCTCTTCTTGCTCTTTTTCAACAAACCTTTAACAATTGGCTCCCTCACTGTGTCCTCGGTGTCCTACATAAGGATCTTTCTGGAAAAATGAAAGGTTTTCAGACCTGCTGCAACTCTCACCTGGGTAATGGGACTCTGCCCATTTAATGGCAGCCAGGCTGCACCCCAAGGACTTGATGTCGCAGACTCCAGAGCACATGCTGCGATCACTGAGTAGCCTCATTTAGCAGAACAGGCAGCCCATAACCTCCTCACCTCTGGCGGGAGAGCACTGAGGCGTTTCAAATGATGCCATGATTGTAACACATCCAAAGTTACTCCATCATTCATCAGCTTGAAAACCGAGTTAATTAAGTCACAATAGAAAGTGTTGCACTGCAAATGAAACAAAAGAACATTTTCTTGCCTTGAGGTGATTGTTATTTAAGCCTTGATGCTGCCAAAGTTTGCGCACCTGTTTAAGTGCGTAACTAGTTCTGCTTCTGTTGGGTAATTCCTGCGCCCTTTGCCCACTGACTGCAGACATGGTAGTACTACTTTCATACTGAAGGTCCTGCATAAAAGTTTGCAGCCTCCCTGGCACTGGATCTCAGCACTCTGGAGCATGAAAAATGCCAGGGTCTGGGTGGGTTAGTGTGGAACAGCCCTGAGCATCGAATCATGGTTTCCAGCTGAGCAGAGTGGGGAGCAGAAAACACCATGCTGGCGGGGAGAAGTGAAAGAGATTGGAGAGAATTCACCAAAGTTATCTCCAGCTGTGTAAAAATTAAGCATCTAGACTTTCAAAGACTCTTAAAATGGTCAATAGAAGGAAGTCAAGAATCTTATCTAAGAGGTCAATGTGGTGGACATACTTTGTTCCACTGATGACAGATGGAGGCTGCAAAAGTAGCTTAGATAGGATATCCAGTATTTTTAAATGGTTAGATTAAATGAGTTGAGTCCCACCCTTAGAGTTATGCTAAAGGGAATCTGAAAATTGGCCTAAGTTTTTGCACGTGGACAAGAATTGACACTACTGCTCCTCATCTATCAGTTGTGCCTGCAGCTGGCACCCAAGGCACCAGCCCACTGCCAATGATAGCAACATAAGCAAGCACTGACACTGATGTCTGACAAAGCCTCCTTTTATTCAACTTTTCATTAAAATAATTTTAATAGATTAATAAAACTAAGATTAATAAAAACTAATCAAGCTCTTTTGAAGCAACTATATCTACATAGAACAAACTCAAACCTGTCCACTCAGTCTTTCAGATTCTGTTGTTCTTTGCTAACAGTAAGCCAATTAGAAGAGTTCTAGTGCTGGCTATTTTGGGAGCAGTTGTCTCTGCAACACAAATACCTATTACTGTCCACAGAGGCCTTGGGACTGGAATGAGAAAGGGAGGCTAGAATGAAATCAGGCTCTCTTGGGTTTCATGCTCATGATGAGCAGAAGTGAAAATAGACAAACAAAAAATCAATCCCAACAATGGCAACATTCAGGACTCAAGTGACTGTGAGCTTGGAAGTAACATGGAATTCAGCTTCCTATTAATTTGCCCAGTCCCTAACATTGTATTGTAAGCCTGGAATCATTTAGATTATATCAATGGAGTAAAAGTAATATAAAATTATTGTAAGAACTTAATGCAGCCCAAAGCCTGTTAAAAAGAAAATCCTATTTTCAAGTTTCCATTCCCCAGAGCTGCTACTTTTTTCTGTATTTTTCCCTTTAAATCTGAAAGAAAGGGGACCATTCATCAAAACAAAAAGCAATTATTCAGTGTTTCATATACTGACAACATTCATCCTCAGGAAGTCTTTGTCGATTGTGCCTCATATGTATAGTTATAAAGTAAAAGAAACACAAAACTGTGGTGTCTCCATACCCTATGGATGACATGAGACTATTGTCCCATCATGATTAAACAATGCAACACCACTCATGGAGAGTCTCCCCAACAACAGTAACCAGTAACCAGAGGTCAACCAATCTCTTTAGCCAATTAAAAATATCATTTTTAGACACTGCTTCATTCAGATACTGTTTCTGATCTAAAGATTAATGAATGATAGAAAATAAGGCAAATCAAATATTACATTACATTGATATGACTTACATAAACAACAATTAACTCAGCGCAGATTCAGAGCTGGGTTTTTGTTTCAGTTCAAGTAGTGTACAATTAGATTTGCATGCAATCTATCTAAGTGCTTCAGCTAATTTAAAAAGTGTTCAGAATATTAATATGTATGTGTGCATATAGATTGAGAGCTTTATAAACATACATTTAAGTATATATACACATGCTTATAAGTAACAGCCTGAAATTACAAGCATATGAAGGTCTTTAAATTAAAAAAGCCTCAGTACTTCTAATGTATTACAGATAACAGATATGAGATTCAAAGAAGCAAAAATGATGTCTTACTTCAATTTAGTATTTTTAGTACTAATTTTATAAATAGTAAATGTGAGATATAATGGGAGCTCACTAATATTTCGCTACCCACTAGAGACCCTTAGAGTAAAAAAAAAAAATAAAAAAATAACCTGCTGCAGTCAGCAGGATAGAGGGATGATAAAACACAGTTGGTACCCCAGGGTCCCTGCCGATTCTGGCTCTGCACAACTAATAGGCTACACTCAGCCTTGGGCTCATGTAAGGCACAAACAATAGCTGGGATCCTGGTAGCACCAACGAGCAATCTGAGCTTTAGCCTTCACATCTAACAGTTTTACAAAGCCATTCTCCTTTTACATCCTTGATCAGTCTGAGACTGGTACCTGGTGTTCTTCTACTCTTTTTCTTGAACACTAACTGTACATTTTCTCCATTTTTTTCTAGACAATTTCTTCTGCAGCATTGAGTTTTGCAACAGTCATTCCCCAAAGCCACAAATTCTTGCTCCTTTTTCTGCAGAGCTGTCATTTAATTTGATATGGCACTTTTCCTGATCTTTGACCTTCCTCTTCTCTGGAAAATTTCAGTAATTTTTGCCAGCATTACCCTAACAATCAGTTGTGTAGAATTTCTTCATTTCCATATATTATTTGCTGATATTAAAGAGCATTTTATTCCTATGTTTTATTAAATTCAGGTTTCAATTTCAGAGCTGTAGCATAACCTCAATGCTTCCCCTAGTTTCTCCCCATTGTCAGGAAGCTGATCCAGGATGGAAGCTTTTCTGCTAAAATTTCTCCTTCCTGTTTCTTATATATTATAAAATAAGGGACCTCTTCCCATTGTTTTCAGGGTTATTTTTCTATATGAACTGGACAGATGTATCTGTTTATTCCTAGGTATACAGATAATTAAACCACCTCCAGAACACTGTTTATTTGAATATTCTCTAAAACAGGTTTGGAGACTTCTTGTCCTTATTCCACCTTTGTACCCTCTTCTATCAGTCCTCACCCCTGCTCTTAGGAGTTACCTGATGTAATTTGTGACAACACTATACCATATCTCAGCAACACCCACTAGATTGGCAGAGCACAGTTCCTGCCTGGTTCAGCTGCATCAGGAAGGTCAGGAATAACCTCAGGCACTCAGTGTCACTCAGTTGTTTCCTATCGTCTAGTGTTTGTACATGGGTTCTGCAGATGTGAGAGGGGGAAATAAACCCTTAAAGCAAATTGGGGAATTCAGAGGAACAATGTGAATTGGTTTAAACTGGCTGTGTTTTTTAATTTTCCAGCAAGATCAATCTGATCTTAACTTAAAAAATATCTGATGAGTAACTAAAAAAATAAATTAATAAACCATGATTCTGCCTGGAACTGTGTATTCTAAATACTATAAAATCTCAGAGGTCCTTCTGTTGCCTTCCTGCTGGTTTAGAGAAAGGTGTGGACCGGAGGAATGCTGTTCCCAGAAGCCTACTGGCATTGACGGAGAGGCTGATAGGACTCACATGCTGGTTTGGCTTGACACAGAAGCAGCAAACAGACAAAAATCAATGTTCTTCCAAGGGGAAAGGAGTCAGTTTAGTTACAAAAAAAAAAAAAAAAAAAAAAAAAAAATGAACACAGAAAATAAGAGTTTTTTGCAGCAGCCAGAATGAGAAACCAGCAGTGCATAGGGGCAGACAGCGGGTGGCAAGCACTCTGTGGGATCCAGCCCTCATTTACAGTGCAGCTTTTTGCCTGAACGCTTCTTTGTAAGGTGTCTGAATTCAGCGTGACTGAGTCATACCGAGTTGAATGCAAACTTGGCTCTGTAAGAGTTAAAAAAAAAAAAAGGCCACATGTTTCTACAAAGGTATTAAAAGTATCCTGTTGAGTAACCCGGTGTGTTCCTTGCTGCCCTGGATATCTTGCCGCTATGGCTGCCAGAGAGGGAAAGAATCCTGATCTGTCCCATGGCCAAACCCCAAAGAATCAAACCCTTTGTCTTGAGAGCCTTTCACCTTCTCAGGGTGCTCTGAAATTCTGGAGGCAAATCAGAAATTACCTTAAAAGAAATTTCCTGATGGTGTGTTACCTCTCCTGAAGATGCTTCTGTTCACAGCCTGCCTGAAAGGGAAAACGCTGGAGGACAGGACTGGGCTGAAAGCTTTTAATGTCAGTTGTGGGATGTAGGCTTGACGTGGTCTCCAGCCCCAGCAATAACAACACTCGGGAGAGAGTGCTGCTCTTCTGAAAAATGGCAATCAGTCTCACATGTTAACAGTAGGTTATGCTGCCATTAAGGCTATAAACGACATGAAGTTTTGTGCTCCAGGGCATAAACCTCTGGCACCTTTGGCAGCAGTGGAAACTTAGCAAATAATGATTGTAACGTGATTGTCCACTGCAGGGGTCTGTGTGTCCTTCTCTGAAGCATTTGATGCTGGCCACTGCTGGAGACAGGATATCACATTGGCTGGACTACTAATCTGATTTAGTATAACAGACCTTTTATTCCTATTAAGCACGTCTCAGTACAGAGTCAGCTTTCAACTAGTACTAATGGCCATGAAACACTTAATCCGCAGCCCAGTCTACTTGTAGATACCTGGCACAATTCTTCTCTAAGGCAATACAGAATGGCCAATTTCTACTTGTGTCATGTCATATTTTTCAAATAAGGAAAGAAATATCAGTTGCATACTTTGTCAATTTCCCCCATAAATTGCCAAAGTAGTGATGATGAATGATTTTGTACCTGGATGTCCAAATTCAAACGACATTTCTGCAAAGTATACTTAATGGAAATAAGATTTGTGCATCTGAGTAGAGGATTAGGCCCCAAAACCAGAATAGCCTTTTAAGTTTTCTATGTGGCTAGCATTCCTCCTGAACAGAATTTCCCCTTTTTTCTTTGATCTTTGGATGTGGAAAAGATTTGTTTTCAGATATGTATGCCTGTAGCACTTTCTTGGGATTTATCTGCAAGCTGATCCCAGACTCAGCCTGCTGTTATGCTTTTGCAGGGTCCCCCGTTTCAGACAACTACTGCTTGACCACAACTCTCATTTCCTCTCTCTGCAAATGTGAAATGAATACTATCATAACAGCATTTCTTAATACATGCCAAAGAGAAAATATCGTTTTTCTGTTACAAATTTGACCACCCTGCATTTCAAGTATATGACTTCACCTCTACAAAACTGATAGGCTTTACCCCTGTCATCATATGTAGTGCAACTTCTACCAGGCCCAGCACCTCTTCTTATTTATTTGCCCATCACACAATCACCCTGAAATGATCTCCAGCATGTACCAGTTGTACCAGATCCTCCATTTGTATGCGTTTGGTCATCACAGATAAGAGCCAGGGGAAAAAATAATCATTCAAATGTGACATAAATATCAGATGTTGGGCAAACCCAGCACTACGAACCTTTCAGGACAGGACACAATATGTACTTATACAACACTGTGCCCAGCACTAGGGCATTCTGGCTAGAATTTTTGTTTGTTTGATTGTTTTTCAGGGAAAAGATCACATTAGTAAGGTTCTAGGAATAAACTCTACTAAGCAAGATATTTTATAATTCCTTAGTCTGTCACTGATTCAATCAGAGTCATAGATACCCCAGAATGCATAATGTTTGAAAGAGAGAGACATCTTTCAAGTCTCATCTCTTAACTATCTTCTTGTGCTTTCTCTGCCCCTCAAGGACAGCCAGTCAGAGAGAGAGTAGGCGGTGCTTCAACAACTTGCTATTGCTCCCACAAACACAAGACCTTTTATCCTGTCGGTGTCTAGAGGGTCTGACTGAGATTGGGGCTGTGACTGACTCCCAAAAATGCACAATCTAAGCAAATTCGGCTGACAAGAGAAGAACTGATATGCCTAAAGTCACACACACAATGTGGCAGTACAGAAGCCTCACAGAGATCCCACATGCAGGGCCACTTCTGTTGGCCCCCAACTCCTTTCCCAGGCATCAAATGAGGCTGCTTGCTGTCAGATCTATCTTCTGAAGTCAGTTTTGCACTATTTTGGAGCAGAGCACAAAGTAAAGATTTATAACCCCTGCAAGGGACAGTGTCTTGCCAGGAGTTGCCTTTGCAGTATGAAGTCCTAAAGAGGAAAGGCAGACTCAAACTTTTAGAATTAAAGGGAACAACTCTGTCTTAATTTCCTGTGGTTTCACATGAGATTTGTCCACAAAGGAACCATCTGTCACCATCTGCTTGATTTTCTTGATTTATTTTTTTTTCTTGGACAGTTTCACAGTATTGGTATGTGAATGTGCCTACCCACACCCCTCTCAAAAGGCCAACTCATTTCTTCAGTAGACATGTGCCTTGTGTGGATTTTTTGTGTATTTGAGCTGCAGTGCACTTTTCATCAGGCACTGCCTTTCTTTGTTGAATGCTGGTCTCCAGGAACTGCTTGGAATAAGGGATAAAACACCAGTTGCACACACAGTTTCTGATAACTTGGGTCCATAACAAAAAGCAGAGCTCTTCAGGAAGCAAGGTGGCTTTTGAAGGGGCATTTGACATGATGAGGGCGTTGCCTTTTTCTGGGTGGTTCCAAGGTGGCAGTCATTGTTTGCACTGTGAATCTTACAGGAGTTTTTTTTCATTATTAAATCTACAGTTTGGAAAGCAAAAAAATTAAAATAATTAAAATAATTTTTTAGAAACCCCTAAAACCCCCCTGTAGAATAATGTGTGAATGAGAAATACAAAAATGTGATGTACAGGCCCAGACTTGAAGATCTGGGGTGCAAAACAATTAAAACAATAACATGAAAATGTAACTTATCTACAGGGAATCTGTAGAGGGATTCTTGTCAGGAACTGTAATGATAGGCCAATGGGTAATAGGACAAGGAGCAATGAGTACAAACATAAAGAGGGAAAATATAGATATTAGGAAGAAATTCTTTACTCAGAGGGCGGTGAAGCACT
Organism: Catharus ustulatus; assembly: GCF_009819885.2. Taxonomy (NCBI): domain Eukaryota; kingdom Metazoa; phylum Chordata; class Aves; order Passeriformes; family Turdidae; genus Catharus; species Catharus ustulatus. Next base: position 52,231,592 of record NC_046222.1, on the reverse strand, counting down.
GGAAAAGGTTGCTCAGGCAGGTTGCGGATGCCCCAATCCTGGCAGTGTTCAAGGCCAGGTTGGATAAGGCCTCGAGCAACCTGGTCTCGTGGCAGGGTGGATTAGGACTAGATGATCTTTAAGCTCCAGTCCAAACCCTCAACATTCTGTGGTAATTACTTTTTTTGTTGTCGCTGGAAGCCGTCCAAGGGGACGGCGCGGGCCCACACGCCGGGAGCGGCACCCGCTTTGGGAGGCAGGGGCTGCGAGGGGAGCGCCAGAACGCCCCTGAGGGAGCTGCAGCGCCCGCGGGGGAAAGCGCCGATTCACGCGGCCCCCGGGGGTCTCTGCTGCCCGGGGGGGAAGCGGTGGGGCCCCCTCGGTGCCGCCCCGGCCGACGCTGCGGGAGCGCTGCGGGAGCGCGGCGGGGCCGAGGGACTCCCCCGACGGGGCGGGCCGGGCCGGGGGCCCGCGGAGGGAGGGTGGCCCCGCCCCGGCGGCGGTCGGCCCCGGCCGCCTACAAGCCCCATGGTGCCGCGCGGGGCGGCGGCGTGTGACGCGGCGGGAGCGGGGGTGGCGGAGGCGGCGGCGGAGGGTCCGTGTCTCCCCTGCCGCGTCCCCTCGCTCGGCTCGGCGGGCGCCATGTTGGCTTGAGCCGAAGATGACAGGGGGCGGCTGCGGGCGAGGATCGCGCTGAAGGAGCGGCACCTCCGGCTCGCAGCGCGGCTCTCGGGGGGCGGCCGGAGCCGCCGGCGGACGAGGCGGGGGAGGGAGGGAGGGCGGGCTGAGGAGGCGGCGGCGGCGATGCGAGCGGAGAGCTGAGGCTGCGGGAGGCGGCCGCCGTCGAACGCCCCCCGGCCCCCTCCGAGCGCCGCGGGGGAGGGCTCTCCCCTCCGAGCGCCCTCCCTCCCTTCCCTCGCTGGCCCGCGTCCCCGCCGGGCGCTCTTGGATGCCGCACACCGCCTAGGGGGGCCGCAGCCCGGCGTCCTCCCCAGCGGCCCCGGGCCCACCCCGGCCCTCCCGCCTCCCTGCCCCGCTGCCCAGGGCAGGAGCCAGGTCCTGCCTGCGCGCCCGGGTCGCCTGCGCCGACTGAGGAGGTGACTTGGACGCTCTATTATCCCGTGTGAATCATCCCGTCGTCATTTGTCGGGGCTGGGAGAGAAGGCAGAGGGCGAGAAGGGGGGAAAAAGCCCGCACGCAGCTCATGTGGCGGTGTAGTCCTGCTGCCTGCTCTACCTGGCACCGCTGGTGCTGCTGCCGCTGACAGGATCTGCTGCCATCTCTGGTCTCCCGCTGGCTCCTCCGGTCCAGCCCGGCACCGCTGCCCCTGGATATTCCTGCTCCAGAGCCGGCCGCCTTCCCCGCTGCTTATCGGGCACCTCTTTCGCGTAGGGGACTGGAAGCTGCTGCCTCCGATACTGACACCGGTTTTGCATCTTGAAGATCTCCGGCGGGCTGCTCTTCGTGCTGCTTTTTTTTTTTCCCCTTTTTTTTTTTTTTTTTGAGTTGATTTTAATCCATTTAGGGTAACATCAAAATGTCCAGCAGCGTTCCAGCTGATATGGTGAGTGTTGTACTGTTTATTTAATAGTTTTGTTATAGAATAACGTTTATTTCTGCCTAGTTTTGACAGAGAAGATGGAAAGAAGAGGGGCGTGGGAAGAAAAAAAAGGTCTTGGTTGCATATTTAAGGAACATAAAGTTCCCAGTTAATTACCTTCCCCCTCCCGCCCCAGATGCTGGTTTTGCTTCGCTTTTTGGTGGTGGAGTGGGAGATCTGCAGCGTCGCCTCCCGTGTAGCGAGGGAAGGGGGATGCCAGACTCCCTTACCTATGGCAGACAGTTACCTGAGTGCTCACGCTTGGGTCGTGTAGCACTGCTCCTCAGCTCCGTCGAGCAGTTTTTTGGGGGAGATAAATGCGAAGCAGAGCATTCGGGATGAATTGCTCGACCCATTTCTTTCTTTCTTTCTTTTTTTTTTATTTTTTTTTCTATCTCTCTTTCTAAACCTCTTAAGCTTGGCATGTGTCTTGCCAACGCTTTGTCTTCCGATGTTGGTGGGAAGTTTAATCTCTTCACTTGCTGCCGGCTCAAAAGCGAGAGAGAAATTTTCATGCGCTTTATTTTCATGGCGAGGTCCTTTGTGCACTAGCTGCAATCTGGACATTTTTCAAGGGCACTCCTAGTACTTCTTATGGCGGACTGTACTTCAGCTTGTATTGGATACTCGGCTCAGTACATTTAAAACAGGAAGGTATAGCAGCAGATCATGAGAAGGTAGGGTGAATCAGGTCGGCTAGGTAATCTTCCGTTCAGCACGACTTTCTCCATTTATATGCATTTCCATAAATCAGGATATATTTTCATAAGTCGCAGTTGGAAAAAGCACCCACAAACTTGTAGCTGCAGTTTAATATGTTAAATCTTTATTCTTACAGCAGAATATTTTCATGCATTTCCACACGGCTGTTCACATTTAAAGATACTTTTTTCCCCTTCCCAAAAGCAAAGGACTTGTCTATGCTTTTTTTTTTTTTTAAATTTCAGGGTGAAGTTCTGTTTTGTGGGTAGTAGTGTGCCCCAGTAGTGAGAACAATAAAACCGAGTAGCCCTTGTTTAAGTCATTGATGTACAGTTGATTGGGATGTGTATGGCAACTGAGCTATTGAAATGATAGTATCTGTTTAGTTGCTTGCTTTCTGCATTTCCTTCACAGCAGTCACAATGAGTGAATTTTGACCAAAAAAGAAAAAAAGCAGAAACACTAAGATATAGAGGATGATCAAACAGCAAGTTATAAGCTTATAGGTTTTTTCTCTTTTTTTCCCCTGTGCCTTTCTGAAATACTATAAATAAATTTTGCCTCCCCTGGATGAAAAGAGTGATGAAAGGATTTAAACTCAGAGGAAATAAGCTCCTGAGCTATCAGTTTTCACCCATTTCTTTTTAGTGTCTCTCTTTCTCTCTGACTGTTAGAGCCTTTTGAACCCCCTTCTCTCCTGCACGTGGCTGTCTAGCATTATATCACAGCAATCCTCCTGGGCCGTGGAGGATTAGGTGCAAATCTCTCAGTGCTGCTTTTTAAGTTGCCTGGAGGAGTCCCTTGACTGTGACATGAAACGCACTCCTCCTCCCTGTCACCCTGGGCTGAGCTGCCACCTCCGTGCTCCTCCTAGGGCCTGCCTGCCTGGGAGTCCCGGTGCTGCCGCTGGGTTTTTAATGCTTGACGTTTGCTACAAAGTGCACAGATTTTAAGATAGGCAAAATACAAATTTTTCTTTGAAAACTATTTCCTTCTGTTACAGTGTTATGAGAATATCACTGCTGGGGATAGCTGGGCCTAGTGCTGCTCTGTTTATTCAAATCAGGAAGAAGCTTGTTATACATAGTGATGTTTAAATACTGAGTCATTACAAAAACATCTGAGTGAAGATGTTACCAATGTTGGTAGAATTTAAGTAAATAAATATATTTTCTAGAGCCTGTCATGGGTTCACTTTTCTGTTAGTTTCTGCATTATTGGACGCAATTTCTTTCTGAAAGTTTGAAGTGTGCTGTAGAAATTCCAGTTATTAATTACAACAAATAAATATTACTTTATGAAAAGATTACTTGAAAACTCGTTTTTGGTCTCCTGTTGTCACCATCCTCCATATTTGAAAGGAGTTTGTTCAGGAAGGAAAATGGGATTACCATTCTTTAGCTATTTGAAGAGGAGCCCTTACCAGGCTGTCACCATGTTTATATATGTTTTTATTTAGTGTAGGATTTTGCAGTTTGCATTTCTCTCACCCACCCACTGTGTAATTTGCATTTGCAAAAAATTGATTTCCCGTTTCTGTAGGAGCTGGCAGCAGTGTGATGGACTGTCATTTTATGAAGACTCCATTATACTTAGTAAATCTCCTATGAATTATATAAGTATTATAATAATAATGTTTGGAACTGTTTATGTCAGGTTCATGAACTAACCTGCTCATAATAATAATAATATTGTAATTGCTGCTTCTTTAAAATGTGTTAATTTGTCTTCCTGTCCCACCTTTGAGAATAATCTGCTATACAGAAATTCATAGTAAATTATCTGATTTCCAGTAAGCTTTGTATTTCTAAGCAGATATAATTTGACCCAGTCTCCTGTTCTCTGACATTGAGTTGATTTGTTTCCAGAACTACAGCAGTTTTTACCAGCTAGCCATTTCAACATCACTTCCTAAATAATTAACACAGTACTTTATCATTTGCATTCCACTAATAAACTGGATAGTGACACACCACATTCCGGGTGTTGGAAGTTTGTAGTGCATTATTCCCTAGCAATGTGTGCTACTTACAGCTTAAAACTCCACTCCTGGAATGAAACCTGCTAATATTGACCTCTCTACCTGAGTTGTTTCATTAACTTTGCTAGGACTAAATGTGTCTGAGACAGTTCTTGAAGACTAAACTGCATATGTAAAGCCTAAGTTTGCTCAATTTTTCACATAAGCTCTGATGGCTGTAATGTCAGCAGGGCACCTCTGATTATGTTCAGTAATTTAATCAGGTAATTTATCAGTTTTGCCATTTGGTAGCAGTTAGTTTGGCTGTGAATAACAGCAGGGCTGTTTGCAAGTTTCATTTCTTTTGTAATGATAAATAGACATGCAGTGGTTTATGGACTTGTGAAATTAATCACATTGGCTTTTTGAGTGGACCAAATGAAAATGACTTGGTGTTTGTTTAAACACTCTAGCTGACAATTTTAAAGCAAGCTATGAAAAACATATGCTCAGTGAAGAAGTTCTTACTGAATTGAATAATCTCCTTTATTTTCATAGAGTTATCATCAGAATCTGGGAAACTTCCTCTCTGTATTCTGTGTGCCTGTGATACTTCTCCTTATAGTTAGAATTCTTCAGGGATTTTAGGAATCCACTGAAAGCCACCTGCTTGACTAAAAAGCATTAACAGAGTCTGCTGTTTCCTGTAGTCCTTGTGTTTTATGTTGGTATGAAAAGGCTCTGCCAGCACTTTCTTTCTGGGCAGTTCTTTGCATGCCCTCTAGGAGATCCAGTTCTTTTTCTGTCTGAGCAGCAAGAGAGAGTGATGCTTTTGGCTCATGGTGGGGTTTTTCTTGTTGGTTTGTTGGCTTTTTCTGTGTTTGGTAAACAGCAAAATGTTGGAATCTACCAAACAATTAAAGGTTTTAATTTTAATGTGTGTGGCTCTTCAATCCATATGCTAGACTTCAGAGATGTAGGTGGCATGGTAGAGATTATTTTTAAGAAAACTGAATTTTTGATGCAAGACGTTTGCAGGACATAAAAGAGCATGGAGCATATGGTCTAAAATGGGTATATGTGGTCAATGTTAAAAAGGGACAGTAGGTGGAAGGATAACGAATAGAAACCCTGCTCGGTTCCCTCCTTGTTAGAGTCAGCATCTTTAGTGGAAATGTGTACGTGCATCTTCTTTTTTAGGAAGTTTAATGTAGAATGTTGATGAGTAGTTGAACATATATAGGGACTTGGTTTTGATGGAGGCTAACAGAACAAGGATGGACAGAAACTGATGCTCCATCTGTATGGGAATTTTGGCATCCAGGAATAAGACAGATATGAGCAATTTAAATGAGTAGCTGGTTGTATGGCAGCTGAGTTTTGTTGTCCATCATTCAGTCTAAAAAATTATTTCATTTAAGAATAATCGATGCAGTAGCATAATAATACACTTGGTACATAGAAAATATTTTTTTCAGTATAGCATTTTAAGGCATCAAAACAAAATGTGAGAAGTCCTGCATCTCTGTTCTTGTTTTAACTGCTTTTCCTTTTGCCTTAAGTGGATCCTTTTTGTGGTTTTGAAAATTATTGAATTCCTAGTAGCTTTTGTGCATAATAGTCTTAAGTTATTCCCTTATGTTTTTGTAGCAATAGAATTATGATTATTTCTCTGTATTTTTGTATTCCCCACATGTTGAAAGTCCTAATTCATTACATTCTGTGATAAAAATAGCTAGTTGAGTTTTTCTGTATGGATATTTTTTTTCCTTTTTGGATTTTTTTCCCCCACAATTGTTTGCTGATTGTAACAGAAATGAATAGCCTGTCTTTTGCCATTCTCAATGTTTGTTTTGGGTTTGTTTTTCTCCTCTTGGAGAAGGAATTGAAGGTGGGATCTGTGTTAGAAAGAAGAGCTTGGAGAAGCTTCTGACTCCTTATATATTGGGCCAATATATAAACCAGTTGAGTCTTTGTAGCATATTGCACTGCTTCTTGTTATCAAATGAAGAATCTCTTTCTCTGCTATCTGAAGCAGTGGCCAGGGATAAACTTACTAAAGCTCATCTTCAGTGTGTATATATTTGGGTATACTCCAAAATAATTGGTATTTACCATTTCCCCCACCTTTTTTTTTTTTTTTGTTTCACAGATTAAAAATGTATCTAACAACCAAAAAGAAACATCTTAGCAACAACTGACATTTTTAGGTATGGCACTGTAGGAGAAACTAGTATGTTATTATTATTCGTATTAGTATATACATCTGGCATATTCTGAAACAATGTTTGCATGACCTTCATCTAATTTTCTTTGGGGATGAGCGGCTGTAACCTGTGGTTGGATTGATCCTTACTCTGAGCTGTGGTGCAGCTCAATACTTCAGATGGAAGTGTAGGCTGATGATACAAACTGTTCCTTCCTTCCTGCCACCCACCCTTGTTGTTGTCATTACCTGAACTGGTTTCTTTCTGCTTTTGTTGTCTAACTTCATGAACTACTGGAGGGGATGTATACTGGAGGAGATTGAACTCCTCCCATGTTGGGAATGCTGGGAAGTAGCTGCTGGCAGGTTCCAGCAGGACTGAGAGGGAAAATACAAAGGCTGAGGATATGTGAGTGTAGGAAAAAGATCATATCTGCAGCAGGGACATTCAATTGTGTGTGTTTAAAAATTAGCAGACATCACCTGGTAAATGACCACGTCAGTCAGGGCCTGAATGGAGACAAGTTGAACCTTTCAGATGTGGAATTAGGGACCATGTCAGGTGTCTGTAGTCAGTATTTCCCTGTGGAGCTTGTGACTGCTTTGTGCATATCTAAATCTAAACTTTGGATCATTCAAAGCCCATATCTCACTTCCTTGGTTTGGCTTAAGGCTGCAAGTAGGAACTTAGGCTGTCTGAATAGGGTCCTTGCAGCTGTCTTGGTAAGAAATACTTTCGTGATACTATGAACAAAATTACTAAAGGCACGCTTTACTGCTTGTTTTACTTGAGAGTTCTTCCTAGCTGTAACTTTTGTGAATGTTGAAAGCCATGGTCACGGTATTGGTAGTCAGCGGGTGTTACTTGTTTGATACTTCTGGTCAGTCAGCTTTACTACTCAGTAGAACTCAGAATGTAGACTTTTGGAGATGTCTCTATATCTGCTTATGCAATAGCGAGCAGAATGGAGACCTTGGTTCTGACTCAGCCAGTGAGTGCTACACTAGCTTGCAGGAATCCAGAAATATCTGGAATGTGACTAATCATTCTTATGGTTTTATGTAAAAGAGATAATTCAGTTTATTTTCAGTCTCTTCCGAGTACGGTATTGGATCCACTAGGCTGGTTATTTCTTATTCTGAATATGGTGAAAGACATTCTGCTGATCAGTATTCTTTTTCACATTAAGTCTGTTTTTACATCAATTAATTGAGGCTACTAAAGTAGCAGGCCTTTCCTGGCACAATTTTGCATGGGTAAACTTTAGCTCATTGTAATTATTAAAGGAATATGACTGAGTGTGTTGTTTTCATTTTAGAAGCATTGGACAATGAGCAGCATGTCAATGAGAAATTTTAATTTCATTATGCTAATATAAAATCTAAACTTCGAGACTCCAGTTCTTCACCAGTTTTCACATAATTTAGATCTATCTTCTGGAATTCAGTTATTGTTAAAAATTATTCTGTAATTTCTTTTAGAAGGCTAGTCTTTAATTTTTGACAGTTTCAGTTACACATATGTTGCAGAACATCTTAATATGATGACTGAAACATTTGTCATTTGGTATACCTCCAGATAAGTATAAAGTCACAGGTGTGCTAAGTATTGAAAGCACTGATTGTAAGGAAGGACTGAGGAAATAAACCCAACACTTTGCAGGAGTTGGTAAAAGAACGGTTACTGAGACATCAGTTGAGGTTCTGCAAATATCATTGTGCACTTCAATATCTGAAAAGAGATTTGAAGAGGGGAAAAAAGTTGTTATAAAAGCTTTCTATCATGTAGGTAAATTGTTTAGGAGGTCTGTTTGGTTTTGAGAGCAATACTTAAAGAAAAAGCTACATATTTGTAGGTTTGCTGGGCTGGAGAAGTATAGCTCTGCAGAAATACTTAAATGTTGCAGCTGACAACTCTTATATATTTGTGGAAATTTGGTGTATTTTGTGGTTGCTAACTGGGATTGTGTTTAGCTCCTTGACAGAGGATACATTTATTGGTGCTTGTAAACCATCCACAGTGAAGGCCTGCTCTCAATTTGTAGTAAGACTGCACGTATGGTAAAATGTGATTTAAAAACATAGTGTATATTTTCCACAGATAGAAACTTGGTGTAAAATGAAAATTTGGCAGGTTGCACAACTCTGACACTGCCATTAGTGTCTTGGAGTTTTTTTCTTACTTTCTGTAAAGAAATTTGAAAATAGCTTGCTATTGACAGGATTACATTTGTGGGTTTGTTTTGGTTTGGCTACTTACTTAAAATTATTTGGGATATTCAGTTTAGAGTTAAAGGGAAGGCTTGTGGCAGAGTTTAGCTGAGACTATTCCATGACACTGTTGTTATGGAGACAGAAGCAAGCAAGAAACTCCTTAAGTTTTATGTATCCCATAGAAATTAGCCAAGTAAAACCAGAGATACTGTCTAGGAGTTTGATAGGTTTGATTTCTATTACCTAACAAGGAATCTGTGTTTTAGTGGGATGGAGGTGCCAAAATGATACTTGATGTTCACGCAAAGGATACAAACTGGAAGAGATTGTGTTGACCTACTGTGATGGTTTTGGTCTCTCTCAGGGCTGGTCTGATTTATGTCAAGGGCTTGGACTACTGCTGAGGAACAAAGGTGGTCCTATCCTGTGGTGCTTTTTAGCTGCAGCTGAGTCACTGGATTTTAGTCTGTGTCTCTATGAACAGTTTGGATGGAAATAAAAGCTAAGCTCCATTTTTTAAATTTATTTTTTTAAGGTAGTCCTGAGTTCCTGTGTAAGCTCTTCTGTGGTCTTCATTATGCAATATTAACTGTTTCATATTGCATAAGAAATTATCTCCAGCACTTGATAAATGTGGGATACCAATTTCAAAATGAACAGAAGGAAGCTATATGTGTTCTTCTTTGAGATTGAAAAGAACAGTGTCTTTCATCTCAAAAAGAACAGTACTTCATAGCCATACCATTGGTTGGTATCTCCTCAGCAGAGTTGTGATGTTGTAATTCTCTGTGGGTTGGCAAAGATCCAGATCACCATAATCTGTTTCTGATACTTAATGTGTGCTCTAGATGGTACTACCTAATCTGTCCCCAGAATCTGACATATGTTTCTAATATAGAGAAATAATGGAATAGTGATAAAATAGTGAAGTGCGGTGCTAGTCAAAAATCTTTCATAGCCGGGGTTGTAAATTCAGGATTCTCTTCTTAAAAGTAGATTAGTGCCAATCTATATTTGAATAAATGTGGTATATACTACTAAGTCTCAGAAAACTTACTATAAATTACATTACTATAAAATAGTTCTTCTGAAATAGAATTTCTTTTCAGTATTTCTTTTAATCTTCTTTGAAGATTAAATATTGCACAAGATTTTTTAGACATACTTACCTTTTATATGCTGTAAGAGAGTAAGTAAGCATTTGTGTGCTTTTAAATCTGGAATACCTGGTTGCAGTATTTTATTTTATTTATAGAATTCTTATTTGTGTGGGCAGTAACATCAAAATAAAGTTAATTCTTGGAATAGTGCTTGGTGGTTGTATTTGATGCACAACGCATTATTTAGGGCATATTACATGTGAATATTTATGTCATTTAGCCTGTGAATTTATTTTTAATCTGTGCATCATAACAGTTGTGGGGTGTGACAGTGAAAGCTTAGCTCTCACTTCTGAATCCAGGTTACTGATATGTGATACAAACAAACTCTATTGGATTTAAAAGTTTTAGTGATTTATACTTTGCACACTTGTATAGGTATTTTTTTGGCAGTAAACTCCAAAGTTGCAAAAAGCTTTATTAAAACATTTTACATGTGGAGAATAAATCCACATTTGCTAAGTCCTTATGCTTCAGTGATAATGATGTTAATACGAAGTCCAACACACAATTATTAACTTCCACCATATTACAGCACATAAGTGGAGTAATACTTGACATGAATAGTCAAAGATTTTATACCAAAATATGCTGTAGTGTGTATTCTTCGTGCTGTGGATTTCCAAGAAGAGGTGATTTAGCAACCACCTGTATAATTTAAAGATATGTTAAGTATTTTATTAAGGTCAGCTCTGTGCAAGTTCATTTCAATCTCAAGAAAGTAGGAAGGGAAGCTTTAATCTCAAAAAAAGAGATTATGCTAGTGGGTATTTCTAGTGTTAGAGACATAAGACTGAGATTTTTGAGTGCAGTAGGTTAGGTCTGGCACCAAGACAACAGTTTCTACTAAGATATTTGACTTTGTTTTGAGGATCTCATTTTCATAACTTATGGCAAGAAACTAGGAGCTCTTAATAAAGAGAAACTGCAACTGGGTTTGATTTCTGTCTCCTTACTGCATCTGGCCAGTATATTTCTGGGTGAATCAGGGTTTCATGTAAGTCTGCAAATGGATCATTTCTTTTTTTCAAATTTTGTATGTTTGAAATTATTTAGAGGTTCAAAATAGCCATCATAGTGGGTGGAACGCTTGGTAAACTATGGGGGAGGTTGTGATGAGAGCTATGGTGAAAGTGGCAGCAGGTATTTGCAAAATTGTTTTAATTTGGTTGCTTTTGAATTTTTCTTCTCACTAGGAAGGGAGAAGGTGGTTCAAGGGATAGCCAGGGAAATCCCTACAGAGGGCTGCAGCGCAGTTGCACAAAACTTCTTGTTCCAGCATTCTCATGCAGGCACTTGATGATCCCAGCATATGTGCTCCTTGCACTTATAGCAGGAGTAAGGAGTGGAAAGTTTTTAAGGGCGAATTTTTGGTGGGGGTGGACTCCAGAAGCACAGCTGTAACTGTCCCTGAATTAACTACGAAGACTGAAATATCTCTCTACAATGAGCCTGGCATTTTTAAGCTGAGATTGTCTTTCAGTACAGATTTTGTGGCTTTCAATTTTATCTTGTACATTCTGCTGCTCTGAGCGTGATGAATGTACTACAGTGCTATGTCATACATGGAAACCCCAGATTGGGGAACTCCCTCGACTTGTTAAATGAAGTACAACTGGTCCTAAATATCTGACTGTTCAGCAATAATTATCCATCCTGTGGTGTAAATGCATAATTGTCTTCTTCCAGAACCATGTGCTTTTTGCTCATCCTCTTATTCAGCACGTCCTCATTGTTCAGAGACTACATCTGTGTCTTATTTTCCTGCACTGTTCAAACTTTTCTTAATCTTGGAAGATTAAGATTTATTTTAGCCTTCCTGTGATACTAGTCTTCTTAACAAATGCTTAATAAAAATCCATCTGGTTTTGAGAAGAAGGTTATTATTTATCAAAAATGGTGGATGTTGTGGAAATGAAGTTTCATTCAAATACACTCCTATACTAGATAACCATGCAACAGAGCTGCAGGGAATAAAGTCTTACAGTTTGGAGTGAGAAAAAAAAACTCAAAAAAGATCAAGACTTTCTTGTGGTTTTTTTGTGGTTTATTTTTTAAAAATGACATTTCTGTTGAAATTTCTCAAGCCAACTCTGCTCTGGTACACCTTCTGTGCCTGTCAGTCTCGGTTGTTCAGGGCATGACTTTACCAGCATTTCAGTTAAGCCAGCTTGCTCTGTGCTGATGTGAAGGTTTTATTTCAAAAGACTTACGGACAGTGAGTTAATTAAAATCGGGCAAAAGACAATAAAATACTTATAGATTGAGAAATGCTCCTAAGAACATTTGGAGAAAGGTTATAACTGTATTTGTTAATGAGTTGTAAAAAGCAAGTTTTGAGGCTAATGCATATGGACAGGTTGGTTTTTAGGGTTATGTTACTATTTCTTTCCACTCTTACTATTTGAGAATCACGTGATTTTGTTGATCTTTCAATAAAGCATTACTTCTGAGCTCTTGATTGTCAAATATTGACTTAATATATCTGTCAGTTGTTATGTTCCTGCTTTTTAAATAGCATTCCCTCAGTTTAAATCTGGAACAATCTCAGGAGAAGAAAAAAAATCCAGAGTTGTTCCCAGCATTCAAGGACATGGGGATTTAGTTTTATTCTTAAATTATCTCCTTTAAATTCTGTATTAATTTTTTTTCAGGAAATGAAATGTAGGAAAGACAGCTTGCCCTAGGCGTAGAGCACAGAATGATTACCAGTCAGTGCCTTTATCTCCAAATGTGCTGCTTGGTAAATTTCAAAGTCAGCTTTAAAAAAGCCCACAACCAACAGAAAAGCACCAAAGTGAATAATTCAGTGTGGTGAGTAGTGCCAGATAAGGCCAAGTGTAGGTAAATAGTTTACTGCCTTTCAAACTTGATTCTGCTCCTGCATGTCTGTCCCAACTATGATGCTTAAATAAGTGTCCTAGGTTATGAATATAAATTTTATTTATAATGAACTTGTGGTTTGGAGGTGATTTTGTTCCCCTTTATTGTTCTCTTCAGGAAAGGAAAAAAACCCAACAAACTTCTTGTTTTATCTTGTAATTCTTAGCATATAGAAATGAAGACCATTTGAAGTACAGTTTTGAAGATGCTTTTCTTTTCTTTGATTAGGTGTTGTTTTGCAGAGAATGGAAGATAGAGAATTATACTTGAATGAACATGGCATTTTCTGCTGTGCTTTGTACCACATCATAGTTTTTCATGTAACATTGGATTGTAAAATGGGATCCAGTTTTTAGGAAGACCTTTAGCTCTTTGTTGTAGCAATTTAAAATTTTCTATGCGAAAATCACTTACTTAAAATCAAAAAATATAGTAACCTTGTATTTTTGTCCTGTATTTGACTTTTGGATAAAGCCAGCAGTTGTTTTGTGTAGATCTGTTGGGAGCTGTATTGGCTAACCCCCCAGAGTGTCTGTGAAGCCATTGGGATAGGGAAGAGAAGTCTTTTGAATTGCTTCAAAGTAGTTCTTGCTGGGTGGCTGGATAAGATGGCATTCACTTGTCAGTGTAGGCATTTTGGAGTACTGCAGCAGTTTGTAGGAGGGTGGTGGTAGCAGCCAGAAGGAGTAAAAGGGAAAGACAAATTGTGATTACACAATCACGTAGTGATAAAGGTACAGACACTGAACATATCAGGGTCAAAGCCATCAGGCTTATTTATGGACTGCAATTTACTGTACAAGCACGATGGGCTGCAAGAAACAGTCAAGGAATTGTAATGAATTTCTCTTACCATGCATAGGTTGTACTTGGAGTGATTAAATTCCATTTAATTAAGCTTTTAGTGTGTCAAATGATAACAGATTTCTGATGAACACCCTTGCTGTTCCTCTGGCTTCCAGACACAAACATATTCAAATCCATCACTTAATGGTTGTATTTTTAGTACTGCTGCTGAGTGGAGATAGAAAAGCAGTGTGTGTTACTTTGCTGGGTGGAAAAACTGTTGGGAAGTGTTCATGTAAACATTATCTCACCTTTTGGCAAAAGTTAATCTTACCTTACCAAATACAGGCTCTACAGCAGTAAAACTTCAAGCACATGATTCAGTTGCCTAAACATGGCATCCAGTGCCAGTGTGCACATGCCAGCATTCTCGGGATGACCAGAAAGGGCAGGCAGCAATGACACATGAGCTGCAGGAGACCCATGCCCTGCAGGAAATGCAGCTGCTCTGTACGAAGGGAATATTTCACAACATCTGGAATAGCACTAGAACTATATATTTAGGTAATTCTTTTGAACTGTTGGGGCTTTGTAAAGCCTCATTTCCAGTCCTTTCATACTGATTTTTGGTAGCTTGGCTTTTCCTAGCTTAAATTCATTAAGTAGTGTTTCAAAATCATTAAATGGTTCCGTTTGCAGATAATCACTGTTCTACAGCTTTGTTATTTCCTCCAGAAAACTCTCATATCTACACATGTGAACCCTGCAAAAGAAAGAAAATTTTCTGAGATTCAGAATACATTGCTGCCATTTGAGTGTAGCAAATCTTCCCCTAACTACAACAATATGGAAATGCTGTACAGCTGCTTGTGGTGGTGGAGCAGGTACAGTGTAGTTGCAGATATTTGCTCAGCGTGATCCCATCTAAGCAGTTACACACGACCTGTTAAAAAGAAGAAAAAGGAATTTTATACACATTATCACAGTAAATTTAAAAGTAATCTAAGTTATCAAACAAATGCAAATTGAGTTAATTTAATTTGGGGTAATTCTGAAAAAATTTAAAGAGCATTATCCATTCTCATAATAATCTGTTGTATAAAATTGGACTTGAATAGTCTGTTCTAAAAATCACAGCAGAAATGTGGTGTGGTTCTGTTTAGGTGTGTAATCACACCTGTGGAGCAGTAGAGAAAGAGCGCTGCCTAATACCAGTGCTATGTTGTTTTAATAACTGAACTTTTTATAATGGAATCTTGCAAAGAAAGATATGGATTGGTTTGGGGGTTTTTGTATTAGATTAAAAGAATTCACTGCTTGAAGCATGACAGGTCTCTCTTGACATTTGGCCTGAAATGTTTGCAAGATATTTCATATCCTTGGAGCAGAAATGAATATGAGTGGGTTGTAAAATTATGCTTACATAATTAAATAATGAGGATTCTTTGGCATTATGTAAGATATAAATGCAGGGAAGCTTGTTATCATTGCCCTAACAGTTCAGTGCAATTTCTCCAGTTGGGTACTGGAGTAAATTTCACACTTACATTTTGATGAATATATTTTCCATTTATATTTTGGAGGGCAGCTTTTGATATGTGTGTACTGCTAAAGATTAACTTACAAATTGAGTGAAGTCTTTCTGTTGTGTTTCATATTAGCACTTCTGTCTGAATTTAAGTTTTGAAACATTAATTTTATATATGTGGTGTTTTTGGTTGAGTTTTTGTTGTTGCTGGTTATGGTTTGCTCTTTTAAGTTGAGGTAGAAATGTAATGGTCATAAATTAAACCTTTCTAGCAGAAATTGTCATTAAAGTTATTTTGCTTATACACTTCGTGTTTTGAGGAACTTAATGTAGAGGAATCTTTACATGGTAGCTGTAAATAGATATATGTCCAAAGATAGTCTTCATTCCTTTGACAAAAGTAAACTTTGTAGTTTTTTCTTAGCAGAATTCTTTTGTTGGGCCGGATTCCATTACTAAGAGATCAATGAAAAATTGACAAATAATTGATATAATACTGGAAATATAATAATAATTGATATAATACTGGAAATAATACTTGACCTGAAGAGTCAGATTTTATTTTTTAAAAAAATTATTTTAAATTACAAAGGAGCAAAGAACTGTCAGCCCACAATCATATTTGTTCAACCATCTCTTTTCTCTTGTGGACACATGGGCTGTTACACATACAGCCTCTGTTTGAGGATGACTGTGGCATAATTGTTGAATGCAGGCAGATTTGTTTAAATGACTTTTTTATTGTTCAAACTAAGCTGAAAGTGATCTGTAAGATAAAGCTCTGACATAGTTCTGGATTTACGTGCTTTGGAAAGCATTAAACTGCCAAATCTCTGCACATGTATGTCTATGTTTAATCTTATTTCCTTATCTTTGAAGATTGATGATGAATAAATTATTTTATGTTTAGGAGTTACATGTCTGTTAATAGAATGTGCACAACATTTTATTAAATGTTAAATTTTAGGGTTTAATTTTGATGTGAAGAGAATGTTTCACCCAGTGTAACATATTGGAGAGGTCAGCCTACATAATTGATGTAGGCTCTGGAGTCAGTAGCTTGCACATTTGTGGCATCAGTGTGCTACGTACTTAGGAAAAATTGGCTGCCCAGCCTGTAGTGATAGGTATTTGAATTTTGGAAGTCTGATAATTACAGAATCATGGAATATATTAAGTTGAGAAAGACCTGTAGGTTAAGTCCAGCTGTTAACCCAGCACTGCCAAGGCCTCCACTAAACCATGTCCCCAAGCACCACATCTTCATGTATTTTAAGTACCTGCAGGGATGGTGACTCCACCACTTCTCTGAACAGCCTGCTCCAGTGCTTGACAACCCTTTCAGTGAAGAATTTTTTCCTGAAATCCAATCTAAACCTCCCCTAGTACGTATTCACATTTCTTTTTCAAGGATAGTCAAGTCACTGTAAATGAGCAAATTTATTACTTAGATGTGTAAAAAATAGAGGTTTTAAACATTAGAATAAAGAGATAAAGAGTTGCAGTTAAGTAGTTATGTTCTGTGTTTTGCATTCCTTTCAAATTGATGAAATATGGGGCTGTGCTACTTAAACTTGAGTCCAAACTGAGCTTGTTTTTTGTGACATTAAATTTGCTGATTAAGAGTTCACAGGATTGACAGACATTTATTTGCAAACTTAAGAAAAAGCCCTAATTTAAACCAATGTTTTTTGAGAGAATGCCTTCATTTTTTCCTGTACAATGTGAAAAGGTTGACTTTGATTTATGAAGGAATAGAAGGGAATGATCTTTGTTATTTATAGAAAAACAAATCCCTTTTTCCTCTGAAATCCTGTGATATAAAACAAAGATAACAGCGTTACTCTTTTCTCTGTGAAAATTGCATGTGGTTGCATGGCATTACATTCCAGAATATCTATGTAGAAGACAACTTGGTAGCTATATGAATGAGGGGAAGATTTTAATTGTTTGTAATTTTTTTAAAGCAATATAATATTAGGTACAAGAAAGTCACTCTAAACTCCTCACTTTCATGAGCACAGATGTTTTTCTCTGGTAACAGAAATGTGGAATAGGATATAATCTATATACACGCATGCACTCCAGTAAGTGCTTAGTTTTGTTTCATCTGACAATTATTCTAAGGGTGTTTAAATATTATATATCAATTATGTTAAAAATAATATTTGGAGACTGAAGCAAAGACCAATTTCATAACCTGTGTCACCATCTGTTAACTACACCAGAAGCTTATTTTTTTTCTGGATGGATTTAGCCAGCTGTCCATTTTATAATGTTGCCTGGATGGGGGCGTGCATTTAAGAATAACACAGTAGGCTTTCTGTGAGTTGACAAAAAGCTTTTTTATTTTCATCTGAAACTCCCCTAGCTTGTCTGACACTTCCTTGTATTTAGTCTCTGGCTGAGGAATGTATTTGAAACCTTTCCCCTGTTGCACTCCTCTGGTTTGTGCTTTCATCTGCTCCCACTGAGGTCTGAAGCTGCCCCACAGGAGGAGACGTGCCTTCGCAGCGACCCCTCTGCGAGGCATGTGGACATCTTTGCTCGTGGCAACCAAAGTCCACTCTAATCCTATTGACATCCAGCCCACGTGGTGTTCACTTAATCCGTCCAGCGCTCTCCTTGCTTTATCTGACCCTGTGAGATGATACAGCTTTTTCTAACTGTTTTCCTTTACGTGAGTGTTTTGGGATGGTCATTTAGACCACTAGAGTTTGCTGAAATCATTCTCTGGTTTTGAGTGTTGTCTTCATGATAAAAAAGATCTGTAGTGGTGTCAGGGTGACCTGGCAGATTTCAGTGTTACGTTGTTTGTGTACTTGATTATAATTTATATAAGAGATGATGAGACAAAGAAAGAAGTCAGTATTTACAAAAGCTTGGAAAGGAGGTTATTGCAGGTCAGGTAATCATTCTGTTCGGCTGCTCAGTTTGCAGCCAAACAACCCATATTTGGGAAAAAAAATAATGAATTGTAGAAAATGGTTTAGAATTAAAAACTTTTTTCTGACTGATTTAGAGCTGGCTTTAAAACATAGTTTTAAAAACTAATTTTCTGACTTCCATAGGACTTTTACCTTTTTTAAATTGCAGAATGATGCTTTGGTAAAATTAAGTAGAAGTCAGTTGAAAAAGCCACCTGAGGCAATGCACTGTATTTTCTGATTTGGATTTCCCTGAAATACATTGTGTGCTGTGTCTGATCACTGGGAGTGGCAAAGCTCCTTTCATTGGCTCACTCTGCTCAGTCAGGATGAGACTGCTGTGCTGGGAAAGATGGAAGTCCTCGTTTGTTTATTCTTTGTCACTGTGTTTGCTAGACATGTTTTCACCACTTAAAAGGATGGAACGTCACAATTCAATGTTGTGCGTGAAAACCCCAGTATATTCTTGCCCTGTCCAGCTTCATTTTTGATTTTCACAGAACAGCTGCACTGTTTGTGTACAGCTTGATGGAGTAGCATTGTGCTGTTTCTCTGAAGTTTAGATATGCAAGTGAAATGAAAACAAGAATTTGTTGATATTGTATGAAGTACATCTGGAGTACTAATTAAGCTGTGGTATCAAAATACTTGAAATGCTTGGGTTTTTTGTTCATATGTGAGTTGGATAAACTGAACTTGAGAATTAATTGCATCCAGTCTCTGCTGTTTGCACATGGTTTGCTTTGGCTTAACTTTATTGGCCCAGCTCATCAGAGGCTTATTCTAGGAAGATCAAGGACCTCAAATCTATGCTTTTAAAATCTCCTTTGCCCCAGCCCTTGTCTTCAAAATCTCACTGGAAGCTTTGTAGCTAAAACCAGAGTATATAAGATGATTGCATGATGGTCCATTTATCTGTGTTCCAAGCACCTCTGGAGATCATCTAGTCCTAACCCCCAGCCAAAGCAGGTCACCTAGTGCAGGTTATACAGGAACACATCCTGGGTTTTGAACATCTCCACGTGAACAAGTAGACAAAATTGTGCTGTAAGCTCTGTTTCTCCCTCTACCTTCTCATCTAGTCATTATGTCTGTACATGATTAACCATATAATACTTGTTCTCCACTGACCATGTTTCCACCACATCCTTATAGTATGATTTAGTTGGACATCCTACTGCTCCAAGAGGAATTAACCAGTGAGTGATTTGAGGGAACAGTAATCTAGAAATTCCCCCGAAGCTTTTCCATAGGTCCAGCTTAAATTCACTCATCTGGTGATAGTATGTCATTAGATCTGACCCCAGCAAAGGGGAGACAGTGGGAGCATTCCTTTTATTGATAGCCTGTGTTACTTCACGAGAGGTAACAGAAGATGCACACTCATAATCAAAAGACCAGCAAGCTGAATGTTAGAGATCCAAACCTGCTTACATTTATGTAACCACCCCTGTTCTGAGACAATGCCAGTCTCCAAGTCGGATCATAGCAGTGAACATAGCTTAAAGGATTAGTTGCTTGTCAGGCAAAACAGAAGCACTCGTCTAATGTTTTTTTTATCTCTTGAACTGAATATATTAATAGTGAAAGGCACCTGAATACCTAAATAGTCTTCATTTTAGATAGTTATTGCTATTGTAGACTTCTGATGGAATTGAATAACCAAGAGGAGAATTTAGGAAATAAGCTTCTTTTGTTTTAATACCTTTTCAATACAATATTTACTCACTCTCTTCTCATATTCCTGATGCCATATTTATCGGACATTGATCTGCCGACAGGTTCCGTTTTGGGAGGAGAGGGAGGAAGTCAGTCAGAGGAGCAGGGAGGATTCTGTAGCAATAAAAGTCCTTTGCTCTGAGAGAGGACACGAGTTTCAATAAAACTGTAATGTGCATGTGTGTGAGGCATTGGGAGTGTTCACCTATTCCTGTAAAATGTTCTTTTGTTTGTTTAGTCCTTCAGGTATTAGTTCAAGTAGTGAACTATAAACTGTTAAGGTAGAGTAAAAGATTTTTTCTTTTCTGTTTAACTCTCAGGATCTCATAGAAAATGTGCAAGTCAGAGTTTGTTATGCAGAGATAGAGTTCTAGGCTCATAATAAATAATTTTTCCAGAACTTACAAGCTGGACTTAAGTCTGTTGGTGAGGCTGCCAAACAGGAACTTTGAAGCTCTATTCAGTTTACCAGTGCATTCATTTATGCAATGTGTTTAATACCAAGAAAATCTATATTTATGAGTCTTTAGAAGAAACCTCTGAAGGTGTGTAGCCCAATGCATAGCGAGCTGTGATGGTGATTCAGTGGAGGGCTAACCTCAGACTTAGATCATGCTGGTTGAGCCTTTTGCACTGGGAAGGGTATATCTGCATGGGCAGTGGGAATTTCCCTTGAGATGGTAGAAATGCTCTTAGATATTTTTGCTTTTGGAAGCCAAACTACATTAGAATTCCTTATATTTTGAAGTCCATATGTGATTTATTTGGCATCTGTAGTGAATAAGGAGTTTGCCTGTACATAGGAGCTTGAAGATATATCTCTGAGCTTTTACCAAAATAATCTATCATTCTACATTCCTCACTTGATTTAAATGTTTGCCCTTGTCTAAAGATGGAATGGTTGTGATTGTGTAGATTTGTATTGAAAATCAAGCTATCCTGAAATACCAACCAAAAAGGCCATCTCAGTTACTTGGGTGGAAGTAGGAAAGTAAATTTATTTTTTCAGGTTAAGAGGGACTTAAAAATAGCAAGATGCTTCAATTGAAACTAGATAGCTAAACAGGAACAAAGAAAAGAATTCTTCCCAAATGCTAAACAGGCTATTGTGTGTGTGAAGCTTTGGAGAGGAGCAGTTGATCAGATTTTTGTAAGGCAAAAAACAATAAACAAGGAACTTTATTCTCTTTTTGCTGTTTGTAACAGGGAAAAGTGCTTTAAAAGTGTATGTACAACGTTATGTTCTCCCATCCAATCTTCTGGTTTAGAAGTTGACCTTTTGTTCCTTGCATGTATAGTAACCTGTATTTTGTTCACTTACATACTTCGTTTAATGTGTTGGAGGGGTATTTTGGTTGGTTGTTTGCTTGCTTTTGGTTTTGTTTTAAACTTTATTTTAAGCATTCAGGCTACTGAAAGAAATAAACAGAAGAAAGGGGAGAAGAAACCAGCAAATACCTTATTTCATCTAAATGGTGCCAATGATACTGTAAGATGTAGAAACTGTGTTTTAAGTTGTTCTCTGAAATGCTTTATTGCATATGTTTCATAAACTTTTGAAAACAGATACTGCAAGAGTTATCTCTGAAATATGCATCCTGGTGGAATTTGGTACTAATCACTGGAAAAGAGGGAGATCTGGAGCAGAATATTGCTCTTTGCTTTTGTTATCAGTTAAGAAAGTGCCTCAGTTAGTGATATTGTCCCTGTCTGGCCAAACATGTGATGCGTGTTTCACTGTCCTGGACTTGAATGTCCACGCTGTCACTGTACCTTGCTATTTGTACATAACAAACTTCTTTCATTTGAGTGTCTGTTCCCCTGGCTTTATTTCTGAAAAACCCTTCCATTTTTTGAAGTGATAAAACACAGCAGTTTAATCCTGCAGGGCCACTGGGAGCTGTACCCCTCAGGATAATGTCACATTAGATGTACAATACCTTCATCTGAGTGCTGTCAAGCAGTGTCATCCTTGCAGCAGGTTGTGTAGTGTTTTAGGTGGTGTGACCATATACTGGGCAGTGTTTTTCACTCTGTCACTGCTCCTGTGTGTCCATATTGTTCCCTCATTCCAGTACCAGGTGTGAACAGGCACTCAGTAAAGAAAAGTATGTTTATGTCATTTCCATATCAAAGGTATGCGTGTGACTGCTTATACCTGGTGTCTGTTTTGATCCTTTCAGATATAGGAAAAAAAACATGCATCTGTAACTCAAAGAATTTCAATACTGGAAATAAAATTATGGGCTAAGAAAATGCGCGAACCACACATAAAGCTTTCTAAAGGGTTTGGGCAATATTCTAGGAAAGTGGTGCTTCTGAATATCTTAATTTTAATGAAAATGACACTTTGGGATTCTTTTTCCCTTCTTTCAAATATGGGCCATGAAGTGAAAAGTTCATGCTGTTTTAATGAATTAAAAAATGACCTTTTCATAGTCATAGTAGTTAGAGGAAGAAATCATTAAAGAGGCACAAAAAATACCTTCAAATCCTAAATTACTTTCTGAACAGATATTTATTCCCTGCAATATGTTTATCTTTCTAAAGAGATCCAAGGCTGGTGTATTAAATGTACGTTTAATGCTCAGTGCCAAGGGAGGATTATGAATAAAATGAAAATAATTTGTAAGTAGGTTTATATACCAACATTTGAGAATATTCTGGTAAGACATGCCTTTCTTCCTTAGACTTTTGCCTGGCCTGAAAGTCCTAACATCCATGGTATGGTTGTGGGGAAAACTATGTGAGTTCAGGTATTTTGTAGACAGACATATGGTAGGAGAAGAAACAGAAGGATTTTTTTAAATTAGATAATGGTGGAGATCCTGTAGACTGCAGCATCCTACAGTGCCAGCTGGAAACTGTGCCATACCTCTTGCCAAACTGCTGAAGCTTCCCTTGTCTGGGCTTTCTTGATCAGGGCTTTTTGTAGATTCCAGTTCCTCTAAGCATAGAGATAGTCTGTCCCAGGAATGGGACAAAGGAGAAAAGATCCCGTAGGCTGGCTGGTTAAACAGGGAACCAATGATTGGATCATTAAACTTTAGAGGTTGTGCCTAATGGTTGGTTTCCATCCTGTAGGCTGGGTACAAGCAGACCTGCAGGGCTCTGTTGTTGGACCAGATTATTTAATATCTTTTATCAGTGACCTGGAATAAGAGACACTCCTGCCTTGTGAACTCTTGTGAACACCAAACTGCAGGTGCAGTTGACCTGTCTGAGTTGCAGAGCTGCTGTGCAGAGGGATCCAGGCAGTTGAGGGAATGGGCCAGCAGGAGCCTCAGAAAATTCACCAAGAGCAGATGTCTTGCACCTGGGGTGGACTGACCTCTAGAAGTGACGCAGGTTGGGGATTGACCGTCAGAGAGCCAGACATGAGCTACTAGGAAGGAGTGAAGGCTGACAGCACCCAGGTGATACCAGGAGGAGCTTAAACCAGGGAATTGGGGGAAGTGAGTGTTCACCTTTTCTAGGCTGCATCAGGAATACAGTTGCCAGATTTGAACATTGTTTCCTGTACTGCACCGAAAGAGAAAATATGTCCATCAAGGGCAGCATGTTCAGCAGAGAGCACTAAAGTGGAGCACTTCTGTAAGGAGAGGCTGGGGGAACAGGGCTTCTTCAGCCTGAAGCAAAGCTGGCTTTGGGGAGGTCTTACACCTGCCTCCTTGTATCCAGAAGAAAGTTGTCTAAAAGCTGAAGCCAGGCTTTTTACTAAATGTAAAGGGTGAGAGAACAAATGAATGAAGGTGTTCATAAATAGGAACAAAAAAGGTTTTGAATTAGATGAGACAGGGGAATACTGGTGGCATAATTTATTTTTTTTAACTTTTGCATTCATCTGTATGAAATGGTTTTGACTCATTCATAAGCTTGCTTCACATCTGTGGTGTTCAGGTTTACTTTGAAATTATTTTTACTTAAATCAAGGTTTATATAAAATTTAACCCCCCCCACTATATTTATAATATTTCAAATGGAAACATGAATAATGTAAAGAATACAATTGCAGAAATGGAAGAGAGGGTTACAGTTAACTGATTTACATTAAGATTGAATCTGGAATATCTCCCTCTTGTATCCAGATGGTTTGCCATATTTTATTTCTCGAAACCCACCTTGACTGGGATGCTGTCTTTTTATGTTGTGTTCCATATGTAGTTGCTTCTCCTGGAGCCTCTTTAATTTTTTTGTATTTTTTGTTGATCTCTGGCTTTTAAGTCCTGAAAGGCTGTGAACATATTTAATCACTAACTTGAAACATCTTAATATGTACTTCAGACAGTGTCTTCTGTTGTGTTAATACAAGTACTGTATTACTTTGCTGAAGATGGAATTGCAATTTTATCTGGTGTAATTTGCAATTGTTTTTGTCTTACTAGGAACAACTCAAAAAGGCTTAAAAACTTTTTGTTCCAACTTCGGTGCCCACTAGTGCTTGTAAATCATTGAGAGAAATGTTGTATTCAACTACCTCTTATGTCTATGTCTAATATTCATTAAATAATGGACTTGTTACTAACCTTTAAATGAGATGTATGCATATATCTCACTATTGTCAATAAATTACAGCCTTGGGGTTATAATGAATTTGAGGAAGTCTGCCCTCAGGGATGCTGTAACATTATTTTCTCTTTATTTTTTTTTTTTCCTGCAGCGTCTTTATTACGTTAGATGGCTCAAACTCTTTCACTCCAGACTTTCTTGTAGTGGTTTCAAAACACACTGTCCTTGGTACTTTGCTCAGCTGTGGTTGTGTACCCGTCTTTACTCTCTATCTCCTTGCTATGACTTTCCCAAGCACTTCCGTATTCACAGAGAATCATCTGCTGCCAGAATTGTGTGAAAGCCTCTGTTCCAGTCTTGTCTTTTGGTCCAGCTAAAATCTCTGCCCCCATCTTTTATTAGCTTGAGCAGAACTGGGCCTAAAGCTGTTTGCTTTACCTCTGTTGTGGTTATGTGAGCAGTGTCAACTTTCTGATCATCACTTGGGCCTATAATCTGGGTGACATTTTTGAATGGGTGTGATTGAAAGGCCTTAAGAAGATCATCTAAAGCATTCAGATTCTTCTTTCATAGCAATTCTAAGTAACTTAGATTTTCTTATCCCTACAGCTCGTACTATCCAGGTTCTTTTTTTTTTTTTTAGTTGCTGCACTATTCTTTTCTCTGACTCATTTTATAAGCTTTCAGAATGATCTGCAAAGATAATACATGTAATGTTTGCATTCTTAATATGTCCATTCACTGTCTCTTTCTTCCCTAGTTCATGAAAAAATAGATTGCTTATCTTTGTATTATACACTTCTGTTTGCTGTGGATTGTTTGTCTCTCACTGGCAGCTGCACGTGCACTTAATGATCCAGTGAGTACATCTTGACCTTTATCCCATACTGCTCATTCTCTTCAGAAAGAGTATTGTATATGTCTGTTGCAAAATTAATATTTTCCATTTTTTATACCCCTTGAATATCTTTGCAAATTTCTGCAATGATTTTGACAACACAGAGGTGTTATTCTCAGACCACTGAGCATAATAATAGTCAGCAGTGCTGTCTTTGTGGTTTGTCTGTAGGGGTTTTGTATTTTTTTGTCAGCCTTGAGTTATAAGGGACAGCTTGTTTATTCTGGTAACAGTTAAGCATGCTAGACTTGGATTTCTAGGCAATATTGTGATACGGGTAAGTGAGGAAAAGGTGGACGGTGTCTGTCTGTGTTTTTAAGGGGCAAATAAAATGTATAAGGTGCTCCTGAGGGAATCCTGGCCAGCATCTACTCACAGCAGTCAGAAAAATGGGACAATAATAGTAAGTAGAATTAGGAATACAGTAATTTTACTACTATAAGGTGCACCCTTTTGACTAAAATTTTCCCCCAAACCCCGAAGTGTGCCTTATAGTCTGGTGCGCCTTTTGGTCGTGAAATTACTGTAGGTACAAGTAGTTTTTATACTTACCTCAAACAAGAGTTTGAAGGCAAAATATAAGCTCACTTTGGATTGTGCTGAGACTGAGCTATCTGCAGATGAAATGAATTGTCTCATATGTCAGTGACTAAATTGAGGTAAAGTGCTTCAATGTAGTGTCAAATAAATGTGTGAACACAAATGAGTCACCTAGCACTGGGTGCAGATAATGAGAAAACAGTGCTGAAAGGAGGAAAAGTTAGGAAAATAAGTAAGAAAATTGATAGGAAGCTGAAGTATTGTTAGAGGTGGAGAGAGCCAAGAGCATCCAGGATCACAGCAGATGACTAGGTATTAAACAGTCGAGTGGTTTCTTGCTAGTTTTTTTCACCTTCTGGGAGTGAATTGGTTTTTGGCTTCTTGACAAGTTCCAGTCAAACAGCAAAGGTGATGTAATACATGCTTTCTAGTGATTTGTACCGTTTTTCGCAAAGAGCAAGAACCCATCTGCCTAGGAAAAGTAAAGTTAATTGTAATAGGATGATTCCTGAGGCAAGCTGAATATGATATGGAATGCTTATAGAAAGATTTCCTCAGTGTTATGTACTTACCTGTATTGTTGTGGGTGCTTGGTCTCTTGAATAGTATTTCCTTCATCTAGTTGCATCTAGTTTACTATGAGCTAGGAAATAAACCTTAGCTACAGACAGCAATGTGGGCCAATGAATCAATTGCCAGAAAGCTGTCAGCTAAAATGACATCTGCAAAGGATGACTTGTTGCAAAGCTTCCCTTTAAAATCTAACTCTTTCAGGAAAGACTAAATACTGTGTTATGACACAGTTTTCAAGATAACTGTAAATAGGTTAATTTTCTTTGCTTGAGTTAGAAGGTAGCTATGTTAGAGAATAAATATTAAGGGGTTGGAATGTGCCTTAAAGATGATCTGTGAACAGGGATACCTTCCACCAGACCAGGTTGCTCAAGGCCTTATCCAGCCTGACCTTGAATACTGCCAGGGTTGGGACATTCACAGCTTCTCTGGGCAACCTGTTCCAGTGTCCCACCATCCTTACAGTGAAATTTTTTTCCTAATCTCTAACTTAAGTTTCCCCTTTTTCAGTTTGCGTCCGTAACTCCTTGTCCTGTCAGTTCCTGATGAAGTACCCCTCTCCAGCTTCCCTGTAGGCCCCCTTCAGATACTGGAAGATTGCTGTGAGGTCTCTCTATGCAACCTCCTCTTCTCCAGATAGAACAGCCCCAACTTTCCCAGCCTGTCTTCATAAGAGAGATGCTCCAGGCCTCTTACAACTTCATGACTCTCTTCTGGATGTGCTCCAACAGCTCCATGTCCTGTCTGTAGGCAGTACTCTATGTGGGGTCTCAAAAGAGCAGAGTAGAGCATATGGTGTACATCACTTGAACCTTACCACTGGACCTTTAGGTTCCTTTCCATTTGTGTTAATACAGTTGTTTCAGACTTTAATTTAAAATTTAAAAGTTGCTTTTTAAAAAATAAGTGGAAGTGCTTCTCCTTTTTCCTTGTTTCTTCACTTCTTTCAGAAGCAGTTTCTTCATTCCAGCCCCCTCCTTTTGGACAAACAGAGCAAGCCCTATCTTAAGTGAAAAGTAGTGTGGAAAATCTGAGTGTCACAGATGTAGGTCTCAGAAAATTAAGTGTGATGAGTGCAGAAGGTTTCAGTGGAAAACCTCAGACAGTGTTAACTATCTCTTTGCTGCTAGCATTGTGTGTGCTAGTAATGTAGTGAATGTGGGCCTGTTTTTCTCCAAAAATGTTTTTCAGGAAAGTTTGGAGTCAAGGTAAGACCTGCAGTTTTATACAACAAAAATGTAATTTTGTTGTTTCTGAGACAATTAAAATAATTGTGGCTATTTAAAAACCCAAGCAATTCTAATCCTTTTTTTACACAGAAGTATCTAATCTCTTAAAAGATGTGTATTCACAAGCACTTAATGCTTTCATGGAAAGAGAAGCGATCAGTGTTATTTCGAGAAATTAAATATTTGTTCTGTGTTTTGTACCGCTTTCATACTTGAACCATGTGCAAAGGGGAAAACATTTTGGTTAGTAATAGAGTTTCTATGCTAGAGCACACTTTTTAGGTGTCACAAAGAAAAAGAAGCTACCACAAAAATATACTGAAGTTCTGGAAGAACTGTTGGAAAAACTACAAATTGTTGTACTTATAATACTCTGGATCAAAAGTCATAAGGTCTTTAAAATCTGTTAATATTGGAAGCTGATGATTCAGTTCCATTCTCTGCACATTGAGCTGCTGCCTGTGGAAGACTGTTAAAAAATATATGTTGTTCTTTTTCTTAAGCTCAAACTATGAGCATGTACTGAGGGTAGTATTTTTACACCCCTTTCCAGGGACATTATGTCTAGCTAAAACTATTCCAAGTGTGCACAGGTACGGCACAGTTTTCAAATTGGAAATGGATACCTTTCTCAATTTGAGGCTTATGCCTTTGGCCTGTTGACATGAACTTATGCTTCCAACTGTTAATCTTGCTGATTTGCCTATAGGATAATTTTTCCCCATATGTATTTCCTAGTGTTTCTGTCTGCACTCGTTTATGTGCAGGAGACAAATTGTATGACAGCCTGTGTGTGATTCTGGAGAGACAGAAGGGAATGGAAGGGGGTCCATTTAGCAGCTTGTCATCTTTAATATTTCTCTTTGGTTTTTTTCTTAATGCTTTTCTACAGAGCTGTAACAGCTCTGTAGGAGAATCTGTTTGGCTTCAGCCTGTTTCTGGGAAGCAGCAGAAGCAGCAGCCTGGAGAGCTGCAAGTCGAATTTCAGGTCACCCCCACCTACAAACACATGGAAATGATGCAGAGGCCTCACTTGTAACTTCTCCTGTTGAATCAGTGTCAGTTGGATACTCAGTACCCATTCAGAGCTTAGTTTGTTGAGAGAGGGGAAAAATAATAATTAAGAGTCATAATGACTTTGTCTCTTGTGGTTTTAATGTCAGTTACACTTCCTTCCTTGATGAAACAAACAGTGTAATGACAAGGAAGTATTATTTACCGTTGTATTTTCCTTTGGAAAGTTTGGGAGTCTTTAACTGATGAGTGTCGGTGAATGTAGCTTGTGAAGCAGAGGAGAATGAAATATTATTTTGATTTATGTCCCATAGTAATTTAGCTTATTGTAAGTAACTTCCCTCTGTGCAAGTTCCCTCTGTTACCAAACCACAAAAGAATTAATTAGTAGGCAAGAAACATTTGGGTTTATGCTGCAATTTGCAGACTTCTTAAGAAATGTGTTTTCTCTGTATGTATATGCATGTGTTTTTTTTGGCAATGATTATCACTATTTAAAGAAAGATCAAAGTTAATGTTTTTCCAACCCTCCCAGTGAGCACCTTAGTGCACTTGTATTTGACTTCAACTTTATCTGTACATGGAAATACCGTATTATGAATTATGTTCACCATTAAACATTAACTGAGAAAATAATGGAGTCTGAGTAGCTGTGAATTGTTATTAACCCTTAAATTTGAAGAGAAGTGAGAAGTTCATGTATATGCAAGAGTAAAAATGCTGTTTTGGTAGTGAAATGTTATTTTTGCTTGATTAAATACAGTGTTTCAAAATATACCAAAATTGGCTATGCCACCTGCTGAATTACTACCTTTTTGGACATGAAAAACATGCCTAATCCCCCTTTTGAGGTAAGAAAAGGATGGAAAAATGCTGTAAGAGTTAATAACCATATAAATTGTTTTGGACAGTGAGGGAGATTAATGGTAAGATTTCAAGGACATAGAGGATGTGCAAGATAAGTATTTAGTCAAATTTACTAGTTTGTTTTAATGAGACAAAAGATGTAATTTAGTAAGAAACCTTATGAAAGTGATTGTTTTGATTTATGTGAAACAGGGCTGTTAATTTTCGAGAGACAAAACCACTCACTGAAGGCAGGAAAACATTCTTCAGTTATGGCACTGTGGAAGTGAGACTCTCCATAAAAATTTTACTCCTTTCTTTGAGATATCCAGATAGGTTTGTTATAAAATAAGGCTTCATCTGAAAGTTAATATTCTCCATAGGTAGAGTTAATACTGAGAAGTAACACTCTAATAATTATGGAACTGCTTGCTAGTATATGGACTTTACTGTTGTTTATTTGGCAGAGTTTTTAATGGGGAAAGATAGAGGTGCCTTTTGTAAAAGTGCTATTTGAGTTGCAAAGGAATATCTCAGAAGTTTAAGAGAAGTTTAAACTTTTGACCTGACAAGCCTTCTAGATTCTAATCTTACATTCCTTTTAGAATGTAGGATTGAAATACTACCTCCATTTTCTTTGTGAAAGGACAAATTATTAATATTGTATTTATTATTAATTTTCTCAATGTAAGTGAAACTAAATTCTATGAGTAGTTTTATCTTAGTTTTTTACAGTGACATTGCATGTGAGTTATTTTTCTTATAATGCAACCAAATTGACTCAGTGTATGTGGAATGCTTAGAAAACTAATGGGTTTTAGCAACACTAGTAACTTCTTTATTACTTAATCTATTCTCTGATGTGCACTCCTGTTTGTTCAGTGTTTTGAAGTTTCTGATCATATCCTGGTGGAGACTTACCTTTTATGAGAACTTACTCTTGTTTCCATACTTAGTGTGTTGAAGATCATTTGTTTTGTTAATCTATTATATTTCCTAGTGTTATGTATATAAGTGTGTGTAATGTAAATAATATTACATTTGTTAATGTAAGGATTTTAGTTTATTATGGAGGAAGTCCATTTTCCTGACATTTAAAGAAAGGAAGATGGATTATTGAGAACAGGTGTGTTCTCAGTTCCAGAGTGTGGATGGGTACAAGAGTGCTGTACAACATAGAGCAATCATGCGACCTTTCCTATGTTGTTTTGAGATGACACCAAGGCTTTTGAGATTTGACTGTTAGCAGGTAATCATGATAATGGTCTCTTCTTCAGAGGGCAAATAATACCCTGATGACTTTACTGACGCACTTGGGGAGGAAGGTGAATATGATCAGCTGGTTCAGTACTTGCATAAAAAGCTAATTAAACTTTTTAATCCTACCTTTGAGGCATGTATTGGAAAGGTCCAAAATACCACAGGTTTTGAAGAGAGGAGTTTTGCTTATGGTTTGTTACGATTCTTTGTGCTGCCATTATTAAGATGTGAAACGTGTTTTTGCCAGGATAGAGTGTAAACTTTGATCCTTTATTAGAAGTTTCTAAACATTTGCCTCAGAGGTACTTTGGCCAAAGGTTTATTTGGGGCATGTTAGGTGTATTCACCTGCTCTTTCTTGGAAAGTTTGCAACTCATGAAACAGAATTGATTATTACCTTGGTTTTACTTCTTTTTAATTGCTTGGCCATGATTATTTGTGACCAGTTACTTTCCATGGCTTAGAACCTCATAGGCTTCAGGTAGCTTTAGAAAGTTTGCAACTGGTGGCCCTCAGTCTTGTTCCATGCAGTATTCATCAACACTGTTCTTGATTTTTTTTGTCCTTTTGCTGCTGTTTTGTTTCCCCTGCTGATGTTATTCCTGTGTTCTTTGCAGTCTGGAATTGAGTTGAGTTTGGGTTTTTGTGGGTTTTTTGTATATAGTTATTTTCTGTTTGTGTGTAGCTTTGGATTTGTTTGTTTGGTTTTTTCCCAGGGAGACAGTTTCCAGGTTCTACAAGTTTTTGTAGCTGTCATCTTGTTCCACTTCTACATTTCCTTCATTGTTCCTCTCTGTGCTGCCTTGTCTAGTTGCTATAGTGGTTTCCAGCTTTATTAAAAAATCTTGAATTTCAAAAACAAGATTTTTGAGGATTACTTACTGTACAGAATGAAACAGAACTGAACTGTCCCACATGGTACTCATCTGTCAGATAGCTGGCACGCTAACAAATGTGTTCCTGAGATGACAAGAATTTGTGTGTAATGTGGTGATGTTTAGATCCTAGGCAGTATCCAGCAGTGTATGCTTATCTAGCTTCTCAGAACCTTGATTTGTTGTGTAAATACCACATAGTGTTCGTGAAACACTTACTTGGTATGACCTGATGGGCTGTTTGTTGCAAGTCGTGCTTGTTGAAGTTATCAATGGAATAGTTATATGCACATGAGAATATATAATGAGAATTCATTTTGTTTGCTGAAAAGTAATTTCTGAATGAGGATGGGGATGTGAAAAGCAGATGATGCCATAGCTGTGTCTGGCACCAGTAAGGGACAGTATTACTTGTCGCAGGTTGATGCTGATTGAGACTCTGCTGAATAGTCACCCAAGCCTTGCATAACTTAAGACAATAGTTTTCTTGATAGCTGTTTTGTATGACAAATACACTTTTCTTTCTAAATGCCAGTTCTTCCTTTCAGCTTTGTGCAATCATTTGTCTCCCAAACTGATAGGGATGAATGGAATTGATCTGACTATGTGGACCTTCATTCTCTTCCTATAGAGCAGCTGTATTTTTCTAGGCTGTCTTGTGTGTATGTGCTAGACCCTTTGTAAGAAGTAGTTATATCTACAATTCTACTACTGTGCTGTAATTTTGACTTGGTAATTGGCTAGAAAATAATTTGCCTGATAACTGGAAACTTTTGAACCATAGCATGGCTAGCATCAGGTTGTATGCACAGAACTGGTATTCAGCCAATATACAGACATATTGTATACGTTAAAAAAGATTTATACTAATGGATGTTGTGTCTCCTGACAGAGAGCTTCCTAAATTCTATTCTTATCCTCGTCTCTCCAAAAGCATGACTTCATTAACTTTATTATGTCATGACAGGAAATGCAAAACTATAGCATCTTTCTTCCCTCTAATGAAAAGATGTCTTTATATTTATATATATGTAAATAAAATTGTGTTAAAAATTGGCCATTGTTGCTGATGTGGATGTCTGTCCGCAATTCTTGAGCTGAACATGTTGAACCCCAATAAGAATGACAACCTTCCGGTTTGTTAGTTTTTGGAAGAGGTTATTCTGTTTCTTGTAACATCAAAGTAAGGCTTTAATTGAGAGCAATACAGAAGTTTAGTAATTGTCTGGGGAATCATTCTTCTCTAACTGTAGCTAGGTATAACCAGTGGTGCCAGTAAGATTTTTTGTAATGTGGTCAGTTGATGTTATCACTCTACACTGTCAGGCCTTTTCCTTAATGAAAATAAAGGGTTAGAGGGTCTTTGAAACTCCATATAGCATTTGTGGAACTATTAACGAAACACTCTTAATTTTAAATCAGCATCTGTCCTGTAGCCTGGAAGTAATATTATATGTCAGGCATAACAAATGGCTATCCTAAAAAACCTGGCAGTCTTGAGTACACAAGAAACAAAAGCTAGGAGAGAGAGTCAGGTCATCTCCATTGGGTCATCTCCAGGTCTCAGTGGGCTTGGACATGTGGTGGTGGCAAGTACCGTGTGCTGGCTATATTGACCACGTGTGCAAAAACATGAGCACAGGCTGATTTAGCATTTTGCAATATAAAGGTTGAAAATTATTTTATTGTAGCAAAAGTCACAATGTATGAGAAGAAAAGCATGTTAAATTATGTATTCTCCTGTTGCCTATGTATATAGATTCAAAAAATTAGTTCACGGAAGTAATGCTAATGTCTTTTTGCTTTAAAGGTGAGAATCATAGCTGCTTGGGGAGCTGTCAGTGACATACCTCTGTGGTTGTCCATACATAGTGTTTTGTAAACCATAATTAAGATGCAAGCCAGAACACATGTTGCCCCAGATTCACAGAAGCCAACCTTACTCACTGCTTTGACACGGAGCAGATGGCTTGTTATAATGTAGTTGTTGATGCAGTAAGAACTGAGAGCCGTGACTGGTGTTGCTTATAATCACTACTGATTAAAAGACTGTATTGCCTTCAAGAAGGCATCACTGTTCTCTCCTTGTGGTAAGGATTTAGTGAGATCCTAGACCACGAGGATATTTATGCTTGGAAGAAGCTTGAATATCAATTGAGTCTTAAATTTGTGCTATTTGTACGAAGATAGATTTTTCTGAAGGGCTGGAATGAAGCATTTTCATGTAATTTGATGCTTTTTGTGTAGACTCTGGGCATATAACACAAATGAAGATAGAAGAAAGCTCTAAAAAGCTTTTCTTATAAATGATGTTTTTGTTCCATCTTCACTGAAATGTTTTCTTTGAAAAAAACTCTTGTGTGGATGAAAAAAGTTAAGGTACCTTCCCATGCAGATATACCGTGGGGGCACGTACTTCACAAAGCCGTGGGGTAGTCATAAAGGGATACTGCCCCAGAAACTGGATCGTCCAAGGAAGTTGAGTGGTAAGTTAACAGCTGGCAAATTGTATGTTTCTGACTCTATAGAAGTCTTAACAATTCTGGAAAAGGAGGAGACCAAAATAAAAGGGCAGCTTTAACTCTTATAGTTGCTAGCTAGTAGGCAGTCTGGATGTGCTAGTGTCTTCATGATGAAAACAGGATAAGAATTACTCTTAGACTGACTTACTCTTAGCTGGTTGGAGCAACACAAGCACTTGACTGGCTTCAGAAAGAAAGGTGAATAAGCTGTGCCTTTTAGCATTCAAAAATGAATGCAGAGCACAATAATAATTGCAGCAGACCTTATTTGTGATGTCATTCCATTAACTTCAATCAGTTGACTTCAACAAACTTAGCTTGGGGATGCATTAGTGCCATCATGTTTAAACAGAAGAAAAACATGTAAGCTTTCCATAAACATGGCTTAAATTTTTGTTGAACATTAGAGGTAACTCATTGAGGAAGGAAAAAAGGAAAGTGTGTTCATTATTCTGTTCTGAGAAGTACAGACAGAGGTCAAATTGAAGCTATTTGTTTTTGAAGAGTTGTAGTCTGAATAAACTGGCATCAGCATCAAAATCCTTGATTTTTATCATGTAATTTGGTGTTTTCTCTGGGCTATTTTAGGAGGAAAATGATTAGAAAAGGTTGTGTTCTCATTCATGAATTGCTTGGTTTTGCTAGAGTAAATGAGCTCTCTGGTCACTGAAACATCCATTTTGATTAAAATATGAACTATATGTTGCATCAGAGACAAAAACATATAATGTCCCGTCTCTTGCCTTTAATTACCACAGATCAGTGATTTATATAGTGCTTCAGAATGGCAAAACTTTGGCTGACTGCCATGATACACAGTAAGTCCAGAGAAGCTAGGAATTGGTAGCTATTAATAAAAATTTAATTTTATGGTATGCCCACCCAAGTGATCTGAAGTACCTCTCTAAGTAAAGGTGCAACTCTTTGCCTCTATCATGTTTTAAAAGATTTAAAAGATTTTCTTCCTATCTTTTTTTTTGACATACACTCTCAAGGCTTGAAAAATTTCATATTTTTGTGCTGACCAAGTTAAAGGGCCTTTTAGCAACTCCCAATATGACTCTGAAGTGAGAAACTGCAAATTTGACCTCCTGTTGCTGTTATTCCTATTGGGGTGTAGTTCCTGAAAAATCCTAGGGAAGTTTATTTATTTTTTATTCACGCAATGTGCTTATTAATAGCTCAGAGTTTATATGAGGGGACTTCCACAGAACTGTGTCACTCTTTATTTGTCTTTATGGAGTGACTGTTTTTCCTAAGAGTTTTTCAAGCTGTGTTTACTTTAAATGGCAAATAGTATTTTTTAGCTATAATCTCCCACTTAGTCACGTTTTCTGTACTACACAGTAAACTGTATGAAATGACATATAATGCAACAGTTACTGCAAGAGAAAAGAGAAGATAAAATTCTATTTGAAAGGTTGGGTTGTTTCTATTCTCTTGTACTATTATTCTTCTGCTCCAAATCTGGCTATTTTTGTATTTTGTTGTTTTCCCTTTTTGGGGGCCTGAAGAGTAGCACATTTTAAATATAGGCTTTCTGTTGGTGATCAGTTTGTTTATGAGGAAAATTATAATGTCATACTGTAATCTTCATGGGTAAAATCTCATGAATCTTTATGCTCTCATATGTAAGGAATAGACTGTTCGTTTTCAGGACAGTGGGGTGATTTTTTGTGGGTTTGTATGGATTTTTGGTGTGTTTGTATGTTTGTTTTATGTTTGGGGGATTTTCTTTCTTTTTAAATAAATGCCTTTTCCCCCCTTACTTAAAGATTTTCCAAGAGATTTTATGAATTGGCTAGTTACTTGTGTCTTTTTATGTATGTGTTCATATACCTGAATATACATACTTAAGTGTTGCTTAGTTGATGTTCCTGCCTCACATGGTAGAAAGTGGAAGCAAAGGGAGGAGCAGTTGGACTTCTGCAATAAAGTCTAGCTCAGGAATGCAGAGAGCCCAATGCATCTTTATTATGTTTAGGTAACTTAATATGAAAAATCATGTTTAAAACTTCATTTAAAAACAAACAAAAAAAATTTTAAAATCTCAAACTTTTCTCCTGAAAATTAGGATGTGGAACTAGATGACATCCATGAATATGTGCTGCTTGCAACTATGATTATTTTGATTGGTCCAGTAAATAGCAGCTCCCTTGAAATGTCCTTTTCTTTTCTCATGTATTTTTAATGTTTTCTTTGTGTTCACTTTTTTTCCCCAAAGAGCTTCAGTTTTGGTCAGATTGAAGCTGATGTTTATTTTCATCCAGGCTGTAACTGGAAGACTACTTTGACTTTTGTCTATGGTCTGACCTGTGTGGGTTATAAAATTGTAATACCTTCCAATCTAGGTAATCTTCCAGATACATGGTTAAATTTAATTGAGCCCTACAGAGTTGGTTAATGGTAAGAAAAAATAATTGATTGAGCATTATGAAGGGATAGAGAGTATCTATCTGCCACTTGCACTTGGAAAAAGTAGCTATATATGCAACTGTTTCTCCTTTGTTAGCAGCAGCAGTAGTGTTGGCTTTCAAATTGGAGGTGTTGGGCACTGCGCAACATCAGTGTTCACAGTCTTGGTGATCATGCATCAGTCTTTTAAAAGGTGCCATTGAACTGTCCTAAATAATATTTTAAAATAATACATAAATATTCTCTCTACAGAAAGCATTAGAACAATTATTGAGTTACATCAGAATTAAATCCAAATTTAAGTGACTAGAATTATCATTAATAATATTTGTGGGGCAGAATTCTAAGCTTCAAATATCAGCTTAATAGGAGAGGATGAAAACAAGGTGTGGGGCTTATCCAGGGGCAGCTCTTGAGAAGAGATGACAGAATGGTAACACAGATGGTACATGCTGATTTCACTTTTAAATTCTGGAGTCAAACACTGGGATGTGTGTCATTAAAAGATATTTTTAGGGAGACAGAGATTGAAAATATAGAAACAGACACCTTCTTCTCTCTCTATCTCCTACTCACACTCTTTCCCACTTCAGAAAGAAGCCCTGGAATGCTCTTCTCTGCTATTATTATATGTAAGTTCTGAAGAAGGCATAAAAACGCCTGTGTTGGAGCTTCAGCAGGAACTCCGTGCACTGCAGGCCAGGGACCCCAGGAAATGTCACAGCAGGATGGCCTGGTTCCTGTTTTAGGAGTCCCTCCTGAGAACAGGAGCTGTAAACCTCCCTAGTTACCAAACCACCCCACTGACCGTGCTGCCCAGAGCTAACTGGTTCAGCCTACAAGCACAAACTTCCCTCGTGGGCATTGACATTTGATGCAATTTTACTGTTGTTTCCACTCTTGTGTTTGGATTTGACTGGCTCAGTGTGGTATACTGATTGCTAAAATGGTCTCTACCTAAATTTCATGTTAATCTGAGATATAAATTTCTCTGTTTCATGTTTTAGTCACTTTATTCCTCAGTGAAAGTACACTTATTCTAACACTGAGTTGAAAGAATGAACTTTGAAAATAGCGAACTTGAATGCCACATGTCTTACTTTCTGCATTTTTTACTACCTATTTATATTAAGTCTCCTGGTTTTCTGACTTGTGTTAAAGACAAGTTAAAGGTCTTCTGTGTCTTGTAATTTGCACATCAGGATCATGATGGCTGAGACAATTATAACATGTGCAGGGTGAAACTGCCCTGACTATGGCTAGTGAGTAATCAGAGTAGGTCTTTGAGTCTTCTCTGTCAGAGTGAATTCTTCTGGGGAGCAGCAGGAGACAGTTCATGACTAAAGTATGTACTTGGGATGCAGTATCCAAAATTCCATGTTAGCTGAGAACACCAGGTACTTGATCACTTGCCTTATTTCAGGTAAAGTAGTGCCTCAGTTTTCTTGTAATGCGGAGAGACAAATTATTCTGTGGTAGAGTCTTATTTCGTTAAATCGTGAAAAAGTATTTTGCTAATAGAACCAGTATGTTGTAAGAAAAAGTTATTCTGCTGGTTTTAATGTCTTGTTAAAATTGATTTTCAGTGAAAATTCTTAGTTCTTAATGAGCTCCAGCAGACATGTTAGTGTGTACCTCATCCCTCTCCACAAATCCCTGAAAAACCAAATCAACACAGAATTGTTTCAGGAATGTAAATAGTCAGGATAGTAAAGGAAATGGTATGTAAATTTGACTGAAATCCATTGTATTTTGCTGTTTATTTATCACAGTGGCTGTACTAATTTATTTTGAAGAACAATGTTTCCTAGGCATTTCTTCGGAAAACATAACCCTGGAACTCATTGGAGGATATTACCATTGTTCTTGTGTTATTTCAACTGTAGTGAGGAAATGGATGAAGTGTGACCAAGCACTAGGATTCTAAGTTCAAGGGTGTCATGGTTTCCATAGAAACAGCTAGTTCTATCATAGCTACCAAGTTAAATGCCTATAAGATTTTGCTTTTTTTCCCCGCTTTAAATAAAATTTGTTTATGCTCTTTTTTGGTTTTCTCTTTCCATTCACTTCAAGTTTCTGAAATTTGCTAACTAAATTTTTAGCAGTGCAAAGCTACCTTGGCCATTCCTTGTCTGAGAAAGCAGTTGAACATAAAACCATATTTGTTTCACTTTGTAGTAATCTAAAGGTGTGTCATTGGAACTGCTATGAGGTTCACCTTAGCCTTGAATAGAGTGACGCAGGGTGCTGTCACATTTACCTGGTGTCCCATTGAGATTGCCCTGCTTTCACAAGTGGTGTAGCTTTGAATGAGTGACATAGCTTGCAATGAAACTTCAGAGCTTTGTTCATTCACCCAGACAATTTGTTTCTTCCCATTTTCCATGTCAGTCTTTTTTTCATGATACAAAAAAGTATCATGTAGATTTATTACAGGTACTGCACGGTGCTGTAGAGGTAGAGCAAAGCTAAATACAGGGGTTCTGAGTGTTGCCAAGTGTAAATTTTAGGTGTTCAGTTGAGGAAGTGTAGTTAAATACCTGTATTTCCTATACAGTGTCTGGTGAAAATAGGTGTCTAGAAGTGAGATTCGTGAGAACTGTAGTTTTATTTATTTTACCAGGTGACTCTTGAAGAAGAGTTCAGGATGGAGGATCTCTTCTCTCTCATTAAGAACGCTTGTACGATTGAACTACAAATTCATACTTTTGCTCTCTTATTTTCCTACCTGGGGCACCTGAGTCCCTCTACCAGGTAGTTTCTTGGCTGAGAAGGAGCTAATATTATTATTCTAGATATGTGTCAAATTCCCAGAAAGTTCTGGAAGTCTTCAGAAGGCAGCTTGGAGAAATGGCTTAGTGTCAATGACCGTGAGCTGTTACAGTTAAAATCAAATGGAAGAATAAACAAAGCAGGAGTATTTGTAAAACTTTGGATTTCAAGGAGGCAGATGCTGATTAAACTAAATGTACTAGGTTAGTAATGAGGAGTGTATCTGAGGAATTTGCATGCTTGGTGTTTCTTCAGTTTGAAGAAATTAAGTTATAAAATATCTGTGTGTTAGATGAGGGAAATATGTGAAGAGATTTGAACTTTGACTTTGATTAGATCTGTTATTTGAACTTGACAGATTAAGAACCCTCTTGGGAATGATGCTGAGAAGGACCAGAGAAGAAATAATGGAATAAAATTCATTATTTCTGTTTATCCAAATTAGATCATGACAGATTCATCACCCAGTTTTCTCTGGAAGGAGGTATTTTCCACAGGAGGGAAATGCAGAAGAGGTGTAATCTGCTTGGACTTCACTGAATAGTTGATGTTGCGTAGGGAGGGATCAGTTAGAGAAGGCAGGGTTTGATTGAGTGTGACTTAGGTGGAGGACTTGGTAGTGTTCAGGATATAAGTGTCAGGCTGTCAGTTATGCGTAGTGGAATTCCTTAAAGATAATTTTGGTACCAGCTGTCTTTGTATTGTTTTCATTTATGCCACTAGGACAAGGAAAATCAGTATGCTGATGAAATTTGTTGGTGATGAATAGTGTAGAAGATGATTGTGGTGTGTGGAGATGGAGTTAACTCAAAGACTGAATTAATAGGAACAGAATTAATTGAATTAAAATAAAAATATCCTGTACATTATAGGTGGTTAAAAGCTGTATTTTGAAATGCAGGCTTGAAGGTTCATGTCATAGAAACAACTGGGCTAGAGAAGAGCATTGTGAGATGACTACATTACAAATATAAGATGGTTGTGATGTTTCTAATTGAAAATGGAGAGGCTTTTGCAGTTGATTTAAGGAGGTTCTAGTATCATTTTATAAATTCCTGAAATACTGTGTATCATTCTAATTTTTCATACTTAAGGAAGTTTAAACAAAACTAAAGCATATATGGATTAAAGTGGATTGTGGAATTGTTCACTTTGGAAAGGACCTTGAGCAATTTTCTAGCCCAAGCTCCTGCTGGAAACAGGGTCACCACTGAATTCAGACCAGATTGCTTGGGGCTTTGTTAGTTGGACCTTGAAAATCCACAAGGCCAGAGCTTCCAAAACATCTCTGAGTGACCATTGTTTTGAGATCTTTAGGGTGAAAACTTTTTACCTGATCACAGTTCAGAGTCTCTTGTTTCCATTTATGACCATTGTCTTTTGGCCTTCTGTCTTGGACCTTAGTAAAGAGGTCCTCTGGTAATTTAGGCATGGGAAGGCTGCTAATAGTTCCCCTCCAGGCCTACCAAGGCCAATTACCTTAATCTCTGTTGATTTGCTTCAGAATTCTGAAGACAGTGTTCCTACCTAGGGCCAGCCTTTTAATGAGGAAAACCTTT
Source organism: Catharus ustulatus (assembly GCF_009819885.2). Taxonomy (NCBI): domain Eukaryota; kingdom Metazoa; phylum Chordata; class Aves; order Passeriformes; family Turdidae; genus Catharus; species Catharus ustulatus. The sequence continues at coordinate 52,190,916 of NC_046222.1, read as the reverse complement.
GCTTATTAATTTTAGGTAAGTATGTCCCTGTCTGCAGATGTAGAAGAAAGCCATCAAAACCCCAGCGAGTTTTTTTTGGCTAAAGCATGATGTGCACATTGCATCAGTGAGTGTAAAGTATTCAAAAATAAATTTAAGCTGGGAATGAGAAGAAAGCACTCAGTGAAACAGCTCAGGTTCTACAACAGCCTTCCATGGCATGTAGAAACTTAAGTTCTTCAGTACACTCAGATGGATGCATACTAGCAGTGACCTGGTGTCCAGAACCTGCAGGTCCCTGCTGACTTGGATTGTGTGATGGTGCTGTGATGCTTGTATTGTTATTTGAGCTTGGTTCAACCTTGTATGTAAATCTGGTGTAATCCAGTCACTGAAGTGGGACTGGAAGGTTTCTCTGGCCTAGAGCCATTAGGAAACCTTAATGTGTCTTTAGAGAACCAGCTTATTTCTTACAATAATGAACTTGAACACAAAAGTAAGTGTATTGGATATTGAGGAAAATGTTTTGTGTATGTATTTCAATCTTAAAACAGCTAAGGAAAAGCAATTAGTTTAAACTGGGGGCTGTATATGATGTGGTGATATGACACTTTTCCTTCTCTGCATTTTAATTATAAGTTGGGGAGCAACCTTAAGCTGCCACTGGAGCATAAAATTGATAAGCAACTTGTTTGTTTAACTGAATAGATGAGAAGTAACTTAAACATTAAGAAATGAGATTTCCAACCTACACGATGTTTATTGATGTTAGAATGACGTCCCATTTATTTAACATTTGCTGTGAAATTCGAAGCACTGTGCACTAAGATGTTTTGTAGGTATGCCTTAAAGAATGAACGAACTTTGTAGATGCCTAGAATAAAAAAAGATTTACTCTATGTCAGCATATATGCAACCCAAATTTATCTTCAAAAGTTGTGGTCACAGTTGTTAGTATGATCGTTTCATAAATATAATTTTATTTTTGGGTGGTTTTCTTTTTAGTGGTGGGGTTTGTTGTTGCAAAATATAATCTACACTGAAAAATTTTATTGTGTATGCAGTGCAACTGATGGAGTAGTTACTGGAGCTGTCATTATGAGATTGGGGTGGGAGGGAGAGGGTGAGGTTTGCATGCTTGAGATCACAAACAGAATGTGCTATTACATAACTGTGCAGAGGGGATGTAGTCTGCAAATTGTATTTAATCCTTTTTCTGATACTCTGGCTGCCCTTGACTGCTTTCAGAGGTAATGTTGCAGTTGGTACTACAACACAGAAGTGTGAGGATATGATCCCTGTCACTTTGTTGTAGCAAAAGTCTTTTGGACCTTGAAACTCCCTTTGGTACCTTGAGAAAAAGAAAAAACATAGTAATGACAGTTGAAGAGCAAACTTGTCAGGGCCATGAGAATTGCAAGTCTTTGGTGACCAAGACACTTGACAAGAATAGGTGAAGGGACTTTAAACATACAAGAAATACAGATACAACTTCCTTGGCAGCTTTTAATGTAGGAAATAGGATACAGGATAGCTAAGATTATTAAGAAACCTCTCTTAACTTGAAAAATAAAAACTTGATGCTTTTATGTCAAAATTCCTCCACCTAACCAAGACTTTTTTCTTCACTTTGAGTAATTGTATATACACATATGGTATTATCTTTTCTCTTTCTTCTTTTACTTCTGAGGTTTCTGAAATTTTGCCAGAAATATTTTTTTCAGATCCCCTATAGTTTGTTTGCAAGATTAAGTAGTACAGCAGTTGCAAGTTGTTAAATTTACCAGTATTCTTGAAGGAAATGAGATTGGACTCTAAATTTAGATGCAAATTTTGGGATTATTTGCTTCAAACCGTTTGGAGTAGTGTGATATGCAACTCCATACTGAGATTCCTTCAAGCCAAGATTATGAAAGATAAATATATATATATATATAGAGAGAGACAAACATGCAAACTAAATGTGTTGGTGACATGCTGTACTATAAATAAGAAAATACTCAAACCGTTCATTAGAACAGCTGTTTCTTTGCGTTTGATGTAACATCTGCTTGAATGACTTAAAAATTCATTTTGGGCTTCTGCTGATATGTGAAGATTTTTTTTTAAATGAAAATATTTATCCTGCATTTTACACATACTTTGTAATATACCCTGTAAAATTATTATCTTATCTCAGTGTGCCTTTTATATTTCATAGTGAGGCTATAAGAAATGCTCTTCAGCAGCAAGAACGTTATCCGTCTTAGGGAGGTAGGGGGAAAGAAAGATCTAACATTTTTCACCCTGTTTTCCCCCATAATATTGCTTATATTGATTTTATGGTATATAGTAACTGCAGAGGTATGACTTAACCAAATTTTACAGGAAGCCAAGTTAGTTGGGTTAATTTTTAGTGACATTTGTCTCCTTTCTGAATTCACTTTAGTCTGCCTGGTGATCTCAAAAATCAGTAGTGAGAATAAAAAGAAATGTGTCTCCCTAATGTTAAAAGAAGAATAACTTCACTTCTGTTAATGCAGTGCCACAAACATGCTTTTAAGTGCTGAGCAGGGCTAATCTTTTGTAGTTTATTCTAATCATTTCCTTGTAGGATCCCAACCAGGTAGTTCTAGGGAGTGGATGGTTTAATGTTAAATCTACTGCCTGGGAAAATGCCATGGTCTTCAACAGGTAACCCCCACCACAGCTAAACTACACACAGATGAAGCAAAATAAATCCTTAGATAAACAATATAAATTCAGAGTTTGGGAACTGCTTAGGCAGAGGGAGCAAGCTAAGGGGAGTGTCTCACGAGCCAGTTAGAGTATAGGAAATTGGATATGGGGAATTGAGTGAGAGGCAAAAGGGCTGCTGGTGAAGAAGCTAGGGTAGGCACTGGTGCTGAAAATTTTGGGTTGGTTTGTTTATTCTTTTCAACAGGCAACCCATTCCAAGCACAAGTGACAATTTGTGATGTGGTCTGAACTTCCTCCATTTTTGGCAGTATGTTAGTATTGTAAGGAGGTGCATTAATGCTTAAAAAATAATTTTAAATAATGAGGTATAGGGAGAGTGGAATCAAATGCAGTACACCCCACTTCCAAAAACTAATGAAAAGAACTTACTTTCTATATGTGTATTTTTATACTGTCATCGCAATATGTACTTAGTAACTGATGTGGTGCTGTTTTGCAAACTGCTGGTTAAAGAGGAAAAAAATTAAGAAGTATTAGAGAAACTGTCTGCACGCCTCTTACAAAGGACCTTGCTGGGAGGAGGGGAGGCAGCTCAGAGAGAGCTTGTTTTTAAATTCATTATGAAACAACTGTCAGATAATTTTGATGTTTCCTGATTCATTTAATGACAAAGGTAAGTGTAAAGACATCTTGCTGCTAGAATTCATTGATGACATGAAGTTTGAAAAGTGCTTGTGATGTAGAGAGGAAGAACTTTGGGGGATTTCTTGGGTCCAGTGCCCAGACATGGGGGAAATCTGAAACATCTTTGTGATGCAGAATATATCTTTACACCTAGCCTCCTTTCTCTCTGAGGATGGAGTAATAGGAGTGGGGTGAAATTTGGAGCCATGGGCTTTAGGGTGATGCAGCCAAGATAAAATCTTGGAGGCTGAATAATTGAAAGAATCAAAGTAGAAGAGAGTGCACAATAACAGAGCAAAAAGTGTGGTGCAGTTAAGAAGAAAGTATGTGTGCTCTTGGGACACAGTCACAGATGTTTCCAGTAGACAGAGGAAATTACTGGTGGTGTGTTATACAAGCATAGTGAGACATCACCTAGTGTGCTTCAGAACTTGTCATTTTTTTGAGGTGGAAATAGAAGAAACTGTGCAGAGACAGGCTCCTAGGATGAGAGGAGGAATAGGTGTCTCACTAGAGAAAGCTTGAAGAGATTATCTTGGGTATTCCAGCTAAAGAAACTGTATATGTGAGTGTTGTGGAGACTGTAAAGGGGGGCGAAATACTGAAGCTGAAAGACTGTATAAACAAAACAACACCTGAACATAGTCCAACTTTTTGAAGCTTCAGTGTAGTTTCATCACAGCAGTCAGGTTTTTGGAGTAAGCAGGAACAGTAGAACTTGATCTGCTTTTTCTGCTAAATACTGGTGAAATTTGAAAATAATTCCTTAATCACTGTGGATGTTTCAAAGAAAACAAAACTTTGTTGGGTATAGCCAAATATATACTGAATTTTATGAAGAGTTGTCTTTGACTAAACAGCATTCCCTCAGTTTCTCTCTTTCAAGTTTTTTTGTCATTACCTGGTATGCTCCTGTGGTGGCTGTGGTGCTTTCTCAGACAGCTACCACTTGGCTGCTTTCCTGGACTAATGGGAGAACTTGTATTTTCCAAGGGATGTTAGTAGGAGGACAGGGAGGAGAACTTATCCTTTTATGCTCAATCTTTTTATACTTACTACACTTTGAAATCGACACTGAATTGCTTTTAGGAGGGGTCATTTCCTTCATTGACCTTGAAGTGTGCTGGATGATAGAGATTGTAATTTGGGTACCTCCATTAGGTGCTTAAAGATAGGTAGGATGAATCCAAGCCAAAGCATTCAAGAGAGAATAGATGATCTGTCTAAAGAGCTTCTGAAGTAAGTGGAGAGTAGGCAGCTGAAGCAGGGCTCTTAATGTTCAGTGGATATGATGCACTGAGATTTTTTCAAGAAGTCTAGAAAACTTGGGCATTGCTGTAAATTTTTCACTTGATATTTGATGTAGAAAACAGTTTACTGAATTCCAACAAAGAATTCTTTGTTACAACTTACCCAAAGTGAGAGCCACAGCTTGACAGTTTAACTTGGAAAAAAGTATCCAAGCAGTTAGTCTGCTAAAGTCTCACTGAAACTTGATGAAATGTGTGCTTGCAGGTCAAAGTACAACAGCAGCTAGACTCCTGCTTGCCATAGGCATTGCGAAGTGCTAGCTACCCAAATGTATTTTGTGACCTTGCTAACAGTCGCTCGAGGAGCCAAAATTTAATCTCTTCTGCATTGTAAATAATGTCATAGTGAACTCTTTATACGTGTTACTTTAATGCTGTATGGAAAAGAAATTCTATTCAGTAATTTGCAAATAGAAGAGAGGAAAATTATGGCTGAAGGTGCTGGTGGCTATATGGAGGAAACTAATAGAAGAAAAATTATGGTGTGATGTTACTACAGTGCTGCATGTGGACCTCACCTTGCTTGTGGTGAAAGACAGTTGTGGGATGAAGTTTTGGAAGACTGGCAGAGGGATTCTGGAAGGCAGCTTTGTGGCAGTGGGAGCAAGGAAGGGTGCTGTCTGACTCCCTAGTGTTTTGTAGGAGATGCACTGGCTGAGATTGGGAGGGAGCAATCTAGGGCTTTTATTTAAACTCACAGGCTATTCAGCTGCAGATTTTGATATATTAATTCTTTCTGTATAAGTTAATTTTTCAGGTTATATTTTTCCTCTTCATTCAGGAGCTATGTTGCTTATGTGTTCTTGCTAGAGTATGTTTTATATTACTGAAAGCTCTTTTTACTGGCACAGTTCTTTCAATCACTAACAGAATGTTCTGGTGTTTATAATCAAAAATACCAGCTGTTAGAATTTAATCTTCCTAGATTATGGGTATGTGAACAACATTTTATTGACCTCTTTGACCCTCTTTTTAACATATGTTAACATGCTAAACTGTTTTCTGAAATTATTTGGCTCAGTCTTTCAAAACCAACGATAGTTTTTAGTGACTGTAAAAACTAAATAATTTAAGTCATCTCTGTAAGCTTTCCTAATATTGATGGTTTTTTTACCAGATAAATTTGCGCCTCATCTTGGTAAGCGGGAAAACAAAAGAGTTCCTGTTTTCACCGAATGACTCTGCTGCAGATATTGCAAAACATGTGTATGACAACTGGCCAATGGGTGAGTAGCAGTGTGGCTTTGGCTATTTAACTGGTGAGCAAGGAGCTTCCCTGTGTATTCAGGCTAAAGTGTCAGTAAACTGATCTCCCGCTCACCATTCAAATTAAGTATGTTTATTCACTATCTGCACAAAAATTTATATAGAAATACAGTGTCCTGCCTACAGTTCCTTCAGTTAAGGAGATTTTTAGGTGTCAGAACTGTTTCCTGCTTTATTTCTATTCTATTCTATTTCAATTTATTTCCACAAATTGAAGTACTTTTTTCCCCTATCTTTAGACACTTTTCTTTATTGATCGTGTTAGAGGATCTAGTAAGTGTGAGGAAATGTTGGAGATATAAAACCTCTTCTATGAGGACAGCTGAAATAAAACATGGGAAGTCACAGGAATGCATTAGTGACATTGAGTCTGAAGTACTTTTTCCTTACTGCGTTATCTTGGAAAGGATCTGTAATACTGATACTTTTCCAGGAAAAAAACAAAATTCTAAGAGACATTAGAAGACTGGATGTTGTTTGTGTAAATATACTTGGTGTCATACAGGAGTACTGGCTTTGGAAAATGAACTTGAGAACTTAAGATGTGTATTCATATATGTGAATAGGTCCCCAAAACAAAGTGCTTCTGTTTTCCCCACTATGATTTCATGGGAAAATAGCCAAAAGACAGACATAGCATTACATACGATGAAAGAAAATGCTTCTTTTGGTACAGGACTTCATTTGGGTTACTGTTTTGATGTTAAAAAGACCACTATTTAGACAAACTAAAACATTGCACTGTCTGTTTCTGTGCTGCCTTTGTCAAAGACATATGGTGGGTGATGGTTTATGCCAAAAAGTTAATGGTGATAATCGGTATTTTAGGCCTTAAACTGGTCTTTGAGGTCAGGAAAAAAGTTCAGTTTGCTATTTGATTTGCTGGGATGCAGTATTATGTATTTAGTAAAATATATAATGAAGGAGGAGGTTTTAAGTCCTTTGAAGTATTAGATACAGATGTAAAATGCTTTAAAAATAGGTTAACATAGCATCTGTGCTGTACATATTTTAATGTGTGGCTATAACATAGTTGTCATACCAAATGCTCTTTGTGTACATTTATCTGAATTGGTAGAGGCAGAACTGGATTTTTTTTTCCTTACTCAAGTTTATGCCTGTGAACATGTGATGTTGTGTTTGCAGTCTTGTGAAGAGCTTGAAAATTGCAGATTCTGAGTTTGGAGTTGGGAAGAAACCCAGACTTTAAAGTCTCTTCTTTAAAAAAAAAAGTAGAACCAGACATGGAAACTTCGGTTCAAATACCTGCTGTCCTGAGGGAATGCTCTAAATTTTGGTGAATATTTAATTGCTTTTGCAAAGAAGAATAGTCTGAATCTAAAAGAAAATAAGTTTCACTTCAGAATAGCATATAGATTTTCATAAACATTAGCCCATTAGCTAATGGGTGACAAAGAGTGCTCCTCTTTGCCACAGAACTGAGAAATCTTGATGAGGACTAAAACTGCCTTGAAAAAGAGATGTTACAATTGTTTTTACCACCATTTTGACTTGTCATGATCTTTTAGGGGGAAAAAGGAATGAAATAACCTCTGTCACACACTGGCAGGATTAAGGCAAACCTCGCTCCATTTCTTTTGGCAATACAGTTGTTAATTAAGGATCTCTCTACTTGCAGTAGAAAATGCCACATTTATTTTAATTCATATCATCTAGATAGGTTACCTGTTCTCTTTTTCCCCTCCCCATTTTCTTCTAAATAATATTAACTTCTTTCTTGTACAGCAATTATCTGAACTTCAAAAAAAAAAAAAAGCTAGATTCAGTGAGTCCTTGGCTCATTTAGTAATTGGTGGAAATTAAAATTTGAATTAATGTCAGAAAGAAATGTTTCAGACTTCCAGCCAAGAAGCAGAAATTAAAAGGATGGGTAACTTGGCAGCTTAACAGTGAGAAAATACCTGTGCCAAAATCTAGTTTGTCTTCTTTTGGTTGTGGTTTTACATCATTATGGCACTGTCAACTGGCTGAATTTCTCCTCTTTACAGCCACATATAGTGGAGTTCAGATTGTATGGAGTAAAAAAAAAAACCAAAACTGTTATGGTAGCAGTGTGATAATTCATATCCTTGATGTAGCCCACTTCACAGCACAGCAGAATGGGCATGTGCTTGAATTGCAAGACAATTGAATCAGACCCTAAGTGGAAATACTTGAAATTCAAATAGCTTTGGTTGCCTAATTTGATGTAATCTTGTAAACCAGGCACATGGGAGCACCTGGGAGTGTTGCAGCTTCTGCTGTTGGTACCAGCCTTGTTCCTGCCGTGGTCTGGGGCTGAGATGGCTCCTGCTGCCCAGTCTCTGCCTGCTTGCTTTTTGCACCAGATGCCTCTCCGTACACTCTGCAGCTGTGGCTTTTGTTTTAAATGCTTCCCCTTTCACCCTTTTCAGTTCTCTCTTTTTGTGGTGCCCCTTGCTATTGCCTGTATGTTAATTGTATGTTCCCAGTGAACAGGTTGGTTTCTGAGGCTTGTCTTGATCCCTTACTGAATATTCATTTTGCTATATAAACACTACAAAAAGAGAAAGAGAGAACATTTGTGAACAACTGTTGCCAGTTATCTGGTCGTCTAAGAAACAGAAGACTGTATTCCCAGAGAGACCATTTAAATTGAACGTTTCAAGGCTTTATACTTGTTCTGAAAGCAAAGTACACATTTATTTGTTCTTCACATTGTGATGGGGAATGGAAAAAGAGTAGGAAAATACCATTTAAGCTTATCATTTATTTATGATGGCTTAAGCATTATAGGAAAATGCATGTTTGCTTTTTTTTGAACCACATAAAAACATTCACGGATGGGCCTTTGAGAAGCTCCTGAAAATGTATGGGTGGGTGTCTGCTCTGAGAGAGCCTCTGTTCCTGCTCTGTGGTGGCGGTCGGGGGCTGCTCAGGTCACTGCCCCCTCCAGACATGGAACTGGCTGGATCTGGCCATCATCGAACGGCGCTGAGCTGCCTGCGGAGCTTTTTTTCAGTGCTGTGATCTCAGAGTCCTGTTTCAAGTGACCCATCACATGCGCGCTCGCTCTGTGTGTGGCAGCTTCCCGTTGCTGGAGAACAGCTCCAGTTAGTCAATTAGCTGGTGACAGGGAGCATGGCTTGGGAAACTTCAGAATGGCCTGGATATCAAGAATCAGGAAGTAATTTGCATGTATGAAATATTTTCTTTAGGACTTGTGTATGTGCTAAATATATCCTGCAGTCTGTGACATCAGCAATATTTATACTTGCAGACATAAAATTACGTGTTTCAATGCCCAATGTCAAATAATAAATTCAAGAATAGACTTCAGGAGTACTGGCCTTGAATTATCTTGGTGTACCTTCAGCCTGTGTTCTCTCTTTAGTGTTTTATGCAAAAGAATCCTGTTCCAAATTTTCCTGGATAAAGGTGAGCGAAATAACAAATGATGTTTTTATTACAATGTAACTGTGGAAATTCTCTCTCTCTTCAGATTGGGAAGAAGAACAAGTCAGCAGTCCAAATATCTTGCGACTTATTTATCAAGGGAGGTTTCTTCATGGCAATGTGACATTAGGAGGTATGAAAATAATTTTCATTATACATGTTACAGTTAGGCAAAGGGGATATTTACAGTTCAGTGAATACTACTTTACTGTTCAAGATCACAGGATGGCCTACTTTATACTGTTTTTCTTGTGCATAGAGTGACATTGTACTTTATTGCATATTTTTCCATGTTGTTACCATGAGTTGTTAAACTTCGAGAGGTACCACCTGCTAAGTCAAGTCTCCTCTCACACAAAGAAACTGTGGTCCTGCTTTTATTTGTTGTCTTTCTAAATGGAATACTTTATTCCACCTCTCTTACACTGCATTTAGTAGGAAAAGCTACTTACTAAATATCTGAAATATTTTTAAAGGCCTGATAAACTTCACGGTAATTGATCTAACAATACTTTAAATCTTAGTGCAACGCAGGAAGACATCCTGTGAATGAGAATGAGGGGAAGCATTCTTGCTGTCCAGTGCTCTCCCAGGGATACAATTGCATAGTTATGCGAAAACAACAGTAAATGGCTTCACTTCGTTTGCTAAGGAAATGCAATTCAACTGTGCCCCCTCGTGGCAACTGTTTCCCAACAAATACGCATTTTGGTGGGAACCCTTGCTAGAGGTGTGACACACGTTTGTTAAGTCATCTCTCCTTTTGTAGATGGCATTTGCCAATGGGAGCATCAGCTGTATCAGTGACTAAACAATATGAGACCCTCCATTCTGTGCCAGTTTAAAAACAAATTAATGCTCCTACTTTTATGTTCAAGTTATATTTATGGTTTGGTACGTGAATTCAGTACAGAAAGGAGAACATAATATAATACAAAATCACCAATTAATTGCTTTGAGGTTAAGAGGAATCTGAAAATAATATTTCTGGACTGCTTATGGTGATGTTCCATGAAGAATTGACTGGGATGATATAGCTATTGATTCACTTTATACCATTCCCAGTGTTGCCTAGTGATGTACTTATAGATTTATTTTCCACATATATAAATTTTTAATGTTTCTATATATACAAACAAGATCATTGTCAGCTCAGCTGGAAGAACTCTGAAATTTTTATTCACTCTTTAATTTGTATTTTTACCAGGTGACAGTGAGTGCAGCTAGTAGCAGTTGGAGTAGAGTTGAAAGACAAATGTTAAGTCTTGGATCATCTCTGCAATTAAAGATGCTAGTCTTACCCTACATTTCCAGGCAAGGATAGTTAACTGGGATTTACTTCACCATTCATCTGAGTCCTGCTCTTTACCACCAGCATTTTTTCCCTTTAGTGACATTTGTCTAAATCTGAAAAAATGTTGACTATTTGTTTAATATATTTACTATATTAATTAATGAGTTAAACTGAAAAATAATAGCTGCATGCTGCTGACTCTTGCATTAACTTAGGTCTATGAATTTTGAACACTTACTTGGGTTCAGGGCATTTTAGTTCATTCTTAATCATCCATGCGTTGCGATTTAATCATCATGTTTTTACCCCAAGGATCTTACATGTATATTAGTGTTTTTGAAAAAGAATTTTGTTGCTGTATTGTTTTAAGAAAAAGAATCCCTAAAACATTGGCTTAACTTCAGCACTAATGAAGTTATCAGGAGTAAGATTACACAGCTGAAAGGGGAACAGGAATTCATGAAACAGCCTGAAAAGACTCTTACTACAGTTTGTGTTTTTCATTAGAGGTAACCTTAAGTGAACTAGTTGCCTTTAAAAGGGAGGTGAAGGGGGGAGGTTTCTTGCTAAACACAATATTTATATTATGTTTCCTATAATACACTTTCGTTAAGCTTTTCTAGCTGCAGTTCTCTTTGACTGGGTTATAGCACTTAGTGTTATATTTGCTTTAGGTGATTAGAAAATATTGATTGGAATTTGGACCTCCTGAAAATCACTTTATCACCCAGTGAAACAAAAGTTTCCAAGGAAACAGTTTGGTGTTTTCTTCTTTAACTGGAGTCCATTTTTGTTCACTTTTACCTTACACGTCTGTGTAGTGGCTTATGAATTTGAGACTCCTATAAACTGTCTCAAAATGAGAAAATGATAAGAAAAAGTGCTTTTGAGTGTAAAACTTTATTTTCAAGAAATAATTCCTTTTGATACCTTCTCTGAATGGCCTGTCACTACAAGACCAGCAGAGCTAGTGGCACTGGGAGCAGTGTAAAACAACCACTAAAGCTGTGCCGCTCCTGCCTGCAGTGCTTGAGCCACACAGTTTTGTTGTGTGCAGAGGGCTGGGGAGTTGGCTACCAAGGCAGAGTCTGTTGTTCAGCTTCCAACAGGAAATTTAATCCTTTTAGCTAAATATTTGTTCTGCAGTTTGCATTTCAAATAATATTAATTAGGGAAGTAATACATAATCAACAGTTCTCTATTTCTTGGTAGATAATGGTAATCAGCAGCATTTGCTTCCTTATCTACTGGGGAAGGGAACTCAACCCACCATGTGCCATCCACATTCCATAAAGGGGTGAAAAGTTAGTTCTGACGATAGAAAGTACAGAACAACAATGGAATTGAACAGTTGGGAAAGGAATTAAATACAGTTTTGGTTAAAATGAGAGAAGGGGGTGAGAGCACAAAGAGAAGAGCAACAAAGGATTACTGAGCATAGGTTAGGCTGCTCAGAGGCTGTCTTGGTGCTCCAAGCAAGAAGCTGGAAATTTCTAGCAAGAACTTGTGTAAACTATGAAAACTAGTAGCTGAAATCAGCTAATATAAATATTAGCATAGTTCTACTTGATTACTGTAAATAGTTGATCTCCACAACTCACTAATCAAGTCTCTTGAATTGTGTTGATATTATGAAAGATGTTCCTAATGTGATTATTTTGTAATTCAAGAGTTTGTTATGAAGACAATCCTTTTCCATGGAGTTTGCAAAAAGCATATTAACATTCAGTTTGAGTTTTCAGTTGCTTCATGGTATCAAGTACCCAAAAAAAGAATGCATCATCTTTTTCAGATTTCAAGCTATCCATAGCTTCTAGTTGCAGGCACAGGCATTGTGTCAAGTAAACGAAGCAACTTTTAGATTTGCCTTTCCATTGAGGTGGCTTTTCCCAGAGTACAGCTGCTTCAAAATACCTTGTAGAGTTCTGTATCATTTTGTGTGCTCACACCTGTGTTTGAACCTGAGTTTTAATCATAATTTGCATTTTTAAAAATAAATATGTAGACAGCAAACATGATTTAATAGCGGTGTTGTAGAGAGGCTTTTTATTACTGAATCTTTAATCTATGCTGTAGTGATTAAAACAGAAAGTCAATTTTTGCTTCAGTTACCTTCAGGTTTATTGGCCATTCCTTATTCATTTGTTTACTTAAAATGCCATTTCATTGTATGTGAAAAAGCTGTAACTTGAGTTTGATAGGACAAAGTCTACTCAAATCAGAATTATTTGTGCATTAAAGATTAAATTCTTACTAAATTTATCACTGATTTTTGATTTTTTTTTTTTCCACTATAAGGTGGGAAGGACAGAACTTTGACCATCTTTGCCTTCTATTTCTCAGAAAAACAATCAAGGAAGATACTCTTAAGTATACTCTTAAGTGTATTTGTATACTTAAATTGGAATGTAAAAATGTTCATTTTCATTTCAGACACAAGCAGAATGAATTGTGGAAAGCACCATTTTTAAGAATTTTGTGTTGCTAAAGCTCACAAAGGCAGCATTGTGAGAACTGCTATTAAATCTGATATTTTTCACATGCAGCTGATGTTAGAGATTAGTATTAAAAGGCAAGATGTAGACATTTTGTATTTTGAAAAATCTGTGTCATGGATCAAAATATGTTATAGGAAAATCTGTTTTGCAGTAGAGGCTCAGTGTTTTGATATCTCAGGAATAACGATTTGGTGGCTGCATTAGCAACTTTTTTGCATCCTTATCATTAAAGAGTACTTAACACCTGAGTCTTGGCATGAATTCCCACTTCACTTCTTCACTTAAAAGAGGACGGCTCAGTTTCCTAACAGGAGTATCATGTCTTTAAGAATGCAGTGTTTTAAGTGACTATTGTCATGCCCTGAGTCCCTGATTTACCAAACTTCAACCAGTAAGCAGTTCAAACCTAACAGTATGAACTTTTGAACAGGTGCTAATCCAATTATAGTTAGTTTCAACTGGGTATTTTGGAGAAAAAAAAAGGTTGATATAATGTGCTAATAACTCTCCCTTTCTCCTTCTGCAGCATTAAAACTTCCTTTTGGCAAAACAACAGTGATGCATTTGGTGGCTAGAGAGACACTGCCAGAACCAAACTCTCAAGGTAGGCTGGGCACTAGAGACTTTCTTACTCGAGTACATGGCAAAGTGGTCAGGTCTCTTACAGGCTTTTTGAGTATTTCATAGTACAGAAAAGTCAAGTCCTTGTGCTCTTTTGTGAATAAGGTAATGGAATGCTTTTGTAGAAAATTGAGAAACTAACTTTTTGGTTTAGCATTTTTATATAGAGCAGAAACTTACTCAGACCTTAAAAGTTCTTGTTTTTATTGTGAAAAATTAGTCCTGATTTATTTTTCAGTTATGTATTTATATCTATAACAATAAATAAAGAAATAACTAATAACAGATTTGTATTAAGCATACTCTCACACAGAACAGCCTCATTGCTTTAGAAATGTAATGTAAATAAAACTTCCCTCTTCTTTGCAGGTCAAAGGAACCGTGAAAAAACTGGAGAAAGCAATTGCTGTGTAATCCTGTAAACCCTGTTAGCTTTACCTGCTAAGTGTGATGTAATATAGTCTTTGTCTTTCATGCTGCTGGAATAGAAGAGGCCCTACCTTGCTTCAAACACCTGTAGGAAGAGCCTGTCTGTAAATCCATGGAACTGAAATAATACACGAACACTGTCTCATTAGTCTTTTTTTTTAAAAAAAAGTGAAAGATCTATGAACACTTTATTTTTTTCAATTCCTCCTTTGTTGAATAATCTTACAGTACATCACTTTTGAAAGAATCCAATCTCCAGAAAGGTTTGTGTTCTTTTCCATAGCAGGAATCTTTTTGCTACCACGAAAATCTGTATTAACCGGATCTAACCAGTCAAGCTTTCTAGATGCAATTTGCACTAAATATGGTTGACAGTGTATTTCTCCTCAACAATCTCTAACAATATTTGAGACATTTAGTAATAACCCACAATGTATAATGCAACACTGGAAAATAGTATATTAATAATTAAAACAAATCTCACTTATGGCCAAATCAAAGCAAAAACTGTTGAGTCAATTCTACCTAAGTCAACCTTGGTGGCCAAACTGGCACAGAATACAAACTAAACCAAGTCTAACTATATATATTTTCACTGCAACAAAGAAAAAATACTATGTGCCTGTAATTTAAAAGCACTCTGTAGAGGGCTGATGAAACTGATTTTTTGTTACTGTGTGCACTCCAATCGTGTGTTAGTTGAGTGCTTATTCAGACAGCACAAACAAGTGCAGAGAGTGCATTTCCTAGCCTTAATATGGGAGGGGTAGTTTCCTGTAGTTCATAGGCTTTTATTATTGTGCATAAACGTTAGAAAACATCATTTACTAATCAATTTTATGTATTTGAATATTGGCAATTGGTGTTTTTCAGTCATTTTTCTCATCTGTACCTTAGACTCCAGTGTCATGCTTACTCATTAGAGATTTCAAAAGAATTATTAAAATTTAAAAAGCAAAAAGAAAAACTTCTGCCATAGTACTAGTTTTGTTTCTTTACGTAATCTGCATTTGGTATTAGTGCTTGCAATGGTATTAAAATCAGAAGCTGATTTTGAAGGCATACATAATTGAAAAAGGATGCCATTCTTTTATTTCATATCAATAATTTAAATGTTGATATGCTAAAGAAATTTGCACAGCACTAAAGCATGAGCTAGTTTCATCTAAACCTGTAAAAAATAAAAATAAAGAAAAATTAAAAAATATAAAAGATTTTATATTTTTTCACTGGGGAGGAATTCTTCCTGGGTGAAATTACAAATATGTGTAGAATATATTTAATAAAAATCTTATAAAATACATAACTATAGAAGTTAAATATAGATTGGCGTGTAGTATAATAGAACAATATTCCATATAAATAGCTTTAGCCTTTAAAAAACTGAGTCACAGGTTGACATTGTGTTCTGTACTTAAGTGTCCACAACTCTTACAGATGTTCTGTGTAATCGTTTTTCCGAATGATTGGCATCATTCAAATGTAAACAGGTTATTTTATTCATTGTTACTGCTTTGATGAAATGCTTTATATGCAGTAGATTTACAAAAATATTGTTCATACTGATCAGAATTAAATTTGTATAGAGCAGAGTTTTAAAACAAATTGTAAATAGCACTAAACATTTTCTTTCTGCAACCTGTACTGATAGACTCTTCTGTAAACTAAATAAAAGAATATTGTAGTGCATTTCAGTGGCGTTTCAAGTACTTCTTAATCTGGAAATTAAGTAAGGACTCCATTTTATTTATTGTTAAAAAAGCCTGATGAAAAATGTTAATGGGATTTATCACTTCAATATTTGTTTCCCTTTCACTTAATAAGTGGTCTGGAAGTCTTTTTTCTGTTGAAGAGGAATGTGAGCATGAGCAGTTGCAAATATGCTGCAGTGTCACACCCTCGTGTGCCTCTCAGGAGCTCCTGCTGTGAGTTTTTGCAGTCTTCATTTGCTGATAGCAAAGAGCATGCACATACTGCTTGAGGTGCTGGGGACTGAGATGGCACCTTATGTGCTCATTACCAAAATGAGCCTTGGGAGGGGGCATTTCCTTCTAGTCTGCAGTGTGGTTGCTAAATAAGAAACTGTAGGGACACAAACCTTCTTTAAAAAGGCAAAAGTGTGATAGACTTCCCTTTTCCGAAATGCTGACCACCCAAGTAACACAGACTTAGATGGGAAATGGCTATGACAGTACAAGAAAAAGAAATGGTTTGAGACAGGACATGCTCCGTTAGTTAAGCAAGGCTTTCAAATGCATTGATTTTGAAAAACAAATGCAGGAGATATAATCGTGGTTTGAAAAAGTAGCCAGGTACTTAATACAGAATAAATACATGAAAATTCAGAAGCTTCTAGTCAAAGTATTTGGTGAGGTTCTGTAGCAAAGTATGTGGAGTTCCCTTTTGTTAAGATGAATAAGATGCATATACGCACATGTCCAAGCAAATCCTTAAATACTGCCTGGCATTTAAAGCATGCCAAAATGACTCCTGCAGAAAGTGGATAGAACAGTTTGCCTGAATTTTCCCACCAATTGTCAGAGTTCTGCCCTTGGAAGAGCATTTCTGTTGTGGTGTGAGGCGGGTGGAAAACTGGGGCAGGGGGATTGCTAAAACGTGTTTTCCTTGTGTGCTTTGTATTGTGGTTTGTGTATATGCCAAAACAAAAGCAGTAGCTCTTAATCCACATTTCCCAGCCTTGCTAAAGCTCATGCGTATGCTTCTCTTCTACTTGATTGGAGTAAAGTGGGCACTAGCAGCCCAAAAAGATTAAAGCTAAGTCTTTGCAGAGTCGGGCCATTGGATGGTCTGATAGTGCACTGAAGAGTTTGACATTTGATTTGCACTGCCAGATGGAAATTATCTTTTCCCTATGCATGAGTTAATAGATGTCATGAAGGAAGGGAAGGAGAGGATGATCTGGAGCTCTTCTTACTCTGAAATACCATAAATACATCTGTCTCCTATACCATTGTGTGTGTGTTATAAACAATCACACGTGAGGAATAATACTGTGGTGGATAGCCCAGAGTGCTGTGCAGCCCTTCAGAAGGACATCGACAGGGTGGAGAGATGGGCAGAGAGGAACTGTCTGAAATCCAACAAAGGCAAATTCAGGGTTCTTCCCCTTCCACCAGCACGGGCTGAGGGAAGGAGCTCTGCAGAGAAGGACCTGGGGGTCCTGGTGGACAACAAGCTGTCCCTGAGCCAGCAGTGCCCTTGTGGCCAAGGAGGCCAGTGGCATCCTGGGGTGGATTAGGATGGAAGACCACTGCCAGCAGGCCAGGGAAGGGCATCCTGCCCCTTTACTCAGGCCTGGTGAGGCACATCTGGAGTGCTGTGTCCAGTTCTGGGCTCCTCAGGATGAGAAAGACATGGAGGTCCTGGAAAGAGTCCAGTGGAGAAGAGCAAGGATGCCTGGGGGACTGGAGCATCTCTCTTACAAGGAAAAGCTGAGGCAGCTGGGCCTGTTCCACCCTGAGAAGAGATGACTGAGAGGGGACATCGTCAGTGCCTGTAAGTATCCACAGGAGAGTGCCAAGAGGATGGATCCAGGCTCTGCTCAGCAGTGCTGAGCTATAGGACAGCAGGCAACAGGTAGAAACTGATGCACAGAAGTTCCACCTGAATATAAGGAAGAACTTTTTTACTGTGCAGTGATTGTACACTGGAACAGGCTGCCCAGAGAGGGTATGGAGTGTCCTCCATTGGAGACATTCAAGAACCATCTGGACATAATCCTGTGACGTGCTCTGGAATGGCCCTGCTTGAGCAGGGACGTTGGACCAGATGACCCCTGTGGTACCTTCCAACCTGGCCCATTCTGTGATTCTGTAATATCTGGTAGCAATGAAAGTGCTCTACAACTTTTGTTCTCTTAAAGGGTAACAAAATTAAGGCTGTGGAATCAAGTCATGGGGATTAGCTCAGCTGCTGGAGGAAAAAAGCATGGCCACTGTAATATTAGAGGCTTTGCTGAGGTGCTGTGTCAAGATTCATTTAATGCTGATTTCTGGTGTTTATGGATATCATTCCCTTAGTACATCTGCAACAGAAGGAACAATGATTTAATTTAGAAGAGAAATATACAGCACTTTGTAAAAACTTCCTTCCTCTCTCGCAGGTAAGAAGGCAGGCAGGTGTTTCTGAGTTAGCCAGAAATCAGGAGTGACTGCTGCTGCTTTCCAGGGGAGTAAAGCTTGTGTATTTTGTAGTTCTGTGTGTGCTCTGATAAGATTTCTTACACAAATCTTGCTTCAAGAAGCAAATAGAAGGATGGATATACTTCTCCATCTAAAAGCCTCTTGCTAACTTTATGTTAAGTGGTTAAGTTTAAGCAGATTTTGTGCTATGTGTCCTGTTTAAATTAGCACTTAGACAATTTACAGCAATTACACTATTGAAGCTGGGGGGAATTCTGTGCCTAAATCAGAGGAAATGCCAAGATCTGTTAGGACTCTTATAGGAGAGTTCCTTCCCCCTTTATTTCTGCTGCAGTACTGAGGTTCTTCCTAGATACCCTGTCTTGGCCTTAGTTTTGAGTTTCAGGCTTATTTTCAGAGCACAATAAAAGGTTTGTTGTTACTCAAGAGGCTGATGGTTCAGGATAATAAGCTGTTAACAATTTTCATAAAGTAGGATTATAAAGGCATATTTGTCCTCCTGTGCCACATGTACATACCTGTGAAGAGATTTAAAATGTGAAGCTAATTTGCTTACCAATTTATTACACTAGACTGTATAGTTACAAAACCCTTGTTATGCTCTGGGTTTTTCCAATAGTTTATTATTGACTTCTGCTGGGCTTTTTTTTTTTTTTTTATTTGATAAGGGTTTGTTTTGGGGTTTTTTAATTAATCTGGAAAAGGAATGACCAGTGAAATAGAAAATAATAATTAAGAAAAGAGACTGTAATGATACCTTATCAAGCTCAGGGAGTGCATCACAGTGACAAATGAAGTTGCAGTTTGGAATGTGAAGGACAGCATAGGTAGAGAAAACAAAGTATTCTAACAACTCTTATTTTTGAAATTACCTGGATCAGTCTAAGTCTGAGTCCTGGGCATCACTGGTATTTCAAGTTCCTTAGGATTTTGAAAATGCTGACAAAAATAGTGAGACAGCAGAAATACTGCAGAGAGATTGAAGAGAATGAGAGGTTAAAATAGCTACAGTGATGATTAACACAGACAAAATGGATAACTTCTGATAAAATGAGTAACAAATTGGAGAACTTCTATTTTTGTCTTGTAGCTTTATAGGCCCAGCTTTTACATTTGTAAAGCAGAGGTGACAAATTCGGATTTGATAGAAACATTTTTCATTAAATGAATGGCACTCACTGCCACCAGAAGTAATTTGAGGAGAACATCTGAACTAGATATGAAAGTAAAATTGATTGTTGTGTCAATGAAAATTGACAGAATTTCCAAAATTAGCAAAATTAGTGATGCCGAACTCTCACCCAACAAGGCAGTATTTTTGTCCTTCATATATTATGTTACCTTTGAGGGAAGAGCCCAGATTTAAGGGGAAAAATACTTCTGGCATTGCTACCTCCATTATGTACAAGCAAGTGCATAATGTGAGCCCCAGGGCCAGCGTATCATGTACTCCAGCAGGAGTTTAGTTCTACAGACCTCCTGCTTCCAATAAGAAATTTTGGTCAGAGTCAAGGTGATGTTTGTGCTTTCCTGGAGCAGGCTTGAGGGAATAATTTACTGTGTTTTATCTGGTAGAGAATGTGAACTACAGTTCCTTAGGGCAGAAGCTGCTGCCTCTTGAGTGGTGCCAGATGTAAGCACCCTGCTTTTATCAATTCCAAGAATGCTGAATTTATAGGTAGTAAATGTTTTGACACTTCTAAGAGAAAACACTCCTCAACTACTATTTTGTTTGGATAGAGGCAAAGTAGTGGGATGAAACAACAATTTTCCTTTTTTGCTTTCATCTGTTCCTTGAACTAAAAATCTGGAAGAAGCAATGAGGGAAGTTTTAGGTACCTACCACAGGGTCAACCATTAAATGTCTGGTGAAAATAAACTGACCAGCAGCTATCCATGCAAGAAAGAGCAACTGTAGGAAAGGGGTGATCACTGCCCATAGTCAGCAAATGATTGCCAGGGTGAAGTAGCTCAGGTTGAGAATGAGAGGCAAAAGGGGGTGGCAAGTTGTCACTTTGGGACTTTCAGCTGTTGCCTGGCAAAAAAAGGGGAATAGGATCTAGCACCAGTCATTAGGGAGCAGAATAACAGAGTGGAACTGCTTGTAGAGGTTAAATTGGAAAACTAATGTTTTAAAAAATCCATGATACTGGAAGCCAGCTCTATATTGGATGGATGATATTGGACTTCCAGAATGAGGGAAATACATAGTGGTGTATGCCTTACCTTGATCTGCCTGTTACCTGTGCTGGCTAGAGTAAAGATTGGGTTTCAGTTCTTTAATTTGTGCAGCTCATGTGTGCCTAAATAAGGCTCGGTAATCTCCGGTGGTCTCAAGGTTATGGCTCTGTTTGGGCTGTCAGAGAGCTCCAGGGTGCCCTGCAGCCTCACCACATGAAAAGTCATTACTGCAACTGTGCCCTCTGTGAGAGGGGAAAAGCACAAGGGTCTTGAGTGGGATAAAGTGTCAGTGTGGTGGCTCAGCAGGAGTTCAGAACTCCACCAAATCCATGGGGCTGTACCAGCTGAGCCTCTCAGTGAATTTTATGGGTACCCTGGAAAGCAAATAGGCAAGAGTCTCTCTTGCACTGTTGCATTAATCAAGCGATGCCAGCCAGACCTTTTGGTTTGTCACCATGACTGACAGCATCTCAAGGAAGGGGCTATCTGTTGGCTCTCAACAAACAGATATGAAGGCTGCCTCAGGCTCTACTTTTCTTGTGCCCTGAGCAATGACCATCTCTGGCTTCATCACCAAGGACTTTGAGCATCACATCCTTCTGCCTGCAGACAGGACTCCTCCATGGCTCTGGTTGTTGATGGATAGTCTGAACTGTCTAGAGGAGAGGAACATGCTTTGAGCTTCCAAGGAGAGTACAGACCCACAGTTCATGGTACTGGCCAGCCCCCAGCTCTAGCTGCATTTGCCTCCCTTCTTTGGGGTAAGACTCTTGCAGCAGAGAATCTCACTGGTGACCAAACTAGTGAGAGCTACTGGCCCTCCTGCAGCAGGGAGGCTGTAACTCCTGGGGTGCTTTTCCAGGTGTGATCATGAGAGCAGATGTGGGTCAAGAGCACCCTAATCTCTGCCCCTGCTGCAGAGGTGAGTGCTGTGCTGGCTACCCAGGGGACCATGGGGAACAGGCAAGGGAAGAGAGCTTGGGGGGAATAGTTTGGGACCTGGCCCTGCTCCTCTTCTCGGCTGCTGAAACTCCCTGTCACGGTGGACCAGAGCAGGCATCACAGGCCCTGGCTTCTGCACCCTGAGCTGCCCTGGGAGGAACTTGCCTGGGGGCTGCTCAGCTGCCAGTGCATTTTACCATCTCAAGATGTGAGATGATTAGAATAATCCTGAGCTCCCGTTGGGAGGCTGGGATGTAACTGCAGGGCTGGGACAGCCTGAGGCAGCCCTGTCTTTGGAGAGCCGCTGGGGAGCTGCAGTCAGTACCAATCACTTCTGCCAGCTCCCCATGGCTGCACAACTGCTCATCTGTGCCCAGCCCCTTTCAAGAAGTGACCTTGATCACCACAGTGCTGCATGGGTCAACCTGACTGCCAGGGAGCAGCCTTACTGCCCCCTCTCATTCCCAGACCCAGCACCCACACCTGAGCTGGTAACTCCTCAGGAATCAAATGCTCCCATGAGCTCCCTGGAGGTGTGCTGCCACCAGCGGGATGGGGGGACCTGAGCTTCCAGAAGGTCTTGCAGGCCTAAGCCTGCTGCTTTCCTTTGCCTCATTGGCCTGGCAGCTTCCCCTGGGCTTCAGGGGTCTGGGGGTTTCATCTCCAAAGACAGTTCCTTCTACCTGGTGGTTAAAAGGCTGTTAAAAGGCTGAGGAGGCTTTTGTTCGTGTTAGATCGTATGCGTGCCTGGCTGCTCTTTTTCACATGAAAGTTAATAGTTAAGCCCTGGAGACTGCAGCCAGGCACTGAGAAACCTCTCTTTACCTCTGGAAATTAAGGCAGCTTGGAG
The DNA here is from genome assembly GCF_009819885.2 of Catharus ustulatus. Lineage (NCBI taxonomy): Eukaryota > Metazoa > Chordata > Aves > Passeriformes > Turdidae > Catharus > Catharus ustulatus. Next base: position 52,168,585 of record NC_046222.1, on the reverse strand, counting down.
GTGTGGTGGTTTGTTGCCTGTGTAGGTGCCAAACGCCCACCCTGCCTTTGAGGAGGGCTGGGTTATCAGTGATGTAGGGTGGTGCATGGGTGGGAGGATTGGTCTGTGGCAAGGCTTGCATGCACAAGTTCATGGGCTGCTTTAGGGAGCTGGTCTTAAAGATGCTGAGTTGGTGTTGTGGTACCTAAATCTCTAACTCAGCTTCCCTTTGATTCAGTAAAGAACTTTTGTCGTTTTTCCTGGAAAGGGGAACCAGAAGTTAGTCAGCTCTGGTAACAGTTCTGCTGGAAATAGCTGCCTGGAGGGCAGGGGTAGGTATTCCCCTGTGTGCCAAGAGGGAAGAGCTGGTCACAGGCAGCAAACAGAGAGATTCCTTGCATCCTCCTTAGAGTGAAATATTGGTGCTGCCAGGAAAAACCTGGCTGGTTCCTCTGGTCCCTGTAGGCTGATTCCACAACCTGAAGAGACACCTCTGCTTTCTCAGGTGAAAAAATGAAAAATGGAGACAAGAGACATTTTTGTGTTGGTGGATTAGGGCAAACAGGAGAGCTTGGAGATAATGAAGCTTCTGAGAGCATGACATAATTGGCATTCAACAACTCACCTTTTCAGACACTGGGAGTTATTTAAATGTGAGTGGTTCAGTTCCTACCCCCCGGGATGAATACTCCCTGACTCGCCAGATGTTTCTTTGAAGATAGCCAATGGGATTTGCAAAATCCCAGACTGAAGCTTATTATCTGCTGAGTGAGAAGACAGCAGGAACTTGATAGCCCTCCAGAGCTCCTGGCCCTGTGTGGGGCCAGAGAGTCTGGGGCAGCCCCAGCCCCACTGGCACCGGTGTGGGAGGGGGGAGCAGAGCCCAGCACCTTCGTAGTGGAGCTGCCTCAGCCCTGCTCACCTGCACAAGGAGGCTTAAATTAGGAATGTGGGCATCCCTAATTGCACTGTCAGGTCAAACAATTCAAAAGGGTTGTGAGCCAAAGCTGAAGTGAAGTGTTTGTGGCACGAGAAAGAGATCCTAGGTTCAGCTCCCCTGAAGCAGCATTGCTGTCAGAGGTGCCAGTTTCCGAGGTGAAAAGCAGCACGGTAATGGAAGAGGGGGAAAAGGCTGAGTGCCATTCAGCTGGGGAAGCGAGCAGGCTACTGCAGTGTCTCAGCATCAGCAAGGAGAGGCTGCTTGTAAATAATTCTGCTCCCAGCACTTTGGGATTTTGCAGACTGTCACACCGAGGCTATATCGATCCCTGGATACAGGTGCTGAATTTCGACATCTGATAGCCTGTTACAGCTGCGGTTCTCCAGCTTGTTTCTTTATAGAACTGCAGTTTCTACTGCTGAAAAGAGCTTTGGGCTAAGAAATGCTCCAAGGGAGATGAGCTGGTTTTGTAAGGAAGCACAGAAGTGACTGGTGAGGGGAGCTGAGGCCGTGGCTTTTCATCTGACATTTGTGTCAGGTGCTGACAAGGCACTCACAGCACTTGCAGATCAGGACTTTCCCTCCTATACCTGCTGCCATTCCTGCATCAGGGTATTTGTACTTATTATCCAAAGGGTGACAATAAGGTCTCACCAAAGGATAATTTAGCAGAGCAGGCCCTTTTTGTCACCTTTACAGTACTGTAAAAGTAGCTTGACTTTTGGTCCTAGTTTTGTAATGAAAATATTTTTCTACTGAAAACTGGAAAAAAAAGGACTGTGTATGATACACTAAAGACACAGAAGCTTGTAATAGATGCTATTGTGCATTTCCAGACTGAAAATTCAGTCATGTTGTTGGCATTTGATTCAATAAAAATTTCTTATTTTCCTGTGTGATGTCCCTTCTTTACACCTCTTTTGAGCACAGAATTCACTTGATCAACATGAGAAATCACCTTTCTGGGAGATGTGACATCTTGGCAATGCTGGGCCATCAGTCCTGCTGTGGTGAGAAGTATTTCCTTCTTATGGCTACTCCATCACTGCTCCCTCCTCGGGACTGCTGGCCTGAGCATCGACAGAGGCAGAGGTCAGCCCCTCTGCCTCTCAATCACACCCTGGATGAGGCTGACTGCTTTTCAGGTGCTATCAAGAAAGTATGAATGGGCAGGCCTCTGAACTTCTTTAGGAAAACCCTATTAATAATTCCCCAGTTTGCGTCTGCATAGATCCTGCACCAGTGATCTGTGTACTCACATACTTTTTTTTTTTAATGTGGTAGCTACAGAGTTTGGCTGGCCAAGCTGCAGCAGCACGAATCAGTCTCCTTCCCTCCTATGAGGCAGGCATTTTTATGATGCAGTTGTGTGCAGAGCAATAGCTGCCCTGCCAGTGCAGTCATTACTAAGCAATTGCAGGGAAAGTTCAGCAAAACCAGCTGAGAGCTGCATCGCACACACCACACAGGGAAGGAGGAAATCAGACTGCTGTTCTCTGAGACCATCTAGAAAAGGCTTTAGTCTGTAGATGGGAAGGTGGGCTGGTGTGCAGGTGCATCAGGTGATGACTGACTTTGGGCTGGTGTAAATTAACGTATCGGAGCACTGGGGACCAAACCAGAGGGCTGTCTGCTCTCCCCAGCAGCTGTTTCACAGCCATGCTCTCAGATCCCTCTTCCAGTACATCCTTTCTTTTGGGCTTTTTGCATTTGTCTTATGCCAAGCTGCAGGATTCTGCTCACCATGCATTCAGAAGGAGGGAAGAGAGATTTCTCTCTGAGCAAGTTAATACGACTCTAAGCTGACATAATATCTCTGTTAGGGAAAGGGCAAACAGTAAAGGAGCTTGTACTGACTTTGCCCTATTTAGCTTCACTCCTGTGTTGGTCCCTCAGTGCTTTTTTGCATCTGTCTGAAAACCTGAGGATCCACCTTATCTGAGTACTTGAAGCTGTGTGTTACATGATGCTGCTGTGCAAACTGGTCTGTTCAATCTGCCAAGCTTAACTGGCCTGTTGGGCTGTTGGAGAGCTAAGGCTGTCAGATTTTGCTCAGTCGTCCTCTCCCAGACTACCCTGGGATTTATCAGCAAACTGAAAATTGCTGCACAGTTTTCCTTTCCTTCCCTTCAAAGGCTCCTTGGTCAGCTGTTGGGAGCCGTTTGGTTCGGCAATTGTGTGTTGTTCTCTCAGCAGGCACCTGTTCTGCTGAAAACCTTTTGGAAATCAGAAAGGCTGATGCTCATTTACATGAAGGACTGCATGTGCCGTGAGGGAGGTTTCAGCATTAACAGATGGGAAATTTGCATGTGGATGGAGCCTTCCCTGCCTTTGTGTCAACAGTGATGCAAAGGGCTCACAGCCCATTGAACCTGGATGATGCTCGAATCCTTAAAATCAAAGCAATTCCTAATGGGTAGGGGACAAAGCCCTACCTGAGCACCACACAGGAGTAGCAACTGCAAAAGGACTGGTGAAGGAGCTAAGATTTTTTGGAGTCTCCTTCAGAGGAAATCGTTTTAAATGGCTTACAGAGTGCTGGAGACCCAGTTGTCAACACAACAGTTTTACAGTCTTTAATTAGCTGAGACTTCATTTTGTCAAGCTACCCTTGTTGCAGGAAATGATAATGCACTAACAGAAGCAGCCAGGGCAAAGCTATTGATTTTTAGGTGTGTGCTGAAAAATGAGGAGCACAGGAAGCAGACCTGGCTGGTCTCCAAGGACTGCCAATAGAGAAGAATATCAAAAGAAAAAGGTACTGAGAAATGTGGCCTCGTCTTGTTCCTATAGTAGCTCATGGAACGTTTTCTGTTGACTCCAGTCATTACTTTGCATTTGGCCCACGTACCAAACATGGTGAGAGCTCTGGTGGAAGTTTCCCAGTGAAAGACTCTGTCTCTTTTCTGAATGCAGGATATCTTTTGTCCCTTTCAAGACCAGAGTCAAGTCCCTCTGGGAGGAAGATCCCCCTGGATATCTGAGTAAGTCAGCAGGTTGGCTCAATCTTCCCCTCCCCCAGTTTTCCTTTAAGGACTTCCTGAAAGGGGCTAGAAGGAGAGAGCAGTCTTTGTCTTGGTGGCTTGTTTTGCTCTGCCCACGGTGCAGATGCAGCCGTGGATGGGGCGTGAGGACGCTTTTATCTGCCCAGATTGTTATTGTATCACTTCACAGGTTCTATTTTATTCCTCCTAATCTTTGTCACGCCTGCTCTTTGTGAAAGCAAGCTACTGATCTCACAGAGGCTAGTGTTAGCCCACTTCTAAATAATTGCTGAGAAAGGGACAACATTTGTGAGAAATTAGTAGTGCCACTAGAGACCAACTTTTCAAATTTACCATCCTCTTCCTACTCTCAGCTGTGTTAAAGAGTAAAAGCAAAAGCCTGTCTAGATGAGCAGAGAATAATGGGTTCTGTTCTACCCACAGCCCAGTAAGAGGGGTCCCAGGGGCCATCGTGGGGACCTGCCCTGTTTGACATTCCTAACCAAGTACCTGGAGGAGGCAACAGAGGACACTTGTCAAGTCTCAAACCTTGCTCTGGGCAGCACATTGGACTAAAGACCTCCTGAGGCCCCTGCCAGAAGTATCCAAGGGTTCTGAGATGAACAAAATGCTGAACCATTGTTGGAGCTACAAACTACAGCCTGATGCATTATTTACCCTCTCACACATGCAGCAGCCCCAGCCTTGTTCGGTGTGTATCTATTTCCAAATGGTTTCCTGACAATTACAAGAAAGCCCCAGAGACACTGCCATTAAAAGGGCTCCAGCGCAAGCAGTCATACCAAATGATGTGGCTGACTGCTAGGTCCAAAAGCTATTTACTGACAACTTTTTCCAGAAACTTTCTTGCTTAAAGCCAGGGAGAAGTACAAAACTGGTTGTCACTGTGGAAAAGGCAGTCCTGCACTTTGAATTGGCCCTGGGGAGGATGGGAGGAGCAGGAATAGCTGCAGCATCCCCTGAGGAGACTCTGTGGGGACAGAAAAGGAAAACTGCGATGTGCATGCACTGAGCAGGAGGAGGAGAAAGCCTCTCTCTGGCCCTGCCTGGAATGACAGCAGGTGATGAGGACCCCTGCATACTTAAAAGCTTTTGCCTTCCAAATCAGAGTGAGGTAGGCAATCCACATTAAGGTAAGTGTAAGAAAGGTCAGTCTGAAAAGGGTAATTTATTTTCTCTCTTACATTTAACAGTGCCACCAATTCAGGTGATTCTGCCAAAAAAATACATGGCTAATGAGACAGGAGTAGGAGGCAGTTCGTTTCCTGTCCAGGCCATTTTTTCCTCTGGCAGATATCTCATAGCTTAAAAAAAAATAAATTGTACAGTTTCTGCTAAACAGCCCCGGCTTTCCTGTGCATCCTCTGCATGAAAGTGGTCTCCAAACCCCTAAATCAATACATTCCTTCCTGTCCTCCTGAGATCACTTATCTGCCATGACTTCACTGCTCTTGCTGCAGACTGCTGAGCTCGTCACTTTGCCAGTTGAGCTGGGTGCAATGAAAGAAACCCTCAAATTCCCATGCCCCAGCTCAGCTTGCTGGTTCAAAGGAATTCTCCTCCTTTGTCACAGCAAAGCCCAGGCCCTGGAAGCTGCAATTCATGCTGCCACTCCACCCATTTGCCATTGGTGGCATAACAAGAATGCAATTCCTGATGAATGAGAAAACCTTCTTTACAATTGACCGAAAGTGCTCCTAGCCTTCACTACAAGCCCATGCCGTGGAAATCCAGTGTTTATTTTGGAAGGTACAGGTGGGGGCAGTGCTGGATCCCCCTCCTGTCCCTGGCTGTGCTGCATTCCCAGTTACCACCCTGCGGGCAGTAGAGGTGACTAAAGACACTTTACTCCCTTTAACGCGTTTTGGCTACTGCTCAGCTGGATTTTGAGCTTTTGGATTTTGGAGTCAGAAGACTTTAGATTATACCTTGATATAATGTATATGGAATGCCTTGGGAAAACTCTCCTGAGCTCCACTCAATTCCCCCTGGGTGTGCACCCCATGCCAGGGGCTGCTGCCTTCCCCTCAGCTCTCTGCCCTGGCCAGGACCTGCAGTGCTGCTCCCACAGTCCCACAGGGACTGGGACATGTGGCACACACCACGGCTTCCACAAGATCAAATGGTTTGCTTGTCTGCTTCTAAGGAAAGGGCAAAAAAGAAATGCATCTATTTCACAGCAGTTTATGCAGCAGAGCCACTCCTGGTGGAGTTTCAGGAGACTGCAGCTTCCCACTCCTGCAGCCCTGAGCCTCAGTAAGCTCACACAGACACAGAGGCACCTCCAAACCAGGCAGCAGGGGATGAGTGGGGATAGCTGTCCTGGGGTGACTGTATGTCCCTAAACCAGGACAATAGCTCAGCCCTGGCCCTTCCACAAGCACACACCATGTGTGCACACATAGGTTTGCTCTGGCATGTCTCTTCTAGGGGTGAATTTCATCCTTGTTGCAGAAGGCTTCCTAAGCCACAGGCATTGGCTGTGTGGTGAGAGGTTGGCTCCAGGAGGCTGTACTGGAACCTACAAGCTTAAAAAATTTTCCTCACCCTCATAATTGACATAATTACCCAATTACAGGAGTGAGATGTCGACCGACATTCATGTCAAAGGGGGAGCCAGGAGGATGGCTGCAGTCAGGTGACATTCTGGCTGAAAAGCAAAATTCCTCAGCTGAAGCTTCTGCTTGAACACCAGGAAATTTTCCCTTGTCCCTGCTATTTAACGTAGCCACTTCCATCTTCTGGCATCCCTCGTTTTCAACAGGAGCCAACTGGGACTCCTGGCAGAGAGTATGTGTTCTTTTGCGATTTCAGGAACACAGAAAGCCTGTTAGTGTGCCCTGATAGATAGGCATATTCCTGCCATGGGAGAGCATCCTGAAGACAGCACATGAGTGTCAGGGTACAGCATGTGCTTCACCTCCTATAAACCACGAAGAAGAGGGAGAAAATGGAAGGAAATTCATCCTGGGGTGTATTTTGTTTATATGCAAAACTCTTTTTTATTGGCTATTTCATGATGGCAGAGACTGCTCCAGAGCAGAGGGGCAGCTTGGCTGCTGACACTCTGCCTGCAGAGAAGGGCACGGCTGGCTGTGGTGGCTGCAGGTAATTGTTCCCTCCTTAGCACCAGCACACTGCAGTGAGACAGAAAGGGAAGGCTGCACACATCCCCAGCAGCACTGAGCACACTGGCTGCAGGAAAGCAAAGGAGGAATGAACTGTGGCTCCTTCCCTGCCTGAGGAGCCACCCCCCGGTTTTGCCCGTCTATTTTTAAAGTACGGTAATTTCATGATTATAAGCCGCACCTGATTATAAGCCGCACTTTCATTCACAGCAAGGATACTTGCACAACTTTCACAAAGTTGCCAATTAGTAACAGAATCGCAGGACCGCGGAGTTTACTGGCTCAGCTCGGGGTTGTGCGGGCTCCGGCTCGGCTCGAGGCCATGCGGGCTCGCACTTCTGGGTTGGCAAATTTCTGAACCTCATCAATATATTGGCCGCACCTGATTATAAGCCGCACTTCTGGGTTCAGACCAAAATTTTAGTCAAAATGGTGCGGCTAATAATCGTGAAATTACTGTACGTTTTGTTGGGTCTGATCTCTGGGCAGTGGCACAGAGCCACAGCTGAGCTCTGAAGAAAAGAAGGCATTTGGGCTCCTGAACAGGCTTCACCGAACTGCTCACCAGAAGCCAGTTTCAGAGGGGCTTCAGGTCCCTTCCCTGCCTGCTGCTCCTGGCATGGCCCCAGCATCCCTCTTCCTGCTTTGGCCTATTGACCCTGTGGCTGGACACAGGAGATGCTGGTCTTGTTCATGTTTCTTAATGGTATTTTTAAATTTGCTTTTCGATCTCTTTTAGTGCCATGCATCTAAAAGGTTGTCATTACTTTGTAGGGCAAAGCCTTCTGCACCTTCCTCCAAGGAGAAAAGGAGGATTGGCATAAGTTATCCTTGGGGTAGAAGTGAGGGCTGTTTCCCCCAGGCCCCTGCTCATCTTTGCTGTGTGGTGCTGTGGATGTTCTCTTTGGGGAGCACCTTGGGTGTCCCTCTCTGTCCTGGTAATGAGGGTGAGAGGAGAAAAGCAGAAAGCTACAGCTGCAGAGAGCTCAGGGGGGCTCTGGGCTGGGAACCTGCACATTGTTTGTGTTGTTCTGCTGTGGCCACTGCCAGACAGAGCAGAAGGAAACACAGCAAGAGAAGGATCACTCTGCTCTTCTCTTGAAGTCAGAAACATTCCACAGATAACACCTGGAATGAGCCTGGCAGGACACCAGCATTGCTGTCCCTTAGAAAGGGATGGATGAGTCTTGCACCCCAGCCTTACTGCTCCAGGCTACTTGTGCTCTCCTCTCCCAAATAAGAAGGATAAAAACGGCAGAGCAGGCTTTGTCTTGGATTCAGATGGAGCACAGCTTTTTCAGATCAGCTAAATAAGGCTTCACTGACTCCTTCTTACAGGGAAGCTGAGCAAGCATGGGCAGTAGGTGAGCTGGGACCAGTGCTGTATGAGTGAAGGGCCTGCTGGCCATGAGGGTGTCTCTGGAAAGCTCCCCAAGCCACCAGAAGAGTGGAGGGAGGGTGGATGCACAGTCAGTGTGATGCCTTGGGTTTTAGCAGTCAGACACCTCCACCCTGGGGCTGGGTTGGAGGCGTGGGTGCCAGCTAAGGAGCACGAGCCTGAGTTCCTATCTAAAGGCTTTTCCATCCTTATTTTCTGTGATTCTGCTTCTATGCTCTGGGATGGATTTCTTTGTCAGCCACAGAAATAAGAAAGTCTGTGTTAACAGGAGATCTTTATTGCTGGATATATTATTTGACCTTTTGCTCTCAGTTGCCCAGGACATGTAGTCAGCCCAGAGCAACTTTTTCACATCATTATAGAAACTACTGCTGTCATGGCACAAACACTTAATTTTAGCTTAGATTTCTGAGGAAATGGGGTCCATAAACTCACACAAGGCATCTGTCTCGCTAGCCAGGCACCCCAGCTGGGTCTGCTTGTTCTCAGCAGCTTCTGATGCCACTGATCAACTCTATCTCAATCTGTCAGGCAGATGCTGGTCCCAGCAGTGAGAAGATCATACAGGTGATGTTGGGAGTGATGGATGGCTGCGTGGGTTAGAAGTCTGGAGACCCAGAGGGGGAAAGCAGGAGTGTGAGCTGAGCTATTTATTGCTGATGTGATCCACTGATGGCCACACAAGGAGCTGGGGCATGACACCAGCAGGAGAAGATGGCCAACCTCCCCTGGAGTTGCCAGGTAGATGGATGCCAGCTGGGGACAGAGGTGGGAAATAGGACATGAGTTCTGCTGTGAAAAGATTATGGACCCAGTTCTTGAGGAAATTTTCCTCTGCCATTCCCAGGAAAACTCCACTGCATGCGAAGTGGAGCTTGAGCTGGACAGCAGAGGTGGGGGGAGAAGCTGCCCAGGGCTGGCCTGGGGGGGCGCAGTTATTTCCCCCTGTTTCCCTGTGGTCAAATCAGGGCAATGCATTTGCATTTTGTGTGAGGTCAGAGGAGCCAAGCCCTTCACCTCCCTCCCTGCCTGCCCCTGCCTGGGGCTCTGCCTGCCTTCAGGCAGCCCCACGTTCATTATTTCAACTCCTATTGCATGGGCTGGACCGCGGCTTGGGAAATCCTGATTTATATTGCCAGTGAGTGCAAAGCGTGGCAGACAGAGGCCAGGGCACCACTTGGCACAGAACAAGGAGACAAATGCTCCCTTTTTCTCCTCTGGATGTGCTCTCTGAACTCAGGGCACTCTGGGTTCATGGACTCCACGCTGCAGCGAGGAAGGGTTTTTCCAATTTGAATTCAATTTTTTTTTTAATAACTAAGAGTAAATCCTGTCTCGTTTATCCTATTTTCTGTTTTTCTCACCCTTTAAACATATAGGGTTCTTTAAAAGAAAAAAACCAAAACTTTGTGAGATTTTTACCCTGAAATAACTCCAAATCTCATAAATTCAAACACACTATGTATTCAGCTGCCAAGCATCATAATCCTCACGGTGAGACTGCAGGGGGAAGCACATTTAGATATTACCAGGGCTTGCTTTGCCACATCACTGGTTTTATGGGAATAAAACTGTGTTGCAGGCTGAGCTCCAAGAGCCGGTGGCTTAATAACCTTAACTTTCTCTAGACTGTTATAATAACATTTTTAACAGATCCCAGGTGAAAAGTAACTTACTCTGACTTATAGATGCCATTTAGCTGTATCCTAACATCTAGCCAATATTTAGATACTTGAATGCTATGTTCTTCTGGAGACAAAACAGCCCCAGGATGGTATTCAGCCTATTGCAAGTATTTTTTTCTGCTGTTGCTTAGCATTTGTGTTTGTTCCCATTGGTCTTTTTACTTCCCTTTTTAACATTATGCCTGTTCCAATTTGTGAATGTCCAGACAAGCAGTTTGCTGTCTGCAGTGATGTAGAAAGTGCATACACCTTATATTTGTCTGGAGTGGTAGCTTTTGTGCCAGCTGACACGGATGGGAACTCCTGGCTCCCATGTGACAATGAAGCTTTTCCATGGGACAGTGAAGATTTCAAGGGCAAGATGATCAGGTTTTGACTGGTGACCTCCTGTGAACCAGATTAGGGTATGCCAGAAAACACAGGTTTGTAGCCCTGAAAGTCCTTTTGACCCCAGCTGATGGAGTCAACTGTGCACACACTGTTTGCGTGATGTGACTGTGCTCCCCTCAGACCCCTCAGAGGAGCAGCCTTCCTCTGCCAGGACTTGCTCTCTCAGGAGCCTTTGTCCCTTCCTGAGCCTTCCCAAACCAGTGAGCTGTGAAGCAGAGCCCTGGGGTAAACCCTAACACATCCGGGGGGTTTATATGCCCAGCTTTACCCCCCATCCCAGGGCCTGCACAGCCTCTTCCACGGGTGTTCATTCTTCACTATGATGTCTTCAGTAACGTGGAGTGACTCTAAGTACCCATCATTTCAGAGCAAACTATGGGTACATGATACACTGGAGCCAAAGCATGGGGCAGTGGGGATGCAAAGGTGGGGGATCTGAACCATCCTTCACTGCCCACCTTCCCAACCCAAGTGGTTTCCAAGCAGCAGCAGCAGCAGCGTTGCAGGCTGCAGACCATCTCTAGGGACCTCCTTTCTCACTGGACCAGGGGAGGAAGGATGCAGAAAAATCAATGGGCAGCTTCCATTTACTGTAATGGGCTTTTGTTTGGGTCAATGGGCTTCTTCCTCCTATTAATCACCGCTGCAGTCCCTATGCAAAGGCAGCACTTGAAGCTAAAAGGGAATAAAATCCCATCCCTGCAGGGAATGAAGGCAGGCCATTAGCTACACATGCATGCGATGCTCTCTCACTTGCATAAGTTCTGTCTGTCTGTCTGTCTGTCTGTCAGTCTGTTGTGACCAAGGTTACACAGGGAAGAAGGGCTGAGCTCAGTTTATATATCCATTTTTCATTGCAGAGATTACTCAGAAAGAAGTGGCCAGCACACAGGTTTCCCCGAATAATCCTGAACATTCCTGAGAGTCAGACATTTCCCCGTGCTATTCGGCTTCCTGACAACCTTTTCTTCTTACTTAACTGGTGATGAAATTAGATTTTAAAATTACCTGGCAGCCCTTGCAGCTCATTATGGAGAAGTCTCTATCAGGAGCTTGTCCTATGATGGGAGCTGGGTGAGGTTCCCAGCTGTGTGCCACGAACAGCCCCTTGGCCCCATGTTCTCCCAAAATCCCTCTGGGAACCAATTGCCACTCACGCTCACCCACACCAGCCCTGCTGCTCTTCATGCTCAATGATGAGGAATGGCCATGCTGCCTCCACAGGTGTGTGGGAACCAGATCTTCCACCCCTAGGGGAATCTCTCAAATGCCTCTTCCAGTGGAAGGCAGCAGCACTGAGGTGCCTATAGAGGGAAAATTGCTCGGTCACCAGTGCTGGATCTGGGTGCAAGACTCAGGTGGGGCTTGGTGAGAGCCAGGCCTTGGCTTCCCCCAGGCCCATGAGCCTGTAAGTGAATAATAAAACCCTCAGTGATTAACAGACTTTTAAGTGGGCTAGGACTTGGAAGCAGTCCAGGGAAACAAGCTGCTCAGGGCTATGCCATGGCACACAAAGCAGCTACACCCGTCAGATAAATTATTCATTGCCACTTTCCCAGCTCAGCTCTCCTGATGACCTGGCACCACTGATGAAAAATGGTCTGCAGGGAATAACGGACAAGGTGGGACTGAAAGATCAGAAAGTTTGGACAGAGGCTCAGCATGCAGGTGAAAATCATGTCAAATGGAAACCAACAGGAAGAAGCAAAGGTTGAATTGGGAGGTGGAAAGGGAGGACAAGGTGAAAAACCTAGTGAACTACTGGAAGTGATTAGAGCTGTGAAACTGGCACCAGGAGAGGAACAATTCTAGAAACTGCAAGGACTGGAGTGCACTCCCAACATTTTGCCAAAGTCAGGAATGAGTGTGTTTAAGATGGCTTCACTGAATGGGTCAGGATGTGGGGCATGAGAACAGTGGCAACTCAGGGATGGGGACCACAGAGAGACGCCAGCTGGGCTAGAGCTGCAGAAAATAAAAGATGATGTGATGAGAGAAACAGCTAATTGAAGAAGCTGCCCTGTTAATGAAGTGCTGGAAAAGACAGCCGAGATGACTTGGATGCATGTCAGGAATGGTGCCTAAAAGATACCTTACATGGCAATGCACATGGGAGTGCTAGGAATAGGAGAATGCTGAGAACAGGGCAAGCACTGAAGAGCAAAACTGAGCTAAATGCTTTGAAGGCAAGGGAGGCTTCTCCAAGACCAATAGGGTAGAAGGAAACCTCTACTGAGCTGATGGAAAACAAAGTAGAAAGCCATTGTCATTTTCTTGGTTCAGCTAATTAATAGAAGGATTTAAAACTCAACCCATCCAAAGAGCATCTCTCACCCAGGTGCTGCATGTGCTGCTGGTCCCTGGGAGGGCTGGCAAGGAACTGGAAGGAGCTGTCACATCCTAGGGAGAGGACTAGGATCCAGCACTCCAGCTCTACTCACAGCCAAGACACCGGAGTGCACTCGTGATCCCTTGTGTGTTTGGTGGACATTGTTCATGGACAGGCTTGAATATTTTATTGAAACCTGTGAAGTAACAGTCTTCAGACTATCTAGGCACCTGCATCCCACTGTAGTCCTTGGAGTGGGGCTGGAAGAGCACCATTCTTCCAAGTTTTTTTGCTACCAGGGAGGAATCATGGGGCATCACAGCTGCCTGCTGTGAGCGTGGATAGTTAAGGAAGATTCTCCATGCAGCTCTTTTACGGCTTTTTGAGATTCATCTTTGCTTTGATTTATGCTGAAATTTATATGCACCTGACTCATGTTTTGGTGCTTTGAAGTGTACTTCAGGTAGCAGCAAAGGGGCAGTGGGTATTAAATGAATAATTAAAATGAAGAAAGCACTTTGTACAAACACAAAGACAAATACAAAGAAACAATCCCATTGCTTTTCTCATAAAAAGTGCCTTATGTAGGTCAGGATATTTGGCTTGCAGAAATTCAGATAGGAATTACTTAGCTGAAGTAACAAATATGGCCAAGAAAGAAAGCAAGAACTTTGATTTACACTGTTGAAGGAGTGCTCCTTCTCCAACAGGATGCCTCACACTGCAGTGGTTCTTGTGCCCACCAAAATCCCAGGGGGACCCTGCCTTTGGGCACAGCTACCAGGGAAAACTGGGATAGGAAGCAGTGCATCAAGTGAGAATGTAGTTATTTAAAATTCATAAATGAAAGCAGCACCTCAGAAGCTGATGCAGGCTGTGCATCACATTCCACCAATTGCCTTGGGGGAGACACCCCAAACCCATGAACCTCCTTCCTTCCCACCATTAGTGAGGTGCACTCTGTAGTGTGAGCACCTGGGTTTGCAGGACCTCTTCACTGCAGGAGGACCATGATTTATGGAAAACTAAGGACATGGATAAAGTGTTTGTGTATTTTTCTTACAGAAAACATGTAACCTAAATACATATGCAGAGCTGGCCTGGCTGATAGATCCATCAGGGCTTGCTGTTCTCCAAGATTAAGCTGTCAGCCTGTCAAAGGCAGCTGCTCAGAGCCTGAATTTTGTTTCTGCTCCCACAGTCATCAAATTTTAGGTAATTCCCAGTCTGAATAATTGTTGTACTCCTTCAGTAGATTGTCTGTACATCCCTCTTTCTTTTTGTTGAGGACCCTGGGATGGGAGGGAAACTTGGGCAAGTGTTGGTCCCCTTCCCAGGTGCCACCAGGACTACCTCCAGCCCCTCCAAGGACAGGTGGCACTCAAAAAAACCTGAGAGAAAGAAAAAAGCATCTGGATTATTTCCATAGGACTGTTCTTCATGTTCAGGAAGTGCCAGAGACACACTTATGGCTGCAATTGCTTAGCTTTATTAGCAGTAGTAAAACAGAAGGAATTATCATTCCTTTTTCCAGGGGAAAGATCATTTTAAGGGAAATTTTCAAGGGAACTTCTAGACAAAAAAACTAAATAAAATTCTGAAGGCAAGGAAGGAGCATTGCACTAAAGTAACAGAATTACTTTGCTTCAACCCTTGCATGGGGAAACACTCGCCTTAATCTTTTGTGAAGCAACACGTTCTGAAATTCATTTAATACAAAAAAAGCCCTGTCAGTTGTTGAAATGACAACAAACACTTGACAGGTTTCAAAGGATCTATTTGTCTTTCACAAGTTTAGTTTTATAGGAAATTTGAAAACTTTCTGGTTTTGATCTAGCGAAGAATAATAGCCCATTGCAAAACTGGGGAATTCCCCACGCAAATGGAAATTCCAGCTCCTGCACCGTGCTAGTTACTCTGACTAGCTTTAGTTTCCGGCTTGCACACTCCCTGTTCTCTCTCTGTTTCCCGGGACACCGGGATGCAAACATGAGAGGCAGCCAGTGCTGCCCAGCCGTGTCTGCCGCCTCCCCGGCCCTCTGCAGCCACAGCCTGGGAAAAGCACCAGCTCAGCACAGTGAGGAGGGACAGGGAGCTCATCCAGCATGGCAAGAGGTACCCTGCTTCTTTGTGTTTTACCCACAAAAGCAGTCCAAGAAGAAAGGAGGACAGGGCTGGCAGCTTGGCTGAATGTGGTCATGAAGGCTGGGAGTGCTCCCGTGCCACCTTGCTGAGGGGGGAAAGTTCTCCTCCAAACCTGTGGGCAAAAATGAACTGAGGTTTGGGCAAATTGTTTGCAAAAATGGAAAAGCAAAGTCCTGCTGCAGCTGCAGCATGAGACAAGCCTGGTCCCATCTGGTCTTGTCCCTGGCAGGAGTGTGCCCAGGTGGCTCCTGTGCCTAGGCAGGAGAGAACTCTTCTTCTCTGCCTGGACACCAATGTCTACAAATGAATGGACATCCCCTCCTGCAGCTGATCTCCACTCTGCAGCCAGGTTAATTGTGGAGGGATGAAAAGAGGGATGTTGAAGCACATGTGAGAAAACTGTTTTTCTCCCTCCCCAGCATGATTGTGCCAGTTCATCTTGAAAACTTGGCCAGAAGAGGGCTGAATGTAAATTGATTTAGCACAGGATTAAAAAACATAATGAGAAAGTTTTTCCCATCCCTAGTGTTTTGTTTTTTTCTCTATCTGGCTTCCACACTTCAGCATCATACAGAAAGTTGCTTTCCATGGAAAAACTATCCTTATCACCAGGAAAATCAACTTTCTGCTCTCATGAGCAACAGAGCTGCT
This sequence comes from Catharus ustulatus, assembly GCF_009819885.2. NCBI lineage: Eukaryota > Metazoa > Chordata > Aves > Passeriformes > Turdidae > Catharus > Catharus ustulatus. The sequence continues at coordinate 52,152,934 of NC_046222.1, read as the reverse complement.
TGCCCTGGCCAGGAGTTTGCTGTCCCAGATGCGCGTTTGCATGGGCTCACCCCACCTGGACCCAGGCACACAGCCACAAGGATACATGTCCTTCATGGCCCACAGACCTCCAGCACAGGCAGCCCTTGTGCATCTCAGTGTGATGGTGCACTCATACTTTACTCCTTGACAAGCTTCAGGCTCTTTGCAGCAAAATATTCCCACATATAGCTTCCTTTTAGGATGAGAGAGAGGTTGTACAAGATCTCCAGCTGAGATTCCACATTGCATTGTATCATGTATGCAATTTTTACATAGTCCTGGCAAGTATTTCTGGGCATTGCTGCAGCATTCATGAGAACCAAGAGTACCCCAGTCTTTGAGAGCATTCCCACTGGTCCCACGTGGACCCCTGAGTCCAGTGACAAGGGGAATGCACCGGCACGTGGACCTGTGGCAGGACGTGCCTCCAGACAGGGACAAAGAAGCAACTCTTACAAGGAAAAAAAGGAAATAACTGGGAGACGGAAGAGCAAAAGTAACAAATTGAAAGAAGATAGTCATTTGATATGACAGAAATTAATTCTTTAACAATGCAGAACAGAACGTGGTCTAGCTGGGTTTTTAGGTGTATCTCCTGTGATTCATGGACTGACTCATACCAGAGCATCACTGTTTATATAAAGGGATATGTTCTTGAAGGTATGTTGTGGCCTGAAATTTTCATAATGGAGGAAATTTAGATAGGGGCTTCTATTGTTACATGGCTGGATCATTCTGGCAGTGACATATTGCAAAAAGAAGCAAGAACAGAGTGAAGTCAGAAACATGTGCTTTAAAGTTAGGAACTCTTAAAGTTTTCCCCAGAGAGGGGCTCCCCTGCAAGATGCACTCAATGTATGTGGTCACTGGCAGCAAGGCAACTTAGCAGAACTCAGATGTGTATGAATAAGGCAAAGGCTAATAAGCCCTATTTCTGCTTCCTAGTGGAAATTCCCAGGGAGACTGAGAGCTGTGGGACTGATGGGACTCCTGGCTCAGCAAAACAAACCTCCTTTTGCCTCCTGTGCCTCATCACTTACAAAGCTGCCATCCTTTGTACCCAGGTGGAGCAGGGCTGTGTGTGCAGGATCAGGAGATATCCTGAGCCTTCTGAGACCCTTGGTGAGTGCCCAGGGCTCACCAGGTCTTCACACCAGGCTTTCCACCCACCATGCCAATGTAGGGCATGCAGGCTAGCCCAGCACCACAACAGACACATGGAGTTCATTGCTCTGCCAGCTTCTCTCCCCATCACCACAGACTACTGCAGACATTGCTATTGCTCTGCCAGGTCACCTCCCCTGCTGCAGTGCAGTCTGTTTCTTCTGCTGTGGAAAGTGAAACAGAATCACAGAATTATTTAGGTTGGAAAAGGCCTTTGAGCTCATCAAGTCCAGCCATTAGCCCCGCGCTGTCAAGTCTACCACTGAACCATGTCCCTCAAACATCTACACATCTTCTAAATACTTCCAGGGATGGTGACTCTACCACTTCCCTGACCAGGCTATTCCAGCACTTGACAACCCTTTTCACAACAATTTTTTTTTTTAAATCCCACCTAAATTTCCCATGGAACAACTTGAGCCCATTTTCTTTTGTCCTGTTACTTGTCACCTGGGAAAAGAGACCCTACCTGGCTACAATCTCCTTTCACGTAGCTGTAGAGAGCATTAAGTTCTCCCCTGATCCTCAGTATCGCCAGGCTGAACAATTCCAGGTCATGGTCAAGATTTTGGCAGAAAATAATAATGTGAAAGAGATATAGCACCAAATTTTGCACATTGTAAGTGTTTCACTCAGAGGAATGGATATTCTCCACTGGATGTGGATACCTCCTGGTATTATCATAGCTTCAGGTGCTGTGAAGGTGGCACGTGGACCCTGAATGTCCTCATTTTGGGCCATGGGCTTTCTCAGGGGAGATCAGGGCACAAACAGGACCAAAAGGCTTGTGAAACTGATGAAACTTTTAGTACTAAAGCAATACTTCTGACTTTAGGTGTTCGATGTTGATGCTACAGCCACATTCTTCTTGATGTCTTACTGTGATGCTAGATTTAATATTTTGATATTTTCTTTATAATACTAGTTGCTTCATCTAGTTTTTTATTTCATGTTTTCATTTATAAGACACAACTATTGTCAACCTGGAATACTTATAGAGAGCAATTAGAACAATTATTTTTATTAAGGTAACACCAGAAAGCCTTCAGTGAGGGTGAGGTTGCTATGATTTCATGCATTGTTCAAAGAAAGGGGAGAGACTGTTTTTGTTCTACATTGTTGTCTCCGTCTTGCTCTTTATTTGTAAAGGTAAACAAGCCCAGAAGAGAGACTGAGCAGGAGCTGAGGATTTGGCCCAGTGATGTTGCTGCACAGTTAGAGCCAATGCTGTGGAGAGCTGTGCCCAGGAACACGGCTCCCATCCAAATGAAAAGCCTGGGGGGTGCTTTTGGGCTCAGAGGTTTCTGGGGCGCATGAATCAGTCGGGCACTCTGCTTTGTTGGCTGTGGAAATATTGTGTCCAGCACCACTGCAGTAGGAAGTGGAAATCATGGGGACTGAGCTGCACCAGGTGTAGGATGCTGAGGACTCACAACCTCATGCCAATGCAGAGATACTTTGGAGGCCAACAGAGAGGGCTTTTACTCTCTGGAGAGGGTTGTGGTGCTGGAATCCTGCTCTACATAGGCGGTAAAGATGAAACAATCTGCAATAAAACCAACCTGGATGGTTATTTATGAACAAACTTGTCCAGTGAACAACACTACCAAGGGCTAAGCATTAACATAGCAGGTGTTTGTACCCTTAGGTGTCCTGCTCAGATGCTTCCTATGACATTGATACCCAAAAAAGTGGTTTAGACCTCAGACTTCCCAGTGTACAGACTGTGAGGAGCCAGGCCTGTATTCAAATCAGGCACCTCCCTAGAGTGTTTTGATGGCTTCTCTTTATGGACCACATAAGCAGGCAGGGTCTGGGCATGCTGGAAAATAGGGCTTTGAATTGCTCATTACTCTCTCAAATGTAGACTCCACGGGAGGCACCAGTGACAATTGTTGGTATCACAGAAAATTACCTCAGTATCATCTTAGTCACTTTTTGAGACGTTTGTCTAACCCAAGACAACCATTGATCTGGACATGGGTTCGTTCTTAAATAATGGTTTTCCACAAATAGAGCTCTAAGAGATATCCGTGATTCAAAACTTAATTATTGCATAAACAACTTTAGCTTAATTGCAAGCTCCAGCTGAACTGACCCACTGGGACATTAGTGAATTATAGCTAATGCAAACAGAACCCCGATGTGTTTCTTCACAATATTATGCTAAGTAAAATCCTTGAATTCCTTCAGTATTATTTTAAAGAACTGTGTGTGATAAGTCAACTTGGTTATGTGTGCTTGTGTGACAAATTGCCAAACATCCCACAGGGCAAATATGAAAAAACAACAGAGAAATCATTCTGAAGAAATGAGACTTTATTGACTTTTTTGTCCCACTTTCAAAGGCCATCAATGGCATATTGTTGAGGACCATAATTTCACAATTTCATTGCAATTCCAGAGGGTGGGTAGAAAAGTGACACGCATCACATTGGCATATCATCGATCGTGTCATTTTTCTTTTTCAAACAAAAAAAGAAACAAAGCAAGTGAGGGAAGAGTGATGGAGAGCAAGGAAAAAATGACAGTCCTTGATTCACTCCTTTCTGATATCCATGACAAGTGCTGCTGGTCTGTTACAAGGACAGGATTCACACAGAGGAGGATAGGATGCGAAAACAAAATTCATCATCAGGGAAATAAATTACTTTTGAGTAGATCAAGAAAATCTGGATCCCGTACTTGGGCTGGTTTTTTTGGGGTTTTTTTGGTGGTTTTTTTTGTTGTTGGTTTTTTTTTTGTTTTAAGCAGAGAAATAATAACCAGAGACACAGGTATCTAGTTAGTCTACAGTGGCATATTTTTGTTCTTTTCTTCTTTGCAGTTGCCAAATACTGTGGCTCCAGCAGATCAAAACTGAATAAGGGCTTTTATTCTGTCCCATATCATGTTTCTGTTTTGTAAATGGTATTCCTCGAATAGGGAAAGCAGCGTATAACAAACCCATTTGTTCACATAGGAGCACCCGCTGCCACAGCTGGGTTCAGCAGCAAATCCCTGGTGCTGAGCAGCTGTAGAGGAGCACAGCTGTCCCCATGGGGCTCCAGCTGCACTGGCCTTCTCCATCCACATGGCCACAAAGATTTAGAGCCTGCTCTACCATCTGGTTTCCACCATCTTCTCCAAGCCTTTCCAAGTCCCACATCACACACTCCATTACCATAGGTCACCTCTGATTATTCTCTTTGCCATATATCTCCACAGTTCAAGGGCTGGTTCTCTTTTTCCTCCTTGCTGTTTAGACACCATATTGATGCTATCACCATCTTTTTATCTATTGATACATATTTTTACCTATTGGCAGTGTAGTCCCTATCTCCAAGAAATTTGTGGGCTTGACAGCAGCGATCCTTATCCTCCAACACCTTCAATGGCCTCGAGCTGCTGATTGTCAAGGACTCCTATGAACAACATCAGGGAGGATCTAGTGCTGATAATCTGCAAAAGCAATAAATTCTGAATGCAATCTTCTGAGTGAGCTCGTGATGTGAATAATAATTGGAGAAGAGGAACTGGGGAGAGCTGCATGCTGAGGAAGCAACAAGAATGAGCATAATTGCAGGTGGAAGGGTAAAACTACAGACAAGCCAGGCAAAAAATAATGAGGTAGCTTGTGCTAAATTACAGCGCCAAGCTGTGAGTGAATTGTTACCATGAAGTGGTGACACAGACAAAACAAAACTGTGTGTGGGCCCTTTAGAAGTTTTTCTGATATTTCTGTTTCCAGATGTTGCTTCTCAGGATTTGGGTCCTGCTGGAGATGGGACAACATTAGTTCAAATGCTGACAGCCATTGATGCTTCCTCCTGGAAGGCTGAGAAGTGCTGTTTTTCTTAACATTTCAAATGAAATGTCCTTGAAATGTCAATAAGTGTGACAGTGTGATGAAAAGGATTTACAGCAGACCTGCCTGGAATGTGTATGAGAGGACAATGACAAGGAAGGAAAGAAGAAAAGACAGCAGGCAGAGCCGTAAATGAGTGAAAATAGAGGGTTTATTTATTAAAACAGAATTTAGTATCACAGTAACAATCTAGTTCTCCATTACACCAGAATATGTGTTATATATCAGCATCTCCAGCAAGCATCAGAAACATCATCCTGTTTCTCTTAGCAGTGGGAGCCTTTCTTTCCTGCTAGATTTTGAATCTGATTTCTAGATTATCTTATTACTTTCCAACTGAGTCAAGACACTGGAATGTTTCTTTTGGAATTGTCAAAAATGAGCTTTTTCTTCTTTTCTTGGAGATTCATTTCTATTTTCTATACAGAGTTTGTGAAGCTCTGAGTATTTAAATTTTCTTTTTTAAAAGGCTTGGTACAAGCAGATCCTTGGCACTACTGCAGATGAAATGCATTACATGACCTATGTGAAACTGCACAAATCAACAAGTATTTTCCAGTAAACTTAGGGGAAGGACAATAACCTGGACAACTCTGACCAATTTTGCAGCTATTCCTGCGGTGACAGTGGCTGATGGGAAGGGAAGTGAAGGATGGGAACATGCATTGAGACATTTTTTCTGTCATGTCTTGATTAATACAGCTGAAAGGCAGAAGCTGTAATTGAACACGGGGTCCTGCGCCGAAGTGTCTGACAGATACATTTTGAGGAGAGCTGATAAGCCAAGCTGGTTTCAGTGCATGAATGTATTGCTATGTATTATGTTTACCTAAGAATTAAGGAGAAAAAAAAATGAAGAGAAAAATGAGCTCTTCTCTGAGTTTAAAGTATTAAACTGAGGCTCAACTATTGGTTCTGAGTCCTAAAAAACCTCCTTACATGAATCATTGACGAAGTGAAGACATGAACCTTATTTAATGTATCAGCTCCTAGAATGGGGCTCTGGGCTTTTTACTATGGAAAAATGTTCCCTGAAAGTAATAGCTTTATCAGTGCAATTAGCACCATCCAGTTTACTGCCTTCTGAAATCAGTGGTCCCTTGTGAGAGGTCCAGGACAGTACTTGGTTCTTGTGAGTGGTTGTCCTTCCTCATGCACAGGTGCTTTAAACAGGGAGAAACATAGCAGGGTGACATAGCTATAGTTCATGGAACTGGATTTATCTGTATGCTGGGGAATGAGCTGATTGCTCTACTTTATAATGAGCAGATTTCTTTTGTGTTCTGGTTATGAATGTAATTCCTTAAGGGGAAAGACTTCCTGACTACAGTTATATTTATATATATACTGCTATGGAGCCACTCCCCATCTCAAAGTGCTGAATTTACTTCCCTAATGTCATCAGGTTGCTCTCAAATTTAGAATTCAAGCTTTGATGTACCAAAAATATCAGGCAGGACTCTCTAAAGTATAAGTAGTCTGAAGCCTGCGTAGAGTCGCTGCCCTGGAGACTAGTGAATTAGCTGAGAAATTTTTTTAGAAAAAGACATGGAATAATAGAGCTATATTTGGATGTTCTTTTAAAATCAGTGGCTGTCTAAGAATGGTATCTCCTAGCACAGGCTTCATTGTAACTGGAAAATGGATCCATCCAGAGAGTTCAATCACACATACATCACACATGCTGACAGCTCACATTCTATTACCTTTCTTTAATGCTTGATTTCTAAGTTATAATTATTTTAATGGGTGATTATTCCATTTTTGAGCAATTTAAAGAATTTCTGATATGGGTGATATGGTTTTTTTTTAAAAACCTTTACTTCATATAAATTTTCTCTATAATTGATCCTATAATCTCTGTGATACAATCAATCCCTAAAAAATGATCTGACTAAAACCTATCATTTTATATCCTTTGAGATACATATATCCATTAGACAAGATTCTCCATTCTCTCTTTAATTATTTGTTCTGGCAATAAAATCTTCAGTGGCTGTTTAAGAAATAAACCTGGAGTTCAAAAACTCCCAATAGAAACTGTGGTGAATATAATTTCATTATACACAGCACAGAAAACATTCTATCTGCTGAACCCTTTATGGCCTACTGGGAGAGTCCTGGAACAGAGAGAGAAAATGCCTCTTTCTATGGGTTGCAAATTGGATCATATCTAAGTTTTAATTTTGAGCTGAGATAGCAGTGCCAAATGAGTCACTGACCAGGTGAAGAAAAAATACAACAGACTTCAGTCTTCTTTTTTGTTTGTCAGTCTTGCCCTGGCCCTTTATTGCAAGCAGGACACACAGAAAAAGAGTTCTAAGCCTCTTTCATTCTTCAGGAAATCATGGAAAGCAACTGTCTGGGCACAGGAGCTCCTATTTTGGTGGTGAGTGAATGAGAAAGAAAGACACAGATGTGAAAGATGTTTCACACCAAGTCTGTCAGGAGATTCAGGATAGGGTACTGTCCCTGCTAACCAAGCTGCAACGAGTGGATACCCAAGGAAGGGGAATATCTGCCTTTCAAGGACCACCATTGCAAGGAAAGGCTCTGGAGTGCATCTGCTTCTCACACTGAAGACTGGTGTGGGCGTGGATACATCTGTGTTGGATGTTTTCCCACTTACTGCAATTATGAAGAGGGGATTACCCAAGGATTTTCCCTACTCTGAATGGTGACAAAGGCAGATGTGCCAGTCTGTGATGAACACATTGGAAAAGGGGAGCTGCTGCAAAACACTCTGTTCCTTCCTCACAGTGATGAAGGGCAGATAGGTCAGGACCTGGTCTGGTCCTGTTCCTTGTGACCCCAAGAAGGTGGCTGGAAGGAGGCAAGGCAAGGCAAGGCAAGGCAAGGCAAGGCAAGGCAAGGCAAGGCAAGGCAAAGCTGGGGTAAGAGAAGAGTATATAGTATTCAGATACAAAATAAAACAAATGGAATCCTGACATTTTCTTTGACTAGTGCATGAATGTACATACCATCACCAAAGAATAAATTCCCTCAAGAGGCCTGCGGTGTCCAAAATATCCCTAAGGTTTTCCTAGTCAATCTATTCTCATCTTCTTGATGAATATATATATCTCACAAATTTGTGATAAACTGGAATAAATGTGCTGGTAAGAAAGGACGCAGTAAATCAATAATATCTTGTGTGTGTGACCTGCTCCTGCTAGACAGATCTTCATAGCCTTCACCACTCTTTCAATGTGCTCTGTGAACAGGAAAGTCTCCTAGTGGGGTGGCTAAAGCTGCAGCCTTTGGGAAAAGTCAGCTGGCACTCTGGCACTACAAAGATGGACTTTAAGGGATTCAAACCAGTATTAGGATAAATAAAGTGTGGCTGGCCCAGAACTGTGTGATACTGGTCAGACATGAAACAATATTATTTGCTGATCAGATGAAACAAGTCAGCTGCTTTTCTTTGACAAGGACATGGGAATATTTCAGCCTGCACAGTTCTTGGATGAGCAGAAAGTATGTCTTTGACAGCTCTCCAGGAGGATGGGTGAACTTTTGTCTGCATTCCTAACTGAGACTCATTAAGTGTCCTGAAGGGCAGAGCTCCTTTGATCATGTTTCATCAGCCTGCTTTGCTGAGCAGGTTTCAGCCAACTTTTGATCTGTGGCTGGTAACACACACCGAATAAGCCAGCAGTCAGTTCTACAATCAGTCAGCCTCTGGCTGTAGGCAATGGGCTTCTTGAGAGGGCACCTGCTGTGGCAAGAGTCTTCCCCTGGGCTGCCAGGACCACCAGCTAATTGCCTCATCCGTCACATCTGGATTCACTGCACTCCCTGTGAGAGCAAGTTGGGACAACCTGACAGGAAGAACTGCTTGTGGTCAGCTGTGAGAGCTACACAGAAGCCTGCAGTGATTTTTTTTCTCTCTGTGGGACAGCATTCTTGAGGCATATCACATCAGCCCAGTCTCACCATATCCTTCTTTCTCAGTGGAAGTTCTTCTCTTTCAATATCATGGCATTGACACATTTAACTGGCAGAAAAGAGGTGAGCTTTAAATAGACCTAGTGTTCACCTTGTAACATAATTCCTCCTATGCCCACCATCACTTCCATAGTGATGCTCTGTAGATGTCCTCAGCTGGCTCTTGCTGGGAGAGCACTGAACATGGAAATTAATGCTTTCTCTTGTGAATCCACATCTGCTTGCATTCAGATGAGTCTGGCTTGTTGAAACAGTCACAGCATTTTGGTCAGATGATCACAAAGCATCCAGACAATAAAGCCATGCACTACAATGTGGTGAAGGTCATGCTTATGAATATTACAGTGAGGGGCTAATTGTCTTTCCAAATGTCTTAGATGGAAAAGAAATTTCAAAGAATAAATACCTGAGCTGGGACCTTCAAATGCAGCTAGCAGGTGTTTGGAGAGCAGCTCTGACATGAGGGACTGATGCCCACAGAATACCATTCATTTTAGCATGTTCTTGGCACCAAGTTTACCTGGCCAAGTGCATGCCTGGCTGCATGCCTTTAGCCAAACCAAATGTTGTGTTCCAGCTTTTCCCGATCTCTAAGTTGTCAGATATACCCAGGGGACACAGGGGACACTGCTGACCAGCCAGGAGGCACACAACCAACTCACCAGCTGAGACCATGCCATGGCCCATCACATTTCCTGAGCTTTATTTGTCAGAGTTAATTTAGAGAAATATCAGACAGGGTTTCACAGGAAATAAACTACAAAGAAAGGATAGGTTCCCTAATTTTTACTGAGTTTTCTGTGAGAGAAGTGGAGGCAGAGGCAGAGAGGAGAATCTGAGAATCACTGTAACTGCTGGGCACATCTGTTTGCATTGGTGTCAGTGATTTAAGTCTTGTGACAACAAAACACCACATTGCAGCTCTGAATGGGGCGGTGTGCTGTAAGGCAGCTCTTCTGCGGAAACTGGAGCTGTATGAGGACTGCTGGCCAGCCACGGCTTGCCTTTAGCTTCTCAGCTTGAGTAGGGATTCTCATTAGCCTCTGTCATGGCTAACTATTCACTTAAATTACAGCTCAGCAGCACTATTTAAAAGGTTTTAACTCAGCAGATGTCTTCCTGTGTGGACACCATCCCAAACCATGCTGGTGTCCTGGATACCGATTCTGGCTGTGTGGACCTCTTTGGTACATATAATTGCCTGCCAACAGTGCAGGGTGTGTGCTGAGCCAGGAGAGATTTGTACATCTTCTCAGGAGTATCTGTTCCTATCATAGTCCTGAAACAGACTGTACTCTCTCAGCATGAAATCTCTCTATTCCAGTGACTTACTCCCTCTTCTCCCAAGAGTCAGATGTGTGTCTAATGGTCCTTGTGTCCTTTATTACCTCAGCCATTGGAATAAGCAGCTACTGCTGCACCAGATGCACACAAAACTGTTTGATTTTGCCTTAGTGCAGACTGTTTTTAACTTCTTTGGAAAAGCTGCTGCAGTGCAGGTTATTGCTGATATTTCTTTAACTGTTGGCATCAAGCAATTACATGGTTGATGTTTCCTAGGGGACTACTGGACCCTTCAATGTCGCCTGCTGCTTCTTGGAGTTCTTGGTTTGTGTATCTGCTGTAATTGCTTTCCCTGGCATCAAATCAGTGTCAAGCTACAGCCTCTCTGACACCCAGCAATCTCTCTCACAAAAAATAAAAATAATTCCTGTAACATTTAATCATGGAACCTGCTGGTGAATTCTCTGTGCTGTGCTGGGATGTGAAAGCTTTGCCAATAGAATCAATCTTGTAAAAAAAAAAAAATTCTGTCTCTTATGAAATATTAATTCAAGTTCCCAGCTTCAGCATTCTAGGCTTTTGCATTTTCAAAGTCATCAGCTTGAATGAAAACACATTTTCAGCTCTTGGCCCACCAAATACAGAGCAGAGCTGTTCTGAGAGTTTGTCAGCCTGATCCTTGGTTAGACTGCTTAAATCTTATTTTCCATTTGGTCTAATCATTTGCAGCCTTTAAATAAATTGTTCTGGAGCCAGCATCTGGCAGTGGGAGCACCCAGACCTCAGAGCCATTGTTAGAGCTGGATTCCTGCAGAGAACTTTCAGAGAACTCTCATTCTCTTCCCAAGTTTTTTCCCCCTCCTGTCACCACAGAGTATTTTCTCGTTTAAATAAAAGCTGCCCATCTGCTCTGGTCTCCCCAACGTGCTTCTACTCAGCTTGTAGCAAACTAGCCTGAGGAAGTGCCGTGCTTTCTGGGAAAAATCCCAGCAAACCCCCTTCTCCACTAGCCAATAAATCAAAGCCCACACTCCAACACCTCTGGCAGGGGGGAGCAAAGATGGTATTACAGCAAAGGGGGAAGGAATTACAGAGACACACAGAGAATAATAACAAGAGAAGACCCGTGATTGGGCATTCCTCAGCAATAACAGTGTTTTAGAGGCTTTTGGCAGAGCTACTTAGGACATGCTGCTGAGCTGTAGTGAGGTTCCTGCCAGTGATGCTGAAGGGAGCAGCCTCTGTCAGCTGCCTTAGTCCTGAGTGGTTACTGCACAGTACCTGGTACCACACGTGAAATTAAATGGAAAGTACCCCCAGTGAAAAAGAGAAACTGTTCAGGAGAAAGACACAGCACAAGAACCTGCAGGCTCTGTGGTAGACACCACAAACAGAGATGATGTTTGTCATTTGGAAGGAGATGAACAACCTGCAGCAACTCTAACATTTTGCAGCATTGACAGAGGTTGCCAGCAGATGCAGAGCACACATGGGTGATCAACCCCAAACCAAACTGGATATTTGTTTGTTTAAAATTGGATACAGATGCCCAAACTGGTGTGGTGCTAAAAGCAGTTTTATCAACACTGGAAGCAACACCATAGGTAAGACAAGACATGCAGTAAACACTAGAGACTACACAAAGTGATCTTAAAAAAGAAGGGTGTGAAATGCAAACTCAGACAAGTACCAAAAAGTGTGTGTAAATTTGTTACATTCACAAATGTGTATGTGCAGGAAACAGAGTCTCTTTGTTATTTGAGAAATCCTCCTAATCCTCCTAATCTCTTTGTTATTGGGAAAATGCTGAATTTCAAAAGAAGGGATGGGCACCAAAGGAGACTGAAAGGAGGGCAAGATCAGAACTCTCTGATGGAGAGATTTTAAAGGATTCCTGTAAATGTGTTGGAAGGGAGTGATTTCACTACATGCAAAGGGAATGTTTTCTTTAGGATATACTTGATGCCAGATATTTTTCTACACTTCATGGTCAGAAGGTCTCTGGTAAGGCTGTAAAAAGGCAGCACATGTTTTTTTGCATTCTTGTCTCCAACCACTGCTTAATTTGCATTCAGCAGCTCAACGGTTTCAACAGGCCAACCAACTGTAGTTTCTTTTTGTGGGGAAGGATGGAGACTGCCCGCACAGAACTTTCAAAGAGCATCTCAAGCAAACAGCTATCTACCATAGTGCTGGTAAAGATGATGCTGCATTTGGGCAAAGAACTGGAAACAAGGCCCCTTCATTCTGCGTCTCATATACTTAGACCTGGGAAAACAAAGCAGCAGAGACTGTGCCAGCACACCGAGCTGGTCTGACACCAGCTGGAGCACTTGGGTTAAAGCAAAGTGACAATAATAGAAGACAGCTGCAATATGTTTATCCTGCCAGAGAGAAAGGTTTACAGAAAAACATGTGTCTCATCTTCCTCAAACAACACCTGGAAGTGGCATAATACAGAGACTGAAAAAATGGGAAGCCAATCTCTTTTTTCAGGGGGAAAAACTGTCCTGCTGTAAGGGCAACACTTGGTTGGCTGAAGCAGCTCTGGGCAGAGCCAGAGGAGAGATTTGTCCAGGGTGCAGATATTTCAGCACAAGTGCCAACACATACACCTCAAAAATCAATAGGACATTTTAAATCAGTGAGGTTGTTTATTTATGCTGGAAGCTGTGTGTTGTGACCATTTCAATTCTTACTTGCTATTACCTTTGGCTCGAGGAAGAAAACATGAGGAATTGCCCTCTTTAAGGGAGCCTGGCAAGAGCCAGGCAGAAAGAGCTGCGCTAGCAGAGCTGTGTCACGCAGCCCAGAGTGGCTGGATGTCAGGCTTTGAAAGGAGCCTGTCCCTGTCTGTGTCCTTTGCTAGGACTGATTGCTGAACATATTTAACTTTCTACCATTTAAATGTACAAATGACAGCTCCGTGACTCAATTAATAGCTCCAGTGCTCCTGGCCTGGCTGTCTCCCTTGAAGGGCAGAAGGCAGATTTCTGTGACTATTAATGCTCCTGTAATGCTGCAGACTTGTTTTAATTTTCATGATGTGGCACTCCAGACCCGGAGCACTCTCAGCCGGCTCTCCCAGACTTGCTTTCCTATTGTGCTCCCTCTTTCAGGGCACTGTGTCATGTATCTCATTCCTCAGGGACAAAGAGCCAAACTGTTCCTTTTGTTTAAAAGGAAAATTGCATTTCTGATAACACTAAATTTACCAGGAATCAGCTCACTAGCTCTGAGGAAAGGGTGTCACAGTGAACACCCATCTCCTCCTCAGGCAGTGGGACCCACTCCTGATTTCCGCCAGCAATTCTCTGCCATCTGTCATGGAGTGACTGGGCAGGGTGGGAGCCCAGGGCTCCTCCTGACTGAGGTCCCTGCTCAGAGCTGTAGCAGCCCCAGGACATCCCCAGCCGTTGTCATTGTGTCACTGGGCAGGAATTCAGTGCTCCACCGTGAGGGAGTGCACAGGGCGGTAGAGACAGAAATGGTCTTGTCAGGCTCAGTGAACCCTGCGCAAGGTCAGGGCTCCGGGGCAAGTGGTGGGCCTGGGTTTTCCCAGTGATGGAGACAAGTTTTCACATAACACTTCCCCTGCTTGCAAATACCAGAAGAACCAGGCCTGTTTGGGGTGAAAACATTGCATAAGGTGATCAGGTATTTTCTGTCAGAATTCAACTCTGCCAGAACCTAAGAAACAAAACACAGTGGGGGAAGCTGGAGACAGCAAACACCAAGCTGCTACATTTCAGAGACAGCAAGGGTCTAGGAGGACAGGGCAAAGATCAGAGCTGCCTCAGATGTTATGCCTCAAACACATGTTTTTTTACTGAGAGACTGGAGGATGATATGTTGGTCTGGAGAAAAGTATTAAAGGCTACCAGTGGGAGGGAAAATCTGGGGAATTTCTACATGGCACCACAACTGGGTGGAACATAATTACTCCTCTGGAAAAGAAGCATAAACAGCAGTCAAAACCCATGAGGTCTTAGAGAATTTAATGGAAGATATGTGTACTAAAATAAAGCCATTATTGCAAACCTAGGAGAGGGTAGTAAACAACTAAGAATGTCCAAAGAGCAATGGGCCACATTAGGCAAGCATAAACAGGAATCACCACACGCACAAAATTCCATGCTGCATTTTCATTGCCATCTTCAAGTCTCCTGCAAGGGTAGCCCTTTCTCCTTGAAGACTGCATAAAATGCTCCTTCATTAATTCCTGATTGTAGGCAACCATCTCAGAGCAGGAGAGGGAGACAAAGCACAATGGCTGGGCAAAACCCATGAGCAAGCACAAGGTACAGATTTTGCTGGAAGGTTAGTGAGCAGAGATACTGGAAACACGTTCCTGTCTAGGAAAGATGTCCATGTCTGCTTCTCACTGCCTTGACACGGTGCAACTTGAGCCAAGGAACTGAACAGAAGGAAGCAATCTCAGAGATGCTAGCTTGGGAGATGCTGGTTTCAGGCTCCACCCAGGCTTTGCCAGCCCACCCTGCACCAGAGGGGCTGTGAGACTCTAAAGAGAGAAGATACGGGCCTGAACTGTCACATCGTGGCAGGGTTATTGAATACTGAAGGAGAAATGCTGTGTTTGAAGGGATGGAAAAGGCTAAACAAGCCACCTGAAGGAGAAGATCTGATCCGAAGTTCTTTGTGACCGGTAGGGCAAACTACGGATCTGGAAGGATCTACTGTTTCAGGAAACTGGAAGAGTTTTTCTGAAGGACAGTAGATAGGGGAATACTGGCAAAAAAAAAAGAAAAAAAGCCTTTTGCTCAGAGGAACAAAGCTTTGGTAGCCAGGAACAGATGGCAAATTGGTAAACCCACGTAATATAGGGCTTGTTGTGGTTTTGGAATGGTATTCTTCAATTTAGTAGTACCACTAAAATAAAATAACACATCGTCCCTCCCCATCCAGCTGGAAGCACAGAAAGCAAAGAACATGGGTTGAGATAAGAACAAGTCACTGGAAAGAGTAACGAGATAAGAAAAACAAACAGTAATAGAAAAAAATATTAATTATAAAAGTTATAAGACAAAGAAACAATTTACACAGAAAGCCCTGACAAATACCGACCAGCTCTTCCCCGCCACACCCCACTTTCTCCTGACTGGAAAAAAGTGCCCTTCACCATGGAAACCAGAAAGTCCCTCACCCCTGGCCCCAGCATCTGGCATGAGGTGGTATAGAATAACTTCCTAGCCATGTCCAGAACACTCCAGGCTTCCCCTCCTCTCAGCTACTGCAAAAATTAACTCTGTCCTGGATGGAAACAGGACATTTATGTATCAGCAAGAGCATGAGCTGTGGAGTGCAATGACCCCACTTTTCATGAAGCAACGGGAAGACCAAAAAGATATTTCCAGAGGGTGTGCAGTTTTTGTGGGGGAGATGATGGACATATGTCAAATGGAGGACGAACAAAGTTTTCTTGTATTTCTGGTATAATTAAGGCGGTTCAACTAAAAGCTGCAGTAGTGGCTTTTTTTGCAGGCAGTATGCCGTATTTGGGAACCTTTAAATAAGGAGGAGGGTGCTTTTCCTTTAGGAGCATTTCTCCCAGGCCACATCCAGGAAGGCTGCTCTCATGGCAGTAAGAGCCAGCCTTGGCATAATATGATTTGAGCCGGTGCCCCACCGTGTTTTCCCCACTGGAGGTGTCAGGGGGGCTCAGCAGTCACCCTGCTCAGCATCTGACCTGGCCAAGGTGTGGGAGACTGCATCAGCCCCACTAGCACTTTGCAAACTGCATCCACCTTATTTAAGCCAGCCAAACCACCCAGCCTCACTGGAGCACAGTCTTTGGGTGGGAATGGATTTCCCCTTAGATGTTTTCCCTTTTATGTCATGGGTACAATGTAATTTCTGGTGGAGAAACACAACCACCACCTCTATGAAACACAGGTATTACACAGCTACACACACGGTCGAGGTTTTTGCTTTACTTTATTTTTATATCAATAAAGGAGAGTTTGTAGGGGGTTTCTTGGGGAATTTCTCCATTAGCCCAGTAGGAAATCCCACGTTGCCTGGAGAACGTGAAATAAACTAAGAACTACACATGCATTTAGGTACCAACATCCTGCTGAAATTGGAGGATTTAGGTGCCCAAATGTCTTTGTGGGTCGGTTCCTTCTTGGAGAGAGGAAGGCTCGGTGGTGGGAGGTCAAGCCGCGGAAGCGAGGGTCTGTCCAAGCCGGCAATTCCTGCTGTGACAGGAGCCCCCCGTAAACGCTGGGGACAGGGTGAAGCCCCAGCAACACGCGCTGTTAGTTGAGCCTGAGCCCCGCGGAGCAGCCGCCGCTCCCGGGGCCGGGATCCCGCTGAGGGCAGGGCGCTGGAGCAGCGGGAAGGCAGAGCGGGAGGCGGGCGGCAACGCCCCGGCCGCCCGCACGGGGGCGCCGCAGGACGGAGCGTGGGCTCTGAGCGGGATGGGCTCGGGGTAGGCCCGGGATAGGCCCGAGATAGGCCCGGGGTGGGCCCGGGATGATCCCCGCGATGATCCCCGGGCGGGAGGCTGCTCCTGCCCCACCGATTCCTGGGGATTCAAGGTGTGAGCACGCCCTTGGACCCCAGCACGGTCCAGTTGAATCATTCCCCTGTGCTTAGCGGTGGTGGTCACAGGCGCAGCCTGCTCGCCAGTGGCGTGGCTTGCCTGGTCTTTTCCCAGAAACCATCACCTAGAGCAGAGAGACAGAGCAAGAGATAAGAATTTATCTATCATGGGTTGCCTGGGTTATCAAGGGAGACTGGAAATTATGTGATACCATCACAGTTTGCTCCTGCTAAAGAAGAGAGTGTCTCTAATTCAGGTAGGAAGGCAGAAATAACAAAACCTCTCTATTACTGTGAGGACTAAGCTGGGGAAAAAAAAGAAACAAAAAGAAACAGCAAAAATATATTCTCACTGGAGAATATTTAAGCACTATTTGGTTGCAATCCTGTGCCATGTGCTCTGCAATGACCCTGCTTGAACAGAGGCTGGACCAGATGCCCCACTGTGGTCCCTTCCAACCTGACCCATTCTGTGAAGAGACTGCAAAGGGTGTATGTGAGCAATGTAAGAGGGCCACAGAGACAAGATGTGAGTATGGAAGAGCATGGCACAGAAAACCATGGTGGTGTGCTGGGTGAAGGACTGGCTGAAGGGCAGAGCTCAGAGGTTGTAAAGTGAAGGGGGCACATCCAGCTGGTGACCAGTCCCCAGTGGTGCTCCTCAGAGATCGGTTCTAGGGCCAGTTCTGTCCCTGTACTTCCCAACGACCTGGATGCAGGAGTGCAGTGCACCATTACTAAGTTTGCTGGTGATACCAAACTGGGAGGTGCTTTTGGCTTTTATGAGGAACAGGGGGCTTTCCAGAGGGATCTATGCAGATTGGAACACTGGGCTATGATTTATAACTTGAAGTCCAAATGTCAGATTGTGCACCTGGAACAAAGTAATGCCAGACACGAGTGTGAACTGGGAGAAGAGCGTCTGGAGAGCAGTCCTGCAGAGAGGGATCTGGGGTTCATGGTGGGCTCAGTGTGAGTCAGAGTTGCAAACACAAGAATAAAGGGATGTGGTATGATACTTGTGTATTTCCACAAGCAAAAGGGCATATATTTGGGATGTAGTTTTGGTAGTGAACATATAGGACTAGTTACAGTAAAAAAAAAATCAGATCAGAGTCTTGATAGCATTTCATTAGAATGGGGAAGAGGTTAAGAAAGATCTTTCTGGGTTTTGTTTGTTTGTTTCTTTGTATGTTTTTCCACTGGGAAAACATCAAGAAATTTACAAAAAGTAGGGACTGGAGTTAATAAATTTGGAAAGCTCTGGGGTTGCATATGAAGGTGTATGAGATTTTACATCAGAAGTAGAAAATCCTTCTGGAATTTGCATGCTAAACAAAGGGGAAAACTGACAAGGACATTCTTCAGAGTTACCTGGATAATTGACTGTTCAAGGAAGGATACTAGGTGTAAACATTCTATGGGAACAGGTCAGCCAGTCTATGCAGCTATGTTTTGAAGGTCAAAAACTGTAGGAATACAGAACCAAATGCCAAAAGTCAAGCTGAGTTAGACCTTGCGAAGATGAATGAGGAAAGGTTTGTTGACTGTATAAATAGAAACAAAATTTAAAAAGGAGGAAGTGGGGCTGCTCTTTACAGGCTGAGATCAAACACAGTATTTGGATCACACTTTGGATCATCAAGGGCCAGACCTAGGGGGGTACACAGAATTGTAATGCCAGGAAGTTAATTTAGCTCTGGGAACAAAATGTACAATGCTGAGGAAGATGTCTTATTCTTCTGGCTAGTAAATGAAAGAAAGTCATGTTCTGGGGGCTAAAATCTACAAAACTGGTGTGGTGTCTGAACTGCTCATGAGGAAATGCCAAGCCAGCCACCTGTCCAAAACCGTCTTGTCTGATTCTAGGTTCACAGCAAAACTCCAGCTTCCCTGGCTACACCTGTATCAGCAGATAAAAGATGGTGAGGGCTCAGGATGGTGTACCAATCCTCAACTGCCCATGGTGTTAAACAGTTCCTGCTATAGGTATGGTCTAAGTAAGAGAGCCCTCTCCCAGGAAATGCCTGTGCAGTTTTTGGGGTAGCATCAGATTGCTCTTCCCAGTCAGCAGTTTGGAAGTGGTCACCCTGCTATGGAGTTTTCTGTAGAAGAAGAGGTTTTACTGTATGGATGTAAGCTGTGCTGTGCTCTGTACGCTCAAAGACAGAGAACAAGCCCACCTTCTTTTGTAGCAAAGTCTAGCTTCTGAGACTGGGATGATACAAATGATTCAGATGTTGTTGGGACATCTTGGATGACCTCAGTCATGTACTGTTGGAGGTCATTAACCACTGGATAGCTGTTTTTGGTGAAACTGGTAGATAACTGCTGCATTTCTCCATTTACACATTTTGTTACATCTTCACATTTGGCTTGATAAATTTTGCAGGAAACATTGAACTGCTTAGTCAAAAGCAGCTCTGCCCTTCTCACTGCCTTATCTATCATGATGGTGTGGTAAACAAGGCAGTATTCATCTCACACCTAATTTCACACATCCAGCCCACATCTGTTCTTGATAGTTAAACATAGGGCATGTCCCTTACCACTGTTCCACAAACAGCTGTATTGACTGCTTTTTTATTAGTCTACTAAGCTTGCTGAAGACAGAAAATGCTTATGGAACAGAATGGTTCCATTAGCATTCCACACTATTACCTTCCAAAATAGGTTGCTTGTATGTAAACAGAGAATGGCCACAGGCCTGTGCTAACAGCTCTTGTATCTAAGGATTATTTGAGATGCTGTTAGTTGGTATGGATGGGTTCCACAGATTAAAATTAACTAGGACAGGCTGACCAGCTGCTTAATTAAAGAGCAAGGAAAGATTAAGGTGCGACAAACTATTTTTGAATACAGGGTGTAATTCTAGCAAAAAGAAGAGAATTTTCAGAACCATTGCTTGGTTAGGGTTTTTTCCTATTAATTGGTACTTGGTGTTCTTAGGTACTTTAGCTTGGCATAAAAGAAGGGATTCCTTTTTAAACAATTTTCGGAACCATTGTCTCAGACCACCACTCCCCTTAATTATGCAATCACATCTATTAATAACACAGGAGATGAACAAGGGCTCTATGGAAATGACAGGCAGAAGCAGATGGCAACATGACAGGTATAGCTGTTGATCTCACAGAGAGCAGCTGATGAAGAAACACAGCAGTAAAACATTGTTTTAGGGGTTTTTGTGAATGCTTACCCCCAAAGTGCCCTTCATCCTCTCCAGTGTGTAATTGTTAATGAGCATGTGCAATTGTAATTGACATTAAACAACTTCTTTCTTTCTTTAATGTTTATGCCTTTGCCTCTTAATAACTTAAGGATGTTCTACTACTCTGTCCTGGAAATGAAAAACAATTCCTTATACTTTTCTTTAATGAATGTGGCTCCTACCAGCATTTTTTCAGGATGACACCAAGTAGATGGTTAGAAGTGTAGTTAAGTCTCAAAATAAGCACTGTACTAAAGTTTTGATTGTACAACATATGTTTCAATTAAGGTGCTCTATGAGAAAGATGCAGTTCTTTTGGGTAGATTTTTTATTTCATTAGTACCATTAGTCCCAAGCAACAGTCTCACATGGCTTTTGGGATCCACTGTAATTATCCCAATCTCTTTCTAAACAGACTTGTTTAAGTTGCAAAAGACCTCTAAGATTACCAAGTCCAACCATTAATGCAGCACTGCCAAGTCACTACTAAGCCATGTTCCTCAGTGTCCCTACATATCAGAATGGTGACTCCACCACTTCCCTAGGTTGCCTGTTGCAATGCTTGACAACCCTTTTGGTGAAGAAGTTTTTCTTAATATCCAATCTAAACCTCCTCTGATGCAATTTGAATTGCTTGCTCAGCCAAAGGTTCTTCACTCCTTATTTGGTTTTCTTTCCTTAACTATAATTCTCCTCCTTTCTAGAATTCCACTTTATTTTGGGACAGTTTCTTCAAGATTCACGTTCAGATGCTGGCTTATCTTGCAACACACTGTACAGTTTTCCCATAGTGGTCCTTATGAATGGTAATGGAAATGGGGTCTTGTCAAGAATGACACAGATACCATGCTGTTCTTCCAACATCCACAGCTCTTTTTGGGCTGTTTGTCCTGGTTTTGGGGTCAGCCCTGGCAGTTTAATCTACAGTGTATTGTCCAGACTGGGAACACTGTACTTCATGGGAGGTAATGTCAAAAGCCTAATACAAGACCACCAGCGTCCATCCCCGGGCTGCACCAAAAGCTGCATGGCCAGCAGGCTGAGTGTGATTCTCCCCTTCTACTCTGCTCTTGTCAGAGCCCACCTGGAGTGCTGCATATAGTTCTGATGTCTGCAACATAAAAAGGACATGGAAATATTGGAGCAAGTCCAAAGAGCGGTCAACAAAGCTGGGAAGAGGACTGGGACAACTCTCCTGTGAAGACAGACGGAGAGAGTTGGGGTGGCACTGAAATTAACCGGATATAAACTTTTTTAGCACAGTTCTGAGTACTGGATAGCAGGCATTATTTATTACAGCATGCTGGGCATTTGAAGGATATTTCCTCTAATCGATGCCCCGGATGTTAGATGTACAGGTTTTATCATAAACACTGATTACATATTCATTAGCTATTCCCTTTTCCTTGACTTTATTTTACACAGTCAAAGTCCTTCTATGGTTCTTTGGGGTCACTCTTCAAAGTTCAGTGTCCTTTTTAGGAGGCTGTTCTTTCACCCCTGCTTTTGATTGAGTACAGTATCATTGTTTTGCTTAACTTTTACTTTTTCAGCCTTGAGCTGAGCTGGCATCCTGCTTGCGTTTTGCATGATTTCTGTTTGCCTGAGGTACATCCTTTATTTCTCCAAGGCTGTGCTGTTCTGTTCTACTGTCCTTGGTAAGAAGTAAAATGTTTTTCCTTATCCTTATCAAGTGAGTAAAATGCTCTTCTGCTGTCCTTATCAGGGACTGTTCAGGCTGGAGAAAATGTTGTGTGCAGACCTCACAGCAGCCTTCCAGTATCTTGGGGACACCCACAGGGAAGCTGGAAAGGGACTCTTTGTCAGGAACTGTAGAGACAGGACAAGAAGTAATGCGTAAAAATTGAAAAGGGGGGAATTTAAGTTAGCTATTGGGAAGAAATTTTTTACTATGAGGGTAGTGAAACACTGGAAGAGGTTACCCAAGCAGGCTGTGGATGCCCCGACCCTGGCTCTGTTCAAGGACAGATTGGATAATGCCTTGAGCAACCTGGTCGAGTGGGAGGTGTCCCTGCCCACAGCAGCAGAGTTTAGGACCAGATGATCTTTAAGGTCCGTTCCTAACCTTTAACATTCTATGATTACCCACTGCATCCATTTCACGCAAGCATCTCTTGTTCAACCATGCTCTGTAGAATCCATCAGCCCTCAGGTGTGCGCTATAGCTGAATGGATGATTCGGGAGCATGAGCAGAAGAAGAAAAACCGAGTGGCTTTCCAGGGAGCTGGTCTGTGAAGCCCCTTTCTGCCCCGCGGAGGGGGGCATCTCCTCCTAGCAGTGCCCAGGTTCTCCAGCGGTTTTCCAGCTGCGCATTCCAAGTTCCCCCCGCTCCCCTTCCAGGGCTGGCCTCCATCGCAACCCCCTGAATGACGTGCCTCCCATTCATTGGGAGCTGGGGCCTGGCGGGCCGGCCCATCGCACAAGGTCTCAAGCGGCAGCGGGGCTCTGGGGGTCGGCGCTGCGCTGCCTCGTCGCCTGCCCGAGCCCCCCGGCAGGGTGAGTGTGGGACGGAGCGGGCGGGGGCCCCACGCGGTGCGTCCATTTTGCGCGGTGCGGCGGGCGCGGCGCAGCGCTGCGCGCTCCCGGGCCCCGCGGCACATGCTCCGCTCTGCCCCGCTCCCCTGACCCGCTCCCCTGCCCTGCTCCCCTGCCCTTCTCCCCTGCCCTGCCCTGGCCTCACCCCCAGCCCGCGCTGCCGGGGCCGTGCCGCGGCCCCTCTGCCGCCCCCGGCATGCCGCCGGGGAGGCCTTTCTTGGGAGCGCAGCTGCCTCCGGCCGTGCCTGCCCTGTCCCCAGAGTGGGGCTGGGTAGCATGGTGGCGTGTGCCTGTTCCCGAGCTAATCCCTTTTTCTGCTGATCATCTCTCTGCGGTGCGAGCAGCGGCCCAGGGAACATGCTGTGCTGGAGGTGAAGGCCCAGGTGCCCAGGAGAGACCCTGCGCCATATCCCTGGCAGCCTTTCCAGGGTGGCTCCGAGGAGCTGCTCTGCTGTGCTTTGCTTCTTTCGTCAGAATGCAAAAGAGATCAGAATGCAAAAGAGACTGAGAATTTACCGAGAACGCCGCTATCGCCCATAGGGCCCTTAGCGCTGGAGCTAGCTCCATATCCCGGGAGTTCTTGCAGTCTGCTGCTCCCGAACCTGCTTCTGTGACCAGGACAGGGAGTGACCTCCATTTGGTTTGTCGTTTGGTTTGTTTGGCGTTTTGCAGCCAGCTCTCCTGGCTAACAGATGGGTCTCATCTTCTTTTTGCATATGAATGTGTGAATGTGGGTGGAAGATGGAGTGGATTAAGGGGAACCCACTGAAAATCCTTAAGAGAAAATTTATATGTAGCTAAGGCTGGAGGGGAGGATTGAGACTGCATAGGGAATTGATAGTTCTGTCGTCAGCTGCTAGAAACCTTAGTTTTGGAGCGAGATTGTGGTTTTTAGGTCCTGTATAGACTCAAGACAGAAAGGCAATTGCAGCTCTACAGAGGCTGCACATCTGGGCAGAAGAGTTGAGGTGATGGTGGTGCTGAAGGTTCACGAGTTAACTGGCTCAGCCCAGTGGTTTTGCCACTTGCCTGTGGTCATTTGCAAGTGTTACTTTGTGCTTCAGTAGCAACTGCGTGGTGAAGTCCAACATCAGCTGAACTAGCGGATACCCTACCCTGCCTCCCTTTGCTCACCTTTGTGGGCTCCTAAGCCATGGGGACAAGTGGTGAAGATGTGGTCACACGTGGCAAGCAGGTGTCCTGTGGGACCCTCTGCAGTGGCACAGCAATGCCTCTTGAAGCCATTCATTTACTTGCTGATGCGTGATTGTCTGCAGCTTAGAGGCAAATGCAATGAAAACTTGGAAAGAACAGGCAGAAATTTATCCATAGAGTCAGGTACTGTGTGGACTTCTGTTGCCTTCAGTTGCCTGAAAAGTTTTTTGGACAAGCTTTCCGTATAATGCCAAAGGCTCTATAGCTGCGAATGCTGACCCTGGCACAAAGCAGGAGCAAGCTTGTGCATTGCCACAAGCTTTGTGAAAGTTACTTTGCCTTCACGTACTTCAAGTATCTTGCATTTTGGGCGATCTGACAGGGTCAGACCTTGACTGTGCTCCGTCACGTGCATACTTTAGATGGTCACATTGGCTTTAAAATAAAACCTTTTCTTGGGCAGGGGAGCTAATGGGTGTTTAGTTGCTGGCCTCTGCCACTTTGGTGGTATTTGTAAAATTTTGAACCTTGTTGCTTGTGGAACTGTGCTTAACGGCAAGGAGGTGTGTTCAGAAGGCACTTCTTGTTTTGAGTGGTCTGTAACAGAAACTTGAGGCCTACTAGGCTTCTAATTCAGGCAGTTCGGTTGTGAGTGTGGGTGAGACGCTGTATGCTCTTGACTCCTCGTGGAGTATATTCTTTTCTAAACGGAAGGAATTAGAGAAGAGGAAGCCTAGTCACTCTTTAACCAGTTACTTGAGAAACCAGTTCCAAGGTGTATTGGTGTATTGTTGAAAGATTTGTCACTCCCTCTTTTTTTTCTTCTTTTTTCCCGTCTTTTTTTTTTTTTCTTCCTCCTTTTACGTGTGTAATCTGTGGCCAGATGGCAGGTAGTGTTCATTCTCATGGTGGTGTACCTGAGCTCTGTGCCTCTCCTCTGCTTTCAGTTGTGTGACGCAGTAAATGGGTGGATTTGGTCATCCTGGAGTCCTTTCCCAACTTTAACAATAATGTGATTCTCACATGACAGGAGCAAGTTCCAGTCTACCTGGTGTTGAGCGCAGTTGCTGGCCTGGTGTGTGCAAGAGAGAGGAGGGAAAAAGAGTGGTGGGAAAAGAAGAAAAAGCAGATGAAAAAGAAGAGAGGCAGAAATATGGGTCAAGTGAAGGACGGTAGGGGTGTTACTGCAGTTACTGCCCCCGCTATCTTTAGTTCACTCTTGATCTAGCAAGTTCCTCAGCCTTGAGGACAGGTTAATGAGACTTGGGTAGCCTTTCAGATATATCACTTCCAATTTTATCCCAGCTTTAAGTGAGTAGAAATCGAAGTGGTAAGTTTAATTCTCTTCTCTTGACCCATATATGTGATGCTAAAAAGCATCAGTGCAGAGTGGGGCAGGAGGACAAGAGAGAGCGTTAATTTGTCTGCAGATGTGCTGGGTAGATGCTGGCTTGATCCTTATGGGATATATTGGCTCTGCCATCCTGGTGACAGAGGCACATGGGGATGTGACACAACCCCTTTGCTGCTCCTGAGGATGAGCTAAGAACCCTGCTGACTTAACTATGTGGAAAAACTAATGCTACTTCCCATCAGCATTGAGGCTGCGTGGTGTGGAGTGCACTTCAGTGCTTTGGTCGGAGTTTGGTTGGGGTCAGCTGCAATCGATGCTGACCCAGAGTTCGTAATGCAGGGTGGGTGTTCTGTATCCTGGATGTTTGTTCATTACCTGTTATATCCCCACTCTTCATTATCCCAGGATCAAAATCCTTGAAAATCTTTCATGTGCTGAATGGTGTTGAAGCTGGCATTCATCTGGCTGTACGTATTCGTCCGTGTCCAAGGTGGTCAGCCAGGAGAGGGATGGACATTCCTGGGGTGTGATTCACCTCAGCCCAGTACATTTAAGCAAGTGAATTGTGACCTGGCATGCTCATATACTCATCTACTTTCCACTGAGTATAAAAGAAAGCATGAATGGTCCAAGTGTTTTTCTCAAGAAACTTGTGAGGCTCTTGGAAACCTCAAGGTCTTTGGGAAGAGTTACAGCAGTTTTGCCATGAGGGTAGGTTTGTTTTGGTACTTGGGCACTCCCTCCTTAGTGCAGTTGTTGCAATGCTATTGGCTACTAAAACCTACTCAAAAAAAAAAAAAAGGGAAGAAGGGAAGAAAAAGGCATAACTGAGTCAAACAAAACAAGGGGGCTATCACTTGACATATCATGGGCCCTCTAGTTGCAGGATTCTTGACTATTGCCTGTGGTTCCTGGGTAGTTTGGGGGTGTCAGGGATCAGGAGCTGGGGCTCCCACCCTGCTGCTGTGGTTTGTAGAAATCTGATGCCTCTTGCCCTGGCAATACTGGCTGGAGCTGCCTTCCCTCGATGGTGAGTCAGCAGCTGCTGCCCTTGCCAGGGTCCCTGATGCTGCTAGAGATCACCATGCTAGTGGACCATAAATCCCATGAGTGGCATCAGAAGTGCCTGATTTCAGAGTTTCCGAAATAGAATATTGTGAGATGTTTGGTTCTAGGTACATGTTTTCAGTTTCTTTTTGGTTTTGTTGTTGGTCTTGTTTTCTTTTTTTCTTACTCAAGTGAAAAACAGTTCAGAAAACTTCACAATAATGCAGGATCCTTCATTCAATTTTCCTGTAAATCTTACCTGTACCTCAGTGCCTTCTGTGCCGTATCTTGATCTCTTTTCTGAGAAATCCATGTGATTGCTATATTGACTGAAACAATGAATTTATTAATCTACTTTGTGCTAGTATTTAGCATTGTATTTTCTTACTCCTCTTTCTCCTGCCTCTTTCTGACATGAGCAGTAGCTCTTGGGTCCCTTTTCATGAGATTATCAGTGAAATGTCTCACCAGGCTTTCCTGAGCTGTACAAATTTCATAATTCACTTTTGCTTTATTTTCTGGATCCTTATAATTAATTTGTATCTTTCCTTGCAGATGTTAGTGGCCCATTTAATTTTTAGTTTACAAGGATGGGGATTTCACTTAATATCTTGACTGTAAGACATTGCACTAGTAACTGTGCTGCTCTGTATCTTGACAGTGGAGCATGTTGATTCAGTGGTTTGATTAAGACAAAAGGTGAGTTTACCCTGAGTTATGATGCAGTGCCACTCTCCATTGCTGTGAAAGAGATGCCATGCAAAATCACCTTTTAATTTTATGAGTAAAACATGCTGACATTAGGGCTTGTGGGAACTTGCTTCCAAAGGATCCTTTGTCCCTAAGTATTTACTATGAAATCTGGAGTCAGTAGGCAAAATCAATCCTGGAAAATAAGAAGGGAAGGGGAAAAAGAAAGTACAAGCTTTAAACCATAACAAAATCAGTCCACTTTAATGCTAGTCATAGTTTCATTTGGGAATGCTGATGTAGGAGGTTTATGTGGATGTGTATGCAGCAAGAGTAAATGCACTGTACAAGAAATTACTGTGATTTGAAAAATGAACTGTTACCTTAAGCTGAATAATAGCTTGCTTTTGTCAGGTGACAAATTCTTAAAATAAACTAGTTGGAAAAAATGCATTTGTTTGTAGAACTAGGCTGTTTTGTTGAAATGACACTTTTATAAAGCAATTTCAGTGTTGTATCTTTAGAAAATATTTCAGAGGGAATTAGTTATCGGAGGTAACCAGTCTTTTATCATTAGGTTGCTGATTAAACTTTACTTGGGGTTGCACTCTGCCTGACAGCTGGTTGATGACCCATGTGATAAAATCTCCAAGCAATGGGTGCTACTGTATGCCACGTTATTTGTTTTTCTCCCTCCAAAAAGTTCACAGAACAGGGTGACCTGTAACACAGGTGATGTGAAGACACTTAAGTCTCACACAGCAGATTCAGGCTGGTTTGTGTGCCTATAGCTTCCAAAAGCTGAGAGGAGGCCATTGAGAGAATCACAGCACTTGGCTGATCTAGGTTGAACTGCAGAAGTGCTGCACCATTGCGTGTCGTCCGTGCTGACTACAGGTGCATTAGGCACGACTGTCCTGACTGTACAGTTGGCTGGAAGAAAGGAGCAAAATGTTCTGGTACTGCAGGCAAAACAAAGGCACAACACCCAGAAGTCATCAAGTGGATGATGGATTAGGGTGGAGGTGCTACACAGAAAGGAGAAAAACAATAGGTGTTAGAATTTTTTGGAAGTGAGAACTTCTGTGAAATGGGAACAGAAATTTGGCTTCTAGCAGCTTTATTATTCAGGAAAGGTACCAACACAAGCAATACAGTGAAAAGTGTAACAGCTAAAAGAGCTGCAGCAAAATGTTTATGCTTTGCTTTGGAAGTACTAGGATCAGTGCTTGGACAATCTTGAAATGCGAGGTTTTCTCCAGAAAACACTATTATTTTTGAGGAAAGCAAGAGTAAGGAGGAGTTGTTACTCTTGTGAGAAAAGTGCATGTCTGAGTTGTGACAACCTCTAAGACTGTTCAAAGACTTTGACCATCCTTTTGTTAAGTGTCCACAGAAAGACCAGTCAAAATTCATCATGGTGTTTTCGCTTCAGCTGGTCTAGGTGCAGTCCTGTCTTCTGTCTTGCGTGCCTGTCTGGTGGAGTTTTTGTAGATGTTCACTAGAGTACTGCAGTAGCCAGGGGAAACAGGTAACTCTGAAGGGTCATAACTCCCATCTTTCCTCCAAAGAGAAAAGCTAATGGCTGGAAGTGCCTGTCTTAGCGTGTTTGTTGCAGAGGAGGGTGAGATGATACTTTAAGTCCCCATGTCTGCTTTGGAGTGGGGTGAAGCTAAACTTGGTTGGCGTGTGAAGAAACACAAGGATGATGCCCAAAAAAACCTTACACAAGTGATGAAACCTCATTGTTGTGCTTTGGCTACTCCAGATAAACCGTCACAGATGTTAGAGCACTTTTGAACCTGTTTTTTCCTTCAAAGGAAATACCTGGAGAGCAGAACAGCATGGTGTAGGGCACAAAACAGCAGTGCTTTGCCTTTCATGCTCCTGTTCAGATCCTTGGGGGGAAGATGGTAATTATCATTTGTTTCACTTACTTTGCTTTAAAAGCACCTATTTTCTTTCGCAAGTCCCAGTACAGGGGAGCTAAGCAGAATATTTACAGCCAGTTGTTTGTTTCCTTCTTGCCGTCACTTAAAGCACCTTGTAGCAGAAGAACTTATTATACTTCAAAGTTTCTTTTTCTAGGTAAGTGACATGGGGAGAGATGGCACTACATATTCTGAGAGGTGTTGCATTATACATTTCACCATACATCTCCCAGACTGTCATATCTAGGTCTCTCTGTGTATTCCCCCAGTCCCATAAACATAATTAGGAATGATTTCCTTTGATGCCAGAATAATGATGTGGAAAAATATAATAATGTTTTTGGAAGTTGTGTAGACTGGATGATGTTAGTAGTTTTTCTCCCAATAAAAAGTGTGTACTTACTCCAAACACTGTATTTTGCTGATAGGGACACAATTATTTTCAAGGATAGCAGTATAACTTCCCTTGACAGGACTGTGTGCTGCGTGCCTTCACTTACTTTTGTCACTTGGCTGAAGGAGCATTTTTTGGGATAGGCCAGGCTTCTGCATGAAGGGCAGGGAGGTGCAGTTAAATTCCAATACATTCAGAAAACTGATTTTAACCTACAGATTGGAAAACTACTACACTGATGAGATTGAATAAAAAGTAGATGACAAAACTGGTTTTGTGCTCATGGGAGTTAATTACTTCCCTAAGTTGACTTGTGCTTCCAAGGGAGCCTGAACAAGATTTCTTCATGTAGAGATGTGGGTTGCAAGACCTGGTTTTTTGCCACACAGATGTCAAAATAAACTGTAAGGATGTCTACAAGGTAATGCTTCTCCTTGTGCAAACCAGGGACCTGAGTCTGTGGGGTATGTTGTAGTAGCCTCGTGGCTAGGTTCAGGCCAAGTCTGCCAACTTTTTTGCATTTCTTACCTCCTGGTACTGTCCCTGCTGTCACTTCTTCAACTGTCACATCCAGCAGCTTTCTGCCCAAGCCTCTCTTGGGGCTGGCCAGCATGGAGCCCTGTGTTGGGGTCGTGCAGGATTCTTCTGCATTACATTGGCAGCAGTGAGATGTGAAATAAGTGGCTTGTGGTCTGGCTCACAGTTTGGCTGGTCAGTGTAATCTTTGCTTTTTGGGGGAAAAAACCCCTTAAAATACCACAAACTTCAGCAAGTCTTGCTTTGATCTGAAAAAGGAGCAGGAAGTCTTCTGTCATGCTTTTGATAGAAGTTCTGAGATAAATATTAAATGGACTGTGTTTGGACGCCTTTTTTCCCCAGTCCTTCCCTATAAGAAGCCTTCCAGCCATGAAGGTTTGGGTTAGGTGGAGGCAAAACTCTACTTAAACAACAGCTCTCCCGTCCTGGAGCAGAGAGAGCTGAATGGTGAACATGTGCCTAAGAAAAGAGTATTTACTCAAAGCAAAAAATCCTCCACACCTACCTCACTGTGAAATTTAATTCCACATCAGTGTTCTAGCTCTTTTCTGATGAGATTTGTTTGACTAGAATTTATCAGAACTAGGCTGTGATACCTGTGTGTGAAAACAGGAATGGTTGGTTGCCCCACTGACGTACTAATCAAACATCATGCTTGTATGATTTGCCATGCTCTGTACTTACAGTAATTTCACGATTATAAGCCGCACCATTTTGACTAAAATTCTGGTCCGAACCCAAAATGCGGCTTATAATCAGGTGCGGCTTATATATGGGCAAAGAATGAAAAGTTGCTATTTTAGTTTGGAGGACAGGAGAAAGGCTGAGAAAGGCAGGAGCTTCTCTTTGAAATGGAGAATGTAAACCCCCTCCCTCCAAATTATTATCATTTTGAAATCAAGCAGCTCTCAGGCAAAGATATGGGAATTAGGAATAACAGTTCTTTTCTAGGGAAATTAAAATAGAAATATAGTACTACAAAGAAACAAACTCCAAACCCTGACAAAGTCAGAGTACAACCTGACACCCCGTCAGGCAGGGTGTTGGTAGCAGTCCCATTAAATGGTGGCTGCATCCTCCTGCAGTGACAGATGTGATTCAGTTGGAGCAGTGCTCCTGTAGGAGGTGCAGTTTCCCTCTAAAGGTCCAGTGGTGATGTGGAGAAATCTGGTTTTCCTCTGGAGTCCAGTGGAGAAAGGGGCTCCCTTAGTGTCCCAAAACCTCTGTTTTTATCTTGGTAAGAAATGTTGGGCTCTTTCCCCTGACTGGAGCAACTTCCAATGGGATGCAGTAATTTTATCAGTCACACAGTGGGACTCAATGGGCCATTAGCAGAAAATGACTGGCTGGAGGAAGGATGGGTTGTGAAAAGATAAAGAACAATGCCCTGCCTGGTTTCAATGGATGGCCCATTAGCAGAATATCTGCTGTTGAGATAAGGATCACTGTCCCCACCCTCAACAGATGGTGATAGAACAGATACCTTTTATCACACTCTGTATTGTAATGTGCGGCTTATAATCAGGTGTGTCTTATGTATGGACAAAGAAAGAAAAGTTGCTGGCACTCGGAAGTTTTTTGAGGCATTTTGTTGTAAATCTATCAGTTTAGGAGCTGTCAAGTCTTTGTAGTGATGGCTTGTGGAATAATTTGCAGAATACTTATGAGACTGATTTTTTTTCCATGTAGCCCTGTACTTTATCTCCTCCGGTCGACCTCCTTCCACCATCCTCAGCTCCCATTTGTCTGTGCGTGTATTTCTGGACTACACTGGTGTAGGCATATCCTGTATTCCTGGCAGCCAGGCTCTGTTACTGACCTGCACAACCAATTCCCATCCCAAAATGACGATCCCTGATGAGGCATGTGTGGAGAAGAGGAGTCGTTTACAGGCCCAACAAGTTGGAACCTTGCTATATCCCAGTTACACTGGTAATGTGGCCACACCATTGGTGCTCAGCATGCCCTTATGCCTTTGATTGGGCTACCCAGGCTGCCTCATTTAGGGCTTCCTCATGTGGGAGCGTCTCATGCTGTTCCAAGGCAGCTGAGGCATTGGTGGCCCATCCAAGCCATGCGCTGTTGTCTCCTTCAGCACTGAGTGACCCTGATCATGGGGTAGGTCTAGTTAATGGGCAATATGAGTTGGATCAGATAGTAGGATGCAGTCATTGCTTTCATTCCAGTGTGCATCAGGGCACTGTCTTTCAGGGGAAGGCCTTTCTGAAAAACTTTACAGTGGCAATTACTTGGAAGAGCCACGCCTGGAACAGCAGACATGCAGCAGCCTCTCTGCTGCAGGAGTGGATGTGTCTGCACATGCTAGCCAAGGGTTGTAAAGTTCTTGTCTGAGCCTGCAGTGATGAGCATGTGATGCTTGGAAGGAGCTAATCCCTCCCCAGCCCTTGAATTATGGCTGGAATGTGGGAATACTGAATATAAAAGCAAACATTTTAACTGCTTTCACAGTCATTCTCTCTTTTGTATGGTGTAAATCATAGTCGCAAAAAGCTTTAGTATTAGGTCTGTAGTCATGCAAACACTCTCAGAAGGTTGTAATGTATTTTTAAATTCAGCTGGTGTGTTCAATGAAAAATTAACTTTGGTTTCTTCAGAAAAGGGAAGTTTTTCTTAATTCTGCTGTGTTGAGTCACTCTCCAACAGCCACACTGGAGTGTAGGGCTGGCGAGGCTCACTTGGAATTCTGCATGGAGCAAGCACTTGAATGGCCTGCAAATCAGTGGAAAAACTCCTGAATTAACAAAAAGGTATTCTAATTACTTGTTTTGATTGCAGAAGCCTAAAGGAATGATGAAGCATAATTTGAATTTTTATAGAATCCTAGAATGGTTTGGATTGGAAAGAACCTTTGAAGTTCCATGCAGTCCAATTCACCCGCCATGGGGTTATTCACAGCCCAATCCATTCTGACTCTGAATGCTTCATTTGCATACACAGTTACCCAGGGATAGCAAAACGTTTCTCAGAAGCCTGCAATCACCTTGGCATAAGGCAAGGAGCCCCATGACTTAACCACATACAATTTCTGTTCCCCTTCCACCCTGAATGAGTATGTGTCCAGACCAGACTGAGTTCTCCCTTAAGCGGGCTGTTCCTCCGAGGTTTGTTACAAAGTGTTTTTTCTGAAAAAACTGTTCAAACTCTTCCATCTCATTCACAGAAACAGCACTCCTACTTTCCCTGCAAAGGAAAGGGATCTTTTGTTTTAATTCAGTACCCTTTATGGTAATGGCAGAAGTTTTTAATTGGGACAGCATTTTTTTAATTTGGACAGTTTTTTAATTGGTGCAGCAGTGCTGGGAGTGTGGCTGTGGGAGAGATGTCTGATCTGCAGACACGCTGATCCACAGGTCCATGGTCCAGGATGCTCATGGGTCTCTTGGCAAGGGTGACCAGGGTCTGCAGCTGCCTCATGGTCCTGCCTCCAGCTGAAGCTGCCACTGCCCTCCATAACCAACCTGCTGACCTCCACCTGCTCCCTGCTGCTCAGGGACGTAACAAAGTCCAGTTATTTATATAACCCACTTTGATCTGTCCCTTGTCTGCACCTGAAAGTCCCAACTCGGCCGTGCCCTTCCTCCTGGTGAAATAATGGTGTTTGGGGAAGTCTTCTCTTTGCTTTCTTCTGTCAGTCTCATTGGATGTGTCCCATGTCTGTGCAGGATACTTTTTGTTCTGCATGAAGTTGGGGCTCTTAATGTTTTGTTTGTTTCCCTGCTATTGTTTTAATAACAAACCAACTTCTGTTACTGTCTAACTTATTTCCTTATCCCCTACGGGACATTTCTCACCTTCTTCCAAGCACAGTTGTCCAAGGACCGCAACTGGTTTATGCTGAATGGCATGACCAGGGCTTTCGGCTAAGCAGAGGTCTGTTTTCATTCTATCTGGATTTAAGGAGACAGAAGCTCACTTATTGAATATTGTTTCCCAGAGCATTAATTTTTTTCTGCTCAATACCAAGACTGAATTCCCAGCAGATTATGGATGATGGGTTGTTTCAAGTGAATCCCTGCCAGTCTGTCTCAGGCTTTCGTTTGGGAAGTTTAATTATCAGTGGAGATCCCCTTTGGTGTTATGACAAATTGAGGGAGTTAAATCAAGCAATCTTCTTGCAAGGTGTAATTTGAGGTCATGCTGAGGAACTCTTTGAAGAGGCTGTACTAGAGCTGATGGGAGACTTTTCAGTTAGTTGCTTTTTCATCAGAAAATAGTGATTCATGTAATTAGAGAGGTGTGATGCCCTATAATAGCTAGGCAGGCAGACATTTCCTTCACTTTTTATCTCTGAGGAGCTGTGGATGGCAAATGTGCTGCTGTCCTCCTCAAAACATCCGAGTGCTGTTTTGAGCTGACAGGATCCTCACCAGCTGAAATTTGAAGTGTGGGCTAAAAGGGCTGAGAGCACTGCTGCAGGCACCTTTGACTGGATGGTGCTTCTCAGATGGGAATCTATCCTAGAAACTGTCACATCCCTCTCCTCTGCCCTGGCTGTTGCTTGTGGTGGCCTGCCATTCAGTCAGCTGTAGTCAGTGTTGAGTTTGTTTCAGTGGTGGTGGTTTTCAGCATGATTCCCCGGGTGGTTGTTCTGGTGTAGCTATGGGATGATAAGGCAGTAGTCTGGGGAGAGGAAGATCTGGTTTCATGATTTAGCCCTGCCAAAACAAACGTGTTGTCTGACTGCACCTGTTTTCCCTGTTTTGAGGCAGGGTGCACCATATCCAGTTGGAGTCCAAAAGGTGTTTCTTTAACCTGTTTTTGCAACACTTGGGCAGTGGAGATCTGATATTGTACCCTGTCCCAACCTTTTGTTGCGCCTGCAGTTGGAAAGTGATGTAGCATCAAATTCCCCACTGCAAATTAAGCATGATATTGTGTATGTTTCTGCAGTAGGGGAATTAGTGTCTATCCAACCTTTTCCCTGTTGAATGGCTTACTGTGTGCTACATTTGATGATAATCACAGCTGGAGCTTTGTGCAGAAGAAAGGATGTCACAACTTCTGTTTCAGAGATTTTGAAGCTTGAGCTCTGAGTGTTTGAAATACTCTTCTCATTACTTCCACAGCAGGAACCTCCCTCCTTTACTTTGGTCAAAAATGACTACTCATTTCAAAATGGATTTTGTGTATCATCACAAATAACCCAGATTGACTTTTCTGCAGGTATTGAGACAAAACACTGAAGTTAGGCTGCTTTGAAATTTTGGGGAAGTTGAGAATTCTTACCTGAATTTGTGGAAAGGGATGGTCTTTGCCATCTTGAAAGTGATTTTCTGACCTTGGTACAGCCAGTAGCCATGGCAGTTTGGAAAGCAATTGGGTGAGCAGCAGCACTCTGGTGTTCTCCCATGGCAGTGATTGAGCGCACCTGGAGAGGAGTGGGTGATGATGCTTTGAAAATAATACTCAGGAAATTGAGGAACAGAAACCTGCAGCATGCCCAGCTGTCGGTGACAGTGGGCTGGTCCCCCAGCACTGCCTCCCTCGTAGTGTTAAAGGATCTGCTCAACAAAGGAGAGTAATAAGATCCCCTTCAGACAGGCAGTGTGCCTTTAAGCAGGTGAATAAGATTGGGTTTTGCGTACACTGTACACCCACACCCGTGTGTGCCTGTGTCTTTGTTTAATGTGTTGTTTGTATTTAACTGCCTGACTCCCTTCCTTTGTGTAGCAAATGCCTTGCTAGTGGCTGATCTTGATTTTTAATGACAAAATTGGCAAAGAATTTAACATTAATGTCTATACATATATATATATATATATAAGTATATACACTCAAATGTAATCTATATTAAAATATATTGAAGTATATGCAAACATTTGCACACATATTAAAAAAAGTAATGATAATCAAGAAGGAAACAATTTAGCAGCACATAGACAATACCTTCCTTTTCTGGTTAAAACACTTCAGCAGGACAACATCTCTTCACGCACAATGAAACAAACACAAGGAATTGCAACTACTTGGGTGGCTTTTGGCTTGGACTCCTTGTCATTGTTGCTGCTGTAGTGAGATAACTTCCAGTTTTGCATAATGCTTGGTCATGCCTTTACTTTCACTGACCTCTTTGCTGGTGGCTGCATCTGCAAATGGCTACAATCAGTGTCTCTGAGTTGGTCCCTAGCATTTGTCCCAAGCGTGTCTTGTCTGAACTGCCTGCCTTCTCCAGCACAACTGGTGGGGACACTTGCAGGGACACAGCCAGACACAGCTTAGGGTCTGATGCCACATCCTTTGCTTCTGTTTCTAAAAGGCTAGAGATAAGTGCTCAAATATCTATTGGGAAAGTTCAGCATCTTCTGTAGCCATCTTGACTCTGCTCTGTGCTTGTTGCAGAGTAACATAAAACATTGGAGTTTTTCGATGCAAGACATTTTGGAAGGACATATCTGACACAATTCTTACTTTGTACAGGAACAGATTACACTTGAGACTGGTGTGCCTTGGTGACTTGGTTTTCTGAATAATGCTTCAGAAAACATTCAGGAGATTTAGTCTGGTCCATTACTTTATGACCTTTTGCATTTAGAAGTCTGCAGTTAAATCTGACCCCACCAAAATACCTGTAATGCTAACAGCAGTAGTAGGAATTGAGGTTTTCCACCTCTTTTCTTCTGTAGGACTTCTGTGTGAATGATATTGCCTTGGGGATGGAAGCAGCAAAATCAACCTTTTGAAAAAGCCTCCCAAAGGAGTTTGTTACTTATATGTTGATCAACTGGTTGGCATCATCATTACATGCTTGTTTGGGGACCATGTTTGAACTAAAAATACAGGGTCAAAACCATTCCGCATTGTCAAATACAGCAGCATGGTGCAAGCACAAGCTCTTTGTTCTGCAGACTTGTAGCAGTGATTATACAACTGTGTGGAGGATATTTTTCCTCAGCATCGTTTTGGTCTTCAGCAAATGTCACATTGTCCACAGGAAGGGTACTGATGACAGTAGACATTTCCATGTGTTTCAAAATGGATATAAGCATATGTGGGACAATGTTGAATGAGGTTTTCAGCTCACTTGTCCTCCAAGGAGATGTCTGGAGACTTTGTTGGACATGCGGCAAGGTTAGGCATAGGTTTCCTTCTTTCCTTAGTAGAAAACTCCTTGTTCAGCTTAATCAGCTTAAGTTTTATTCTCTTCTGCAAATTGAAGAGAGGAAAATTCTCAGGAACAGTGATGCCTTGAAATAGGTAAGAAGTGGCGTTTCAGAAGTTCAAACAACTTGCAACTTGAGGAAGTGATAGTATTGCTTATGTAAAATGGTGCCTTGTCAGCTTATTTTTACACATGGTGTTGTATGTTTAGCTGGACAGATGTTTATTATGGTTTACTTTTTGCTGTTAACCACATGGCAGATTGCTTATTTTCTTACGGGTTTGAGGAATGGGGAAGGAAATCTATCAACCTGATATAATAGGTATGTTACCCATTAGATAAAAGGAGGAAGAATATCTTATTTTATTTGAAAATACAATAGTCAAGACGCAAAAAGTTGGACAGGGAACAAAAGTAATAAACATAAAATGCACTGTAAATAAAACACCAGTAGCAGTTGGACTATTGAAGTTGGTGGGAGCTTTGCCATCAACTTTAGTGGGACAGGATTCACCCAAGGATGTGGCCCCAGGCCTGGGGTCCACCCTGCTGGGCTACTTGGGCGTGTCCTTTCTTCCCACCACTCCCAAAGACTTCTGCTCCAGCCAAAACGTGGAGCTACCCAAAGCCTTGGGGTGAAGCCATTTCCTACTCAGGGTCTAAATGGCTGGGACTTGCAGTTCAGTGTTTCTCATCAGAGAAACCAGGGTTAAGGCAGGGCTGAGAGCTAGAGGGCATGTGCAGAAGAAAACTAATCTATATTCATTCAGATTCATGTTTCCTCAGCTTGAAGGTGGTTAGGTACCATCTGGTAACATTTCTGGAATAATTTATATTGTTTTATGTTATTAGGACTGTATTATGCCACAGGAATACTGACTGCATTAAAAAAAAAAAAAGGCTCATCTTTTCAAGTGTGGTTGGGAGTGGAACCAGCCCAGAACAAAGGGTCACTTCAAAGTCAAGGATGACTGTTTCGGAAGGCGAAATCACAGCTGGATCCAACTTCTAAGGAGGGGAAAAATCATAATCTCTGCCAAAATCAACCTTTGATACACTTGCAAAGATAACAAATTATAACAGAAGGTTTTGGGCAGAGATGTAATGATTCTGTACTGCATCCTGCTAAACCAAAAGATTGTTCTCCTGAAAAAAAATCCCACTTGTCTTCATTGAAGGTCTCTTTGTCAAGCTACAGTGAATGTAATTGAAAGTGAAAGGTTGATTTTGTACCTGCTGTTTCAAAAGCAAAGAAAACGTGTAAGAGATTCTTAGGATGGTGATCAGTGGTCTGTGAGATGAATGACAGTGCTGTATGTGAGGGCCACAGATTATGGCTGCATTGCAGGCTCCCTGTTTATTACCTGCAGGCTGTAGGAAGTATTCCATTCACAACAGAGATGCTTGGACTTTTAGATGCTTTTTGGGATACGGGGAGTTGGTATCTTGATCTGGAGTTAAGTTAGAAGAGCACTGTCTGCTGGCATTAAGCCAGTTGGAGGATGTTGATCTTAATTTCCAGGTCTGCCATAATTAAATAGCCACTCTTCTAAGCAAATTATCCATAAAAAGTAGTTCTACTTTATTCTTGATGGCCATAATACAACTGTGAACACCTGTAGATAGGCCCAAGGGAGCTTCCAAATTAAATTACTTTGAAATATGTTTCTTCTGGGATACTCTTCTTCTGGATGATGTATAAACTTGAAATAATTTACTAGGTTCTTTTTTTAGTGAATAAATTGTATGTCCTCCTGCCCCCTAGGACCTTGCCAAGTTCTCACCCTGATCCTCCATCTCTGCACCAAGGGTCTGTTCCTGTCCTGGAGACGTTGCCCCTCACCAACCCTGTTTTTGCCAAGGAAGTGATTTCTCATGGTGTGTGCCTGTGACCAGGCAGGGAATTTGGGACGAGTAACTCCTTCATTTTCAGTGCGGAATTAAAACCACTGAGTTATGTTTGTTTCGCAGAATACCAGATTTTGTTAAGGTAGATGGCTGTGTAAAAAGTAAAAGGTCTACCATAATTGTTAGGTAGCATCCTAGAAAGCAACAGAATTCATAGGTTACTCCAGTGCCACAATCTTCTTGTCCATTTAACCCAGTTCAAAGTTTGTGACTGCTCTGTCCTGGCTTTAGGGAGGCAGGTAGTTGTCCAGCCAAAAGCAATCCTGGCTGACATGAATTTGGGTTAGGTTCAGGTGGAAAAGAGATTGAGTGAACAATCTGACATATGAATGCATTTAGATAAAGACTTAGGTCTATCTTCCTGCTGCAGGAAGAAGATAGTTTTCCTTCTCTGTAGGTGTTGGGAACTCCCATGGTTAATGAAATAAGATTTTTATAAGATTGGTCTGAACTCTGCCTTTCTTTATTTGTCTAAATCCATGTCTGCTGGGAGCATGTTTGAGAGCTGTTGGTGGGGTACACAGTGGGCCTTGTAAATCCTCAGCCCTGTTCCTGCAGTTGTAATTACTTTCTCATAGTAGGGGACTTTGTGTAAAGCCAAGAGAAAGAGATTTAAGCCAGGATTTATGACCAGTGTCTTGGAAAAGTGAAGAGGATTTTTGGTTTTGTAGTTGATGCGGTGGTGACAAAATTGAAGCATGGATTTAACAGTTACCTTGGTTAATTAACTTTCTTAGCATGTATTTTCCCATCTTTTGCACTAGGTTTTAGCTGGAACTGGTGAAGTACCAATCTCGCTGAACTGTACTGTATATTGCATTTAGGAGTATTTTTGCCCACACATTATCCTCATCATGGTATCGATGTCCATGTGCAATCTGTACTGCTGGAAAGTGTATGCCTCAATCCAACATTGCCTCCAAATAAAAGAACCTTTTTCCTTTTCCATAATTAATGAAGAAACATTTTTAAAGCCCTGTTGCTGAAGCCAAGCTTAATGATGCAGTATGGGTATCAGGGTGGGGCTATTGGAGCTAGAAGATGCAGGCTGAGATGGAAGATGAGGTTCATCCTTTTAAGCTGTGGCCACACAACCTGTAGATTTTTAGAGCAAAGCAGAGAGTCTAATGTCTGCACAGCACATCTTACAGAGGAGGTTGTCCTGGAGTAGCTGTTTCATCACGTTGGGATGTGTTATGTACACCCCTGCAACATCCTCAGGTTTAAATTCATCCCAGTAGTACAGGGTTTGTGCATTCCACAGGCTCTCTGCTATGTGAACCAAAGTGTGCTAAATGGGGCAATTGGGACATTTTTAAAGTACTGTATTGCCCAAAACAGGAAGACCACTCTGAAATCTGAAAGACAAAATTTGCATTTTTAGTTTGCCCACTTGTTTGTGAACTTAGTGACTGTGGAGCAGGGTGGGAGCTGGACTGGAGTGTCATTTCTCTCCTGGGATTGCACAAGGTTTGCAGCATGACTCAGAGTTGGAAACAGAAAATACTTTGGTGGCATTTAATTCCCCATGGTAGGTCTGGATAAAATTCCAAAGGAGACATTTCACCCTGTAAAAAGGTAGAAAATGGGAAGTTTCATTTGCTGAAATCTAACAGGGCTGTAACATTGTACCTGTGCAGTGATGCTGATGTAGGAGGGTGTTCTGGTCTGGATGATGATGGCAACATCTTTCTTGCAGGCCCAAACAGGAAGATGGAGTGTCAAAAAATTACAAATTTTGGAAACCAACTTCTTCGTCGGAAAAATGTGGACTGCACTCGAGAAGACAGTCGCCTCTCACGGTGCCTTAACACGTTTGACTTGGTGGCTCTGGGAGTGGGCAGCACTTTGGGTGCAGGTGTCTATGTACTGGCTGGAGCTGTGGCACGGGAAAACGCAGGACCTGCCATCGTTATCTCCTTCCTGATTGCCGCCTTGGCTTCAGTGCTGGCCGGACTCTGCTACGCGGAATTCGGTGCTCGAGTTCCTAAGACAGGATCAGCTTATCTCTACAGCTACGTGACTGTGGGTGAGCTGTGGGCCTTCATCACAGGGTGGAATCTAATCCTCTCCTATGTTATTGGTAAGTATGGTGGGTGTGCTGCGAAGACCCTAGCTTCAGTTCAAGGTGGCAGCCTGGCCTGTAAGGTCACGCTTGTTTGGGTGCCTGTGTTACTGTCACAAAATAGATGCTCCACTCTTGCACTCACCGAGGATTTCAGGACTCATCAGTGGGATGCGTTTCTGATGGCTTCTGCCACCTGGTGAGGTGAGTGGTGTGCTGCTGGCTGAGGGCTTATTGCTGCTGGGACTCCTTCTGAATCTCCGCCTCATGCCTCTGGCATCCCCTGGCTGCTGCACACTTGCTAGGGCACAAAGAGCGTCCTCTCTGCTGAGAAAGGAGTTGCTCACAGAAAGATGCTTTTATACAGAGCATCTGTACTCACAGCTGATCAAGATTAATTCTGGTCCCTTTAGGGTCTGTTTAAAGTATCTGGAGATAAGAGTTTTGTCTTGTGAATTGCTGCAGAATTAATCTTGAGATGATCTGCAGGTTCACAGTCTCTGGAAAATACAAACCAAATCCCTTCTAAGCCCTTGACTCCCACTAGGAGAGGCCCTGGATCAAGCTCAGAGCATGCGCTGTGCAACTCAGCTGATGCATTAAAACCAAGCCACACTTTGCTAATTAAGGATTTGTGTCTTTTCAAGCACATTTTGGGCAGGCTGCTTGTTATCACGCCTCTAAGGCTGCAACAGACTCACCAATTGAGACTGAGAGCTTGCTAGTTAAACTGAAAGCCAACTGTATGCTAAATTACTAAAGGGAGTTGGTTTTTTAAAATGCATTTTATGGGATTTGTAGGCATTACCTTGGAATTTAGTTTCCATGGTGCTTGGAGGGTAAGATCATATCAAGAACAACATAGTGGCGTAGCAGTTGCCT
Source organism: Catharus ustulatus (assembly GCF_009819885.2). Classification (NCBI taxonomy): domain Eukaryota; kingdom Metazoa; phylum Chordata; class Aves; order Passeriformes; family Turdidae; genus Catharus; species Catharus ustulatus. Next base: position 52,111,255 of record NC_046222.1, on the reverse strand, counting down.
GTCTGAGATCATGCTGGCTTTCTTCTGTGTGTTACCTAAAATATTTTTCTCTTCTTCTCGTCCTTCTTTTAAAAGAAAAAAAAAGAGAAGATGTAAAGCCAGAGTCAATTAAACTCCTCTCCTTAAGAAATCAGAGTCCTGTAGCTATTTTGTGAATTACATTCACTGCAAGGAGTAGATAAAAATAATTTTTTAAAACGTAAGCATATAATTTCCTCCAGACTTCTACGATGGACTCTGCTTAGGCTACATGTAGAAAAATTGAACAGACTTCTTGGTAATTTTTCTTCTGTTCCAGAAAGGTAATGATAAATCGTCTCCTTCATGCCCTTCGTCTAGTTGGTTTTGGGGCTCTTCCTACCATGATACTGGACGACCAAAATGAGTGACATAGCTGTGGTTGCTGTCCCAAAACCTGATTCTGCAAATGTTCAATGAAAAATTTTGCCTACTGAATGTTCTACTCCGAGGATCTGGGCTCAGAGTGGTATTTCCGAGACTTTTTTTCCCCCTCTCATAATGGATTTTGAACAACTGCCTCAGTTCTTACTTCAGAGTTGATTGTTCACTATATTGTCATGCAGCAGAAAATTCAGTAAAAAATAAGTAGATACTACCCATGAATGTGTTCAAATACAGCTTCCTTACTTTTATTTTAGTCCCATGTCAAGAATGTGTATTTGCAAACTGTATTTCTCATAATTTGTGAGAAATGGTGGCTAAGGTGGAAAAACGTTGTGGGAAGATATGAGGTATAGGAGGTCTCTATCTTACCCAGCTTTTCTCTCAGAGCTAATTGTCCCTTTTGTGAGCAAGGACAACTCCCAGCAACTTCTGGGGTGTGGAGGAGAAAGATATGTTGGCTGCCACTGTAGGGCCCCAATCAACTTGCTCTATGAGACTTTTGAAAATGTTTATAATGATTCCTGTACTCTGGGTTAGGCACACCGGAGAAATACGGACCAGATATTCTCAAGAGGTCAAAAGAACACAGAAGTTCACTGGCAAACTTTCGAAAAATCAGAAAACTTTGGCTAAAGATGTAGTACAACATCTGATGAACATAAAATACTTCTCACAGCATTAATTTCGCTCATCCAACTTAGCAAACTTTAAACCCATTCCATATTAAGTTACTCAAAATGTTCTAAGAAGAGGGAATTAAAAGAAGGAGTGAAAGACAGAGAAGATATAGAAAAGCACACATAGCTGCACCAGCACCTGGGTTCCAGCAGTGTTCAGATACAAACTTTAAGGGAAAGATGCGCTGCACTCATGCTTAGCCTTAAAAACCCCTGGGCCTTTGTGGGCCCTCGCCCCAAGTGGGACTTCTGGTCATTTGACCACTCAGGAGCTGGGTTAGGCAGAGTGGAGCCCTACCCCTGGTCTGCCAGTGCAGGGCTGGAATAGAGGCTGGGGGGTGTGGGGACAGAGCACTGCCTCACCAGGGCAAAGCTTGACCTGCTCACTCTCACACAGACAGGCATCCCTAAATGTCTCAAAGCATCAGTCCTTCCAGTCTCTGACAGGCGCACACTGTGCTTCAGAGCCAGGGCTTGAGAGGGACAGAAAGCCACTTTTTATTCTTAATCTTGCTGAGAAAATGCCAAGCAGTGCGTTGAAAAAGTGCATCTCTAAGGGGCTTGACCAGCTTGGTGTTTTCATGCTGTAGTTCTCAAACATCAGCTCAGAAGTATTATGAGGGTGGAAAGAGAAATCCTGGGGTCCCAAGGATGGGTGACCAGTAGCTTTTAATTAATTGAAGTGACCTGAGTTGGAGGAAGGCTCGTGAGAAGTCTTGGCGGTGGATGATGAGAAAAAAATGGGCGTGATCAGTTATGGTCTAGAGAGAAGGAGAAAGATGTGCAGGACCAGGACCTTCTGTGAACTTTCTTCTGGGATGATGTGGTTTTGGGGAACTGTGCCGAATTGTGCAATGCATTTCAGGAACTAGAAACTGGTAGTGTGATGAGTAACAGCATCTCTGGTAAGCGGTTGCTGCTGGGCTTTCCTGGCACTTGGTGACCTCCTTGACCTTGGCTGTTCCTGCAGGGAGCCCAGCACCTGAGCTCTGCAGTTCTCCTGGGAGCTGTGTGCTGTAGGCAGGAGCCAAATCTGCTCTGGTGAGGCTATGCTGACCCAGAACTAGTAAATCCTCCTGAGCTGAATGTCTTTGCACTGTGCTTTCTAATAACAGCAAGAGATTATCCAGGTGTCTGCATTGTTGAAAGAATGTCAGATTCCCCTTGCTCCCTCAAGCCTGTTGGTTACAGAGAGTTCCGGATAAACGGCTGATAGATATGTGGAACTGGCATCCAAGCAGCTGGCATCTAATATAACACATGCAGGAGGGAACTGGGTGTTCCCGTCCTAGAATGTGAAATATTAGAGCTAGGACAAAAAAATAGCTCTAAAATAGTCTTTTTCCTCTTAACGTGCCAAAGCTAACCTGAAAAATTGTAATGTGGTATACGATAACTTTTGCAATTTCTTGAGATTAAATTGATGGCAGTGGTGTCCAAACTCTTTAAAGGTGTTCACACTGTGCGCTTTTCTGTCTTGGTGAACAGAAGAGTCTCCCAACAGGCCTGTTCTGCAGCTTAATTTTTATGCTGTTGCAAAGCTGGATTGGGCAGGTGAGTGTTCCCAGCTGTGCTGCAGGTGCTGCCCACCGCTGCTGCAGAGGATGTGGCTGTAGGTGAGCACAGACATTGTTTGAATACAGGATTGCAGGTGCTGGAGTTGGGACCTGAACACCCACTCACAGGTGAGTGTGGCAGCACAGACTGTTCTGGGTGGAAAGGGGCCCCTTATGGCATCCTCTGAGGAACAACTCTGCAAGCCAAAGCCAAGCCAAGCTCTTTTTTAAACTAGTTAATTATGTACAGAAATAATTATCATAGGCAGTTAGGTGCTGTTACATGCCGTATATGTACTGTATAAGACATTGGGAGTGTAACAGTAGCCACATTAACATAGCAGAAGTTGGCTTTTACGCAAACCCATTTATTTTACAAAATGCTGTCACTGTCTAGTGATAGCTCTTTGTTGTTGCTGTTTCAGTTCTCTAAAATGACTTTTATGACCCAGACACTGTGCCCAACTTGCTTGTCGTAAGACCCCAGGTTCAGTCCTCACCCCAGCAAGCTGCACATAGTTGGATGCACTCAAATGGAAACAGAAAGTGGTCCCAGAGGGCAAAGCCTGAGCACTTGCTGCAGGCAGGAGCTGTTCCACTTGCTGTGGTCACCACCAACATTCTGCAATAGGCTTACTTACGCTCTGATAACATGTAAATTGTATCTGAGTCTTCTTCCTGCTTGGATGCTCTAGCACTAGAGGTCGGAGCAGACCTGAGTGTTGCCAGAGGGCAGAGCTGGCCACAGGTGTGATCCAGGCTCTGGTGCTCCAGCATCGCACTGCTGGAGGGCAGCTGGATTCTCTAAGGTCTCTCTGCCTGGGCTGGAGCCACCTAACTGGGGCTGCCAGGGACTTCTGCCAGCATTACATTTGGATCTCTCTGGTAATAGAAATTACAAGGTTTGGAGGAAGGTCAGGCCATTAGGGATGGAAGGAAAAGGTCAGTCAGGGCAGTATCTAGAGAAAAGTTGAGGTTTGCAAAGAAGTCCCAGACTAAAAGGATTTTTCTCATCTTGTCAGCTCAACATGAGTCTGAGGCCCACCACCTGTGTGTGTTACCATCAGAGCAGATGCCAAGCATGAACCCAGGCTGTGGGCTGGGTATGGAGAGGAAAGGCTACTCCCAGCACCTGGGAGCACATGCAAGGTTGCTTTGAGACCCTCTGTATTGAGAATCTTACAAGACTCCCCCTGGTTTGGAACATGTGCCAGCCACAAAGGGTGATCTTTGTCCTTTCTGTCCTCTGGTAGGAACCTCAAGTGTGGCCAGAGCCTGGAGCGCGACATTTGATGAAATCATAGGGCAGCACATTGAAAAATTTTGTAAAAAATACATGACGATGGATGCTCCTGGAGTGCTAGCAAAATACCCAGACATCTTTGCTGTGGTGATAATCATCATCCTAACAGGTAAGGCCCTGGAGGTGTTTGTGGGTCTTGCACTTCCTTCTGTAATCTCATTGTTTGCTTTTGGAATGAGCTTGAAGTCCTGATTTATTTAGAACAACGTATTAAAGACTCTTTCTTTGCTACAAGTATTGGATTGACCTGTGTAGCTTCTGTGGAGTTAGCACAGGGTATAGCCTGTATGCAAGGTTTTTAATTAGAGGGGAGCATTCTCGGTATTTTTCTGAGCCACTTTTCAAACCTTTAATCAAATTTTATGTAAGGAGGAAAATAAAAGATGACTTTTTATCCTCAATCACAAATCCTATTACACAAGAATTTCATGGAGTTGGTCTATCAGCCTTACTTCCCCTTTGATAATCTGCCAATTTTTGATGCCTTGAGCCAGGAAAGGGAGGAAAAAAAAGAAAGAGGACTTGGTTAAAGTCTCGTGTACTACTGTTTCGGTTTTGGTTTTTTTTAATATATATGGGCTTCAATTTGCAGAAGTGAATACAGGACTCCAGAGAAATAAATGTGTCATAGACAGTCAGTGCCTCTTCTTTATTTTTTTTTTCCTGTAAAGATGCCAAGCCTTTGATCATAAATTGGAAAAGTTTTGACAACTTACAAGATCAAAATTCTTCTGAATGTTTACCTCTACTCCAACTGGATCTTGCAAAAGATTACCAAGTTTAGGTGAATTAAAAAAATAATGCTTCTCTACTCCTCTGTGGTTTCCAGCAGGCAGAAGCTGCAGTGTCATACTAGCAAGGTTATCCTGACATTTCCCACTCTGACTGGAATGGCCTTCTCACAGTGTGAGCTGTGCTCGTGGAGACAGGCTTCATAAGCAAGGGATGCTTTGGCATTTGGGTTTGTGTTTGAATCTAGGACTGCATCGAGAGGTGCTGAAGCCAATAGCAGCCCTCTGTTTTCAGGATTACATCTGAATGGGAGAGATTTTCCTCTTTGTTCATTTGTATGTAGTATGAATTGCTCTCATTTCAAATCAGAATATGGTCTTTCACCTGAGATACAATTTACAAAATTTAGAACTCCTTACTTCTGCACTGCGGAGGTGTAAAATTATAAAGGTTACTTTGTAATGAGGTGGCTTCATGCTCCTGCGTGAAGCAAATTCCGTGGATTTTAATAAAAAAGGCTTAATAAAAAATTTAAATATTGTTTAAAAATAAAAAAAGAATACTTTCTAAAAAAAAGCTGCTGAAAGAGCAGCTTTAGTCCCAAATACTTCACCACATGTCTATTTCTGCTTGCACTGTCTTGAGCTTTAGCTTTCTACAAAGTACCTTAAAAGTTTTTGTGGGCTGGTACACAACACTCCTCTGACGTGGCTGTCTCATTTTATTTCCTGTTTTAAAAGAAGGAAAGATGAGTACACAGAATGCTTCTCTCTCATTGAAGTCCCTTGGAGCAGCAGTAAAAAAACACTGTGTTGTGCTTCTCTTCTCCCTCAGGCCCCTGTGAAGTTTTTTTTACTTCTCCTTCAGCCTTAGATTTGAGTTAAAAGTTTCAGTTCTTAAAAATGAGACACCTGAAGAAGAAGTTAGGAGAGCTTGTCTACCTGAGAAGCTAAGCCATGCCTCAGTGTGATTCTGTTTGCCAAGGCCTGTAGCCATGCTCTTCTTCAGATAGGTGATCTTAAGACCAAGTTGAAATTCTGCTCTCACTGTACTTGCTGGCAAAGCTTTTGCTGATTTAAGTGAGAGAAGGATTCCCAAGGTGCCACCTTCTTCTTTGTCTTTAGCTCTAGAAGTAGCTACTAGAGGTAGAGTCCTCCTGGATTTGGTCCCAGCTCATATTTCCCCATTTCTAAGGAAAGCTGAGTGTTGTTCATAACTTCTGCATTTGGCCAAGACCGCTAAGACAATGTTCCTTCATTGAAAACCACCTATTGTGCTTTCTCCAGGTCTCTGTATGGAGTTTGAGGCTGTGGGAGTAGTTGAGGTGTATTAGCAAAGCACTTTACCAGGGACACAGTCTACATGGGTGTGCTGGGTGGGAAGGTGTGTCATTCTGGAGCAGTAATGTCTGAGCTGCAGTCCTCATCCTACTTCTGGATGAGTTAATCTTGAGCTACTTGGCTTTGTGAAGAAACAAGGTGTAATAATTTGGGCAGAGCACAGCATGAACACAGTTGAGCTATGTCTGTGAGTCCCCAGCACCTGCTGCTGCTGTAAAATGCCTGACCTATGCCATTTTTTTCCCAGGCCTTTTAGCTTTTGGCGTGAAAGAATCTGCCCTGGTGAACAAAGTGTTCACCTGCATCAATGTCCTTGTCCTTGGATTTGTCGTGATCTCCGGCTTTGTGAAAGGAACTGGTAAAAACTGGAACCTGACTGAACAGGACATTTACAACATCAGCCATAGCATTTTCAAAGACAAGTAGGTTGGATGTTTTCTGTTCATCTCAGAAGCTGGGGCATTTTCAAAAGCAAGTTTAAATGGGGGGGTTGTGGACTGAGTTAGAAAAGCAGTGAATGGGATGGCTGCTTCCTTTGCCAGATATCTCGGAGGCAAAGCTGTCTTTGGTGTATGTTTGCTGAAAGCAGGCTGTGCTGATGGGCTGAAAGGACTAGGAGCAGGCCGTGTCCTGCTCCAGGACTGATCATTTCTAGCCTTATAACTAATGTAGCATCCAAAGTTGAGAGAAAAGAGCTCTTTAGGTAGTGTCCTGCTCCAGTCTACACCAGGCTGGCTCTGGTGCCTGTCCAAGTATAGCTGTGTACTTTCTCTGAATACTTAAATAATATCCTTGAGGCATTGTTATACCTTATAGAGACTTTGTCCCACATGCCTCAATAAAATGAAGGCAAATTGCAGATTATTTTAATGCATTGCTGCAAGCATATCATAAGTCTGTTTTTAATGACAATTTGCTGCTTGGCCAAAATTCTCTCATCCTACTCAAGATCAAAACTAAGGAGCTTACAGGGCTTACCAGTAAGACAAAGCTAATAATTTTTGCTTGAGGCTGTACCACTCTGAGTAAGGACCTTCAAATATCTCCACATATATCAGCTCATTCGTGGCTTGCTACCTAAACCCTTTATGATGGCCTGTAAGGAAGTGCAGTTGGGCAAAATCTTCATAAAAGATTTATAAATGTTTTGTGGGTCAGCTTTATCTTGTGTAAAAGCCACTTCTTGAGCCTCTTCAAAATTCAACCTACTGCAAACAAATTGTTTCTATAGGACAGGTCCCTTCTCCTTCCTTCCTGCTATTCGTATGCAAGGAGCAGTTACAGCAAGAGTTTTGAAGTATGAGTGCAGCTCTTTGACCTGTAGGACTTACTATTTTTGTAAAATCTGTCTGGGGTTTGCTTTATCATTATTTCCAGAGTAATCCACATTTGGGTTGTGCTATTTCTGTAGGCCAGTTTTCATTTAAGCCTCAGCAGAGCTTCTTTGAGAGAGTTCAGATGCTTATATGTGAGAACACTTGCAGATTTGGGATTTACTTTAGTTTAACTGCCTTAATTCATCTTTACAAAGGCTTTTCACTGAAAAAGTGACCTAAGTCACTTGAACTGAAGGATATGCTTGTTATATGTCACTCAACACAAGGCACATGGATCTGGGGTCGCAATCCAGAGTGCACTGGGATCAGCCTGTGTTTGTCTGTTGATTTAAATGAACTTTGGATAAGGCTCAGCAAAGCCTTTGGTGCATTGAAGATGCAGGCTCTACTTCTCTCTCACAGTTACAGTCATGGTTTGAGTATGAGCTTGGCACAAGGAATTTGGAAGTTGAGAATGGAAGATGGGGTGGATTTTAAACAATCATGGAACCCTGCATTCCTCTCTTATGTCTACTCACCTACCTTTTATCTGAGTCCATCTGAAGTAAAAAGTGGATGATTCACATATTTCTCAGTCTTCAGCTTTTCAAAAGCTTGTGTTTAAATGAATATACATATCTACACACATGCAGTTATGTTAGCAGAGGATTTTTAATATTTGTGCTATTTTATCCATGTCTTAGCCAAGACATTTTAATCCACCCCACAAAACAGGTGGTGGGAGCAAACCATGAACCATTCTTATTCCATGCCTTCCCCAGGCTGTTGCAGGCCAGTCCAAAGCCCAACAGTGGGTAGGGCTTAGCATTTTGCCTGGTATTTGTATACTGGCATATGAAAGGGAGAGCCTGCTTCTTCAGACTTTGAGTTTGGATTTTTTTTAGTAGCTTTGTGACTCCCAGCTAGGCAGGACCACTTCTAACCCCATGCCATGCCTTTCAGTCAAACACAGGAAAAAAAGCTCTACGGTGTTGGAGGGTTTATGCCCTACGGATGGAAAGGAGTCCTCTCAGGGGCAGCCACCTGTTTTTATGCTTTTGTGGGATTTGACTGTATTGCTACTACAGGTAAGAGGGAAGATGTCTTCATTCTGGTTATGAACACGGCTGTTGGTAGATTGACCTTGAGTAACATTGCAGAGCACAGATAATAGGGAATTCAGGACACTGCACTTGTCGTCCCTCTGAACCTCAGCTCAAAATATGCTTTTGGTTCAGCTGCTCCTAATAGTGAAAGTCTTGAATTTGTTCAAGTCCCTGAGTGCTGACTTCTAGCTGCTGTGGCACACCAATAAACTGTATAACCACAAGCTTCCTCCCTTTACCTGCAGGGCCTAAACCTGTTGATGGTCAGTGATTACACTAACCAGGTCAGCCTCCACAGAAAACGTGTCCAAGTTTACCTGCTAGGCAAACAGGAAAGGGCCAGGTTCACATGCCTGCTATGAGTTTGAGCCTCTAACTGCAGATGCTACTTTAATCAACAGGCTATTCTGGAAGAGAGTTCTTCAGTCCTTCAGCTGAAGAAGCTCTGATAGCTTGCAGTATTTTAAAGATCTAGTGAAAGAGGAAGCCTCTGGGAAAGAAACTGCACCCTAGAGCTGTGCCTCAGAATCAGGAGCTTTTACCTGTAAAGGTTAAGAGGTCTCATTTTGAGAGAGAAGCCGATCAGCATAGTCATATTTCTGGTGGCTAAGATGAATCTTAATTCCCTGAAGAAAGGATTATCCTTAATTTCACATTTGGCAAGAATGGTTGGAGCAGAGGGAGAAGGGAATCATCACAAAGAGATAAAGCATTACTGTGTCAAACAAGGAGTTGAGGAAGTGTTGGTTCCATTACTCCAACCAGCCCTGGGGCCTCTCCTTGTGGAAGAAACATTCTTCTGCTTTTGACTTGTAGGTGTATGAATGTGTTTATCAGTTCATCCTGCTGAAATGCTGCATCTCAGGAGCTCTTGCTTTCAGACCAGTTTTCTAGCACTAGGAAAGCACAAATCTGTTCTATGCCTGTATTTTGAGGAATTTTAGTTTTTTACATACATTTTTTCCTACCTGGTTGTTGAAAATTTTCCATAAAAATTAGAGGGGGTCCTTTTGTTAAGAGGCATTTTCAAAGATCCATATGACTTTCAGGCATTCTGCTTTTCTCTGGAAATGGGCATCTATGGTGCCATGATTATGGTGTATTCTGGTGGAGATGTTACAAAAATGGTCATCCATGGATTTTTGCTACAACTGCACAATAATTCCCATCGTCTGTGATCATTGAAGTCTTCTTGGATCTGCACCATCAGTAAGATAGAAGGAGTAGGATAGAAGGATGATCTTTTTTGGGGAAAGGACTATTTTTAATCCAGGTTGTTTCTGTGCCTGAGTGTACAAGGCTTCCACAAATGTGTGTCAGAAGTGACAGGAACAGCAGAAATGGGAGCAAACAGGCTGTGGTATCCCAAGTGGATGGAGCAGGCCATCAGCAGCATTATGGTCAGAGAACACCTCTGCCCACAAAACCTTTGAAAGCCCCAGCCACCATGCCTGCCCTAGGTTGGGATAAAGCTCTTGCTTGTCATTTAGCTGATATTTAAATTCCTTTCTTCTAGGTGAGGAGGTAAAAAACCCTCAAAAGGCCATTCCTATTGGCATTGTGGCATCTCTTCTCATCTGCTTTGTGGCTTATTTTGGCGTGTCGGCTGCCCTGACACTCATGATGCCTTACTACCAGCTGGATACCAATAGCCCTTTACCCAATGCCTTTAAATATGTGGGTTGGGATGGAGCCAATTACGCAGTGGCTGTTGGTTCCTTGTGTGCACTTTCTACAAGGTAAGAGACTGCTCTTCATTTTTGCATCTTTCAAGGCAAACATGTACCTCCACCTCCTTTAAGAAATGGAGCGGAGACCAGGGATGAAATTCAGAGCTACTGACCTCAAAAGAACCAAGATTTCACCCTGCGGTAGGTACCAGAGGAGCGGGTGACCAGTATCACTTCAGAAACTCCCATCTTAGCAGAAGACCCAGCAGGTGCATCTCAGGAATATAAATCCGGATTGAGTGACTAAGTCATGGAGGCAGCTATGCAATGCAGGCATGGTTTGGGTGCAAGACATCCTGACCTGCTGAGTGGAGAGCAGACTTGTGTCAGGTATTACAGGGTGCATCTTCAGGAGTGCATGGGGCTTACCATATCCAGGGCCATCTGTCTGCAGGTTACCTGCAGGACAGCCATCTGGATGTGAGGCAGGGCAGGCTGGAAGCAGAACATGTCACCTCCTGAACTTGGAAGGCCTATTTCAAATCAGCTTAGACATACTCAATTAGGTGAGCAACTTGCAGAGGCTCACGGAAGTTACAGCTCTTTTACTACCTGAAAGTCACACTGGTTTTATGCCCCATGGCTAAATATAGCTATCCAAAATCATAGAGCTGCACCTCAGTTACCAGCTATCAGTAACATGGGTGTTCAGAGGGAGCCCTGGAAGGAGAAGCTGAAGTGAATGAAAGCCACCTGTTCTATAGTTACACTGCCATAAACTTGCTTTCACTTGCGTGCCTTTGCTCAGCAGGAGATGATGTAAGTAGATTATTTCTCCTTCCTGTGTCCATAGTCTCCTTGGATCCATGTTTCCAATGCCTCGAATAATTTATGCTATGGCAGAAGATGGACTTCTGTTTAAATTTTTGGCTAGAGTCAATGAGAAGAGAAAAACTCCCTTAATTGCAACAGTGACATCAGGAGCTACTGCAGGTAGGATCAAAAGACTTGCATGAATCTGTGGAAAGGAGACATAAGCTCATCTTCAGGGCAGATAAGTCTGCCTGACTCTAGCCCACTTACTAATTGGATACATTGCAGAATACAAAATCCCAGGGGGTGTCCTGGATTTCCAGGGCATGCCCTGGAGAGACTGGGTGAGCATGAGCTGTGTGCATGTCCCTCTTTCTCAGAGCTCTTTGCTGCCATCCTGTCTCATGCCAGGAATTACCTTTATCTGCTCTGCCAGCCTTAAAAGTAATTAACACCCTGCAAGGTAGCAGCCAGTGGTGCCCCAGCATCCTTGTGGCTGTTGGCCTAGCTTGGCTGAAGACACTGCTTACCTGTGGGTAGCAGCTCTGCAGAAGATGCCAGAGCAGCCGGAGACAGGCAGATGGCCCCTGTGGCATGGCATTTATTAATCAGTTAGTCACAGCTGGCAGCCATCCTGTTCTCCTCTTCCTTCTCCTGGCCCCCCAGAAATAAGGGAATTAAGCCTCGCAGAGAGCATGGATGAGCAGCTTACCCTGTTCTTGCAGCCGCCTCCTGCCTCATGATGCTTGGCAAAAAGGAGAGCTTTGTTGCTTCCTCTTTGCCTTCTGCTGCAAATGCAGGATGAGCCATGGGTACAAGAATGTGCCACCTTTGGTGGGGAGTTACTGCCAGACTGCTGCTTTGGGTTCTGAGCTCCTGTGAAAGGGCTCAGCTCCTGCTGCTGGATTCACAGAGTCTCCTCACAGCTTCCTTCTTCTGCACCTTCCTCTTCAGGTATTCTTGGTCCAGAACATGGTGGGGTAGGAAAAAGAGAAAAATAAAATAAAATTTTAAAAAAGCTTTGTGGTCTCATCCAAATGTTCCGTAGTGCCTATGACTAAAACCCACACGAAGCTGGAGGAACAGCATTTGCCACCTGAGTTTGAAGGTTGGGCTTGTTGTTGGGCTCCAGGTTGTGCATTAAGGCTGGGCTGGGCTCTGAGGTCCCTACTTTCATGTCACTGTTTGTGTCACCTGATGTCTGACTGTGTGCCTTTTATCCACTTATTTGCCCTTTGAAAGCCCTATACAAAGTCCTGTACAAGCAGGGTTACCTGTACAAGCAGGGTAATCCCTAAGGAATGGCAGCCTTTTTCTGGAAATCCTTGTGATGACACCTGCTACTTCAAGATGCCCTCTTTGATGCTTGGTCCCATTGCATGCACAAGCCTGATTTCACCCCAGCTGAGCTGAGACACCAGGGCAGGGTGCTACCCGTCCTCTATTCCCTCTAGCTATTTCCAGGAGATAACTGTGATTTTAGGAGTGCTGCAGGTCCACTGGGGGACTAACAATGAATTTGTGGCTTAAACCCCTGCTTTTTGTTGGCAGTTGGGTGAACATAGCTGTATGAGACAAACAGGCTGGAATTTTCTGTAGTAAATGTTTCCTATTGTTTCAGCTAGTGAGGCTGGGACAGCCTGTGGAGTCTTAGGGTGTTCATGCACCAAGGCCTGCCTCTCTTGTCTTGGGACATCTTGAACTCCCCTACCAAGTCCTGAGCAAGAGTCATATGTGTGCTGCATCATTATTAACACTCCTGAGATGTGCATGTTCTGCTGTGTTGCTGATTTTTTCTTCTTTCTTACCTTCCTCTCCTCCTACAGCTGTTATGGCCTTTCTTTTTGACTTGAAAGATCTTGTGGACCTCATGTCCATCGGGACCCTCCTGGCTTACTCCTTGGTAGCAGCCTGTGTGTTGGTACTGAGGTAAGAATGTTGAAGCTTTATCTCTTCTGGCCCACAGAGAGAATTCCACACAGCAGTCAGATGCCCTCATAGTTTCTGTGGGCACATCTCCAGCTATGGGCATGTGAAGAGCTTGTTTCTTTAAACTCATGGAGGATTGTTAGCTGGATCTACAGGGAGGTCCTCTGAACTTGGTTAACCCTTGTTCTGTGCCAGTCCTGCTGTGGTCAACTCTAAATGTCCCAGGAGATATGCCAAGGGGTAGGGAGGAAGGGTGTGTGATCCTGGATGCCTGCCTTGTCCCCACTCTTGTCCCCAGTGAGGATACCATTTCAGGTTGTCCTCCTTTTGAAAGGGGATTTGAGATGAAGTCTAGCAGCAAGAAAAGAACTGAGCGTGTGTTTGCAGGACCAGTGTGTCATTTAGAAATGCTGAGCTCCCACAGCTTCCCAAACCTAAACTAAAAATCTTGGATCTTCAGTGCTTGGCACCTTACAGACAACAGGACTCAATTAATGAAAAAAATAAAAGCCTGAGGATCATGTTACTGAAAAATAACTTTTTGTGTTGAATTGCTTACTTAGAATCAGATGGAGGCTTTCACAGCAGTTGCACTGAACTAAGAACAGTCTTGCAATAGGTGAAGGGCCAGTGCTGTTCTGTAGTACCATTGCTGTGTGTTTGTGCTCTCCTCCCTGCCCCTGACCAATTCTTGCCGATTTGCCTTGTCCATCTTAAGTTTCCTGATTTCCCAACCTACTCTTTTCCTCAGAGCTAGAAATGGCTTTATAATTTGTTTTTGCAAGCTGCTGTACCTATTGCATGACATTTCCACCATCATGGGTTGGCAGAGCTGACAGCCTGTTTTGTATTGACCTGGGCAGCTGATTTGTCTGCCCCTTGACTGCTTAATGATGCAGCAGCTGAATGGTTTCCAAAGCTCTAAACTCCTGCCACTAGTTTCTTGCTGTGGCTGACCCCAAGATTTCACTGCATTTCACGATTCTCAGTGTTTAACAGATGCCTCATTGTGCACACATCCCCACAGGAACAGTTTTAAGGTGGCTTGCAAAGTGGGCCAGTCCTTTAGTCAGACTTGTGGCTGAGTAACTTGACAAGACCTTCTGTAACAGAGAGCTGAGGCTGGAAGAGTGTTTATTTATGGATCCACATGGTTGTGTGTCACAGCCCTGTTGAATGTACTCTCCAGACATGCAACAACTGTTCTTGCTTCAGCTCTTCCTTCTCTATGTGGCGGCAGACAAACTGGCAGAAGAGCCTGGGGTGGAGGAGTATGGGGCACCCAGGGATGTTGCTGCAGGCTGTAATAGCTGCAGAGCTGTTAGCTCAACCACCTCTGTGCCAAAATGCAAGAGCTGAACTGCCACAGATAATGCAGTGGCCTGGTTATGACCATCAATCTGTCCCTCTACTGTTTCCTTCTCTTCTCACCCAGTCATTATTGGTGATATGGATGACAGGGTTCATGAAAGGGAGCACTGTCCACTTTAAAACTCTTATATTACAACCAAGCTGTAGGTGATAAGACCTCTGCTTACATCATGTTGACATCATTCCTCTAATTTCCCCTTCAAGCAGAAGGGTATAGATGTGACATGGGCTTATTCTGATGCTGTAAGGTCTGGCATGCAGCCATGACTGTGTGTGTGGCTTTTAAATGAGTGGTACCTTCATTTATAGGCCAAACTAACAGGCTCTTTGTGTCATTTCCTTTTCCTAGGTACCAGCCAGAGCAGCCTAATTTGGCATACCAGATGGCTAGGTCGACAGAGGAGACAGATAACAACGAGTCTGTGAGTACCAGTGAGTCACAGGCTGGGTTTCTACCAGAGGAAGAGGAGAAAATTTCCCTCAAAGCCATACTGTGTTCCACAGATTCAGATCCTTCCAAATTCTCTGGTTCGGTGGTGAATGTCTCAACCTTCATCATTGGTAAGTACTGGGCAGTGTGTCTCTGGGGCAGTGAGTCAGCTGGCAGGGCTTTGTACTCATCATGGTGGGAAAACTCACCTCCTTCATGTGATTTTGATGAGCTCTTGTAATGGCCAGAATAACTGAAGGTTAAATGATTAAATTTCTGACTTAAAAAGAAATCCATAGATGGAAGTGTGTGGGGGTGTATAGTGGGAAAGGCGTATCTGTTATGGTAAGGGTTTTTGTGAGTCACTGTTTTGTTTGTGAGCTTTCAGATTCCGCTTTGCCTGCTTATGATTTGTTCTTGGGTTTTCCCTGTATCTAAAAAAACAAAAAAAAATCAGTAACCTTTGGTGTCTGTTCACAGGTTTCCTTATTGTGGGTATCTGTATCCTGACTTCCCTTGAGCCAAACATTCTGATAAACACTGTAGAGATTATTGCCGCCATCCTTGTTGTCACTATCATCTTCATTATACGGAAACAGCCTGAAAGCAAAACCAAACTCTCCTTTAAGGTGAATGTCCTGGGACATGTAGCTAGAAAAGAGATGTCTGGGAGGTGGTTGGAGGAGGAAGTGCGTGTGCCTGTATCAGAAGGGGGTCGCTGGCCAAATGGATGTGCATAGAATATAAGCACAATGTGAACTTTTGTATCCAGGAGAAGCTGGAAAGGCTGAACCTGCTGCAGAGGTGTGGCTGGAAGGGAAAGGCAGGACCCTGCTTTTGAAAGCAGATGGTTATAGGATAGGAAAGAGACAGAGACTGGAGGAAAGGGGATGGTTGTGAAGGGTCACATCATATCATGGATACAAAAGGAGAAAGAACACAAGAAGTATACTTGTTTGTGAAGATCTAAGACTCTAAAAAAGTGCTCTCTCATGTCCTCCTTAGTCCCCATGGAGGCTAAAGGATGACTGTTCTCTCTTAAACAGCCTTAAGTATGATGAACTCTGTTGTTTTCCTGCTCTCTCCGAGCACATCATCCTTTCTATATTAAACAAGCACTGGGATATGTTTTTTCTCCCAGTGTAATCCTACAAATCATGCTTTATCATACTGATTTCAGGTAGTTCCCCAATTTATTAAACTAATTTTGGATTATAATTCCATCCTCTAACTTCCACTGCTTTCATTTTGATTACTCTTCAGTTAAAGTTCTTCATTAAAATCACAGATTTTAATAACTTGAAACAACCAGCGTTTTCCAAGGTTGTGTTTGCAGCTCATTTTGGGGTTACGGTCCCAAAGGTAGAAACAGAAATGTCCAGGAGAAGAAAACTTAGGCACTTAGGAACTAACATCTAGATCTTATTTTCTGAACATGCTTCTGAAGGAGCTCTGTTCACCTTTCACTCAAGGATATTTCACTTCTCTTTTTTTCCCCTCAGCCACTACCCTGTAAGAAAAAAGAAAATTATACCTGTCACAACTAAATCTGTAATCATAAAATCGTAGAATCATTTAGGTTGGAAAAGACCTTTAAGATCAAGTCCAACCATTAGCCCAGCACTGCCAAGTCCACCTCTAAACCACGTCCCTCAGTGCCACATCTACATGTCTTTTAAACACCTCCAGGTATGATGACTACACCACTTCCCTGAGGAGCCTGTTCCAATGCTTGACAACCTTGTTACTTATCTCCTTGCTGTTCTTTGGGCATTTTCAACCTGACTGTGATTTTTCTCCAAAATCACTCTGGAAATCCAAGGCTGACTTGCTTGTTTCCCAGTTGTTTTTCTGTATTTTTTAATACAGAATTAATTTTTCTCCCTTCTCCAGTCTTCAGAGACTTTACCAGTCTACCAAGCTCTTGGAGTTGCTTATTTAATAGTTCAGAGATCATGTCTGCAATCTCTGGGTACATAACTCACCCACCTAGGGAAATTTTATTTTCTCTACTGACTTGACAAAGCCAAATTTAGAAAAACATTATTCTTTTCTGATTTGTGTGCCTATCCTCTTCGTCTAATGATGTGAGCAACTACTTTACATAAATATTTTTGGCAAAGCTTAAATCAAAAAAGGCCCACATTTCAGCCTGTTTGTTTTTGTAAATCTCCTTTTCCCTTAGGAGTGAAGTTTGCTTTTCACTTTATTCCACTATATTCAGAAACTTTTCTATTATTATAATTGGCCTTGTTTGATTTTATATTTGCAGTGCTATTATTTGTATTCTTATTTTTGCATTTTACATTTTGCTGTCTCATTCTTCTTTGATTCTCAGACCACTAAGGCATTCGTGGTACAGCTATAGTCATTCGTCTCTTGCATTATTTGTTGTTTTTCTTTGCTTTGGGATAATTTGCTCTCTATTGCGTCATTGCCTTGGTACCTGATGGATGAAGTTCCTCAGGTCCCTCGTCTGACATTTCCCTTACCTTCATCTCTTGGTCTCCAATAGGTGCTTGTCAACAGTCCTTGGTTTTTACTCTTCTTTCCTTTGCCCTACAAGTATTTAGTATTGCCACTAAAATTTGCCTCTTGTCTCCTTCTACACCACAAAACAAATTTTTAAAACAGGTGAACAGCATTGTTCATATTCCCCTCCTATGGTGATCTGATGTCCTTTTTGGTTTAACCTTGCCTTTTCTCAGATCTGGCAGCTGAAGAGTTGGTAACAGCCATCATTTCCCATTTACAAGGGATGTGATGTTCTTTCCTGCTCGATAATCATGCTCATAGATGTAACATATTCCTCGTTCTTTTTCAGGTACCTTTTTTGCCCTTTCTTCCTGTTGGGAGTATTTTTGTGAATGTTTACCTCATGCTGCAGCTAGACGCAGGCACATGGATTCGGTTTGCAATCTGGATGCTCATAGGTGAGTTTTAAGTGAAAAATGCTATGTTCAAAGTTACTAGATTTTGTTAACCATAAATTTACTGTAGCATTCCAGGGAGGGATGCTCTCTTATCATCCTTGGTCAACCCTGCTGACTTGACTGAAGCCATTTAGCCAGCTTGTAACAAGCTTTGCTTCAAATTCAAGGGTCTTGAAGTCTTTGTGTGGACAAAATAACAACCCATGAACCCTCTTATGGGTCTTGCTGCCAACAAGAAACCATAGAGCATTTCTTGTTGGCTGGCCTTGTGCTACTGTCCAGTTGGTGGTGCTTGTGCTTCTGGAGCTGAAGAAGCTGAGCTGCATTGCAAGATGCTCCCAGCAACCATGTAGATAAGGCTGAATTGTCTGAAATGCTCAAATCAGGATACCTTTGGGGCTGGGATAGATTGACTTTTAGGACTGGTGCCTGTGTTAATGGCTTTTTTCCCTAAAGATAGTGGCTGTCGGCTAGAAGCTAACCATGAGGATGGCTGACTTACACTGGTGTAAGTTGTGTCAGTGGCTGTGATAGGGGTTTCTGTTTCTTTACAGAGCTAACAGTGCCCTCTCCCTTGGCTTCCACAGGCTTTATCATCTACTTTACCTACGGAATATGGCATAGTGTGGAAGGCAGCTACGCAGCCTCAGCAGAAGCGGAGAGAAACACAGACACTGGCTCAGACAGCTGTAAATGACTGTGTTTGGCTTACGGGCGACTGAAAGAATGGCTGCAGTGAAAGAAACTTTGTGGTGGGGATCCTGAGCCAGATTACACCTGTGATCAGTTATGCAGGAATAAGGAAGCGGAATGCAGGCCTCCCCAGCTCGGTTACTGCAGCTTGCAGTTTGTTCAGCAGCACAGTTAAAAGGGACCACAAGATGAAAAGACACAACTCTGGCATATTCCCAGCAGCACTGGCAGCTCATCTAGGGCATTTCCCTCTCCTGTTTTATTTTTTTTTTCCCCAGTGTGTAGAAAAAGAACAGCTTCTGTGTGCAAATGCTGCTATGAAACCAGGCCTCACAAATGTCCTTCTTTCAGTAGCCCTGGGAATTACCTCCCCACAGATATTCTACTCAATTATACATGGAACAGATTTTGCAGTGCTACTGTCAGGCATAGACCAGGATCCATCCATCCTTCACCCTCTGAGTACGCACACACAAAAAAAGGTTCTTACCAAACGCTAGATTTCACCAGGTTAAAGAAGCACCTGCAAGATTTGCATTCTTTAAAATATCAGGTCTTACCTTTTTTATTTTATTTAACTGGGTGTTTTAGCTAGGTGCTCACATGCTTTAAAGCGTGTCACTGCTGTGAAATGTTGGGAAGGTTTGTGGTCACTGATTGTCAGGTGAGTGATCACTTGCCAGCACACAGGTAACACCAGCAGGTGTTTCTCCTGACTGTACACTCCACAGAGGAATTGCCAGCTTTAGTCAGGAAATCATGTGGTGCAGGTACTGCAAAGACTTGAAAACAATGGGTTGTCTCCAAAGAGCAATCCTGCCTCTTTGCCTCAGAAACCACCAGTGGTGTGGCTGTAGTGGTGGGGGTGGCCAGCAGAACTGAGCTAGCTATGACAGCAAGTGGAGCTCTGTGTTCCTTCTCCCACATCAGTTTTGTGTGCTGGCTGCCTGGCATTAGCAACTTGGGTTTGGCATTGGCGGGTGGAGCACATTCCTGCCCTGGGAAGGGAAGCACAGGAGCATCCTCAGAAGCATGAATTTCTTACATGAGCAATGCCTGGTGTCTGCCCCCTGCCCAGGGGAGGCTGTGGGGCTGTGCAGGGGCTTCTCAGTCCCAGCAGAGGTTGCAGCCCAGAAAACACCATTAAGCTCTAGGGTCTGACCTGCTGTGGGGAGCTTTCCCTTTGGGGCTGGAGATCATCTCCAGAGCCTCCCTGTAATGAAAGGCAAAAAATCTGGAGTTGAGACCAGGGTCTTTATTTGATTGGCAATGTCTTGGTTTTGGCTGTGATTTTGTTGTTTTAATTCTAATAGCTTTCCCTAGCCAAATTAATCCACTACCCTAAAAAGGCTTATTAAAGCACCGTGAAGGTGAGCCATGCCCAAGTAATGCCACTGGTCTAAATTAACGCTTCAGCTTGTACTGAAAAACAAATCATAGAATTGTGGAATAGTTTGAGTTGGAAAGGGACCTTTGAAGATCATCTGGTCCCTTACCTGATATCAGTAGGGACATGTTTAACTAGATCAGGATTCTCAAAACCCTGTCCAACCTGCTCTTAAACACTTCTGGGGTTGGAGCATCCCAGATAGATATTGCAGAAATCCCCTTTTCCGATGTGAGTGGATGCTTTCCTAGGTGTCCTTCATACTACTGCCTCTGAACACTGGACCATCTTTCATTTGTTTGTCAGCATGTCTCTTGCTGATGAGGGACAGGCTCTTGTACCTGTCATTGAGTTGGAGAACTTAACAGATCCCTGCATGACTTGCCCAGGGTCTCACCAGACATCTGATGCAGTAGAAAGGGGAATCAGACCATCTTCTGTATTGCATGGCTGGATTGTGGACCATTTCTTGTGTTTCCAAGAGACTTTATAGCCTTTCTGCCCACTGAAGGATGTTAATCTTTTAATTGTAGTACAGTGGGAGGCTTTTTCGTGTCAGGATTAGAATTTGAGGAGGTGAAGGCAATGTGTTCATTGCCTCCTAGGTGCACTCCAGGTTGTGCAATGAGTGCAGCTTCCCCATAGAATGAAGTTGGGGGTCTACTCCAGTCGCCGGGTCTTGACATCTGCCAAACCTTTGCTCCTTGTGCATATACAAAGTCTTATTCAAGCAGGGAGAGATGAATATAGAAATTAAAAACTACTAGGTTGAAGTCTATTTTGTTTAAACCCAGGCAAGGTAAACACACTCCACAGCCTTCCAAAAGGCACTGAAAATATGGTGGGAGGGCAATAAGATGAAAACTCAGGATCAAAGTTTTTGTATTGTACTAAACATACAAGGATTTTTTCCTACCTGGCTAGCAGCTTCTGTTCAATGAAAACATGAAGCTGGTGTCCTTGCCAAAGCTTCATCTGCACTGAGCAAACCAGGGTGAAAAATGGTGAAGAAGCTTTCAGGAGGATGTCGTCAGGCACATTCCTGACCTGAGGTGGGGTATGACCCAGTCCCTTTTTAATCCTTATGGCAAAGCCTGAGAGGCTCTGTGGCTGTCAGCAGGAGGGCAGGATGAAGGGGATAGGGGATAGGATGTTGAAACTGAGTGTACTAGAACATTGGGGAGTTCAGATGTTTGCTGATGAGCCTGAACCACTGGCAGAAATGTTCCTGTTACCACATGCTGCAGCATGACACTTTAATGGAAGCATTGCAGACCACAATCACTGTTGTGGGAGCCCCAGCTATATTGGAAGCATCCCAGAAAATGAGTCCATGGAAACTCATAGCCTGTGAGCCACTGTCAGGTAACACAGCTGACCAACCCAGCTGCCAGGAAGCTAATGACTATGTGGCTTCAGTCTTTACCTTAATGGGGTAACCCTCTAATGGAGAGGCTTTATTTCCCATTCATCCCAGTTCCTGTGTGCACAGAAAACAGAGCAGGACATGCTGATCTGTGTGCGTCAGCCCATAGGCGCACTGGCGCATGGATTTATTATCAGGAATATATTACACTTATCTGTACATCATAATTGAAATAATACAAACTCTTCCTGTAATCATTAGCCACATAATAAACGGAATCACAGAACTCCTGCTGCATGGGAAACTGTACAGAGGCTCCTCAGAGTGTCCATGGGACACAACCACCATCAGTGCAGAGACAAAATACCTGATTTTGCACTTGACAGTTTTTCCTTTCCTCCCCTGCCTGCCACCACCACAAGCCTTTGCTGCGGTGCATCAACTGAATCAACCTGTCTGTGCCAGCAGTCACTGGAGGTGCAATCCCAGTAGGGCCAAATAGTACCTTCCCACAATAAAAAAGGAATTTTCCACGCCCCCTGCTCGCTGATGGCTCTCCTGCCATCCCATGGCTAATACCTGCTCCCAGTGCCCATCTCTGGAACCCCTTGGGAGCAGCTGTAGGCTCATTTTATTGCTGCTACACCCTTCTGCATTGAGTAAAGATTAACAAAATCAAACAGCTTCCTTAAAGACAGAGGTGATAAAACCCTTTCTGCTTGGTGCTGGCTACATTCCCTCTCCTGCCAAAGGCCATCCTATTTCCAAATGGGAAAGTCCCCACAGTGGCAGTGGTGTTCGGGAAGTTTCCAGCCCTGCAAAAGCAAACACTTCCCCTTGCTTGTCTTTGAATAGAGATGGCCAAGGAGCATGGACTAGAGCTACGGCCCCTACCCCACTGGGAATGCCAAGCTCACCTTGCATGGTTGCAGCTCCCTGGCAAGAGCAGGGCTTACTAGCTTGGCCATGCACCTTGGGATCTTAATTTTCTGGGAATGGCTGCCCCGTTCAGGGGCTGCTCCCTTCCTCCCACTGTCTGAGC
Source organism: Catharus ustulatus (assembly GCF_009819885.2). NCBI lineage: Eukaryota > Metazoa > Chordata > Aves > Passeriformes > Turdidae > Catharus > Catharus ustulatus. Next base: position 52,089,186 of record NC_046222.1, on the reverse strand, counting down.
AACCTGGGCCTTTCTTTCACACCTACTGCAACATGCAGAGGTGAAGAAAGTCAGGACAGAGGAAAAGTATAAAAAAGGAATAACTTTCTTTTGGGAAAAAAAGTCTGTGTTTTTGGCTTGCACCAGAAGGAGCCACTCTTCACAGCCCCCACAGGGACAGGTTGCTGGGTCCCTCTGGCTAGGCAGAATTTCCTGCAGCTTTGCTAGGGATTGGGCAGGCCCCAGAGGGCGTGCCAAGGAAGAATCCAGTGAGAGACAGGAATGGGAGGCAAAAATTAGATGGGGAAGGGATTGGCAATGATACCAAATTATGTTGGAGCTGGGTTCAGTCCCAGTTTTCCCACCATAAAAGCCCCACTCCCAATTCACTGCTGGAAGCATCTCTTGAATATGACTTTAAACTAACAAAGTGATAAGGAAAGCACCAGATATAAAAGGGGAAGATGAATCAATTACAACAGGTTCAGGCAGCCTGTCTTGGGCCAATAATATACTTTAGTGCGCTTAAAGTTTTGAGTAGCATCAAGCTAACAACTCCAGTTGTATGATCTCAACCATTTTTACAAAGGGTAAAAAGGAGAAGGCTAGAAACTACCAACAATCCACTCTGACTAATCTGATGGTCTTCTGCAATGGTGTGACTGTGTTGGTGAGTGGGGGATGAGCAGCTGATGTCATCTACCTGGACTCTGCAAGGCCTTTGACATAGTCCCACATAGCATCCTAACCTAGAGATACGGCTTTGATGGATGGAAGCTGGATATGGAATTGGCTGGATGGTTGCATCCAGAACAGCTCAATGTCCAAATGGCAATCAGTAAGAAGTGGTGCCCTCAGGGGTCAGTATTGGGACTGATACTGTGCGATGTCTTAAATGACACAGACAGTGGGATCAGGTGCATCCACAGCAAGTCTGTGGATTGACACCAAGGTGAGTGGTTTAGTTGGTACACTGCAAGGAGGGGATGCCATCCAGGGGGATCTGGACAGGCTTGAGAAGTGGGGCCACGTGAACATCATCAGGTTCAACAAAACCAAGTGCAAGGTCCTGCACCTAGTGGGGACAAGCTGTGGTATGAATCCAGGCTGGGGGATAAAGAGATTGAGAACAGCCCTGCTGAGAAGGACTTGGGAATACTGGTGGATGAGAGGCTGGACATGAACCAACAAAGGGTGCTCAAAGCCCAGAAAGTCAATTGTATTCCTCAGCTGCATCCAAAGCAGTGTGGCCAGCAGGGCAAGGGAGGGGATTCTACCCTTCTACTCTACTCTTATGAGACCCAACCTAGAGTGCTGCATCCAGTCCTGGGGGGTAAGAAGGACGTGGACATCTTGGAGTGGGTCTACAGGAGGGCCACAAAAATCTTACAGGGATGGAGCACCTCTTCTATGGAGACAGGCTGAGACACTGGGAATTGCTGAGCCTGGAGAAGGGAAGACTCAGGGGAGATCTTTTAGCAGCCTTCCAGAATCTCAAGAGAGCCTATAAGAAAAATGGAGAGAGACTTTCTACCAGGGCCTGTAGTGATAGGACAAGGAACCACAGTTTTAAACTGAAAGAGGATAGGTTTAAACTGGACATAAAGAAGAGAATTTCTGTAGTGAGAGTGGTAGGATACTGGAACAGGTTGCCCAGAGAAGTTGTGGATACCCCATTCCTGAAAGTGTTCAAGGCCAGGTTGGATGAAGCTCTGAGTAACCTGGTGAAAAGTGTCCCTGTCCTTGGCAGTGGGGGCTGGACTAGATAGTCTAAAGTTCCCTTCTAACCCAAATCACCGTATGAGTCTGTGATCTCACTGTATCAGAATTATATTGGTGGAATGAAAGATGGGAATGCTGTAGGTGTTGCAAATAGCTGTGCAGTTAGCAAGTATCAAAATGATTAAAGTCATACTTGGCAAGAATGGGCTTTGTGTGCATGTGCGTGCTGAGTATCTTTCAGGTTGTACTTGTTGGACCCACTAAAATCTAGCAATGCATTTCAACAGTAGTAGCTGGTGTGGCATAACCTATTCTAACAAGATGCTCAATTTACTCAGTATCACAGTACCATGCAAAAGCTGCTACAAAAATAAATTTCTCTAAAAAGGAGAAAAAAAAATCATCTTTCTTTTTAACACTGTGGAACAGGCCACAGGTGTGTTGATGGTGGTTGAAGCTGTATCTAAGCTGCAGTCTGTGAATCCTGAGTATTTCCCAGGAAAGCTGAAGCACAGCTCTCACTCGAGCAGGATGGCAGGGCTATGCAATGCCACCCTGGTGAGAAAGCCACCTTCCCTGCAGCACTCCTGCACCTCAGGGATTTCCTCCACGTACTGTCGCCCTGCTGACTTTGACCCCGGTGCACAGAGCAGGACTGCATGCAGGATCTTTGCCCTAAGCTGGGTAGGAAAGCATCCCACACATCTCTTTGTTTTAAAAATTATGCTCAGGGGTATTTTTATCTTGTTAGCAATGCCCAGGAGGGCCCTGCAGACAGTCTCACCCCAACTACTCCTTGGCCTCACCATCCTCTTGGGTGGGAGGTCATCTCAAAGCTGGGTGAGCATTTTTGCTTCTAGATGGGAAAGTTACAGGTAGTTTAACCACTCATTTCCATGAATCTTCAAAGTGCTCTGTAACTCTGGGTAAGCTGTAGCAATGTGAAATAATGTGGAAGAAAAGAAATTCTGACCTTATCTGCACCTATGAAGTTGGCTATGCTCTATTTGGCATTTGAGGTGGAAGGAAGCTAGAGTCCTAGCAGATGCCCAGTATCTCATCTTACTACTGGAAAACTCTCATCAGCAAAGGTCAAGGATAAGCAACTTATTTTCTCTTTCTTGCTTCTGGGACTCGAAATAAAACAAAATGGACAGAAACCTACAGCCAGAGATTTTTGATTGCATCCTAACCACAACAAGGTAAAACAAGGTAAGATTGGACTAGGATTGAAACAAAGACACTAAAATTGAACCGTGTTAACCAGCAACCTCTACCAAATTTTCTAAAACTCTCAGTTTTCTCATCTCTAGCCTATCTTACAGTATCAGTGCTAAGAGTTAAAAAGCAGTGGATGGTATGCGTATCTTTTCTGGTGTTCAATGCAAAGGTGAGAGTTTCAAAGGCAGTACTGTCTTAGAATTTCAGATTCGCTGGTGTTCATGTTATATAGAGTACCACTTGGTGGTCACTTGGAAGGCGCTTCTACTTCTGTGTAACTTTCTTCTAGGTTGGGTAAAAATATTCCTGGGAGGCTAAACAGAAATGCATTTTGTTTAGATACAAGTCTTAGGCACGAGTTAGAAAACTGCTGACTGTAATGAAAATATATCAGCACTTAGTAGTATCCAATGATATAAAAAATGTAATTCAGAACATCTGCAACTACATATATATGTGTGTGCATCTATATATAGGTATAAAGGTACAATACGTACATGTATATAAACACAGACACATATAAATACAGAAATATTCACAACTTGAACTATATTTGTAACTAACCTGAAATACTGCAGCAAAAGTTCATTCTGATGAACCATTAATAGAGCATTTCCCAACTTTTGGCCCTAACCATAGTTAAAATATTCACACATCAAACTAAACCTTTTGCTATCCTAACTTTCTGCTGTTCTAGTTCTTGGCTATCTTTTTTGCTACCCTAATCAACATGTCAGAACCAAGAGTTTCCATGTGGGCACTGTAAGAGTACCCTGCCTAGTGTAAAGCTATGCAGCTGCTGAACATGCTTGCAGCCATGAACCCTGGGCGCCTGTTGATGGTAGTACTTCCTTGGATGGTAACAAGCTGCAGATTGGAAATGCACAAAAGGCAGGGAACCTTCGGCAGACAGCTGCCGACTCATCGCCTCAAGGTTCTGACTTTAGCTGGAGAGGAGTTCCCTGATGAGCAGCGATAAAAAGGAGTGGATGGTGCAGGTGGGAGTTTGACGGGGCTCACGGCATCTCCCTCCTGCAGCTTCCAGAGGAGCTCCTCGTTAGTCCTGCTGAGCTTCTTCTTCTCCTCCACTTCTTTCTCAACGTACTCTTGAAGATTTGCATTCTCCTCTGACAGTTGCCTGGAGAGAGAAGCAGGACAACATGTAAGGAAGGCATGCCACGGTGAAGATGGTGGCATTCCTGCAGCCATGGCTAGGCAGAACATTGAGCACGTCCCCTGTCCCTGGGGCTGCAGCTGAGCTGCCAAAGCTGTGGCACAGCTGTCCCCACATATCTTCACTGCTGCATGAGTCATCAGCTTCCCCCAGTGCCTGAATTCTGCTTCCAGATGCACCCGTGTCTTTGCTCTACACCTCTTTGAGGCATCTCAGCTGCCAAAGCCTAGGTGGAATGAGCTCCAGCCTTTCTTCCTTGCCTTGTAGCACTTGTGGAGTGTCAGAGTAAGTGCAAGGAGGGGTGACAGCAGTTGCATCCATTATTTTTTCCACTTGCTACTACAGTGTGCAAAGGAAAAACAGTCAGGCCTTTCCATGCTCTGAATTTCAGCTGATGTCCTGATTCAGGACACAGCTTCAAGGCTTTCCCTGTACTCTGTAAAGGGTCATGAGGTTATGGATCCTTCTCTGGCTCCTTCTCCTCGGCCCCAAAATAGCCTCTATTCCTGACTGCAACACTAGAGAAACCTCACCAGTAATGACCAAGGAGGTGCTCTCCCCAGAATGCCTGGTAACTTTATCGCTTTTTTGGAGCTGGGCATGGAAATCTCCTGTGGGCACCACAGCCTCAGTGAGTCTGCACTCATCAACCAGGTGACTGGTTTTGAAACAAATGGGGCAGGACAAGTAGACTGTGGGAACTGATTGAGACACGTTTTGGGCACGTGCTGACAACACCTATGTCCCAAAGGACGCCTGCAGGACTGCAGCCGCACTACGCTTGGGCAAGAGCCAGCTCCTCATGTGATCAACCTGGGGCAGCTCTGGGCAGGCACCTAAGCTGATTTACTGGCAATTAGGATTTTATAGAAGTGAACAGGGAGGACTCTAACCTTCCCCTAAGGTGTTTTGAGTGTTCAGCAGCAGCTGGGTGTGGACTTTGGATGCATACCAAAAATGCATCTGGGTGCAGCCTGAAGGCTGTAGCAGATGTCATGCAATGCTGGTCCTCTCACCACCTGTCTATGAGAGGGTGGGGTTGGCATTTCTGATTTTGTTTAAAAGAGATTTTTTAAGAATTTTTACTTTTTTAGCCTTGATTTCTACAGAAATGTAGCTCAAGTAATCAAGAATAAGTCTCTTTCTTCTCCCAGTCCCTGAAAGTTCTGAACTGTGGAGTAGTGGCTAGCAGAGTCATCTTGGTCTCTTGGGTGTTGGAAACTATTGTTCTTCAGATATACCCAGTCCAAAGGACCAAAAAAATGCTGGTTGATTTGGAGGGAGGATCTGAAATGCTGGGAGATTGGATTTTTCAAGTGCTTGGGGAAGTCCCAGCAGGGGCTCTGTGGAGCTCCCGCATCCAAAACTGGGTCATGATCTACTTGAAAGGCTCTTGTCTTGTACCTGCCCTTGTCCTTAATTGGAAATATCTCTGTGGTGCACCCCTCACAGCCCAGTGCCTCTGGGACCCCCTCCTGATGGGGCTGCAGAGACTGGCTTTGCTCTGTCTGCCCTCCCTCCCATCCCTGCTGCTGGGCTGCCACAGCCACTTCTGCAAGCTGGCAGAAATAGCTCTAATCCGGGGCAGCTCCCTGAGCTTGTTCATGCTGCACTTCCCACAGGCAGTGCCAGTACAACAGAAATCAGCAGGCAGGGTGGTTAGTGCTGCCAGGAAAATGCATGCTTTAACAACAACTTTAAAGCCCTGGCTGTCCCTGTAGCTGCTCCACAGCTGTCTCCAAAGAGTTACTTGTTGAAAATTATTCTCCTTGAAGCTGACTTTCCAGGGTGACCATGAATTCAGAATTTTTCCTAAAAGGTGTTTTTGAAAGCAGTATCTACACAGTTGAAGGCAACAAGCAAAGTGCTGCAGCTGGATGCCAGCAGGGAGAGGAGGGAGGGTGCTGTTCACCCAGCCAGAGACAGGGAACTGCAATGCAGAGATGCCAAGCACTGAACCAGGCACCCTGGCTGCTGTCAGGCGTGGAGAGAGACTGCCACTTCCAGGCCACAATTCATCCAGCCCAAAAGCAGGTGTCTCAAACTGGTCTGGTGAACCAGACCTTAAAAATATCCTCTTTTCCTCCCCCAGCACAGAAATGCTGTGGACACCCACCTCAGACAGTGAGACAGTACTACAGGTATTTACAATCGGGTGAGAGAAAACAATCCTCACTCCAATCTGAATGTTAGTAAAAGCAATGCTGGCTTTTAAGAATATTTACATGCTAGAGACAGTTTCAAAAGGCTAAGTCATTATGAAACGAGGCATGAGAAAGACAAAAACTAAGGGATGAGACACTGACAGTTTAAAAAATTGGCTAAGAATTAAATTTTTGGCCAGTGGCATCATTTCTGGATGCAATGACAGCTAGGTAGCTGCAGTGCTGGGACATGACCAGCTCTAGTTTCTCCCTCTGGCATGCCTTCTCTCTGGCTCCAACTGCGGTCTCCAGTCTTACAGCATGATATAAACTCTCTGGGACAGCGACTGTCCTACCCTGCTTTTTATATGTCACCTAACAAGGAGCCTTGTCACCCATGTCACCTTGTGACAAGGTTGCAAAAAGGCAGTGCTGATGAAAAAGAACTGCCAAAGGTTAGTTGTGCCTGATTGTTAGGATTTCTTTCCCAAGATTTTCCCATTTCATGTCCTCATTACCCATTGACTAACGGGTTTCAGGGCATTGATGCTGAGATCAGAACCATTGGCAAGCTTGTTCTCAGCAGCATGTCAAAACCATGGAAATTCATAGACAGGTACATGGCCTTCCTTATGTTAAAGGAAGCAAACCTCAATAAAAAAATATTTTTTTAATAAAATGAACAGAGCAGAACACAAATACATTTTCAGGAGGAAATAAGTTTTTCACCTTCTGAAATAAGCATCAGCCTTGGACAATTAAGACCTGGGGCCTCCTTTTGAGCTCAGACAGATTGCAAATATCAGCACAAACCTTGTTATGACAGTATTTTGCTCAATCCTGGCTCTGAGTTCTTCGTTCTGCTGTTGCAGCATGGTGATTTTTTCTTCCAGTTTTAAATTTTTTTCAACCTGCAGCAAAAGAAGGTTTGTCAAGTCTGAAGAACATTCAGCACCTGATCCAAGATAATTTATTCTATTATTTGTGTCTGTGGAGCAACTTCTAAAATTTGAGTATATGTGGAGGTGGTTTTTTTGACTGCAGCTGAGACTTAGAGATCTGATTCACACCACCACATCATACTGGTGAAGTACCTGGGGCCATCAGCAGAGCATTGAGCAGGGGCAGAGCTGAGCCAGCACTCACTTATAACTGAGGAGGAGGATCTTAGTTTTCTTCAGTGCAAATAAATGTTTTCCTCAGTGGTGCCTCCACAACTTTGTTCCCCAAAGAGCCTGTGTTACCAGACCTTGGAGAAAGTGCTGGTGACACTTGAGGAGCACCCAGCACAGAACTGTGGTGAGTGGTCAGTCTAGTGATGAAAGAAGAGTGCAAGATGGAGTGATGTACATCTTCCAGACATTACAGTCTGACATCCAGCCTCCAGGATTATGATTCCTCAGTTATGGAGACGAAAGAGTCACCCCCCAGGGCAGATGATGCCCCGCAGAGTGCTGCTGCATTCTCCTGAGGTGGGCTGGCCTCTGGAGACTCTTCTCATTACTGCTGACAATGTTGGCTTAAATGACAAGCTTAAACCAGACATTTAACTTTAAGATGTAATTAATTGAAATTAATCCTATCCCAAGCACAGGTGGCTTTTATTCAGCACAGTTCAAGGGCAGACTTTGAGGACATCAGTAGCAGTGTGTTAGAACATCAGTAAAATGTTTACAGGCATGTTCCACAGCCTCAGGTGCCCTGTTTTCCCCAAGCTTTGATTTTGACATACTTTATCACCTTAGTCCTTGGTCTTCCAGCAGTTTGAATTTTGCTGAATTCAACACTTTTGAAAGAAAACAAGATAGCACAGGGTAACCTTTTCTCTGTGTGAGCTTGGTTATTGAATTTCCCAACCTTTTATAAAGAACCAAAATATTGTGTACTGGGGATAGCAATAACTCACACTTAATGGTGGAGACATCAGTTTTAGGTTGTGTTTTCCTATCTATGCAGGTAATTGTAAAGGTTACTCCTGATTCTCAGATATTCTAGTCTGCCCTAGTTTATTTTGTTAGAGCAGCACATGGATTCCAGCCCTGTTTTGAAATGCTCTGAGAGAGTAATCACCATCACAGGCTCGCTCTCTGCTTCTTCAATAGTTTTCATAGGTAGTAGCTATGCCACCTTCATTTCCAGCCTCCCTTTCAGCTGCCAAGGCTGACCCTGTGTTTGAAATGCCCTCTTGCTCCCTTGTGAGGCACCAGAGCATTTGGAGATGTCCTGAAGGTGTCCTGGCACTTACAAAGGTATATCTTGAAATGGAAAGCAGTTGTGCCTTTGGGCCACAGCAGACCCAGCCTTTTACTGTGATAAAGGACTGTGCACTTGTATGCAGTTAATGAGCAAAAGCAGCTAAATGACCTGGAATTATATAGGCTGTTGTTTAGGATCTTTTTTTTCCCCCAGTGTTTCCAAATGCTGGCTTAGCTCCAAGACTAGCACTTTGGAAGGAGCACAGATAATAAGCCTCAGTTGCAAAGAGGCACTTTTCTCTACATCCACTTACTAAAGCATCTGTTCAGCAAAATAATCATCACAGTTCTCAAATTTCCCTGTAAATGGAAACAAATCTTGCTGAATGCTGTGCTGAACCAGCTGCCACAGCTCCCAGCTGAGGTATTGCCTCATCCTGTAACCACACTGTATTTTACTGTCACTGCAGGTTATGCTCTACAGAATGAATCCCCTTTCCCACAAAAAATGTACTTGATGGTGAAGTGGGGAGTTCTTCATTAGGGAATCCCACAAGCAAAGGACGAGAAAACAGCATAGCCTGCAGAAAAGCATTACTGGAGGTCTGGAGAGACCTTTTCTAGAGTAAGGCTTGCTGAGTATTGCTAATCCGCATATGGCTCCTTAAATGCCTGCAGGAACAGCAGCAAGACACACCATGGCTCAACCTTCCTCCATGTGCTCTCTCCAGCCCTAAAAGGCTACCTGACTCCTCTAGGGGCATATGGTGCAGGCTGGTGTACCCTGGAGTACCACAGATTTCCCTTTCCTCCATTCTTTCTCCACTACTCACCTTGCTGTCTAACCTAACAACTGAGCAGGTACTGTATGAAGAAGCAATCCAGATTGATGGATGTGAACCTCTTTGACTGTGTTTAACCCCAACCTCATGTGTGTACTCACCTCTCCTAAGTTCATCTGCTGTAACCAAACTTTTCCTTTATTACCTCTGTGATGTCTTCTCTGTAGGAAAAAGGACAACTCACCTGTTTTTCTAGCTCCATAATCATCTTCTCCTGTTGGTGAATCTGGAGGTTCTTCATTTCCAGAACATGTTTTAAGCTCTTCAAATCTTTTTCTAAGTGTAGATACGGAGCTCGCACAATCTAGGAAATGTATCAGGGATTTGGGTATGTCAGCCATACATACATCTTCAACCATAAGAGAGAAATTCCTTAATGTAACCCTGTGGTTTAGAAGAATCAGTGGTGTGAAAACTACCTGGACCTAGTCCTCTGCAGCCCATTTGGCCCCCTATCCCTGACACCCCTTTGGCTAAGATTTGTGACTCTTCCTCAGAGCTCAATACTCAGGATCTCAGCTGGGACCTGCCCCCTGTCCCTGGAGTGAGGTTCCAATTGCTCTTCATTGAATTGAGTGACGTGCAATACTTAAAAACATGTATCTTGATGCCTGTATAGTTTGAGTGGTCATCTACCTTCAGCTGTTCCTCAGTGTTTTTCTTCAGAGCCTCTTCAAACCGGTCTGCTTTGGCCTTAAGAGATTGATTCTGGAAGGTAAGGGTGTCTATCTGGTCCTGAGGGGAAAGCACACCAATTAACACATCAGCTGTGTTGTCAGCCCACTTCCATTCATACTGCACTGCCAAACTACCAGGCAAGTTAATAAGGTGTCTAATAAGCTTAGACACCCCTGTAAGGTGATACCCTTTTATGTAAGGCCACTTGAACATAGAATGGGGTATTTGATAAGTCTCAGGGAAGCACAAAAATCCCTGTAATACCTGTGGCTGATGCTAAATCACCCCATCACCTTGTGCTGGGTGAGAACAGACATGTCCTTCCTTGGAAGAGCTGGCCTTTCTATCATATGCATTTCTGTGGTCCTTAGAGTCCAAAGGAGGCAAGGAGATACCTGTTTCCTTCCCCTTTCTAAGCTTCTAACATGGTAACAAGCAATGATGAGTTGGTGGTGTGGAATTTAAATGATCATCATTTCATCTCAGAGCTATCCATGGGAACAACATGTTATTTTAAGCAATCATATTTCTGTTACCATCAAAGGCACTTCTGTCTACACAACACCTGTAAAATCCACAGTTGCTGTGAAAATGGTATTTTTATCTTTCACAGTTGTGATTTCTTGTCTGGAACATTACATCAGCCCTTATTGCAAAACTGCTGACACGCCTCGAGCTGTCGCAGCAGCGCAACAATATGTGCTAGTCAGGGCGTTTAAAAATTGTAATTCATCTCTTCCTGTGAAATCAAACAGGGCTTGCTTTATTTGCTGTGGCACCTCTACTTGTTCACACATTTTCAAATTTAGCTGGTGTCACAGGGGTGCAGTTCTGCCCTCTGCTCCTTGGGATTTCTTCATCTAGGGAGTGATAATGGCATGGAGTCTTTGGAAAGGTTAGATTACTTTGGCCTTGGTGTGAAACAGTGGGATGTGGGAGCTGCGATGTGCAGAGCTGACCCTGGCCATGCACAGCCTGCTGCACAGCAGGGCCAGCCCTGGGGCAGCCCACATCAGGGACTACACTGCCCTCCGGTGTCTACAGCATGGGACCGGTTTTCCCACATCCAGGCAGCAGGGAGGAGGTTAAAACACAGACACAGACACAGGCACAGGGCCAGGCAAGGAGAGGACACCATTTCTGAGCCCTGAGGGTGCCAGCTGGCAGGTACCATGCAGACAAGGTGATGCTCACAGCCACTGCAGGTGCCAGAGTCCTTCCCATCAAGCAGGGAAGAGCTCAATTTTGCCAGCAGACAGCAGGGTCAAAAAGACATTTCTTTCTTTATCCAGATGCCTTTAAGTGCCTTAAAGTTTTCTCTCTCTTGTGAACCAGCCGAGGGGGAGGAAAAATCCTGAGGGCTTGCTGCTCGATGCCAGTTTGGACAGGCAGAGCACAAGAGGTAGCAGAGCTGGTCAGAGCCAGCAGCCTGGTGTGCTGGCAGAGGCAGCGTGTCCAGGGCTGCCCTGCCAGCTGCTCCCCAGCACCATTACAGGGTGAGAAATAAAGGATCTGCTCACCTGCAGTGACAGACGCAGCTTCTCAAAAGTCTCCTCTAGTTGTGCCTTTTCCAGTTTGTGAGCAGTATTCAGTTCTGGAGAAGTTACACAGACATGCCATTACTGAGTGAAGTCCAGCAAAGGAGGGTCTGAGAGCACACGTGTTGTGAGCCAAGCACAATTTGGGATGCAGTTTTAGGACATGGAATAGGAATAGGAAACTGGTAGCAATATGCTCTGTGACCTTAGGTAAATTGTTCTGAAAATCAGAATTTCCCGCTCTTTCACTGTTTGCAGATACCTCTGTTTCTGTGTGACCAGATTCTGATTTTTCAGAACTGCTCAGAATTCTCAGCTCCCAGGCACTCTGATCTGAAAAGGTTTAGTCTGACAATGGGCCACTTGCCAGTTGAGGGTGAGTATCCTTAGATCAAAGGGTTTAAAATTTGATACAATTAAAAGCTGGGGTTGCAATTTCTTTGGGGGCATAGAGAGGATGCAAAAATACAAATGACATTACTTCGCCTCAAGCTGTGGCAGATGAGCTAAGAGGTTTATTCCAGTAGTGAGAGAAAGAAGACAAAAAACTTGATTAAAGGTTTTTCTGCTAGAATAACTCACCCTGGGGATATTAATAACCAGAAGTTTAATAAGTAAAGTGAAATAGAGTTTAATCTCTAAAGCAATAGCATCAAACCATCATTCAGTGCAGTAGTGGCAGCTGCCTTTTTGTATATGGACGCTGTATTTTTTGTGTTTTACCCCCCGAGGCCATGGGTTCTGCCCTCTAACCCTGCTCAGCAGCCTGTCACAGCAGGGATAATCCCATCGCTCCAGTGCACGCAGCGGCTGCAGTGCCTTTTCCAGGCACAGGAGGGCATTTCAGGCCCGCACCAGGAGCAGGGAACACAAACTGTGGCCACCAGACCCGTGATGAACCACAACTGAATTTTATCATCAAAAAATACTAAAAAACCACGGACAGATAAGAATGTCCTCAAGCAAGAATCAGCTTTTTACTTATTTATTTTCAAAGTCGCATATGTTAATTTAGAAATGCTATGCTAGATCCCTTCTCTGCCCATGACGGAGGGGAATACACTGTACTCAGTTCATGTTATGCTCTGGACCGTGTCTCTAATTGACACAATGCAGAGCTCAGCAATATGGCTTGATCTGGGAAACGTGGGAAAACCTACTAGAGATATTTAAAATGTAGCAAAAACCAGGGAGATTGTACAGATTGCTGTTAAGTGTCAGCTAAAGCATGCACAAAGGCATATGTTTAGACACTGAACTGGTAGGGAGGGAAGAGCTCTGTCTGTAGCATCAATCCTGTGGCCAAACTGTAACACAAAATAAAGGTAACAGTGCTGAAGTACAGATCTGCACCAGTGAGAGGCTTTGGACTGCTCAGCATGGCCAGACATTTGCTACTGGAAATGATAAGTCTTGTTTTTAGAAGCACTGTGGGTATTTAAGCACGTAAATTCAGAGATATCACGAGAGCTCTATCCTCCCAAGCATCCGAGGATTAGGCTTTTGGAAAAGCGTGTGTGTGAAGTGATGTGGAATTTGGATTCTATTTTCAGCAACACATAGTGAAAGCCTTATCTTTGACCCAGAGACCCCCCTCAGATAATCTCAGGTCAAAGTTAGATGCTGTAGGCTGCAGACATCTCTCCATCTGCCCTAGCATGAACCTGGGGTGGACCAACACAAATTTTCTGTGTAATCTGCTCTGGAGGAAGAAGTACAGTGTCACTACAACATTAATTCCTGCTCTGGAACAGCTGTGTAGCAGTTGGGTTGTCTTTGGCTTACCTTGAATCTTGCAGTCATTCTCATCCTGCAGTACTGTAATGGCCACTATGTGGCTGTTTTCCAGCTGTGACATTGCAGCTTCATGTACAGCTGTGAGATCTTCCACCTGTTCCAACAACAGCGAGTGCAGACATGGACACATGGTTAGACAGGCTGTGGCACACTAACAAGCCACTGCTGGAGAGCTCCAGTGAGCTAGAAACAGCAAAGGGATCTACTCAATATAACACTTCCAGCACCTGAGCCAGTTTTGCCATGTTGATGTCTTGAGTGGTAGCATGTAGTCACTGCCAATGGCATTTTTGTTCTTTTAATTTAATGGTGATGAAGAGGTAAATAAGCAGCAAGAGGTCAAAAAGCCCTTAGGTGGAGATGCTGTTTATTAAATGGCCAGAAGTCTCAACATTGTATTAATCTAAATTATAATAATGGCCACACAGCCCATGGCTGTCATGGGAGTGAGGAGTGCAGCTGGAACAGGGCAGTGGGCAGCCTGTGTTCCAGAGCACCCTATGGGTTTGGGACTCCTTCAGTACATTGTTTGTTATTGGACTTGTCTAAAGGCAAAGTGAGATCCCTAATGATGGTCTTTTGATAGGAGTCATTAAAGGAACTGCAGTAAGAAATCCTGATCAAGATTAAGTCAGTGGTCCAGAGCACTTTTTGACTGCAATGCATCAATTTGTTTTTCTGGGGTTTATAACCATAGTAATTTTATTCCTTACATTTAACACAGTATTATCTGTGATACCTGGCAAGACAGAGGATCAAACTATTTTATATTTACAGTGAAACAGCTGCTGTGTTCATGGCACTTGACTCTAAACAGCTTTATTTGCTCACAGTTATGTAAATAATGGTAGAATTTTACTGCAGCTGAGTTTGCCTTGGCTGAAATAAATGCTATTTTACTGCATTTAGTTGTCAAATATATGTATTAGGTAACCCACCACAAGCCAAATTTCCAACCATACTGGAGAAAACATGCTCTCACAATGAAAGTTGGGCATTTAAATTATCCAAACTAATTTTCATAATAATGTGGGAGATAAATCAGTGGTGAATAACTGTTTGCAAAATAATGGGGACTCAGCCTGCTGATGTATTGCATGACAGAGCTGAGAAAGGTGGGGGCCAGATGACTCAAAGGGTTGCTAATGGGGCAAGGACTGTCACCTGGCTTTTCCCAGAGCACAGTGTCCTTGTACATGATGTCTGTAAGCTGAAGCCTCATGAGCATTGCCATGCTCCTTGCCTCACCTTTCCTGAAGCCTTTATTTGTGGTCTAATTTCTTCTCAACTGAACAGCATCCCATAGGAATGATTATCCTCAATGCTAACACCCACAGAAGGTGAAGGGGTCTCCTCTCACTGCCACCATCCTTGGCAAGTTATTTATCTATAAAGCCAATTAAGTATGTCCTAGCTGTCTATAGAGATTTTTCTGCCTTCTGTGTGTTTCATATCCACATCCCAAGTGACTCTCTTTAATCTTCCATTGTGATGTCCTGTCTGCAGTTTTTCATGGCAGATAGTCAGCTTGGCACTGGGAAGCAGCTCTCTTGGATGCTAGTAACTTATTCTGTAGGCTTGAACACCTCACTTAGCACAAGTCATGTTTATTTCTGGCTATGGAAAGTACCTCAGGTGGGATTTTTAAGGCTTAATAAAGTAAAATCAAGAGGAGCTATAGTGGGAGAAGTTCAGTAAGCTGCTGGACAAAACAGCTTGAGCTGAGCACCTCAAGTGAGAAACACTGGGAAGACAGATCACAGCCTTTACTTTGCAATTCTGCCTTTAGCTGCAAGGAGATGTGAGAATGCACTGGCACACAAGGTCATTTTGTGAGGAGTTTGGCTCTCATGCTCTGCTACCTCCTCAGAGAGAGCTGAACCTCCAAAACCTGACGCAGGAACAGTGTCTCCAAACAAATAACAGCTGTCTGGCAGGGAACTGAGTGGTGACTGAAGCAACACAGCATGGAAGGTTAAGCTGTGACTGGAAACCATGAAAGTGGGAGGAGTTTGAAAAATCTTCCAAATTAGATTTATGGATAGAGAAATACATGCAGATCCATGGTCAGAAAGATTTTTCTGTTATTATTGCCTTCAAGAATGCAAACTAAAATCCTCCTCAGGCAGATGGGCAGCTCCAGGACACAGCTTTTCTCATGTACAGTATAAGAGCTCCATTTCCTTGGCCAAGAAATGTTGGTGAGCAGCTTTCCAGCATGGCCTGTCAGCCTCCAGTGATCCAAGAGCACTCAGAACATGAGGGGTATACAGCAGAGTAGAAATTCAAAGAGATAACCTGCTAAAACTGATAATGCTAACTGAACTATGAATTGAATATGTGAGCTAAAACTCTGAGATACTGGGGTCACAGCTGCACCTTCAAAGCAATGGAAATGAATGTTTGTGTTATTTTCAGCAATCAGGAGCTCTGATATTTCAGTAATCAGGAGCTCTAATTTTCAGCTCTGGAGCAAACAAAAACTATTTGCCCCACAGAGGGAAAGATGTGTTTCCACTGTTCCTCTGTGATGATGAATAGAGTTAAAACAGATGAAAACATGAGAAAAATAAGCACCCTTCCAGTCAAGTCCTACAGTGACTTCAAACAGCTTTCTTGCACTGATCAGCTCGAGAGGAGAAGAACAAACACCTGCTCTTGTGGTCCTGAGAGCTTGCAGAAAGACTTCAAAGAGTAGCAGAGCTAAGCTATAAGCTATTTCAGCAAAAAGTGAACAAATTCCTTCATAAATGCTGATGTCAGGTGACCTCTTACCAGGAGAGGTAAGCCTTTGCAGCTAGAGCCAACATCTTCCACCAGGCAGACTGACACATTGACACAGTGAAAGGAAAAAGATTGTCAAGGCTTTTGGGAACACGGAAAAAAATAGTCGAGGCTTTTGGGAACATGACCCCTCCTTCATACCAGAAAGAAAAGCAGAAATTTTGAAGGGCATTGCAAGAAAACTGAAGTGAGAACTAAAAGACATGCCTCAGTGGTTGGTTCTAACCATTTACAGAGAAATAGTTTGAAAAATCTGATTTAGAACATGAAAACCTATTTGATAGCACCTTCTAATACACCTTTAGAAATCAGTTCATTAACAGAAATAGGTGGTTTGTCCAGGTCTGGGACAAAACAGCCTAGTTGCATTGAATTACAGCTTTTGTTCTGACAAAACCAGACAAAAGTAGCTGCTTGGGAGAATACTCCTGTCTACACATAGAAAGCAAAGCAAGCAGAAACACTTGGGAGGTGCAGTCCAAGAGATTAGACTGAATGGTGGGACAGCAATCAGCAATCAGGGGACCTGGAGTGTACCACATGCTTGATGTTTAGGCTGCATGTGTTGCATGGGTGCTATCACTTCACTGTATTGACCTTTAACTAGCAAATAACAATGGTCTGACTCTCCTGGCCTTACCTGTGTGGAACAGGTTCTTATAACCCTTGGTTTTAGTCATAAACTGACTAAAATAGGTGGGTCGAGGAGCAAATATATGTGGGCGGTAGAGCTAATCTTAATATTTTTATTGTAAAACATCAGCAAGCATGTGAAGACAACATGTCAATGTAATAGTGTGTAGAGAAAAGAGTAGAACTAATGGGGAGAAAGGGCAGTAAAGATATTCAGGATTACATTTTTCCACTCATAACTCATTACCAGTGTCTTCATGTTGGAGTGTTCAATATATTTCATCACCTGAACCCAATCAGTGCTAGCATGCACTACTCTTCAAAGTAACAGGTGGAGACTGACCTGGTCCTGGTGCTGCAATTTAGCTTGTTCCAGCTGCAGCCTGTGCTGCTCCTGCAGGCTCTCCTTCTTGGTGTTGTACTCCTCCTGCAGCCGCTGCTCCAGCGCCTGCATCTCCTGCTGCTGCTGCCTGCGGAGCTGCTTCCCCTCCTCCTCGAAGCGCCTCTCCAGCTCCTCCTTCTCGCTCAGCAGCTTCTTCCATCTTGCTGTGTTGAGGTCTGTGGAGACAAGGCCACACAGTTCTCATGCTGCCCAGGACCAAGCAGTGGCACTGGACCTGTCTGTAGAGCAATGAGCTTGGTTCTTCTCTCCCATGTTATACAAGGGATATGACTGACCACTTGACCAGAAGGATTCATATCTCAGACATCCCATTTTGGAGCTGCTCATCCCATAAAACTGCTCCAGCTCCAGCAAGGACCATTCAAATCCATTCATGTACACTTGCTTAAAATATTTTTGTATTCAAACCACTATCTTGTGTGCTTCATGGCATCAGAGAGTACAATGAAAGGCTGACACTGAAGACAATCAGAAAGTATGAACTTTTTACTCTAGTGAACTAACCCAGTGACTATGTCTCAGAATTCACACCTGCATTTCTCAACAGTTCATCAAGTCAAGGAAAATCAGTTCATTTCCCCATTTGGTTCCTCACCTTTATTGTCTCCTGGTCCCAGGAAAGCAATGTCACAAACAAGGCCGTGTCCTCAGCCTTTTGCTTTGCTAGAGAACAGTTGCAAAAAATCCAGATATTGAAGATTTGATGCAAGCTGGACAAGATCAGCCAGACTACATTTGCAGAGCAAGTTTGCTCACTTGTAAAGATCTAGCAGGTAAGAAGTGCTTAAAATCATCATGACCGTAACATTCAGAATACTAGGGAAGGAGAAATGAGTTTCTAATGGCACTGCCAGATCTTCTTTCAGATTTAGACCCACAGCTGATTTAGAAAGATGATCAGGTTTTTGAACAAACTGATTGCATATTTATCCTTCCCTTGCCCTTCAAAATGCAGGTGCCATGCACAGACCTATATGGCACTGTAAGTCAGAGGATTAGGAGCAGAGTCTCCCTGCTGAATGCTTCAAACTCATATTTATCCTATTACAACATATTTGTTAAATATCTGTATCTTCCCACCTCTTCGTACTACGGTGTCAGACTGTGCTCATTTTTCCCAGGATAGTGACAATTTGTCCAAGTTACCAGTGCTGACCCCACAGCTCATGTTAGGTGCACCCATTCCAAGGTAGTTTGGACACCCAAGCTAACCATTCCCTTCCCCACATAGCTATTTTTCAGCCTATTTAGAGCTCTGCTTCCACACTTGCTGGACACCAATATCCCAACTTACTCAATATATCCAGACAGATAAACACTATCGGGCTCCTGTTCTGATCCTGATATGTTCTGGAGCACTGTGAGAGACTCTGTCCCTGCCAAGCTCTCTGCTCCTTACAGAAGGAGAGGAACCAGTGAGTCTAGCACCTCAGTGGCAGCACATAGAAAGCTTCCCCACTTGTTTTATATCCAGAATAGAATGGTACATTAGCTGGAATATCTTGTCTCCTGGCAGTCTGGATTATAGCTCTAAACCCTCCCTCTTGCTTTTTGCTTTTTTATTATCTTTGGCTTGTAAAGTGATCCCAGAGCAGGGGGGGCTATCCTTGCAGCTCTGCCTTCAGTAGAATTCAAACTTACTCAAGCTTTAAATAGGAGATGTAATGAACCCCATCTCTCTCCTGCCTCTCTAATGAGATTCCCCAGCACACACGGAGGGCTGGGCAATGGAAAAATGTGCTCTAACCAAAAGAAAGTCTATCTGAAACACATCCTATAATCTGGAATACAAGACTATTCACAAATCAGACCCTGATGCAAGTGCAAAATGGGGGGAAGAGGGAAGGAGGCAAAGTGAGCTTGCATGGCATATTCCCCAACAATGCTACTGGAGGCAGAAAATGAGGCAATTTCCCCTACACAGAATATTAAACACCTCTAATGAGAAGGAGTGATCCCTACCATAAACCTCAGACCAAGACAAAGGAGGCTGAGGTCTGAAGTGCTGAGGGAAAACTGAATCTCTTTGGGCCTAGCTCTCCTGGGCCAGAGACAGCAGAAGGCAACGCCCATGGAGCCCAAGGGTCTGCAGCTCTCCTGCCTGGGGAGCAGGAATCAGTGTGGAGAGGTGCCCTGCAGGAGCCAGCTGTGGCTCCAGCGCGTGGTCCTGGGGAAACAGCTGTGTCATCTCCAGAAGGGACCTCATAACAGTGTCTGAACAGACAGCCTGCTAATGCTGCTGGAAAACTGTGAATTTAGCTTTCAGGCATCAAGACAGGGATACTGTAAAAGTGAGCTACTCTACTAAAAACAAAGAAGAAATTACTCAGAAAAGTTATATTAATGTATTGCTGACATGGAGCAAAACAAGCAGAGCACAACTATTACTGGTCTGTTGTGAAAAGTTACACCCTGGTTTTCTTTTTCCTTCTCTGTAGGTATCTCCATTGCTGCTGATGGGCTGGAAATGACCCTGACACAACGTGGCATTTCCTGGTATGACACTGTGCTGGATTAAATGAACAGCTTCCCTACTCCCTGAGCACTGAGTGCACAGCAGATGAGCAAACCCCACTTCAGGCTGGGCTGGGAAGGTGGGGGAAAGGTGAATGTCACTATTGGAATTACCTTCCTTTCCCCACCACACACAGTCAGTGCAGCCTCCCCAGCCCTGGTACTTGGCATTCAGCAGTGAAGCTCCTGTGGGAACTGGGGGCTGGTGTCTTGTGGCCCTACAGAGGGACTGTTTCCTTCTGACATGGGAAAGGGGCTCTTCTTCCTGACCCTCAGCCCCAAAATCACAGACAAATCACAGCCACCACACTCCTCTGACTGGGAGGCATATCCAGGAGGAGATGGTACAAAGGCTTTGGCTTCAAAACTCTTGAGAACACAGCTAACACAAATTTTTGACTTGACATCTCATTGCCTTCCCTTCATGTAGGTTTTTTATGCATCTCCATACCTCCTCTCAGCACACTTCATGTCATTGGTCTGACAGTAAAGGAGCAGGTAATTTTGACATTTAATTTTCACTAGTTTGAAGGGAAACAGCTGGTATTCAAACCTTCTTTATTGCAAGTGTTGCAGCTGAAAAGTGCTTATATTTAAAATTTATAAAGATTGGTGTCTTGAGTGTAGAATGATTGCTTGTCATGTTTTCCTAGCCTTGCTGTTCCTAGCAAAATACATGAGCAAACCTTATTGCTTTAAATAACAAGTCCCTCAGTGTTTACATAGAGGCCAAGATTCCTCCCCAGGACTGGGAAGGGAGAATCACTTTCCTATTTCACCCATGCTGGTTTCAGATGTGGTGTGATACTTCCACAGGAGTGCTGGGGGTAAAAGTGGACAGTGTTGTCTGAACCTCAGTATTTTGCCTGGCTCCAGATGGTGCAGGTCCCCCTAAGCTATTTTTACACATGGTCCATCGCTGCTATTGCTTGAGCAATGGTTTTATTTACCACAAGAATTTTCCTTAAACATATTTTCTGAATATGATTCAGAAAATAAAAATTTCTGAACAGTGGGTTCTCTGTTGCAGTTTTATTGCTTTGCACAGCAGAATCCTGTAGTTTCTGTTGAAGTTAAAGACTGCATGCTGTAATAACCAAGCACATTCAGGACCTAAGTTATAACTCTGAATTGCAGCTATTGCCTAAACAACTAAGTGTTGGACTCACTCCCTGTATCAAACCTGGCTAGTCCAGCCTAGTTTTACCGATTCATTCAGGCATTTGCATCAGTGAGTCTGACACGGTGAATTTACACGTAAGAAATCAGGAATTTCTGACCAACATCCATGCTGTTTAAATGGATTGGTTATTTTTAAATTAATGAAAAACTACTTATTAAAGTGGTGGAGACAAGTCAGAACTACAGCTTGGTTGTAGGCAAAATAACATGCTCTGATTTTCCCTGAATTCCTTCATAGAATCAACCAAGATTGCTGCTGTCAAGCAAAGGACTGCTTCATTCTTTATTTGCATAAATCATGTACAATACTGTACAACACACTGATTCATCTTACAGTGAGACCAAAACAATCCTCCTATAGCACAGGTGGGCTGCTTGTCTCCAGTAGCACCCTCATGTCTCCAGTAATAACCTCAGCTTGAACTGCTTTGGAGACTGCAAAGAACTGCACTGATGAGAAATGCTCCCATGTACATGGCATTTACCATTTCACCTCATCCACAGTTTTAAAACACTGGTTGTTTCACAAAATTAAGTTTTAAAGGGAAAAGGAAAATAGGCTGTGCAGCAATTTTTGACTTATGCTAAAAAGCACAGTCATTTACCTTCCATAGGTTAGGGGTATATACTAGGATTTTTATTGCTGATGAATTATTTCACATTCTTCAGAAGTGCAATACCTGCACATGTTCATCTTTTTGTTCATCCCAGTGAGAGTGCTTCTAGCTGGCCATGTTGCGTCTCAGGGTTGCACACACCAAGCAGGTGACCAGCCACCTGTGTCACTCACAAACTCTGCTCAGCATCTCCATGTCTTCCAGAGTCATGGGAGGAAGACGTGGCCTGTAATGACTCCTCTCCGTTACACATGCCCACAGGACCACTGAGGAAAGGACTCTCTCACACATTCTTTTCCCTCTCTGAGGAAGAAAGACCATACACATCTACATCTTATCTCCCTCCTGAAGCAGTACAGCTCAGGCTGCTTTTCTGGGGTGTCTGTGCTTCTTACCAAAACTGTCCCTGCGTATGTCACCAGGACTCATCTTTGTGCAGAGGAGGAGTCTGTACCTCTGTACAGTCTGTACAGTCTGTACCCCCAAACAGACACAGTTACACCCTTGGCAAAGTTCTCTTCTCCAGCAAAACCACCAGGGATTAGTATTCACTTCAGCTATACAAACATGGTGTAAAAGGAAGCAGAGCTCTTTATCTCCAGCACTGAACCTCTCTTTCCTTCCCATGTCACCACCACTACTTAAAAAAGCACTCATGAAAATGAGCAATCCCAACCTGCTAGATTGAGGTAGGGCTTTCAAATGAGAAGTGGCTATTGAGCCAAGAACTTCAGATGTGTCCTGCCTGAAGAAAGCACCAGTGGCAACAACTCTTCTGTAAGAGCTGTAGAGATGCTGAGGATGGAGGAAGGCAGGCATTAGGGAATAAGTGGAAACCTGTTTTGCTATTGCTGCAGTATATATTGGCCATGGGGACAATAAAGCTCTCTATGAAATGACAAACAGCCAAATAATTTCAGAGGGGTGAAGCAGGGAGCACAAGATGCTGGGCATCAGAAAGGGCTGTGCTCAGCTTTTCTGAAGTGGGCTGTCATGGGCAAGGTGAAGGCAAAGCACAGGGAGGATCTGCAGTTCTGCCCATCCCACAAGGGTTTGGCCTGAGCCTCCATTTGCTGGCCATGTCATGCTCTGGCCACATGACACAATCTGTGCTTAATGGGTGACCCAGGAACTGGGCTCCCACACTCAGAGAAAGCTGAGAGGTCCCCCTTGTTCACAGCTCCAGTCATCAGTGGTTCCAACACTTTGGGTACTCAGCGTGTCCCCTGATGCAGTGGTCCTGCTCTTCCTTTGCCCTGGGGTAGATGAACCCAACATCACACTCATTCTGGAGAGATTTAAGCCCAGAAAAACTCAGCCTGTTGGCTGAAGCCAGAGCAAAAACCCATCTTTTCTCTCAGAAGTGGCAATATCTTTACACTATTCTGTCTAGATCAGAAACTAAAAAGGAAAAGAGAGGCATGCAGGTATACAGGGAATACACAGACCAAATGGGATGCACTGCTCTTTCTGTCTTTCAACAAGGAAGAGGCCTTAGAGATATTAACAAGCAACTTCTGAGCTTGGTGTCCTTTGGTTTGTAGCTGAACTTCAAAGTACAGCAATGTTCATAAGCTGGTGATGCATTCCCAGTCACTGTGCACTGCAGTGGTCTCAAGCTCCCACTTCTCATCACACTGTGCTTTCTCCTCAGCAGTGCTAGTGTTGGAGGACAGAAGCTAAGGATTTATGAAGAACAATTTGTTTAGCAAAGATGATGCACAACTGGCTCCAAGTGTGTGTGGTTATGACCCCACCTGCACAGCAAAGAGGTAAAATCAAGGTTCCCTGCAAAGTCACAAAACCCTTTGCCACTGGGCTTCAGAAAAAACTTCATCACATGTATGGAGGTTCCTCAGGATCAGATCACAGGGAATCATAATAACTGCTTTCATGTAAAGTGAGAAAATCACTTTGTTGTTACTTTTCTTGTACTACTTACCAACTTCCTCCCTGATCTTTGCAAGCTCGACTCCTAACTCCTTTATTTTCACGAGGGCATTTTCATTCTGTTTAAGGAAAAAGAGACAGAAATATGTATAGTACCCAGATTTATCCCAGATAAGCACTTTCACATGTTCATTTAGTAAAGCAGATTAGATTGATCCCTCATACCACTTTTTTTTTTTTTTTTTTTTGCTTTTAGGGGAGGGGACTGAGATTATAATGAACTCATTCAGTTTTTAAGTCAAGCTTAGGAGCCACAACTCACTGGCTACAAATACCTTGTATGTCTGCCAGTACATGTACACACACTCACACGACAGTGCAGAATACTCTGTTTACTCCTATGTGACTAAAAATACATCTGTATTTTTTTATAATTTTGTGGTCAGTCTGTGCACCATTTATAGCTGGACTGCATGTACAAGACGGATTTATTAAAACTGTTAATATTTTGTCATCTATTTAAGCCTGCATGTAACTACCTCCTATCATATTAGTATGTTCACAGAGTCAAACTTACAGATCAGATTGCTGTACTCGCACCATTCTGTGCATGGTGAGCATTCCCATACAAACACCACTAATAGCCTGATGTTCCTGCCTATTTCCACATCTATTTCTGATATTTTCTTTATTAGGGCTCCTTTCCTTGACTAGTCTCAAAGGAAATGTGAATATTTAAGGAGTAAAACAGATGAATTGGCTAAAGGAAAATTAAAACATATTTACATGAGCAATGTTAAGGTGTTATTACCAAAAGGCAAGGACTTTGACATCAGATATCTGACTAATGCTGTGCAAACTGACAAACACAATTCTTGTCTCCATCCACTGGAGTCTGATTTAGTACAGTAAATCCCAGCATAGTGGTTCAATCATTTGGGCACTTTAAATTGGGATGTTTCATGAATCCTATTAGAAAGAAGACAAAGGAAGGTACCCTGCTGGGAAGATCACTAATGATTAAAAAAAACTAGATCAGGTTACTATAAATATGTCCCGGGTTGGAAAAGGTCAAGAATTCTTAAAGGACACTACAGAAAAATCATATTCAAGAGAAAAGGTAGTACACTAGTAAATTGAATTAAAAGGAGTCCTAGTAACCAATCTTTCTGTATTAAGCAAGCAAGGCTAATAAAAATCTAGGGCACAGACAGGATTAGTTTGGCTGCAGGATACATAGCAGATAAGATAGCAAGTCAGTTCTATATCACAAAAATGAAGGTGGAAAAAACCCCAAACATTTCAGAACTTGTTATTTCTGTGTATTTTTCTTGCACCTAACTGTTAACTCTGTTAAGAGAAGTAACATACAGTAGTTTCACGAATACAAGCCGCACGGATTATAAGCCGCACCCCCGGTGCCTCGACAATGTTGCTGTCTTTGTCAATAGATAAGCCGCACCCCGAATATTAGCCGCACTTTCGTTCGTCGCGAGAATCCGTGCGCAGCTTTCACAAATTGGCCAATTAGTAACAGGATCGCGGCATAGCGGGCTTTACTGGCTCGGGGCGGGGCCAGGAAGGCTCGGCCCGCTCATGGTTGCCGACGGGGCCGGGTGGCCCAGCTCAGCGCCACGGCTCGGCGGGGCTGGCCGGGTGGTGCTGCCGCCGCCGCCGGGCTCGCTGGCCCCCCTCTCCCGTCAGCACCGCCCCGCTGCCGCGTTCGCTCGCCCGGCTGGCAGGGCTGCCGCCGCCGGGCTCGCCGCCCGCCCCGCTGCCGCTTTCGCTCGCCCCGCTGCCGCTTTCGCTCGCCCCGCGGCGCTTTCGCGGGTGCCGCTTTCGCTCGCCCCGCCGGCAGGGCTGCCGCCGCCGCCACCAGGCTCGCCGGCCGCCCCCTCCCGTCTGCACCGCCGCCGCGTTTCCTCGCCCTGGCCGGCACTGCAGGCTCCCACACCGCCGGGCTCCCCCACGCTGCTGGCCCCGATTCTGCTGGGCTTCCCCCGCTGCCAGGCAGCCCCACCCGCCGGCCTTCCTGCTTCTGCCATGCTCCCCTGCGCTGCTAGCCCCAGTTCTCCCGGGCTCCCCCGCCCTGCTGGCTCAGGCTCTGCCGCCCGCCCCCCGCACTGCTGGCCCCGCCTCTGCCAGGCTTTCCCACCTCTGCCGGGGCCGGCCGGGCTCCAGCTTGGCTTGGGGCTGCCGCGGGCTCTCACTTCCGTGTTGGCAGCTTTTAGAATTTTGTTAATAGATTAGCCGCCCCGGAATATTAGCCGCACTTCCGGGTTTCCACCAAAATTTTGGTCAAATTGGTGCGGCTTGTATTCGTGAAATTACTGTAACTTTATTTCTGGTAATACCAGAATAATAGAATCTGGAATTTGAATTAATCCTTTGCATATTGCCCTTTTGGGACTATTTCCACCAGATCCAAAGACACCCTTTCCAGAAAATTTGCTGTAAATGGAGTGATAAACTGAACTGATTTGAGAGCCTTGAAGGCTTGAGGAGACCCAGATGATGTGGGCATCTTTCTGATTCAGTTATGGAAGAAGTCAGGAATGCAAGGCCTGGCTCCTCCAGTGACTCTTCCTGGCTCCATACCCTACTGAGTAATGCACAGGAGGCTGTGTGCCAGGACTGCAGAGTGTCCAGTCCTGACCAACTGCATTAGGCTCAGAATAAAGTTATGTGGCTTCTTATGGATTTCTTTTTCCTAATTAGTCAAAAAGTTATGGAAAAATAAGAAAGTCCAGATAAATACAGTGTGATATATTAAAAAACCAGATCCCTTCTCACAGATTCCCAAACCAGCAGCATTACAGGAGTAAGGTTTCCCCTTTTGGAGAATACCATTGCATCTGCCCATACAGAATGTTTAACTCACTGGAGTCATTTTCAGAAGTGCTCTTGACAGACTGCCAGGCCTGGTGCCCTTGAAGGCGTGTGCACAGGGATAAACTGGCTGCAGGATGTGCAGATAGGAAACGCCCACTCAAATTACCAGCTCTCATTCTTTTAAACAAAAGCCACACAAAGCAAGGGAGCTCTGCACAAATCATTACCAGCACCTACAGACAAGCAGAACTCAGTGGGATTGTTACTATTCTCTTTACATGAAGAAAATTAAAAGCAAGTAAAAACCTCACTTTTTTTTGGAGAAAAAGTGTTTAAAATTTTGATTCCCACATAAGAAATACTACAGACTCCACATTTCACATGATGTTTTATCTTAGATAAGATTTCTCCTAGCCTTGAGGACACTTGGTGGTGGCATCCTCCCCAGAAATGTGGAGAATTGCCATGGTGCCAGCTTAAAACTTCTATCCCATAACTCCAGCAAAACTTCTATCCCATAACTCCAGCATGGACACCAACCCCTCAGGACAGTGGGGGGTCATGTCTCCCTCCCAGCACACTGGGGCTGTGATTTCCAGAGCAGAGCAGCCCCTGGGGCTACCTGGGGCAGCCAGATCAGCACAGCTCAGGTGCCTTCACTGTCATTTTACTGCTCTGCCAATACTTCTTGCATTGAGTTTTATTTTGGTCAGAGCTTCCTGTTTGCTCTTTGGGACCCCACACTTATGTTTTCTGGGAGATCAGAAAACAATTCTGGTTCCCCTCAGTGACAAGGCCTCCCTTGTTCTCAGAGGGGTCTTCTAGAGAAGAGTCCTTATCTTCCTCTTGTGGAAGACGAGCGAGGTGCAGTTTTGGCTGATCATCAAATCAGCCTCACAGTTTCCTGGATGTGCAGTGAACTCACAAATTCCTGACATCTTCTGTAACTGCAACCTGCTCTGTCAGTGTGACATGACAGGTTTGGACTGCACATGTTCCCGTGACGCTGTAAACACGACAGCAACGCAAAAAAAAAAAAAAAAAAGGCCCCTGCTTGTTATCATCAGTGTGGCTCCACAGATAACCAGCACTCCACTGTCAGTGTAGCCTGGGAACTGGGAATGCCAGCACTAAGGAAACCAAACATCACAGCAGAGCAAATCTGCTGTCGGAATGCAAAGTGATCATGTTCAGTACTGAGATTCCTATACATCCACAGTCAAAGCATCAAAGCAATTCAAAAATTCACAAGAACACAAGGAGAATTTACTCAAAACAAGTGGATATGAAACCAAGTCAAGAGGATGTCCCATTGGGTTAATTGATTGGTCTTCATTAATATTTATCTCAACAAAGTATTTGAAAGAGAAGACAGGGTAAGCAGCTGCCTTCCCAAGAGTTTTATGTCCACTAAGGCTCAGCATATCAAGGGAGCTTGGTAGGGATTCCCTGCTAGGTCACCACTTGGAGTTGAGCACTGAGGGTGAGCATCCAAGGGCCACATCTCACTTAGGTTTAATAAGGTTCATCGACAGTATACACATTTTCAGCCGGGGAAAAGATCAGAGACTCTGTAAGGAGATTGTGCAAACATCCCCCATTTCCAGTGCAGCATTTAAACAGCAAGAAAGAAAAAATATTGCTTTGATGTGATCTGGAATTCCTTTTTTTTATGTCCAAAAATGTGAAACTAAAACAATGTATTTTGCACAAATTAAAATGTCGCATTTACTTTTCATGTACTTTTAATGAATGATGGACCACATTACCTTTTAGAAAAATGATGACAAAGGTCTTCTGTTGGCTGCATCCCAAGAAATTACTCTGACAGTGAAGTAATTTTCATAAAATAAGATTACCCTCATGATGAAGAAAAACGTCTTCCTCATTCCTGAACTCTGCAATGTAATGATTAAGTCTTGTGTCTGGAATATGTCCCATCTCCTCAGACAGAAAGAAAAGAAGAATAAAACGGGTAGAATGATATGTTTGCCCTACTGCTCTGTTGAAGACACAGTGGCAACTCTTTTTCCTATCATCAGCTCCATAGCATACAGACTTCCCAATATTTCTCCGGAAAGGCTTGATGTTGGGCAGCATTTCAGCAAGTGAAACAAACACTGAAAATGGCACATGTGAGTTGCCCATTCAACTCAAAACACCCTGAGGATGGACTGAGGCATGACCTACATTGGTGCAACAGCTCCAGAAAACAAGGCAGGTAGGCAGAGGTGTAGGAAGAAAACAGGAATTTGTACAATTAAGTATCAGTGGCCAAATCTAGCAGTGCAGCACAGGAAAAAAAAAAAGCTGAATTTAGATATGCAAGGACCTAGAAAAATAACTTGGTAGGCATCATATTATGGACCTGAGGATGGGCAAGATGCTGGCATTGTCCAAACAGGTTAAGAGAGGAAGTAGTGCTGAAAGCTTCTGGGCAGAGGCTGAATGGGGCACTGAGCAACCTGATCTCATTGAAGATGTCCCTGCTTATTGCAGTGGTCTCAGACTAGATGATCTTTAAAGGTCCCTTCCAACCCAAACTATTCTGCAATTCTGTGGTTCTATGAAAGGCTCTGCTTTAGCGGCTTGGAGCTTCAAGATAATGGGTAGAGATCCTCAAGAATACATCATCAGGGAAAGAAGTGAAGATTTCACCTTGGACCAGGAATAATTGAGAAATGGGGAGGCAGATTTGGGGTTTGTCTTAGAGTCTCTCTCCTCTGAGAGCTACAGCCTACCTGAGAAGTACTAATGAATTAGAAATACTAATTAAGTAAACCCCCAGGTACTTTTAAACAATAGGTAAGTAATAGTAGGTCCATCATAGAAATGGAAATGGGTCAGATCAGGCAAGGAATGTCAGAAAATTGCTCAGACCCACACAGGAAGTCAGCAGCAGCTAAGAAGCAAACATGGGAGGCTGGAGTTACCTTCCCCAATTCACATGACTCTCCACCCTGCCAACTTGTTTGCTTATATTCTAAGATCCAAATATATGTACAGTGATTCCACTGTACAAACACTTCTCAGCTCTTCACATTGTCTCCTAAAAATCGCTGCACACTGATGCTCTGTGGCACTTGTTATTAAAACTGCTCCTCCAGAACAGCTGTATTCTATGCAGAGCTTTCAAAATACTAAAAAAAAAACAAACCCTGACCTGCAAATGGTGCTTAGTCACTGTTGTGCTGTATTCAGACTTCTCTGTGGCAAGGTATTATATTGTAATTGGAAAAAGAATCATATACATTGGGAATTCTCTTGTACCAATAAATATTTCAGATGATACTTGTAGAAGCAATAACCAAATCCCACTGCAGCTGATATACAAAATTACCTAGTCTTCCTTTAAAAAGAGGTGTTTTAACATTGCTGTTCAATCATGCTGGTTGTCAGTTAATCCTTCCTCATAACACCCTTTAGATTAAAGTTTACAAACTCTTAGATATTCCACCGTGACTGCACTTTGCCAAGTTTTATATTAACCCACACATTTTTCCTTAACCTGGTTAGTAGCATATCTCAAACTATATTTGAACTACTATTAGGTAAATGAGAGACACTATCAGTGTTTTCATTTAACAGAATTATATGAATATATCATAAAGGCAAACTCTAACAGAATACACTGCACAAACATGTGTTTCTGCCAAGATATTCTCTATTACGCAAATTAAATGGATATATTCATTCTCTCACTCTTTTGTACATAAAACCCAAGCAAATTTCCAGAAGAACAATGGGAAAAGCTATGTGTTCAAAGTGTCCCACAACTTTTCTTGCACATGTTATTTTCCTGCTGCCTGTGTAATTACTTCTGAACTGACGTTTCTTACATGACCCATTTTGGTGCCTAGGAATATGTTTGATTTAGGTTCACACAAACATAAGAAAACAGATAGTTTTGTCTTGTTTCACTTTTCCTAGACTGAAGGATCATTCCTTTGTTGGAGATGCAAAACTTTAGGACAGCTAGAGGTTGATAATCTCTCTTCAAAGTTTAAAAGTCTGTGTGCAAGTTTCCTTTATAACTTGTACTCCACATGGCTATTAAAAATGTAAGACAAGCAGAGCAAAACATCAAACCGACTGTTGCTGCACAAGATGCCAGCAGTCCCTCCTTGTTTCACGAGCATCCAACCCTTCCACTTAGACTGCAGGATAAACTTATGTAAGGCACTGCAGTGCATAAGAAAGCCACACTTAGACCTGTCCCTGGTGAAGGGGAGACCAGCACACTGCAAACAAGCCGAGCATCGCTCCCCGCTCCGCCACCCGGGAAGCACATCCGCCACCGACCCCAGCGAGAAGCAGCAGCACAGGCTCTAGCGCGGCTACCGTCCTTCCCTTTCCCTAAAGGATACAAAAAAAAAAGAGGCAAAAGTACCGTCTCGTCCTCGCACAGAGAGGGGGGCAAACAGGTGGAGCAGCATTTGCCCATGCTGGCAGGACAGCCACCCGCCGGACTGCCGCCAGCCTGGCCCGGAGCCGCAGGATGAGCCCCGGGCGGGGACACTGTCACACAGCGATGTCGCGCACCGACACCGGCCAAGGGGACTCGTCAGCCTGGTGCCTGCCGGGGCGCCGGGGGATGCGGGAAAGGGAGCGGGGAAGGGAGCGGGGAAGGGTCGGTGCCGCGGGGCGGGCGGCTGCGGAGCCCGGCGGGTTCGCCCCCGGCGAGCGCTGCCCGCTCCCCGCCCTGCCGCCGCACCGCTGCTCGCCCGCTGGGTCCGGCCTCTCCCGAAAAAGGTTTCCCCGGCTGGCAAAGGCTTGCCCGCGGCAGGGCACGTCCAGCAGCGCCATCGCAGGGAAGTGCCGGGGCGGGCGGCTGCCGGGACGGGGCTGGAAACTTCGCAGCGACAGCCCCAAAGGCGCTGAAAGCCGAGACTGAGCCTGGCTCCCAGCCGGATGGTGCCGCTGGGTTCTCTTCTCCGTGCCGCATCCGCAGCCACCGATCACCGCAGTGCCCGTCCTGCGCACCCGCTCGGATGTGCCTTCAAGAGGAGCGTGTCCCGTTGCTGTCCCGCAGCGCTCCCAAATCCGCTCCGGGCTCTGCCCCGCCGTCCTGCGCGTCCCCGGGGCTCGCTCCGCACTGCCCGGGCTCGCTCCGCACTGCCCGGGGCTCTCGCTCCGCACTGCCGGGGCTCTCTCTCCGCACTGCCCGGGCTCACTCCGCACTGCCGGGGCTCGCTCCGCACTGCCGGGGCTCTCTCTCCGCGCTGCCCGGACTCGCTCCGCACTGCCGGGGCTCTCTCTCCGCACTGCCGGGGCTCTCACTCTGCACTGCCGGGGCTCGCTCCGCACTGCCGCACCGCCCGCCAGCTCGTCCGCGGGTCCCGGGGGATGTCCTCCCGCTCCCGCGTGTCCCCCAGCCTCCCGAGACGCTCTAAGGTCCCTGAAAGGACTTTCCCTGAAATCGTTTATTTCAGTCGTGAGGATGATCAACACCCCCTGGACCTCGGTGACTCCTTGTAATGGCAAAAACAGATCTCGGCAACGCACCCAGAGACTTTTGTGATTCTCAAGCTCTGGCGTGATTTTTGGGCCATGTATACATGTATTTGCATCTATCACCTAACCCTAACCTGCATATACACACGGGTGTGCTGTGTATGTCCAGTCTGTATCAGTTTTCCCAGTGGGAACACATTTTCTTGACTGGACCCAGGACATGGAGCTGCAGGAGCCTCATTTCTCCTGGGCTGCTGCCTTTGGCACGACATTTTCTTCTAACAATTTACGTTAAAGACAATGCTGGGAAAAGGCAGAAGAGTTCAATGACTCACACCCAAGTTGGTATTTGATCTGCATCCACTGTTTAAACCTGAAAACCACTATTTTCCTGAAAGTCAAATCACTACCAAACGTACAGAAAAATGGCACTGCCCTTATTGCTGAACAGCTCTGCCTTCTGGTGGGAAAGATGCTCAGGTCTGTGCTTCTCTGAACAGGTATACTTGTTTAAATGTGTGTTCAGCTGTGACTGGTGATGCACAAAGCCATTTAAAAAATAGTAGGAACCAACAAGAATGTCCAACAAAACTGTGTTAAATTGCATTTAAATTCTCAGGTAACTTTGGTTTGTGTCAACATCTTATTCTCTCTCTTACTCTTCCTCAGCCCTGCCAGGACTTCAACTAAAGTTTTAGAATATCACAGTCAAGAAAGTCAAAATGAACAAACAAAATCAACAACATAGAAACCCCACCTAACAAACAAAACACTAAATCCAAACACCAAACCAAATTTAAAATTGCACTCCAAATATATGTTATTTTAACATTGCATTCAAGACCTAACTTTCTTTACAGCATCTGAAAATTAATTTGGTTGGCTACTGAACAGCTACAGAGTAGAGGTAAAAAAGACTTCCTTGTATAGTGAAATCATTTCATCCTCACTATAAGAGCTTCTTTTTTTGTCACACAACCTGAAGTTTGTAATTTGGATCTTTTACCGCCCAAATCCTGACTGGAAAATTTCTAACTGTCATAGAAAAAAACCTACATAACCACTTGTAGACAAATTACCATGACCATTTCTCTGAGCTGGCTACTAGAACTACAGTGTTTAGATCCAGTCTGACTGTCAGGCAGGGAAAATAAAACCTGGTCATTATTTCTTTTGTTATGCTTTTAAAATGAAGTACTCATCTTCTCAAACTGCTTTGCTGAGAATGGGGGATTTGCTGTTTGCATGTGATTATAAATCTAAGGTAAAGATTAGCTAGCAAGGTCTATGCATGACTTTAGTACTACTTAAGCACTAAAGTGGAAGAGAAAATATTAAAGTGAAACTTAAATTAAGCAGAAGTCATCTGTTGTCCTTCTGGCAAGGGTGAATGGAGGTCCCAGAGGCTGATTCAAGATTGATAAGGAATAAGGATGTGCTTGGGAGAGTTGCTGGACCCTTTGGTCAGCTTTGATCCTTTTGGAGAAAGTGAGACCAAACTGAGTTTGAATTAAACCTTGTCTTTCAGGTCAAGGTGTGTAGCATGAAGGTGAAAAATGACCCAAGTTAAGAAAGCAAATGGAAAATAGAAACTATTTAAAAGAGCAGTTCCTCAGTCAAATGCACAAATGAGAAGGATGAAGAAAGAATTTAGGAGGGGTCTCTGTGGCGGTAGCATGCTGACAGGTAAGTTCCTATGTGGAGGACTTCAGCACACACCTGAAGGCAACAATGCCTCATGAATTAAGGATACAGAAAGGGAAATGAACATAACTGAGACAGGAGCAAAACACTCAGCAAAGCAGGCACATCAGAGGAGAGGATGGCCCCTACGCCCAAATTCTATGAAAACTGACACTTTAAACAGCAGGTTCAAAACAAAGTTTTCAAATTACTGATTCTTAATTTTAAAATGATAGAGTCATCTGCCTGATTTCAGTGGCATGTGGCACTTGGATCAAATACTGAGAGGAATAATATTTCAAAAACACCTTGTTAAGCACAACAGAGCACCAAGGGCAGATAGATCCACACCAGTGCAGTCTGCTGCCTCTGTACACTGAGAGAATTGATATTTTTAGATAAAGGCAATATATAACTCCCACCTATTGGGGACCAAGAGACCACGTGGTGCCAACCACAACATTGATCATCCGGCCAGGAAAGATTTGGAGTTGCTGAAGAAGTGTTAGGCAGGGAGGAGGCCTTTGGGAGAAGAGGACAAGCAGTTGCAGTAAATGGAGTTATTGGGCTGAGTGGATAATGAATAGAGCTGTTCAAAGATAATCCTGGGGGTAAGTTACGTCATTCACTTTTAACCCTGGTCAAATATTGGTGAGTGCTAATGAGATGCTGGGATGCACTGTCCATCAAGGGGAGAGTTAAAACACCTTGCTTGTCAAACTGGATGCTATTTAGGGCTATACGAGTGGTCATGATAAGAAATATAGAATACTGAGCAGTCCAAGGTCCCAGTTACAGGGACAAATAACAGGGAATTCAAGTAGAAGATGGAAACTCATCAGTTGGAAATAACAGCAAAAACCTGTGCTGCTTATCTAGTCAGGGGATGAATAAGAATGATGCCTACTGCACAGGTCTGAATAAAGCAAATACAACCTTAGGCTCTAGGAAACAGTAAGAGGGAAGTTTAAATCTTTAAGAAAAGCCACAGAGAGATCTCACCTGAAACCTCACACAGGTCTTGTCCCCCATGTTTGGGGGATAGCAGTTCTGAGGCAGAGAATATTTAGCCCACACCATTGAAGGAGTGCCATGTAAATACACATCTGCTTCTTCTAAGAAAACAACAGTAAAGTTGGAAAATTACAGCTTTCTATAAATATAGGGAGAACACTAAGAGAGGCAAAACTACTTCAAGGTCAAAAATGTCTTTACATGAGGATAAAAAGGTGTGAGTTTGGGCATACCTAAGTTACAAGAGATTCTGAAACAGTCCTCTGGTAGAAACAGAGGAGAATATACTGACTTTCAAGATGAAAACTGACAATTTTAGGGAAGAAGCTATAGGATTTGGCAACAGGGAGGGTCCGGATTTGATGACCTGGAATGAACTTTGCTAACCTTTCCTATCCATGCAATACTGCTTGTCTGTGCATTGTCACCAACATATTGCTACGGATTTTGCTGATGGTCCACACCCAGAATGTGAATGTGCCTCTGCCAAACTGCTTTGCATGGAGCTCTGTCCCAACAGATCTGGCTCACATTTCCCTTCAAGGCAGAATGAAGAAATCCATGGATAAGACAGAGATCAACATGGGCTGGGAAAATCTCCACTGAAAGTTAAAAAAAAAAATTCTTAACAAAAGCTGTGGCTTTGTTTCATTATTGGAAAAAGAAAATACACAGATAAAGGTGTTCTTTATGTATAGGATCAGCAACAAATACAAGAAGAAAGAAGTCTGATAAAATTAGATTTTAAAACATAAAAGTAATTGCACAAAACAAGTGACTTAATGGGGTATGTTTTACAATATTTATTGACTTCAGTGGAAAGCAATGGAGTTAGCACCTGACAGGGTAAGGCTTCTAGGTAATTAAAGGCTAAGGAGGACACCTACATGCTCCTAAGTGTCCCAGAGGAGTGGCATAGTGTATAAACAACCTACTCTAATGGTAAAGAGGCACCATGGGCAACAATTTTTCTCTACAGTGACAGAATCAATGCTTTCCTCCACAATGTACATAATACAATTCCTATTTATTGTCAAAACAATTTCAATATTTTACATCTATCTGAACTAATTTGGGAGAGGTAGGGATAAATTAGCCATATTTTATAATTTACAATGGTGCCCAAATGGGGAACATTATTCTATTTAGCTCCATAATGGTATTTATGAATCATACACTCTGCTCTGTAGAAAATAAACAATAAAACATCAAGGTTCTATATATATATTGTAACATAAATAAGATTTGTATTCCTAACTATTAGGATCTGATGTTCCCCTATTTTATAGAGGCTGGCTAACCTTCCTGAGAGATACAGTGCTTTCCCTGGATTTTCACAGGGCAAAGTGTGAAGATGGAGATCCATAGAGAAGGAAAAACAGAACCAAAGTCTTGGGAAAGCTCTGGAGGTAAAGGTATTAATGCAGTGGTATGCATGTCACAGAGCAGGAGAATCCTGAAGGGAACTGTGTATTATTCATCCTTTATGAAATGCTGGAAAGGCTTGCTGAGGGGCATAGCATGCGAAGTATGTCAAACAAATATTTAATTTCATTTGAATAGAAAACACTCTGAGGGCATGAGCAGCAAAAGACGGTACAGGAAACATGAAGGGATGCAAATTTGTTTACAAGAGGACTGCCAGCTCTAAGAATACGCGGGTAGAGCAGTATTCAGTGCTTGTGGAAATAAGCAAAAGAAACAAGGAGAAAGCTGAAGGAGACAGTGGTTAGTGGTGAGGACCAAGGAGGCTGAAGACAGCACCATGGGGATACACAGTGAGATAATGGGGAGAGAAGGCCGAGGTGGGGGATACTGAAAGTTCAAAAACTTCTTCACCTGGTAAAGGAACAAAATATTCAAAAAAGAGAGATGAAAGTAAGGAGAAAGGAAAAATTGTTCTGCAGGTGGCATTTCAGAGGACAAAGGGATATGCAGCGGTGAGGGGAG
The DNA here is from genome assembly GCF_009819885.2 of Catharus ustulatus. Classification (NCBI taxonomy): domain Eukaryota; kingdom Metazoa; phylum Chordata; class Aves; order Passeriformes; family Turdidae; genus Catharus; species Catharus ustulatus. The sequence continues at coordinate 52,052,940 of NC_046222.1, read as the reverse complement.
ACAAGGAACAGGAGACTGCAGGAATGAGGAGAGATGTGAGAGTGAGGTGCACAGGACCTGGTGCAGAACTGAGACACTGCAATGTCTGCAGTGTCTCAGCTCTGCAGAGTGATGGATAAGCCAGGCTATCGGCAGCTGCTGCATTCTCTGGCATTCTCTGCACTCAGCAGCGGGAGGCGACCGTGATATCGACATTAAGCACCTTCAAAGGATGGCATGAGGAGAAGTCTGCCTGGCAGCATTCACTGGGGGCAGCACTTTGTCCAAGGCACTGCAGAGGCAGAACAGGGCAATGCTATTCCAGTAATGCATTTTGAACAGGAGGCTCAGAAAATGATTGAGTGGCACGCCAAAGGTGGGAGAGCAAGGCAAGGAGAAGGGACATCCAGCACGCTTTATGGGATTCTCTGCATGTACTCTCTTCAAACACAGTTACAGTTCGTGTGACAGAACATGAAGGTGCACTTTGTCAGAATTTTGCTATCTACAAGAGGGAAGCTGAGTATACTGACAGAGTTGCAGACAAATGTGGAAACTGAATCTATTTTTCAATAAGCCAAACATTGTCCTCAAAGACTGAAATTGATTTATTGTCAGTATTGTTAATTCTTCAATTCTGCAAGCAGCATAATTTGAAAATAGTCTCAACTAGTCCTAAATTCTGTTTCCATTTTCACTTTTTGAAATTGCCAGTCACATTTCTATGAGTGCGTGAAACCAATGAAAATGAGTGCTGCTGTCAAAGGAAGTGTTTTCATCTTCCCCTCTCCTGGTCACTTGTTTTGTCCCAGCTTCCTTCCTTATAGTCCCACAAGTGTTTGGGCACTGAATCAGATGGGAGTTAAAACTAAAGCAGGGATAAAGTGGTGAATTTGGGGAGAGTCAACTTTGTTAGCACGGGACCAACTTCTCCAGGGCAAGGAATGGAATCTACACTCTGCTGTTAGCCAGGAGGAGAATCCTGCCTCAAGCCCCCTGAACCCCAATCTTGTCAGACTGAAAATTAGAGTGGCCCAAGGAAATAAGAAAAGCAAATGCATTCACTATTACACTTCACTTTCCTTGTTGGAGGTGCATTACAAGTTCTCTCTGACACAGCTCTCTCATCAGCAGCACAGTTCTCCACATTGCTGAAGAGTACATGTGATTCATTATTTTCCAGGTTGGGGTTGTTATTTTTGTTCTTGCCTAACTTTAAAAAATAATTCAGAAAATGTAATACAGTGATTTGGGGATTTCTGAAGCCATGAGCAGTCATAATGAGTTTCAGTGAGATGACTCAGCTAGAGCTGAAAGTCATGCCAGATGGCCCCAGAATGGCAATTTCCCTTGGATTTACAGTGAGGTTTCACATTTTGTGCATTACTCAGTACCATGAGGTTTTAATGGTCCTCAGGCAACTTATATGGAAGCAAACGTTTTTTAATATAGTTTTTCAACTATACAATTATGCTATTGTATATTTGGATGAATAGAATGTTTACTCTAGAATTTAACAAATTAACACGGACTACATGCCCTCTGTTTCTCAAGTGAGAGAGCCCAGCCAGATGACTCCTTTTTAAATTCAGTTCTCATATAAAAAGAATGTGAGGATCTAAACAGAATTCCTTCAGAGTTTTGTTATTCCTGCTGGTGTAGCCTTACATTTATTTTAGTGTCAGTAGTTTGCAAGGCCATGGATTAAAATTCATGAGAGAACAATGCTTTATTAATATGTTTTTTAGTTCTTGATGTTTGGAACAGTACAAAGTAAGCATTCCAAATGAACTAGCTCTCGCTGTCAGGGAATTCATATTTCCTCATATGAAGTATCATTTATGCACCAAGATCACAAGGAAAAATGCATGTTTTCACTGAACTCCTCACCTGCCCTCTACCCAGGAATACATCCCCTGCGAGGCTATATCTAAATTCCAAACCTCTGAGTAGCTGCAAGCAGATGGTCATTTTCTTAAATCAGCTTTGCAGAGAAATGTTCCCTTCTCCCAGCTAACAGGTAATCTCTCCTCCACTCCTGAGTTACTCTGGGCCAAAGCCAATGACAACTTCAAGCTGCTGTACTTTGAGGCCAAACAGAGCAAGGCACAAGTGCTGACATTCTATGACAGCAATGTCAGTGGCAAAAAATTCCAGCAGCTTTACGTGGACCAAGTTTCTCCTATTGGAAAGATTCTCAGTGCTCTGCTGAGAGGAACAGTACTAACGAAAATTCAAACTATCAGCTGTGGACTTGGGAGGTTTTTACACAATGAAAACTTAGATGATTTTTAGAACTCATTTTAGAAATGCATCATTTATACTAACTCCTCTGTAGTTGGAGCTGGTTTTAAGAAAGAACCACAATAAACAGTTCTCAAATCATTATAATAATCACACTACCACCTTCTGAAGTTATGATGTGCGAGAAGTGATTGTAGGAAGCTGCAAGTGAATTAAATCTCAGGGGTGAGAACAAGGCCAGAGAATTTCAGGAGGATTTCCACTTGAAAGGATAGCAAAGATGTCCTTGGAACACAACAATTACCATTTATACATATGTTTGAGTCATGGTCTGTCTCATCTAGATCCTGCACCAAGCCATGATTATTGCCAGAAAATTTAGAAGAAGGTGAAAGTAACCCTGCTTTAGAGAGTGTGATGAAAAGCTGTTCCGCATGGAAAACTCATCCTAACATCTATCTAAAAAAGGCTTCCAACCTTAAAATAGGCATCTCCCCTCTAACGTATTGCACTACCAAATATTAAATGTCCAGATATTCTTGCTACCTACAGATCTTAGTAGACTTTCAGGGCAAAGAACAAAAGTTCAATCAAATAGTATGACTTTTTTTTATTACAGGACATGATACTTTACACAGTTGCTGTTGTATAATTAGATTTGATGAAAACATACCCTCTGTAAAAGCATCCATTGAAGGTGCTGATATGAAAGCGCAGATCAGTTTTCTCTTCTCACAGTGGTTTCTTCTAATAACTGAATCATCTGTAGTCCTAAAAGTCTGTGCCTCCTTCATGTATTGAGGCTGCAAAACTTCTGCTAAAGTTTAGCAGCATTTTCTGCTAAACTTTCCCCTGATTGGGAAAAGTGCTTTCTGGTACACACCAGTACCTCCTTATGAGAATTCTTCTGCTCTGCACCCCTGCCCTTTTCCACAAAGAAATCAAGAGTTCTCTCACAAAAAAGGGATTTTTCCAGATCTCAGAGTTACTTTTTACTCTTCCCTTTTTCCTCCCCATTTTTTCATTGTCTTCTGAAGAGGTGTGAGCACCAGTGCTAAATGTCACATATTCAGTTTCAGTCTCCCCAGTGCTGAACGTGCAGGTGCTGTCATTGCCTCACTTCTACTGGCTGCATCTCTGCTTACTCACCCAAAGATCTTGACAGCTTTTCATAACGCATGTTCACAGTAGGAGCTCACATTGCTTTTTGCTGACATCAGAAACTCTAATTACTCCTGGGGTTATTCCCTTCCAGCTGATGGCCAGACCACAGTTCCATGCAGAGCTGGTTTCAGCCTGGCTTTGCTGCATCCATCACTCAAACCCAGTGCAGTGGGAATGTGAACGTGTTGGTTTTATACGCTCTAAAGTGCAGGCAGCCTGAAGTCCACTTATCAAATATGTGGCTCTCCAGCTGCTAAAATCTGTAACCACATGGACTGCAAAGGGGATATGAAATTGTACGTGAAAAACTGAAGATCACATCAGAACTGCACTTACAAAGGAATTGCTGCATTTCTGTCAGCATGTCTGTACAAGAGCTTTTTGCGGATGTGGCATACAGTCTTGAAACACAGAAAGTGAAATTGTTGTCATGGTCTGTCTGTATTTTCAGGCCTTGCTTTGCACTGGAACAACCTCACATCTGCCAGGAATTTTGATCAACAGGGAAAGTTCCACTACATTGCTGGGAAGTCCCTCTTGTGCGTCAGCTCCGAAGGCGTCTGCTGATGGATCCACATAAGAGGACTCGTGATATTTGCACTGTCACCCCCTGGGACTGCGACAGTAATTTTGGAGAGACAGCAAGTTACAGCAGTGAGCACTCTAGCTTAGGAGTATGCAGCAGTGAGGGAACACAGTAAATAATCTGAAGTCTTTTCTACAAATGACATTAAAAAATGCCTTTGGGGCCGGGGAAAGAATACAGAACTTTTTTTTTTTTTTTTTTAAAGTGCATCTAACACTCAGTAACTTCTAGTATTTCATTTTACCTAAAGATTGGTGAAATTAAGTTTTACATGAAACAGAAGATATTCCAAGACTATGGGAAAGAAGTTCAAGCATTATAGTCATATGAATGGTACCTACATAAACACATGGTACATACCCACTGTTCCTTGTTTATTTCTAAATTTTTTTTTTCATGTATTTGGCCATTGCTTTGAGTGTGTTATGCTTCTTTGTAAGTATTTGTTTTTAAGAATAGCAGTTAGCAAGAGGTGAAGGCAAAACTTGTACCAAATCAGGAGGTGATCTCTGCTCTTTACAGTCAGAGCAGAAAGAAATCCCAAAAACTTTTTCTTTTGCGACATGGATCTCACTGCAAATGCAGAGAAATCTGGATGACATCCAGTCCCTCCTAAACATTTTCCTTTTACTTTCCAGGGCAGAATAACTCTGCAGTACTTATCAAGCATATCTTTCCCTATCTGTTGAAATAGATATCTGTGTTATCTGTGGGTTGTCATTGCCTCTCCAGAGAGCTGGGGAGCTTTGCCCATCAGAAACCTGCCTTGATGCTCACGTCCTGCCTGGCTGCTAAGTGTGAGGTAGCTCAAAGCAGGCAGCTCAGCATTACACAAGTTTTTCCAAGAAGTTTCAGAAACCATTTCCAGAAATACAGCCAACTTCAGCTGCTGTGGTCAGACCAATCCCCCAGGCTAAGGTTCAGCCTAAGCAGGGTGCCTATTCCAGGCACAGGAAGAATGTCCCATGTGCCAGATGATGCAGTCTTCCAGATGAAGGGGGAAAATAGCTTTCTCTACTCTGGGGGAAGCCAAGACCCTGCCAGAACTGAAGAGTCATGAGACCAAAAGGATCCCCCTGCAGCATGCAGCCAAGTGCCTGGGGTACCAAAGCTCAGGTGTGTAAAGGCATCTCCAGCCCCAAATAAGGTCCAAGTTGAGGCACCTCTTGGGTAAATGGTGGTGAACCTCAGTACTCCCCAGCCAGCACACCACAGGTGCCAGGACTTCTTGTTCAATCCATGTGCACCTACTCAATACATACCCTGAGGAGAAGCATCCCTCTAGGTCTCTTCATTGACTGTGGTGTACTAAGCAATTTAAAAACCCCAATGAAACAGAACAAGAAAAAAATACAGCTTATTTCCCCCCACAGATAAAACCAGAGTGTGGTAATAAGAATAGTTGTGGAGCCTGTCTGCCTGAGAAGCAGCCATTAGCCCAGCAGTGCTGCTGAGGACACATCCTGCTGCTCATTTCTGCAGCCATGTGCTGCACCATGGGAAACACCAACAAGGGCAGATGGGACAAACCTGTGTGGGATATAAAATACTCATCACACCCATTTGGTGTAAATAAACATGAACAGTGGGAGTATCCCTGTCTGCAAAAGGGAAACTACTTGCTGGGCTCTCTCCCACAGCTCACAGAGCTGCATGCACACAACCATTGCTGCCTCTGCACCTCCTGGTGTGTGTGGGCTTGCTTTGACTTCTTGGCTGCCCTCACTATTGCACTTGGCAGGACATCTCACTGTCCAATCCTCATCCAGTGGTGCCTATCACCCTGCTGGTGATCCCAGGCCCTCTGGTGCTCTAGCCCTGTCCCCTGTAGAATCACTGGAAACACAGATCCGCTTCCCAGAGGATACCTGAAAGCAGAACACACAGCTTACGTGCATGCAGGTGTGTGTATCCATCGCACACAAACACGTGCCTATCTTCCCATATAAATCCCCTAAAAACTAAATATATGGTAATCTCCAGACTCAGTCACTTTGACACACCAGTTTTCATGAGGCTTTTGCCTATTTAGATGCTAAATGCTCCAGGACTAGGATGTCATCATTTTTTAAAGTCATCCTCAAAATGTCTAGCACTCGTTGGCATAATTGTGGAATGACAAAAACTGTAATGTCTTAATTTCTATTAAGAATGCTATACAGAGTTCAAATATTAAAAAAGAGGAATATATTAAGTCAGCCAAGTGCTTTCTGTTTTCAACAAACCCAGTTCAATCCCATCATCTTTTTGTTCTTTGTTCTGTGTAATTTGATTAAACACAAGCGAATGTTAACTTAAAGAGATTGTAGTCCACTGGTAAATAAGAAGATAAAAATTGATTTTTTAAGTGAGGGTAGCCTTTATGTTTTATGATATCTAAAACCCTAATATTTCTGCAATTAAAAAGCTGGCACATAGTTGGTTTGATGGACATTTAGCATTGCCAGACCTTTGTTATAGATAATAAATTGTTCCTCTTTTTAGACTGTAGAAGCACTAAGATCACTTGAAAAAGCTGAAGTTCCAGTGCACTGATCATTGAAGCCAATATTATTATAATGCCTATATAGGTCATTATTGGACATGTCTATATGATACAACACCCTGAGGCCTGCCCCGCTCCCTGAATACTCTGCAGAGCTATTCTGGGGTGCTATCATGTAGAACAGATGAGATATTAGAGGGTCTTCCCTGGATATGTTCAATTTATTTCTCGAGTGGCTCCATGGGGGAAGGCAGGGAACAAAGAACACGAAACAAAGGGGCTCGGGGTTTTTCTATGGGTCAGGAAAGGGGAGGGGGAAGGTTCTTGGCTTCTTTCCAATAGAATTTCAGCTGATCAGTCCATAGATTTTACAGGGGTCATAGGGTCAGAGGGACATTCCATTCTTAAGGCATCAGGGTATAGGGTTACAACATCTATATTAATGGAGCCATGCCACTTTGACCTCAGGGGGATGTAAAATCACCAAACAAAAGTATTGCTGCCAGAGGTGTGAAAATCCGAGCACAGAAAAGGTAGGTAAGGCCATGGGTGAGAGCTCCTGGGATGCTGCAATGGGCCTCTCCAGGTGGGGCTTCAGCCACAGAATGAGTAATTAGGTGATGCCTGAGGTTGGCCACACAGGAGAGAAGGACCTGGAATTGCCAGAGGGACAGGTTACTGAAAAGTAACTACCAGCATGTAAATATGTGTCAAGTTATTCAGTGGTCACTGCTTCTTCTGAGGGGGGAACTCAGTACTTGACCTCTCTCCAGGCTGATTCCAACCTTCCTTAGACTTCTGTTCAAAAATTTCATCTTGAAGTGACTTCTGAAGTTTATCTGTGAGCTGAGGCATGGCCTCCCCCTTAACAGCAGCTTTAAAGAGTGACATTTGGTCTTGTTGTAAGTATTTTATGCACAAAAATATGTGTATAAAACAAGAGATGTGCTGAAAAGTTTGCTTTTGAAGGGAGGCTCTGTTTATTGACTCCCAATGAGAGGATGAGTTCCCTCTGACCTGGACAGGCCAGGTTTTGTTCACCCCACTGCTAATGAGAGTTATGGTTTCCTTATTCACTTCCTGAAAGGTATCTATACATTTCCATTTGTCAAATATTTCTGTTCTTGCATGGAAACAGAAAAATTCTTCAGTTTCTGCTATGATTAATATTTTCATATATGAACCTTACACCTATTGATCTACACTGAATTAATTGTAAAGCCTTTGTTCTGTTACATTCTTACTAGAACTCTTGGTAGAATGTCTCTGGAGAATAATCAATTGATCAATCAAAGGACAAAACCTCCAAAAACCAAAACACAAAAAACCAAACAATGGTTGATTTGAGGATATTGCCTCTCTGCTGTAAGAGAGGAATTCAAAATGCTTCAAATTTAAAAGAGATACACATTTCTATCTTTGCTGAACTTAAAGAACAGCATGAAAACACTGTGATTTGGGTTTCCCTGTCCTCTGCATGATGAGAGGCCACACTAGCACAGGACCCTATTACTCATCACTGCTTTTCACACCACTTCCAATGTGTTGCCAAATCCCTCAAGCCCAGATGTGTATCCAGCTTGGAGGTTGCCAACTTCACAAGAACCACTTTCTACTCTTCTGTGTTTTTTTCCTTTGAATGCAGTACAAAACCAAGGCTGCCAAAGTTAGTTGCTTGCACAGAGATCGATAATACAAACAAAAGGAGAAAATAAATCCACTTTTACCTGATGCTTGGCACACATCCTAAATATATTTCTCTTCAAGGACAACCTGTTAATAAAGAGGTCTTTAATTTTTAATGGCCATTTAAAACCTCTTCAAGAGGAGCATTGAAATGCCTAGGGCTATTTCTTTTTTATCTCAAAATTTAAAATATTTATGTGTAACTAACAAAATTCTTCTCCAGACAAGGATACAAACATATTCTAATTTGGTTTTTTGGGGTTTTTTTGGTTTTTTTTGTTTTGTTTTGTTTTGTTTTGTTTTAAATCGAAACAAGGCCATATAACCAAACCAATGCTTCCCAGGGAAGGATATTCTTCCACCTTTCAAAACTAAAATTGTCAATTTTGTCACAGCAGTGTCTCTAAGAAGGTCACTGAGGACACAGGGAGAAGCCAAGAGGTTCCCTACACTTTTTCCTTCTGTTTTGCAGGGCATGAAGCAGAGCTGGCCATGCTGTCTGGAAGAAGTGTAAGATCCAGGTAGTCAAAAGATGAGGAGGGGAGAAATACTCAGCTTCTTTAAGGCTTTTATTCCTATAGCACCTTACCTACTCACTGTTTGACTTTAGCATACACAGCAAATAAGCAGAAGGTGATTTCCTTAATTTTACAAACTCCAGTCCATTCCTTGGGTAGACTGACCATGTGTGAGTGGCCTACAGGTCCCATAGCATCTGCATTATAGAGCTTTCATTGCTTACTAGTAAAAGAGTACACCTCTGGATTCTTACTGCTCTGTTTTACCATAACTAATAGCCACACATAGTACATCTTGTGCATTTCTCCTTAAAAAGCAGTTTAGAAAGCTCTAAATGATGACAGAGCTTCTATTTTTCTCCTCCCAAGTAAACAAAGTGTTTTGTTTTCCTTGCAATAAAATGTTTTTGATTAATAATCCTAAACTGTCAGTGTTTGATGAGACCAAAGTGTATTTTTTTTCAGGATACAGAATGAAAATATTGAGCTGCTCTGACTGCTCTGGTCTTCATCAGGAGCAATGAAAAGAATGAACTTGTTCAATACAGGACAGGTAGCCTAACTGTAATAGTGAGGAGGGAGGAATGGCACTTTTCTAAAGACTATTCTTGGGCCAAATTCGAACATATTTTGCCAATGCTGAGAAATCATTACCCTTGAAAGCCAGAAGGCCAATCTTTCTGATGAGTGCTGGCTTCTTACCACTCTGCCAGCACTAGGCAAAAACAATAGATACATTTCTCTTGAACTTATTCTCTAAGAGAGTTGTGAAAATGACCATTTTCAGCTTAGCCTAAGATAATCCCTTGAAATGTTAGCCCAAAGTAATGTTTTGGAGGCAGTGGTGGGGAGTACCAAGTGACTTATAAATAGCATGACCAATTTTGCCTTTAGCACCAGTGGTCATTAGCATCTGACCAAGGATGTTACAAATTGTCCGTTCACAGAACAGGAACATTCCTCTCAAAAAGACATGCCAGCACACACCTATTTGTTATTTGAATGAGGGAAAAGGTTTTCCTTGCCCATGAGGGAAAAGGTTTTCCTTGCCCATCTTAGATTTTGCAGGATATTCCCATGTGTGTTTACTTCTCTGGAATACACGTATTGTATATCCATTAGATGTGCAGACACGCACTCTTGTCCCTGGTGACACGCCTTTCCCTGTCCTGGTAGACACAAAGTTCTGGGATGTCATCAAGTACTGCAATAGTCCAGATGCACTCGTGCTGTGACCTGTCCTGAGGAGTTCTTCCCCATGATTAAACCATACCAGAGGCCATGCTGCAGGTGTGGAAACCCCTCCAGACCCAAGCAGAGTATGGGACTGACTACCCTTTACCTGCTCCCACCCTTGAGGTCTGCAGCCCAGAAAGGATCCCTTCTCCTCACATGTGCTGTAGCTCTGGAGTCCTCTGAAATTCCAGAGGCAGAACTAGGACTCCCATTTCTGCCTGCTGGAGCAGGCTGGATCGCAGAGAACCATTACCCAGCTTCCAGCACCTCGGTGCAATTTGGCCACAACAGCCCTCAACACAAACACTTCTGTGAGTGTACTAGAGGCATGAAAGTAGAGTTTTTTTCCTCCCTTTTAATGTCCAGAAAGATTTTCTCTCCCAGATTGGTCACTTTGGGTTACTCTCCTTTAGATGGCACTGTTACCACTTCCAAGAGACATCACTGCTGGCCAGTGCACTGAACAGGGCTGAAACTGGGCCAGGACTGCCACTACCACTGGGTCAACAAGCCAGAGCAGGTCAGGAGTGATCCTGATCAGGGCTATGGAAATATTTGCTCTAAAAAGCCTTTCTGGTATCACTCCAGCTCCTGTCAGTCAGTTGTTCACTTTGGAACACCAGCACAGCACAAGGGCTGTATTGGCAAGATGAACATCTGACAGCATTAAGGACAAACTTAATCTGCTCCTCTTCAGAATTAATTCAAAGCAGTTCCAAAAGTCAAAAAGAGTAATTTGCATATATTAGTCTTAAGCTAATACATCTACTAACTAAATAATAATTAAAAGCCATGCTCTGCACAGGCACTGCAATCATTACTTTTCATGCTTATGTCAGAACCACTGCTTTAATATTTTTTATGTCTAATGCCTCAGTTATCACCTGCTTTGATTCCTAGGCTTTTCCCAAGGACAGAAAATTGGTTTAAGAGGCATTTAATGGGTCTGTATTAAATTCTGCTACATGTTGTATGTACACTTCTAGCTGCCAATTAAAAGATTCTTGCCAATTAAGAGCATTTTCAGCTGAGGAAGAGAGATTATTCCAGGATACCATTCAGCATTGGTCTGAAACAGTCAGACAACAAATCCAAAATAATTACAAGAAAATGGTCATGCAATCTTAAAGCACTCAAAGAAACCGCTGGTGTGGTCCAACACTATTACATACAACACTCTGTTTCTACACAGCTAAACATGTCTGTTGGACCACTTGCATTGGTACTTTCCCCAGCTTTGGAAAGAGAACAGAAACAGTGTGAGCAAGACAAGAGAGCCATAGGCATGGGCAGACTCCTGCTTGCATGCAAAACACTGGTCTTTGGGCTGTCATTAAGACTCACTCCTGTCTTCATTGCCTAGGAGCACATTTTACAAGTGAATTTAGGTCCAAATCTGAGAAAAATCTATGTTTTGAACATTGTTTTGTTGTAATGTAAGGAGAGAAAGACATTGGACACCAATGACTGTCAGCGCAAAAAAAGACTATCAGCCCAAAAGAGGCTCCCTAGTGCCAAAAGAGGATTGGGTTCTCTGCTAAACAGGAGTGGACAAATCAACCCCAAATTTCTCTGGAATAAGGCTCCACCTTTTTCTTGAATGAATGTTTTCCACCATTTTGCCTGCAGCGTTCTCAGAAACAGAAACACCCACCTGTTCTTATTTTTATAATGTGAAAAGTTGGTTTACTTTTTCCCATTCTGCCCTAACTTAAAGCCAGCCAACTCAATTTTACTCAAACTTTCAGACAATAATGCCACCTCAGAAAATGTCCACAGACTGTGTTTTCAAATGGCACTCCAAAACTTGTAAGCCTGTGTCTATGTTGCAAGACAAATGCCCACTTACACAACTGCTTGAGTAGTCCCAGATTGTCCCACCGTATGTAGGCTCTCAACTTCAGCATTGAATTTAAGAGTGCAGCAGCCTTAGTGCTCCCTGGAAGTCTCAGACGAGACAGGCAAGTAACTCAAGCAGAAATTCAGGACTTTGGTGCTTTAAATAGTCTTCATGAAGTGCTCACCTGCCTGCATGCACTAAAAATGGAGCCTAAAGCAACCACACTCCTAAAGGAGGTACCACATCTGCATGGATCTGAAACAAATCTACATCTAACCCTGCCCAGACCTGAAGGCACTTAAATTCTACAGGTGTATTATTTTTCACCTCCAGGCACTCAGAGGAGCGTTACTGCAATCCCCAGCTGGCCTGATAAATACAGAGGAGCTGGGAACATGAGGTGCAGCTATGCTTGGCCAGGACTTGGAGAGGATGCTATTAAATAAAGCCACCTGAGTTGTTCAATTTAGGAGGCATTTTCAGGACACAACCAACATGCATCAACAGCAGGACAGCCATCTCAAAGTTCAGTTGCAGCAGCTGTTCTCACTTAAAACATATCCAGAGGAGATGAAGTAGATATGCCCAAGATTCCAGAGTTCCTTCAACAAATTGTGAATGAGGCATGTGATGAAAAATCTCTCCCCAGTGGACAATGCACAGACAAAGCTGAGCTGACAATGCTCTGCCCATTTTTATTTCCCTGTGATTTAAACGAGGATACTCCACAGCCAGTTAAAAAAAAAACAAACCCAAAAAAACCCAAGCAAACAAAAAAACCACCACCAAACTAAAAAAAAAACACCCAAGCAAACAAAAAACCAAACCCCAAAGACACCCAAAAGTGCTTAGAAATACCCAACAAGTCCTGAAATACAGTAATGTCAGTCTAAAGAAAAATAGAGGGGCAAGATCTCCTGGAAAGGTATTTAAAATATTCAGGACACTTTAAAAACCCCCTGGTTTTTCAGTTCAGTGAATCTTCCCCAGCGAGCTCAGCTCCTGCTTAGGGAACAGTGTGAACCATGGTTATTTATTCAAAGGTAACCTTTCCCACTAATATAAAATCCCCCAAAACTAAAGAAAGTATTTCAGAATTTTAAAGACTGACTGAACTTAGGTTTTGTTTCCTTGCTTTTCTTTCTCTCGCTTAACACAGAAAATTTATTCTTGTCTCTTCCAAAAGTAGACAAGCTGGCAATCAAGGATATTATCCAAACCTTGGGTCCTACTGCTGGTAATTGCCTGTTTTACAGAGTAGCCAGGACACCAGCTTAACCTGGGATGTTATAAAATACATGGGCATGGTGTGAACCAAGCCTGGACCTCAGATCCCAGCTACATTTCCTAGATCATTAAACAGCTTTTGATACAAGCAATACCTTTGAGTCTTCCATGGTTATTTTGACTGCCTTAAAATTTATTCATTTTGACTTGAGTGAATAAATAAGGTTCTCTAATTACCAGTAACATTTTCTTTATGTTCTCTATACCTGCTGTGTGTAATCTTCTACATGCTGAGATAATGTCACCCTAGCATCTTCAGGAACTGGCAGCTCTGTAACAGGGACACCCTGTCCGACTCATGGTGAGCAGGAAGAGTAGATAATTACTGAGGCAAATCAAATAGTTTCCTTCATCTAACAGCTTTAGTTGCTCACAAGTATCTCAGATAGACTTTCCATTCCAGCTCTAGCAATCAGAGACTGGGTCTTCTGAATTTCTGCATCTCCTTTACTCCTAAAAACCCCTGCTTGTGACAAATACTTCATTTAAAATTCTTCCTTTTCCAAGATCCTGAACCATTTTTTTCAAATATATGCCATCAAATTATTCACCTTGTCAGACTGCATGACATCTACACTTCACACAATTTCTTTGGGCACCCAGTCCCCAAGCTTGGTGACTTAACAGAGGTGCCAGATTTCCTTTGTCATTGCAGTGTTCCTTTCTATAATTCTATAAAATTTAAATTCCCTTCTCCTAATAATCATTGTAAAGAAATGGCATGCTTTGGTCCCAAGAACAAATGGAATAAGTTATGGAATAAATTTGGGCAAGTGACAGGTGTAAAGGCAAAGAATCTTTTCAATGGTAAGAAGCACCCATTGCACGTACCTGCCTGAAAAAGTACTGTGTTGTTATAGCAAAGACATCGAAGCCACAACTGGCCCTTTTCAGCTCATCTTGGATATTGATTAATTGCCGGGACTGCTCATCACACTTCTCCTTCAGTTTCTGAATGAACTGCTTTTCAGTGTCTCGCCCCTCTCCTGGTTTGGGGGAGAATCCATTCTTTGGGGTGGCTGGCCTTTGCTTGGGATGTCCTACAAAGGAGAGAAGATCACTTAGTTTACATGTACAGACATGGCCTTTGGGACTCATCCCTGCAAAAGAAATAAAGGTCTGTAGAACTCACAAAGAATTTTAAATCTTAAAAAAAAAATAGAAAAAAAAATCCCACAGTGAAATATGTTTCTTTATGGTCCAAAGATCAAAACTTTTTAACAGTCATCTCACCTCAGACTCTGGGCCTGAAAGTCTTCTACAAGTTGAGGAGAGCTGTCCTAAGAGTGATCACTGAGAACTGAGGTTGTTGGAGGAAGGAATCACCTCACCTCTTCTGGACTCTCTTGAATGGCAGTGAGAGAAATGGGCACTTCCACATCAGGATTCACCTCATCTTATTGATGATGTGGAAAACAGCTAGATGACATTTCTACTCTACATATTTTTTTGTTCACATGAACGCCCAGCTTGGTGACTTGACAAAGGTACCAGTTTTCCTTTGCCTTTGCAGATTTAGTTTTGCCTGTACACAGGACAATGTGGGGCTGGAGTTGTCCATCCCTGAATGCAAACTGCAGTCTACCTTGAGAGCTCTCCTTGCTCTCACCTTTACAACGTGTCTAAAACTGCAGCACTTACCAGATGTGTGCTCAAGTGCCACCAAGTGCCACACAAAGCACAAGAGTTGCATCACTGGCTCTGCATGGCTGCTCTCTCAGCATCATCAACCACAGCAGAATCACTCCATGGTTTGCCTGCAGAAACAGGCCCAGACAGACCCTGGCTCCTCTGATGTGCTCCAAGTTGGCTTGAAGCAAGCCTGATGCTGTACAAAAATGTGGAAGCACTAGTGTAGCTTGTGTTTGGGGCATCAGCCCAAAGACATTGTCATATTTGTATCAATGGCACCAGAACTAAAGTTTAATCACGATAAGCCACTTCAGGGCAGTGAGCCTTTTTTCCTAAGTTCATATCCTGCTTGAGTCAACTATCCATTTCTGTGGATATACTTAGTTATGAGGAAGAAGCAAGAAGGGGCAGTGTTTTAATAGTATCGGGCTGCTCAAACCACTGCTTGGAAAATCTGTTCTGTCTTTACCTTTTTTGCTTTCTGAGAACTCTCCTCTGCAAACATTTATGACCAGCTGGGAATCATCTTTGCACAGCTTAGTGATTTTTCTTTTGCTACCCTCAATCTTTTTTACTACCCTTTTGCTACCCCTCAGTTGATGTTCTTTAGCTCATTCCTTAATACTGGCCAGGGACCTCCAGTCTTCAACAGATCCTCCCATTATTTGCCAGCTTTTACCCTAGAAGCTAAAGTCAGTAAGAAAGAAGGAGAAAATATGAGTCAGACTCCTTTGTCCCATGTGTTAGTAGAGATGGTGGATGTGGGTCTGGAACATTTCTGTGTTTGTAGAAAAGTTTGTGTGTGTAAGAACATGAAGAAAAGAGGATGTAGTTTTATACTTTTGTAGTATACAGTCCCTGAAAAACACTACATGAACCACGTCTACAACCAGTCAGTGAAACAGGGGACAGTCTTCTGCCATGAATACCACCTATCCCTTTCCTAAAAAGGGATAGGTACCTTCCACAGAGATGCCTCTGATAGTATGAATCTGAGCCAGTTCGTAAAGTAGAGCAGTACAAATTTCAGAGGCAATTTTTTCAGATGTGCTTCAGATCTTTCAGATCTTTAAGACTGTGATCTGGGTGTGCAAATAGATCCTAAGGGCAGTTTTACTAGATCAGGCAGGGGAACAGTACAGCTTCCCCAGAGCAATACCCTAGGAGCGTGTTCCTACTTTTTCAGATTCCCAGCTTGTGTGGAGCAGTTGGGAGCATATCTTCTCTCTTGCTCAGCTACATCCTTGCTCCAGGCTAAGCTTACAGGGAGCCAGCTCCAGCAGAGATGCTCCCTCATGTCTCCAAGCATCTCATGGTACAACTGCAAAGAGCCTCGAGTGCAAAAAACCCTTTGAAACTCTCTGTGTCCATGACTTGCATTTGTGACAAAGAATATCATGTTCTGTAGCATCAAAACTAATGCCATGCTGGTGGAAGACCTAAATAATACAGCACAAGGATTTTTTGTCATTAAGAGAGTTCAAGCAGCATAGCTATTGCCCTCCTATCTGTTTTTATGTCACTTAAAGCCTGTCAACCTTTTTGCGCAGTAATAAGAAAACACTGACTCTTCCATTCATGTCAAGGGGCTCTGAAGTGTACAGTAGGTAATACCAGAAATTAAGAAATTAATAAAAGCAACAGTCATAAATATCTTTCTTTTTAGTATAAAAATCTTGGGTTGATTATGCAACACGGTGATGTTACAATAGAAGGCTTAGGGAGGAGTGTAGGGGAAAGCCCTTGAAATCAGTTCAGTTTTAATTAAAACAGAAGCCCATCAGGTTGCTTAGTCTTATATCTTTCTAGCCTTCTTGTTCACTGGAAGATTTGAAGTGCACATCTCTGTGTTGTCCTTGTCAGTATTATAAGCTGTCCTTGTAAATTAAACGGTGCTATTCTCCTCAGGGATAAATCTGAATTTCTCGGTTCATTTGGGTCTGAAAGGCAGCTTACTAAGCTTATTCTGCCATTGATGTCTCTCTTCTGTTACTCTGCACAAAACAGGGTATATATTAATGATGCTGGCCCTGATCCTCAATGTCCTTTTTGCTGATGGTGGGACCAGAGGGGCAGACCCAGTGTATGTGGAAATCACTGAACCCCTTTGATCTGCTTCAAAACTCCCAAGTCTCTTTATCTACGGGAGTGTTTGAACTAAGGAGACATAACAAGTATATACTCATAATTAATACTGTCCATGAGGATTTAGATGGGGAATGCAATTTATCCGCCTTTTAACTGTCCAATTTCCAACATTTTGGTAAGGAAAGTGAGCAAATTACTTAGAGACAATTGATATAAAGCATTCTGTAGAGTGACAGATGCCGGAAGCAGTTGGCACCATTCTAAAATGGAGTGGAAGGAGAGCACTTGCATCTATGGACACCTGTTCCTGTACACAGATCTCAGGAACAGTATTGCATTAAAGGATAAAATTGAGATCCCTGCAAGACTCTGCATCTCAAAACTCCCTAGCAAGTCCTCAGATTCAAAGCTCAAAACATTTGTGTATAACAGCCAAAACCCAGCACTGATTAGAAGGAACTGAATATGAGAAGGCCAGTAACAGAGGCAAATACAACCTAGAAACAGCACTCAGAAATTTTGAAACCTGTTTCACGGGCAGATGTAGCTGTGGTGGAATTACCTGTGAGACACATTCTCCCCCGAAAATGTAAACAATGCAGGAGTTTGTGATTCTGATGGAGGAAAGTCAGTGACTGCCCCTTGGCATCATCTATTGTGTGTCCTCTTCAAAGGCTGCTTTGAGTTTTGTTTGAAATTGTTAAGTAGGTGAAAAAATTGTCATTATTGCTTTGTTATTGCTGCAGTTACTTAAAAGAATGCCAAAGGCTACTCTAAAAACAATAAATGAAGATGAGGTTTATTTTTCTACTTGATCCTTAGAGTGATAAACAAATTTCCATTGGCTTAGTTGCAGACAAGTAAACAAATTCTACATCAGTCTGATGGATGGAGGTCAGCTACTCAACATCTCACGGGAATGAAGAATCCTTTGAGGCCTCATGAATTGGATATTCCAAAACTTTAGGCCTTGAAAATTATTAAGTCACCCGTGGAAATGCAGATATCCTTGAGACAATACAAATACACTGTACAGATATTCCAGTGTTCCATTTTGCTTTGTAATCCTAGTGGAAGCAATTCAGCTGTGCTGTAACACGCTGCTACGGCCACAATCAGTGCTGATGCTTAAACTGGACTCCCACTGTTATAAAAACGGGTGAGCTTCTGGTCTGGCACTCTCTGCAACAAATTCTTTGGATCTCTCTGTCATCTCACCAGGTGCAAAATAGCCCGTAAATTATATGACTCAGAGGACAGTGTTAGGTTCATCTTTTTACTCCAGTATCTTTGTAAGGAGAGGAATTTTGTGTCCTGCTGATGCTTGGGAAGATTAAATTTAACCTTCCATTTTCTTGATTTTGTTGGTTGGGAAAAAGAAGAATAGGGATTGAGTTTAATAATAATGGAGAAACTCTTGGTGCAAGTTACAGGAGCTGGAGAGCTGTTCTATCTACATGCTTTATATTTTGCCACCAAATGAAGCAACATGGGGTTCTATCCCCCACAGTTGTAACTTAAATATCACATAGCAGTAGAGTTGGTATTTTAAGTATTCAAGCAGAGTCTGAAAAATGAGGCAACAGAAGATAAACTGCTAGCACAATGAAATCATTGAGACCATGCTCACTCATTTCAGAAGCATTTAGATCAACCAAAGGCCAGCCTCACAAAAACCTTTAGGCACCTTATGCATTTGCTAATGTACACTCAGTAGACATAAGTAGAAACAAGTTATCTTCATTTAAGTAAATTAAAAAAGGCATTCTTCAGAAATGTTAAAACTATGTGTTTGTGCCCAATATTGAGGTATAAGCTGACAATGTCCCAATAGCACTTTGGAGGTTTTGCACAGACAATCCCTTTCCCAGTTATGCACAGATACAGCCCAGGAAATTTAGTGCCTCTGCATAAGAGTAGATTCTGAGGGACACGCCATCACTCCAGACAATCGTCTGAGGTGTTTTTTATTTTGCTGTATGTATCTGTCCTCTTTGTATGTAAGAAAATGGTAATGACGAAAAACGTGTTCCTGTGCCTTTAAACATGTAATAGCAACAACTCTTTGTTTTGAAAGATTAAGGTTATAACAAAGAGAACAAAAGTCTATTCAGCTCATGCATCGGTATGATAAAACCTGCTGTAGCCAACTTAATGAGCCTTGGACACAATCAATCCTCACTTTACAACAGCAGGTCTCAGATTTGAGTGTGTTAACAAGAGATGCAAAGTCAACAAGTTTAAATCTTTCCTGAAGCAGTGCTTTCAGGTTCATAAATACCTGGTGAATGGAGTTTTGTGGTTGTTACTGCTGATTTCTTAGGGGATGAGACAGCTGGTCTGCTAGAATCCTGATCTTTTTGTACTTCTTTCTTCACACCTGTTTTAGAAAAAAAAAATCAAAGGCAGAAAGACACTTGGTTTATAATTCTGTTTGCAACTGTACAGAACTGTGTCACTAAGATACACATCAAAGTGGCAAAATGTATTTCACCAATGCATACCCTGGGCTGAGCACAGAATGGTGCTACACAGCACTTCTGGGTTGGATGCCAACCCGCCGTGTGTGCAACCGTGTGAGTGTGTGGCTGAGCTGACAGGCACGGCACTAGAGAAGGACAGAAGGCCTTACACACTACCTTGGCTTTCCAGTCATCTGTACCATGACAAATGCCATTAAGGCACAAATAGCTACACAGGTAACCCATCCTATCTCTTCTGGGGGCTGTGTTCTGTCTCTTTACCTTGCCGTGCAACCTCCTTCTGGGCTGCAGGAGAAGTGGAATAGGACTGTGCAAAGCTGGCTGAAATTGCCTGCAAGTCCCTGCCCTGTCACCTTTTCCACAGGCAGGGAAGTTGCCTTTTCTGGAGACCAGCTTTCCCAACATGGCTCATGCATTCAGGAGAGAGTCTAGAAGCAGAAGTAGACACCAGGAGGTGTCAGAGCTGTGCTGGATGTGGCTGCCTGGGTACATGGGAGTGGGTCTCTGTGCAGTGAGTCAGGCAGGGACAGAGGTGGGCAAGCACATGCAGGGCACAATCCTACAGGACACTGTGCCAGTGTGGGATGAAACAGGGCATGGAATATTTCCAAAAGAGAGACAACTCTGTGTCTGTTGCTATCTGTCCCACCACTGGAGCTCTCTGGTCAGAGCTTTGGGATAGTCTGCCAGCTGTCAGAGCTCTCCAGACAGTGACTGCCTCTTGCACCAGGGAGATACAACTTCCTCTGAAAGCCAGAGTGGCCACCCAAGCTCAGCTCCTCCTGCCCACCCACAGCTCCCATCAAAATAGCTGTGGGCACCATGCTGCGTGCAGAAACATGAGGTCCTGCCCTGCTTGTTGGACCATGGTGTGACAGTCACAGACACATGATTTCAAGCAGAAAACATTCATCAAAGAATGAAGAGAAAGAGCAATAAAAAGCAAACCCCTAAGACAATAATGTAAGACAATAATGTATTTTCCTTTTCTTAACCATTAGTGTTTGTTGAGGATTGCATTTTAGCCTGAAGGACTGTGGCACAGCCCCTGGATACACAGGAAAAACTGAGAGATTTAAGGCAAATTACTTGCTATAGAAGGAAAACAAAGTTTGCCTATTAACTTTTCCCTCTCTTACGAGTATGTTCACAGACATCTTATAAGAAAATGTCCTGGAGAATCTGAAGTATCTGAATCAGGAAAACAAAATCAGATTTTCTTGGTGGTGCCTAATGACAGTGGCAGTCCAAAAAGCTAACACTTTCTTCCATTTTGCTTAATACAAATGTGACCTGGCTCTTTTAATAGTGGAGGAAAATGATAATTTTATATGGGGATCATAATCTTCAGGGACACCCACTGGTTTACTAGCTTTCTGCTCCTCCAAAGCCACACCTAGTCACAGCTGAAGTATGTAGGTTTATTTCTGCTGCATCTTCCACACTTCTGTCTGCATCAGGACTTGCATGCAGAGAGCTGCAGATACAGCATTTGCCACACACCAGAAGCTGAGCTGCATAATTTCTAGCACTGTCTCAGCATTTGCTTGCACAGTGCTTCTGGAAAGAGCACATATCCTGCCTGTGCAACTGTTTGTGGGAGGGAAGCATGGGACAAGCTCTAAAACTCTCTTTGCCTCTCTTCCACTGCTCATAAGTAAATCACACCATCAGCTGTCAGGGGCTTATAAAGAATGAACACTTGCTCATACCTTTACTTTTGTCCATCTCCATTTTCTCTGCTGTTCATAAATACAACATGTAGAGGCTATGATTCTCATTTGTGATTAATACTTTCCACAGTGAAGTGACTAAAGTTAGAAATTGCCTGGGCCTACCCTCTATTACACTGTACTTTACTACAGAGTAGGACATAAAATAAGTTTATGGTGCCTTCTCATTACTAAGGACCAACCTGAGATGGCAGCTGTGAGAGAAAAACAGGGTTTGTTTTATAAGACATAATTTATAAAGTTACAGATTCAAGCATTACTTTTTCACGGTGATAAGGCTTCAGCTTTTCTGGGGCTTTCAAAATAAAAATATCATGCACAAATGGGCCATACACTGAGTTCCTCCATAAATTTTGCTATGCCAGATGCCAAACACAGGCAATGGTAAAGAAAAGCGTGTACTTTCCTTATGTTTTTCTTAGGTATGTAAATAATTAACTACTTTTGGTTTTGAGACATTTTCAACAAGGAACGCCTGGGGAATTCATTCAGTCCCTTGACCTTAAGCACAAAATGAGAATCAATTCTCCAGTTAGAGTTTGGTTGAAAGAAAACAAAGCAAAGAAGCCCAGAATTGTGCAGAGAGCAAGGCAGGGTCTGTGCAGAGCAGTGGGAGTTGTGTGTGGATGCTGCACGGCAGGTGCAGCCCTGTGGGGGACGCTGGCTCCAGAAAGTGGAAGACCAGCAGAAAGAAGGTGCAAACACATATCTGGTCAAGGAAAGATAAGTAGGACTAACAACAAGGAAGATTAGTGCCCTTGTTCAGTTCACAAGACTAGGAGAGCTCCTAAGCTCTGGTGGGGCAGCGGTGCAGCAAGGGGCAAGAAAGGAGCGGCTGTGCCACAAGGGAAGAGCCAGTGCCCAGCACAGCCTTGCTGGGAAGGGGACAGGGACACATGGAGCTAGCAGTTACTCAATTCTCCTTCATAAGCAGAAGGGCCCTGGTGGCCTCTCTGTGGCCCTCCTTAGAGGAGAGGGATTTAGAAAGCACACAGCAGGCAAAGGAAGGACGGTCTGCGGGAACAAACTGTTATCGTTTTGCTAAGCTCATCACCCACAGGGAAATTTTAGGGGAAGAGCCATCCCTGGCATCAGACCTCATATAAGAGTTTGAGCTGAATGCTTTTCTACAAATGAGGCTTGTTCTTGTCTTTTGAAACAACAGCTGTTAGTTGGTTCGAAGAGAAAGATTCAGAAAACATGTTGATTTCCTGCAGGGAAAACAAATCTTTAGATTACAAGTGTTTGGGTTCAGAATTTGTCATTTCACAGAAATATAGAATTTCAGGTTTAAAAAAATTCTGAGGGAGAGCACTGGTGTAGCAATTAGCATAATGTGCAGTAGCACAGGGTATGGTACAGCAGGAGGTTATAAAGCTTGATCTTCTCTAGCTTTAAGTGCACTAAAAGTAATTCAAAGACAAAAATGCACAAAAACAGTCTGATGCTCCAGGGTAACTCAGGAAACAAGACAAACATTTTTCAGATGTTATTACAGGCCTGAACACATGTAAAACCTCAAATCGTATTCTGTCATATATATTTTGAGATGTCAAAAGATGTTATGCATGGAGTCATAAAATAATAAAAAATACATGAAATTTCAAAAGGAAATTAAGCATCATAAGTGTACCTTTCTTGAACTTGCACACTTTTTTCATTTTCTTCTAAATTTTTCTTTTATAATGCATATTAAATCTGATCTGGAACAAAATTTACTTCAAATTCTTAATGTTATTGCCCACAGATTGGAAATATAGAATTAGCTATGTATTAAATTCTTGTACATTAGCCTTATTCCTGCAGGCTGTATAATCAGGGCTCTTAGCACTGAGCTTCCCAGCAAAAAGCTCCTGGCATCTTAGGAACTACCATTAACTTCCAGGTTTCCTGGAACAGTTTCCAAGGCTCTGCCAACTCCTACCACTGACAGAGCTCATGCAATGAGAAGTTTTGTTTCTGGTAGCAAGTAATCAAAGCCTCAAAGTACTAATTTATGTGTGAATATACATTCCATTTAAGGTTAGAAATCTCTCAACATTTCTCCTCTTTTAAAAGCTATACTTGTGTAAAGAAATAGATATTTCAGGCTCTAAGAGAACAATAAGCATAAATATTTGTTTGTCTTTTTGACTAGTGTGCTTACAACATTTTCTTTTGAAAAAGGCCTCTAAACACACAGCTCTGTAAAGGTATTTACATTTCCTAATTAACATACACAGCCTGTTCCAAATGAAACAGAAGGAGTAAATGCAAAATAATTAGAAACACAAGGCTAAACGTTCCAGAAATCACTTAGAAAAATGGCAGACAAACAATGCCACTTCTCCATTCCCCCAGCAATGCTGAATGCTAGCTTAGGAACCAGAGCAAAAGCCACCTTATCCAAGACATCTTCTCAAGCACTGCAGAATCAGCACTTGTATTTGCCTGTACCCTTTTTGAGTCTTCAAAAGCCAGTACACTGGGATAGGCTTCAATTCGCTTTCATACTTCAGAATGAAAGCACGCTAACGAATTGTACATTGAGTATTTATTCCAAAACAAATCCTAACATGCTGTAGACATCATTAACAATTCAATGGGACTGAACTGCATTCAGATGATTCCAGCTGTTCTCAGGAGTATTTTATAAGTTAACTAATGTAGTCTGCAAGTTTAAAAAAAATCAAAAAACGGCCAAGGAAATATCTTCAATCACTCACAGATACAGGGAGCCCTTTTGAGCTTTTTTCTCCCTTTCCCCCTGATACCTATGACTAGTCTTGTCCTTGGTGAGTAATGACACATCCCTGCATGCATTGTTTGAGACAAAATGAGCAAAGCTGGAAATAGGATGGATTCTGTAGAATGAGAGCAGTCTAATTCTCTCTAGAGACTCTCTACTTCCTGTGATCTATGAGACACTGAAAGACTGAATAAATAAGTAGATGTGGAAAAAAGACTATGTATTTCTTGAAGTAGAAACTGCTAATGCTTGTGCTTTTCGCTTTGTATTTGTTTCAAATTGTTTTCAAATCTGATAAGAAAGAAAGGACAATGACTATTTCATTGTTTTGTCCGAAAATGGTTGCCTTCTTCTTGTATTAAAAGAAGACTTGTATCAGCTCATTAGCTGATGTCTGAAAAAATAAAGGGAAAAATAAAACCTGACAAAACTAATCATTCTTTGGACTGAATAGAAAATCTCAGGATAATTCAGAACATCCAACATTAGTCAAAGAGTTAAAACAGTTGCTCCTCTTTCTGCCATTTTGCATAGATCCCATGGCATTTTATTGTCTCTTCCTCACACAGTTGTGCTATGGTATGTTTTAGAGTGGTTCCCAGAAGAAAGGTAGGAAAACTTGCAGATGAACTCCCACTTTCACCTGCCAGGTAATGGTGAATATCCCTGTGCTCAGTACAGGAACAATATGAATGTAATGCACGGTGCTATTCAGCTTTGAAGGGAAGGTGTTCGCATGGGGGAGCAAAGTTCAGCAGCAGACTCCTCTCCCTTCATCCCTGCAAGAGAGCTGGTGCTCACTCTTCCCCCCTCAGGTGACCTCAGCTCATCCCTCTCCCTCCTGCTGACATTGTGATGTCTGGATTTTGCAGAATCTCATCAAAAAAAGCACATTTTACACTATAAGATAGATGGTGAGAGCTGAGATAACACTGGTCTCCTATTTTTCATCTTGTCTGATTGCGTTTAACAGCCTGTCCTGTTATATATGATTTACTGGTACTTGCAGAAGCACGGGAATTGACTGGGTGAATTTTTTGAACAATGCTTTTGATTGTCTTTAATTTAGGGGGCCAAGAAGGAACAAGCTGCTCAAATTAATTCCTTGTTGACACACTCACTGCAGTCAAATTAGGATATTTCTTATGGATGACAACAGTCATTAAATAATAACCAAGTAGAAATAGGAATCCCATAACACATACCCCTCAAAATCCATAACAGGGCATAGAAAATATAAAATCCTACAGCTCTCTGATTTTCTAGACAGTTGGGTGGCAGATTCAGCCTGGTGGACAGGGCTGAGTCTCTGAACATCACCTTCTGCAGATATTCCCCCATTTTAAGGGAAATTTAAAGCAGAAAATTCATATATGTATGCTTCAAGTACTATATATTTTAATCATCTGTGGAAAGAGGAAGCCTATATGAATTTCAGAACTAGATTATAGTTGCAAAGTTCCTGATGGAGAGCTGCTTTCACCTATCATTAAGTAGAATATAAAGTAATACAGAAATGTTAGGTTTTAGTTATGTTATCACTGTACTTCCCAAAGTAGCTAATATATTTCAGTGAAATTAAAAGACTTCTCTTTTTCTAGTCAAGTATGAGCTTTCTTTTCCCTTTCCTACAAACTCACAGACATGTAAATATAAAAAGGGCTGTGCAATACACTGAAACCTAATTAAGTGCACTCTTTTCACAGACCAGTCAAAAAGGCCATCAGTTCATGCCTGCAATACAACTTGCATGACAATGATCTTCCACTGCTATTGTCCCATGCCAGAACTCTTTTTCGATCCTCTGAAGCATGACATCATCTACTCCACAGCAGAAGTTAAAAAGAGTCCATTTTCATTAATTAAATTTTTTTTATTCCCTGCAGTCCAATTTATTTCACAAACACTTCTAGTGAAATATTGAGAATATAATCTCTCTTGAGCAGTTGTGTCTTTATTTTTTTTAAGTGAAAATTTACAGTTCGTGTTGTCTTCCCAAGAAACATCTAATACATGAAAACTTTAATGTAATTTTTGATAGCTATTTTTGATTCATTAATGTAGGTAGATATTTTAATTTGTGAATTAATTTAATATTATATTTTGATTTTTAAATTAATTTACTATACATACATAGATAAAATTATGTACGTCTCTGAAACACAAATGTAATTTTTATATTACCTGATATTGCACTCTTTCAGAAATATTATTTATATTTAAATTACTGCCATCCTCTTTCCTTCTTGCTTCCTACGCAATACACATAGTGCCTTTGCTCCTCAGATGTAACTGTGGAGCGGTCTAAACACTTCAGTTTAGTAATGCAGTGTCTTGCACAGGAGGCTGGTCAAATGCTAAATATCTATGCAACATCAAGCCTATAGAAATCACTGTCCGAAGGATACCTAAACAGAAAAGTTTACATTCTGTAGGTATGTCTATCACATTGGGATCTACACCCAATGTTCATGTGCTACTGCAGGAGAGGCAAGATTAGAACTGCTAAAAAAACCCTTTTTCTTCATAATCTCTTTGATTTGTTTCTACTTTTGCTGGTATCAAATACAGTAATTTCACGATTACAAGCTGCACCTGATTATAAGCCGCAGGTCTGGGTGTCGGCAACATTTAGGTCTTTGTCCATATATAAGCCGCACCGGACTGTAAGCTGCACTTTCGTTTGCAGCGAGGATCTGTGTGCAACCTTCACAAAGTTGCCAATTAGTAACAGAATCGCGGGATCACGGGGTTTACTGGCTTGGCCCTGCTCGGGACAGCTGCCAGGGAGCGGCCCCAGCCCCGCTTGCTGCTGCCACCGGGAAGTGCGGGCGCGACGTGCCCGGCCACTGCCGCTGGGAAGTAGGGGAGTGGCGTGTCTGACTGCTGCTGCCACTGTGCTTCCTGGGGCCGGGCAGCACTGTCACTGCACCGCCACTGTCCCGCCGCCCGGGGCTGGACGGGCTCCAGCTTGGCTCGGGGTTGCTTCTGGCTCGGACTTCCGGGTTGGGAAATTTCCAAAATTTGTTCATATATTGGCCTCTCCTGAATGTAAGCTGCACTTCCGGGTTGGGAGCAAAATTTTAGTCAAAATGGTGCGGCTTGTAATCGTGAAATTACTGTACTTTGCATTTTGAGGAACCATGACACCATTTTAATAAAAAAAACAGAGGAAAAAAAAAAAATGAATTGGCCACAGCTACATGCTGCTAACTTGGCTCATAAAAAATTAAACCAGAACATTGGACTAACATAGTTTCTTTTGCTTCTGTCTGTTTTGTATAATAACAACTTCCTAAACTTGTCAGCTGCCCTGTTCAGGAGCTGTGTTTGACTGTTTGCATAGCACAGGCAGGTAACTCTACTTCCACATTTAGTTTTCTTCCAGAATAAAACAGACAAGTTTATGACATGGTAATTGCCTAGTTTTCCCTTCATCCTTATCTTGATCCATGAGCCTTTTATTGTATTTATCTCCCTCTTTCCGGTTGTGTCTTCCTGGTGTCCAGCCAAGGTCAAACCACTGCACAGGTTAATCTGGTCTTGAAACCAGGTCACAAGAACTAGCAAGTCATAAAGCTTTTGTCTCATATTTTGCACTGATTTTTTCTTTCCAGGTCCATTTGCAATGTGTTATCAAACCCAATGGAATTTACTGTTAAGTGAGAGCCAACCTGGAAAAAATTATTTATTCTGGAATTTCTAATCTGACTTTGATGGAACTGGTCATTTGAGACATAACTGAATTGAGCAGAAGGATGGTTTAGGCAAGAAACAATTTGGAAACAAGACTAGGGTTTTTTTTGCTTTGTTTGTTTGCATCCTTCTGCCTCTCTGAATGAAAAAAACCCAAAGATTATTTAAACCTAGAGGCCAATATTCTCATCACTGCAAAGATACCCAGCAATGAATTATCTGCTCAATGGAATGTTTTAGTCTCTAAAGCAAAGCAATATTTTCAAAAATGTTTTCAAAAAGCTGCTTGTTGAGAACCAACAATATATACACTAAATCTCTGGCTTGTGCAGTTAGGGACAGTAAATGCCTTCAATTCCACACATCACTCACAAAATGAGATTATAGCTGTGTTGTTGACTGTGTTTAAAAGAGTCTACAGTAAATAGAGTCCAAATCATCACACCAGCAATTATCCTAAGGATGGCATGAAAATTAATTAAAAGCAAGTAGCAAAACAGCATCACAGCAAGGTTTCTGTATTTCTTGACTTAGCACAGGTGGTGGTTTAAGTTTGGAGCACTTACCAGCAGGTGCTGGGGCAGTTTTTGGTGCTGGCAGTAAGCTCCTGCGGGGAGTCGCTGTGCTGCTCGATACCTGCGTTGTGCTTTTGCTGCTTCCCTTGGGAACATCCTTAGGAGGTGCAGATGCCCTGGGGGTGCTCTGCTCTTCATTTCCAAAGCTGGAACCTGCAGGAGACCGGAATTGCACTAATTATAAGTCCATAAAAAATGTATGTGAACTGTGGCATACAGACCTGACTTCTATTGGCAATTATAACCTACAGTGTCATGTTCTCACTGCACCTTGGGCTAAACTACACAGACTTTCTCCAGTATAAACCCTCAGGTAGAAATAAAGAGTTCCCAACAACTTACTTAAATGCTAAGTCTTGGAAGCTGTTAGAGTCTGATTCCTACAGGAAATTAAGACCTCCTCTTGACCTACATCTATGAAGGTACAACGTTCATAAAGAAACCAAGGAATTCCTAAATATATAGGTGGAGGAGTTTATGGTTTTGTAGCTCCTAGAGGAGCCATACCACACATTCACCCTATCACTTGGAAGCTGCTGGTGTTTGAAATAAAGGGGAATAATATGGGTCAGTGGTGCAAAGTTTCAAATTCCCCTGCTCTGATGGAGATTTCCCACAAAGAATCCCTCAGATCACACTCATACTTTTGAATAATAAGATTAAAAAAAAAAGAAAAAAATTCTGCCTTAACTCTCACATCCACTTCAGTCATATTCTCATAACAAATATTAGATTGCCAAGTTTTCCACCTTATATTGACCTCTTTCAAAACTTTTAATGGGTTTGGTTTCCTCCTGCATTTACCGTCTAGGGAATAATGACATCCTAGATTCCTTGTAGACATAAGGAAAACTATATTTTCTTAACATTTGAGAAAGGCAAAGTTGGAGTGTTGTTTTTATCTATCTGTCTGTCCACAAGGCCTAAGAGGAACAAAAGATTACACCAGATCTTGACTTGATCATTTGCAGAGGAATGAACATTTTGCTTGAAAACATGAGTGGAGATAGTGCAAGAAATACAAAAGAAATCAGAAACGGACTATAATTTTAATTTCAATTGTTTTACAAAATATAATATTGGTTAGGTACTGTCTGCAAGAAAATGATAGCATTATCTTAACAATTAGCATCTCCAAGTCTCCAGTATTTTTAAGACATAGACTTCTTGAAAGTGTGCAAATAAGGAAGAGATTTCATTTTTGCCTTTGCTACAAAAAATCTACTAGAAAAAAAAAAGCAGGTTGGGAAAGAAAATCCTCTTTCTGATAAAGGAAGAATATAGCTTTTGGCTCTGAGTAAACAGCTTTAAGTTTTGCTGTGTCTTTGAGGCTGCTTGCATATAAGTCTTAAATTAAAGTGTGTATCTGCCGTATAAATGGACTTCTACAAACTTACTTCACCTTTCCCAAGCCACATTAAAAACTCAAAACACTGTAGTGTACTCTATACAGGAACAGAAATACCTGAAGCATTTGTCACTTTTACACGGCTGTGCAACCCCTCAGCCCATCAGGTTGGTGTTGAATATCCAGACTACATGGATTTTTCACCTGTCCAACAAACATTTAAGTTTATGTGCTGAATTAAGTGTGATAAAACACTGCTGACTTCCATAAAGTCACAACAGCAGAAAATCTGGCCCAGCCAGAGGAGCCCTGTCTCCTCTGCAGCTGTGCACAAGGGCATCTCTTCTGCCAGGAGCTGGGGGGATGCTGCAGCATGTGTGCCCACCTCAGGCTGCCTGCACCACACTCCTGAAGCTATTCCTGAAGTGGTCTCGTATATGTGCTTACCCAATCAGTTCAGGTAACACCACTTGTAGAAATTTTTTTCTTTCTTCAGCTATTTTTTTTAAAGTTTCCATTGCAGAAGTACTAACCTTGAAGAGTAAATTATTCTTATTATTTGCAGAGAAATAGTGTTCAAGTGTTCTTTAATGGAAACCCTTTATTCTCAATTTCAACATTCATTCACTGCTCTACAGTGAGGAGTGAGGGAAGAAGTGTGGAGAGGGAGCAGGTGTTCCCTACAGAGCCTGGAGAAGACCATGGGGAAGCAGGTATTTCCCTGCAGCTTGTGTGTTGGATTTTAGAAATATGGGATTTTTGAGTTTTTCGTGGTTTTTGGTATTGATTTTTTGGAGAATATTGCTTTTGATTTGAGGTTTTGGAGAAGATTTTTAAATTTGAGTGATCAAGTTAAAGTTACAAGTGTGTAGTTAAAATAGAAGTGTGTGATTTTACATTGAAGAATTTGAAATTTGAGGTTTTTTTAATATAGTAAGAGGTATGGGACAAGATGGAGAATTTTAGGTGTTGGGGGTTTTTGTGGGTTTTTTATTATTTCAAGTAGTAGTTTTTGGACAGTTAGTGTTGCACTGCAGGGTACTAGAGTTTGGTTATGGGGTTAAAAGTATAAATAATATAGGTGTTAATTTTTTATTATACTGTTAAGAGACTTTGTAATTAGCTAGGTTTACTTCCACTTTGTTTGCTTTTAGCTGGTAGCTGAAAGTGTTGCAGAATTCCTTGTACTTTAGATAAGATTTAATAAATAACCAAGCCTGAACACGAAAAAATTAATCTACTTCGTGTTTTTAATCCTAACTATAAGTGAAGACAAAAAAAACCTGCAAATACCATCATTAAAAGTGGTGCCCTGTGTGAGGATGAAAAACACCTGTTAAGATTTAAAAGTCAAGACCTCCCTGAAGAAAAAGAAATTAAGTAAGCAGCTAGAAGATGGAAAAGTAGAGGAGTTGGGAAGGGAGAAATGAAGCTGAGACTGGAAAAAAGCGGTGGGTGTAAAACTATTTTAGTTTTTTTTTGTTTTGTCTTTGTTTCACACCTTTCAACTCCATTTTAATTGTTAATATATTAAAATTTTTTTCCAAGTAAATTTTTTTTGCCTGTGACAGCAGTTGGTAAGTGATCTCCATGTCTTTATCTCTACCTGTGGTCTTGTTCACCTGATTTTCTTTCCTGCCCTGTACATGAGGTGAGACACTGAGACAGCAGCAGGGTGGGTGCCTGGCAGCCAGCAAGGTCGACTCACCATAATACCAATATCAATATCAATACACCCTGGATTTGCTGAGATTAGGTCAATGTTTGACTTAACAGACATTATCTCTCACTTTGCTCTTCACTCATGGATGGAGTTTGGAAAGAGACAGTGGGATACAACACATGCATGTATAATATGCCCCAAAAAGCAAATGTTTGCCTCTTTCATGGATATCACTAGGGCAGCATCCAGTTCCCCAGGAGCAGAGGTGAAGGTACACATGGTGCTGCATTCCAGAGTTCAGACAGCATTCAAAGAAGAGATTAAATTAAAGACCTAGGAGAATGCATATTTCTCATGATCTAGGAGGAAAGTGAAAGTTTTCATTTACTTCAAGGAATCAACCTATAGGAAAATCAGAAAGATTATTCATCGGCTGGTCCATCTGTTAGTCCTTCATGAAATAATGCCTCCCACTATTATCTGCAGCAGTTGGATCAGTAGCATCTGCCCTTCCATGATACCACCTCCTATTTTTCAGTAAAAGTCTGTACAGAAACACCAGATGTGCAGTGGGTGAACAGTTCCCAGGTGACCACATCCTTTGCTGTATTGTACTCCTTCCCTCCTACTCCTCTTTGGCATTTTGTCTAAACCAGGGGAGGCTCTGCCTGCCTTTGAAGCACCTGGCGAGTCGTTTGGGGGCTGCTCCATAAAAGGCCCTGCATTTTTGCAGATTCTGTGCTCTACCAGGAGCAGCACTGCTGACTTGGCAGTAGAGTGTTTAACAGGCTATTAACGATCTGCTGGGGCTAAAGGCCTTCAGCCTCAATTTTATCATCGCCTCACTATGACCCCCAAGGAATCCTACTCTTCTGCTTCTGAAAATAAAAAAATACTGAAAAGAAGATTATTCCTTTGAAGACTTGCAGTTACTTTGGAAAGTCCCAGCTGCAGCCACTCTTCCTCTATGCTTGTTTGCCAGCAGACACAGAGAAATTAGGGCTAGGAACATACTGTAGGCTGTGTGTTCGAAGAAAACCATGATCAGAATTCCACTGGCTCAGAGATGTCTTTCAACCACTCTCTGTCTCAGTATCTGCCACCACTGTTTTTATCATCTGGCTGCAGCTCATTTCAGGGACTCCTCACCCTCAAAAAAAGGAAGACTCTCTTGTATGTGTCACTACGACTTTGTGTCTCTTGTAGGTGTTCCTTTTCTGAAGTGATTTACCAATATTTATAAAAAATTTATATATATATAAAAATTATATATGTAAAAATTATATATATATAAATATTTATATATATCCTGATAAAAAAGGATAAAAATATCATATGTATAACTGTAAAACCAGCAGAACATGAATGGAGAGAATTCTGCATTTGATGAGAAATTAATTAGGCCATGTTGTGTGGCATGCCTTGATCTAGGAGGAGACAATGATAGGAAAGACTGTGTTCTGGAGCCCCACAGATACAGATTTCCCTGTCTGCAATCAAGGGCAGAATATTGGAGGATATGCATCCAAATTCACACAGAAAGGAAACAGCAGAGACAGAGAAGTGAGCAGAAAAACCTTATAATGAATGAGGCTGGAACGACTGTTTTTTTCACCTGCAAAGCACTGGGATGTATTAGTCCTCTGGGTTTTACCAGGCTGCACTTTTGTGCCCCAGTTTTCAAGCAAAAGTACAAGCACAAAGTGAAATTTAAAGTCAGTGCCATGGGGAATGATCTGATAAGAAAAATACCTGAACTGCTGGAAATAATCAGGTGATCTTCCAAACCTGCAAGACACATTTTTCACCAACTTGGCACATTTGCTGATCCTTCAATTAATGCCTATTCTTTATTCTGATTGTTACTTGTGAAGTGGTAAGTAAACCTTATAGAACGATTACCAGATATGCAACCTGTCAAACAAGATTTTTATTTCACTTCTTTAAAGTTGCTGTTTTGAAGTCCAGCATGGTATGTTTCAATATGAGGTTTCACAGTGTAATTTTCAAGAGACACAATTGAGAACACAGTTCTGTAGCTCAAGCTGAAACAAAGCTATGGACCAAGAGGTATGATGTGATCATTAGCCCTGAGGGCTCACCATGTTATTAAAATGTTTTGATAGTACCTAAGATTACTAGATGGGTAATTGGGTTTTTTGCCTTCGCAGAGAGATAGTGTCTGGTATTTCCTAACAGGCCAAATATGCAAGAAACCAGGCACCAGCTCAAGACAGATTTCTTTTCCATCCAGAAAAAAAGATGCTTAAGAATTGATGTCCAACTGAAACCTAACTTACTTAGCTCAAAGTACTTTTTTTCCCACTGCTTGCTTTTTTTAAATTTTTTTTTCTAGATCAGACAAAGATGTTTCCTTTTAAATTGTTTATTTTGTGCCTGATCATATGCCTATTTAAAAGCTGATTTTTCAGAAGTCTTTACATTC
Source organism: Catharus ustulatus (assembly GCF_009819885.2). Lineage (NCBI taxonomy): Eukaryota > Metazoa > Chordata > Aves > Passeriformes > Turdidae > Catharus > Catharus ustulatus. The sequence continues at coordinate 52,019,523 of NC_046222.1, read as the reverse complement.
AAAAATGAAACTTGAATTTTTAATTCAGGTTAATCATTCTGGTTAATAATTTCCACCAAAATAAGGAGCCAAATTTACATGATTTGCTGGTTTTGACGACACTGAGTTTTTAAAATCTAGATGGCACAAACCCGTCTTCAGTGTCCTTCATACATAATAGATAGCAGGATTACAATCTTCTGCTGATACATGTCCTTGTATCAGTACTAACTAATTCATTTCACATCACCAAATAAAATATATATTGTGGGATCCAGCTATATGCGTTTTTTATTTGAGTGGAGCCATGCACTGCTCCCTCCTGAAGTGTTACAAGCCTCATTGGGCAAGGTGAAAATTTCACCACGAAGTAAAATCTCTGTATGTGTTACTGGGAATTGCAGACAACTCACTGACCGTGCCACTTTGGAATCACATAATCCATTTTATTGGGGTTCTGGTGAGATGCTACATCTCTATCAGGAAAGATGAGCATTTTATTATGTAATAAAATCTGTATGTTGGTGGTGGCTTTTCCTGCCACTGGCAGATTCTGCATCTGCTTGGCTAACTGAGAGCTTTGGCATGGCTGGCTAATTAAAATAACATGGAGCGAAGACAGTATTGTATTTTGCTGATCAATTGTCTGATAATACACAGTAATTTCACAATTATAAGATGCACCTGATTATAAGCCGCACTTCTGGGTGTTGGCAGCTTTTCATTCTTTGTCCATATATAAGCCGCACCTGATTATAAGCCGCACGTTACAACACAGAGTGTGATAAAAGGTATCTATTCTATCACCATCTGTTGAGGGTGGGGCAGTGATCCTTATCTCCACGGCAGATATTCTGCTAATGGGCCATCCACTGAAACCAGGCAGGGCATTGTTCTTTATCTTTTCACAACCCATCCTTCCTCCAGCCAGTCATTTTCTGCTAATGACCCATTGAGTCCCACTGTGTGACTGATAAAATTACTGCATCCCATTGGAAGTTGCTCCAGGCAGGGGGAAGAGCCCAACATTTCTTACCAAGATAAAAACAGAGGTTTTGGGACACTAAGGGAGCCCCTTTCTCCTCTGGACTCCAGAGGAAAACCGGATTTCTCCACATCACCACTGGACCTCCAGAGGGAAACTGCACCTTGTACTGGAGCACTGCTCCAACTGAACCACATCTGTCACTGCAGGAGGATGCAACCACCATTTAATGGGACTGCTGCCAACACCCTGCCTGACGGGGTGTCAGGTTGTACTCTGACTTTGTCAGGGTTTGGAGTTTGTTTCTTGTTCTGTATTTCTATTTTAATTTCCCTAGAAAAGAACTGTAATTCCTAATTCCCATATTTTTGCCTGAAAGCCCCTTGATGTCAAAATTATAATAATTTGGAGGGAGGGGGTTTACATTCTCCATTTCAAAGAGAAGCTCCTGCCTTTCTTAGCAGACACCTGTCCTCCAAACTAAAACAGCAACTTTTCTTTCTTTGTCCATATATAAGCCGCACCTGATTATAAACCGCACTTCCGGGTTCGGACCAAAATTTTAGTCAAAATGGTGCGGCTTATAATCATGAAATTACTGTAAGTTTTATAAGTTAATAATATAATAATATAAGTTTTTTGGAATCCTGCCAAAGATACCTGGGCTACACAGACATTTTAGAATGGGCCTCAGACATCACTGTGTATCTACCTTCTGAAAGAGGGATTTCCTGGCACTATTTGGAGCTGAGCCATCAAAGGTCATTCAGGACCAAATCTTCTCTGCAAACCTTCCTCATCCAGAGTATGACTCTGATCACAGTGACAAGAAACATCCCACATCAGGAATACTCCTCTGAAGTGTCTCTTGTGGTACTTGGAGGAACTGACACAGTAGAATTATATACTGGGGAAATGTTTGCTTCTCTAGCTGAGAGAAACATACCTGCTGTAAGCTTCTCCTGGACATATGGATTAAGATTTCTGACAGATCACATCGGAGTAACCTGACCTTACTCTGGAATTACTGAAGCTTATCAATTAACTGTAGCAAGGGCTGGTTCTTAGACCTGGGATACACTTGAAGGCAAGCAGGTACTCATGTTTTGGAAGCTCTTCTTACTGACACAAGAACATTTATCAGTCAAACAGTTGCATTCCTCTAAGGTTCATTTTGGGAGAGTAAATAGGTAGCTATACCCAAGCAACAGGTTTTCTGGGATCCTGTGTTCAGTAAATTTACTGAAATTAATTGTTATTGAAGACGGAATTTGAAAGAAAAATGATATTTAATCCCAGTGAGGGCAACTGAGGTGTTTGTATTCTCTGCAACAAAATTTTAGCGTAGGCTGAATCTTTTAGGCAGAAGACTACTCTCCATACCAAGCAAAAAGCATGTAAAGAAAATCAGGAGCACAGATTTACTTCAAGTGTTGTCTGACAGCTGTGCATTGTCTTACAGAGAAGATGGATGAATACAGGTTCAAGGGCCACTTCTCCCCCTCATTGCCCAGCAGGCTACTCCTCTACATCACAAAATTCCCAGGCACTATTGAGCTCTCAAAGCAAAATCAAGCACTGATGGCATTTTTGCCAAAGACACAAATATGATCCAATGCCCTCAGATGCCAGAATGACCCCTGGGATCACCAGAGGCTGCCCCAAAGTTAAAATAATCAGACAGAAGATACATTTAACATCCATTTTCTACTACCACTAAAGCACTAATGGCATGTATCAGCCTACTTAGGGGGAATTTTCCTGCACAGGAAGATTTGGATGTTCCTGGATAGTCCTTTGGTCTCAGCACCCACATTTCTAGAAGCACCAGTTTTTGTAGCATGACTTTTGCTCATGACCATCTGCTTTCATGGCACTGAGCCTGCTTCTGAACTGGCATACCAGTTCTTACAGGGCACAGGCACCCATGAAAGACAGGATTAGAAGTGACATCTGCTCTGCAAGAGGTTCCTCCTGATGGCAAGGAGTGCCAAATTAGAGCCACATGCCTTATAATAAGGAATGACATCTGTTGGCCCTCACAGCATTTTGACATCAATAAGTGCCTCTTCCCTGGAATCACTGCTTTTATTTGCTTGAACACTGGAGTATTTTGACACCTAAAGGTAAATATAATCCTTGGGAATAGTGTTAATGACATTGCAATAGCAATGATGAATTTCCACCAGTGCTGGCAATCCATGCTGGTTGCCACAGCTCAGCAGACTAGGAGAGTTTAAGCAATGCCCTAAAAATTGTCAGTGCTCAAGGCCTGGTGGCGTTCAGTCCTGCTCCTTCCCTGCCAAACCCACAACGTATGTGCTGTGGTTTACATGGAATTATGCTGGATCAAAGAGCTGGTAAATGTGTCTGACTCCTTACGTGGCATAACGATGACTTCAGAGCATGTGACACAGGCTGGGGAGGGGACATGTCATACTGAAACCTCATGGTTGGAAGAGCCTAGAGAGTTCCCAGTTAGTCACTAATTAATTGCATTTTATGAGCTCAGGCACAGATCCTCAAAGCTGCTTAGGAACTTAACTCCTATTTCATTTCACATTCAAATTTAACTCACTGTGATTATTCTTTATTACCATCTCAGCCCTGAAGGAGTTTCAAACCCACAGATGTCTCCATTTCAGAGTACGAAGGGTGCAAGCAGCTGAGCAGAACCTCCCATGAATGCCGAGCAGTGCTTTGGTTTTTGGAGGAGAAAGAAGGTGATAGGCACCAAAGCTGTGCTTTGGAAAGAGGCAGGGAGTTTTCTAAGCTGTTCAGAGCAGCCATTTGCTGTGCTCACATCATGTCCATCCTCTTGGACAACCTGTTGTTCAAGAAAATACTCGAGAATCTGCTTTCCCCAGGTAATTTTCACAAATTCCTGTGTAAGTAATGCATAAGATGTACAGTGCTGCTCTGGGAAGACTCCTGTCTAGATCTGTGTTTTGTGGCTGTTTTGCATGTAATACAGAAAAAAAAAACCCCAAACCTATGACAAAATAAAAATCTGGAAAAAAATTATTTGTGTAGTTCAGAGTTTCAACAGTCAGGAAACATTTTTCAGTGGGATGCTTTATTTATAACACGTGCACTGGCTCCATTGTATATTTTAAGACTCCAAAAATAAGTTTGACTTGTAGAATTCTGCTGATTAAATGTCTTCCTCAAAAAACATCTTAACCTGTTCAATCAAACTAAGGTGTTTTTTCTAATAAATATTGTCAGTTATGAGGAACCTGGGTATAAAACTGCAATTCAAAATCACCAGGAGGGAGGAACACAAGCAAAACAGGTTTCTATTATAAATGGCATTATCCATGTAGACTAAACATAAGTTTTTAATGATGTAACTGTTAAAAAATTTTCCTTATGTCATGCTTACTAAAACTAGTGCCTTCAGTAGAAGATTTCAGAAAAATTGAATTATTTTACAATATGCTAATCTTACAATTAGCAATACTAAATGTTGTAACCTAGAGATCCAGCTAAATAAGTTTTGCAAAGTGCTTTATCTATGATTGTATTTCTATGAACTATAGTAATATAATCCAGATGACCCATAATATTTTGCAGGGAGCAGATGTTTAACTGCATTTATTTCACAAAATAAAACCTCTAAAGTACATAAAATTAAAATTCCATTGAAAACTGCAAAGGTTAAATAGAGAAGGAAGATTCTTTAAAAATGGCAGTGACTTTATAGAATAAGTCATTTAACTTTTCTACTTTATCAAAACTTTTGTTCATTTGATGATTTTACAGGCTTTTTTTCCCCTTCATACTTGAATGTATCTGACTGTCACTTTCCAAAGGCAAGTGCACACATAGTCTGTGCAACAAACAGGAGGAACTGGAATTTTGTGACCACTCTAAAATGTATGATGGGCTACGAATTACAGAAGCTAGGTGGGAAAATTCTCAGGACTGGGAAACCACAGTGGGTGGCAACAAACACTTTCAGAATGATATAAACAGTAGAAGAGGAAATGGAGCTGCATTTTCTGTAAAAGAGAAAGTGAACCATGGGATATTCCAGAGTCTCCAGCTCTGGTCCCCTAGATCAAAAACAAAATGGAAAGAATGAAGAAGTTTCACAGGAGGTCCATGAAAATGATCAAGGGCTCTAGAACCTGTCCTGTGAGGAGAGAATGAAGAAGTTAGCTCTTCTCTGATTTAGAATGGAAGGCTAAGAGGGGACCCAATCACGTTATTCCAGTACTTGAAGGGTTCCTACAGAGAGGACAGAGGCTCTCACTTCACAATGAGACAACAAGAAGGTAGAAGCTGCACTGGGAGAGGTTTCATCTCAACATAAGGAGCAATTTTTTTACAGTAAGAAAAATCAGTCACTACAGCAACATCCCCAGGGATGGTAGAGTTCCCATCACTAAAGTTTTTCAATGTATAACTGGATAGGGTGCTAGGTAATCTCATCTAGGCTCCCTTTTCCACAGAATATTGGACCAGGTGATCTGCAGATTTCCTTCCAAGATGGGCTACTTTGTGATTCTACGAAAAGAGAATAATCAACAAAGACCCCCAAATTCCACTGCCAGGATTAAAGTAAGGGCTATACACCACTATTTGGTCAGAGAGTTTAAATATAAATTCTGGTATTGTAATACCATTTATGCTCTAGATATGTATTTCTTGCTGAATTTGTAAATGTGAATGATACCAGTCTGATTACTCAGAAAATCTGCTCTTCAGAGTGCAAACACAGCCTGGACAGCCAGGCATGAAATTCCCTGTCTGATTGCAGCACTCCAGTGATCTTTCCACATGCTCTGGCCAGGGAGCCTTCTCTGAGCGGCTCTTGTGGGCAGGTGCTGTGTTTTCCCATGTCAGCACATTACATCATGGTATCATTGACATTAAGCAAGTTATAAAAAAGTAATGAATCTGTTCCTGCTCTTCTGCATTAGTGGGCAAGTTGCTGCCAGGCTGGATCCATGACTGCAACAACCATTTTGGCATGATATGATACTGTGTGGATTGCTCCTGGCCTGGCTGGGATAATACTGCTTTGTTGGACAAGATTGTGCCTCTAAATCCACTGCTTTTAAAAAGCAAGGTCCTTCCTGATGCTACAAAGATAAATAATTACCTGTACCCTTGCCATTGCTCTTTTTCTAAAACAGGACCTTTGAAGATAAATTCACTTGCCCATCTCTGACATGTGGAAATGGGACTGCAGGATTAATGAGAAATAGCCTATTAACCGCACCTCAGTATGAATTGTTCTGCATTTAAGACTTGTAAGAGACTACTTAAATATAAGCTTTTAAATCATACATGTAGTATAAGGGTTATTGAGTAAAGCACAATTTCTCATTTTATACCATTTTAAATCCAACTATTTTTTTCAAGAAGCCTGGAATAACCAACAGGTTCAAGAACAGATTTGTGTATGTGGGGAGTGGGTAGGGATGTAGATGAAAGCAAATTACTTTAAAGAGGCACAAAGTACAATTAGGAGTATAAACTGTAGCATTTTATACCAACACAAATAAAATCCTTTTGTGTATCTGGCACATTTAATTAACTTTGCATGTATAGTACAAGTGCAGAAATATTAAATCAAAGTGCTGTCTTCTGGAAGATTGTAATTAAAGTGATTTCCATAGTACTCCAGTTTTAGGAGAAGGTGTCCAAAGCCCAGTACTCTGGAGGAAGAGTTAGACAGCTCTTAGACCTGCCAACAAATGGCAGAGGCCTCAGGAGAGTCTAAGTAGTAGATCCTCCTTTGAGTTGTTTTGGTGGTTCTGCAGAGTTTCCTTCTCCTCGATGGTGGCAGAATCTGACAGGACCTCACGTGGCCCTTGGTGCCTCTCTTACATTCCTGAATACTGAAGGAAAGTATGGTTATGTAAAAATCTCAGTTGGTATTAGTGTAAAAGAATTACACTAATATGAACAACAAAAGAATTACACTATGCTTCTATTTTTTTACCTCCTTCTTCAGCACTTACATGTAGCCTGAGAGCATCTCCAAGATCTTAATTTTAAAGAAATATCCTGTGTTTTTTTGAAATGGCATGAGCAGTGGTATCACACCACACTACTGTGATGACATGGAGGTTAAAGGTGCATTTGCTCTAAGGAGTGCTTAAAAAGCTCCTCCTTCTCTCAGTTGAACATGAACATGTATCTCAGGACACTTGAGTCCTAGTCCCTGACATTTAAACATGTGGGTGTTGGTACAGCTTTAGAGCACTGATACTGAAGACAAAGAAGGAGGCTCTTAGAGGAGACAGAAAAGTTTTACTGTTCTGCAGAAAGGCAAATTTTGGTTAAAACTGCATGTATTTCATTCGTAAACTTTGTAGGATCTGGGAAACAAGACAATGCACCAAACCCATCTGTCTCCTTCCAAATGTCCAAAGTCCCATAGATGAAGGAGGGAGTGGAAGATACTGCTGAGGCTCTTTGCAGAAAGGATAATATTCTTTACTACATCAAAATTAGAAAATAGGGCAACACCTTATGGAGAACAGCCCTGAGGAGAAAGACTTGGGATTCCTGGTGGACAAAAATTATTGTCTGAGAACAAGAAACACTACTAGCCCCACAAGACACACATGGAGATAATATTTTATATTACAGACTCTATGTCTCCTAAGTGAAGCACAGCCATTATAGAAAATAAGATCCACTCCACCAGAATCCCAGCCTCAAAAACAGTCAGTGGCTTCTCAGTGGCTGGGAAAAAAAGCAAACAGCTTCATCTTTTATGAGTGGTAACAAGTTTTTCTTCTGGTTTTACATAACACAATTTCATGAACTTCCTTTGGAGTTTGTTTTGGTTTTGTTTTCTTGTTTATACAATGAAAAGACAATGGAAAGCCTGAAGAACAATAAGGACTTCTTCAGATTAATCAACAGACCAGATACTGGTTTCTCTGGAAGATCTGTGATTGTATTCAAATCCATTAAGAAATTTTAACTGCTGCACCCCAGACAGAGTTCTTATCCTCTTTGTATTCTCTAAAATTTAGGAAAAAGAAAGATTAAAGTGGGTTCCCATGAGTCTGGAAATGTAGCATATTTTGCTGAAAACCCTCTAAATTACAGTAGTTTCACGAATACAAGCCGCACGGATTATAAGCCGCACCCCCGGTGCCTCGACAATGTTGCTGTCTTTGTCAATAGATAAGCCGCACCCCGAATATTAGCCGCACTTTCGTTCGTCGCGAGAATCCGTGCGCAGCTTTCACAAATTGGCCAATTAGTAACAGGATCGCAGCATAGCGGGCTTTACTGGCTCGGGGCGGGGCCAGGCAGGCTCGGCCCGCTCATGGTTGCCGACGGGGCCGGGTGGCCCAGCTCAGCGCCACGGCTCGGCGGGGCTGGCCGGGTGGTGCTGCCGCCGCCGCCGCCGGGCTCGCTGGCCCCCCTCTCCCGTCAGCACCGCCCCGCTGCCGCGTTCGCTCGCTCGCCCGGCTGGCAGGGCTGCCGCCGCCGGGCTCGCCGTCCGCCCCGCTGCCGCTTTCGCTCGCCCCGCGCCGCGCCTCGCGAGCGCCGCGTTCGCCCCGCGGCGCTTTCGCGGCTCGCGGTTCGCGGCTCGCGGCGGCGCTTTCACGGCTCGCGGTTCGCGGCTCGCGGCGGCGCTTTCGCGAGCGGCGCTTTCGCGGCTCGTGGCTCGCGGCGGCGCTTTCGCGGCTCGCGGTTCGCGGCTCGCGGCTCGCGGCGGCGCTTTCGCGGTTCGCGGCTCGCGGTTCGCGGCTCGCGGTTCGCGGCTCGCGGCTCGCGGCTCGCGGTTTGCGGCTCGCGGCGGCGCTTTCGCGGCTCGCGGTTCGCGGCTCGCTGTTCGCGGCTCGCGGCTCGCGAGGCGCGGCTCGCGAGGCGCGGCTCGCGGTTCGCGGCTCGCTGCGGCGCTTTCGCGGCTCGCGGTTCGCAGCTCGCCGCGGCGCTTTCGCGAGCGGCGGCGCTTTCGTGAGCAGCAGCGCTTTCGCTCGCCGAGCGGCGCTTTCGCGAGCGCCGCTTTCGCTCGCCCCGCCGGCAGGGCTGCCGCCGCCGCCACCACGCTCGCCGGCCGCCCCCTCCCGTCTGCACCGCCGCCGCGTTTCCTCGCCCTGGCCGGCACTGCAGGCCCCCGCACTGCCGGGCTCCCCCACGCTGCTGGCCCCGATTATGCTGGGCTTCCCCCGCTGCCAGGCAGCCCCACCCGCCGGCCTTCCTGCTTCTGCCATGCTCCCCTGCACTGCTAGCCCCAGTTCTCCCGGGCTCCCCCGCCCTGCTGGCTCAGGCTCTGCCGCCCGCCCCCACACTGCTGGCCCCGCCTCTGCCAGGCTTTCCCACCTCTGCCGGGGCCGGCCGGGCTCCAGCTTGGCTTGGGGCTGCCGCGGGCTCTCACTTCCGTGTTGGCAGCTTTTAGAATTTTGTTAATAGATTAGCCGCCCCGGAATATTAGCCGCACTTCCGGGTTTCCACCAAAATTTTGGTCAAATTGGTGCGGCTTGTATTCGTGAAATTACTGTAGATAAATTTGGGCTGGTGCTGGTGGTTCCCCAACAGTATTTCACTTTCTTGTTCTTGTTAGCAGAATGCAGGGAGTGGCAACAAATCAAAAAACTCTTTGTGCTTTGGGCGATCTGGAAGACCAACCCTATTTAAAAATGCCAATATCATCACCAGCTTCTGCCCATCCATTTATTTTTTCAATAATCTGTTCTGTGAATAGGGGGCTAATGTAATCTGGTGTCCTCTGAATTTTTGTGCTGCGTGCTTTATGACATCGCCACTGCACTGGTGATGGCAGCACACCCAAGTGCCAGTTATTCCCAGAACAATGTTCCCAGGTCTCCATCAGCTACAGCCTGAGCCCCTACCTGTGGGTCCTCCTTGTGTCTGCAGTTTCAGTGCTTCCCTCCTGAAAAGGCCTCATAAATGACACAGAGAACCCTCACTGCCTCTGACTGCCATTCGGGCTCTGGTGTTGCGATAGGTTTTATTCCAGAAGGCCAGAAAGGTTCTGCACCACTGAGACCACAAGACAAGAATTTTCTTAATGGAAAGCACTAATTTGGATCTTTGGTCTTTAGCAACCTGCTGATTCTATGAAACCTGTAGAATCTGGAGTGGCTCCTTCCCTCAGAGCAGTTCAAAATGCAGAAGAGATGGAGAATTAATACAGGACTAATCCCACTGAATCGCATAGATATTGTCTACTTGGGAAATCATGAAAAAAATTAAATAGAGAGAGAGAAACCCTAAACATTTGAGTCACTCTGATCACATTTAAAAGTGAAATGTTACCTGGAGCAACAAGGATGGCTTTTGGGACCCAAGGGAAGGAGGAAAAGCCCTTCCTTGTGCCTATCAAAATGACTGCACTGATACTGGAAAAGAAGCATTTGCAACTAGTAAGCTGTGGGGAGCCTCTCTAATGCTATTCAGACACTCCAATTTAAGCAGGAATACAGTCCTAAATTAGATGGCTGGACAATAAGTTCAGTTGTCATACATTTCCTACTAAAAGCACTATTTTTAAGAAACACATTATTAACTTAAATGCTACATGATTCCTTCAAAAGCTGTGACTCTGAGTGGATTAGTGAAGTGGAGTGCTTTCAGGCTATGCTTAATACATGCCTTATTAATTTAAAGCCTTATGATTGCCTTCAATGTGATTATGACCCAAAGTCAACCTCCATTGTATCTGTCAAAGTTGTTGTAAGACTCTTTATGTGGTGGAACAATCACTTCTGAAAGCCTGAGTGTTTCTCAGAAGGTAAATACAAGTCTCTCCAGTTGGATTACTTGAGCCTGGACTCCCTAGAGAGTGGCTCCCTTCACAAAACCAGGACCACCCAGCATCCCACATTACACATAAACAAACACACATTTGCATACAAGGAACTTGTACAGGGTTATGTTTTCCATTTGCTCCCCAGAAGCAGAAGAAAGTCCAGTAAGGGATGAGGAAGATCTGCTGACAGGTTCTCCTTCCTGGGCCTTTCCAAAGTTCCAGGTGGGTGGAGAACAGCTGGGTCCCATGATATTGGGAAATCACCACTGGGTTTGCAGTGGAGCAAGCCAATATCCCAGATGCCTGCATCCAGGATGGCTGTAGGTGGACACTTGCAGCACATGGGGTTTCTGAGCTGCACAGGGGTAGATAACCCCACAAGGACACTCGTCACCTGGCAAGGGTTACAGCCACCAGCTGGTTACCGTGGGGTGGAGCATGGCCATGGCTTAGTGACACAAGCAGCGACTCCCTGGTCCACAGTCACTGTCCTGCTCACCACCCAGATCAAATATGGCAGTATGTCACCTATTAATTACATGCCTAAGTACTACCAGACTGTATTTAATACAAACTCAACATCTGACAACTGCTAATCTTCAAGATGAAAGTTCTCTTTATTTATTGCTTCCCTTTATGTCAACATATAGACTGCTTACACTCCAAGTGGTTTTGCAAATACAACAGTCTATATAAGCTCTTTTATGTACCTGGAATGGGCCTCCCTAGAAGGGCTTGGAAATAATTCAGGTTGCTTCTAAACAATTCAGAGGCACAGCATGAAAGAGAGATAGAAAAGAGTCACAATTACAGAGATATCTGATATCTAGCAACAACTGTGACAACAACAATTCTTTGAAAACTGTGTAGGTGTATCTATGTCATGGTTTTAAATAGGAGCACTCAAAGGTAGCAAACACCTCAGTAAGAAACAAAGCTGAACTGTGGGAGCTATTGAGTTTGTACAGCCCTCAGCACAATGAGGCTGAAACTGGTTGTGCTTCTTTTTCATCCCTGCAATATGGGTGCAGGGCAACAATAGATAATTGAATCTCTTCAGAACATCAAGCCCTGGCTTTGGGGAGGTCGCTGGAGAACAAAACATCAGCCCTATTGGCAGGCAGCACACCCAGTTAACCCAGTTTTCTGTTTGCACTGGTGATCAGCAGCAGAGACTGAGAAAAAGGAAAGAACATAGAAACAGAGCAAAAGAGAGTGAACCTTCTCTCCTCCCATGTCTTTTCCAGCCTCAAAAGTGCTTTCTGTGTGCAGAGCACAGAGAGTTTTCACTTCTACGGGCTTGTCTAGTCTTTCTTTGTGTCCATGGAATCTTTTAGCACTCACCACAGCAGTGCCACACTTTATTCCCTCCCTTTTTCTGCTCTGTATCCACATTTTCGCATTTCTGAACATCCTCCTGTTTCAATCAGCATGCCTCTGATGCTGAGGCAAATCCAGGCAATTGCGTTTGACAGAATATGCTGAAAAGGGAGGCAGGCTGGCACCTGCACAAGCCCTTCCAGGCAGCTCAGCAGCATGAGGAGCATGGTGCTGCCCTGCCTGACATCCTGCCCACTGCTGCCCAGCCCCAGGGACACCCCTTCCCTGGCCCCACTGCCCCCACCTTTCTACCTCCCACCTTTCAGCTGGGAAAGTGTTTTCCTGACACTGAAGTCAGCACAAATGCCTCAGTTTGGAGCACGTGCTGGTGCTGGTTCCTCAGAAAGTGAAAAGCCCCCTTTGGAAAACAAATGGTTGAGGAATATCCCAAAGGAATAGCTAGATGGCATCTAGGCATTTCCTAAGATCTGTGCCAAAGCGTACAGTCAGTTCACACATCATGCAGAAGTATTTGATTTGCACAGTCAGCCTCTACTCACATTTTGATGCCCTTGCACTCTTTCTTCTCTGAGAAAGATGCTTGGCTCCCAGACAGTTGGAGCAAGTCCAATATAAAGACCAAGCCCTAACGACCAGGAAAGATGGAGGGTGGGTGGTCTCCCCTGACTTTCTTTTCTCCTTTCTCTTCCTCAGCTCTCTTGGTGTGAAGGCATGTGTGCTGTGGAGGGGTGCTGAGTGCACGGGATGAGTCATTTGCCTTCCTCACTGAGCCCTGCTACATAGCGACTTCAGTCACGGAGAAGAAAAACAGACCTTTGCACTGGAAATGGCCTAGGAACCAACCAGCCTAAGCAAAACCACACAAATCATCTAGATACATGGAACCCAGTTGCAGAGAAATGTATTTCTTGAGATCAGAGCTCCTTTTTGACTCACACACATCGGTGCTCATCAGGAATTAACTCTGGGAGCTTTATTGCAAGCCTTTGTTCAGGGGAAAAATAAAAGAAAAGAAAGAAAAAAAAAAAAGGTAAAGGCAGTTGAATTCGGGCTCAGCCTTGTATTCATTTTGAGTGCATTTTCCCATCGATTTTCCCTTTCCTAGGCCACAGGAGGGCAGCGCCGATCCTGGCAAGGCAGCCTGAGCCGAACCCGCCACGCATCCTCCGGGATCGCTGCTCCCACTAAGCTCAGGGGAAGGATTGACATCTTAGTTTACCTGAGGTAGAGCAACAAACAAAGGGCTGCTTGTTTTCCTGTTGGGTACTCAAATCCTGGCTATACTACTTTCTTCTGCCTGCGTGTTTGTGACTTTGTCAAATTAATTATTCATATAATCGGGAAAATATTTAGATGAAAATCCTTCAGTCTGCTTACCCTAGATAATGGAATAAGGAAATAATAAACATGACAAAAAGGCTAGAGGACAAACTGTTTCCAGTGAAATTGAATTCAGCATTAGATGGAATGGGAGTGTTCTACAAATATGTTGAAAATGGTTCTTTAGTTGCAAGGTACACTGTAAATTCATAATTTTGCAAAGAAAACAGGAGTCATTCATTGAACTGATATCAGCTGTCAGATATGAACAGTAGGGTTAAAAGAAAATAATTTCTCTGGAAATAAACCAAAGCACATTCATCTGTTCAATCTCTCTGATCAAGCGATCCAGGAAATAATCAGTTTGCCTGTGCTGGTTTTGGCAGGGTAAAGTTAATTTTCTTCGGCTGTGTTTCGGATTTGTGCTGGAAATGGTGTTGATAACACAGGGATGCTTCAGTTGTTGCTGAGCAGTGCTTGCACAGCATGGAGGCTTTTTCTGCTTGCACTGCCCTGCCCATGAATGGGCTGGGGGTGCACAAGGAGTTGGGAGGGGACACTTCCAGGACAGGCGACCCCCATGGACCAAGGGGATCTGCAAGACCACATTGCATCATCTCAGTATATAAAACTCTGAAGGAGGAAGAGGGATAGATTGGAGAGTTTGACTTCCTGAGTCACTGTTAGGTGTGATGGGGCCCTGTTCTCTTGGGGATGGCTAAACTCCTGTCTGCTCATGGGAAAGCAATGAATTAATTCCTTGGTTTTTTTGCTTTGCTTTAATGTGTGTTTTTTTCCTTCCCTATTAAACTGTCTTTATGTCAACCCATGAGTTTTCTCACTTCTACCCTCCAATTGTCCCCCCCCATGCTGGTGGTGGGAGTGAGTGAGCAGCTGCGTGGGGCTTAGTTTCTGACTAGGGTTCAACCATGACACAGTTGCAGCTTTGCTCGTTTACTCAGAGCTTCTCTGTATTCCATCACAAAATGGTCCTGCAAGAACTGAGATGTGGGCCCAGTGCAGCACACTTCAGTAAAGAAAAAAGCATACTGCCATGGGTCAGTGACTGGCTTTTATTTTTGGAAATCAGTACTGTCAAAAAGCTGCATGCTTCATTCTACTGCTGCACAATCATCAAAGCCTCAGACTAGAACAACAACATGTGTAGCGACACCATAAAATACAAGTGTGACCTATAACGTAGTTTGTGGGAAGGGCAGCAGTGCTTAGAGGGAGGTTGTGGTGAGGATGCTGAACTTTTCCTGCCCCCTACATCTGTGACTGCTTTAGTGCTGCCCTTGTCCCTCACAGGTTAGTTGCCAGATGGCATTTCCTTTCACTTGTCCCACATTTCAGGTGGATCTGAGCAAAATTCATAACTACCTGAAAGGAGGAGGTAGTGGAATGGAGTCAGTCAATTCTAACATGTCTCAAGTGAAAGGATGAAAGGAGATGCCTTATAGTGTGCCAGGGGAGGTTCAGATTAGGTATTAGAAAAAAATCTACACTGGAGGAGTACAGTAATTTCACGAATACAAGCCGCACTGAGTATAAGCCGCATCTCTGGGTGTTGGCAAACATTTTGTTCTTTGTCCATAAATAAGCCACACCTGAGTATAAGCCGCTCTGTCGTTCGCAGCGAGGACCCACATGCAACAAAGTTGCCAAATAGTAACAGAACCACGGCAGGGCGGGGTTTACTGGCTCAGCTCGGGCTGTGCAGGCTCGGCCTGCTAGGGGCTGCTGACGGGGCCAGGTGGCCCAGCTCAGTGGGGCCGCTGGGGCTGGCTGCTGCCTCTGGGCTCGCTCGCCCTGGCCCTGCTCCCACCGTGGCAGCGGCAGGCAGGCACGGAGCACACACCCCGCTCCTGCGGCTGGCGGGCACGGAGCACACGCCCCGCTCCCGCGGTTGTGGTGGAGGGCGGGGGCGGAGCCCCCCGCCTCCTCCCCGAGCCATGGGGATGTCAGCACAGAGCCCCCTGCCTCTCCCCTGCCTGAAGGAGGGAGTTCGCCTGCCTCCCTCCCTTCCCCCGCGCTGCCGGCGCTGAGCTGGCCCCACCCACTGCGCAACACAGTAACCAATTTGTAACAATAGCGAAATCCTGGGTTTTACTGGCAGGTGCTCAGCTCTGCACCCTGGCTGGCACTTCTGGGGTTGTAAATGTCAGAAAATTATTCACATATTAGCCGCTCCTGAGTATAAGCCGCATTTCTGGTTTGGGAGCAAAACCTTAGTCAAAATGGTGCGGCTTGTATTCGTGAAATTACTGTAGTTGGGCATTGGAATAATTTACTCAGGAGGTTGATGGAGTCACCATCTCTGGAATTGTTCAAGAAGCATTTGATGTAGCACTTTGGAATGTTTTAGCAGTGATTATGCTGGGTTGATGGTTGGACTAGATGATCTTCAACACCTCTTCTAAGCTTGATGGTTTTGTACTTCCATGAAAATGCACAAAGACCTCCTTTGCTTTTAACATCATATTACTTCTAAAGAGAGCATTTCCCTGTGATCCTGGAAACAGGAGAGAAAAAGAAAAGGAAACAAAAGAGGTGACCTCCACTGATTTACCTATCTTCAGCTTTTCCTGGACTAACGAAAACTTTCTGGAAAAAAAAACCTGCCCAGAGAGGAGTCAAGAGTCAGGCAACACATCCAAGATTTTGGTAATGCCATGATGGGACTCCATTCTAAAGCATAAATGACTGGCTGTAAATATGACTCAAACTATTAGGATCAACTTTTAAACATTGCAAGTAATGATATAAAGGGGCTTTGGGGGACAGTGTTTGTCTCCCAGTCCAGTAGGAGAAACCCCTAACACCAAATTCAGCTTTCCATCCCCACTTCGCCACAGAGGAAAACTCACTTTGGCAACTCCACCATCTCCTTCCCTGGGGCTGAGGTAGGCAGTAGAATGTTGCCTCCTGATTCTATATACCAGAAAAATGAAGTTTAATAAAAAGAAACAAACAAGGACAAAACGAAATGCCAGAGCACCAGGCTTTATCTCGTACTAGTTTGCAGAATCAAGATTTTAGTAAGGATTACAAAATTGACAAACACTTGATAATGATAAATCTGTAGTAATCTGGAGCAGATGTGCACCAAACAGCTGAAGATTCCCCAACATTATTTATGTTCAGGTATCTCTAAAGCTACCAACAGAAAAGTACCATTCACTGACACCTCATATCAGTTTGTGGTCCTTTGTGGCATTGGACATTCACGTCCAATCTGAATTAGCAAAAAGTTACCAAGTCAGATAATGAAATATCCCGAAACCCAGGAACCAACAGGGGAACGAAAGCATAGATCAGAAGCAAGCCAAACCTGAACTCAGTTTTCACATTTGTCACTGACACTTTTGTGACCACAATTAACTCAGCAAAAATGTTTCCCTAAAAAATTGACTACCTGAATTTGAATGAGTGACAATCTCTTCATGGTCAGCAGAGAAGAGGAGACATCTGCAAAACATCTCTTCTAGGAAGACCTGAGTTATTTTTAAGAGCTGCCTGCTGCTCTTTACTGATTAGAAAAGAAGCCCATGGTGAGTGCTGCAGACTGAGGCAGTCTAACTTTGAGATATCTGTTTAGGATGGATGAATCTCAAACCTAATCTGCTTGGGTCTTTAATATCTCATTTGCAAAATAATACAATGGACAATAATAATAAAAAACAATGAAAATTATGCTATTAATGCAGAGATGACAAAACAGCTCTCTATCCATCTGTAAAACACCATTTGATCCAGCAATGCATGAAGTATTATAATATTTGATTTCATTGTTTTGCTAAGACACTAAGAAACTAGAAGGCAGTTAAGTGCCAATAAAACAGAATAAATCTGTGCTGTTGTGCACTATTTGAAGCTGAGCTGACTAACACTCAGTATCATCTACCATCAGAAGTCCCTCCTCCAGCTCAGGACATACTTAGGTCTTTAGCACATTTAGCTTAGATGTAAATGCCCGAATAAGTTAATGGTTTAAACTGGACAATTAAGTGTCGCCTTAATTAGTTTATTAACAATTAAATGTTGCTCTGCTGGATTGTAACCTGAAACTGGACCTTCAAATTACTACATTTCCAAGAGAATATAGGATCTGTTGCAGTGGGTCAGGCTGATGCTCCATCTGGGTTTGTATGCAACTGTAATAATTCAACTGTTATAGATGCATTTCAGGGTAAGAAAATTAGGACAATTGTGATGTCACAGTACAGAGAGAGCCCACTTATTCTGGATGATTTTTGACAAGTTTAGCATTGTATACTTCTTAGCGTTTATTCATACATGTATACTACAGATTCAGAGAAAATGTGACATCTTCAGAGGATACCACTATATCATAACTTGAAGTAAGACATTTACAGGAATTTACTGTCTGTAAAAATAAAAACCTTTCATCACTTATTCTGTCTGACAAAACAAGGTCTGTTTGTTCCATGTCAGAAAGCTTCTGAAGCAGAAGTTTTATCAAGGTTTCTAAATCCCTGATGTTATCAAAAGCAATTCGCAAGAGTTGAGCTTTACCCTAAGGAGACAATCTTCCCTAAATCTAAGATACTTCATGGATTAATTCTCTTAAAGGAGGAAGCCATTGGGTGAAATCACAGCAATTTCATTTAAAAAGTCTGTTCCCTTAACTATAAATATTTAATAAGAAAATGAAGCTATGAATCAAAAACTATGAAAGCAGGCACAATGTACAGAACAGCTCTCTTGTGTCTGACCAGTTTGACTGGTATCTCAGCTGGGAGGAAAACAATGATTGACCAACAGCACCAGATGTGCTTTAGGACACAAAAGGGTAGAATGAAATAACTGGCCACTTATTTTCATGTTTTGGTTAAGCACAAATTACTTTCCACCCATGAGGAAGATACATTGTATGATTAGATGCAAGATATTAAACTAAATTAATTGGATGTTATGGGATTAAAAAATTTTAAAAAAGCATGCGTTTGCTATCATCTGATTGAAGGGATCTAATGTTTGAAAGATAAAATAAGCAATTTTCCCTGTTATAGTAGTCTCAATGAATATGTATTTTCTGATCCCAAACTGAGAAATGCATAAAGTAAGTATTAATTAAAAATGAAACTTGCAGTTTACCAGAAGAAAACTATATGTAAGGTGAAACTGAAGCTATCACAACTGTGGTTATAGTTACAACAGATGCTATTTCATGAGCAAAGGAGAGGATAACTGGGTTTTTTCTGCATCTCTATTTCTGCAACGATGGAGTGAAGTGCATTTTCTCACAGCTGGGATATTTATCAAGAGCCCTGTCCCACGCAGATTCTCTGGTGCCTAACAGTATGTGAGCTCATACTTTTCCCTTTCTGTCTGTCCAAACACTTACAGGGTAGCTCTCCCTCTCTACACAGATGTTTACTTTCAGGAAATTTGCAGGGATTTAAGAGTTCTTAACCTCCTGTCAAATTCAGAGTTCAAAGGAACTACAAGAACTGCCGACACACACGACTGCCTGAGACACATTTCCATAGGAAGCCAGGCCAAAGGGAATGTCTGTGGCCTCAGGTATTCCTCCTGTCCTCAGCACCCCTGCCATTTCAGGTGGATGTGCCCTCTCTACCTGCAGAAACAGTAGCTGTCTTCTCTCTAGCTGCATGGAGAACTTATACAAATGAGAAAAAAACCAAGCCATTACACATTAAAAAACCTATGGAATTAACCATAAACAGAGGTACTGTTAGCGACACACAAAGCCCCAAGACAACAATTAACTAGTTTGCTCTATATTTCATTGCAGTGCACGTACTCTAACAAACTATGTATTATTTTTTAATGGAAGTAATTCAAGGTTGTCTAAGATCTATGTACTCATGATTAAGTGCTGATTAAGAATATGATATAAAAAATATAAATTGCTGGAAGGTCCAGAACATCTGGTATGACCCTTTGTGTTTGTTTGAGGGCATATATGCTTATGCTTACATTGCACAAAGTGTACTGTGCAAGTTGCTAATGTTGCAGTGAGGATGTGACATGGGAAAGAATATTTCAGGTCACTGTATGCTGAACTCATGAATTGTACAACATTTTCTGAAGCATAGGAATCTAAACAAATTTTAAAAACTTTCAGTGAAAGGCATACATTTTGTGAAAAAGAAAAAGAAAGTTTCATTTCATAAACTGGGTCATTTAGTAAAAAAAAATAGTTTCCAAAAGAGAAGCATTCTTTGCAAAGTGATAATATTAATGATGATATTCTCACTAGTATGGGTCTCAGGCTGCAAGTTTTAAATTTAACCAAAAAAATCATTAACCTCTCTAATTTCAGCAAAAGAAGGCTTCATGTTAGAAACTGCAAGTGGAGTGTGGATTATTTTAAAATAAGGACCATTCAAGAAGCACTGTTTAAAGCAGACAATATGCAAACCATGATCTGAAAAAGACTTCTATACTAGGAAACCCAGTTTGATTTAAAAGGTTAGTTGGGGTAAATGATTGATTTTTGCTTTTCATGCAATCAGAAATCAATTGTTCTGAAAAAATTGTCATCATATGCTTTTGTGACCTAGAATTGAAGAAAGCAGAGACAAAATTTGCAGTTAAATATAAGATCCTAAAATGTCTCTAATGAAAGCTGACACTGACAACTCAGCTCAAAACTCAGAAAGTCCAGCAAGACAAGCAATAGGAGCCCATGTCATCCAGTTTTAAAATCTAAAGACGACAGAATGGCAAAGAGAAGAAAAATGAACAGGAGATGCTGCAGTTCAGTTCTGGCCTTTAACATACCATTTTTCCTAAACCTAATTTGCCAAGCAGATACTTAAGACCTGAATGGATCCCTGGCCCATCTAATTTGATCCCAGCCACATCAGAGATATGCCACCCAGGCACCACATCAGAGATATGCCACCTTCACTGAGCCCCAAAAATGGAGGCAGGCACCCACATTTCTCCCTTCAGCTGAAGGGCTGCTTGCCATAACTGGAAAGCAGAATCACCACGGTGCCATCAAATGTCTGCAGCCGTGGCAAGGGGCTGTAATCTGCCTCTAGTGACCAGGGGCTTTTCCAATCGGATCTCGAGGAAAATCCTCACATCTAATTATCACTTGGACCTGGGGGACTGATCAGTCACCTATGGCAGGAATGTTGTGCCACTTCAGGCCACCATCCATGGGGAATTAGGCTGCACTGACACGTTTACCACTTCAGAGAAAAGAGCTTTGGGTATGTGCTTGGCAAGCAAGCACACAACCAGCTGTGTGGTGAAGGCAGTGGTGGCTTGGCAGGGTACATGAGGGAATCCTTGCTGAGCTCTTGATGCTGCAGCCAATGGGCTAAACCCTTGTGTCTCACGGGCCTAATGCAGAGTGGGGTTAATTGGGGCTTCATTAGTTAATTAATCAATTCTTGGAACTCTCTTTGATCCTATGAATGCCTTCCTATGCCTATAGTGTTATCCTCTCCTACATCTCCTCACAGTCCCCTTGCCTAGCTGGTACCACTTTGTTTATTCTTCCCACTCAGGTGGATTTGCCTCATACTTGCCACAATTTTCCAGCCCATAAGCATTTAACTCCCTCATCCTCCTTTCCAAAAGTAGCAAAGATTACACTTGTGAAAAGCTGGGAGATTAAACTCTGTTCTAGGAAATTCAACACCAACTTCTGCAGAAACAGGGATTCACTCTGGTGCAGCATTTGGGTCCTTATGACATAGCTGCATGTGGTTTTTATTTGTGATAATAAATAAGCTAATTCGTAAAAAGATAATATATATTAGCTTAGCTTGATATCTGTTTTATTGTTACCAAGTATTTTATTGCCTCCCCTTTCTTCCATTGCCCCAAACAATTCTCAGAGCTATTTGTTGTTAGCTGTCTTCCTCTTCTGGCATGTACAGTATCTATTTTGTGTGTTGGTTTGAATAATTTACATGTCTGTGCAGCCAGGATCTAAGAGCGAGGTGTTTATGTGAGGTCACAGGCAGGAAAGTAGATGAGACATTCTCTTTGATCCGACCACCTTTGTGTCTAGTGACTTGTTGCCATGACTCTTCCACTCCTGTTTGATTTCTTAAATTGTGTGCAAGGTTCAAAGCAGTGACAATCCTTCCAGAGCAGGGAGTCGGGAGCTCAGGCGTTTCAAGACACCGTAAATGTCTGTGTAGACATCATCAATATTTAGCAACCTAAAACCTCGGAACAAGCAAGTTTCTGACAAAAGCTAATGTTGTGACAACAGAAAAACAAAGGAAACAAATCTTCTCAGGAGTTTCTGCCAGCTCTCCTGAACCCAGCACCCATTTGTTGCCTGCCACAGCACCTCAGCATCATTCAAACAGCAGGAGGGGAACATAAAACTGGCATCCATTTATTTTCCAAGGAAGCTGGAAAGCTCATAGCAAATACAAGGTAGGAGCAAGACTTCCAAATTATATCTTAGTATATAATCTCATCTCAGTCACCACCTGGCAGTATAACCTGGTACCAACTCAGCCCCACAGTTCCCTCACATGAACCAGCGAATGCAACACTTTCCTGCAAGAAATGGTGCAACACCTGCTTAGACAAGCACCCCTGAAATCCCATTCTGTCTCCTGGCCCCTGAGGCTGAAGTGCAAGGTTGCAGACACTTTTTGCAACACCTGGTATGTCTTGCTGAAGCAGCAGGTGCTGGGGTAGGGAGGGCAGCCAAGGTTCCCACCGCAATTCCTGGAGCTGTGGTGACCCAAGAGCACCAGCACAGGCTGCTCTGGAGCTGCAAACCTGGGCAGTCATCTGCTTCTTGCAGGGCTGCTTGAGCTCCACAGCTGCTCGTGGGGAACAGGGAGGGTGGCTGTGGAAGAATCTACACCTCCTTTGCAGGGTAGCATGCTTCTTGCTGCTCAAGCTGGACTTGCAGCATTTCCCTGTCTGTTCCCCCTCCTGTCCACCTGGGTAGACCCCAGGCAGCCACCTCTGTGACAGCACTGCTGTCCCACTGCTGCTGCCCATGACACTGCTGGTGGGCTTCTCTTGGCCCCTCCAAGGGCTTGGCTGTGATTCCCTAGCTCACAGTGAGCAGAGCCACTGGAGTCACTGCATGGGTAAGCGCAGAGAGCAGCGCCTGAGGGAACCACAAACAAATCCCAACTTTGCTGTGGATTCTGTCAAAGCAAGATTTCTGCCCTGCAATTGTCAATATGTTTATCGGTTGGATTGACCTTCACAGTGGAATAAAGCTTCTCCAGAAAGTGATTAAACCTTCAGACATTGCACTTGATTCACACCAGCACTGTGCTCCTCAGTGTACCTGTTATACATGTTTGTGATTAAAGCATGGGTGTTATTAGGAAGATGGTCTGTCTGTGGGAAAAAAATCTTATAAATAGACAGTAAAGAATACACAGCAAAATAAGTGTATTTATCTGTGAGCCAAGTCTTTGGAATTAAATGAGGCTTGAGTAATAATCCTTCATCAAGTTAGGCACCTGTTCAATAAGCACAAGGAAGGTGTGCAGTCCCAAAGCAAAGTGCATTTTTCTTAAGGATACAAAATCAAAAATGTGACTGCACTCTAATTCTAAAATCATAAGACAATGAGTCACCTTCTGCTGGGAAAAGTAGTCTAAGGCTTAGAAAATGTGTTTTCTGTTCAGTTAGTCTAGAACAGGTTAAAAAGTCATTGCTTTGATGAAAGTGAGTGAACCAGAGTTGACTGAGCTGGCAGATAACCACACCTCAAAGCCAAAACTCCACCTTCCAGCAGGCTCCTTTCAAACATCATCTGTGCTCAAGGCACACACAGTGCAGAGCTTGGCTGTGGAAGCAGCATGCTGGGGACAATAGGCAGCCACCAGATCGGCACCATGGCTAGGGAGAGGGCACAAATCATGCTGAGCAGGGCAAAAAGAGCTTCTTGTCCCTCCTGCTTCTCCCAGCCAGGTTCAACAAGGCTCCTCCCTGACTCTGAGCCTAGCCTAGTCCACTTCCACTGTCTGTCTCTCTCTGCAGCAGGTCCTGGCCCTTGGGGCAACAAAAGTCTCTTGCTGCAGCAATACCTCAGGGTGGTTCTTTCCCCAGAGTTTTCCTGCCTTAGGACAAACTGAATGCTGCCCAAACTGTGCAACCAGATGGCAAATAAAACCTCCCAGCTGTGAGGTTAAATGCTCAACCCTCACATCCTCCTGGGGCTTTCCTTCACAGGCAGTGCTGCTCCAGGGCTGATGGGTGCTGCTGGCCCCCAGGACCAGGTTATGCCTGTTAGTGAGAGCTGGCAGCAGCCTCCCTTTACTGCACTCAGCCCTCACTTTCTTCAGGAAACATTTGCAGCCACAGGTATAACAAAATTTACAGTTAGAAAAACACAGAATTTAAGTGTTCCTAAACACAGAACATTATTTTTCTTGGCGGTGAAGCTTTTATCTGAATTTTTTCCTCCTCTTGGGCTACCCACTGCAATTATGACACAGAAATCCCTGAGGGCTCTCATCCCAGGCTGCATCACTTTGTCAGCCTCGCTATGACTAATCAAGCACACAAGCATGAAGGAAAATTGTACTAGTGCTTGGTCTTATCTTTTTCTGTCTTAGGCTATACTGAGAATAAAGAACTCTTTCCCTTGACCACAAGATACCTCTTGTTCAACCAATCCATTCCCTTCCCCCTGCATTACTACCAACAAAATACAACCACTCTTTACAGCCTTAGAAAACATCAACATATATCCACACCATGATTTTCTCCATGATCACTCTCCTAGGAAAATGATTTTTACTCCTTTTGTAAACTGCAGAAGACGTCAGAAAATTCATTTAAATTCACATGTTTCAGAAAAAATATCACAGCCCTTGCAGAGGTGGAAAGAAAAATTAAACAAAAGTTCATGAACTGGACTGGACCCATATGAACCACATGAATCTTGCAGACTTTTAAATATATTTGTTATACTAGTAGATATTGAACACTGCATCTACACAAATACAAACTCAATGAGGTACAATAATCTGGATATAATGCAAAAGGGAGCATTTTACAGAGTAAAACAAATGATTTCCAAAAGATATATATTTTTTAAAATAGAGAATTTTTGGTGCTATGACTGCTGTTAATTCCACCCATATATACCATGCAAGCTAGAACCAGTAACACAGCTTTAGCCAGCAGCAATAGTCCAGGGCGTGATTAGCTTTTTGATTTTTATTGTTCTCGCCATAATTTATAGTAAATCTGTAGGACTGAGTAGGTAAATTAAAAAAATGGGGAAAAGATGGCCTATTACTGAAGTGGAACTGACACTGAATTTAAATTGAGTCCGAAGTGTCTTATCAAGTAACAGGCAATTCATCATATCAAAATTCCCTCAACTGAAAATATTAATAATTAGACAAAGGCTGTTAGAGCACCATAGCAGAAAGGATATTGGTTTTATACATACTAGCTCTGCTTACACTAACAGTAATGCCAGTAGCTATATTTAGTATTGCTGCTGACATGTATTTAAATTTCAGGGAACGCTTTACAGGCAGAAGTGGGCTCATTTCAGTCAGAGGTTTTCCTCAATAATAAATCTTTCCTAATTCTCGTGTGTTTTGGTGTCCTCAAAATACTTACCACAGGCCTGTGGAGCGACCATCAAATCATACTTAAAGTAATATAATGTCTTATTTTTCAGTTATGACCTCTAGGTTTAAATGAATCATTGTTAGAAGAAATTTTGATTAGGAGACCACTGTTTTTGGGAAAGCTCCACACAGAAGCAGAACCTGTGGTATCTCTTGTAAGCCATTTATGGCTGGAAGCAAATGTGTTAAAAAAAAAAAAATATAATGGAAATGCTTCTTTCTGGCAGACCAGAAGCTGAGCTGCAATTAAGGGGGTAGGCACACACGTGTGGGATAAATCACTGAAGAGCCACTGTAGTCTTTGACAGGACAGCATCAGTGGAAGGTCTGGCCCCACATCACAGCAGATGAGAAATTGCTGATATTCAGGACACTCTCTTTCTTCAGCATTTATCCTTAAATGTGACCTTGCCAAAACATGTCCCTCAATTCCATCTTCAAACACTTTTCATTTTCTTTTTATTCATTGTGCAACCTTGCAGGCAGAACTGAAAGTTGTAATCTAAAGTGACACCTACGCTGATCTCAACTTTATCCACTTCATTCTGGTTTTCATTTAACCAAGGGACACACAGACAAAACAGCTCTCATGGACAAAGAAGTTTTCCCCAAGATTAGAAAGAAAAAAAAAAGAAAGAGTGAACTATAAGGATGGGCTAAAAAACAAACATAGCTTTTTATAAAGGAGACCAAAAAGTGTGGGACTTAAGAAATAAGACTGTTTCCCAGCTCTTTCTCAGACTTTCTTATATTGTCATTTACACATACTGTAGGTGAGGCAGCTGTTCCAAATTCAATTTCTGCTCCTTTCTAATCCAACTGTCTATATGATTTTGCATCTGGGTCAGTTTTGCCACAACATAAAATGTTTAAATATTTTCAGCCAACACAAAGCAGCAGTCCAAGCTCCACAAATCCAACAGGCTTTGCAAATACACCAAACCAGTCGTAGTTATATCAACCCTGATGTGCCCTGAAGACACTGGCAACATGCACCTCACCAATCTAAATTTTCTAAAGAGAACTGCTCTTACCCTCAACAAGGACTTGTGTTTGGGAGCTTGGGCAGTGTACATACATAGCAGAATACAAAATGTAAACCCCAATGGTTACGTGCTTCTATTAATCACAAAACATCCTGGAAAGGAGGGAGGGGGGAAATCAACAAACAGTTGGATAATCATAAATTAACTTTTCCTACTACTGCCTTTCTTGGTGGTCAGGCAACCCCCTTACAGCTTGTTAATCCTGACATCAGAAACAAGAGCCTCGAAGGTCAAAATGCAGCATCATGTAAGAGACAACCTAAACCTCAAATCTGTCAGTGCCATCAGCATGATGCAGACTCTCTCAGTAACTGCTTCTCACACCAGAACATAATAGTCTGGGCATCCTAGATTTGCTTCCTTCTATCCAGTGCACTGGATACCCTCCCAAAAATGAGCCACTCTACACTAGAAAGAGGTTGCTGCAGACAATTAACAGAGAACAGAAATACCCAGTTGTCAGAGGGAAATATGTTTTCACAGAATAGCCATCCCATCTCTGACTTCTCAGTCCCTGACCCAAAAGAAGTCTTAAAAATACCTTCAAAAGCTGAGTCTGGGAACCGAAATTCATAACTCAAGTGGACACTTAAAATTATGGACTTGGAGAGGAAGGTGACTTTATGGTACATAACAATTTTGCTCACTCCCAGCTAGACCCTTACTGCTTCACAGCTGGTTATTACTTTTCCTTCTTTGTCTTAGAAGATCTAAAGCCTTTTTCAACTCTCACTTATCTAAGATACACCTCTAGTCTTTAAGTACCAAGGACTTTTTTCCTTTACATCATTTGACTATTAACGTAACCAACTTAAGCTCAGAGTAGTTTAAATATAGATCAAAGCTTATGACATCTGTATCAGCCCTGAGGAAGATCTCATGTGTCTGAAACCTTGCTTAGTTTTTGCCCCAATTCTAACCTATATTCTAATAAATAACATTAATTTTCCATGTAAATATTTTGCCTTTTTTATATCCTTGTACTGCCCCTGGCTTTAACAACACAAATATACAAATATTTCAGCTTATGAAACACCAAGTAATGCATTTCCAAAAAAAAAAATTCACCTAGTTTTTAAGAAACTCCAATACTTTATAACACCTGCATTTACAAAACATAGAATCATGTAAATGAGAATGATTTTGGATGTACTCGTGTCTGATAAAGCCTGGGGAATACATGCTATGGCTATTTAAATTTGAGATCCTACAAAACCTCTGTACATGCTGGAATCAAAGATGGATTTGTTTTACAACAGTCTATTTATCTGTAGCAAAGCACATAATTCCCAGGTGGAGTTAAAAGTAAGAGCACTTTGTTTCCAAGCAAACACTAGGGAAGTGTTACAGGTGACTGCACTGCAAGGTCTGAGACTTTCCAAGCCTGTCCTTGCTTCCCCATTTCAAACTGTGACCTGCCTCTGCTGCTCCCCTTCCAGTTTCATCTTGGGGTCCTTTCATGCTCCTGACATGGGACCTGTACTTGGAGGTGCTGTGTATGAGCATTACAGTGACAGCTCAGACGCTGGGCACATTTTGTGTGTTTCAGAAAAACAAAAAGGTGTCTAGGGGCTTCTTAAATCCCCAAACCCCAGCAATGGAACTTGTCCTGTGCAGGGAGTCCAACACACCCTCCCAGATTGCTGGGACAGACCTTTATTACCATCAGCTTGGTGACCCACATTGTTTCATGGGTGCTGGCACCTGCACAGTTCTTCATCCTCCCCTGAAATCTCCAGGGATTATTTTTGCTTTTGAACATCTGCTCAGGAGCAGCTGTGTGGAGCAGGTACCAGCCAAGCATCTCCCAAAAAACTTGTGCTCTTACATGGTATAACTGGGATTGCATAGCCAGGAGACATTTCCTGGGT
This sequence comes from Catharus ustulatus, assembly GCF_009819885.2. NCBI lineage: Eukaryota > Metazoa > Chordata > Aves > Passeriformes > Turdidae > Catharus > Catharus ustulatus. The sequence goes on along the minus strand of NC_046222.1, from coordinate 51,991,636 downwards.
CTTTGTTTTTCTCTTTAAATCACATTTCTTGCCTCAGCCTGCCAGACCTCTGACTAAATAGCATTTGATAGCTTTCAGGACACAATGTGAGAACTTGTCATTCCCACATTTTGACAGCAGAGAAGGGGAGGGAGGGGAAGCTGTCTGTGGAGCCCCAAGGAGTGCTGAGGACATGGGGAACCTCTGGCACTAGCTGACACCAGGTAATAACACTGGGGGAAAACCCAGCAACCTAGCTAGGGCAGCAAACAAACAAGCAAATAATTAAATAAAGCAAATTTTATTTCTGGGTTGAGTCATAGATATTTGAGATCAGAAGGTGGATTCTGAGTCCACCATTTTTCATGATGCATCATTTTTCACACCAAGTGAAAATAGATAATGTAGAATGAAAAATGGTTTTACAAAATGTTGGCAGAGGCATTACAGCCTGTGAGTTAATAATTAGCTGTTGTTAATTTTGTCGAAGATAATGTTATTTTCTGTCTTTGCTCTGACAATTATTTCCCCCCACTTTAACACAATTCATTGTATTTAACATCTTTGCCACCTTATGTGAGAAGACTCCATTTACACTGCTTTTCCTGTATGTCTAAATAAGTTGGTTTTGTTTTTGGTTTTTTTATTATTAAGTTTCCCTTGAAAAACCACAGAGATTGAATATTTTTCTGATTTCTTGTGGTATTGTGCATTCTGACTGTCTTCAGTGGAGGTCCCTGCCAGTAGCTGCCTCAGGGGACTCTCTCAAGAATATATAATATGAATTAAACATTCTTCTCATATAAGCAAAGCAATTATAAAAAATTACACAATTAATTCTCATATTGGTATATTGCTGAGAAAGCCTCATTTGGCTTCCTGAATTTAATGCAATTCAAGAAAACACCACAATTTAGCGACAACAAATCCCTAGCTCTGACCCTTCAATATTTAAAGAGCAAATCCAGTCTTAATCTCTGCCGGGCTCTGAAAACCTTTTAAAAACTCACATCCATGACTAGCTGTGCTCTGTGGGCATAGGTGTGGCATGTCACAATATTATTCAGAAATCTTTCCACCTCACACAGTCATCCTTGTATGTTTTATGCACAGGACTTTATGAAAAGGACTCTGTGCCACGTTGCCACCATTCTTCCAGATATCCTTTCAATTTTTTACAGTTTCACTCAAAAACCCCCAAACCAAACCAATGCTGTAGCGCTGTGGACACCAACAGTGAGGTCATCTGTCCTCACATGCCTCAGTCATGGACTGTCATCAAATTAATCACATGGAGATTTAGAAACCTGCAAAGTACAATTCAAGCTGCATGTATTGGTAATGTTTAACATCATAGGTACCAGTTGTCAGAGCAGTGCAGTCTGTCCCACCAGATAAGTCTACTCTAAGATTATAAAACATTCCCTTAATTATCAACTCTAAATGAATCACCTCTTGCATCTAAGTGGACATGAACTAGTGAATCCAAAGCCATGGACAAGAGAAGGTGGAATTTCTTAGATCAGATCACCATTGAGTCAACAGTTCAGTTATTTTTTAGCCAAATACTGTGTTTACAGCATGGAGAAAAAAGAATGTACACTAGACTCAATAAAATTCTCTGAAATTTAAATACATTTCAGTCCTTTGGAAAATAGTATTTAATTTGTTCAGGCTTTTGATCATTTACAGGGAAATTCAATGTAGGACCCATTAAACCAATATGATTTTAAAAAAGATTACCTGCTTATCTAAACCCAAAAGGCACAATCATTCTGAGTCTGTTTTACTAAGATTCCAGAAAGTAAAGACAATTTCTTTTCAATACAAATAAATCCTATCAGCAATGTCCATGGCTCATATAAACTGTTCAAGATCCTTCTTTCCTAATCATCTTTCCTGCAATAATCTTTCATCTGGTGGCTCATGATATGATTCAGGGAAAGAATGTCCATGACAATTTCATAAACACATGATGACAGAGAAGAAGGTAAGACTGGAAGATCACACTGTGGCACAGGGCTGTTGTTATGCAAAAGTTAATAAAGCCCATGTGCCGCTTCACTTACTATCAACATCAGTCTGTGGACATTATTAGGGATTTTGAGCCCTTGCTTTTCAATAAACTTCCTATAACCCCTCTGATTTCCACAGCACAGTCTATAGTCCAGAACTGAATTTGGAGATTATATGTTGTCCTTATGGATTTTTGACATGGGAGTCACTGGTTTTGTGTTGACATGCAGTATTTGCTTCAAACTAGGTTAGCATGAGCAGTCAGAGAGCATTAGAAATTCAGCAAACACAGATCATGCATTCATACATTCCCTGAGGATGCACACAGCCTGCTCCAAGATTTCCAAATGCAAGCTGGGAGAATGCACTTAAAGCTGGGGAAGGCACACAAGCAACACATGATGCCAGCTATGCAGATGGATGGATTACAGAAATATCCAATGCTACAGGATACAGTAATTTCACGACCACAAGGCGCACCGGACTATAAGGCACACTTTTTTTTTTGCAGCGAGGAGCCGCGCAGCGTGCAACAAAGTAACAAATTACTGGCAGGTGCTCAATTTGCAAACATTTTTCAAAGATCGGTGTAGCCTTTAAACGCAGCCCCAGGCGCCCTCCCCGTGCAGCGGGCCCCGGCACTCCCGCCCGTCCCCGGCGCCGGCTGGCAAAGCTCGCGGCTCTCGGATCCCACCGCGCCGCTGTGTTGCATCCTGGTTTCCCCCCGGCCAGCGACGGCGGTGCTTCTTGCCGCTTCTCGCCGCTTTCCTGCGGCTGTGCCGCTTCTCGCCACTTCCCCGTGGTTGTGCTGCTTGTCGCCACTTCCCCCCACTTCTCCCCGGCCGGCAGCCACGCCGCATCCCAGCATCCCCCCGCCCGGCGGACACGGCTCCCATGGTTCCAGACTCGGCTCGCAGCTTGCACTTCCGGGTTTGCAAATTTCACAACTTTGTCCATCATATAAGGTGCACCGGACTATGAGGCGCACTTCTGGGTTCAGGCAAAAATTTTAGTCAAAAGGGTGCGCCTTATAGTCATGAAATTACTGTATTCCTGACCACAAAAACGCTGGCAAGTGATACCAATGAGCATTCTTGACTTGGTGTACTGCAGGAGGCGTTCACTTTTTGCATACCTCCAGTATCGAAGAGATGAAACTCAGTTTTCATTAAAAATAGCCGTGGGATCTAGAAGAATTACAGTTTTTACTAGTTGTCCTTTGAATTTAAATCAGAACTTTGTGTCTCTTCAGGTCTGATCTTCACATTTCCAAAATGCCACAGTAATTTTGTTTCTGTTATTCTTAATGACTTGGACGTGGGTCATGCTGCTACCGTACAAGGTGTTACATTGAGAAATTACCAAATGTCACAGTTTTGCATGTCATGAAATTGTGAAAAATATTTCATTTGTGCCTTGTTCTTGAGAAACCATAGACCTGCTTGATTTTCAAAACAGTTTCTGAAAACTGTAACAAATATAAAATAGATTATACGAAAATTCTCTAGATCTTAATTGCTGGCATCCCAACAGGCTGAGTGTCATAATTTCCAAAGACAAAAAGCACATCCCTAAGGGATGGTGTCAACCCAAAGGAAAATCCATGGGTGTCCACCTAATTATGAAAATATATTGAGTAACCAACACTTAGCCCTTCAAACAATCAAGAGTAAATAAATATAGAGGTCACCTTCTCTAGTTTATCTTTAATTGTTATCCCCAAATGCATGAAACTCTTACTTGGAATTAGATTCTACAATGTCTATTGAACTGTTCAAACATTGCAAAAGAAATATCTTTATGTAAATAACTACACTTTGAAAAATTAATGTAATTTTAAAGATGGAAATCTTAACCAGCAAACTATCCACTGAAGTCAAAATTAAGGTTTCCATGGCAACCTAAGCTACCTTGGCATTCCACACCACCAAGAAAGGGAAATAGTTCTGGAAGAAGGATGCAGTAAAGCAAAGCCTGAAAGCCAAGACCAAAGGGACATGAGAGCTGTGTCCTGTGCTTGAGCCCCCAGCACACTGCCCTAGCTCACAGCTCCTCTGACATATACACATGTAAAAATTCTAAACTTCACATAAATACTACAACATACTAAATAATTAAAGATGAGGGATTTAACTGGCCATGGGGCCTTTTCCTACTCCCGTTCTTTCAGCTCAGAGCAACAATTTTTCTGGTTAAAAGATTAACTGCTTTAGTAGTTTAATTAAAGCAAAGATAGGTTTATAGTTTTAGTATTACGTGAAGTCCAATAGGATCTCCTTATATTATACCATTGGGTCCACTTTCCTTTCTTTGTCTGAAACAGAAAAATATTTTTATTTTAAAAGAGCAGGTAAAAGTTAATTAAAAAAAAAAAGAATGCAGGCTTTTTCTTCTTTTTCCTAACTGTTTCTTTAAAAGGATATCATCAATAAAGTCTCATTCCCTCTTTGGTTATCAGTAAAGGATCTAGGGAGTATCCCCTGATAATAAGGGAAAGCCAAAGAATGGAAGACAAATACAAAAGATCTGTAGTCAGAGTGACTGGCTGTATCATTCCCAGATTTTGGGATGAAACACTGCTTTCTGTTGTCCTTGACTTTTTCTTCTGAAATCCCTTACAGGAGACTGGTCATTATTGGAATGTAACACTTTGTTGTTTTGAAGAAAGCTAAAATAGAGTTCACAAAATCTGAGATTCATTCTGCTTTCAGCAGCAGGTTAAATGATTGCTGCTTTTAAAAAATGTATATTCAGTGTGCTCCAAACACAGCTAGATTAAAAACACAGTAGTGGGGACAAATCAATTATTTATTATATAATCTTGAACAAATCTCTTAAAAATTTTTGAGCATGAAAATAACTCATGTGTGACAAAACCAAACTGCTAAAATGTACAGATTGGGAACATATGACAAGAGAAATTATATTTCCTGAGTAGGGATTTCAAACTTGTCAATACTCATGTTTCAGGAACTGCTGTTCTTTAAACAGATGCAGTTTTTTCAGCTTTCAGATGTTTCATTATACTCTGAAAACCCTGCTCTATATTCCATGCAGAGAAAAACAGCCCAGTTCAACACATGGGCAGGTAGGTACTCACTAGGTACTCACTTGGTAGGGTACTCACTAGATACTCCACTGCAAGAGCTGGGCTTTGAAAGCCTACTTGTCCCAGATACCACATGCAAACTGTACCCAGGAATCAAACCAGGTTCCCTGGGGGATGTTCTTCTGAGCTTAACACCACAGAAACAGAAACAGAAAAGCAATCAAGGTTGAATTTTGTGTGTTTTGTGAATCACAAAGCAAAGTGCAGTTTGCATTCTCAAGGCGCCAGATGCAGTGGATTACAAAGTAGGCAGGCTCTCTTTGATCCCTGAAAAGAGACAGGGAATCTGTTCTGCTCAAAGCCCAGCTCAGTCTGGGGAGAAACCACATTTTCTCAACAGTTATTTTCTTTTTATCACTGCAGTCATTTGCAGCTCTCCAGAGGATGCGATGCTAGCTAACGCCCATGATTGATGGGCAAGAGGTTATGAGACACTGCCACAGCCTGTGTGTGTCTAGGCATGGCTGCATCTATATTGGGGGGCAGTCTCTCAGAGGGATAGAGGGACATCCCCACCCCAACTGCACCTCGACTGGAAAAGTGATATATGGGCCAAAATGGCACTGCTGCTGAGGATGAGCAGACACTTTCTATTGAAAATCCCATTTGCAAAAAATCTATCGCCTAAATACACTTTAATAACCTGGAATATTCCTCCCCACCCCCATACACTTAGTTTGTTTATTTTTAGCTGAAAGTGTTCCCTGCTTTTCTTTTCTTCAGCAGCACTGCGTCCCTCAGCCCACAGGCTGGATTATGCTCAGGGAATAAATCCAGGCTGAGCAGTGAGAAACAGTTTTTTGCAGAATATTGTTCTTGTCCAGAACTCCAAGGTTTTGCTGCAGATGCTGAAAAACCCACATCCACTAGCATTCCACTGGATGAAAGGGCTGGTCAGTCCTACTGGGAGACTGTCAGTCAATGGGGCAGGAGAGTAAAGGATGAGAAAGGACAATGATTTTATGGTCAAGGAACTGACTGCCACACTGGAGAGTGACCTGGACTGCAAAACCAAATCCCTCATTTCGGGAGAATGATGCATAATCCAAACAAAATGTTTTACAAGTGGTTGCAATTTAAATGTTCCTCCTCCTCTGAGCATCCCATGCAAGGCCTTCTGATGTGATTTTTTGGAAGGGGTGTCTCTGCAAAGGGGTCACTGAGAAATGTCCTTCCATCAAATAATGGAAAGATCAATGGTAAAGAGAAATTCTCCTGCCTTTGTGTTTGGAGATGGCAACAGCTATTTGTTACAAATTCATAACAGAGTTGGAAAGCAAAGAGTGGATAAGGATTGAGGCCATACCTTACACAAAGAAACTACCATAAAATGGTGAAGAACTCTTTTGCCTTTGAAGCTTAAACCCTTTTTTTTCCTGACAGGTTGGGGGTTTTTGTGCACAGTTACAAGTATTCTTGTGTCTTTAACTGGTGTGCTCATATACACCTAAACAAGCAGGCCTGTAGTCTGCATAAAAACTGAAGAAGGATATGGATCTTTTAAAAATTGCCTCTACTCCAAAATGTTTTCATCCCTTGAAATGAGATTTTCATTAGTAGTTGGTGGCTGGATTAAAAGCTGTGCACTCAGCTTTTCTTCTAGGGTACCAAATATGAAGAATATTTAATGTGACAAAACCCTCACATGTTTATCAATATTTTATTAGTAGTGGAATGTGCCTTCCTCAATGCCTTTTGGCAATATTAATTTACAGTACTCTTCACAGTTAAAGGAAATCACCTGCTGTTTCATATCAATATAAAAAAGGAAAACAGAAGTCTTTAAGTACTCATTATCAGCTTCTCTTCATAAAGAACATCCCGTTTGTTTGATTCCCATATTAGATTACTCTTTTCTTTGTTATCCGAAAAAAAAAAAAAAAACCCACATAACAACAACAATAAATCTAGTTAATTGTGTGAAAGGCTTTCATGTACTTTTTGTGTGTACGGGAACAGACAGATTTTGTACCTTGCAGTGTTTTTCTCATTTAAGTACATTAATATTTTCAAAGGCAACAAATAAAACTTTGATTTCAAAGCCCTATAAGTAAAATATTACTTTAATTTGGAAGACTAAAAAAAAACAATTGAAAGGGAGATGCGGAGCAAAAGATTTAGAATGCAAAATGTATCTGGTGTTAGAGCTCCTGTTAATGTGGCAGCAGGAACATAACAAATTTTCTGTGACCTTGCTTTGTGACCAGCTCATGTAATTTGGTGGAGGATGTCATTGTAGTAATTACATATTGGGTTCCCTGCTGCCATAGTTATCCATGGTGTTGCGGGGCTCACAGGAGCAGTGCTTCAGTGTGATGGATTGCTATGGAAAATTGACCATGCTGGAAAGCAAGCTGTCTGATGAAAAGAGGCTATCATACAATTACTTCCTTGACCACCACCCCAGGGAAGGGTTTCATCCATAAAAAGATGCGTTTTAGTGATCGGAAAATGATGTTTTGCACAATATTGGTTCACTCTTGACTCTCATCAGCCAATTTATTTTATTTGAATGCCAAGTTCCCCAAAACTGAAGATATCAATAACTAGCAGTATTTTACACAGCCAGGGCATCTTTCTCCAGTTTATTGAGAATATCAGATATGACCTTGGAGGTCAGCTAATCTCTGGTGCCTGCAGCAGAATGGGATACTAAACATGACCCAACCTCTGCAGTCACCCCAGAACCTCTCACAATTCTCACGTACAGAAAGAAAGGCTTGCTAACAATGAGAAGACAGATAATTCCCTCCTATTTTCTGCCCATTACAGGCTGATGTACAGCTAAATCATTATATTAAGTGTATGTTAATTGTAAAATGTTCATTTCCTTAGAAAGACTATGATTATTCTTTCACAACAATGGACTGCAAGTGGTCCATTGCAGTATTTTTTTCCTCATTATTTAATTTCTATCTGTGAGTTTGCCTTCTTTCTACCTTGCAAAGGTATGGCCCATTTACAGACAGGTTTCCAAAATCTCAACTTGTATCTTCATTGAATTCTTTCTGAGAAAAACCCCACTTTTCTATTTTTCACTAGAAATATTTTATTGAAGACAAATATTTATTTTCTTTCCTATTCCAGTTGTTTGCAAATGTCCTGGAAGTCTTGTTCAAAATTCCATTTTTTGACCAAGATCTATTGAAGAAAGTTTCATTCTAAATGAAAACATTTAATTTATACTTCTTTTTTTTTTTTAACAGTGAAAAAGACCTTAGGAAAAGGAATGCATTTGCACCAAGTAATTGGAGCATGAGAGTTGTAAAACTGTTTATATTCACAAAATGAAGAACATTGCAGAAAACTTTGCCAAGGAAATATTAACTCTATCCTCCTGTGCAAATGGATTACGATTACAGTCTTTAATTACACAGCCATATCCTGGTTTTCCACTGCTTCTTTCTGATCCCAGTTTCAACAGTGTGCCAGAAACAATCCTGGGAGTGCTCACTGAGCAATGGGGGCTCAGTACTAATTCATCTCCTGCCTCCCGTGCTGGTCTCTATGCAGGCTGTCCACCAAGTGGTAACAGGCACAAAGTTATCTATTACAAAGATAACTTTTTTGTTTTGTTTTGCTTAATTTTCTTTTTATTTTCACAGAATATTCTGAGTTGAAAGCAATCCACAAGGATCCAGCTCCAAGGTGAATGGCCCATATGGGGATTTAACCCACAGCCTTGGCTTTATTAACATCATGCTCTATTCAGCTGAGTTAATCTCAGTGGCATTTATATGATGATTACCTAAAAATACAGTTTGTGTTGTTACACAGACTCTTTTCTTTTTGATAGAACCACCTGTAGACTACCAACTGAATGACCAGGGTCACCTATAAAGGTTTCTGGAGAAGCCTATTGGTTCATACTGGCAAACACTCATGCTGGGGAGCTCAGGTTTTATGTTTGAGTTCTTAAAGTTGAGCCTGAAGAATACATGCAAAGCTGGTGAAGACAGAAAACTGGAGCGTCCAAAGTTTATGCAGAAATCTCAGAAGCTTGCCTCCCGATTTTTCTCAGCTTGATGATAAATAGGTTATCCAAAGTACTGTGCAGAAAGACAAGTTGGAAACACTTAATCCAGCAATTCACGGGGAATTAAGAAAATACACACATGGATACAGCAATCTGTGAATTTATAGGAGTGTTTGTACAAGAAGAAGGCAATATCTCATTAGGGACTGGGAATCTGCACAAGAAAGACTAGGAATAGCTAGAAGGGACAAGTTTAATATGTGATTTCTTTGGGAAGTAACTAGAGTCAGTTCAACAGAAATAATTAAACTGAAGATCAATGGCAAGGGTAAACAAGGAAATACCCTGAGTAGATATCAGATAATTTATTTGCTTTATGAATGAGGCCAATCAGTGCTTTCCCTACACTCTGCAAGCACAGCCAGGGATTGTCCAACATGTAAGTACTCATCTAGGAAAGCCATTAGCAGGAAGGTAGCAGGAAGAGGCTCTCTCTGCTAAGGCTCTCAGCCAAACAAGTCGTTAATAACTGGGGGGAGAACAGAGGTATATATCTGATGCAGACAATAGAATTTTAAACAATTACCGATATAGAACTCCAGACAGAATTACAGACAACTAACACAATTTGTCAGTCCCTCTTAGCATGTCTCTTCAGGACACAAGTTTTTGCAGAATAATTTCTGCTTTTCTATATATGTACAGGCGTGTGGGTTCTGTGTGCATGTGTGTGCACCCAGTATTTAGCAGATTATACACATGGGCATGTGAATAAGCATCATGAGTTGAATGCTACTAGAAGACAAGTTATAACTAAGAGCCAATAGGGAAAACTACACTCAAAAAAATGAGTAGAGAAAAAAAGAGAAAAATCTTCAAGCAAATAGAGATTCACACAACTATGAAAACTGCTGAAATCAAGGAAATTCGTAATACAATTTGTCATGGCCAATTAGATGTAGCAGAAAAATCTCCAGCCAGTAAAAGTATTCATGTGCAATGCATTTTTTTTTAATGGATTCACTCATTCCTTTGTGCATTTACTTCTCTCCTATAGCCAATGAAAATTATACCCAGGAGAAATTAGACACTGGTATTGATGCATTAAGCTGGTGCAGGCCAAAACATGTTCTCTGTAAATCAGGATTATGACTGCTTAAAAGACGTACAGCAAGAGTTTCTGAACCATTCTACAGAATTATTTGTCATATAAAACTATCTGCTTTACAAAAAAGTCATAAACACCAGCTTGAGGGAGCTCAAAGAGCGGTCATATGGATGTGTTTTGGTTTTTTCCTTTTGAGCTGTTTAAGATAACCTTTCATGTGTCCATGAGTCCATGCAGGCACACATGTGGCTTAGCTGGTGGCTTTGTACTTAAAATACATGTGCACATAACAGAATGCAATGTATGTTTGTTACAGCTCTTTGTCAGACCTGTATCATGATCCAAATGATGTGTCACACCTTCTCAGCAGTTCTTCATGCAGGTGTTGAAAGTTATTTGCTAATAACAATCACAAATACAGCAAGTAAAATGTAGAGTAGAGTAGAATGATTTGGGTTGGAACTGACCAAAAGATTATCTAGTTCCAGCCCTCCTGCCATGGGCAGGGACATCTTCCACTGGACCAGGTTGCTGAAAGATCCATCCAACCTGGCCTTGAACACTGCCAGGGGCAGGGCATCCCCAGCTTCTCCAAGCACACTGTTCCAGTGCCTCATCCCCTGCACAGTGAAGAGTTTCCTCACCATGTCCACTCTAAACGAGCCCTCTTTCAGTTTAAAGCCATTAATCACTGTCCTATTGCTACAACTGACAGAGCTTTCTGATAAGACTGGTCAGAAGACCCTTTCACACTGAACCAACAAAATGAAATATTAGTACATCTAATAGAAATTAGTAATTGTGATTTGAAGCAAAATCACTTGGGAAGCATTAGAAAGTCCAACGGTGCTTTCTGCCTGTTTTATAGACTCGTAAAGAAACAGACATGAGTATGAGTGGTGTGACCAGTTACTGTATTTATGAATGAGACAGAAAGAGAAGAGTGAGGAAAGATGTGCTGAGGCTGTGGGAAAGAGTTATTTCTCTGTTGTTTGAAGCTAAGTGAGAGCGCTGGTTGCGTGCTTCGTGAAGGCTTCTCAGTGTGTGCAGAGGAACCCATTCGAGCATGAAAGAGCAGCCAGGAAATGCTGGCCTTGAAGGAATAACTCCCTACTTCAATATTAACCACGTGTAAATTATTTAGCCTGCTCTTTACACAGATTTTCAGTTGAGGAGAAAACAATGAAAAATCACCAGCAACTATCAAATCTAGAGTCTTTGTCTCAAAAGTTGTGAATGTGTTGACTCTGCCAGTCTCTCACCATAAATCACTCCTTATCAGCCTCTTTATACTACAATTTGCACTTTTTTGAATTGTACAACACAGCTTTTAAGAGAGAGACACACTAAAGAACAACAACTATCACCAAAGTGGATCTCAGAAGCGCATGATCTGCTTTGTACATTGCTTCAAAGGGATTTTTTCAAAAGGGGATGGTTGTTTCCTTCATTGTATTCTGTAGTGATAACTTGCTCTTCAGAGGAGCGTTCTTTGCTTTTTCCAAGATCCTAATACCCTAAGTTTATGCCTTATGGGTTGCTGACAATAACATTATAACATCTACCAGGTCTTGTAAAAGCCAATATGGCAAGAAGATGACTTTTATCACAAATTAATTCCAAAAAAATATCTCTGGAAACATCTGCTTCTACAGATATCAATGCATTGCTGTGCATTAAAATAAAAAGAACCAACTTGTCTATTATTTGTGGTGCCTTCAGTCAGAGTTCTTGTTTTGTTGCCCAAGTCCTCAAGATATTATTAAACATCTCTGCCCATAAAATAGCACAAGTTCATAACTTCAGATCTCCCTTTAGACTTCGGAACTGTACAGCTAGAGAACTTGGTCAAGAGACGCTTCTGGGATGCTCAAAACAAATTGCACATCAACTTGTGAGTATCATAAACTAAATAAATTATAAATAGAAGGAAATCTTGCCATTACAAATAAGTGACTAAAGTATATGCAACAGACTAGATCAGAAAAAAAAGAAGGATGTTGAAGAATGATTTTTGTTTTGTTTTGTTTTGTTTTGGGGTATTTTTTTCTGTTGGGATCTGTGTGTTTTCACATTTGTCCAATGTAACAGTATATTGAGGAGAGGCATTTCAGGAGTGAACAGTGCTGGTCCCTTCCTCCAGCTACCCTGGGAGTCAGCAGGAGCCTGCAAGAAATGCTCAGTGCCCCTGTGCAACCCAGTGGTGCAGGTGGAATGCACATCACTTTTCAGGATCTCCTTTGGATGACAGCACTTCCACAACCTCCCACGTGAGCTTCCCTGCCTACAGCATCCCTTATTTAAAAATAGGGTTTTATAATGTCTCACTTCAGTGCTTCTGCAATTTTCACCCATTAGCTACTTGTTCTATTGACTTTGGACATTGGGAACAGACTATTACTTCTTGCAACACCTTTTCATGACTTGAAGACTTACTGTATCCAGCCAGACTTTTCTTCCTTAGGCTGAAGAGCCTGTTCATGTCAAATTGACAACAATATTTCATTATAAGGAATGGGTTTTTTATGCCTTCCCAGCTTTTTGTAGAATACAATTTGTGCTATTCTAGCTAGTGCACCAATCTTTTGAGTGTTTCCCCTCCTCCTTCTGCCTATCTTCTTTTTCTTTTTACCTTCTCTTTCAGTGAAAATAATACTAACCAAAAAAAAAAACAATCCAAAAGTTAAAAGGCTAAAAGGAAGAAGCTCTGAAAATATGAACATACAAATTTTTTTCACATTTTCTGGTAAAAGCAGCAACAGTTTTCTGCCACACAGTTGGACATATACAGCAATATCTTAAAAAATTGCTATGAATATGCTATTATTTCTACTCAGTCCAAAAATAAGACAAAGAATGCAGTTACAATTATGATGATACATCTGTGATTCTGAATAGGAGACTTTCTAAATGTAGTCAGCTTCCATTATACGGGAGTAAGTTAAGATGAATGAAAGCCCTGATGAAATCAGCTTGACTGTTATGTATGTGTAAAAATCAAAGCAGGAGAATCTCTGTCCATACAATGCTGCTGAGACATTCCTATAATGCTTAAAAATGTTCTGGCCTGACTATGTGTCTCATATCTTGGTAGCAAAAAAAATAGCAAAATACAGAGACTGACTGGAGAATCTGTATACTGAAATTCACTGTCCTGATACGGTTAGGAACCATATTACACAGTGCTGTTCACAGGCTTAAAATCTGTGGGCTTTTAAAGCTACTTCTACATAGAAGTTCTTCCCGAGCCTCTTTCCTCCTATATTAAGAACCTTCGGATTTCTAAATTTATTAAATTTCAGGTCTAAGTTTCTACACAGTCTTATGTACCCAGATGTTTTCAAGCCAACATGGTCTACTCATTTAATATTTTCTTTATCCTCACTTTATCCCCCATCACAATATTTATACACGTGACTGTGTAATACTAACCAAGAAAAATCTTTTATGTTTTATTTTATGTATCAGGCTGTTCATCCTTCTGAACACTTTAGTAGCCCTTTTTCTGCATCTTTGTGGTGAAGGACACATCTATGCTGGAAAGCAGGGGAAAGAAAAGCAAACCCAGAGAAAATTTGTGGGCTCTTCTCTCCAGACCAGCCTACATATTCAGCTACAGCTGCAGTGTTCCCTTACAATATTTGCTAGCAGTCCTCAAAAAGTGAAATAGAACCACCATAATGAAGAAAGCATCACCTGGTTTCTTGGCCACCTACATGTATTTAGAGGCTACACCTCCTCTGGGCTTTCACCTTGCCAAATTATCAGGAGACATGGGAATTTCCCCTCACTTGAGGCTATGAACAGTTTCCTCCCACTGGCAGGCCTTTCTGCCTTTTTCCCAGCTGGAGTTAATCTTTTTGGCAAAAGATTAACAAAGTCTTGACAAAGTCTTATGAGGTGGAGTTCATATTCCTCTACTGAAATAATCCTTTTTATTAATCTCTAGGATTGTTTCTGATATTTTCAGAGTCACACGCCATTGATTATATTAATGGTCACAGGTAGGAAATACGAGATCTTCCCATTGAGGTTTTTTCCAGCTGATCCTCCTAGCTTGTAGTAAAAATTCCTGTTATTAGTTTCTGAGTGCAGGAACTTATATTTTGAATTGAATTTCATCCCACTTCTGTTACTGGAGACTTCAAGGTCATCTGACTCTTTGTAAGATAAACAAATCTCTTCTTTATTGATGCAGCTTTCACACCTGAGCTAGTCAGCAAATTTCATTAACAAACCCCCATCAAGGTCAGAAATTAAAATACTAAATAAGATTAGCCCCCAGATCAGTTTTGAAAGGACTCTATTAATATCTTCACCTTAGCCTAATGAATCCCTTTTCAGTGGCACTTGAGGTTGGCTTTTCTCTGGCCAGTTTCTCACCAATAATGCAATTTGTGTACTAATCCTATTTTCTCCAGATGGAGCAACACTTTTTTTAGGTATATTGTATCAGCAATTTAGGGAATTGTCGTCTCCTGTGCTTGTAGCCTCTGTTGTTCTTAACAAAGAGCCAAATGACCCCTTTAAAAGGAAGTGCCAGGAGAAAGTACCTGACTCTCATGGATATCCAAGTGCACTCCTGTCCCAGAAACACGTGGAAAAATAGTACCCCATCATAGTCAGTGTGGAAGCAAGAGGAATAACTTTTCCCAGATGACAAAGGAATCAATCAGCACAGATGGCTGCTCCTCATCCTGCTCCTACCACAAAAACCAGTGCAGGAATGGAGGGAGGTCAGAGCTGCTCCTCTCTTGGGAGAGAGGGCCTTGAGAAGAAGATGGGAATAGAACCCTTCTCTGGCTGTTGTGCTCACTTATGGGCAGACCCTAATCCCTTGATCCTTCTCTTTTTTTTCTTACCAGTAAGACAGAGTACACTAATTTCATGATTACAAGCTACACTGACAATAAGCCACATCTCCGGGTGTTGGCAAACATTTCGTTCTTTGTCCATACACAAGCCGCACCCAATTATAAGCTACTCTGTCGTTCGCAGCGAGGACCCGCGTGCAACGAAATTGCCAAATAGTAACAGAATTGTGGGATGGCGGGGTTTACTGGCTCGGCCCTGCTCGGAGTGGCCGCCAGGGAGCAGCCCCGGCCCTGCTCGCCACAGCTGCCAGGAAGCGGGAGAGCGGCGTGCCCGGCCGCCACTGCCGCCGCGTTTGTCGGGGCTGGGCAGCACCACTGTGCTTGTCGGGGGTGGGTAGCGCTGCCACGCTTGCAGGTTCTCACTTCCGGGTTTGGAAATTCCCTAAATTTGTTAATATATTAGCCGCTCCATAGTGTACACCGCACTTCCGGGTTGGGAGCTAAATTTTAGTCAAAATGATGCGGCTCGCAATCGTGAAATTA
This sequence comes from Catharus ustulatus, assembly GCF_009819885.2. Classification (NCBI taxonomy): domain Eukaryota; kingdom Metazoa; phylum Chordata; class Aves; order Passeriformes; family Turdidae; genus Catharus; species Catharus ustulatus. The sequence goes on along the minus strand of NC_046222.1, from coordinate 51,976,091 downwards.
CTGTACTCTGTCATCACACACTCTCACTCATCCTGGCTCTTTCATCTTTAATTCATGATTATTTTTTTTTCTGACAGAAAAGATTTATTCAAACAAGAATCACTTAAGTACTAGCTGACAGCCTTCTTTATACAAGCAACCAGACTAGAGTTTCACTACAATCCCTACATGCTAGCATTAGCTTAACCTAAATGATGCCTCCTCAGAATGTCCAGAGTGCCTTCACCTTCTATATTACACACTAAAGACCATATGGAAACTCATTTAAAAAGAATGAAGTGCACTGACCTTCTGTCTTATTGCAACGTTTCCAAAGATCATCAAAAGCCAGTACAAAGCTGTCCTGACAGATATATGGAGCATGGTGTATTCTTTCATTGTTACCAACTGAAAGCAATTTTTATCAATTACACACACATCAAGCACAGATTACACACTGGCTACAAGTTATTGCTGTCCTTATAGCTATTGTCAGTATTCTGCTGTGTTGGAGCTGACAACATCTTTGAACAGAAATAAACATTTTCATTTAAGCAGCGAAGGGTAACAACTGCAGTTAGTCCATACAAGCAATTAAATGAATTGAGCCTGCATTTTGTAGAGCTGCCCATTCATGTATTTTATTTAAGTTTTACTTCTTTCCATTTGAAAGAAGTAGGTGAACTCCAACCCTGACGACTGTACAGCAACTGCAATATGGGTTGGAACCGCACAAAGGGGTGAACAGTTTGCACTGTGATAGATAATAACAGGAACGTGGGCTGAGAAAAACAGATGAGGATAAACATCAACAAGAATCAACATTAATGAACATTTTTGAGGACCACAGGAAGGTACCATGAAGCCCCCATGATATATTTTTGTAAAATAATATCTTTTAAAATATCAACTTAGCTTCATGGAATGTTCAATAGGTTATTTACTCCAAAAGAAAACAGAAAGTGCTCTCTAACATGTAACATTTTACTTAAGTGAGAGAGGGGGAAAGAACAGGAACAGGTTTGAGACTGATTTGGATCATGTACTGGAAATTTTAGACTATTTCGGATTCTCTGCTTGGAGCAGCTATTAAAGTATTTCCTCAAGGCTGAGTTAATTTAATGGCAAGGGAATTCAAAACAATGTCAAATTATGCATTTTTAAACAACACTGAGTATTTATTCATTACCAAATAGTATACAAGTTTGATTTATCTTTTTCTAGTGTAGTCAGGATTTAGCATCAAGCCCAAAATTCATCTTTTGCCATTCCTCAGTTTAAAATATTTAATGTTTCCTAATCCAACATGAAGAGCTGGGAGACAAAAATAAATGGAGCGCACTACTTGCTGCTCTATTTTTGATAGCTCGCTGATTTTCTTGAACACTACTGCTTACAGCATGTGAAAGATTTCCCAAGGATAGAAATATTCAAAGTACAGCAGGCTCTTTTCCCTTTGTTGTCAGTGAACTGGTTTTCAGTAATCTCAGAGGTAAAAAGGAAATGGAAGAAAGCATGCACCCCAACATAGAGTACAGGAAAACCAAAGCATATTATGCCAGGTAAATGGTGCATGCCTCTCGAGTAATTTAAAGGATGCAGGAAAACATCTGGACTCTTAAAAAAAGGAGTCAAGGAAGTGACTGCTGTGGAACCAAACAAAGGAAAGAAAGATGTATGTGCACAGGTTTCCCTCAAAATGAACAAATGCCACGCTGACACCCAGTGCAGTGACAGTGGCAGTGACAGCTCCCCAGAGCAGACCTGCACCAAGAGAACAAAAGCTGTAACACTAAGCATGAAAGTGCCTTGATGGAAGAGAGCTCATTTTAATAGTACCCCAGTTAAGCCCCCACATTCCACCTCCAGGCTCTTGTGGATGGTTATATGTCTATGCTGCAGCTGGGAGATGTGGCTGATATGCATGTCTGAGACAGATGCAATCTAATAGTGGGGTTGGTGTGATGATTACTCAGCCATCTTGAGCATATCAATCTGTGTCACAGCCCTGTGTCCAATGGTAGCTCTGCTGGAACCACAAGCAACATATATGACCTTTTTAAAAGAAAATCCCAGTGTCCTTGACCTGCAATTGGATGCGAATGTAAAAATAGACATGATCTGATCTTCAAAGATTTACTCTGCAAGAGAGAGAAGGAATTCAGCTCCAAGTGAGGCACCTGTACATAGGTACAGCAAAGCAGGTATCTCTGTGAGCTGGGTATGCTACCAGCACCTCACCAGCAACCTGGAAAACACAGGTGGAGGAGTATAGTGGTGTCAAGGAGACACCAACACATGATCAGCTCCAGGAATAATACAGATAGAGGGAGCAGTGGTGCTTTCCTACAGCTCTTTTTCCTTCTCCATGGGATAGACCTCACCTACGGGCTATACCTGGGTTTTAGGAATTGTCTTTAGAGTAAAATAGAAGAGTATGGTACCAAGGACCAAACTCAAGCACCGAGTTCTTGATTTTCCTTAATAATTAGTTCATTTACTGTGTTTTTTGGCTCTTCCAGTGACTTGTCTCCAACACAGTTCGCACTGCTTGACTTCTGAGACAGGAAACAGTCCCTGTCTCGATTTTACTCAAAACTGAGTCAAATTCCCAGGCCCCTGCAGCTCATTAGACCTCTAGACAGAGATGCCAATTGCCAGTGACCAAACACTGGGGTCTTGGCCTCAAGAATTGCCTGTGAACAGCTCATGAGTCTTTTAAAGCTAGTGGTAAGCCTTGGTCTACATGGGGCTGAGTCCATGGAAAGATTTGCTTTCAAGACAAAGTAAATGTTGTTTTAGTATATTCAAATGCTACATCACATCTTCATTCACTGTAGTACATTAACAGCATTCTCTTCCTCCACTGAAAAAAACATGGTTTGTCACTTTGAATTGTAAATTCTCCCAAGAAAAGGGAAAGAAATGGATTACATATACTCTGATATATCACCCAGACTGCTTGTCCTTCTCAGTTAGAGAGCAGTTTTAAAGAATTACTAATACAAAGTAAGAATGATGTATCTGTCAATGACATTTTGAGTTAATCATGAAGGGCTGGGAGAATGATAAAGGCTGAATAAACATTTAAGGCTTTCAGGGTTAATTTTTCTCTATTTCACTTCATCTTAAAAGTTCACAACCATAAAGTCTCAGCAGGGAGGTAGATGGAAATTTTCCTAAGTATGATTTTATACAGGAATACCTACTACTTAGCTTACTCATTTGCACAGAAAATAAAAGGTGAATAAGCAAAATACACAACAGGGGAAAAGTGACAAGATGCCTAAAGTAATTCACAGAAAATCTCAGCAAGTATGAGTATGTAATTGCCTAATGTCACCTCCCGTATTGTCTCTGAAAGAGACCTTTCAAAACAATCCCCGCAGTTTTCCGCTGGAATGTACATTTTTTTTGTAAAAAAAAATATCCTGGACCAACAGTGTCAGCTGTGTCAGGCAGATGTAAAATGGTGATTACAGACACTTCATTTTTCACTATCAAGACATCACCAGTCAATGCAATCAGTGCAGTTTTATTTCTTTGATCTCACTTTGAACTACACAGCTCCAATGCTGAGCTATTTACACAGAAACTGGATTTCAAGATGGGAAAACTCAGTAGTTTGGATAGTGTTTTGTCTCCACCACAGCAGAAAGATCAGGCAGATGTGAGGGATTTTTTATCCCCAAAGGAGCAAAGCAATTATTCACAGTCAGAAGCTAGTGTAAGCAGTGAGAGTAGCCTCCCTGGATGATACTGTGAGAATAAGTGAAGAATCCATCCTCTTCTTTCTGTCCAGTGACAGCTTAAGACCTTTTTGTCAGAACACACAGCTTTCCTAATTGAAAAGCATTCTCAACAGAGTAAATATATGCCATTAATTTCATTCTGTAGATGAGAAATGGGAGTACAGAAATTTTATTTTTACTTCCTTAATAAAATGATCCACCAGGTGCTTTGATTCCTAACATATTTGCTATCCAGTGCACCTCAGTGTTTTTAGTTTATCACAGGAAGTGCCATCAGGCAATAAAGAGTCCTTCTGTATTAGCAGGAGGAGGAAGGTAGCAATATCTATTTGATTGCTGGTCAGAGGCAAAGGCCAAGGTCACTTGGTCTGTTCAGCCTGGGGGAGACTGAGGGGAGACCTCACTGCAGTCCAAAATTGCCATGTGAGGAGAACAGGAGGGGCAGGCACTGATCTCTGTGGTGAGCAGCTACAAGGAGCCAAGGGAATGGCATCAAGCTCTATCAGAGGAGGTTTAGGGTGGGTATTAGAAAAAGGTTCTTCACCCAGACGGTGTTTGGGCACTGGAACAGCTCCCCTGGGAAATGGCCACAGCACCAGCCTGACAGAGCTCAAGAAGCGTTTGGAGAGCTCTCTCAGGCACATGGTGTGACTCTTGGGGAAGTCCTGCACAGGACCAGGAGTTGGATGTTGATGGCCCTTGGTCCCTTCCAACTCAGTATATTCTATGACTCCATGAAGTTTAAAATCAGCTTATACTGATGTTGGCAACGAGAAAGGAAAAATGCTGATGGGTTGAACTCAAACACAGTATTTGTCCTACCAGCACATTGCCACCAAACAACACCATTTACTGTGATGGAGTTACACAAAATTTAGTGCTTAATCATGCACCAATACAGGCCTTTGAGATTTGGGAGCAATAAATAATAATTTATGTCAATTAGCTTTACTCAGCAACTCTTTTACACAAGTTTCTACACAAGTTTCAAGGCTCAGTTGCAGGTTCTCTTTGTACCAACATGAAATTTATTAAGAGCACCCATCCATATGTCTGTAGGCTCATTTTACTAAGTAAGGCTTCCTATTGTCACTGTCTTATCTTTGGAATTTATGGCTGTATATATAACAAAATACAAGAAATTAAGTTACTAAATTTGCTGTAACTGGAAGAGGAAGAAGAGATAAAAATATCTATTCACAGATGTTCTCAAATAGTAGACATAAGAATGAGTCCTGGTTTCCGTTAGCATCCATTAGTTACTGACTCTGGAAATTAATAGGAGGCCATACACAGTGGAAACATTTTTCAAACCCCAGCAATATTTCATAAAGATTCTTCTGGTAGTGCTTCAGCACTAAAAAAATGTTTTGAGTTGTCTGACAAAAAATTGGAAATCATTGTCCAGAGCTCTAACAAAGGAGCAAATGGTGAGAGGCTACATTCAGTCATGGATTCATCCTTAGAAGAGGAGGTAGAAAGCTTCAGAGAGGCCACTTTAAAAATGTTCTGAGCCACAGACCTTGACCACCTCCTTCATAATGGTTATGTCTATGCTATATATGTGTGATTCTTGGATTTTTTTCTCTCCTCTGACTGCCACATTTATTTTTCTTTCTATAATGTTGCTTACGTCCCTTAGGGGAGTTACATATATATTTTCCTACTGTCCTGACACAATGCTTTGTTCTTTTCTTGATACTTGTGGACAATGATTAGTGTCCTCCTGTCCTTTTTATTGTTTTCACATCATCCAACTCCAAACACTTAGTTTAATCCACCGGTATACAGCATATTCATCCCTACAGCTCTAATGTTCTTCTGTTTGTTCCTCTGCATTTACCTCTACTAAGGATTCTGTGAAAAAAGGGCTGGAGGAATCCTGTACAAATGCTGCCTTCCTCCTCTTGGAGCTGTCTTCACGATGAGCTTCTTGCCCTGGGTCCCCACCTGAGCTACCTCACAACGGCATCACAGCCATGCCCATCCCTGACCATGGACCAGCTGGTACTGAGCAGAACTCCAGCTAACAGGGAACTTGGGGTTTGACCAAGCAGAACTCCAGCTAACATGGAATTTGGAGTTTGATCACACCTGTCTCATCACTGTGGGCTTGCCTGAAGATCACTGAGCTGGGCCTGTCCCTGGTTATGGAGTCCAAACCTGATCCTGATCCTGACTCAATGATTTGTGTTCCTGCCTTAAGTGCAGACTGGCCTCATCCCCACAGACTGAACTTTCCTAATTACATACACTGCAAAGTAATGAGGTATGGTTGGAAAGACAGATAAGCATCATATTTCAGAACTTTATGAAGTTCTGCTTAATATTTTGACCTACATCTAGTCTGAGTACTTTTAAGCAAACTTCTGGCATCGTTCCTGCATATCTATGAGCTGCTCAACTTTTTCAGCTCTGAAATTAAGCTAATGGTTATAGCACCCCTGTGGTTTCCTACAAGCGCTACAGGAAGTCCAAAAGAACTATAACATTTTTTTAAAATTAATCCCTTCAGGAAAAGAATATAAATTAAAATAATTGCAGTGACATGGCAGCCTTTCAAAAACAATGCATTAATTATTAATCCCCTCAGATACAACATGCAGAGTTCTTTAATGGGTGCAAACTATATGTAGGAGGAAGTTGGGTGAAAAGGATCCAGCTTGGATTTAATTTTGTTTCTCTGTGTCTTATTTGCTCATCTTGAGCTATTAGCATCTTGCAAAGAACAATCTTTGATTGCTTGGCAGGTTGGAGAACTCTTAATCTTCTAGTCTACAAAAGCAATAGCCCAGACATTAGAGCTTTTGCAACCTCAACCTGGTCCACCTTCATGAAGACAGATGTATTCAGGTCTAAATACCCTAGCTAGACCATTATGTGTGCAAACTACAGCATCTTTGTCCTTCCCATAACACAAAATTTACTCCATTCAGTTCCAATAGTGGATGTAATACAACTTACCTAAATAAACCAGGACATACAAATTGTTCTCATTAAGGTTACATCATTTCCAATGGTTTCTCACTATGACTACTACAAGGAAATTAAACCTCTTCTAGTTTTCTTTCAACATCTAATGTCAGGAAGAAAAGGATTCTTTTTGCCATTGCTTTATTGAGAGTTTATCTACCATCACTTTTGAAGAGAATTTGTTTATACTTTCATATCAATGTTTATAGATGAACATAAAGGGTACCAGATGACTCTCATAATAATAAAACTGATTTATAACTGAGAGCATACAAGATACAGAATAAGCAGATAGTGTTTTACAATACCAGGAATAATTAAAACCGTAACAGTAGAACAACTCCTCCAAATGAATGCACAAAGAAGGCATGGATGGGCAGAAGAGATATCTAGATAGCAAGAGAAAAATTAGTGGAAAATACCTTGCAGAATTTCCTTATATTCATCAGTAGATTAAAAAAAATGATTTAAAGACAGGAAGGTAATGAGATGTTTGTCTCACAAGACATTAAGGAAATTGAAGTAATCCTTGCCTTCATATTATTAAAGATAGAACATGATCTTGCTGACATGTAAAATAAGGTTTCTAAGATTTACAGTTTCCAAGCATAAAGACCTCTGGGATATCTGTTTGCTCCTCTCTTTTATATACAGATATGTACCACAGAGGCCTCTGCTTGTCTGGTTAGTGTGACATGCTGAGAGATGAAACTGCAGGGAGAGCTCTGTGCCTGGAGGATGGAAATGTGCCTGGTCCCATCTTCTCATTGCCTGACTTCCAAAAGACAGGATCGTATTTTTGGGGCACAATTGGTAGGAAATCATGTTATGCTGGATTTTTCTGTTAAGGTTGATGGGCCTAACCCTTTTCTCTGCAATTTCTTTACTTGTAATGATAAACAAATACCACTCCATTTTAAATGAAGTTTTTCTGAGTGTAGTTTCCAAGCAAACCCCTACAGATTAGACTCATAATGACTAAAAGATCAATACAGTAATGTTGAGGACTGACAAGAATGAACATGTCAGGAAGAAGGACAACCCAAAAATGAAACCAAATAAATCACAAGATGCCTCAGAGGGACCAAGGATTAGGTACTAATGGTTACATGTGCCAAAGACAATGATGAAGCACCAGGAGGGCAGAAGCACAATAGACCTGAAGAATACATCAGCTTTCAGACCTTAATTATACAAACAGACCAAGACACTGTTGTTCCTCAGCACACACTGTAGAACCCATGGGACAACTTTATGCTTCTATTGTTTCTATTTTTCAGCATGCTGGAGGAGTTATTGGGAAGCTTTTTTTTCATAGTAGTTGCTTGGAAGCTGTGAGATGCTCTGCTGGGAGCTGCTGAGTAGGAAGCAACACTAGAGTTCCTCTAGATAACAGTTGAGCAATTCAAAACAAAGATGTGCCTCAATCTTGGGGTCAGAAATCCTAACATAAAGCAATACTTTCAAAACCCATATTTTTTAAGCACTGTGAATACCATGGAGGTCCCTACATTTTTCTCCTGTTCATTTTTCAACAGTTTGATCTTACTGGCATTACAAGCATGGCTTGGTAAGTGTTTAAATTGGTTTGTTCGCTTATTGTGATTTCTAAGACATATTCAGTTCCTGGTGTGGGAACATGTAGAAATGCTGCAGGTTTATTTTAAGCAGTAAAATAGCACTGATAAACCATTCCAAATGATGCCATAATTTAGCACAGTCAGTTAGTCAATTTGAACTTGCTCCAGTCAGAAGTGAAAAATTATTTTTAATCTTTAAGACATCAGGGCAATGCCAAATCTTGTTGCAATCTACCCCACAAAATACTACAGAGAAGGCTGGGAGAGCAAGACCAACTCAAAACAATTTCAGAGTTTTTTTTCTTAAATGTGAGGTCTATAACATCCAAATGTTACAAACAGTGATGAATAAATCCAGTCCCTCCCTTTATCTTCTATTACAGACAGGATATTACAGGTACATTCTAGGGCTGTCTTTCTTTTGCAGGTGCAACATGCTTAGTCCACAAGCAGAGAAGGCAGCAATATTTCAGGCAGTATTTTTTGCATGACTGCTATTTGCCATTGCATTTAAGTGGTAGCTATTTGAACCACTGTGAGCATGAATAGCACTGAAGTGGCATATTTCTGAGCCAGCATGGGATCATTTGTGGCTGAATCTCAAAAACAGACTAGTAAACAAATTGAGGCAGCTTCGTCAGAGACAAATATGTGGATGAAAAAATAATTATATTATATTATATTACTCACTTGCACAGATAAACACAAAAAAACCCCAACAAGAAAAACCCTAACAAAATAGTTAGGACCATCTAAAGTATTGGTTCTCCTATGGCTTTTGACTGAGAGGCTGGTAGGCTGTGCTTTCTCAAAATTAATCTTTTTGAGTTGTGAAATTTTAAAAGATTGCCAGGGACTGGATGCTTTCTTCTGGTTGAACACATCACTCACAAACAACACCCTCGTAGCAGGGGACTCAGTTCACTAACCATTTATTCCTGACAGCTTGTCTTGGGTTGCAACACAGCAAAAATGCACAGAACTAAGAAAACAGAGAAACTTATCCTAATGCGGCTCTCTCTGAACTCTCTCAAGTTTGGACCTGAAGATTTCCTTCTGCTGTGGAATAGTTGGTGCACCACTGCTCTGACAGCTGCACCTTTAGGAGGCTAAGATTATTTTCTCTTCCATTTTGCACCTCCAAGACCTGCCTTTGATAACTTCCATGAGACAATGCAGATGCAACCAACACATAACAGGTCCCACTGACAGCTTTTAAAGGCAGCACAGGACAAACCCATCTGTGTTAATCTGCCTTTTGTGCAACTGGCGACCAGCCCATCCATGTTTCTGTACCTCTGGCACTTAAAATGATGTCTATTCTCTATCACTATAAAAGGAGGAAAATAATTTGACTTTTTAATTCTAAAGTACTTGTACACCATCCAAAATAACAATGCATGTGGAAGGAAAATCGTATCTAGCCATTGCTGGATATTCTCAGACAGTTTTGGCCCAGTTTAATTTCATAGCACATTAGCTAAACTTGCACTCTTCTAATACTCATTAATCATGACACAAAGAAAAAAGCTAACTGCATGGTAGGCAACAAACTACAACTAACAGAAATACTCTGAAAAGAGCAAAGATACAAAGACATCATTGTAAATGCAAGTATCTGGGACTTCTGCTAACTGGATTTGCAGCAATGCATGGATACGCCCCATTCATTTACAGAAAGAATGGTGAGGGCCATCAACACTTTGTCTTTTTTAATATTTCTATTGCAGGGTATAAATAGTAATCTGTTCTTTGTTTTGCAATACACCTTATCTCACTCTACACTGTAAAATAGAGTCATCTAAAAATTAAAAAGATCAAATAAAAGATCAAATAACTCAGATGGTTAAAGATACACAGAGAAGTAAAAGCAAAATTTCTGTCAAAATACATTATCTGCAATAAAGCTGTCAAAGCTCTATGAGGGCACAAAATTACTAGGCCATACATTTGTTTTGTTATACTAAAGTCTATTGGGAAAGTCTCCCATGGGAAAACATTAATGGAAGTTCGCAATTGCATGTGGAAATGCAACAGTTTTGAAAAAGAGAAAATAAGTGCTAAGAAAGAGTAAATAGTTTTCTTGCCAAGATGAAGTAGTAGGTGCTCTCAATATCTCTACAACTCAACAACCTTTTTTATATTCTTGAGAAGGAAGCAGTATATAAGGTGGTGAATCTGCTGAGGAAACAGAATTATTTAAGTTACACAAAATGGCTGAGAATGGAGAGGAATTCCAGGAGGATCTAATCAAAGTGGATGATTGGGTAACACAATGGTAGATAAATTTTAATGAAGGTAGGCACGAGGCAATGCTTAGTAAGTAAAACTGTTCACTTCAACTTTATATTTACTGATTAGCCAGCACATTTGGGGGAAATATGCTAGCAATGATGATAATATTGTCTACCTTCTTCTCAGTGTGATAAGAAAAGGTCAGTGAGAAAAAGGGGTTTGTGTGTGTGTATTGTTTATTTTTCTCTGCTCTCAGTGTCTGCTGTCAGTTTGTTCAGTGTTTCAGATATGCATGAAACAATAGTTCACTTTAAGAAGGAGAGCAGGGAAGGGTAAAACTTCTGAGACTGTCAAAAGATTAAGAGATGTCCCTTTTTTATCCCCAGCTTTCTAAAACGTGTGAAAGGAACAAGATTTTGAAGAATAGAGCATTAGCTGGTGACAATTAGGGGATTCCAAATGCAAGTGAAAGGGAAAAAATCTTATCAGCATTGGAGCTAATGCAGTCTGGTGCCTTGTGTCTTCTGGCTGGACCCTCTGGTGTCTGAGAGACAGAGCAAGTTTTAATGAAGAGGCAGATTGGGACATTTCCACCGCCATTCTCCTGTGAGGATTTCCTGCTATTTCAGATGTTGAGCTTGTTTTGCAGGCTTTGCCTCAGTAAGAGCATCAGTAAGATCTTACCTCTTATTTGTAGCTGTTTAGGACGAAATTTCTGTCTCTGATGAGTTTGGTTGGATCTGGCCAACAGTAGTGCCACCAGTTTTGGAAATAAGACACATGGACAAGATGAGACTGCTTGGTCAGAGCTGACCCCTTCCAGACCTGAGCAATGCAGGTTCCTCAAGACTGGTCCAAAATACCCACCAAAACACTGGCCAGACTCATCAGCAAGCAAGAGCCCCTTTATTTGGGGAAATTGGCAGCAGTATCTCCCCATTGTTGCTTGTAGTGCCAAGAATGACTGATTTACCTGAACAGCAGCAGCCAACAGTGTCGCCATGGCTGGGGCCAGACATGGGCAGCAGTAAGTCAGGGAATGCATGATTGCCATGGAGCAGACAGTCCCACAGACAGTTCTGCAGGTGTAGGTAGTAGATACTGGAAAACTTACTGGAGCTCATACTGCTTTCCCTCTCCAAACCTGACAATTTATTCCCTGGTACAAATTGATTTCAGCTGTACAGGGCACATGCTCCTTATTCAGCTGGATGCACCGCAGTTCATGTATGACAGAGAAATCCCCCCTTGAGGAAATTGGAAGTGGCCTTTGGATGTGCATCATTAACTGTGCCACAGGCAAACAGCAAGAGCCATGCTCTGCAGAAGACAGCAGCTTCAGTGAGTGACAGCATCTCTGAGCTCTGTCTGAAGAGCAGGGCATCTGGTAAGGCCATCACTTACTCTATGGAGAAGTGGAAGAAAGCTGCCCACTGAACATCCCAAAAATCCCAATATATCATCATCCTAAAGAAAGCAAGGAGGAAACTGCTGTGACTTTGCCTGCCCCACAAGTGCCCTTTAGCTGGAGTGAGATTCAGAGAGCATTATGAGAGGTAGCAATATAGATTCAGGATGTCTGTTACCCTTCCCAGCAGATTATCCTCCAAGGAAAACCAAGCTGTTATCAGTCCCTATATACAAAGGGCCTTGCTGGAGTCCAGTGTGTTCAGTGAGAAGTTTCTCATTTTCACAAGTGCAACTTGAAAATGTGTGTTTACTCCAAACTTGTTCAGTGATTTACATGGCTATATGAGTACTAGGCTGGAGCTCCCAGTGTGCTGAAGGTTCTGCCTTGTAGCATCAAATAAAAGATCCAGAAACAAAATAAGAAATGCAAGAATATAAGGAATACAAGAAAAGATATATTATCAATTACTAACTGTTTGCATTGACCAGAACTTAGGCACATTCAAAAGGCAGAAATCCCCCAAACCCAAAGTACTCAAAATGATGGGGTCTTAAGGTAACATTCTTCCTCAAACCAATTTCAACAGCAAGAATAGCCTGAGGATACTGTTTGCCTGATCTCCTCTTGCTCCATGACATGCATCTTAGAGGAGCCCTGTGGACTAGGAAGCTGCAATCAGTATAATCCCACTTTTACACAGAAATAGTATGAATGGGAAATGAGAAGATCAGTAATGTCTTTGCTTAGAGAACATGCTAACTCCTCAGCAGAGGAAGCTATACTTGAAGGCATTCCTACAGGAAGGGTTACACAAAGAGGGGAAATACAACGGCACAGGTGCCAAGAGGATTTTGCCTAAAAGATGTTGGAGGGAAATAGTAAACCTTTAAGACACATCTATTTCATAACAAATTTTACATTACTTACTTTTCCTCAGATGAACTTTCTTGCTGCCTGTGCAAACATTTTTGGCCATTAATAAAGACACCACATGGAATACAGTAAGTATCAGAATCTCAAGGACTTCATGCATAAAAAAATCCATCCTGGGAAGCAGCAGCTATCATTATTTTAGTCCCTTATTTACTGTTTCCTAATGCAAAGAAACCCATGCTGCTCTCCAGCCCCTCCAAACTCTGCGTTACCATTCTCACTCCTGTTAAATATGCAGCAGGGAGGTAATCTGCTTAGCAACCAACACAAACATATTGCACGAGAGGAAAAGGAGGGCTCCTTGACAAGCAAACTTGGACAGAAGCCAGCTAAAAGACCCAAAGGCACCTCAGTCAAATGTCTGTGTTTTCTGAATAAACTATAAATTAATAAGAGGAACAGCAGGGACAGACTAAGTCAACAGTGATTTCAGGGCATACCCAAGCAGGTGAGCCACTGCTCGTGCACACTGTTACTATGGCAGGTAGACAGAACAAATGAGAAGTAGGTGGTTCTCAGTGCAGATTTTCCACTGTGTAATCTATGTAGCTGAAACAAATAGTTTGGCCTCCTGGTGCCCCCAAATCACAGCAGCACGGTCCTTGCAGCAGCAGGGGTGGGCCCTCATCAAAAAGTACCAGGTAGCATTGGTACGGCCAGATGTATGTGGCACATGCTAAATGAGATCAATCATTTTGGACTTTCAAAAATATTTCTATGGCTGCATGAGCCATCAAAATGGCATTGCACTTGGGGTGTTCTTAATAAAAAAGCATCACAACAGAAGTGAAGGACCAAATTGAGGCATTTTTAACTGAGTCAGACAGGAGAAGGTGGGGCAGGGGCTGATGGTGCTGATAGAGACAAAGACTTTGAGGATGTAGCTTCAAAGTCTTCCAAAGCCATCCAGTGCTACCTCGGCATGGCTCTCACATTGTGCTTGCAGCCTGTGCACAGAGATTGGGAGACAAGCAAAAAAACATCTCCACAGCAAGCATCTATCCCTCTGGCTCAAACATGAGCATAAAGTCAAGCATTACTCTCTAGCCCACTAGAGCACGTTGTTGAAATCACCTAGAAGTCACATCCCTGTGAATGTTTCCCCACCAGATCCATGCCCAGGACTTGTGAAGAAGACCTGGGCTGCCTGTCTTATGGGAGAGGAGGCAACAAAACAAGACATGTATGAACCCTTCATTGCTGCAGGGAGGACTACAAGAAGATCTTCAGCTGCTCTTCAGGCTAGCCACTGAAAACATGCTCTCAGAATTTTATTCACACTATGTCAGAAGACCCAAAACCTCCAGTGGCACAATTTGGGTCCATAAATGCATGAAAACTCTCCTGAAATCTGATAAGATTCACCCTTACTCAACATATGGCTGAAAATTTAAGAGAAGCTAGGACACCTCTGATTCAAAAATAATTGTCAAGGATTCAGCATACTTAGAAGGAAAAAACATAAATTTTTGGACTCCATTCTGACGAAAGGTCAAGACAGTAATGACTCTAATGAGGCAGAAAACATCTAGGAATGGGTCTTGGCTGCTTCAAATAGTATGTAAGGCAGATCAAGGCAGACCATATGCTCTGCTGGAATAAAACATATGCTTTAAAGGACAAATGATTCATGAAGGGTTGGTTGAGTGGGATACATCATGTGCAGGTACAGAAGTTCAGGATGCTGCTACTACAAGCAGCTGTCTGGAGGGAGATGACAGCCCAGCACATTATCTGTGCATAGGGGTAAAAGAGAGGACAAAAAAAATACCAGAGCTGGGGGTGGCAGTATTGCAATCCATCTTCTAAATATATTAACATGGAAAATACCACGTTACAGGAACTCTTGATATTCACAGAGATAATCTTTCCAATTATCTTCATGATTACAGTGACTATTTTCATAACAAGAAAAGCTCTATATCTGGTGTGTAGCACAAGAAATAATAGATTCAGCCTAAAAGCACACACAGTTAAAGATGAATAACAAATTTTGGAGAGAACTGTGCATCATCCATGATGACAAAAAGGTAACAGAGTGGAAAGCAGGCAGATTAAAAGTAACCAATGTCCATAGCTCATCTTTAAAGATAAGCCATGGTATCAGAATTTCAGGTATAATCAAAGCTGACTCAGTAGACAGTAAGTTTAGTCACCTATACTACTTGCTTTCTTTGTACAAGATAAAACAAAAACATGCCCTAGGAGGTAAGGGAGACTGGGAGGCCTAAGCCAGCAGTGACTTCAGGAGGAGGAATGTAGCTGTGGCAAGCTTCTCTGACCATACTGAGCCACGTCTCATGTTGTTAGAGCCACAAGTAGCTTGCACACAGGAAGCACTGCAAGTGCCAGGATCTGGATATCTGAATTTCTCTCTTTGAAATAGGATTCATCCATACAATCACAGGTGTCTAAATGCCATTTTTAGGCATCTTTATGCCCCTGTGATATCTGCATGGCATTGGAGACATCATATGGTCAAGCAAGGTGCAGGGGATCTCCTGGGCTTTCCAAGTCAGCACAAGAAACCTACAGTCACACAACTGAATCCCCTCAGAGCATCTTCCTTGTGCATTTTACTGAGGTACTATTCTTCATTATGTGTTCAATACAGCTCATCTATCTCATTTGTCATAGGAATGGTTTTTTGGACAAAAAAATCCCCCCAAACTCTGCAAAATCTTCCACAATGAAAATATGTTTATTCTCAAAGGATAATAAATTGTGCCTCAGTCAAGGCCACCCTATCCAAACAAGTCCATTCCCAACCAGGTTTTCTTAGACAATACTTAGCCTGACTTGAGCAGGTGGCTGGGGAGCTGAACCTTTCAAGTTCATTTCAGAGGATAAATACATCATTTTAATGCCTCTGACATGGCAGTGTTTTGCCCTGTGCATAAGCAGCATCTCTGCACTCACAGGCAGATCTCCAAGGCACTACAGGTTCACAGTCCCGATTTTTGTTTATGGTACTTTTAAGGGCAGAGTTTTGTGGGACAGAAGCTCTGTTTATATTTCAGCTGCTTTGGAAGGCAAGATGTGACATGGAGTGTTTTAAAGCCCCTTGTACTGTGTCAAGATCCCCAAGGATCTTACAAGGGAAGAGGCTGCACCTCCATTTATTCTGACCACAATGTGACTGACTTCAGAGAGTGTTTGAAGGAGCTGACTTTCTCTGAGTGAAGAAAAGCTCATGAGCAAACTGAGCCGGTCCAATTAATACAGAGTACCCTGCTCTACCTCTGGTTTCTGAATTACACCCTAGGAAAAACTGATAGTTTATCTGTATGTAAATATGTTCACAGTTAAACTCCCCTTTTTCTCCATAAGAATCCTCTATCCTATAGTGCAGTTATTTGCAAACTAGCTTAAAGGGCTCTTTCATTGCCAAAGCCTACTTATGGGGAAATAAAGCATGTTTATTTGTCCTTGACACAAGAAGCACTTTCAAGTTGGAATGACAGTCATGGTTCTTGCACTATGCAAGGTGAGTCAGTGCTCTCTGAGGAGGCTTTCAGCTCCAGATGGTGCAAGAGCTACATGACAGCAAGGGCTACTGCTCTGACCTGTGGTCAAGGAGGAAACTCAAATGACATTGTTGCAGTGGGATAGGAGGAGGATGTGATGTGTCTTCAGAGGAGGAGGTATCTGAGGGCAATATTCAAGGCAAGCGTACCCTTATTATAGGTGCACCCAGCAGCAGGTCACAACAGGCAAGCACAGATCATGGTGGGCTTTACCTGCAGTGCCATGATCCTGTCCAGCACAATCAGTTGCTCTGGGGACCTGGAAAAAAACCAATTTTGCTTCTCTAGAAATATTTGTTGTTCACCATGCAAAGTCTTCAGCATATGATAATTAGCAGCTGTCACCTGTTACACAGCTCCCAGAAAGGCCCACCTTCCATCTGCTGATGCAATGGGTTGATAAGATGAGCCCAAAATGCCTATCACCTCGAAAATCCAGTGCTCATTCAGCTGCCTGTGCAAACAGCATCACACTACTGACAAGGCTGCTCCTTTCATCTGTCCTAGCAGGATCTTGGGATACTTGTTTGGCATGAAAACATCAGTGCTAAGAATGCTCAGAGATGGGGTGAGTGACATGTTGGGTCTCAAAGTGTGCATGGGGCAGGTAAATGGGGTACTGGTGTAGAAAACAGAAGAGCTTTTTAAGGAAACAGCAAAGGACTTGAGGATCGACAGAGACCTGAACAGGGCTGCTGCTGTGCAAGGCATGTCTCAGAAAAGCCTCGATAGGATGTCTGAAATTAAACTGCTTAGATGGCAACTAATCAATCCACATGGCTGGATTACTGTAAGCAAAACCAAACAGTAAGTTCAATTTCTTATTGCATTCTTTCATTTTAACTACTAAATGTTTGAAACATAGCGAAGAAAATTGACAGTATCTCTCTAAGCCCAGCTAGTTATGAGGCTAGACATTAAAATATCAAAAGCTGCTAATAAATATATATAGCTTCATACAGTGGGGTATATGATGACTTATACTGGTGCATTCATACCGATAAACACACCTCTATTGCTTCAGGACAGATATATGCTAGACATTATATTATTTAATACATAATATTTGTTTCATCCCTCTCTGGAACATAAATAGTTCATAGGCAAGGAGTTGTTGGAAGAGGTTGTAGCTAGTGATACTAGTAAAGCATTCAGAGACTGCAGCTACTCTGAAATGCAGTTCAAGTCACATTAAGACCATCACTGTATCTCAAAGGAAGGAAAAGAATTTACTTTTCTTCCATACTATGAGGAAGATTTACGTTTGAAAAAAACCTATTATTTGTGTTCAAATCTTTCAGGTGATGTCCACTCAGTTTTCTTGCCATGGTATCTGATACCACCGCAAGTTTCAGAACGCACATTTCCTAGTAACAAAACTACATTTAAAAGATCTTTTAAGGGCAGAGCACACCACCACTGTGTGCAACACAGGGCTGTGCATCTGTCACAGAGCTTCTGCCTGGACAGCACCATTTGCTCAGCTTGCAAGCAATGCTCATTAGCACTTGCAAAGTCCTGAGTATGTTCATAGGGTTCAAAAATTATTTGGATTAACAACACCTAAATCAACTCCCACACATGGCAGTGCAGAGCACAACTGGGTCACTAGATCTCCAGTATATGAATTCTTAAGTAATTATAAGTACATATTTAAGAGATTAAATAGCACTGTTCAAGGATTCAGAAGGATTTTAAATGCTGAGATATTTATCAGGTAAAAAATATATATAACTCTCGGTTGTTTTCAGTGATGTATTAAATGCATGCAAAATCTTTAATGTAGCTTCAGCTACAGTTCAAAATGAGGTAGTCTAACAAATGTATTTAGGACAATGAAAAAAAAAAATAAAAGAAATCCATGTGTGGAAACAAGACCAAAGGCTTTATTGAGAATCCTTTGAAGAAAAGTCTCCTGTGTTTTTTTAATCAGCAGTGTGCTGGTGCAAGTGCTGCATGTTCATAAAGTATTAGTACACCCTTTCTTGCACTGGGGTCCCTCTGGCATTGGCTAGGTTAAGCAATTGCTGGTATCAAATTAATTCATTGATTTCCACTAGTCACGAAGTTACTGCACCTTAAATTACAGATAAACTACTCCAACAGAGCAGAGAAGAAAATGAATAAATGTATCTTATTAAAGAAAAAACAAAGCAAACACCAAACAAACAAACAAATAAAAAAACCCCCAAAACAAAACAAGAAAAAAACAAAAAAAAAACCCAAACCCAAACAAATTATATAAAAGTAAATATGCCCAAGCCATAGCAAAAGTAAGATGTATAGATCAGCTGAATAATGATTAGAATATTTTAGCATTTTTAAAACAGATAGATAAGCATGGTTTTATTCAATGTGGCTGAGATGTGCTGTAGTTCAGCAGACATCATATAGCTAAGGAGAAGGCAGAACATCTTAAGGTACTCACTACTGCACAATAATTAAGGAGAAATAATTTCCTGCAATTGCAGCTTATGCTGGGCGACTTCTCCTACAACCTCATTTTAGAGATACTTGTAGTTTTACTTTATTGAGTTGGTGAAGTGAGCCCTGGTTGGAGCATGCAGCATATACCAGCTCTTTTAAAAAATGCTCAGCTTTTCTTCTCTAATCCATCACTAAAAGGCACAAATTTACCTGAAGGGAACTTAAACTTGGATGCCCATCTCCATTTACAGCAGGTTTTGAAGGTGTGAGGGAAGAGATTAAATACATTTTAAACTGTCATGCCTTCAATCTGCAAGAGACTGGAGCTGTAGGAGTTTAGCTGGGTGAATGCCATCTACCAAGAGCAGTCAGCACATAAATACAAGAGGCACTGCTACATCTCACATTTTCCAAGAAAAATGACCAGTCTGGGGGCCAGTCCAGATCTTTTAGTGATTCCATGTGATACATTTCTCCAAGGAAAGGTTTGTAGGTAGTGTGTTTGCCAGTCTTCACAAGGACTCCCTAGGGAGTTGGGGCCTTGGGTCATCTTCCTGGTTCTGCCTCTTTTCTGACTGGTATCCTTAGGCAAGTTCATATCAACTCTGAAAGATTTAATTTACTTGACCTTGATAGGAGATTGACTTCCATTATGGAAAGTTTTACAAAGTGGGATTTATATTAGCTTTCTATAACTAGTCTAGGTCAGGGAATCACACTCAAGCAAAGTAGAAGTCCAAAGGTAAGCAACAGAAAATTATCAGAGGTCTTAGAGAGCGTGGCGTAGGAAAAAGCTGAAGCACATGGATTGATTCATTTCTGCAGAAGGGAAATGATATGAGACATGACAGGAGTCTTCAAATATGTATTAGGCAGAAACAATTCTCTGCATGTGTATTGGGCAGAAGCAATTGTCTGCATCCTTTTCAGATAGAACAAGACAAGGCGGTATAAACTCTTGCAAGAGAAATATAGGTTAGACATCATGAATTATTTTCAAAACATATAGAAGACACAAGCTTCATAGTCAAGGACCATTCTTTACACCTGTGATAAAGAGCAGTCGAGAAATCTGCCCCAAATCATGCTCAGTATTACTAACCATCCATCAAGAACAAGGACTTCTCACCATGCTGCCCTGTTTTCAGTGACCCTACATCTCCGATCTGAGAAAGGTTTGTGAAATACCTCATTACCATTTTTTAATGGAAAAAGTATAGTATCAAATAAGGTCTTTTCTGGCTGCATTCTGGATATACTTTTATTTGTGCACTAGAGTATAGTAGTATAGTGTACTACTAGAGTATACATTAGGACCACCCTTCTAGGCTCATGTCTTGTGATCTGTATGGAAGCACCTTTAATGTCTAACTTTCATCTCTGCTATTTTTTGATTAGTTTGTTCTAATTTTCCTGCAGTTCACATGATGTAGCTCTCTCTTTTCCCTGTGCAGTTTTAACAGGGAGGCAGCTCAGCTGCTAATGCTGTAAAACAGTCACCCATGGGACTAACTGAGTTCCAAGAAACTGTTTCATAAATTTGAATACTTTGATATGATAAATGCCAAAGCCAGTTTTACAGAGATGGAGGACTGTATCTACTTCACTGCTGAAACACACCCATAGAAGTTCTCCCTCAACTCCGGAAGTCTGGAGGGGACATCATTACATCATATAAAAGCATAAATGTTCCTAAAACTTTCCCCAAGGAAGTAGAGCTTTGTTCTGCTGGAGCTGGGAATAAGTGGCTAAGTGTGACATTTGTGCCAGAACACTTCAAACATGTTTTTGCTGAACTCCTCATCCCGTGCACTGTGCCCACAGCTGGTGGTCATTTTTCCTGCTGTGGTCCCAGGAAACCCATCTCTGGATATCTGACCAAGTATCCTGGGCTCAGAGACCTGAAGCACCTGGGCTTCAAATATCCCACATAAACCTTCCAATATGCTCCAAGATGGCTCATGTGAGAGCTCCTCCTTTTCACCAAGCAGTGATAACAACACTTGCCTGCCTCCCAAGAGTTTTCTGGAAGAAAACAAATTATCATTTACCAACAACTTTCGACAGATATTTCTTTAGAAATATCAATATATTAAATTGCACTTAAGAGCCAAAAAATTGGACAGAAATGGGTTTGTCCTCTGAAAAATAAAGGTTTCTGTGCCTAGCTATATGATGCAACACAGAAATGCTAAAATCTGTCACCACACTGCATCCCTTCAGCCAGCAGAAAAATGCAGGCAACTTCTACAGAACTGGTGGAGCTAGTCTAATGTATGGAGAGGGTCTCCATATTTCAGCTAACTGGAGCTCTTTATGCAGCTGTAAACAGATCAACCTTCAAGTGTCTAATAATCCATTGTGGGGGCTTTTTTAAACAAAAGTGAGATATTTGAAACGTAGATTGCTTTTTATCTGTTATTGTTGGCATTCCCACTTGCAGTCACAGTGGAAACACCTTGTTCCCAAGCTCCCTGGATGATATGAATTCCCAGCTGGTGCTGCAGCAGACTGTTGGAGACCTCTCCTTCCAAGGTATACGGCACTGACTAGAGCTTGAAGCCAATGAAAACAATTACTCAAGTTAGTATGAGTGCAAGTGATCCTTAAGCCCTTAATTACTCCCTGTACTGGCACTGTTTAATTCCCATGCATCACTCTGAGTTCTTGGAGAGTTTGTCTTGAAGCCCTGTGCTGAAAATCCCCGTGGCTCTTGGACAGCTCAGGACTTCTCTTGCAGGGTGGGTGCCAGGGCCAATCCCAACTAAGCTGTCCCTTCCCATCTCTCAGCACTTGCAGATTGCTCTGAAAATTCATATATCATGTATCCATTTCCTTTGAATCACTACCAGAAAAACTGCTTCATCTCCAGGACAATACTGCAAAAGAAGAAGGAAAGTGTAGAACCTAAAGCCCTCTAGCCTACAATATGAACAGCAATTTATATAAGGTGATTTGTTCATGTATCTTTGCTAAAATGTTGCCAGAACTGAATAGTTAAGAATTTGCTAAGGAGAATAGAACACAACAGAAGACCAATGTCAACTGTGGCTTATTTATCTCCAGGTCTGCAAGCTAATGCTGAAGAGAAGTTAAATTTAAATGAATTTATTCTAAGTGTAACCAAAATGCTGCAAATAACATACCACTCGATATGCAGGAATATGCACTACATATTGGGGGACATAAAACACGCCAAGTGCTGCACCGACCTAGTTTATTTTACTGCTCCTACATCTCGTGTCCCACTCTCAAGGTAAAATTGTATTCATATTATCAGGTCCAATGCCAAGCCAAGGACAGGGACCCAGAAAGTTGAGAGCATTTGGCTCTCAGTTGCTGTCCTGGTGCAGCAGGACCCCAGACTGCGAGCGCTGCAGCTGCACGAGGTGAAATGACCGGAGGTACCAGCAGCCAGCTCCGAGCCCCCACGCTCATAGGCAGAGCCAGCAGCATCTTGTTAGCCACAGGCAGAATTTGTGCATGCTCACAATGTGACTGAGCACGTTATCCACCACAATTGATTCAGCCCCAGCTGCCAGTGTGAGATGCCAGCACACCTAGCCTGGCTCCAAGTGACAGGGCATGATGTCAAGCAGTGGAGGACCTTCCATCGGTGATGGAAGTTGCAAAAAATTCAGAAATCTGAGTCTGGGGAAAACCCTGACTTCTTTACAATCCACCCAGTGAAAAACAGCTAAAAACTCCAGCAGAGCTTCCTTCCCCAAAAACTTCCCTCTAAAATACCTAGACAGTGAGGTAAACTTTCAAACAAGCATGCAGTACTTTCCTGGAAGCATTATCAAAACTAATTACATATACATTTCATTAGTTAATTACAAACGGCAAAAAAGCAGGGTGAAGCTTTGTGTCTGCTGTAGTAGAGGCAAATGTTACCACAATTTTTATTTAGCAGAAGCCTGCCAAATTATCACTGGGTGCCATGCAAGTGATGGGCAGCACCCACAAGGGAGGGAGTTCCTTGTCTAAAGCCATGAGAGAAAACAGCAAAACAGATAGTGCACAGGCATGTTGGAATCAAGCATTAACAGAATGACCACACTTAAATAACTATAAATAAGCATTATACTGAATTTTAGCAGGATAATCACTCCAAATATCTGACTATATGGCAGGGGAGAAGTCATAAAAGGACCATGCTGCTTTGCTTCAACCCTGCCAAGATGCTTCCCACCCCCTGGCAAAGGGCAGAAACCACCTTATGACAGCTGCTGAGAAAACACTTAGGGGAATGTTCACCATCCACCCAATTAAAAAGAAAAACAAAATCAAAAATTACAGTTACGAAACTGTGGGCTCCACGAAAAAGTCAGTCTGATTTAAAATACACTAATCTTTGATGTTTTAGACTAGTTTTACTAGTTGGGCTGTTTTTTAAACATGATAGCTGACATGCTTCAAAGTGGGGAATACCAAACGAATCAGAGCTGCAAATTGTTTGCCATGACACTCCACAGTTTTATCTTCCAGCTGTGACTGATACCAAGCTTCTATCACTTACTGAGCTGCTTGGAGGCTTTTCTCAATTAATCTGAATTTTTTATCTGCAGGTACTTTTGATTCACACAATGGGTAGAGAGATGACAGTTCAGGAGTGCACACATTCCCTGAAGCCATCACAGCTGAGCTGCCGAGCAGAGCTGTTGGTAAGCCATCCATAATTCAGTACATTTCTTAGAGCAGCTATCGCTTTGCCAAAGAAGTGGGACTGACTTGTGCGCACAAGAGACAGTTTCTTAGCATCAGCTTTTTTCTTTTACGTTTTCTTGCATCTTTCCTTAGGTTTAAGCTTTTTTAAATGACACCTTTTTGAACTACATCTTAGATGTTTTTAGAATGTACTAAACTATTCTTTGGAAGGCATACAGAGACCATGACGCTACCTCTTGTTCTTCTTTCCCACACAGTTTGACAATGTACAGGCCTGTTCTGTATCTAAATTTACAAGCTGTGACAAGTGATAAATATCCTAATTCTAAAACACTATTGTATACCTCTGAGACAATTAAAATTCCTTAGATACCTAGATGCAGTACATAATGCATTTAGTCAACATTAGAACATGTCAGAGAAAGAATGTTTTATCCCAGGACACATCCAAGCATCTAAAAATAGGCCTTCGGTTTAAATAAAAGTATTGCAATAACATTCATTGGGAAATCCCCTTTCCTCAGATTACAAAAGTGGTATTAATTTGTAGATTGTCTCATGTGCAGTAAGAACTGAGCAGAAGAGTTTATAACAAGCGTCAAATAAATCATATATTCTTTTTCTTTTAGAAGAAAAATTCTGTTTAAAAGTGATGCATTTTTAATTCTCTCATTTAAACCCAAAAAAATCACATTTGAGGGTACAGACTGAACTCCAGGCCACACTATTCCATGCAGTTTAGCAGCAGGGGAAGATGATACAAAGGTTTCTGAGGTTTGGCCATAAGATCTTTTGATAGAGACATGCCATTTTATTCCAAATTCAGCATTCCTCACTCAGTTTTGCTTAGTTTCTCTGGAGGTTGTGCATACCTTTCCAGGAATGGCTGGTAGGAGCACAGTGTAATTGCAATGTGTGATAGACAGGAAGTTAGCCACTGACTAAACTTCAGTATTTCACTATCAGGGCACCAGACATGCACAGTATTTCTGAGATTCATGGCAGTGGTAGGAGAGAACTCATTTACCTTCATTTAACTTCATTCTCTGCTTTTAGTGGTGAGGTAGAAGGGCGTCTCCTGACTCTTCTCTGAAAATTAGAAGCTATTTTCTTTGTTTGTGGTAGTTTAATTAAGGACTATAATGGAATTCATCTTCTTTGAGAGGCTTACTTTAAATAAGAAAACAAACAGAAAAGACTGGTGTCATTTTTATCTGGAGAAAGGCTCCAAAAATGAACTGATCTGGCCTTGTTTTGTCTCACCAAGATCCACTGTGCAGCATTAGTGCTGCTGGCATCAGTCCAGCAGCTGGCCAGTGTATGCATCCATCTCCATTGCATTCTGGCTAGCAGTTCTTACCTTTTTACATAGAAACACACACTGCACAATGCCTAATGGCCCAAGCCAGGTAGTGTGCACACAAATAACAGAGTACCCTTATGACTGCCTGGTGAATCAGCGCACAGTGAGAGACGCGCCCCGTTCTGAGACAAACCCCACTGATGCACAGTCCCATGCTGAGGTTTGTATGGGAACTCTGCCAGCTCTTCCAACGAGGTCCAGCTCCCACCTCTGAATCAGAGCACTTTATTCACTCATTCTAAATGTTCATAAGTGTTTCTGACTGTTTAGCCTCCTATGGAAATAGTGATGGCAACTTACACTGTGTCAAGACGGATGAGCTGATCATGAAGTTGGGAAGAGCATTAACAATTTACACCATGTAGCCCAGCTTAATTGACTCCTTGCCATAGGGAACACAGAATCAAAGGCTTGCCTGTAAACCACAGAAATGGCAGTACCTTTCTCCTCCAACCACACCACCCTAAAGCTGCCACATGGGAAGCATGCTACCATTACTTGGGCTCATCTCCAAGGGACTGAACATCTGCTACTGCTGATGGTGGGGTCACTGATGTCTTGTATGCCAAGAGCCCACAGTTTCTGGTAATTCCCACACTGGAGGAAAAGTCTGTGCAATTGTTCCTGTTCTATTCAGCTTAGTGTTCTTGGTTGGAGAGTCTCAGTATATAATTTTTCTGCCAGTGGTGGTTTTACTTGTTTCAGACTTTAGTCAGTTTTCTTCTAGCATTTAAATTAACTCTGGAAATCCCAAGTTGAAAGCGTATGTTCTCACACCTGTCACAAGACAAAGAAACCACACCATTCTGAGCTGTTTACAGCCTCATGTAACCTTGTCCAGGCCTCTAGAGATTGTCAAGCAGCAAGCCAGAAGGAAGCTGTTTAAACCACAATTTTCAAGTTCTTGGATCACAACTAATAGACTCATGGCAATAATGAAAGCTGCAAAAGATTATATTCCTTCCTTTATTTCAGATATTCTTAAAAGCATCTGCAAGACTTAAATAAATGTCCTCAATTTTAACTTGTTTGGACTAGTTTAGTGTGATGGAAAAAAATGTCATGAGTGATATTCCAGCCCAACCTGTACATGGAAAAAGCTTTTCCCTCTAAAAATAGTGCTGCACTCTTTTTCTGTAACACTTCTCATGCTACTAAATTAGAATTCACAAGACTTCTGCAGGATTCCTAATGGGATCAAAGATTAGAAATATCTTTGAAGTTTGTCTTCTTTTGCTCCACTGTTAATACGTACCTGCACTAATCCACCATGGTTCTCCTCAACTAATCAGCCACTCTCCCTCCCAAAAGGGACAGTTTACAGGCTTTTTCCAAATCCCTACTTGTTTGTGTTCATTCTCCACACTTCATTTTGCTAGAGCATACCATTTTGTTAATTGATTTTTCATGTTCTATAAAGAGGACAGTTTTGTTTTCTGAAACCTTTTGGTCTAAATGAGATTTGCCAGTAATATTTACAGTACTTATAACTTTGGTCCTGTTTATTGCTGGTTAGGCAATTGTGTGTGACAACATTTTGCTCTTGACTACAGCTATTAATAAATGATTGCAAGGAGATCAGCACAGTTTCACTTTTTAAATTTGGTCCTTGTGAAAGAGATCAAAGAAACACTGAACCTTGAGCTTATTTGCTTCTTGTTTAGGAAAACAAGCTAACAGCTTCACTGACCCTATGCAGAAATCACACAAGGGAAAACATAATTTTAAAAATCCTTTCAAAATTGACATAACTCGAAACTGTCACAGGTATTTTTCTTTGTCTCACTCAAAGTCGGTTCATAACTATCATATCAAACTTCTTGTATCTTGAAATAACTACTTACTTATTGTGGGGGGAAAGTTATCTTTGGAAGAAAGCCTATTATCATAGAGCCTGTAATGACTTTTGTCACTGACAGTAATAGTTTCAGCCACACAATTGTTTGATTTACTTAAAGATTTCAAAGCCAGAATGCTTCACTGTGCTCACTGGCTTTAACCTCACAGACAATACAAAATGCAGAATTGAACCAGAAGCAATATGTGGTACTTTCTGAAGATGTATCTTTATGGAGTTGAATGCATCTAGATTACCACAGGCTTGAACTTCAGAAAGCACAAAAACTGCAGATGAAGTCAATGAAATATGTCAGTGATAAGCCCCATAGCTAGACATCCTAAATTAACCCTTTTTAAACATTGATTTATAAACCAAAATTAAATGCATGAGAGGGACATGGTGAAGCAGAAAGTTTCTCAAAAGTCCTGCAAGGTCATACTTCATTAGTGGGAGACTATGAAGATTTTAACCATGATTCCTTTAGAAGGCAAGGGGAAAAAAGAAAAGAAAAAAAATCAGGGAAAAAAAAAAAGAAAAAAGAAAAAGAGAAACGGATTTCTCATTTCTTCAAAGCTTTATTCCTTAATTTTTCTCAGGGCTAAATTAAAAGATTAATCCATTTCAATGAATACCCACAGGGTTCACTTCTAAACGAGTATTTCCCGCCTCAACAGATAGAATAGGAAGATTAGAGTATGAAAAGGAGACAATTTATACTGAGTTTTCTGGTCTTAGGAGAAGTTTTAATATGGATGTGACAGACACGTTCCAGCTGCTGCTTGTCTTCATATTTTCAAAAGGACATTTTAAGTGCCACCGTTCCAAGTGCTGAGTGTCCCCAGAAAGATGAGTGTTGTGCTTGCGCCTGTTAGTGGCTCTGGACTGACAGAGGCTTTTCTCTAGACTGTAAAATTGACACTGCACCACCAACTCTCTTCTTCCTCTTGTATCACTCACATCCCTACCAGAGGGGATACTCTTCAGGATTGCTGAAGACTAGATGTTTTAAAAAGTGTGATTTAAAGATTGGGGGAAAAAAAAAATTAAAAAAAGGTTGTTTTAGAAATGTCATGTCTTCACTACCTTCTTTGTATCCCTGTAAGAAATTAATGAAGTTAATCATACTGCAATAAATAAAGTAGTCATGATGTCCTATTGACCAGGGAAGCACAAAATCAACTAGAGGATACCTTTAAAGTAAAGAAGGGGCTGATGAAATCTCCCAGTACATGGTCACCAAGCAGGTTGCCACAGCAGCTACATTCATGACACTGATCATTGAATCAACCTTCCCACAGAGTTAAAGGACAGAGACACCTCGGGTGTTGTAATGGGGATAATCCTGGGGCAATGCACTGCCTTCTCCAGTGAAACTGGTGTCTGGCAGCCTGGTGTGCAAGTGGTTTGCGCTACTTTTTACCCTCTGCAGATTAAACAATAAGAGTCGCCATGACTAAATTAGGTGCACATAATCAGTCAAATAATCCTGCATGGAAAGGGGCCAGGAAAGAGGATTTGTCACTATCTGTTTCTTTCTTGTCGTCCTGTTACCCAATACATGCACAAACATTTGCATTCTCCCACCCCATTTTACGGACAGGAAAGTGAGGTCGATAACTGAAGCCACTTTTTAAAAGCCAGACAGAAATAAGTGCCAAAAACTGGAACTGGAGCTGCAGGGTATGAGCCAGGACAATTTTAGAACACGGACACAGAATCTCCCTGACTGGACTTCTTACACTAAAACCACAGATTTTATGTGGCACTTTATAACAATAACAAACATGATGATTAAGCACTCGAGTCAAGCTGGCACGAGAGCTTGGTAAAATTCTTTTGACAGTTCTTTGCTCATAAAAAGTAAGCCTTGCAGAATTCAGAGTTTCGTGGATTTCTTCATTTTGACAAACTTAAGCTCAGGAAAACTGAATCTCCTTTAAATATTTCAGGTTGGCACCCTCATATAAAAGTAGTTCTGCATTTCAAGACCAGTTTGGTCTTCCTGCCTCTACTTATTCATTACCAGGGGTGGTGAAGATCCTCCCAGTGTGGAACTGCTCCCTCTGATATATATTCTGATGGGCAGGGGAAGAGGCAACAATGGAGATAGCAAAGACATTGCCTAAGCTATTAAAGTAATTCCACATTTAAAATACCGTCACAAGCACACTATCTAAAACCTCCTGAAATTAATAGCCAACTTATACTTCAGCACTTTTGTTTTGATCTCTGCAAACAGAGAGAAACCTCTGTGCCCACACCCTCAAGTGATTATTTGATTTTTTTTCCCTCATCATTAGCAACCAGAGTATGAAAAGTAAATGCTGCTAAGTCAAGACAGCTAAAATGTCTTACAGCCCTTTCTCTTCCTGGCTGGCATACTGCACTTTTCCAGATGCTTCACCCCACAAAGCTGAGAATCTCAATACTGTTCTATTTTAGTCCTATTCACAGTGAAATGATGGCATAAAGTGATTCTTCCATCAAGGCATTAATATCAGAACAAGATCAAAAGGGGAAAAAAAATTGAATTTGTCATGTAGAAAACTGAACAGAAAATCAGTCATAGAACTATGATTGGAAAGTATTTTCATGCAGGAAATTCTTCATATTTACATAACACTTATGTATTTAAGAACAACCAGTATACCTGTCTACCATGTCACAAATTCGAACGTTCTACCCATTTTGGAGGCAATTAGGCATCCATTCAAGGCTTCTGTGCTCACTCTAATTTCTTCATTTCTCCACCCACCTGAATCTGACACTTTGACATTTTTGCTTATTAGAATGGAAATTCAACATTTGTCAAGGTCGGCGAAGGCAAGGTCAAAAACCGATGAGAAATAGATATACTGAAGAAAGGATCATGGAGGTTTACATCAATATAACATGCAGTTTCATTTTTTTATAATTTTTAACAAAACAATAGCTGTCATGAGGTACTAAAACAAGTTTTGAAATATTCATCACCATTTTCTTATTCAGTTTCAAAATAAATTGCTTCAGCTTTCAGAGCTGTGGGTAGATATTGAATAGCATTATGTCTTTTAGTCTAGCACATCGACAGGGAAGAATTGCCTCTAACACCATGTGATTGTTCTATTTAAAGAATCTTAAGCAACAGGGATTTCATCACTTGAGTTGGAAGATTATTTAACAGACTAGCAGACCTTATAACTATGAAGTATTTCCCAATATTCTTCAATTTCCTGAACTCACAGCTGTTAATTCATTCTAAACAATCCACCCTTCTTCCAGTCCTCCACACATCAAATTCTTCCACAGTGCTTGACAAACTCTTTCCCATGTAGTACTTAGAGCAAGTTAGAGTCTGCTGATGAAGTACATAAAGCTAATTATGTGAGCAGGGCAGTCAGCTGATCACTCAAAATGCAGATACAAGAAGGGAACTCTAAGCCCCTCAAACCA
Source organism: Catharus ustulatus (assembly GCF_009819885.2). Classification (NCBI taxonomy): domain Eukaryota; kingdom Metazoa; phylum Chordata; class Aves; order Passeriformes; family Turdidae; genus Catharus; species Catharus ustulatus. Next base: position 51,945,968 of record NC_046222.1, on the reverse strand, counting down.
GAAAACAGAAGGTGCAGTCTGAGCATCCTGTTACCTCACTGCACAATCACAAGCTAATACTGGGACCCACATCCCACAGCTGTGGGCCTTTGATGGATTTTATTGGGGCAGACACAGGGAAAGCTTCCATATAGTGCATTTAAAATTCCAAAGGAAAATACATGAAGTTAAGTATTCTAAGGTGTTTAAATTGGAAGTTTATGTTTACGCAATTGTTTCTTTCCACTCCAAATCATAATGGTTTCAACTTTAACATGACTAGTCAGTCTAGTCAGTCACTTTTCTCAGATTTTGCAGAATACATTCACACTCCTCTTAGACAGAAGTATCTCAATTTTTCAGTTCTAGTAAATTTAGACTGTAATCAAGCAACAAGTTTTTAGACATAAAAAAGTCCCTTTTTTCTAAATAAAGAATAATGGTTTAAAATATCAGGCATTTTTTGAAATGTAGTACACCAGAGCTTGGGCTAAATTTGAAATTTCAGGTAACCTTGAACAAAAATGTTAGTGAACAAATCTATCTGTGCCACAGAACAGATCTGTGGAGTACTGGTAGCAGTACCAGGAGCTGATCCTCAGCCTGCACTTTCCCAGAGCTACCCCTTCAGTCTCAACACAAAATTGGGCAGGACCTCATAGGAGGAGAGTCCCGTTACGACTGATCCTGATTAGCAGCAGGTGGTAGGACTGTCACTGTTGGCATTGGCAAAGAGCAGTCTGGCTGATACCCACAATCCTGGGATGGAACTCCAGGAAAAAAGACCCAAGGACAAGCAGACAAGTACTGAGCACTGTGTCCTGTCTCACCATGGGAATAGAGCACAGTCCCACCACTCCAAATCCACTTAATTGAGTCAACCTGAATATGAGACGTATTGCCAAAATGTCAACCAAGGAGCAGGGCACAGGCTCCATGCACATCCAGGCTAGCTGCTTTTAGAGGAGTCACAGGAAGGGGAAAAATATGGTGAAGAGCAAAGCTGTTCCATTAACAAACTTCCCCTCAGCACAGACATCATGTCTCCTTACTCTAAACAAGTGGGTTTTACTCCCCAGACAGAGACACTAGCTGGGACTTCTGAAAAGAAACGTGTTTAGGCAGAACTAGCACCACAAGACATCTGGCAGAGGAGAGAAAAACAAGAACAGGATCTCACCTTAAAGGATTACTGTTTACCCTAAAACATTCTGTCCCTAAAATAAACCAGTGTTTTCCTCTCACCTAGCCATAGTCATTGGTTTTTTAGTAACCTACAGTATGTCATAATTTTGAAATGAACCCCTTGATTTACAACATTAGCAGCTCCTCTATTTATAACAAATGCACACTTGCAAGGTGTTATCAACTACTTTTGTCTCCTTGACGTACAGAGATGATGCTTAAATAGAAAACTGTGTTATGTGTGTTTGAAGTCATCTAAAGCTAGATAATTTTGCATTTTTCTACCCTACTGAGCTAGGAAATTAACAGTAAAACTTTTTCTTGCCCTCTAGGAGACCTGATTTAGTCAAAGACATGATCTCAGGTAGTAACTACAGAATCAGCTATTTATTTAATTAAAAAAAATTGTTCTTCCAGCAGACAGTGAAGGGAAGAAATAATATGTCATGCTAAGATTCCTGAGCCAGTACTTCTCCCCTACATCCTTTCTGTACATGCCGAAGTGCACTGCTGCTCTGTATTAAATAAGTTGTGGTAGAATGGAAAGCAACTAATTTGTGCTCCCTGGGTGCTGGGCAACTAATTTAACTCTTGCTGGCACATAGACTATAAATAGAAAAATATGGTACAGTTTCATATAGATAGCATTTCTGTGAATGTTAATAAATCAACAGTAAGGAAACAGTTTTTCTTCCTACCCGCTTGCCCCATGAACAGGAGTCATGCTGTCTTTAATCCAAAGCAAGCAGGTGATATTAGGTGCCACCTTGTGCAATGACTTACCAAGGGCTGGCACCTTAAACACCAGGTGTGCCCTCACCTGCTTGGCAACATACCTTCTCCTTCCCTCACCCACATCCAGGAGGAAGCACTATCCTTTTGGAGCTAAAGAAAAATAAAAGACTTCCAGGCCAGAGAGCTGTGCATGTCATCACAGAAGCCACATGAGAGAGATGACCTTTGGGAGGGTCTCACATGGAGGTGGAGGGAAGCTACACAACAGCTTCCATGAGTTATCTAACTTGGCAGCAAGAGCAAAGTTATAGGTGCTGTTTTCCACCAGCTGATGGGCTGAGCTCATCTCTACATGAATTCGTACAAGCAGAACACTTCCCCTGGGTAATTTTCATACACATCAAAACTGATCTTGTAATGTGCACAAGCTGGTCACAGCATCCTGATCCCAACACTAAACAATGCTACCTTCCTCAGCTGAGTCAGCTGAAACCAAATGCTTCCATGTCCTTCCAGTGACTGGAATGTGGTTTCAGTTTTTATGGGCTTAATGTACAAAGATAATATAAAAATACACCACAATACATAAATGAAATAAATTTCTTTTAAGAGAACTGAAGATTCAGATGTAAATTTCTATGCCCAAGATTATTAATGGTTCTTCCACAGTTTTTTAAACAGAAATCAATTGATTCAAATTCAGCAGCTTGGAGGATTTTGCTTTCAGATTTGTATGAACCTGTATACACGCATTGTGTTCAAGGATAGTGCGGTACCTACAGATGCCATTTTTTTCAGATTCCCACCTGAAACTGCTAAACAATATTACTTGCAGAGACATAGTTTAGATCTAATCAGATATCAGGTAATTCTGTCCTTAACATAGGGTTTATGTAAATGAAGACTAAAAGATTACAACACCAGTTAACAGGAGAAGTTTTCCAAAGGCATAAATGTAGGGTAAAAGCACAAAGTGAAAGAGGTTGACTAACCTCAACGTAAAGTTTATTTTAACCAAAAATGAGTGATCAGTTCAACAACATAACAAGTAAAACAAGATCCAAGCATGTTTGGGGGTATTGGAAAACTTAAAAAGTCCCTGCTGACATTAGTCTTTTGCATTTCAATCACCCCATGTAAAGGGGAAAGAGAAAATCCTTAGGGTTTTGAACTATATTAATTGTATTTATTTTAATTAATTTCAAATTAATACAAACAGTGAAAGATTATGGAGCCTGCAGCATCTTGTCTCCTCTGCTGCTTCATGTCACCTGGTGGCCCTATCTGCACCCCTCCTGGGCTGATACCGCTTGCTTTGATACTGACACAGCTCAGGCTCAATCCAGTCTTCAAAGAAAAATGGGCACGAAAATCCCTCAATCCCCCTTTCTGCTCTGAGCCCAGGGCATGCACACATTTCCCAGGGACTGTACAATCCAGTGGGTATTATTTTGTACTTAATAAAATTAACAGCCTTTACAGAAAATAGGATTTGGAATGACATTTCTGCCACGGAATCCCTCAAAGTCTGGTAGATGTACTACGATATTAGTCCTGATCCCCTTCATATCACTGGTGTTATTTGCTCAAATTTCTAAACTAAATTTATCATACTGAATATTAAGAAGCAGAAGAAAAGGAGATGAGAAAGACTATATCTGTTGTTTGTCCTGTTCTTCTTTGGCTGCCATTTACTTGCCAAACACAGTTCACTCTGTTTATTTACTGTTACAGCTTGTAAAACAGGATCTTCCAGGTAAAAACAAAATGCAAGAAAGAATGCCTCAGATTCCCTCTTAATGGAATTTTCTCTGTAGCAGGGAAAACAACCTCCTCAATATTCAGGCCCTAATCATATTTTAAATAGTTGTTAGAATTCAATGATTGCTAATTAATATTTAATACTTATTATTAATATTTTTTTTAAAACTTCACAAGGCAATCAAGATACCAAACCGAGGTCAGTGGTGCAAAAGAGATTAGCAAGTACTGCACAGATTTCATTAGTCCTGAACTATATGGAACCTGCAGTCTGGACAATCCTGGAACATATCTGTTTAATATCCCTCCAGAAGGAGGGGCACTTTGGGGACTCACGGTTAGTTGTCCTGCTCTGGTCGCTCTGAGCGCTGTCGTTTGACTGGTTGCTGGAGACAGAGGACACACTTGAGCTCCTGACAAAACCAAATGCAGCAAGCTTAGCTGCTGGCAACCGGGAATAACCTGGCGGACGAAGTCCAGATGGGCAGGGCTTGGGGAGATTTGATTTTGCAGCACTTGGACATGATCCTTTCTTAAGATCAACTGAAAGAAGGAAAAAGAGAGAAATCTTTGTTAAGTAAATTAACTAGAGACACCATTACCTGTATCTCCCAGTTACATAAAGGCAATATTAAGACTGAGTACAATGGCTGATCAAACTGCAGTGATGTCTTATTCTTTACTGCATTGAAAAGACATTTGGAGGAAAAAATCACAGGTCACAGTCATTTTTAAAAGGTGAAATGTGCCAAGTACCCATGGGGCATAACTCAAACTTCCAGCAAAGTAACATAGTTCAATACTGCTATGAATTTCTTTTAATGTCATCTTCTTCGATGCTGTATCCTTTTCTAATTTTACATTTATCATGTGCCAATTAGAAAAAAACCTCACAAAGACAAACACACCAAGCGTAACTTCCAATTTTGGAAAGTATTGTAGACCAGCAACAATTCTCTTCAAGGACACAGGACTTCTTTGCATTGCATCAAAGAAAACACTTCTTTGAAGCTTTTCTTTTAAATTCCACTAGCAAAAAAAAACATTCCCTTTTCTTGCAGCAAGTCTGGGAACAAGGGCAGACCTGTAAAGTCCTACTTTTTTAACATACCACTGGCCATTTCCACTGGTGGACTTCTCCTTGCTGAGACATCAGCCCACGTGAGTGACATCCACCAAGGCTCAGATAAGTACAAGCAGGTTTACAACACCTGAAGTTAGACCACAACAGCAGCTCAGCTGTGATGTCTGCCTGTGATTACTCATCTGTCTTCAATTTCTGTCCTAACCTGTATGCTGCTGCTTCTCCTCAGGGAAACTTTTCTAGGCAAATACAGAACACAGGTTCACAAATGTTCCTCTTTTCCTTCACAGGCCAAGGGTCCATGATCATGGCAGTCTTGCCTTCAAGGTCAAGCACCAAATATTAGAGTTTGCTTTTGGTTACAAAGTCTGGATACCAAGTGACTCCCTGACCTCAAGTGTACATAAATTTGGACAGACCTTTTCTTCCTAGATTTGAGAATACCAGATTCCTGTTCCCTGTAGAATCCTGTGCAACAAAAGTACATATTTTTAAAAAAAATTAACAACAATCTCCAAAACCTGATGCTACAGTGTTTAATCGGGACCAGTGGGAAAGGAAACAAGGCAGCATAAAAAGCCATCAATATATTCTGCCAGAAAAGGCCATGAAGTCACCCTTTCTCCATTCTTATTCGGTGAACACTATTTGTACACTAGCCCAACACAAACTTCAAAGGAAGAAATGAACATTCATAATATAAAGAAAAATACAAATTAACTGCACAGTAAGAATATGGTCATATTATTACAGCATTTAATTCTTTTGTAAACTATGTAGGTCACAGCCTTATTAAATTTAATGAAGCATTTCACTTTCAGAAGACTTTAGAGAAAACAAGACTAACTCCTTGGAGCAGAAAAATGTTACAGGGATTTTGAAAGATATTGGTGTACCTCATCACAATACTAATGCTAAGCTTTGTTTAACATAACTAAGCCCTTCCTTTTGAAACAGAAATAGGTGTAACACCAAGCTAAAAAGAGTTTTGTTCTCCTGTAAAACACATTACTGTAAAGATGTAAAGAATCGCTCCTCGCTCAATGAATAAAACAATTTATATACTCTAGGCTTTTAAAAATGCATTTTTGCACCCACTTTTCCCAGGTTGAGCCCCTTCTTAAGACTCAAGGAGATGGATGTCTGCAGCAGCTTTGCCAGCCCAGAGAAGTACATGCTGCACAGACTAACCCAAATGAAAATAACAAATATCTATAGCAAGTAATAAAAGACTGCTAAAATCCCCATTCACTTTACTGGTACCAGCAGATGCAATTTTGGACTATGATCCTGAATGTGGTTTCATTGTGAAGAGGGGCTCAGAGGTAGCCATGGGTTCCAGGTGCAGGTGCAGGGCAGAGCAAGCACATTTGCACAGAGAAGAGAGAGGCAGAGATGCTCACCATCAGTTTACTGCCACGTTTGTGCAGTGCTGCTTTGACAGTGGTCTGCTACAGCTGATTTATGGCCAGCTGCGAAGCACCCTGACTTCCTACAAAGCCAAGACCTCTTCCCTACCCTCTGCAAAATATTCCATGTGCTGCAGCAATCACAGGACCAAGCCCAGGCACTCTCCTGATCTGAAACCAAGACAAGTACTCATGGTAAGCAGCTGCACGTGCAAGGAACCTGCCCAGCTCAGTGGCACCGGGGAGAAGGTATGGGGCTGTCTCTCATGGGTTTTGCAAGTTTCCAAAAAATGCACCTGGACAACATAAGCTGAGATTTCTTTTTCTTAAGCATCTCTGAAAATCGAGGTGGAGGAAGAGATACTTCCATTTTACAGCGACAAACTATAAATATCAGACTGCAACCAAATAGGGGAAATTCCACTGGGGCAGTGGGATAAACTTAGAAATGGCTTTATCCAAAAAGCAGTTCAAACGTGCTTGGCCTAGGGCAGTGTGGTTCACCTGAGACTCCCAGGTCCCCAGCTCAACCACAGGGATGCCCACATCAAATCCCCAGACTGACTGTTCTCTGCAGTCTGTGACCAAGCACCGTGAGTATCACTGAAGAAGAATTTCCTTAAAACCAGAAGGGTTTTGGTGACAAACTGCCCAACCATCTTTACCTTTTCTTCAAAGTCATTCTTCCAGACTTGGGCAGAGGATTCAGTGGTTTTTTCTCATACTTTTTTTGTTTCTAGTTTATGACTTCAATTCCAATTCCCCCTGAACTAACAATACTTTGTATCTTGAACTCATCATCATCCTTAAATTATTTTTCACCTCTCTTCTTTGTAATCCAGTTCTTCTGTACCATGAGGACCTGAGGGCAGGACATTATCCTCATTAGGGATGCATTCAAATCCTTAAAACTAAGTAATTTTGTGTATTCTTTCTCATTAAAATACATGAGACATCAGCCTATTGCATGTATTTTCTGTTCTAAACTCCATTAGGTTTTCTCATGCATGTTTTTGTTTTATTTCTGTTCCTTAAAAGTATATAAGTACTCCTGCAAACAAGGTCTGGGAGTTCAAAACAAAAGTAATTTTAATGAGCAGCTTTTATTTTAATAAAAATCTGCCAAAATAAGCTTAAAAATCTTTCTAGTTGTCTCACTGCCTGAAGGTAATTATAGAATTAAGTATTGTTGTCAGGATGCACACAAGTGATTTTCTGTGACACTTCAAGCTGTTCCCATCCAGAAACATAAAAACATTTTGAGTTAGGGACTGATTGACACAAACTAGATGTGCCTGGGGAGACTTAATAAAAGTCACTTCACTTCTTACGCGTCCCCACTGCACAAGAATTGCATCTTCATGCATGGGTAAAAAGCAACTTTCATGTAACTTCTCTGTGGAATTTGAAATGCATTTTAGCTGAAATGAATGAAAAATTAAAGAAATGCGTTATACAGAAATATTCTTGTGAAAAAGAGTAGCAATTCAAGACTTTAAAACTTCATAATTCAGGGATCCTTGGCAAGTCTTTGTTATCTCGTTGTAGGGATTTTTGGTTTTCTTTGCTTTCTTTTTTATTTTTTTTATTTTTTACCAGTGTTTCTGTTAAAACTTTAATCATTAGATGTCATTTTCTCTCACTGATGATCTGAACATCTCTATTCTCATTTCATACTGGGAAATCTGGGGTAAAGAACTTATCTCCGATGTCACCACATCAGTCAGAGATAATACAAGCTGAATAAACCCAGCTCAGAGTTAACCCAAACACTGATATCTTTGCAGATTAAAAACAACGCACACAAGTGGAAACCTATTTTGCTGCCACTACCTTTGTGGTTTCCCTGTATAGATATAACTTCTCTCCAAACAAGACCCGAGGAAAGGGGCTTTAAAACAGAGGCTTTAGTGATTTACACCTAAACAGCAGTGAGCCCAGCTGCTGGATGGTCTCTTATCCAAATACTGTCAAGCCTGGGACAGTTCAGTACCAAAGTTGTCACTGCTGAACGCTGATTAATTTCTGATGGGTCAGTCCACCATCATATGGTAGCAAATGCTCACCTCCTCATGATTCAGATTTAAAAGTACCAAAACCCTGCTCTGTGCCTTCCCAGCTCCCAGACAAACCAAGGCTGGTTAGCACATTCTCAACACGCCAAGAACTCGTCATCTCACAACTCATTCAAGCTGCAAGTGTCCGTGTTCTCTTGGCAGCTAATGTGAAAAGCATAGCATCCCTCAAAAACTTGCAGCACAGGAATCATCCGTGCATGATTCTCACTCATTGCATTTTCCACTGGCAGCCCAGAGCAGCCAGAACACTTCTCTGCACTGGAGCTGCATCTCATCTGTCTAGCTGCTGCTCAGAAGGGCTGTGGATGTCCACACAGAGACAGTGCTTGGCTCTCACCGGGAAGGAGACAAGGCAGGAAGAATTTGCCTGCTCCTATACCCCGATTGCTCCACATACTGTTCTCATGGATGACAGCTTGGTGCAACTGTCATATAGACAACCCTTCTAATATGGAGGGGTTTAGTACCTGGAGCAGAGAGGTGGCAGATGGCGATGTCTCAAGTAAGATGACAATGCACTCAAAAAAACTCATGAGGAAGTGCATCCCTTTGAATTTATTTTTTTTTTTTAATGAAATACAGTCAGATTGCTTTCTCAAAGAAATCAGAGAGTGTCAACTGAAAACTCTGCAGGTTAGTGGAGGACAGAAATTTTCCTCTCTCAACTATTCCCTTGTCCCTCTATCCTTAAACAGTTAAGAAGCTTACCAGTTCAAACCCAAGCACCTCAGACTGCAAGTACAGACTAAGCTGGAGTAGCAGTAAGGCAACATTTCAAGAAGTAACCTCAAAACCTCTTTTCTATCATCAAATCTAATTTACATGTTCAATTAATAGGTCACTATTAGGTTGTTTGTTCCTGAGAATAAACATGAAAATAAAGATTTTCTGCTGGGAGAAAGCTGTAGACATGTTGTGGCATTTGAGATGAAATACATCATACATATGCAAAGACACAAATAAATGCATATATCTGTGTCTGTCCAAGGAATGAGGAATATTGCAGTCCTGATTTATGGGTAAATTCTATCTTCAATGAAAGTTGACTTGCTTAGAAATGAGACGAGCAGCTAGACCCTTGGGACTGACAAGTTTAATACACAGAGAGGTGATAAGCAAGTAACATTTCATTAACTCACTCTTTGAGAAAAAAATACCCTAAACACTACTGAAAAATGTAGAATTAAGTTAAATTAATGAGCATAATTAAAGTGAAGTTTTAATGATGAGATCTCTGTTATACTTTTCAAAATCAGACATTAATTCCATCAAAATAATCAGCTAATTAATGCAAATCCTAACACACTTGCTTCAAGAAGTCTTTATTACCAAGGAAAATATATTAATATTTTACATATTATAGACACAGTATGCTTCAATGCTTGTTTTGAATTACAAGTTTCCCATTGAAAGAGTAGAGTCTATTTACATAAAATAAACAAATATTAAGCTTTCAGAGACTCTATGGAACCTATAAGTATGTCAAAATTCAATGACTTCCTATTTTACCCACTTTGCAAAACACTTTTTCTTACAGCCAGCCTGCTTGTCTGACCCACCTGAGGCAAAGCACCACCAAGGAGCAGAACTGCTTAATAAGGCATGTGCAGCCAATGCCACTACATGCCCTGTATCATACTGATGAAGAAGGATCACTGATCCAACCACAATTTCGGCATCACACTTAGAGATCACACTTGAGACAGCGCTCAACATTATTTTACTTTCTACTTGGCATAATGTAAAACTAACAAAACCCTTAATGCACGTATAATACTTGCAGTCCATCACAGCAGTTCAGGGATTTAATTATCAATTATTTCAGTCAGTTTTATGAGGATTAGTATTATATATGGGCCAAACCACTCAGCTTATCAGTGCTGCTTAACCAGACTGCTGCATTATGAATGGTATGGCAAAGGGGAATAGAATCCTCATTATGAGGCACTGCTGCTGTCCTCGATACTGTGCCACAGCGATTTCAGTTTGAAAGCCTCCGCGGTACCGCACACTCTGTCACGGGATAGCAACTGGCTAGATCCTTCTGTTTCCATTACCTCAGGGTAGGACTGAGATCACTAGAATTGGAAACTGGATTAAAAGCTCAGGATCAAGCTGCAAGAGATGCTGATTAGCAGTCTTGAAGGCAAGCCTGGTGTCCCTGACAGAAAAATACCTCTAGACCCGAGCTGCTTTTGTGGAAGTTACCCAAGCTCTCACACCCCACGACACCCATGAGCAAGTCTTATTGACTCTGCATCCCAAATGCTGACCATGTTCATGGATGTCATTTGCTCATGTTTGCAAATATGACTCCATCAAAGCTGTCTTTAATCCTGTTTTTCAAATAGTGCAGCAGAACCAATGATGCAGAGCAAATATACTGCATTTGCAGTATATATCTACATACTACACCTAAAAGCCAAATTAAGGGAAAGTGTTTGAAAATGGTGTTCGGTATCTTAACACAGATGGCTAAAAGGTGTCTGGCCCTACTATGAGCCCCTCTAATTAACACCCCAACAGCTCTGGCATGCCAGGGGTTGCTGTCCCATCCATTCCCTCCATGATCAACAACAACCCATCTCTGGTCTGCATGTGTGCTCTGCTGTGGATACAGGCAGAGAAATCAGTTCTCTGATGCCTCTGCACTCCCACCAGCCTTGTCATATCTTCTGCCACCTCAGCCTCTTTCATGAGCAATTAATTCTTCTTAAAAGGAAATATTAAAGACAAAAAGTCTGGTAAGCTGACCTATGAAGTTATACATTGCTGAGAGAAAGATCATTTGAAGCATACAAGGAAACAGGCTTTAGTCTAGGGAAGGGTGATTATAAGAAAATCTTGAATAGATAATTGTGAAAAAAAAATCAAAAATAAATTAACGCATAGAAACCAACATAAGATTTCAGAAGTACACAAAAGATAAGTAAGAGGAAGTATCGAACCAAAGGAGAGCAATGAAAAGTACTTTGCAACAGAATAAGGTACTGCAGAAAAATTAAACACATTCTTCATCTCACAAGGAAAATGGTAGGTGAGATGCCAGAAGTGAAAACAATGTGTCCTGGGGTGGACAGTGAAAAACTGGAGACATAAGCAACCTCTCCAGAACAAGTCTTGTGTAATTTAAAATCCATAAAAACACTCAGAGCCCAAAGACCAGATGAGACACACTTTGGGGTCCTGAAAGAGATGACAGGCAGGTTATTGGACTACCAGGAGTTATCTTTAGTACCCTTTCTGAAACAGCAAGGTATCAATGGACTAGAGAGAAACAAGCAAAATTACAGGAAGGAAATTATGGAGAGCTATGAATTAAATTTTACCTTCAAAGCAGATAAGATCCAAAAAATAATCAGTGATAAAAAAGTAATTGATTTTTTAAAATTTTAAAAATAACAAAAAAAACCCCTTTCAAGAAATAGGAAACTGTTATGAAATACAACCTGAGAGGAATAGAATCACAGTAACAGCTTGTGCATTTTATTTACACATACTTCTCATGATCTGGCTTTTTAAAAGGCAGTACTACAGACAAAAAATGGGACTGATAAGCTGATCCTGTTTAGATTTTACGATGTCACATAACATAAGAAGACAGTAAATTAATACATGGAAGACAAGCTCCTGTAAGGAAAAGTCATGTCTGCTAGTATCAATGATGCAGGATAATGTGGATAATGGATGGGTGATGGATGAACAAAACTGAAGGCAGCGTTCATTTCTGAGGATCAGAAAAAAAACATTCATTTGATAACAGGCCCTGTTTGAATTTTCTCTCGTATCTATCTCCCAAACTGGTTCCTATAACACAAGGGCTTATCCTACTCATATCCTGAACTCACAGCCTCTTGCAGTTTCATTTAAATGGAAATTATGATCCAATTACTCTCTGCACTTGTATTCCCCTGTTCAGGGCTGACTGAGCTCAAGTCACAGGGCTGAACTGGTATTTACAACCCAGCCTGCGATCTCGGGGTGTCTCAGAAGTCACGTACAGCTGAGTTAGGGCAGCTTCTGCTAATGGCATCAGCACAGGTAAACTCCAGACGCAGGGTCAGATAGTGAAGGAGACTGGCAAGAGGCACTGTACTACAGAGAACCTTGATTTTCTGATAAACTCCAAATCCTGTCAACCTGCATTGCACTGCAGCAGTCCTGCTTTCAGAGGCTCCAAGATCTCATACTGAAGGTTTTTATAAACAGTTTTTCATGAACAGGTTAAATACGCACACATCAGAAGGCAGCCCATCCTGGGGCAAGAGGAGGGATTATATCACCTTAAGTCATTAACTAACTTTTGCCCTTATGACTATTTTAAAAAATCTCTGCAGTATTCTAGGCTGTTAAGCAGCTACTACACTTCACTCTGGCAGTGAGTGATTTTCAGTTGTCTCTGAACTTGTTCCTGTTGAAATGTGCATTTTTTAAACCTCCGCACTTTCCCAGGCTACTAAGGAGTATCCTGTAGAAGTAATTACTGTCTCTTTTTTGTGACATTGTACACTTCTCTTTCCAGCTCTTCTTGTGCTTTTCCCTCCCTGTAATTCTGCCCAGGGTCACGCTGAGCTGGGCAATAGCTAGGAAGAAAAAATGTATTAGAAGTGTTGTCTCCAAAGAGGTGTACACCAGGCCTTCAGAGAATCAAGATCTGTGCTGGCACATCTGAACACTGCCCAGGTTTTCAGAGCACAACATGGGGAATGTCAAATCCAGACTGAACAGTGGGGTTTCATGATGGAAGAAAATGTCCCATTATCTTTCCCAGAACAAAACCAAAGATTTTTCAGGCATTTACAACGTGGAGGAAGATAAAAAGGTGAAAAATGAGAATTATTGTTGAAAACTCTCCTTTTTCTTTGGCAATGACCTGTTAAACAACCTTTGCACAAGTCCCAGACTCCCTTGCCAGCCTTGCTGCAGAATAAAAAGACACACCTCAAAGAGTGCTGCTGGAGATTTGTAGTATCAAGTCAAAGTGTTGCTCATTTTGTGATTTTTCTGCCTCAGGAAAAAAAAAAAAGGTACCTTATTGGTGACTTCAGTAAAGGGAAAGGAAAGAAAGTTCATACTTTACCTGAAGCATCAGGATGGTAGAGGCTGGGAGCACTCGTTATTTCTCCTTGCTGGTGGAGACAACTCCCTGAGGATCTTTGACTTGCAATGAGAATCCTGCTCTTGGCAGATGGCAACCTGGACACGGCACCCAGTCCTAACTGTGGCTTCAGGATCATGGCAGATCGATAAAAGCTTGGTGGTACCTCATAGTGAGTGTATGGTGCAGGACAATATTCATCCTTTGCAGGCCTTTCCCCAACCTGCAGAAAAATCATTAACACAGATACTACACAATAAAACAAGAAACCCAGACAAGATGCAGCTCCAAATTGTTTATAAAGGCTAGGTTTTCATCCTCGTGAATCTGGTCTTCGGAGCACCGCAAACTTTCAAAAAGTTACTATATGAATCACTCTTCAAAAATATCTATATTCTACTCTCAATATGCAGCTACACCCAAATAAAGAATTTATGCCTTCTCCAAAAGAAGATGGACAAATGGAAGACCTTCAATTAGTGAAAATGAGGGTACTGTTAAGTCACAAAATGTTATATTATTTACAGAGATAGATACACTGAGAAAGTGTGTAAGTGGAATTCTTATTAGAAGTTATTTAAAATATTCTTGCCCAGTTCTGGGAGAAGTTGGTTTTAACTTAGATAGCTAAAAATAAAGCTGGAGGTGTTTTAGGTACATTTTATCAGAGAAACTGTACTGCCAAATAATTTCTGTGAGAAAAATAGAACCCCCAGTATGTTCTCACTGCAAAATGTTCATTGTAATCTGTGCCCCTCGAGTTCCTGGAAAGAGATTTGGTTGTGGATGTGAGCACACTTCTCTAACTTTTGCTTTCAGAGGCCTGTTGAATATTCCAAATCAGAGCTATTAAAACCATCTTCCCATGTGAATTGGAGAAAAAACAATCAGATCTGCAAATACAAAACATTTACTATTTATCACAAATAAATGCTGCTCTGTTAAGATCAGTGACAAATCTCTCAGTGTTTTAATGGGCATTTACTGTAACAACAGCAGAATAAGTCCCAAGCTGAGAGTGTTTCCAGCTCATAGCTGGTTCATAGCACTGAATTTGCACTCAAGGAATGACCTGGTTCCATGATTCAGCCCTTGAATCTTTGTGCATTCCAGCTGGGCTCTGACTCCCACCTTTCTGTGCTGCTTCATGACCCAGGACAAGAGTTCAGAGTTTTCATCTCTCAGATTTGCAAGGAACTGTTTGCTCTTCTGAGTAGAGCCCAACATCTTCACCATTTTATTATAAAACGCAATATCATCATAATGTAGAAAGGACCCATGAATATTTTTACAGTCATCATATTTAGGCCATGGGAAAAGAAAAAAAAAGCATAGGAAATAGGAAATCTGAACTAAATTTGTTTAAAAATTAATCAAAAAGTGCCACAGGCTACCTGGGAAGAAATGTAACTGCCAATTAATTAACTCTGCTGTAAGTTATGATGCATATAATATGCCAAATCAATTTCTATTTAGCAATTATAAGCATTAGAATATGTGCTTCAACATTGGCTATAAAAGCTTTGATCCTAGCTCCTTCAAGAGCTTTAATCCTAATTTAGCAAATCTTTAATATGCTAAGAGACAAGATTGGCCTTAAACTATGAAATATAGAAGATTTGAGGCCTTTCCACAGGAACTAAGAGAGCAGATGCAACAAACATTGAGCTTTATAGTTTTGCCCTATATTTTTATCTCTGTTTGCAGTCCTATTTCCTGCCATTAGATCTTCTTCTTTCCTTTTTTATTATACTCCTGTGACCTATTTTAAGTTAGGATGCAGTTTTTTGCTGTATAATATGAATTATTCTATAGGCTTGGACTGCACGTCTGGCTTCTTACTTTCAGCTTCTAGATATGAGATTGTTTTTCTGGATAAACCTCAGTTATCTTCTCTCTCCTTGATAAATTTATTTCTATCAGATTACACTATGCATACTATCATTTTATATTTAAATGAAAGTTAAACACCAATGCCAAATATTTCAGTATAAGGAAAAGAGAAAATCTTCAAATCTAGAAAATAAGCATTTTTTATAAACTGGGTCAGTTTATTCAAATCTTCTCTCACCCCATTTATTTTTCTTTATTGACAGTACACCAGGAGTAACAGAGAAAGGCAACAAACATGGACACAAAACCAGTCAATCACAAGCATAAAACCTTTTCTCAGGCTGAGAGAAGTGAGAAGGACTTAGAATAGAATCATTTAGATTGGAAAAGACCATTAAGATAATCAAGTCCATCTGAATTTGCCCAAATATCTCTTAAGAATTAAATGCTATTTCTTGAACATCCCAGTTTTGAAGGACATAAACTTGTTATAAAGATACACTATTTTTTCCTTTATATTTAACTTGAAATCATGAAATAAAATTAAACTGGTCTCCATAGAATTGTATAAAATTATTGCCATTTTAAAGCTGTTCAGAAAGATACGATCCCTGTTAGCACCCTGTACTAGATTTTTGTATGAGGGGCTTCCAGGGAAATGATCTGTTGCACCTGTCCACCAAGAAGGTCAGCCCAGAGTTTTCTTCTGTGGTGCTGTCTGCTCGTTCCCCACACATCCATGAATGAATTTGTTAAAATCAGCCAGAAAAGCCTGCAACAAATACTTTGAGCATACAGGAATTTCCAGAGGCTGGGTATTCCTGAGCAGAGCTGGCAGCATGGCCAGCAGGTATGGATGCCCAACACTCCTTCACCGTACTTTGTTTATAACATCATCAAACATTTTTGCCTGGAGGAAAAATTTGCTTGTCAAGTGCCTGCTTCAGGCAACTCTTTGGGAAAAGAGTTGGCAGCATCAGTTCAGGCAGTTCAAATAGCAGGATCAAGGGGAGAAACTTTTGGTTTGACTATATATAAAACAACTCCCTTAACTCCTTTTTACCTCAGCAGGCTTTTTGTTTCAACAGATTTTAGTCCATCCTCTCTGGAGCACAATGATGTCTGTACTGGGGAGCAGACCCACAGGGGTGGCTGAATGGGGCTGGCACAGGCTTGGCAAGGCAGGCAGGAGAGCTGGTGATCAGCAGACCTCCGTGCAGACCCTCACCAGAGCAGGGCTCTTGGCAGCAGCCATAGAACAGTGAATAAAGTGGCTGGTGGGCACTCTCTGCCAGCGCACAGGCTGTACCCGTATGGGTAAACCCTCAGTCTGCAGACCAGGCTAGACACAACCTGAGTCCTGCTCATGCTAAAAACAGTCCTCAGCAGTGCTCAGAAACCTGCCCTTTGCTCACAGATGTGTCTGCTGATCCTACCTGATTAACTGAACCCCAGCTCTCACAGACACCTGTGGTCTTCAGAAGGTCATGATACCCTATAAGCAAACAGCCAGTGCACAGCCTGGGTCATTTTGGATTTCATTCCATTGCCATGCATTAAACAGTAATAACCTAGTTGCTATTATTTATTTCCCCTCACCTTACAAGGCGATTTTGAAGATATACTAATGATGGCTGGAATAGACAAGCTCCCAAAGATTTTAGTAATTCATCCCCTGGACATAAAATATAAGGGACAGAGCTGAAAACTGAAGTTGAGAGGAAAAGAACAGCAAGCACTATTCCTTCTGCATTTGTGATGAGAAATAACTATAATCTTTGCTCACTTCAGTAGGTTTCAGTTAATATGCCATAAGGGGCAATCTACACTCACAAGCAGTATCTTAATTTGGGTGTTTGCCAGGTTTTGACTGCCTACAGCGTCACTAAATTTTTTTTTCAGTGCTGTTCCTTGGATCTATATTGTATGTAGAATGAGGTAGGGAGTAAAATAGCCTTAATAACACCACAAGACACAAAGCCTAAAATCATATAAGGATATTTTTTAATGACTCACTCAAATAAAATCACTTGTGTTATTTTCAGTGTTTATGTGGAAAGCTTGGTTGTTGAGCTACTCAGGTTCCAAGCAGTGGATGCAAGAGCATGTGACAGACACAGCTTGCTCTTCCCTAGCCTTTCTCCACCTACCAATCCAGCTCATCCTTCCTCCACTGTGCTCACCTCCCAGTGGGGATTTTGGGAACCCAAGGCTCCTGCCCAGTTTAGCAAGGCAGAAACACAGTGAGATATCTGGAGCCAGAGGTGTCTAGGGGGATTTCCATCACATTTTGGCTGCTCAGGATGCCTCTCCAGGGAAAAAAAAGAAATATTTTTTGAGATGCAGGTCAGTGTAAGAAACAGCATTAAAATTAGTCAAAAGTAAATCTTCTTTTGTATTATATGTATAATCCAAAAGGAGCTCTGGTAGTCCCTAAACAGAATGGGATTAGTTTAGACCTCTAGTGCTCTGTCAACAAAAGCCTGCCAACTTTCCCATTAGGAAGGAAAAGTCTGTATGGGCAAATTACAATCATTTCTCATTTGGGAAGGAAAAAAAAATTCAATTCAGTATGTCTTTTTCTTTCTAAACATCCTTATTTATAATACTAGCAGGTGACCAATTTTCTGGAAAATATTGGAAGAGCACAGTGACAGCTTCCAGTAACAGCTAAGCTATCACAACGGGGTCAGTGCCAGAAACAGTTAGGTAAGTTTATTCCTAATGATCACACATTGTTTTAGGATTTATTTCTTATCTGAGGTTTGAGAACTAACTTCTGGCAGCAGCAAATAAGCAAATGATGACCACAAAAGCAGCTGTCTACGCTGCAGAAACTTACCTCCTGCAGAAACTTCTCGCTCATCGGACCAAAGTGATGACCCGGGGGCCTAATTCCTGACACTACTAGTCCAGAACCAAAGAGTCTTGGCTTCTGGAGGTCAGGTTTGAATTTGTCGTACAGGATGCTGGTGGGCTTCGCCTCCCCTGCGTGGGGCGCCTTCTGCTCGGCAGGGATGGGCACGCTGCACGCGGCGCCATCGAAGGGCAGCCCTGCCGGCGCGAACAAAGGGTCCAGCTGCTCCATGGAGCGAGGGCTTCTCCTAATGTACGTGATGATTTTAGGTCTCACAGGTTTGGGCCGGGGGATGGCAGGTTTCATCTCTACGCCTTCTTCCAGCTTTTCACTGCAGTCGCTGTCCACACTGGCCTTATCCGTGAGGGAGCCCTTGGGGTGGACCAGGATAGGTTTTGGGATGGCGCTGCTGCAAGCAGTCTTGATAGGCACTTTAGGGGATATGTTTAACAACTGTGTGCTGTCAATGGGAGGTAGGACTGAGGAGGGTGACAATTTGTCATCGTGAAGTGCATAAAGTTCCTTCAAATTAGTGTTTGATAGCGTGGGCTGACCATTAACATCTGGCGTTGGCACCGGGCTCACAGGAGTTGGGACACATAAAAAGACATCAGCCTTCGGTGGAATGTTACAGCTTGCTGGTGCTTCCTCTGGAGGATGTTTCTGTACATTAGCCATATCTTTACTTGGAACTGCAACATTTGAGGTTTCCACATCACTGCTGTGACTGTCAGGTTGTTGGCTTGACACTGTCTCTGCACTGTGCGCTCTGTGATTATCTGAAGGATCAGAAGCAGGCACAACAGCATCCTCGGTGCCTTCTTTGACTAGCATCAGTTTATTCTCATTAACTTTCAAGGGATTGCTGTCAGGTGGATTAATATCATGTAAAGGAGATATCTGTTCACCAACTGTTTCAGCACAACCTGTGTCAACTTCATGCAAATTTTTGTTTTTTCTCGGTGTCACTTTGATGCTGCATTTGTTATCACAAGTGAGTGGAAATATTGTCTCCATTTCCTCATCAGTAAAATATTCCTCACCAACCTGGCTGGTTGCCCTGTTGTCACTGTCATTGCTTCCTCTCCCTTCCCCACTGATGGTGATGTTATCATTTTGCAATTTATCATCAGGATGAGTTACTATGTGGCTTGACAATGGGTCCTCTACTCTATTACAAGTGTCTTGAAAATGGGATACTTGAAATTTTGACATGTCAGACCCAGAGCTTTTCTGTTCCTGCACTGCTGTATTTTCAGCCTTTGGACACCCCAGGAACTCTACCAGCATAATTCTCTCTGTCTTTTGTGGACATGTATTTTTATATTGTAGAGATGGTGCAGTCCTAAGCTCCAGTTTTTTACTTTTATCACCCTGACCTAATTGTGCTTCTGATTTACTAGCAACTTCATTGAGCTTAACAGCTGAATGTTGAGAATGAGAAGTATGCAGTGTGCTTTCAATGTTAACATTTGGTACATTTTCTGGTTTACTTGTTTTCTTGTTCCCTGAGGTAGATGGTTTGGAATAAAATACAGTATTTTCCTCTGAGGTATTGTCAAGTGGACAAAACACCATCCCAAGAAAATGATCCGTGGATGTTTTTTGGGATTTCTCTGTACTTCCTACCAAGTGGTGAGACCTGTCAATGGAGTCCAATGATGCAGAAAGCAGACGTTTGCATGACACGCGGCCAACGCCATCTTTTGCAAAGGTTTCGGGCTGAGGAGAAAATTTACTCGGTCTTCCCAAAGAAAGCCTTTTTATTCTCTCCACCTCCACAGTCCTGGACATTTTTCCCTTAGGAAAGTTCTGGGTGAAGTCAATATCACCTTTGGAGACAACCTCCAGGCTGGTATCATTTGTGCTACTTTTTAAATTGGACAGACTTTGTCCTCGGCTAATCCTGATATGCCTTGATATATCCTTAGAGTCGCTGGTCCTACAATCTTTCCCCGTTTCCCTGCTTGTGGTGGAAGGCAGCTTACTTTCCTGTGCACTGGTGTGACAGGTTTGAGAGCCTTTGAAGGTCAGAAATTTATTCTGCTCTGCAGGCAGATGAGTCACTTTCTCTGTTCCTCCAGAGTATATATTCCCACTCTCATCTGTCAAATCATGTTTCTTAACATTCCCGTCAGTGGTTCCAACTTTTGTTACAATTTGGTTGGCATTGGTATCCCCAACATTCACGATGCTTTCATTATTATTTCTTATTTCACTGCGGTTGTCCTGAAGCTGGGAATAACATGACTTGTTTGGAATTAGTGGAGCACTCATTTTGAAGCTTCAGGTGACTGCTTTCTTTTTTTTTTTTTTTTTTTTTTTGGCAGTTCTAATTAATGAGAAGGTATTTTTCCCTATCAGGTTAATTTTTATGCATGCTTCAGTTATATATTTAAATTAGAACTGATCAGTAGAAAATTCATCATCAGAAGGCTTGAAGTCTCTTCTCAGAGTCACATTTTTCTGCTGCTCAGTTGTCTCTTCTGCAGCTTCTGGACCTAGGAAATCTTTATGATGTGATGTAGAGATCTGCCAAGTTCCCTCTGAATGAGAGCCAGTTAATCCAGTCACCTAAGGGGGAAAAAATCCAATCACAAATAAAACAAAAAACCCAAACAGACAACATTACACTGATGTCAGGAATCATGCTAACTAAATCAAAGTTAAAATCAACAGCACTCCCAGGTATAATCCCAGCACAGAATGTTTTCAAACATTTTAAATGCTGTTTCAATCACAGCTTTGTTCCCAGCAAAGGTTCTTAGTGTAGCACAGATCTCTGACTTGAGAAGTTACACAGCAAAAACTGTCTTGGTTAGAGCAGTGGTTGCTACTGTTTTTCAGACACATAGGTTTACAATTGGAAAGAGGCAAAAATAGCCAGGTGAGGGTGGGATCCAGTCTTAAGGGTCTAAACACTTGCATATTGCTTCAACAATTATTATACCAAGAGTAGCTACTGAAGTATTTAAAGCATCATTGTATAGATTAGTCATAAATAATAAAATTCCAGATCCAGAGAAATTATTTTCTTTCCTTGCCTTGTAGAAATTACTGCCATTCGTGTGATTTCCCTTTGGACATCCCATGCCCTTGGACATTTCTTAACCAGATCTATAGATTCCAAGAAACCAAGAGCTATGGCTGGAGGCCTGCAAGGAAAAAAAATATTTTTTCTGAGACAGATGAATGTGTGTATTTTTAAATATAGAGGATTATACACCAATCCCAATACAGTGCATCTCCTTTTGGCTCTCTGTCACTTGTGGCTTCAGGAGTCCAGATTTTGTCCACTATCACCTCCAACAAGATGAAGGTGAGATTTCTGTCTATTCTATGCCTAAATTCACTCTCTGAGTGAACACACCCTGTGTGTTCATACCCTTCATAATAAAGAAACATGGGCACTGGAAATTGGAACATGCTCCACAGTTCCCAGAAACTGGAATTCAAAGCACTTGTGATGCTCCCAGCTGAGCTGGGTTTCTAGCTAGGGGTACTAATCAGAAGTGCTGAATAAGTCCAGTGCTCTGTCTACAGTGTCTGGGTGCCAGTCTGGGTCCCTGTGTTCACTGAAAGCATTTTCACATGCAGTGTGTAGAGGGGCCGTGCTGGTGTGCTTCAGAGACCAGACCAAGCACTTGGGCTTAATGCTGCTAGCACAAATTTATTAACGTGAAGGTCAGGAAAGACCTGGCCCCTCTCAAACGCAGGGCACTGCTCAGTATGCTGCCAGTTGAGACTAACCCCTTAAAGCTGACAATGATGGGCTCTATGCACTTGACATTTCGCTTTCATCTCTTCTTGTGACATCCAGTCTCAGATTTGGGATGTCAAAGACTTGAAGAATCCACTACATTCTTACCATTAATATCCATGCAATTATACAAAGGTATTTTCTTTTTTTGCAGAATATTGCCTGCTTAACTTTGTAGTGTGTTTTATGACTATCATTACAATAACTACACAGAATAATGGTTCTCTGATTGTAAATAATACAAGGTTCCATTCTGCTGCAGAACATACAGGACTCCTGCTAAATTAATATAAAAATATTTTCCTGTTAAGGAATACAAACTTTGGAGCTTGGTTCAGTCAATGTGTTGAACATTTGCATATTGTGATAGGCCCATTTGGAAGTAAGATAAGTGGTTTTGTGTTACATTTGGGACTTTAGATTTGATCGTTCTTCTGCACATAGCTGCTATTTAAGAAGCTTTCGCTTGTATTTTCCGCAAGATAGTTTATTTTCAGTGGCACTGTCCAGATTCAGCTTCACTATGCTCTTTGGAGTCACTGAGATGAAAAGACTCAGCTGTGTCTGGGTTCTGCTGGCTCTTCCCCTATTTTTTATTACTCACCTCTCTTGACTGATGTTGGCTGACATACACACATCTGAAGTCACTCCCTGCTGTGCAGGAATACTCTGAGATGAGAGGGAGATGAACCTCCTAACTCTTCAGATGTCTCCTCAGCACAGGAGAAGGGACTAAGAGGAGTCTCAAGCCCAACAAAGACAATACTACATCACTTAGCAGAATATCACTAGGGACTCTGGACAAGAAACACATCTGCAGTCTTAAAGACTGCACTTGGTATATAGGATTTATATGGATAAAATTTTCTTGATACCATATAATGTAAAAATATCTCTTCTGAAACACTGAGAGTAGAAAATTAAGCCATAGCTCTCCATTTCACAGCATCTTGGCAGGATGCAATAACTGTATTTGTGAAAAAAAACCAAAAAAAACCCCAACCAAAAAAACCCTTTACAAAGTGATGTGAACATGCTAGACAGTAGAACAAAACTAGATCCACCATACTATGTTTAGCTATGAATCCCACAGGGAGAAGAAAAGTTCAAGGAGTCAGAAACACAATTAAATACTTCTGTTTAATTCCAGCAGTATCAGGTTCCTTCTAAGATGTCTATCTCTTATGACAGTCTATTTTAAACCTGAGCTCATTTAATGATGATCTAGGAAAGCTGCCTACAAGAGTTTCTTCCCATCTGATATTGCAGTTCCTCCACTACACACCAAGTTACATTTGGCCAGCAGGTCTCACCCTAACCTCTGGAGACATCAGGAAGAAGAAGCTGAGCTGGATGATTTTTGCCCCAGGATGTGCAGCAGGGACTGCATCAGCAGAGCTCAAGTTTATAAAATAAAACTGGCTGGAAAAAGAAAGCAGCAGACCACTTTTGAATAGGAACAGAGGTGCTTTTTTGGTTAAAAAAGTAGTGTAGAAATATTGTTATCCTCAATAGGAATGGAAAAAAGAAAAACGGTGAAGAATTCCACACTATGGGTTGTTTATTCTGTTTTCAATTTGCCACTAAAATAGAACAGCAATAATAAAGAGATATGCAAAGGAATGATCAAAATACATGGACAAATAAAAATGGAAATAAAGAAATAAAACCTGAAACATGTTGAGAATTTGGCTTCCTCTATAAACATTTCCTAATGCAGGCTGTTACAGCTGCTTACCCATCCCAGCACTGAGAGTCTAAAACCAGAATATTTACAGCAAGATACACTAAAAACATCTGGATGTTCTGGTAACACTGCACACGGCTTAGACTGATTGCTTTTCCAGTACAATGTGTATGAGAAGCATCTGAACACTTCATTACCATCTGCCACTGAACTGATGCCTCTTGCTACTACCATAAAACAAAACAAAACAAAACAAAACAAAACAAAACAAAACAAAACCAAAAAACAATGGGTTTGTAAATTGCTGGGGCAGAGCCAGTAGTCTGAGAAAGGTCAGCTATGGGCCCACATCCCCCATCAGCTGCCCACTCCTGAAAGGTAAATTGTCTCAACCCAATGGGCTAGTGGGTCGTGCTGCCCAAGAAATAGGATTACACAGGCAGGCTGTTCATCTGGAGAAGAGAGGGTTCCAGGCAGACCTCATTGCAGTCTTTCAGTTCTTAAAGGGAGCTTAGAAAAAGTGGGGAGAATGATTTTTTACATGAGCAGATATTCATAGGAAAAGCAGAAACAGTTTTAAACTAAAAGAAGAGAGATTTACATCAGATATTAGGAAGAAATTCTTTATTGTGAGGGTAGTGAGGCACTGGAATAGGTTGCTCAGAGAAGTTGTGGAAGCTTCATTCTTGGAAGTGTGCAAGGCCAGGTTAGATAGGGCTTTAAACAATCTGATTTAGTGGAGAGTGTTCCTGCCCATGGCAGGGGGTTGGAACTAGAAAATCTTTAAGGTTCCATTCAACCCAAACCACTCTATGATTCTGTGATACAGGGGGAGAACCTGTGCACCAGCCCACCTGGCAATGACTCAGAGAGGAGTCAGGAGGTCTGATGGGGTCTGTCCTCACAAAAGGCAGCTATGACTGCTTGATCACAACTTGGTTCAAAGCACAAAGTGAGAAATCTCCAGGCATTTTCCTCAGAGGCTATCCTGATCAAGAGCTCCAGGTTCTTAAACTCCTGGAGCATCCTAGACAAGGGCTGAGCACAAACTCCAGCTCTGTTGCCCTCTGCACAAGCAGCACACATCCAAAGGGTGAGAGTCTTGGATGCATTACGACACCCACAGACAAACTCCTGCGGAAAAAGACCCCCAGGAAGAAATCCTGGCCCACGAGAAAGACACTGCTGTGGTCTGACCAGTGCAGTGATGCAGGGAGAGGGATGAAAGCAGATGAGGGATATATTTGTGTGAGCTGTGGAGAGTCAGGGACATGCGTGCGGAAGATATCGGGCTGTACGGTTAGAAAGGGCCCCTTTCCCTCTACAGTCGAAGCTGGGTGCCCCCTGCCCAGCATCTGGCCGCACCCAGCCGGACTGCCCAAGCTATAAAAACCCCTGTAACCCCTTAATAAACGCTATTTGCCGTCCACCACGTTGGTGTCTGTGAGCAGATGGACCGAGTGACCCTGGGCTTGGGTCACCGTGCCGTTCCTGAACCAGGTCGCCACGCCGAGTAAGGCAACAGTGAGCTGGGAAACAGATGTGATTTTTAGTCACTACAGAAAACTGGCACGAACAGATGCCTCCTGATAGGCACAGTTGTCCCAAGAAAGGCCACTGGGAGAACCAGCAAAGCAGGCAGAGCCTTGCTGAAACCTTCTCTGAGACGCAAGGTACCAGCACATCCAGTGGCAGCTCTGCACGCTGCCAAGAGCTGAGTCCACAGATGAAACTGAGTGCTGGATGGAAAGGAGGTGGGAATATCTCCTTGGGAAGCCCAAATCTTCATGGAGAACTATTTCTAATGGTGACAGAAGCTGAAAGCTGATACTAGGATATTAAAAAAAAACCAAAAACCAATGAACCTTTTGGAGTGGGTAACGTACAATTGGAATTAATTAAAAGTGGTGGAAAAGTGCTCACCCAGGCATGTGATAATTTTTTTAATGTGATTTGGAAGGGTGAGAATTAAGATTTGGATACAGTCCCCGACAGCTTCTATTCATAACGAAGCAGACACAGCTGTTTGAGGAAATTACCGCATAATCTCATCTCTGGCAGATCCTGTGGAAATGTTGCTGTCTGTCATGAAGAGGACAGTACTTCAGAGAGACAACTTTCTGCCTGACAAGCAATTAGAACATAGGCAGAGAAGAGATGATAGAACAAATGTTAAATTTTTACACACTGGAAAGAGGCAGGAAGGCAGTTCTGATTCAAAAGGAAAACTGAAATTATTTGAAGATATTAAAAGCTTTTGTAGAGCACAGCTCTGTAGCATTTCCAGAATTTCAGCAGTTTAGTGTGTTTAATGTCTCTATAGTGAATAAATTTTAATGATTTAATTGTTTACATGATTGCACATTTCATATCTTTATAAGTGTATTTATAAGAACTGAAGATAGAACAGCTTATGGTTTCGTAGGCCAAGGCAATCTTTTCTTTATATTTTACACTTTAATTTTTATTCAATAATAAAACAGATTTCATTTTTATCCAAATTATTAATAAATTTATGCTGGTCTATCAAATCAATTTATAAAAATTATTATGAACAAAACAGACTTTAAGCATTTGCCATATTTAGCTTCAAAATTTTCTAAATCAAATCTTTTCTGTTCCAAATAATATTTCAAGATCAAATTTACTTCATCTTGCCAAGGTTTTCAAATGGCAAATCAGGTGACACAGAAAGGCTACTCTCCCTACCGAAATTAGTTTTTTTTTTTCTAAGTAACAGGGTGATAACAAGCCCAGTGGAAAACTCCTGTTCTTGCTTTCACTAGACTTAGGATGAGTCATTTCTTTTTGGTTCTCTTCACTGTATTTCCAGAGAGATTTTTGGTTCAAGCCTTCAGTAATATAATTGCCTTATACAACACACCTGAGAGATCCCTTGGGAGCAGCACTGTGGCTTTTCTTTTTTGGTCCCTGGTGGTATTTGCCAGGACCAGAGAGTGTTAACATATAGCTATCTCTCAGAAAACCTCACATTTCATCAGCAGAGAAAGACTGGAGACCTTACTTGACGAGTTCCACAAGAGTCTTTATTTCATGCATAGGGTGGTCAAGCAGGGATTCTCTCAGAACAAAGGGCAGACAGCTTTATTTATAGGTTCAGGGAGGATTCAAACTACAACCAATAAAAGTTTATACAAAGAACATCATCCAATCTAAGTGAGAAGTTCTAAAGGTAAACTGACCAATTACACAGACCAATTTCTAACCAATTATCTTTCAAAGTGTTAGGAGAGTGATCAAATTCCTAAGGAATTTGGCTCAACCTTGGTATCTAGGATACCTCACCTATTATAGCAAGTTCCAGGGGCCAGGGGAAGATGGCTTTGGAGGAATTGTATAATCCACACAGCACCAATTCCAATTTGCTGGAAATCACCACCACATGCAACACTCCTGAAAGCACAGCCAAAGGTAAAGGTGCTAAAGCAAGGTTGTCCCCTGACCTTCCCAAAGGAGGGGAGCTGGCAGTACCTGAAACAACAGGGCTGAAAAATAGGCTGCCAGCATGAGACCCCAGCCCTGGAAATCACTACATCAGCTGGCAGTATCATGATGTGTAATTGGCTTGCAAGTGCAACTTTCCTTTCTGAATAAACAGAAAAAAACCCCAAAATAGATGTTCCACACTAGAAGCATTTATATGCATCCTGAATTGCCCATGTATGGCAAACTGGAGGACATCAACACAGTGGATGGAGCAAAGGGAACACACAGCTTCTCCTTTGGCTGAATACCCCTCCTTAGCACTGGAGTGTTTTATCTCACAGGCCCTACTGAGGATGGGAAATAACCATGACCACATGCTCTTGGCTAAAGAAAACTGCATTTTCAGTGTCCCTGGGGAACAGACCCAAAATTTTTCCTGCCATGGAAGTGGCAATGGCAAGGCAAGAGCAGAAATTTTTGTACAGCTTTGTAATTTACCTCCAGTTAACCTTTGGGGATCAGTATGTCTTCAATGCAAACTCATCAAAAACCTTTCCAAATAATGTATATAATTTTCTTTTCATAAGAAACTTGTATGAGTTTGGTGGGGGAATTTTTTGTCAAAACTGCATTTCGTAATATAATACTCCAATCATTTATTACCCGTGAGGGCTGAATTCCCAAAGTACATTATATGGAAAGTATCCTGCTGACTGCATTTCAAAGGAGTACAAGATTTGGGATTAAAGATTCTCATTATCAAAACTGGCAAATTATTTTTGTTATTAACATCAAGCAAGTCTCCACCAGGCATAAGCCTAAATAGATGTTTTTCAAGACTTCTTTATTTTTACATTTCTACCTGCTTTCAAATATTCACTGTTGGATAAGGCAGCATATGCTTATATAAGCAATGCTGTTAATTAGTTATCCCCTAAAAAGCAGAAGTCTGTCTTAGCAATGGCAACCAGGAGGCTGATTGATAATCACAGCAACTAACCTTTGAGAAAATGTCTGATTTTATTTTAATTCCAGATAAGCACACCTGGCTAAAGGTAGAGGAATAACTCATACTTTCTGGGGCACAATGCTGTTCAATCTGAGGACTTAAAACAAAAACAGCAGAAAGGGAAAGCCACTATGAAGACAGTATCAGATAAGGGCATCCTGGCTTTTTAAGTAGTGCAGTCTGGTAAATCAAGCAAGGCAAGACCTCAGCTCAAGCCATAACTTTATCGCCACAGCCATGAGCAAAACACAGGCAGTACAAGAAAAGCTCGAATCAAAAGCCCAAAGAAGAGAAAATTGTCACTTATCACCCAAAGGCACCATAGAGCAAATGAAAATGGCAAGAAAGAAAGCGGTAAAGAAATTTTCTTGGAGAAAAACTATAGTCAAGGCAAAAACTGATTCCTCCCAAACAAGTGCAAACAAATGGAAGAAAAATTATGTATCCAATCAAGTCCGTGCTGCCACAGCGCAGCCCATCTGCTACACCCTGAGACATAACCCAGGGGTCAACCCCAAACACGAGGCATGGGGACAGCCCTCTGCCCTCTCTCTTTTGCCCAGATGCCAGCAGGGGCATCACACATGCCCTGCTGCACCACTGAGCATTCCTGGGCACAGTGCCAAGGATGGAAGCAGGAGATTGCACTGAAGGTGAGAGAGGCAGATCAGCTCCCACTGCTCTCTTTCAGAAGGGAGGGAGCAGCAAAGGGATTCTGCCCATCCTTTCTGGTGCCTTCACCTCACAAAGCCCAGCCAGAAAATTACTATGTCCCTCTCTATCCAAAAAACATGAACTGCAGTTCATCATAAAATCTGCAACAGCTGGACGGTGGATGCGTGGGGCCCCAAAACACTGCCTAATTTATTTCTGCACAGCACAAAATCTTGACGCGGAAAGGGGATTGTGAAATGTTTCCAAAATGATCATTGTTTTTTTTGCTAAGACTGCTAAATCTTTCCTGGCTTCCAAAAAACATCTGGGAGACAGAAATAAATAGATTTAGTTGTAACACTCAAACATGAAAAAAAAGTTCATAAATTTGCTTCCTATTGAGCAAAAACCCCAGAAACTCAGAAGCTTTGTCTACTCCAGCAAATTTACCCACTGCTGATAAAGCAGTTACAGCTGGTACTGAACTCAGTTTAACTTCAAGTGTAGCCAAGGGTAAACTGACTTTCCACATCATTTTCTGAATTATACTGAATTCAACGGCAGGTAAATGTGTCAGTTCTTAACTGAATACCTAAATAAGAATTTAGAACCCTAATTTTAGATTGCAAGGATTGCACATTTCAGTTTGAACCACGACCAGTTCTGTAATGCTGTCAAATTTCAGAAATGCTACTGCAGTCAAACTTTCTAAACATTACCGCAATCCATCAGTAAAAACTGAAACAAATGTGAAGCATTATCAGAAATTCTGCTCATTTGCTTTAACCTCAGTAAAAAACATCTTCCATAATTTGATCTGTATTTCCAAAATGCCTCTGTATTTGCAAAATATAGATCAAACATTGGAGATTGTGAAATCTACATTTCCAAAATATAGAACAAATTATGACTTGTGACTACAGAACCTTAGGGAGGAAAAATACACTGTTAATTTTGTTTTAAAAATCAGTGCCAGGATGAAAACTGTGTAAAAATCCAGATTGGTCTCTGGACTAGAGGAGTCTGGTTACAATAGTTACCACAACCAACTGAAGGACATAAATCTCAGTGTGGTTTTATTCACACTTTTACTTTCCTATCAGGCTCAGTAAAGTACATGAAGTAGGTTTCCAGGTGTAATTCCAATTATTAGTAAGGTAGGAGGAACATATACAAATATTCTACTCAAGCCACCCCAGCTGACAGGCTGGAATTTCAGATACCACGATATCTGTGGAGGCCAAGGGCTCAGCAAGGGAGAACTGGAAAGGGAGCTCTCACCAAAGAGCACAGAAGGCAGAATGCAAAATCTTAATACTCAGAAAGGTGAAGTGCAAGTAATGCATTACCCACCTGCTGCTATTGATCCTCAAAGTGTACTACAAGCACTCCAAGCCAACACTGCTCTGTAAACAATTACATTTGTTCCACTTAAAAAATTTTGTGTATGTTGCTCAAAAACACTTAGAACAAATTTTCTGTGAAAAGATTGTCTGTCAAAAGGTCACCCCTTTTCATAAATTAACAGAAATTTGATTCAGCTACAGCACTCTACCACCATGCATTTTTTATATGGGTAAATAAAATCAGAAAGACTCAGTCAGAAACTTAAGGACTGTTTTCCCTATCCTATTTTTCAACATAAAATTTATATACAATAAAATAGCAGAATTTAATAGTGTTTGCTTATGTTTATTTTTAAAATGCCGTTAATTAGCACCCAGTTGTTGTGCCCCAGGCATCTCCTGTACCTATCAGATACAGATCAGCTGAAAACCAGCAAGCCCCCACCTCCTCAGCCCAAAGAGAAAGTGATGTTTTGAGCTCAATGTTTCAACTTGCAGTAGTCCCACTCTCCACTTACCCCAACCATGCAATTGTTTTCCCTCCCTCCTTCTCAAGCTGGAAGAGGTTCAGGCTTTGAAGCATGTGCCAAAGAGCAGGGCTTTCAAGGTAAAACACTGAAATCAGGGGGGAGGAAAAAAAAAGGGTGCTGTAAAGAAAGTACCTGCAAATTCCCTTCCTTCTTCCTCCAGTTTGACTGCATCTACAAACTGAAGGAAGAAGGATGTGGTCTCCCAAGGAACTGCTCAAGACTTTCCAGCTTTGCTGGTGGAGCTGGTTGGGGGATGAGTGCTGGTGGAGGACAAGCTGAACATGAGTCAGCAGGGTGTCCTTGCAGCAGCAAAGGTTAACCATGTACTGACCTGTTTTAGCCAGAGAGTGGCCAGCAGGTCAAGGAAGTGACCCTTCCATCTACTTGGCATGCATGAGGCATCAGGAGCACCATGCCCAGGTGTGGGGCCTCAGGCTGCTGAGAATGAAGAGGATCCAGAGAAGGGCTACCAAGAGGGTTACAGATCTGGGGCGTAAAATGTATCAATATAGGGCCAACGGGTCAGAGCTGTGTTAGCCTGAAAGATGGGAGCATGGGAGTGACCTAATAGCTTCTTTTCAATTTCCTAGAAAAGGGAAATGACAGAGAAGACAGAGCCATACTCACCTCCTAGGTGTTCAGCCAAAGACAAAGAAGCAAAAAGAAAGCTTCAATAAGGAACATAACAGGAATGTAAGGAATGCAAGAGGGAAAAAATGTTATAATGACAGAGGTGAAACACTAGTACAGATCACCCAGAGGGGTTGTACAGTCTTCCTCCTTGGAGGACTCAAAAGGGTTCTGAGCATCCTGACCTAAAATTGGTCCAGTTGTGTGCATGGCTTGGAGTAGGTGAAGTCAGACAGAAGTCCTTTCTTAAAATCAAATTTTTTCCATGATTCTGACTGCAGCAACTTCAAAGGGAGAGAAATTCCTTTGGCAAGGACACGCTGCTGGAAATGCCTCTGAACAAGACAAAGTGCAGCTGAAATTATTATTTTTATCTGCAATAAAGTGAACTTTGCCCAAAAAGAGTACCTAGAAAATGCAGCGGCCATTATTTGCTCAGCACTTCAGGAGTGGAGAAGAACTACCTGTAGTGTAAAGTTACTTTGCAGATAAAAGCCCCAGTTTTGGGTTAGAAGAGGCAATAATGCTGTAGCCAACCAAGGATGTGGCAGAGACAGGGTACCTACCAGTGAGTTACAGCAGCTCACGTAACACTGGCAGGCACAAGTTCTCAGCTAACAGGAGAATACAACCCTTCTTCATGCCACAATATTTATTTTTAAATCTATCATGTTTTAGGCTGCCTCTATTTCTCCTGGCCAAGGCATTTCATGGTGTGGCCATGGTTAGATGAATAAAGTAAGGAGATAAAATGAACGTGACCCCTATAGAAATCTGCTCAGTGCAGGTAAATCAGGGCTACTTTGTTAGTGAGTGCAATTGTTAAAACTCAGAAGATCATTCAAAACACAAGTTTCATATATCTAAACACTAAACTATTCATTCTAAAAGCACTTAGCAATGGCTGGTTGCCCCAGGATTGTGCTAACTCCTGTAGGGAAAAAACTGAAGGCAAAAATGCCTCCTTACTCTAAATACCCTCTCTGCTGAGCCTGGTATGTGAGTGCTACACTGAGATCCTGTTTCACTCAAAAGTGTCAGAGAAACAGGACAAGAAATTCCCTCTGTTTGACATTTGTGACATTTTTGTTAGTGAATTATTACTGCCAGAAAATTATAGTGCCTATTTCCTTCATTATGTTAAATTACAGTAATTTCATGACTATAAGGCGCACCCTTTAAACTAAAATTTTGGCCTGAAACTGGAAGCATGCCTTATAGTCCGGTGCGCCTTATATATGGACAAAGTTCGGAAATTTGCCAACCCAGAAGTGTGAGCTGCGAGCCGTGGGGGGAGCCGGCAGGGCCGTGGCTGCCAGGTGGAGATGAGGCCTCAGCCAGCAACCACGCGGGGGATCCGGCGGTGGATCCCCGCTGCAAAAAAAAAAGTGCACCTTATAGTCCACTGTGTCTTATATATCGTCAAAAGTTTGGAAATTTGGCAACACCGGGAAGTGTGCCTTATAATCCGGTGTGCCTTCTAGTCGTGAAATTACTGTAATCATTCTCCCAGTGACAAATAGACAAGAATAGACTAAGTTGCTCAAATCCACCTTGGTGGAGCAAGTAAAAATTTTAGGCTGCCTGCTGGCATGATTGTGTGAGAGAGAGAAATGGCCTTGACCCTGTGCAAGTGCTGCTCGGCAATAAAGAAAACATTCCTGAATTATGAACACTGTTTCCAGCACAAATCAGAAACACAGTCCCATATTAGCTGCTGTAAAGAAAAATAACTCTATTCTAGCTAAAAGCAGCAAACAAAATTATGTTAAAACTTCTTTTATTCTATTAACTTATTCTATTAATTTATTTTATTAACTCTACATTCTATTAGAGTAACAAGTTCTAGGTTATAAGGGTAATTACGCATGTTACTGAAACAAAAGTCTTTTCTATCAGGAAAATGAGCAGAAAATCAAAAAGAACTGAAGAAATAAGGCAGACCATTTCAATCTGTAAGAAGGAGAAAAAATTGCTCTGCGACAAACTTTGCCATTTGCAAAATGTGTATCTTAATCTGAATAAATATGTAATGATGACTAATGAGTAATACTGCAAGAATGCATAGCTGAACATGGCCAAGCTTAGGTCTGAGCTGCAGCAGGGCAGTCATCCCACCTGCCCTTACCCCCTTCACGTATATGGATACCATTAGAAAAAAAGGAGTGGTCTTCAAAACAGAGAACTTTCCTATGATGCCAATACAGCATCAGGTACTTTCCCAAAGTCTGAAGGACTGTGCCTTTCATTTTCCCAAAGTAAAGGAGTCTCAGTGTTACAAAGTTGCAAATTTTTTTTCTTAGTTACTTCAGCTCCTAGGAAAAAATTTTCTAGATAAAAGGTCTACTGTTGGCTTTGTTTAACATCATAATTCACAGTGCATCAGTAGCCAAGTAGTCAGTAATATTCACTCACTGTGTCCTTAACCGGAAAGATATTGTAGATGTTTGGAAACAGTTATAAAAGAAGACAACACTGAAAAACAGCAGAGAACAATGTACCTACTTGCTCTTAAAGATCTACAGAAGGGAAGTACATGGACTAACTAATGTATCTTCAAATTCATTCTGAGTACTTTTAATACGCATGAAAGTTGTTTAGAGTGTTAGATCACAATACGACCCTCAGAAGTAGAAATGTTACACTAATGAGAAAACTAAAGATTGCTTTTCCTTAAAACTGCAGAGATCTGCACATCATGTACAGCTCTGAGTATGTCAATGTTTCAGTAAGAAATTGCAGGTCATCAAGAAAAATGCAAGATAAATGCTTGGTAGGATAGCAGTATCCCATAATTAACCTCTGCATGCCAGTAAGTTCATCAAACACTGTACTTAAATTTCATAAGGAGACATGGAACTATCATTAGATGTTTTTAAGAACGTTTTAGACAAATCTTAGAATTTGTGTGATTCTAGATTATCTTGCCTTGAAGAAGAGGAATGGATAATGTGACCTCCCTCCCAGTCTTATTCTGTAACTTACTTGGGAAATTTTGGGAAAAAGCAATAGAAGAAACTAATACATGCAACACGGATAAATAATGACTATGGGAACTATAAACTCCTGTCCAGCAAATGCTTCCATACACACTGAACTTTATTATCTTAAGCCATCTTACAGATGTCAAGGGGATGACTCAGAGCAGTAAAATTATGGGCATGCCACAGTGTTTGCACTGTGAGTACAATAACTCTCACTTCTGTACAGCATGAGGAAAGATGACTGTTCACACTTCTATGCTGCCTCTTCGAGAGTTTCCAAATAAAAATAATTAATGTCTGGAAACGTCTGGCTGGAGGCTCTGGTAGTTTGTACAAGAAACAGTTGTAGGATTCTGGACATAGAAAAAGTGATGGGGCGATGAATCAGTAAGTTTGTAATGCATTCGTACATTCATTTGGAGAGTATGGAGATGGAATAAGAAGGATCTAGTGTCAGAAGCTCCCACTTTTGCAGTCAGGGTGTCTTGACACCAATGCTTTAGGATACTGGAACATTCTTACCATGATCTATAAAGAGACCTTAATATTGTCAGTCTTGAAGTGTTTTTGTTCAATATTACAGGATACTTTTGTACAGTTAACAAGTGGAGGAGTCAATGATGATTTGCAGATATAATCATATCCAATTTATATACCAATATAAATCCAAACATATACCAATTTTGTGGGGGAGTATTTCTTGGGATGGGATCTCTGAGAGCTGCTCTGGCTCTGACCAAAGCACAGATAGCAGGCATGATCCCCAGACAGAGCACTAGGGATCTTTTTGGAACACTAACACAAAAGGAGTGATAAAGGCTACTAAGTCACACCTGGTTTGTCTTCACTGGACTAATATGCATTATGTCAGATGACCACATTAATAGCTTGGATGTAATTGCTTAGAGGGCTGGATCTAAAAAAGACACAACAGTTAAGCTGGCCTGTCTAACATACAATACTCCTAAAGTAACAGTATTAGAGGTAAAAGAAAGAAAATGAGAAAAGGAAAATTAAAGTGAAATGAACATTTCTCCTGCTGTGACTCAGTCCTGCACCATGAGCTTTACCAGGGGCATTTTTACTGCCTCGAATGGCACAGGACCAAGCCTATTGCTATAATCATTAAAAAGTTATTAAAAGAGAGTACTGAAAAATAAACATCATGAAATTATTGCCCTTGTGCTACAAAATGGATTATATATGGAGCTTGTTCATTTAGTCTCATTGTTTACTTACAGTAACTTACACAAGGCAGTAAGGGAATATAAATATCCAAAAGCACGATGGAGGAATGAAAATATCCCCTTGCCAGGAGTAACACTAAAGAAGCAGGGTGCCTCTTGGGTATTCCACTCTTCTGAAAGTGAATTAACTTTCAAGAAAGTTTACACTGGTTAACTGGCAATGATGGCAGTAAATACAATACAGAAACTTCAAGAGTGCCTTTTTAATAACTTTGTGGTTAGTCTTCTTTTATTTGGCAAAGTGTCTGAATACCATTGTGGCATTATATTAAACCATCTCACAGAAGACACAATCAGCTAATGTACCATTGCTGGGCTTGAAAAAACATTAAAAAGACCTATTTATAAATAGCTTCTCTGTGTTCAATGGTTTGGGTTTTTTTATTCCTTCAAGGAAGGAAGGCTGTTGCCAAAAACTACATGCCAGTATCATTTGGCAAACTTTCTGTAGCATTATCTGATCTGCAGACACATTAAATCTGTCCTGCAAATACATATTCAACAACTTATTAGAAGGTGGAATTTGTGGCTTATTACACAAATACATATACAGTTGATAAGACATAATAGAACAGCTGTTGTGGAGATATTTCCCCATAATTCACCCAATGCAAGCAACATAGATGCAGCTGACATCTTGCTGAAAAATCTTGGAAAGCCTGCTGACAGAAGTGAGTGCGCACAAACATTAGCTATGCTGCCATTCTCATATACCTTTGTCCCCCCTTTGCTTCTTTTGCACTCAAAAGCTGCATCTTACACCAACTTTTGGCTGCATTTTAAAAAGGGACTGTTTGTGTAGGAACTTCAGCAACTGAAGCACTATGCACCAGGTAATTTTAGAAGTAGGGAACAGCCATGTGAAAGGTTTGCTTCCCTTGTTTGCGCATAAAGTTAAGTTTAAATAACTAAAATACATTTTCAGGAATGACACATCAGATGGTAAATTTCAGCCTAGATGTAGATTTTTTTAATGAATGGAAAGAAACCATTTACAGGAGGGTTTTTTTAATGAGAGAAGAGTTTTTTTAAAAAACAAACAGTGATAGACTCTTCCCTGTACAACAGCTGTGGGCATTGTCATAATGCAAACACAGGATGTTACAAGCTGTGGAGACATTTCTGCAGATCTTAAATC
Source organism: Catharus ustulatus (assembly GCF_009819885.2). Lineage (NCBI taxonomy): Eukaryota > Metazoa > Chordata > Aves > Passeriformes > Turdidae > Catharus > Catharus ustulatus. The sequence goes on along the minus strand of NC_046222.1, from coordinate 51,909,517 downwards.
CATGCAAAACCTATCCAAGACCTTAATTACTTCCTCTGCAGTACATGTATACCTAATCATGTTTCAACTTTCATCTTCTCTCCTTCCTCTCCCATAGTCTTGACATCTAATGTTCTGTTCAAACTACGAGCATGACAGAAAATTCTTTTATCTTATCCTTGAGGAAAGCAAGTGCAAACCATCAATGAGTGGTAACAAAAGTCTCTACATCATCTATCCTCTTTAATAACTGAAAAATGCCAGGCAGTTGCATATGTTGCAGGACTAGACAAAAAATCTAGTGGTGTGAGTGCATAAGGATTCAGATGGTGTCTCTGATCTGATTTCTGCTATGCGATATGAAGTCTGTGCTCCTATCATAGACATGAAAGCAAAGGCATACAACTGCACTGGCACAGACTGAAATGCAATCAAAATTGTTGTGCACTTTGGTCTTACTGCACATACTTACATTTTTAGGATGTTCTTTAAAGTTATATGATTTAGCAAGGACTAAATATTTTCTGCTAAAACAAAAGGCTCACAAAAACAACAAGCCACAAGAAACAGATTTCAGAACTGAGAGATTACATGTGTCAGGGCATTATTGATTTTGATTCTGTGAATTGATTTTTAGGATGAAGGGAATATTAGATCACAGAGACCATAGCATTTGATCATACAGTTGAATCTTGGGTATTCAAAGGCATTGCATGTTGACACCAAGAATGTGGATAAATTAAAGGATTTCAGTGCCTGAGAAACAAGGCACAGACATGCAAGATGAAGGTATAAGAAGGCCTGAGATCCATGCAGAGCAGGGAGCTGATGTGCTGCCTGCACCAGCAATGGTCCAGGCCAGCAATGATGCCCCCTGACACAGTGAAAAAATTATGAGTTCTCATGTCTTTGCTAATTTCTTCCCAGTCTAAAATCTGTTCAGGATTTGGAAGCTGAGTATCTTAGCAAAGGTTCATCATCCAAGTAATTAAGAAATGATTGTTTGTACCTCTTATCTCTGTTACTCGGAGACATGTCCACCAGTCATTTTCAATTGTTTAGAGAAAGTGAAAAATCCTACAAGCTAAAGTGAGCCTCCCTTCTCATTCCTCATCAAATATAGATAAATCCAAAAAACATTTAGTAAATTACATGTTAGAATAAAAATACCACCAGATTAGTGAAGGCCACTAGCAGAATTCCTGTATCATAATTGCATCAAGAGATTTTAAATTGTAAGCTATTATACTCACATACTTGTATATTGCTACTTGGGAATGGCTCAACATCTCAGTGCCCAGAGAACACTTGGAAATTACCTAATTTTATCTTGCTCTTACTTTAAATATTGCAGTGAGGACGGTGGAAGAAGCCATGTATGAGCAGCCTTGACTTAAACACAGCAGCTAAAAGCCCTGGGTAAGGCAGGACTCACATGAAGTTCAAATTTGTCTTTTCAGACTCTGTGTACTGAAGAGAATTTAACAAGTGGTTCACTAAGGATCTGCAGATAAAAATGCACCCAAATCAAGCACTGCAATAATTTCCAGTGACAGATGAATTCATACAAAGGGAAATTTCTTAAGAGGAACTTTGGGAATAGAATACCCACATTTATTAACAAGATCTCTTGATAGATATAAACTATCCTGGCTTTAGTTGAAAGACTACACTGTGGGAAGCATATGTGAGTTCTTCTGTAGAATGGGTCTCATCACCAAAAAGAGCCTCTTTGGATCAGGTTTTACATATAAAAAGAAATTATCAGTGAAAATTTTCCTATGTGAACTCTGTTACTTTGTTTACACAGAATGTCCCCTTTAATTTTTATTATAATGAATAGCATTTCAAATTCATCATGTCAGATGAAGATACAACAATTACACCTTTCAGTTGCAATTACCTCTATTTGTGCAAATATTTTCCACCTGTTTGGTCTAGCTCTATTGTTGTATGAGTTACACTGGCAAGAATTTTTCCAAACAACAAAAATGACCCTTTGACACCTCACTTTTTTTGTAACATACAATCTCATAGCACAGCTCCCTTGGTGAAATTACATACTTATAATCAAAAAGGATATCAAGCATTTAACAAAATGAAAAAGGAAAGAAAGTGGTACAGTAGCACCTCAGCCAACACCTAGACTAAAAGAACAAATTACTAGAAATGTCCCTGAACAGTGAGGGCAGCTGGCTTGAAAAGGCCCATCAGCCCATCTTTATCCTTCCAAAAATTATTATCCCCCAAACGAGGATGGACACTTGTAATTGCATGCTTGAGTTCACACATTGGAGATACTCTAAGGAAATGTTTGGGAGAATATTAACCCTCATGGACCACAGTTACACTGTCTGCCACTCCAAAGATTTAACCAGGAGATCAATTAGTATTCAGGAAGGCTCCCTGTCTAGTTTACCTGCATAGATGTGGCTGGGGAAAATATAAGAAAATGTAGCTGATGAAACTGTAACTTTTTGGGGTCCTGCGGAGAACCTCATCATACTCCCAGACTCCAAATCCCAATGAAATAAGCCTGAAAGCAGAAATCAACCCCTGAATAGTAATGGCCTGGGTTTTTTTTGACTTTTCACTCTGAAAAAGAGTATATGTACAAAATACCCCAGCAAAAATACAATCATACAAAAACATAAAAATACTTCATTTACATGGTATTTGTGGCTTCAAATGTAAAAACAACCATACATAGTCAGTAGAATCCCCCAGAGTGCAACTGAGTATCTTCTGCCCCATTTCTCACATGGTACCAAAGCCAGAATCAAACTCTGTCAGGAGGAGATGCAGTGCCTGGAGCCCCCATTACTACCTGCATCACAATGTTTTTTTCTGCCCAACTGCCTGGAGTACTGGGCAGGACAGGCTTTCATCCTCCAGATGCACCTGAACCTTGCATAAGTTCCTGGCAAGAAATCATAGAATATCTGGAATTGAAAGGGACTCCCTAGGATCATCAGATCCAATTCCTGGCCCTGCATAGGACACCCAAAGAGTCACACCATGTTCTTGATGTGAACATTGTTGAAAAGATTCTTGAACTCTGTGAGTGTTGGTTCCATGGTCTCTTCCTTGGGGAGCCTGTTCCAGTGCCCAGTCACCCTTTGGGTGAAGAACCTTTTCGTAATATCCAACCTAAACCTCTCCTGAAGCAGCTTCAGGCCATTCCCTCACATTCTGTCACTGGGTACCAGAGAGAAGGTACCAGTGCCTGAATGCTCACAGCAAAACATCTGCTGCCTTTAAGAGAACAGATTTTCACCCATTTTGGGTTACTGATGTAGGTCAATTTTTTCAATCAAAATAACTCACATCACCTCATTAAAATTCTATACATTTTTGGCAGGAAAGTTTCTATCTTGATTTTTTTTTTTTTAAGTAGAGATGAGAAGAAGAGAGTTATGACAATGTAAGTGTATTTTTTAAAAGTTAATTCTGAAAAGACTTTTTTTAAAAGAATTTTTTTTTTTAATATTTTACATTTTTCCCATAATCCAGTCAATAGTTTTTGGCCAGCTCTTTTTACTTGACATTTCAGGACAAAGGGATCCAAGTCAGCCAGCATGAAGCCACACCATGACCTACAAAGAAAGTGCAAAGCCTGTATTAATAAGCCTTGTCCCACAACGGATGCAAGGACAACACCAGAGTGCTGAAGAATATTTGCAGAGACAGCAGAAGGAAAGCTGAGAGAAAGCAGGAAGGCAGGAAACAGCTCATCAATCTTAATGGATAATGAGATTATTTTAAAAAATGAAGGAGAAGAAGTGTTGAGAAATCCATTATTTGCAATGAAAGGACAAATAAAAGTAAAACAAACTGGAATAGGCTGATAACCAGGAAGATGACAGGGAAATACAATCACAGAAGAGAAGGAAATTGCACCCACTTGCAAATAACAATTCTTGCCTTTCTCAGGCAGAACTGTCACTCATAGAAAACCCTTTGGACTTTGGAGAAGATGAAAAAAATTAAAGAAAACCACAGTGTATACAATCAAGGCTAAAGAAGTGAATAAAGTCAGGCTAAATAACTCCCTGTTACACACCATTTCCTACTGTTTTGCTAAAAAGGACACTCTGGAGCAAACATCTCCTGTTCTCATCTGATCTAGATACTGAGAAGTTCTTCCCTCTCCTTGCTCTCTCACAGACTTCTCCTGCATTAATAAATTCTCTTTGCAATGAGATCCAGACTGTGACCCTTGCACTGACCTGGAAACATAAGGAGAGAGCTCGGAGAGGTCCCCAGTGGGCTGGGGAGCATCTGTTTGCCCTGATACGCAATCAACCAACCTCCATCGTTTTCTCCACCAGCTCCCAGCCTAGCCCTGACCTCCTTGGCAAGAGGAATATTACAGTCAGCCAAGTCCTGGCTTAGCCCAATCCCTATTTGATCAGTGGAAGATTATGTGAGGAGCTAGGAGCTTTGGTATCTGAATGCAGCATGTGAGCATTCAGGCTGCCTTCTGCCTTCCTGTTGTAATTACTTGATAATCACCAATAGTGCACACACCTTCCACAGGCACCTCCCTTTGCAAATGGTCCAAAGCTCTCCTATCATCAGCCCTTTCCCTGTCCTTGGAAAAGGGATCGCTGGCTGCGAAACTGTGGCATGAGGCCATTATCCTTATCATATACTGGAGGATGTTTTTTGAGAAACACAAATGCACACAAAGTGATTTGCCACTGCTGTGCCCTACAGAAATAAAACTGCTTCCTTCTGATAAGCAAAGTAACTGTTTTGAATGTGACTTCACCTTATTCTGTGCTGCTACACGAATCAGGGATGTTATCTTGGAGACAAGGACAATAATGAAAATAATCTATTTCCATTACTTCCATGGTATCAATGTTATCTTGCGTAGAACCTGAAAGTTTTACAAGAGAAAGTCTGATGTCACATCTGGCACTGGTGGCTTCAGGCTGTGTCCAGTCTGTCCATGTTCCAGCACTTTCTTTCTGGGACAGTCAGTAAGCTCACAACACTTTTGTCTTGCCCTAATGGATTTGTAACACAAGTAATAGTTAAATCCCGAACACTCAACAGGTGGAATTGCTGGAATCAATTGATCATATAGTAGTTACAACTTGCTGATGTGATGCGCTCAAACAAATTGGGTGCAAATATTACAAATGCAATATTAGGGAAGCTTTTTCAACACAGACTCACAAATTTAGGTGTCTCGGTCTAAAGCATTGGTGAGATACCAAGTGACCCAACTGGCAAGCCACATTCAACGCAATATGCAGATAATGACATTTAAGGTAACTGAGGGAGATATAAACCTCTTTTGGGAAAGGAGCAAAGAAAATGTTCCTTTTTTAGGCTAGTCAAACAAAAGTAGAGACAGACTGATCTCTCTCTCTCTAGGGAAGCATAAGGGGGTTAGTCTGAGAAAAAATAGTATGAGAATGATAAATTAGAGGAGATATTTAAATTTGGGTCATAAAAACAAGTGAGTACAACCTAGCAGTCAAGAGAGATAGGTAGAAAATGGAAGACAATTCCCAGACTTCAGAGCAGACACTTTTGCTATCCAGGTATTTGTAAAATGGAAGATGGGAACATTCAGTAGGGATTAGATGATGTAAAACTTGTGTCAGGTCGTGCGGGACTCATGGACCAGAAAGTGCCCTCCAGGTAGGTGTCATAGTGAAGCTCTAGCAAGAAAAAGGAGACAATTTGACTCTGCTACTGGGAGTCCTTTCCTCTCAACAATCACAAACCCGCACACACAGCTCTGTTGGGACCAGGGCTTTTGGCAGAGCTGCATCCATTTAGGAACTCTTTTACAGCCAGTACAGAGATCTTTTGAGCATCTTAGCAAGGCTCAGATTTGGATTCCCTGTTCACACAGAGTCAATCTGCAGCTAAGCATTCACATCGTTATGATCCTTCCCCATTATCAGAAACAATTATTTGCTGCAAGAAGTCGTTCCATTTTCATTTCAGTCCTACTTGGCACACAAAAAGATCAAAGTAATGTATTCAAGCAGAGAAAATTTGGAAAGAAGTCTAATCTCATTAATTTGGAGAGACCTCAGAGATCAACTATGACATAACCAATCCAAGATAGAAGAATGCAATAAAATACATTACAGATATTTCACTCAGAAGTATAGATTAGTGAGGAGGTATTATTTGAAATGTTGCAGCACAATGTTGGACTTGGGGGAAACAGGGAGAGATTTGCTTAATCTTTGGTGATACAGGCCTTGCTCATTCCTGGCTCCACCTCAGTCTTTGTTAGAAGCAATAAACTGAAGGTGTGCCAAGTAATTTATAAGATCAGATCCTTTATTGCTTTAGCACCTTTGAATTCATTATTGGGGATTGATTCACGTGCTGCAGATGTCTTTTGCCTGCTTGATTAGCATGGCCAACTAAGAGCATCCAACAAAAAACAGAATGAAGGATAAAATCAAATTCCAATAAACACTCCAATATACTCCACTTCTTTTGGATTCGTGGTGAGCTCCCCACAGAACTTTTCTCTCCTATTTTTCCCCTCACTTGCCCTGTGTGTTTAACTCACTTGCTTTTTTTCAGTCAAAGGCTGTTCAAGACTCACCAAAGGACTGTGGTATTTGGTCAAAGACTGTACAAAACCGTTCATACACTCCTTGTACTTCACACAGCAAGGTCCTGCTCTCAGCAGAAATGCTCTGTGAGGTAATGTAATATAAATAGCAGCTGGAAAGTTAAAACAGAGCACTCAAATCTCACATCCAGCCTGCTCCCTTTGCACAGACATAGCTCAGGCACACAGGGCACCATCATACTGTGAGGGAGCAACAGATTTAAGTCATCCGTGATGCTCAGGTTTATCCTGTCTAATGCTCTGTCATTCAGCTATTCAGTGAGAAGACATTTCACATTACACATCTCAGGGCCGTTTCAATTTTTCTAGCCTTACATGTTGCTTTAGCCAACCCAAACTGCTGTGATAACAGGCTGGTCCTGTCCTGAAGGAAAAAAAAGGCTTAGAGAATCTGGAGCAAGAAAGATATGTGAAAAAGATCCAGAGAAGGGGCACCAGGGAGATGTTTGTGTGAGGAAAGGGGGTCTCCAGAGCACTGAGCACGAAGAAGTGAGATGATGAAAAGTACTGTTGAAAACTGTGTGGATGGGGACCTTAAATTTAAATCACCATTGGTACTAGAGCTGTTTATTATTAGCTCATGTCTGCAACAACCTGCAACAACCTACCCTTTGCTTTTTATATTGGTAAAAGTGACTAGAATCAAGACGTAGGATTTGATTTACCTGTGATCCATCACTCACAACACACAGCAGCAGATTGCCTCAGTTGTGTTTAAGACTGAAATCTCAATTGGCACTCTCCCAACCAGTCCAGTCCATTCCCTATTCCAGTGCACAGATCCAACAGGAGCTGCAATTCACTGCAGTCTGCTGTTATTAAATAAAGGTCAGCATTTGTAGAGTAAAGGCTATGATGAGAGGTTGGACTCATCTCACCTTTCTGCAAGCATGTCCAGTTGAACTAGTCACCTTAAGTTCCTTCCACGAACAATAGAGAAAATTAAGTATTTCCAGGGCATGAACCATTTCACTCATTCTATGTACCTAGCTCAAACTGAGATGAGTTGATTTTCTCTGCTGAGCTAAACGCTGCCTGAGGGGTGGCTTAGACCTAGACACCTACCTGCAATCTCTGCATCTGGCCAGAGTCTCAGGCTTGGAGGTCTGAACTCTGGTCTCTGGACTCCAGCCAACGTTAGTGAAGGGCAAATCTCTTCATCTCTGCAAAGCAGAATTTCTTTTCAACAAACTTTTCCTGCCCAGGATGCAAGCATTGGGTTTAAGCAAGTCACACAGGCATACTCTGCAACCTGCTGAGAGAAGAAGGCTCTTCTTGACAGAAATTCAAGTTAAACTTGTGGCTTGAATCATCCTGACTCTTTCATATGGTTTAACTCAGTTAAATCTCGTCTCCCTGTTTTCAAACAGTATTTCCTACAGTTAGAAGGCTGGATCCTATGGGTAGGGCTCTGGAGAAGCCTTTGAAAAACAGGTTTGACTCCTTCAAGGAAAACCACCACCCAGGCTTCTGGTAGGTGAATGTAAATTAGGCAGTCAAATAGTCTGCTTTGTAAAAGTACTCATCTTCTTAGAGTTCAAGAGCTTCTGTTGCAGAAGTGACTCAGCTTGTACGTTACGTACTCCGGACTTAAAACCACACAGAGGTTTTAACAGATTCTCTGGGAAGCCTCGCACTGGGAGCAGAGAGCTGCTGCACAAGGAACAGATCTAATTCTCTGGGTCGCCACCGACAGTCCTTTAGACCCAGCCACATTCTGGCTCTACAGCACAGGTGCCCTCACCAAGGTAGGAGGTACCTCTCCAGTCAGAGTCAGGGTTAAGCACACACTGCATTAAGAGCAAACTTTTGAGTTACACTGTGCTAGAGCTCTAAGAGACTCATGCAAACAAGGAAAACCTTTGCCAAATGCAAAGGTAACAAAAGAGAAAGAATACAGGTTTTTGGTCATTTCTAAGAGGTTTCTAGGTTGACTGCAGCAGTCATTGTGATAAGAAAGTGAGTGACTGTACCCCCGAAGCAATTTAATAATCTAAGATACTGAGTTCAGCCTCATCTTACTTGCTCCTCTCTCAATTATGAGAAATGATGTTTCTTTCCTGAAAAATCATGTACTAGCTTTGGGGTTTGGGTTGGGTGATATTTCTGAGCACAATGTGCAAAACCCAGAGCTTTCCCCCAAGCAAGAACACCCTTCTCCCCCAGGACAGCATTTCTGCTTCATTTGCAAGGTGCTTCTAGCTACCCCATAAATCCTACCTTTTCCATTTTATCTCACCTCAATTTTCACAAATTCCACTACTTCCCTGTTTCCATGCTCAGAGTTTAAAAATACTTATTTTTCCACACAGACATCCAGCCCCAAACCATTTTTATCTTATATAAACTCCCCAGTGTTCTTTAAATGCTTTGATTCCTTTACTTTTCCACTCTGTAGGGATAACACAATGTTTCTTCCCTCTTTGAGGTTCCACTAGAGATTTTCTTTTTATCAATGAATATAGGTCAGTGAATTTAGACCATATGTGTTGCTCCACTGGGTGATTGTTCCATTTTTCAGTAAATAAGGCAGGACATCTGTCTAAACAACACAAAAACCTAGAGGGGTTTGTCATATCAGACTGGTTTTATACACCTTAAGTTTTAAAAGACCTTGAATGCTCAGTAACATAAAAGGTCAAAGAGAACTTATGGCCATTTTAATCTGAAATTATTCTTAATAAGAGCTCTGTATATAAATCAATTTAAAAGGAACAGTTCTTTGATGGGATGTGGAATTACACCAGCATTCTGTGCTGGGATGAAAATTATCATCAATCAGAATCTAGTGAAGTCATGAAAGAAAAAACTGTTTAAACTTTAGCATTTCTAATATTTTGAAAACAGGAGTATTTCTATTATTATTTTAACATTTCAGATGGTTACATTGATTATGTTGATGTCTTTGATCAAATTATTGATGTGTCCCCACCATGTGCAGCATAAATACTTTTGACATGGATAACCAATGCTGTATTTTTGATAAGGTCATTACAACACAATAAATATTACATCTTAGTTACAAAGTACATAAAAGTAAGTATATCACAATCACTTCCCTTAAGAGGAAAACATGAAGAAGTCAATCAATGCATGAGTCTTACACTCCATTTAAGCTGCAGTGCCTGAGAGCAGTTGCACCTAGAGTACAACCCACAGAGCATATTGTTAGTAAGCAGACTTTGACAAGCTTTGAGAGGAAAACTGTGTTTAAAAAATAGATGGTTTTAACACCTTCTACTAACATTCACTTAATCCAGGCTCTTAAATCTGAAAATGGAAAAATCTCCAGAAAGTTCTGAAATAAATACTACAGTATACACAGATGGTGATGTTGGGGCAGAACGCCAGCACACGGAATTGCAGTGTTCGGCAAATCACAGGCGAAATAATTAATGGCATTTCTAGCAGCATAACACCCTGCAAACATACACACTGCCTCGTGGAGTACTTGTCAGCAGTATTAATCTGGGAAATAATTAGTCCCTGTAAAGTTCTTCCACACTCTTTCACCAGATGGCCAGCAAGATCATCAGCTAAAATCCTGCTGTTTCAGCACTGGAGGAAATGCCAAGGAGTGATGCTTTATGCTACCCTGTGCAAGGTCTGGGCACACTACACAGTGCTCATGGTTTCGTTCTCCCAGGTACTGCATAGCAGCACAACATGCTTCACAAATCCCACCAGCTCATTTTCCGAGCATCACTGCCAAGCGTGCTTCACACCCCAACATTTGCAAGCCACTCTGCAGAAAGTTCTGCCATCTGCCAAAACACAGGACCTCTCCAAATGGAATTAGATCAGAATTTGTATATTTAGAAACTAGATTAATTCCAGAAGAGACAGCATAAAAAAAGAAAAAAGCTAACAGTAGCTCACAATTACAGTGGCCATACAATGTATAGAAGCTCCAGTTTGACAATCAACTAACCTTCACTTTATCACTTGACTTCATTATCAAGGAAATATTTAGGGAACTTCCCAGTGACATATTAACTGTTCCCACAAATATCCAATAGTGGTTTACTCTACACAAGCTGCATATCAGCTACTGATTTGATGGCAGCCTGGTAGCACAGAAGCATACAGCTGGGGTAGAGCTATCCATCAGAAATGCATACACTGGCCTAGAATCACACTCAAGTACTGGAATACAAAAACATACCTTCTATTTTATTTGGGGTCCTTGTTTCCTAGAGCTGGCTCCAAGACTCTGGAAGTCAGAGAAGAATAGCGTTTTCTTAGAAACTCAAGACCTGCCCAAAGACATGGATTACTGGATATGACATTTGACAACCTCTGTAAGACTCTAGCAGCAGCACAGGGAATTCTGGAAAATTAACACTTCTCCTTTGAACAAGAAGCAGTGAGTCTGATTTGGCTGACTAGGGGAAAAAGAAAATAAAATAGGGCTCTGAGCAGCACTGCTGTGGTTGTAGTTGAGGCAGAATTTCCATTTCAAAGCCTGGTTTTCCATGTCCTACTTCTCCCTTATAAATACAAGCTGCAAGTTAAAACTTGGCCCAAAGAGTTTACCTGTCACGTTTAGGAATTAAAGACAGAATCAATTTGCTAAGAAAAAATGGAAAAGGAAAAAGGATACTATTGTTAGGACAAATATGTTTACCAAAATTTCTGCTGCTCTTTTGGTTAGGCTGTGGGGAAAGAGAAAGCCTTGGCTGCTTGGTTTTCAAGAGGTGAAAGCATGCCACAGCTGCACACTACTGCAAAGTCAGTGATTATAAAGCCCAAGACGGCTCTTCAGACATGTGTATCTTCAGTACAAAGTCATCTCAGGTCTGGATATGAGAAAGGAACTTCAACTTTGCAGGTTCAGGGTTGACAGTCAGTAAGTTAAAGGAAAAAAACTTGTTTTGAGCTGTGCACCAGTCTAGTCTCAGTCAGAGTTAGCCTCAGCTGTTTGATATGTCAGAGTTTGGCCTGAAGGACACAGTTCAGTCAGTCAGTGACTGAATGACTGACTGATACATCCAACCCTGCCTGGTAACATCCAAATGCTGGATGGCTTTTCAGGGGAGGAGGAGTAAGCCTTCACAGAGGTTTCAGCCATCTAGCCCTGAGTGCAAACACAGAATGTATTGGTTTACCAGGATGTTCTATCAAAATCCCACACAGTTCAACACAGTAATTTAGTCACTTAGTGTGAGCCCAAGCTGCAGCACTCCTCCAGGAGCAGTGAACAAAGCAGATGTGCTTTTCCATGCAACTGCCTCCCCTGCCTCCTGTCTGCTTGCCCATCAGAGATGCAGAAGATTTCAAGACCAAATACCACCATGCGACTTATTTGTGAAACAGGAAAGTAAACAGAAGGGGACATGGTGCAGGATTAAAGCTACCTTACTCTTCTGTGCAGTATCACAGAACCCATGATACAAGCCTGTTACTCTAAACAGCATCCAGGCACCTTCCAAGAGTCCCTCAAGTGACGTGGCTAATGTCTGTTACCTACAGTTCACTCGCTCCTCCGTCCCGTTTGATTGTCCCATCAACATGTGGCAAGTTCCCCACTTTACGTGTAGCCATGACCTTAGCTGTCTTTGGCACATTCATCAGCATGCAGCTTGCATTTTTCAATGGTACAAAGCTTTTTCTGTGGATAACAAAATCTAGCAATGAGCACTGTCCCCCACCTCATAGCCACTACTACAACACACCAAAATAATCACTGGTGAGCTTTGGGGAGCACTGGAGATTAGGCCATGGCAGTGATCCTTTGAAGAGTATGAGCATCACAGCTGACAGCTACAATAACCATCAGGGAAATCCAACAAAGCAGCCAAAGAGGAGATAATTAAGGAGGACTTACTGAATAATTTATATTGTGAAAATGAAGTTTAGGGTTTGGTGTTGCTTGTTTAAGGAAAATGTCAGCACTTCAATGGAAGAAGTTGTTTTCTGAAGATACAGAGACATGAGAAACACTGAAATATTAAGAAGTGCGTTAGAAAACAGTGATTACATTTTAGGATAGTTTTAAAAAAAGTCATGACAGCTCTGCTGTATTTTATAACCATTCTGCCCAGGATAGATATTTGTTAATACATTAGCCTGCCTTGCAACATTTTCTATAACATGCAGAAACTTTTACAGGCTAATTGTAAAATCAGAATTGATTTCTCTAGAAAGCTCCATTTTGTACTTTGCTGTTGTTCTCCTACCATACAATAGGCATGGTTCTCAGCAAATACTTAAATTATATTTGACCAAGACTAAATTGTCAAACAACATTATGGTCACCTCACAAACAGGGACACAGATAAGGCAGAGATGCTTGATATTTTCTTTGCCTCTGTCTTCATCACAGATGACCAGCTAAGAGGGTCCCAGTGCCCTGAGCTGGATGACCATGGCTGTGAGAATGATAAACTCCCAGTGAGCCCTGAACTTGGGCAGGATCTGCTGCTCCAGCTCAGGCTGTGGTGTATGGGTGCAAACCCATAGGTGTGAGGGTCTGGAGCAGAGGGCAGTCCCTAGCAAAGTGTTTCTTCTCCCAATTTAGTTCCATTACAAGAGACAGTGGATGCTGGAGAAGTTGACATTTGCTCATTTTGCCTGATAAGGAGAGATCACTGTAAAATACATCAGCAGAGAGATCAATCTCACCTAACTTTTCATACCACACTGTAGACACTATACCTAATTTTTCTACAATTAGGCATTTAAGATTAGCATTTACACCTATGCCACAGTCTTTGGATAGAAATAATCCCTGTAAAAGTCTAAAATAATCCTTGTGAATCCCACTCTAGAAATACCAATGTCTGTGAACTGGCTGAACAGAAATGCAAGCAACAGGAACCTCAATATGTGCCTGCAGCTAAGCATGATGAATGCCAGCCAGGATGTGATGGGGTTTATTAGCCAGTCTCACTAGGAACAGATTTAATGCCTACTGTAGCTGGAGCCCAGGAGAAAAGCAGACTACAGCCTGTCATGCCTTGTGCTGATGTTTGTGCTGGTGTTGGAGCTTGCCATTCGCCCCCACCCCAGAAAATGACTGCAAGGTCTGACCAAGCAATTAGCAGAACATGAACTTGGTGAAGGTGAGGCACTGGCTGAAATGTAGAGGTTTTGGAGATGGAAGAAAGGATAATAAATTATCACAGTTCTATCAAAATAATCTCAGTTCCTCTCCAGTAGGCAGCAAAACTTCAGCAGAAAATGATGTCAAGGAAAGAGGCAAAGGGAGATGGGAAGAGAAGTTTCAGCTCCACCAGACACCATTTCTCTGATTAAAGAAGGCCTGCCTGGGCCATCAGGCACAACACAGTCCCGGACACATGAGCCCTTAGCATTTCCCATGACACTGGACAGGCAGAAATCCTATTCCCAGTATCAGGAGGTCAGGATCACAGGGCCCTTTCAGTTCTTCACTGCTCCTTTAGGCAGAGGAGCAGGACGGACCAGGGCTACACATCAGTTTCCAAAATGAGCTACCAGACCTTTGAGGGTAAAGGAGATCACAAGAGCTGCAGATAGGAATTTACATTAAATGGTACTTTCAAGATTAGTGAGTGGGGGAAGAGGTTAGTTCAAGATTATAAACACCTTTTGTCAGATGAGAAACTGATTTTTCCCCTTTATATCCACAAATACCATGCTAATAGGAAAGGAAATGTGATGCCATGGAATAAGGCATGTTAACATCATGTCTAATTATACATCCCTAAAACGAAGCTTCCTAACTTGGTTTTGGTTTTTTTTGTTTCTGTTTTGCTGGGAGAATTCTCACATGAATTACCATTGCTTTTCACTGTGAAATTAGGAACTTACCAATTTCAATTGCATCTGACTATTAGAATACAAATCTGATAAAACATGTGGTTCTTGTAAGGTACACTGTTTCCTTTTGCTGAAGATTTTTTTTTTTCTGGAACATGTAATAGTAGTATCTGTATTTATTGTGGAATAAACTCAGCAATAAATGGCATAAAATGAACAGAAGAGTGTAGTCACAAAGCACTCAGTCACACATTTTACTCATTTGTACACTGTTTATCTTCTGGTATATGTCACAAGAAGTAATCATTTAAATAAACAACTTCTTTAGTAGGTAATAAAATGTTATTGAGTTTCTAGTCTCACAACATGTGCTATGGCTATAAATCAGATTATTCTAAACTTGTACTGATTTGCAGCACTGGGAGGCATTTTAGAAATGCCACAATTGAAAGGGAGGTGCTGGGGTTTTGTTTCTCTATATTTTTGTCTGTCTCTGCAGCAATCATGAGAAGACCACGGGTGTCTGGAAACACGCCCATGCCTTTTCAGCTACATCAGCCACTATAATATGTAATATTACCTCCTCTCCTGCAAACCTTGCCTAACTTTTATATTGCCCAATTTTTAAATGAGTATAAACCACTTTCAGATGTCAGTTATGGTTATTGCTGGAAGTGTTCTGTTGTAAATTACCAAATACAGTGCACTGGGAAAATCTGCCAAGAGGTGATACAAAAATTATTTTGATCAACCCTGGCTTCCTAGATGCAGAAGAACAAAGCAACAAAAGGAGCATCTCTTGTTGTACTAACCTGTCTGGTTTTGAGGTGTATTTGGTGCATCTCTCTAATTAGAGATGATAGCCTACAACTGGCCCTGCCACCCTTTGCTTCTGGGCTCCTTGAGGAAAAAAAGGTAGAAGCCAGCCACCCCTTTTTACTGATCTCTCTACTGCAGTCTCTTCTTTTGGTGAAGATGATGGCATCCCTGAGGGAGACAGAGGGTGCTCCTGATCCTGAATTACTAAGCTGGACAATAACTTCTTTGTTCAATCTCTCTTCAGCTCATACCCTCCACCCCACAGAGTCTGTGCCATCCCAGGACTGTGAGGAGGACTGGATGCCTCAGGAAAGGGATTTCACAGCATTCTAGAATGCATGAAACCTTCCTGACAGTTCAGTGGTTAATGTTGCATGTTGCCACCTGAGAACATCTGCAGAGAGACAGGGAGATTCCTCATCTCTCCCTTTCATCAAATACCATATAGACAAGGAAGAGGTTAGTGTACTTTGGACAACTCCTTATGCAGGGTAGTCTCACACCAAACCTATAAAGACCTGTCTAGAAAAAGCTTTGCATTAAAAACAGTATATTAACTTCCCTCTGACTCCAGCTCACAGCATGCCTTAGAATCTTATACAGCAGCAAGTGTCCCAAGCAAGGGAAACACAGCACCAGTTCAGAGTAAAGTTGGATAAACCAGTTACACAAAAATTTAATTTCTCAGATCTCTACTGAGTAAATTATGACGAAATTTCTGTTCATCTCCTCATATTTTCTGCTCTTTATATTTGAAATGAGGCAGTTACACAATATTTTATCAAATCCTAACTCTTTCTATACAACGAACAAGGAATTTTAAAACTGTTTCAATCTGAAATAGCACTGGACGCTCATCAAAACAAGGATTCCAAATTTTGGAATGAAACCATATAGTCTACCTTTAGCCACACTTGAAATAAATGAGAAATGCTCCTTGGAAGCTGTTAATACACAGCTAAACTCTCTCATCTCTGCACAGTGCTCAGGAGGTTTGGGAAATCACAGTTTGGAGGCACCTACACTGAGCTGGCCCTGCGCAAACACACTCAGTGTACTCTTAGAGGGTCTGGGCATAGATTTCTCCATTACTCTCTCAAGAGAGAGGACTGGATCACCTCTCCTACAAACACAGGCTGAGAGAACTGGGGTTGTTCGGTCTGGGGAAGAGAAGGTTCTGGGGATACCCCTACAGTACCTAAAGAGGGGCTTTTTATAAGGGCATGCATTGATAGGAAAGAGGGACCAGCTTTAAACTGAAAGCCCTTATACGTGATGGGGCCCGGCTCTCCTGCAGATGGCTGAACACCTGCCTGCCCATGGAGAGCAGTGAATTGATTCCTTGTTTCCAGCTTTTACTCTTCCAATTCTCTCCCCAGTCCCACTGGTGGGAGGCTGAGTGAGTGGCTGTGCGGTTAAACCACCACAGTGCTCCAAGTGATTAGGAGCTAACAGTGTTCTGTTTTCTACATTATGGGCCTTGGTCAAGTTCAACATGACTGCATCAGAGGCTTTTTGTAAATTCAGGGCTGCTCCAAGAACAGAAACAACAGAGATTATGGAGCAAAAGAGAATTTCAGAAAGAAAGAAGAATGTAGCAGGCAAAGAGGACAAGTGAGGGAATGACATGTGGCAGATGTGATACATGGCACATGTTGGCCATGTGGCTCACTCTCAGGTACACTGAAGGAGCCAGTAGAAGGTCTACAGTAAAACTATTGAATATCAGCTCTATTAACCTAGATGAATGCCCAAGGCTCTCTTGGGAGGTCATTAATCTTTCAAACTGTGCATACAGAAGTCGGAAAGAGGAGAGAGATATCATCACCAGACAAATAGGACTCATTGCCTTGAAGTCTATAAGCATTGGTTTGGGGACCTGTAAAAGCTTTATCATAACCTCTGGGGAAACCTCTGTCTTCATCATGATTTAGATTAAAGCTTAGTACCTGGGAAATTGCTTCTCCCTCTCAGACCAAGACTTTTTCTTAATGCCTTTTTACTGCTATGTTGCTGACACAGAAACTTGGCTTTTTAAAAAAAAATTATTCCCATTTCATGTTATAATCCTTCTTTACAATTGTGTTATTATTATTACTTATCATTATTACTTATCTATGTCAGTGTTGTTAAAGTAGAAAATGAAAAATGTTATTTAAAAAATTACAGTAATTAAACTTGTATATGAAATGGAAGACTTTTAACAATTCACTGCACTTCCATATGCAATCTGTTGACACGGTTTGTATGAGCAGGGAATGACAACAGGCATCTAATTTTTCTGGAAACATTAGCCATGAGCTATAAGTAGCTCAAAGTTTTTCAGAGACTAGAAAAGGGAAGGCTTTCTTTTCTTATACCTCACATCCATCTCTTTTAACTGAGGTTCAACTCTATCAGGGCCAGACTGTAATTTTTTCCAGTCTAAGCAGAGTCTCATTCTTCAGGCAGTACCATTACATTTATTTATGGAGTAATGTCTTGTTGAATGCACTGTTGGCAGGATGTGACTCTGCACAAATAAATAAGTTGCCCCTTACAGCTTCAAATGTCACTGTCACACAATGGAAAACATCCCAGGTTAGATAGATTACTATGACCAACACATCAAGAACTTTTACTCCCTTTCTGTTGATTGATTGATTGAAGAATTATACCCATGAAATGGCATGATTTACACAATTGCATTGCCTCTTAGCTAGAATCAGTTTTTGCTAGTCAGATGGTCCTGAAGGATGTCTGCTTGTGGAATAAATCTGATGTAATTCCATACACAGCATGACACACAATCAAGATGAAATGATCCTTAGATAATTCTTCCATGTGCAATCATTTCTGGAAGACAATGTTAATAATGATATTTTCTTTTTTATTAAGTTCTTTGGACTATTTTTTTCAGATAATGAACAATTGCATCCAGGAGAAGTAGTCATTGTCAAGTTAATATTTTATTAATCCTTTACCTGGGGCCAATATCTTAAAAAAACAGAAGAGATAGCTCTTACTGAAATACTCAATACTGAAGGCCTTTTCCAGTCCAGACTTCCACATTGCCTGCTTATTACAAATGCTTATCTCCCACTTTTAACAATCCCAACTTGGTTATGCCAGTGTTTCACTTGTTTGTTTCTCCCTTTTTCTTCCTCATTCATACTCCTCCATTTTTGCTTCCCTCTCAAAAAACAATATTAAAGGGAAGTCTTAGGATTGGCAAGCATGAATATCATAATATCATTTTTAAAATACGTGAGTCTCAGTCAAAACACCTGCTCAACAATAGGGATAATCCATGTCCAGGATGGAGCTGATGAATTACCAGTGGAACATACTCCAGCCTGATCAATCAAATGTTCCACTTCCCCAGCAGTGATTAGGATGAAACAGTACTGAGAAAAAGCCTAGTCCCTGTGTTGCCACAGTTGCAAGCTTAAAAAAAGTACAGGTTTTTGCTTCGTGTCTAGACTTTTTTTCTGAAGTAAAGGCACACTGATGTTATGTTGCCAAGAGTAAAAACTTCCATGTGACATTCAGAAACTGGTTCTGGAACAATTTAATTTCATCTTTTACAGCATGCTTCTCCCAATAAAAGCTCTTCATGGAGGTGGGATTAACGATTAAGAGATGTGGAGGGTGGAACACATATGTCTGTGAAAACTGGAATTAATGTGATTATGCTAAGCAGAACGTATTTGGGCATCAGTGGTTTGCACAGATTTAAGGAAATGTGCCCCAAGCATAGAATATCTTCTTTGGAAAATAAAGCATGATATTCAGAGAAAGCTGGGATAAAGAGGTATTTTATGGGCAAGCAGAGGAAAATCAACTGTCACTTTATATGAAACACCTTCCCTTTGTTCTGCTCTTTTAATCACCACCATAATAAAGCAATTATAAGAAATTTATAATTCTGAAGTATTGTTAGTGCCATATTTTTCCCCAACCCCACAAGCAGCTAATAAACTTACCAATACATAAGAAGTATATTGGGCATGAATATTATCAATTGCTACTCATTCTAATACTCCACTCTCAGGTCTAGTTCTGTGAAAAGATTGTTCCTTAGAGGATATAAGAAATCCCAAAATAGTTTTCCAAGTCCATCAGGTGTCACTGTTTTGATGTTACAATTTGACAGATTTCATGAAGCATGAACTTAGCCAGAAGGGCAAACAGTCTGTGATGACAATAATCCTTATTGCTTAGGAATATACATGCACCCAGACCTGTGCACAAAGAGTTCGACAGTGAGACAAATCATGTCTTTTTTATTGTTACACACGTGATCACAAAAGAGTTCTGGCTTTTGCTTATGGCTGTCATTCACCCTGTTCTCAACCACCCCACTAGTCCTGCAAGCATATCTTATATCCTATAGAGTGACACATTGCTGCCTTTTAGTGTTGGAGCCTGGTGGTCTGTTGTGACACACCAGCAGAGTGAAAAGTAGGACAGGTCATTTGCAAGGTAACGTGGCTTTTAAGAAACCAAGCTGTTGCAAGTTTTTCACTTCATGGTGTCTCTAAATGCCATAGTTACCTTTCATGGCTTACACAAGCAATTCCTCTCAGTGCTCCAAGGCATTTCTGCACAGTGGAGACACTCCAAGCACAAAGCAAATGTTCAGTGATTCATAATGTTTTGTCTTCAGAAAATAGACAAAAATATCTCTTCACCTTGGTCACAGGATGACCAAGCATACACATGGACAAACTCTTAACTACTAGTTTGGTTATAGAACCAGAGTCAAAGCAACTATAAGATACGAGACTGCCCAAATGATAGAAATTTGCACCTAGGTAACTCTACAGCTGTATGTACGAGAGTGTGCTTATTTGTGTTGTTTTATTCCACTTCATAATTTAAGCTATAGAAAACTGTTCCAAATGTATTTGGCTCTGAGAACATACCCACCCTTTCTGTGCACAGTGGCACTTGCAGAACTATTGTTCAGTAATGCATAAATTTCACATGCAGAATCCCATGCATGCAACAGCACCAAATAACCTGCACCATGTGCACTAGCAAGAGGTTGCCTTCAGAAAAAAAACCAAACAACTTATCCTAGCATTTATGCACAAAGTATAGCAGACAACTGCAAGGTGTTTGTTAAGACAGTGTGCTTACTAGTGTCTAGTTATTCTGAGTTGCATATTCAAAAACTTCTTTGACCAAAAGTATTTGTCATTCTTTTTTATAATGAGAATTTGAAATATGGATGTCTACTGGAGATGTGGTACAATAGAGAATTCTGAATATTTTCGTTATTGAGAAGGTAAAATTAGGCAATTAGACCAGACTACACTAGAACAACTGAAAAGCTGAGTAATTTTCATAGCACAATTGATTTCTTACCACATGGTGCCATTTAAGGGATTAGAACAACTCACCAGGGTAATATCAAACTTGATTAGAAGCCAAGGGGCCTGATTGTTATCTCCCTTAAGCCAGACAAAACGTAATTGACACCAGCAACTCTCAATTTTCACCAGTGTAACTAAAAGGAAAGTCAAGCACAGTTTCTTTCACTTGGGTAAGTCATTTTCATTTCTTTGAGTGATTAACAGTGATTGTTTCAACCCCCTTGAAAATATCAAAGACAGCATCTCTGGCATTTTCACAGCTAGGTGTGCTGATTTTATATGGGTTTGAGTGCCTTCATGTAAAGAACAATTCACACAGCAAACAGAAGGAATATCTTATGTAAACTTGGAGAAAACCTTTAATATGGTCAGCATGCCAAGACCTTTGCCCCTTCACAAGTAAACATCTAAAGATAATGGGAGGAAATTTTCCAGATAGTATACAGGAGAGGAAGTCAGCTCTAGGAAGGTTTCAGGATCTCCTGAGATAGGTGTCACAAATCACAGTCAACATATACTTCAGGGCTGGATTCCTCTGAACTCAGACACTTACAATTCAGGTAAATATGAACAAGGTTGTTGGCTAAACTACCCCTGTCCACAGTGGTTAAAACAGTGACTTAGTAACAGAAGGATTTATCTCATCTTAGATAAAACCTGTCATATACATGAATGTGTCCCCAAAACTGAATATTTCTCCTCTCGGGATGGAGCAGAGGGACTTCAACCAGAAACCTCAGAATTGTATTTAAACTTGAAAGCAGAAGGAGCCAGCATCAATTGAAATGTGGATGAGGTATAATATATGTGGATGAGGTATAATATGCATTGAAGATGAGGTAATCTGGGGTTATTCACCTCTGCTGGTGAGCTGCTGCAAAGAACCCTTGCAGAGCAGACATTCCCTGCAGAAATAATGAGTGTCCATAAAAAAACAAACAGCATGTCATTACTTCTCAGCCTGACTTCCAATTTTCTTTGCTCACCACTAATATACCTGCCAGCCTACCTTCTCCATTTTCTATAAACTTATTTTCTGTTTTATTCTAGTTTATTTTTATCATCTCCTGAGTATCACAAATGACAGATAATACATCTATTTACCTATATGAATATACCTTTATAACTTCAAACATTGACAGATGATTTGGTTAGAAAACAACCTTTAATGAAAAACTGTCTAAATTTACACTCTGTAAGAGTAATACAAATGTTTATACTATTTTAATTATATTTCAGTCAAGACTTTCTCTAAACAAATAAACATCTATAATTCACACCTTGGAGAGGTTGAATACCACTTGAGAGGATGGCTGTAAACTAAAGCAAAACTGATTAGCCAATTTTCCTTCTCTGTGCTGAGTGAGCCCCCGGAAGGAAAACCACCTGCACATGCAATTCAGAATGATTCAGTTCTTCCAGTGGGAAGCACTGTGAGAAACAGCTCTGCAGTACCAGGCAGTTTAAAGCCAGCAGCATCCAAGGGCTCAGCTGAGCAAAGTTTCAGGGTTTTCCTTGGAAGCAGGGAGGCAGGCAAGCTGAACACCCTTCCCAAAGAGGGGCTGAAGGCTATGTGCTCCATTGTATGACCAAAACCCCCAGCTTTGGTCCTGCCCTGAGCATGGCCTGGCCCCTTTGGTTGCTGAAGCCAAATTTCTCTGCAGTAGGTAACATGTCCAGATGGAATCCTTCAAGGAAATATTAATGGCAAAAGGGTAAATATTTCAGGCATCAGCCTATGGAAAATGAACTTAAGAGACACTGTGTGACACTTTCATTAGTGTCCTTGTTCTCTGCAGCTTATGGCTTGGCAGAGGGGTTGGAGTCTTGCATGCAATTTTTGTCCTTCTTGTATCAAAATATGCCCAATATATGAGTGCTACATTAAAAAAAAAGAAGAAAAATCACATTTCAATCAAGGTATTAGCAGCTAAAAAAGCTATTACAGCAACTGGAAACCATGAAGATTTAATCTGCTCTGACCATGCTCTGTCCTTCCACTCCTGCTGCTGATTAGACATCACAGGCACCATCTTCACAGAATAACAGAATGAAATCCCTCAGGAAGTCATATTGCTTCTCCCGTAGGAACAGACAGAAATTTTCTCCAGACCCATGACTCCCCACTGGTTAATTACATCTTACCAGTGAGGCACAATAGCAGAACTTTTAACTTCTTTTATCATATTTTCCCTGGCCAAACTGGCTGCAAACTGTGCCTCAAAAATCAGCAGCACAAGAAAGCAGGAGGAATGGACACATAGATGATTCTGGACTGAATGAGCCATCCCAACCAAATTTCCACATATTCTATGACTCCAAGGAAACCTCCATGCTGGCAAATTCAGGAGCAAACGTTCCTATTTTCTCAGCTGGTTTTCATTTCTGATGCCACAGTGATGATTGCACTTGGTACAAGCAGTGGCACTTCTGCAGTCACATGCTGCTGTCGCTAGCAGAGCAGCCCACAATCAGTGTGAGGCTAGAAAATCTCCTAACTGTGCAGCTCAACAGAACAGCAGGTCCTTTGGATACCATCTATAACTGTAAGTGAGCAATTTCAGTACTGGTTTTGTCAGTCCTTCCTAGAAGCAGTACTAATGGGCCACAAATAACAAAATGAAGTTCAGCTGCTAAAAGAAGAGCCCAACAATGTGTCAAAGGAAGGGAAGGGAAATTATTGTCATAAAACATTCGTATGGCCTTGTGAATTCTGCACTGCACTGTACAGAACAGAGAGCACACCTTGCCCGGCCCTAAACTTCTTGCTGTTGGTAAGACAACTCCATCAGTGTGAAAGAAGCAATGCAGAGCCCAGTGGCGAGACTTCCAAAGGGGATGGATTGGCTACTAGGCATTGCTAGAAGAGAGAGAGTGTTGGTGCAAAGGGCAGGATGGCTGTTGTGGTTGTGGAAGACTGTCTGGAACTCAACCAAGCACAGAGACAATGGGGATACAGTGGGAATATCCCAATAAACAGCAGGGACTCCTTGTTCCCAGAAATGCCACTGTTTTCTTGACCAAGTCAGGCTCTAGGGAACATCACTGCGAGTTCCATGAGCACCATCAGGAATTCCAACAACATCTCCCCAGATGAGCTATCCCTTCTCGTTTCTGCCTGGTGTACTCCAGCAGCAATGTGTCTGCCTAAGCTGGGAGTTACTGAGCTTTTAGGGAAAGTTTTTGCCCCAGGAGAAGACAAAAACGACATATAGCAAGCATATGCAGAAAAAGGAGATCACAAAGCACTTCATGGTATCAGTTCATGAAATCCACGTGGAAAGTGCTTTGCAGGAGCAAAATCCCACGCTATGAAAGGATCCACATCCTGGCTCCCTCCATCAGTTTATTCTAGATGTTTCATACCACATTTGCATAGAGGTTCTCCTTTACTTGATGCCTCATAGACTATTTGCAGACCACCTTTCACAGAATATTACTTGGATTATCTATCTGAAAGTCAATATGTGAATCCTACAGTATATCACAGGAAAATGCATCTGTGAAGTTAATAATTTAAAGTTTTCTGGAGGGAAAGATCATTATCCTTGAGGGAAGCACATAGCAGTGCATACCTGACAGAGCTCATCTAGACTCCCTTAGGATGCTTCACTGCTTAACATAACACTGCTGACTGGCCTTCCTATACCAAATTTATGATTTTAGATATAGAAGAAAAAGCAGATTTAAGATTGGCAAACAGAGCACATTAGAAGAAGGCAAACCTTTATAACTTATCCTCTCAGGCACTCATGGCCTAGAGCAATGAACTGCAAGTACCAACAGTGTGAAATCTGACAGCTTGTTTACCTTGTGAGGTTCGTATGTATCCATACCTTTGCAAAGACAAAAAAATACTCTGTCTCTTAAAATAACTCTTCCCAAGAAGGAAATCCAAACCAAGCAATTATCTCTTCTCTACCATCACTTTGAAAGACACTTAGGGAAAGGTTTTCATTTCACTTCCAGAGATCTCTGCTGATGCACCTCTGTGGGAAGAGAATTCCAGCAGCACATACATCTCCTAGGTCCTACCACTGGTTTGCCATCACAGGAGCTTGGTCACATTCACTGAGATGCCTGGTGGGTACCTGCTGTGCTTGTTTGAAT
The DNA here is from genome assembly GCF_009819885.2 of Catharus ustulatus. Taxonomy (NCBI): domain Eukaryota; kingdom Metazoa; phylum Chordata; class Aves; order Passeriformes; family Turdidae; genus Catharus; species Catharus ustulatus. Next base: position 51,884,887 of record NC_046222.1, on the reverse strand, counting down.
TACACCACCTCTCACGGTGTTAGTCATTCCTCCTAGGAATTTCTCCTATTTTACTACAGCACCAAAAACATGTGCACTAATACCAGGATTGGGACATGACAGACCCATGTCTAATTCATATGTTCTGGGGTTTAAGCCTTCCTATTCTTCTCCCTGCTCACATAACTCACATGGCTCAATTAAATGGTAGAATGGGATAGTGCCAAATATTTCTTTCTCACTGAAAAAAAGACAGCTATTTAAAGAATTTTGTTACACTAGCCACATTTCATCACAAAAATGAATACCTGTAATTACAATATCTGTGATTATATAATGTCAAACATAGGAAAAATAAGCACTCCAACATTTTGAGGAAAAAATTGTAACCTGTATGATCCACATTCAGGCTAAAAATGCTGGATCTTGTCCCAGCTTCAGAAATAAAATATACCCAGCAGTAATTGAAAAACAAATGAATGTGATTATAATCTTACCATACTCTAGCTTTTGCATTCCCCAGCTATGTAGCAAACAGATGGAAAAATCCCATTACATGCACCAGGAGACAAATTTTTAAGGTATCTCTGCAAACATCAGTTTTCTTTACACTTAGATATTTCTGGCCTTGGAGCTTGAGTCCTATTGCATGGCATCTGTGAAATATTTGGCCATTCATTCTTAACACATTTTGACACTGTCAGTGGACCCACTGATCAAAAATACTGCTGGGATCAAAAATACTGCTGGGTTTGTGGGTTTGCCTTCACATTCAGATGATGGCAGCCCTGGTTTCCTTTTCACCTGATATCCTTTGTAAGGGTTTGAAAGTTTGTCCACAAGGAGCTGAGCAGCCTGTTTGGAGGCAGTGGTGGGGACACACATCTGGAGTGAGACAGAGCCTGGTGGGAGGCTTTATATAATGCCTAATACCCTCCAACACCTGAGAGGGTGCAGAGGCCATCCCAGTTCACAGCAGCTCCCTAACACCAGACTTGGCCACATACATCCCTCCCATAACAAACCAGGTAGAAATGAGATGGGATAATTGGACTAAGGAAGAGATGTTGCTGCTGGACTTCCTGATGGTGTCCCTAGGAGCTCCCAGTAATGTTGCACAGGGCATGAGTCAGCCAAGAAAACATTTCTGGGAACTAGGAGCCTCTGTTATTTGTTGGGATATTCACACTATTTTCTCCAGACTGTGCTCTGTCTTCTTGTAGCTTGTTGGGCTGTGGTTACCCTCAATAGGCAGGTGTATAACACACGGTGTGAGAGAACTGTGCTACCATTTGCCCTCAACTACAAACCACAGATTTCCCTCTCACTGAACGACATGAAACTCTGTCAGCTGGCTCTTTATGAGTTACCAATATGCCTTTACATTACTTGTATCTAGCCCTATTGGTTTTCTCAGTACTTAAATGTACTTAAAAATCAATGTTTTAGCAAATAGAGTGGAGCAGAAGTATCATAGAATCCCATTTGCCATTCCAGCATCAGAGATCATGGGTAAATTAAAGGAAATAACATGTGGGATGATGGATTTAGAGAAAAACTGCAGAAGACACAAAATGGGTGAGTGGAGAGACATGAAATTAAAAACAAAACAGAAAAAGATACACTGAAGATAAATATAGTGGCTGTGGATATGACTTAGTTAATTTTAGCAATCCAAAACTTAGTTGTCAAGTCCAAGATAATAATTTTAGCTCTCTGCATGTAGTGAACAGAGAGCAGGAGTCATCTCCAAATAGGATTCAGCCTAAGGCAGGACACATTCCTTCAACTACCCCAAAGTCTACACTCAGAGGCAATGCATAACTTCTGTGTTTTAACAGCACTGGAGTTGAAACAGGATCATGCATCATTTTATGTGTTGTACCTATTTAATAGAAGGCCTTCTAACTCAACATTTTTTGTTTTGAAGATAAGAATAATTTGGTTTTCTTGGAAAAATCTGGCATTTCTTGTGTCAGAGGAAAGATTTCCTTAGAATTGCTTATCAGCAGGTCCTGGTCTGAATATTCAAATAATTTACAAGCACAAAACATATTTATTTGTTGTATTTTATTGTAATGGCCAAACTTATCACTATCACAATCTCATGTGTTGCCATTCACTTCAAAGTTACTACATATGTTTGCACAGCAGGGAATAAGGCCAGAAAAAGTCAAAAGGCTTCATTAATAGTCAGGTCAGATAATAAATCAGATCTTCTATTTGCAAAGTACTGCAATTTGTGTCTAATGACTGGAAGAATTGGTATATAAAGTAATTATCAAATCTGGAAAGCAATCCTCTCCTAAATGTGCAAAACCTCATCTAAAATTTGAACTTCAAAAGAGAAAAAAGGATGACAGGTGTAAAAAAAAATCTTGCTCCTTCCCTTTATCTGTAATATTAAGTGCCAGTCTATGGGTCCAACAAACCAGCTAGTTTTATTTTAGCATATTTTATAAACATGGACATTCCTTTGCTCCAAGACCCTGAACATTTCTGACACCTACCAACCACTCTGAATTTCCTCAGTGACCTTCCCAACTTTCAGCACCCAAACAATTTGCTAAGTTACCATCCTTTTTGCATTGCTCATAACACATGTTGTCAAAAATGATAAGAAATATGATCCTATATACAGCTTCTAATTAATACACAAGTTCTAAATCATTTGCCTGAAGTGTCAGTCACAAAGTAGGACAAAACCTTTACAGCCAAGTTTCAAAAAATCTAATTAATTATTTCCCCTCTGCATTTTAGGTGATGAATCTACTGCACATATCTGCAAGTGACTTATTATTTCCCACAAAACAATCTCAGCCCAGAGGAAGTCCCCAAAGACAAAGCACACATGGGATGTCTAGTCCAGCTCTTTCAGAATCAGAATAAACACCCCAGACAGAGATTTTCTGACTATGAAATAGGTGAGATTTCACTATTTTACCCAAGTTTGTTTCTCTTACATTCCCAGAAACCCTTATTCACTGCTGAGATATAGCACATGAACTTCCAGAAAGATGAGCCTTCTCTCATGGGAAGTTAGGTGTGAGATCAGAAGTTGGTTTGTAACAGACACCTAGTTTCAATTTCAATACAACTGTTTGTTTCTTGTGAAATGACTAATATTAATCACCTAAAACCAATTGGCTGAAGTGGGATAAGAACACCTAGGCATTTAAAAATACTTTATATTTTGCAATCTCTTCTTTAGTTTGCACATTTGACAAAGAGCAGAGGACACAGAAAGCTTGCTGAAAAACATGGATTACTGCCCTACCAGTGCAAGTCCAAAACCAAAGCATGGGCTGCATATGAACTGGGTATCATATGCTACTTCACAGTTATAAGGCAGTGTAATTTCTGGAGGTACCCAGAAATTCCACTGCATGGAACTGAGTAGCTGTCTGCAAGGTGCACCTTGCATGCCTCCTGGATTAATTACTATGTATTACTTACTATTTGGTTTCTGCTGAAGATGCTCCTTGGGGAAGACTCTTGCTCTGTTCATCAGAAGCCTTCAAAAGATACCAAAAGGGGGGGAAAAAGCAATTTACTCTAGGTCAATAGGAAAGTTCTTTGAATAACAGAATATCTATTAAAATGCCAGTACAGTTTTTTCACACAAGCACCAGTCTAGCTTACGTTTGAACTACCTTTTATATTAATTTCTACCATAGATTTTTCTATTAATTTCATTGCCTGAGTTGTAGTTTGAGATTCAGCACAAGCTTTTGTGCCAGTGCAGTGCTGGGAAAACTGAACACTCTGTGAGCAGCTTTCAAATGTGGATGCAGTGCTTCTGTGGCAGGATGAAGTTCTGGGTTTTAAAAGTCAGAGAAAATGAAATTTTCAGTTCAGAGGATTAGCAACTCCAAAACACTAAAGGATGCAATCTTTAGGATAGTGACTTGCTGACTGCTTAAGTGCTGTGTGCCACAGAGGGTGCACGTAAATAACACTTTCTAATTTCTCAGAATTGTTTTGATGGGGGAATTACACATGCTTTGGAAATTCTAGTGGCCATGGAATTTTTTTGTATCACCTCTCTTAGGACAGTATAGAGAAAAAGCAATGTTTGATTAAATACTCATAAAATATTCTAAGAGCTCAATAAATAAAGTAACCTCTTACACTGCTGTCTATTGAGTATACATTTTTTCACTGATTTGTTTAAAGTACAAGTATTGATGAAAATTGATTATTTCGTCAAAAGAGCATTCTGAAAACTTAACAAACACAAAGTTATATTTTAATATGCAGTTAGATGTTTCCTCTCTTTACTTTATCTTCCTATTTGCAGTTAGATTTCTTTGCTACATAGTTTTCCTGAATCTTGCTAAATAAATATTCATGCTCAAGACAGAGATGAGAGGAAGCACATATTTGACTGATATCCCAGAAGAATGAGATTTTGGCTGTGAAAATGTGATTAGACTGATTTCTCCCCATCCAGAAAAAAAATGCATCGATAAATCAAAGTTACTATATAATTTGGTTACAGGTATTCAATGGAAAAACAATCCTCATTGTCAGTTGTATATTTCCATTTATATTTTAAAAACTATAGATTGTGAGGGATGAAGAGGGTATCTCTCTGTGCTTCATTATTCCGAGTGACACATGACAAATTATGTTTTTCCATGGACTTTCATAGAGTCTCTTTCAGAGAAGACTTTCTTCCTTCAGTGCTCAGCCGTTAATCCTTTCTTTTTTTTTTTACTGGAAGAGATGCTATACCAGAAGATGAAAAAAGTGCCTGTGAGCATGTTAATCATGGAGTGATTGATGCTGCCATTACAAGGAAAGGTTAGACAACATCCTCAGCAGTTTTCCCCACTATTTACAACACAGTGCCAGTCATCCAAACTATGGATTGCTCAATGCGCAGACTTCAAATTAATTCAATAAGAGTCCTCTGAACGTAATAGCAAGTCTGATAGCATCCATCTATTTTTATTTCTCCTCTCTCTTTCAGCACATTGCTGAAGTCTGAAGACATCTGAAACTTATGAGATTTTAGAAAGAGATTAAGTTATTATAGAGCATCTAAAGGAGGGCAATGAGGATGGTGTAGGGTCTGGAGGGGAAACCTCATGAGGAGCTGCTGAGGTCACTTGGTCTGTTCAGCCTGGAGAAGAGACCTCATTGCAGTCTGCAACCTCCTTGAGAGGGGAAGAGGAGGGGCAGGCACTGATCTCTGCTCTATGGTGACAGTGACAGGACCTGAGGGAATGGCCTGAAGCTGTGCCAGGGGAGGTTTAGGTTGGATATTAGAAAAAGGTTCTTCACCCAGAGGGTGGCTGGGCACTGGAACAGCTCCCCGGGGAAGTGGTCACAGCACAGCCTGCCAGAGCTCATGGTCAGACTACCAAAGACAACTTCTTGCTCTGGCTTCCTGCACACATCCTTTCTCATATGGGCATCAGCCCACTACAAACCCACCTAAGAAATCAGACAAAAAGGCAGTAGCCAAAATAACAAACAGGGAAAAAAATTAAATTATCACCTCCACAATTTCTTCTATGAAATAGTTTCACAGAACCCTTGCATGCTGCATTGGCAACATGACTTCATGTATTTTTACTGGAAAAGATGTGAATTCTGGAATGTGGGTACACTACTAATGAAAGCACTATTGTAATGTGAATCTAAAAAGACCAAGTGTTTAAAACTTCTGTGAATGCACTTGTCTTCATAAATTATTTGAAAGTAAATATATCTATTGGATCAAAGAGCAAGCCACTATACTTTCTTTAATAATTGGTTTGATTTCTATATATCTTTTTTCTTGTCAACTGTAAAAAAAAAAATCCCACCTGAATACTAAGAAAAAAATAAATTTTCATTCTAAGAAAATTACCTTCTTTTAAGTCCTGGACTGCATTGTTTATTTCATTTATGCTAATTTATTCAATAATTAGAAGGATCAGTATTAACTTACCAGTATTTTAATTCCTCAAAGTGATTTAACTGATATATCTAAGCACCACTGCTTTTTATTAGAAAGTATAACAAAACTGTTCTGCAGTAATGTAGATCTTAAATATTCCTGGGCAGTAGATATCCCTTTCCATCTCCACTACTGATTTTATTAATATCAGTGCAATTGCTCTGAAGCAATAACCATACCAACGACAAGAATTTTACCTGTTACATTTCTTTCCAATACTGAACACATAATTTTCTAGTTAGCTGAAGACAAACCTCCTTGTTCTCTAGCCCATCTTTTCCAGCTTAGTTTAACTACTTTCTTGAATAATACTTCTAAAACTAAACCAGCCAAGCTGCTACCTGACAAGTCATCTTTTGTGGTCATTTAAATGACCATAACTGAGTACTACTGTGGTCTGAAAATGGTTTCCTTAGCTTTTCAAACCTGTTGTGAGAAGCTCTCCTTCCATAAACAAACACTAATAGAATTACCAATGTACTGCTTCACTAAAGGCTTACTGGAATTGCAAACTCATTAGGTGCTTTTCACGAGCAGTCTCAACCCAGCCAATCAATGCACAATTACTCAGTGTACATATTTCAGGGGTGTCTGAAGTTGGTCACGGTGATGCCAAGCATTCAGAGATCATGTAGGGTGAAAGGCACAGAGCTAGTTGCAGTTTATCTCCTTTCCACGTTATCGCCAACAATGAGTCAACAATGCAGCAATGAATTGCAAAGAAAGAGCTGGCAAATAGTCTTGTATACGGGATACTTAAAATTAAAATAAACAGAAAGGGAATCAGGTGCATTCTCAACAACCATATGCAACAACACACTCAATTCAGGTACTTCATTTGGGTGACCAGAAAGACAGAATTTAAGTCATAACATAGCTCTCAAGTGCTGTGAAGTTTAAATGTTATCAGACCACATCCCTATCCCTAGCAGGTTTCCTGCTATCACTCTTTGAGCAGATCACAACGAGTTTCTCTTTCTCCAGTTGTGCAACCAACACAGTGTTTATGCCTTCAATCTCTTCTGAGACAGAACCTGATACCTGCAAACCCTTCTGCCTTCTGTGTGGTTGCACATGAGCAGAGTTGGTTGTATCTAGTGGTATGTTCCCTCGCAACAATGCAGGACAGCCTCGCAAAATGAAAGGATTTGTGCGTAAATGTGGGGGGAAAAGAACCAAAGTAAAGCTTTCATGTGCATCCATGGTTATTAGTTCATCCAAGTGTTCCCAAGTTTGGGGCCTCCTGGGTAACTTTTCTTTCTAGCTGACAGCCTCTTCTTCAATTTTAACTCTGATCCAGGGGTTCATCATCCTGTTCCTGGCACCACAAGGAAATGCCAGTCACTAATATTCCATTAAATCTTCAAAGAAATTCTCTTCATGGTTCCCAGTAATTCCTCTGTTTTAGGCCAGATACGATTACTATTCTCAACATTTCACCTTCACCATTTAACAGGAGAACTTAATGCCTCTGTCCACTCGATCACAGTGCAGAGAGAACAGAAAAAATGTCTCCCAAACACATTTAGCAAAAGTACAGTAATTTCATGACTATAAGGCACACCGGATTATAAGGCGCACTTTTTTTTCAGCGAGGATCCGTGCACAACAAAGTAACCAATAAGTAACAGAATCACGTGAGCCGCGCAGGACTGTGCAAGCCCTGCCGAACCCCGCGGCCCCGCCCGAGCCCCAGTCCCACCGAGCTCCACGGCCCCGCCCGAGCCCTGCCGAGCCGTGCAGCCCGGTTCATGGCTCGCACTTCCAGGTTGTCAGCAAATTTCCGGACTTTGTCCATATATAAGGCGCACTGGATTATAAGGCGTACTTCCGGGTTTTGATCAAAATTTTAGGCTTTAAGGTGTGCCTTATAGTCGCGAAACTACTGTAATCTCCATATTCTACACAAGTTAATAGGAAGCCTTCCTGGGGAAAGACCTTATTTGATTTTGCATTGTAGATTATGATGTCCTACCTACAAAGTTTAAAGCAAAGAAACACTGCTAACTCCGCTTTTTCTTATTTACTGCTATATGCACTATCCATTAAGGCAGAAACACTACTCCACTTACGTTTTGCAGCAGGCCATACAAATCCGTTCATCAGACAAAATTTGACAGGCCACTTCAGCTTTTATGTTCTCACTACTCCTCACAAAAAATCCCACAACATACTGCAGCCTTAAAAATCCCTTTTGCAGTTCTATTTTTCATGCATGAGGTGTAAGAATCACAGAGAGAGAGGCCAAAGACATGCTTCTGTGTAGGGGCCTCCTCATTTGTATGCAGCAGACCAGATTCTCACCAGTTTGTACCTAAATGTCAGTCCTAATATGTAGTTATCACAGTGAGATAGCCAAGGTGATTTATCTTAACTGTGAAGGTAAAATATTACTATGTTTCATAACCAAAAAGGAACATTTTGACCCACTTCTTTTGAAATAGCTTAAACTATAAACATATATAATTTTTCAGCTGTTCTTTCATTTCAGCAAGTTATATGTTGCTGCTAAGAGCACCAGCACTTGAAAAAAGGGTTCTTTGGATACAATCTCCTAGGAAAGCAGGATTTATAGAAGCGCAATTTCTCGTTTGCTGCCAATCAGGAAATGTCCATAAAATCTTTTTGAAACAGAGGGCTGCAAATTATGCTTGTAAGCGCTGTTAGACACAACTTCTAGATTTTGAATTTTCACTGAGCAAAGAGCCAAACTAACCCATAAAATTAATTCATTTTGCCATATCCTCATTAATAATTACCTTACCAAAATTTTGAGCTCAGTGGGAAGAAATCTCTTTTTTTCTCTGTACTGACCCCCTTCCTGGAGCCAAGAGACATGGAAACATACCTCAGGAAAACATATCTCCAACTATTAATTCAACCATTGTCTTCTAAATCCAAAATATTTTAATTAAAAACCCAAAGGAATAAAAAAAAATAAAAGGCATTCCTATCAACTATTAAAATTGAGAATAATTATGAACTTTGAATAACATTCTCCAGTATCACAGGAGCTGTAGATCAATGCAGTGTTCAGGAACACAAAGGTCCAAAATCCAAATGTGAATTTTAAAGAAAAATCATATTTTGTCTGATAGCAAAGGGCTTCAAACCCCCTGTCTCCTTCAAGAGTGTGGCTCCCAGCAAGGAAGAAAACTTTCCCAAGAGAAGACAGCTTGGCTGAATTCACCAGAGGGCTTCTGGACCTCACACAAACTTACTAACAACAGAATAGGCAACCAGCACTTCTTGTCTCTCATCACCAGACCTTCATCTGTCCACTTCCCCTCCTAGAGCCAAAATTGCCTTATTTGAGCTACTCAAAGGAGTCAAAGGATTGTTCGGGCTGGAAAATACCTTTAATATCATCGAGTCCTACCACTAACCCAGTTTTGCCAAACCCATCATTAAACCATGTCACCAAATACCACTTTATACATCTTTAAATACCTCCAGAGATGGTGACTCCACCACCTCCCCAGGTTGTTAGCTGCAATGTTTGTTCTTGGTTACAGCGATGCATTGCTCATGCCTTCATTTTACCTTTACAAAAACCAGCTCAACTGGGAGCAAAGGCAATTCCCTTGAACCCAGTCCATAAGCTGTCCCCTTTGCCATTGCCTTTTGATGAGCAGCCATTCTGATTTTTATTGCAATCTTACAAAAAAGCATTTGCATGGATTTTTTTATACTTTTAACCGTAGCTCAGTCATTCAAATCCATTGTAAAAGAAATCAGTGTTCCAGACTCCCAAAGGCCACCATGCAAAGTATGTCTGTCTGATTCACTAGTAATTCCTAGAAATAGTTACTATCTGCCAATTTACACACAAATCCATCACTGACAGGGAGGTCATATGCCAACAGTGTATTTCTCTGCTGTCTTTAATTTAGATTTATAACAATATTTTTTTCACAGATAAATAGAAGTTGGTAAAATACTGGTCACACTGCCAGGAGTTTCATTTTCCTTAGGGGAAAGTAGATGCCAAATTGCTAGAACGCCAGGAGGCCATAAAAACGGAATTATAAGTCCACAGATATTCTATGGTAAGTGGACTACATTTTTTTTCCCTGCCAGGGGGATTATAGCTGAATTGCTGTATCTGCAATATCCAAAGTCCTTTCTTGCTACAAAATTATTTTCTACTTGGGTCCAACATTTATGGTAGTTGGCTTCCCAGTCACAGAAAGTCATACATTATTTACAAATCTTTGAGTATAAGTCTGTTACGAATACATTAACTGTTCTCTTACCTTCAGAACTCATTAGCAACAGGAACGAGTCTTCTAATGCTGTTTTCCATTATATACTCCCTGCATATGCTGAACCTGCTGTGCCACTCAAAAGTGGTGTATTTCCAGTGTTTGCCTTATTTTAAAGAGTGAATTGAAAAAACAAATTGACTACAGGGGAAAAATCTTTAAAAATACCCCCAAAGCATGTTGACCCAGTAGGTAGATATCTAATGGGTCTTTGTGAACTCTGATATATAAATATAAATCCCTGCCTAGATGCAGAGATTGTCGAAATACTGCAGACTTTTTAGCCTTGCTTCTAAGGAAATGGAGGATTACAATATCACATTGTATGGCATTTGTCAATCCTTCGCCACCCTTGAACCTCTTGGCCAGTTTTAAGCAAGCTTAGGCTCAGGAAAGAAGGAGGTCTCAGAGGCAGAAGTCTTGACAGGTCTTGTGAAAATTAGAGGCTGAGTAAGTACAGAAGACAGGGATGAGTTTTTTGCCCACCCTGGGAGGCACAGTTTGTCCCCACACACCTAACTCACATCAGCCACAGCCTGGGCTGATGTTTACCTACCAGGCTGGGAAAATAGAGCAAACACAGCACGCTGCAGGAGCTGAGAAGGATTAGAGGATGGAGGACACAAACCCATACAAACCCAAGTTCTCCCACTGAGGGTGCTTGGTTTTTCATAACTCTTTTCACAGACAACATTAGTGAGTAGAAAATTTATGTTTTAATTTGTAAGGTAAACGTACATAATTATGAAATAGTATACTGTGCCAGGCTGGTTGTAAGAAATAGGCAGAGTCTGGTCATATGGGGCCAAATAGTATAAACTGGAGTCATTCCACCAAATTCAGTGGAAAAATGGCACTCTGCCCTGGAAAAGATCACAGACCTGAGGGAAACCAAGGAACACCAGTGAGAAGTGAGACCAAGATGGGATGGGGGCCTCTTTTCCCTGCAGATCCCAACTGCATGACTGCCATGGCTCATTAGTGAGCAGGTAGGATACTCTCCCTTCCTGGGCTCAACAGCAACTCTTTCAAATCTCTCATCAGAGATAGAGGCCACTACCATGTCATATTGGAGCAATTCAGACAAGAACTGTATGGGAATTCTTAATTGCTGTACTTTGGCTCTGCTTTTGTGTTTTGCTATGCACTGCTCAGATAGACAAGCTTTTATAGTTGAAAGCACATTTTATATATATAGAGATATATGTATATACATATACATTTCTCCTCTACGGTAAATTCAGTCTTATGTACTGAGAAAGCAGACTGCAATGATTTGCTTTTAGCTGGTTAAGCAGTCTGAAGGGATCCAAGAAAGAAAAGTCAAGGAAAATAGAACATTATTTCACTCTTCCATCAGTTTGCCTAGTTACAAGATTCTTGCCAAACAAAAATGTAATATCTCTGCTAAAATTAGGATATTACTTGTAATTACCAGGCACACAAAAATCTTAAAATTCTGGAGCTGAACAGATAATGTTGCTATGGAAATCAGCTTAATTACTACAGACCAGCTAACAAACTTCTCAATGCTGCTATCTTTACAAGCTACCTACACTCCTGAAAATTTGTGGTTTTTTCCTCCCTCAAATGGGACTAAATATCTCTAGTGTTAACAGTAATTAAATTCAGACATTCCAAGTCTGAGGCTATTCTGAGAATTGCTTGACAAAGGCTAAGGCAAGAGAAGCACAAAGCGCAGTGCTTCAGTGTAACCACTCCTAACAGTCAAAACCACATTTTTATCAATGTACTAATTCAAACACACCAGGCAATGCAAATTTCCCCTGTATATAACAATGAATGCATGCATGCTCGTCCCACACATTTTTTCCCCCCCCCCACACAGGGGGAAAATTTATGAGAAGGAGAGCCACGCAGCAGAGGCTTTTTCCTGCACTCCCCAGACTTTGGATACCAATTACTCCTTGTGAATACATAACTATGCACATGGAGACACACACGCATATGAATATATGAATATATGCATGTGAATGTATGCACACAAGAACAAGATCATTCACAAGGAGGCTCTGGCATTTTGCTTTCCCACAGCAGGAAGCCCCACACTCCAGCTCAGGCACTGAGGGATGGGCGGCTCGCAGGGCAGAGGAAAGGCAGCAGGGCTCGTGCTGCGGTGTGACCATGACTCCACATGCTGCACACTGCAGGGTAAGGGGCTCAGAGGGGATAAGCTGGGGATGGAGGGGGCAGAACACAGGGGATGACACAGAGCTGGCCCTGCAGGTCTTGTATATCCCAACAATAACTCTACTCCCTGCCCCTTTCTGAAGAGACCTTCATTCGCTCACTGGGTGTGCCAATTTATCCTGCTCAAAAGATGGCTATGCCTAAACCCTAAGCTCAGCTAGGGCAGCAACGCATGATGAGCATGACCAGTCCACAGGCCACAAAACGCAGATAGTCAAAGTGAACTTCCACAAGCACTCAGTGGCTGAAAATCCTTCCTTTCCAGCATTTGGAGGTAGTCTGCAAATTTTCACTGATAGAAAAAGAACTCAAATTTATCAGTTAATTTATACACCATGAATAATTTAAGCAGTCTTAATAAACAGCTGAAATCAGAAAACCCACAAGGAGAACATGTTAGACTGTTCCTTGTTGGTGGCCTGCAATACAAACTTGCTTACATCCAATCTGACAAATGTCACTCTGCTGACTTTAGTTTAATTACTCCTAATTTATACCAGTCTGAAAGCAAAATAATTTGCTTAATTTCCCAAAGGATAAAACTACTGCTCAGTTCAAAAACATCAGCTTTTTAAAAGATTCTTCATTCATATTATTTTTCAAAGATTTTCTTAAATCTATTTAAAATCAATGCATGCTTGCCAAATTGTACACAGTAATAATTCAGAGATAATTGGTCTCAAAATAACTTTACCAAAAATTGAAGTAAAAATGCCTCTCAAATTCTGACACTCTAAAACAACATTTAGACCATAGAAAACATTTTCAAAATGGTTCAGAGTTGAGGAAACACGTTTGCTAGTTACTATATAGTTTTTCCTTGGTGAAACCATGGAAGGTACATCAGCTCTTGGATTCATAGAACTTAAGTCCAGAGGAATGAACCAATTATCTGGTCTGACCTCTGTATATGAGGAGTTATTAAATTTCATTCATTAGCTCCTTTATTGAACCATAGAAGTGGTGACTTACTTCTAGTTGGAATTTCAATGGTATCAGCTTTCAGCTATTAGTCCTTGACAGTCCTTTCTTCACCAGTCTTTTACTGTCACTATCCTTTTATGGCTGAGTTTATATATGACATCAAGTCACCTCTCAGGCTTTCTTTGAGGAGTTCAGTGCCTGTAACTGTGTTTTCCTATTTCTATGGTTCCTTTCTGCACCTTCTTCAGTTTTTGATGTTCTTTTTAAAACAAGGATATAAATTCTTCAAAGAAAGGCGGAAAACATCTATTTTTTTCTACCCTGTGGTTTGTACACCCAGAGACTAAAATAAGCATTTGGCTATAACCTCACTAGAATACTCCAGCTTTCCAGCAAATATTTGAAGAGAGCAAAAGCAGCATCCCATAGAACTTGTTTCTGTAGCCAGGTGGGTTGCTTCAGGCTAGCTGGCCTCATTAAACATAAGCAATGCCTCTTCCTCCAGCTTAGGCTTCCTAAAGGATACTCGGTGTCTATCTGGTACAGAATAAGCAGAATAAGAATAAGTTCTGCTGAAGCCAATGTTGAGTATCCCATACATACATGCAATCTGTATGATACAAAATGATATGAAAACACATCTTCAGAGTTTAACTTTCTACTGTTTTTAGCAGCACAATTGTTGGCTTCAGTGGAAAAAGCAAGTGCTGTTAAAAGAGTCCAGCAGTGCCAGAAGCCACCTGCACCAGGGTGCTTCTCAGCAGCAAAGCCCCTCATTTGGTGCAGAGAGGCAGCATGCACTCCATGTGAAAGGAAGAAACAGCTGATGTGCTCTTCATTGCTTCAGCTGCTGCTCCTGGAGCAAGTCCTCAGGTCACACACAGCACCCTGCACATTGCTGCCTAAGGACAGATGACCAGGAGAAAGATGGATGGTGCACCAGCACATCAAGTGCCAGAAGAGGCAGAAGGCAGGTTTAAACCACACTGGGTGTGATGCAGAAATCTTCGGGTAACTGCTCATAAGCTACTTCTGGACTCTTCTCAGACACTTACTAGCTTATTACTTGTTAGCTTATTTCATATTAGCACACTAATGCAGCTCTGCATCCCATGGAACTTGCTGTGGTGGGAACATCAAGCACATCTGGGGCAGCAGCTACAGGGAGGCCCAGCCTTCTCACAGGAAATATGCCCCAGTAAATAAGAGGAAGGAAAACCCATCCCTGAAGGAAGAAAATACCACCTGATCTCCCCCCCAGGGCCAGCTGGGAGAAAGTGTGTAATGAGCTCTCCAAATGTTTCCATTCACAGGCTGTAAGGAAAAGAGGAGCCAGACACTTTTCTCAGCAGTTACTAATGCAATGAGCCAAACAGTGAGTCCTCCCTGCCAGCTTCTGAGACATATGTAAAGCAATCTCCACAGTCTGCAGGTGCACAGGTAAGTCTTGCCTGAGGCACATGACATGCACACCAGCTCTGGGGACAGGGCACAGGTGACAAGGCTGGAGCTGGTCAGGAAGAGACATGCTGGCCATGCTCCATCCCCACCAGCAGCCAAACTGCCCCATGCCACAGTCCTCAGACTTCTGCAGAATAAACTCTACCAGCACGGGTAAGGCCACCCCCAGCCCACACACCAATTAATTTTGAGTAACCCCCTCCAGCAAGAAGCATGTGATGTGCCTTCCCAGCAAGAAATCAGTCAGGTTTGAGCCCTGCATGCCTCTTTCAGATTTGTTTCTGCTAACACTGCCAGCCAGCCCTCAACTGCTCACAGAGACCTCCTCTCAGCCCCTGTTCCCACGAGAGCAGCAGCCACCCAGGGCACTCTCCTCCAACCTACTTGTGCTTTCCCAGGGAAAAAAATAGTGCTGCAATGAGGCAACTGTAAAGTACCAGAATGAATACAGGGTAGGAAGGGGATGGGGGGAGTAAAACTGTGTCTTTAACCTTGTTCTTGACTTCTATTTGGCTTTGAGTGCTCCAATATGCAACTTTAATAGAGTTTCCCTGTGGTGGGGTTACATGGATCTGTGCAAGCACCTGCAGCGTCAGCAGACTTGGAGAAGAGTATGGAGCATTCCTGCTTGGAGACCTTTCCACAGAAAACTTTCCAGGGCTCTGACATCCCCACTGAGATGACAGGGCACCAATCTTCAAAGGCTCTTCTGAACTCCCTATATGGAGCTGAGTTTATTTGCTTTAAGGACATTCATCCCCTACGGCCAACAGGGAGCACAAGGGCTCAAGCTGCTACAAGAAAAAGGTCTGCTTGCCATGACCTTGCATCCCCTGAAATTGTTGGAAAGCTTTCTGAGACAGCTTGGAGCAGTGCACTGGATCAGGCGGCTAATTATAAAACCCGACTGACTTTGCAAGCATACCTGACTCCCGTGGAGACTGACAGCAGGGCTCGTAGGATTTGTGCTGTGTACAAACATCAGCTGGTTTTCAAATGATCATTAATACCATTTGCCCAAAATTTGTAGCACACTGAAACCCCTGCTATGCAAACATGATCAGGCCATTAGGTTCAAAGCTCCATATGATTCCCACCTTCCCAGGAAAGCATCTTAAAAATCACTTTAAATGCTAACATTTATTTTTCTTCTTTCCTCTCTCAAAAATATTGTTTAGTGAATCTGTAAAACGTCTAAAATCAGGTTGTCATCTTTGGACATAGGCCATGTTTGGAATTTCTCATCTAGAAAAGTAAATGTTTCAGTAAGTTTTGGCCACCTAAATCCAGGAAACTGTGTAATGAAAACTATTTTACAATCTCATCTATGGTTGTTGCCTCCTATATATTTTATAGTTGACATATTTATAATACAAGGGGGATGTAAAATATATTCACCTAGATAGTCAGTCAGTCAAAAAAGGACCAGCACAGCATAAGTCCACAGCAGATTTTAGCTTCTGCCTGTTCCAGAGAATAATAGCTGGCTGTCTGGCTCAGCAAGTAATGGATTACACATGCACACACACAAAACACAGACACCTGTGCAAAACAAGTGGTCTGATTCTCTAAGAAAACATGGGCATTCCCTTAGGCTAATTTTTTCCCTCTATCTACTTGCAAAGGCAGCACTGAGCAGAATATGTGGTATTGGAAGCTATTGCATTCTGAATGACTGATGCAATAGCATTTGAATCTTACCATGACCTCTGCATATCCCCAAATCCGGGGCCAATTTAACCAAATGGGCTGCTATTCCGTTCACCTGCAAAGATGCTTCCCAGATGAATTTGCAAGTCTTATAAAGCAAGCATCATTTCATGATTCCCTGGTTGCCACCTAGTTCAGACTCATTACAGCACTTTCATTACTGCCCAGTCAAACAGCAGAGAGTGTTTGCAAATGTTGTTGATGGTATTGCAATATATACCAAATATATGAAGAAGAATCAAATGCAATATGCCAGAACTCACCCCAGCCTGACAAATAATACTAGCTAACTGCAGCAAAACTGACATGTCATCTAAGCACAAAGTACTTTCAAAAATGCCTTATTTAGGCCCACAGTGCAGTGGCTCAGTAGCAATCAGTAGTAGGACACTTACCAGCTCAGACTCTGGTCGGTGAGTCGGGAGCTATGGACTTGGCTGAGGAGCCTGCATGAGCAGCACAGAGCGCTGCTGCTAGAAATGGAGCAGCTGCCTTGCAAAGGGAAGAGACAGAGCTGAGATGGAAGCATGCCCTACCTGGCCTGGCTCACGGCCCCTAGAGGCAGTGGAGTTGGAGCAGGGAGAACGGACACTTGATAATTTTGTCTAATGGTGGTACAGAACCTGAACTGTTATGGGATGAAATGAAGGGGTCCCTCCAGTCACTCAGAAATCCAGGACAGATTTACAGGCACCTGTGCCCAAAGCATGTGTGCAGCCACTCCTGAGTGCCGTGGTGGCAACAGCCTTCTGGGAACTGAGGCCACCTTAAACCAGCTGTGAGCACTCAGGGTGCCCTGAACAACCAAGTGGAAGAGGATATGCCTAGGTAAACCAAGACACATGGGGTACGATTAAATCTAGCCGCTAGAACTCTTTCCTTCTCTTTAATGCATAGAGAGTGCCTCAAAGAACAGGCTGCTGCATTTTCTTTAAATTCAGTCCTTGTCTGCAGTATTTATTTGAAAGATCCCCTTGATGAGTGAGGAAGAAAGAGAATGATGGCAACCATAACAGTGACCTCAGCTTGAGGGAAAGAAATAATTTTGATCAAATGTGTTAAAACTGTTTTTCAGCAGTGTTAACCTATGTCTTGTAGGGATGCCAGATAAATAGGTGGAAGAAAAGATATGCTTATTAATGATCAAAACTTCCCAGGCTTTCAATTAAGGAATGAAAGAAAATGCTAGCTAGTCACATCTATGTCCTCTGCAAGATTCCAAAGAGAGGAGAAATGGTAGGACATTTCCAATATTTTTTGGATAAAGAAACTGAGCACAAGAAAACTAAAAATCTTTCAAGTGACTTTTAATACTCCTGATGAAACAAAAGCAAGTGCAGTAAAGCTTGAAGGATTCCTGCATGTGCACCTTACATTTTCTATTTTACTTCTGGAGTTGCCTCAAAGAGGTTTTTTGGGTTTTTTGCAGAGATCAGAAGTACAAATAAAGAAAGAAATCTGACTGTTGTTGTCGACGGTTTTTTTCAAAACCAGATCACAAGCTGCATCACTGGATCACTGCTTTCATTACAAATGCTTCATTCCAGGAGCTCACACCTTTCTATTACTCAAACAAGAGCTAAGTTGCTAGAAGAGGACAGATGTCCAATGCACATTTCGTTTTCTTCACAATTTTTTTTTCCAGAAGCTTCTCTGATACAGCAGATACAGACCCAGAGTTACAAAGGCAGATTCACACCTCCATTCCTCCTCTCCACCTTGCAAGGTCTCCCGAGACCCCGAGCACAGGCACACTGGATTCTCTGCTTTGCACGAAGCCCCTCCTTCAGGACCCTTGGGTACCACCACAGACATGAGCAGGACAGTCGCTGTCATCCCTTCAATTACTCAGGGCAAGACCTTTTACCCTTCCAGGATGTAAATTACCTGCTGTCAAGTGGCTACAATGGCACTCAGCTCCACATGAAGAAGTGCTATAGAAATGTTAATCAATTCTAATCAATACCAAGTCCTGTGTCTAAAATGAGCTGCTGGCAGCAAAATGGCAGCAGCAGAGCTGAGGTTCTCCAGCAAACACTTGGAGTACAAAGGGAAAACCACTGGCCCCAAAACATCCCTCACATTTAAAAGCAGGTTGGCAGGAGTGACACTGAGGAGCTTTGGCATAGCTGGTACGAACCTGAACCAGCTGGCAAAGAGAATGGGCTTTGATTTCCAATGCTATCCACACAATTATTTTCATTAAACAGGATCCCATGTCAAGTTTTTCAACCTGTGCTCCTGTGCTGTCCCCTGTACTGCTGAGACCCTCAGGATTGGCCCCAGGACAGCAGCTCCCATGGCAACCCATTCCAACCCCATGGAAAACAGACCATGTGGAACCTAGGTGGGTTTGAACCCCTGAAAACACCAATGGCTGCTTCATTTCAAGAAGGGGAGAAGACAGGCTGAGAAAAAAATTCATTGTTTAGTGGAGGAAATGTGACATGGCCCAAAACTAAATGACTGAAATATTAGCCAATAAGATAAATATTTTAAAAATAAACTATTGCTAGCAGAACAAGTCCAAACAGAATTCAGGGAAGGAACACAGAGCAAGCAGACTCTCACAATACATTCCACACAGTGCACTGAGGGACAATAAACCTGTCTGAACCAATACAACAAATTGGATGTGGCTTTGTGCATCTTTCATGGACCACCAGCTGCCATCTGTATGTTTCCATATTCATCTATCATTATCTCATACTTATTATAATTGTCACAAGCTTCATGAGAACACCCCTCACAGTGATCCCAGTCTGTCTTCCACATTAAAATCAATGTCAAAATTGGAGTCCCAATGGGCTGAGTCTTTGTTGTTTCTAATTCTGGGGACAGAACCCTGTTTTTTTGACACACATATTAGGAAGCAAATGACTTTGATAATAAAATGTTCAAGAAGTAATATTTTACAGTATTTGGGAGAATGAAATATTTTAATGGCACCAAAATATTGCTTGATTTTGCCTTTTACTTGTACATTTGGCATAATTACCTTATTCTAACCTCACCAAAATCATAAACAAAACTATATTCTTTTATTTTGAACCTGCAGGGGTATCCTGGTGCAGCTTCAAAATATTTTTGAATGTTCTATAAAATTAAAAATTCATCCAAACTTGAGAGTTGTGAGTTTGGCCCATCAGCATTTTCTGAGTAAAAAAAAAAAAGAATGATGAAAAAATAGACCAAACCCTGCACCAGAAACATGTTGGTCAGCTCCTGAAAATGTGTGCTTTTAAGGAGTCCCAGCTGGGCTGGCAGGAGACATGAAATATTAAATGCTTGTAAAATAAAATGAACCTAATGATCTTTCTATGCATTCATATCAAAAGATCCTCATTTTTTTTGCCTTTCTTACTACAAAAACAAAGATCTATAGATAGACAAATTTGGATTACTTACAAATCAACACTGAAATTTCATAGCTATGTAAGACAATAGGATGCTCTAATATCAGGAATCTTTAACAAGTCAGTATTAGCTGTGAAGTGCTACTAATTCTGAATTCTTAGTGGTTTGCCACTTTAAATTAGGGACCAGATAATATCAGATGTGGGGTGGCTTTTTTCATTGTTTGCTCATTTTTGTGCATTTATGAAAGTAATTTTCTAGTTCTCTAAAAGATCCTACGTAAAACACTCTAGAAATTGAGCACACAAAATATTACAGTAAAATTTAAAGAGACACAGTATTGTATCTTCTGATAAATAGCTCTTTTATTAATTGTGCATCCCAAGCAGAAATTAATGCAAATCAATTTTCTTCTCTAAGATATAATTTCATTCATTCATTTTAGTGACCTGAGCCGCAAAAATAATCGTCAATATTTTACCCTGACACTCAGACATCCATTACAGGATCCCATCCAGGGACTCTTCTTCCAAGCAAGGAGCTCAGTTGTCCTGAATCAATTAATCTCTGTTTACTTACGTGTTTGCCCATCTATAACAGCACTGATTTAGTAAATCTCTTCTAAAACTAAATTTCAACATTAAACATAGAACTTCGACATGTGAGCTGACAGAATTCATCAGTGACACGTGGATATTCCCCAGTTACAGGAAACAGGGATTTATTCAGCTCAGGTTTATTGTTGAAATGTTTCCCTAGCACACAGGATGCTTGGCCCTGCTCAAGTATGGGGTGTGCACTTGATGTCTCAATAATAAAATGTACTCCTAAAACCAAAGAGTTCCAGTTCCTGGCTCAGGCTGGTACCACACACCTCACACAGATCAGTGAGCCTGGTCATTTTCTGAACAAAACATTTGCAGCAAAAACCTCAAGACCTGCTGATTTGAAAACAATCATTCCACCCTTGCATATAAAACACACTGAGCTAATAAGAAGTCTAACATCAAACTGCTTTTGTTGCTCTTATCCCAGGTCAAAGGTGGGCAAAACCCAAAATAAGGACTTGGCACTCTGCTGGCCTGAAGGAGGAGGTGAGGACTCAGCTGATTTACCGTAATAAGTGCAGCTCACTAATTTTCCCTGAACACAAAGGGGATGAGCAAGAGCAGTGAGGATGGGTGGGGGGAAAAATCCCCAAGGAACAACAACAAATTGCTGAATGTTATGTTACTGTTTTTCTTAAAGGACTCTGGTCCAGGAGGCATGAGATTAAGTTTCACTTTAAAGACATAAGTTTCTATCCTGTGTGCGAAGGAAACCTCCCAAGAGCTCAGAAGACCTCTTTTTGAGTATGTCACCATCCTAACTTGAAAATTAGATTTTATGATTTTTTAATACCACGCTTTGCATCAGGGTTGGATTCACTCTCTCTTTGGGTATCTGTTCATATTTTTGATTTCTTCACAATGAGCGCTAGACCTTTGGTTTCTGTCTTCAGTGAAGTTTTGACATTGGTGTCTGTGTCTGTAGGAGGGACCACACCAAAATCTGCAGGACTTGCAGAAAGCTGCAAGATCTACTCGAGTTACCACTGCCCTGGTGGAAAAAGGTAAAGTGTCATAGCCGTTCACTTACACAAGTAAGCTCTCAGCTGGTCACAAACCCCAACTTCACACTAAAATACCTCATCAGTAACTCTTCAGAAAGTCAAATATATATAGAGAAGAGCCCTGCATGCAGCCCCTCCTCAAAGCATCATTGTGGGGCTCATCATCCCAGCCAAGTCCCTGCCAAAGATCTCCTTGCTCCTCCTTGATTCCCCGTGGGGTGAGACTTGCCAAGAGTGCCCCCAGAAAGTCAAACCTACACCCCATACATACCTCACAGCCGCTAAGGAGTCTCCACAGGCACAGAACCCAAAAGCCAGCCGTGCTCTGGCTGGGGAAATAAACCAGCTGCACTCCCTGGAAAGCAAACTCTTCTGCCTGTTTTTGCCAGTGCTGCTTCTATTTGCAGTGTCCCTTACTCTGAAGCAGGAATTCCCTAAGACGAAACTACTGGAGCAGCCCAGGCAGGTCGAGCACTGCAGCAGCCTCTTCTTTCTATGATGGTAAAGGGTACAGTCCACTTAACACCTTTATCCAAAGAGAGTTTTTACTGTCTTATATTTGTTATATAAGCTGCCTCTCTTCAGCACAAGCAGATACAAAAAACCCACGATGGGGCATTTCTAATTCCTTCCCTTACATGCTCTACTCTGAGTATAGTAGACTGCTACTGAAAATCCTTCTGGCAAACAATGCAGGATCAAAGAAAAGAGCAGAATTCTGTGCGACTTATTACTAAAAAATGAATGCTGGGGCTAAACAACAGCTTAAGAAATTGTGTAAGAAATAAGCATACATTCAAAACAACCCCTTTTAAGCAAACCCCAGAGCACTCCATATAACAGCTTTTAAATGGAATATAATAACTGCTCTGCTATTCAATTATCTTGATATAAGCTCATCAAAAAAGATAAACCTTACCAATCTTTTCAATCCAACATAGTCACAGAAAATAAAACTTACACAGCAATCATTTTAAACCATATACCAAAGAGTGCCAAAACAAAACAAAAACAACAAACCCCCAAAAATCCACAAAAATTTTAACCCGTTATGGAAGATCTGAGATCTGCAGGTCTACAAGCCAAATGCCAAAGATTATTAGGACCAAACTCCCGACCACTGAAGAATACATGGAAGAACCAAACCCAGCCTGCTCTTTGTTCACACCACAAGCACACAGTACTCCTCTATGGGGAGTGATGCTTACCAGTCCAAGCAGGACTACAGACCTCCTTCAACAGTGTCCTCATAAAACAGACTTTCTTTTGCAGCTGTGTGAGTTACAAGAGAAAACTGAGCAGGTCTTTCTTCAAGCAGCAATAGTAGTAAGAGGCTGTCAGTTCAGCCAGCAGCGACCACCGCTGATCCCACCCAGCTCAGCTGCTTAACAGAACCAAGATGCAGAGTGCACATGTGTCCTGGGCAGGCAGAAAACATTTCCTTGGTAATTAGCAGCAGAGCCTCCTACCTGGGGAGGCACCAAACTGCACTCATCATGAAAAATTAAACATCACCGATTGAAACAGAAGCATTTGTTCTCAGTGTCAGGCTTTGGCACCATAACAGGAGACAGACCTGGTATCAGATAGTGATTGCAAGAGATGATGAAGGCAAGCTAGTCAGAAACCCCAGCTTAGCATGCAGAGTATTACACTGGTGACAAGTCAAGGATTTTGTTCTCAGATCTGTTTGTGAGAAGCAGTTTTGTACATTCAGCAAAGGAATCAGAAGGGAATAGCAATTACAGAGAGCTGCCGCAGCTGAGCGTTTTACACCATCACACCAGTGCAGCCCATTTCCCAGCAGGATGCTCCTATTGGGAAAACCTGATATCTGCTTGACATTACTGTTCTTCCCACAGCAGCTCAAGCAGTAGGATGTTTCTGAGTAAAACTGTAATGATTCAATAGAGAAATGTTCCACCCATAGAGGGACAGGACGTTACCTCACCAGAGCCAGCAGCTTTAGCGGATTTATTGCACGTTATCCCACAGTGGTTATTTTTCCTCCCAGTTTTAATTTTGCAGCACATAGTGGTTCCTTGGTACAAGAACAATTTGCATAACCAAGCAAGAGACTCATTTTGAAGCATACTTACAGCATCCAAATGCCATGCTGTAATGGGCAGGGAATGGCACATCAGGTTTCGGTCTTGTTATTAAATCTTAATACTTCCTGAGGGCTGTATAGTCTTAATTGTATCTCGTGTCTTTGCCTCAGCACTGCACATAGTGTCAGTTCAGTTCAAATCAGATGAAAAACCACACAGATTTATCTGATCTGTTCCCCATCAAAGTTTTTGGATCCTGTTTTCTCTAGAAACCTCTGAGGAGAAGATAAGGTAAAATACAGAGAAGTGAAAGATTAAAAACACATTGCTGTTGTTTTGTATTGGTATAAAAAGTGAAATACCAGGGAAGAAGAGAGAGTGTAAAGTGCTTGCTGCTCTCCCAAAAACACCAAACGATGCTTTTTGGCAATTAACTCTCAAATTTCAGTTTGCTTCCTCACAGTCCCTCAAAATGCATTGCCTTTTTTTCCCCCCTTTGTTATTCTTTAATTTCTCTATAGAGATATGGTAGGTCACCACTGCATGTTATCTGTGTAGACAGTGTTTAAAAAAATAATTTTAGGAAAACAGACTGTGCCGTATTTGTTCAATCTTACAGTGGAAAGCAGGTTACTGATGCTGCTTTACTATGTCAGCCTATATTTCCAAGTTCTGTATTTAGAAGTACCAAGCAAGAATTTGATGAGGGTATTGTAGCACTTACTTAAAGACACTGTAAGTGCATAATTGGAAATATAGCTTCTGGACTTCCTTGGATTCCACTCAGCTCTTTGTTTATGTTTGCAGCCCACCCTATGGTCTGCATACTATTTTATATACACAGCTTCTGTGATGGTCTTTCTATGAGATGTTTTCCTTGTGCTTCTTTCTCCTTTTTAATTATTCAGTGTCGGAATTAATAAACAGCTTAGAAAATGAAAATGTCACAGCTTAGCACAGAACACATCAATTACTAAAGTAGAATGCAGGACAGTTAAAGGTACATTTCCCAGTGGCAACAGAGCTGATCCTCTTCCAGCTGGAACACAAAGCAAAAATATCCCATTGACTACAATGAGAGCCAGTGGGCTTAAAAGATTCTCATGATCTTACAAATTAAGACAACCTACTTTTCATGAACAGGGACAACACTTGTAGTCTGAGCATCATTTAAGAGCTATAAAGTGCACAATACGCTCAAAGGGATTAAATTTACTTTCAAAAAGCAATTTGCAGATCTCATGAAAAATTTTATAACAGTTTGATCCAAATATGTGTGCAATCAAAACTACAAAAACTTGCTAATCTCTCCCCCTCACTCAACTTGTCCTATAATGAAATAACCTTGGGGAAGAAACCAGGCCATAGGATGTAAGCTTCAGTTTTTTAAAATTCTTTGAAGTACTTGATCTAGGCGTAATCAGAGAGGTTGATAGGTGCTTTGGAGATTGAAGGGTAATTTGGGCTTAGCTTTATCAACTGGATTTGAGGAAATCACTGAGATCTGGCTGAAGAAAGATACACTTATCCACTGGCTTCTACCATATTTTCTGTCTACATGGAAGAATGCAATAATAATGCTTACCAGAGCACTCAGGGGGCTCTGAAAACATCTAGCACAATCCAGCAAATCCTGATAACACCATTTGTAGAGGCAGAAAGAAGCAAAATAAGGTAGAAATTGTCACTATGGTACCTCACAGCCTCTCCAGTCCGGATGCAGAGATGTCCCTGTTTCCTTCTTGCCCTCCTCAAATCTCTTTTTATTGCAACTGCTTTCAGCCATTCATCAGAGAAGCAAGTTGGGGGAGATTTTGAAAAGAAGTGTCCCAATCTCAGCTTGGGGACATGGACCTGCTGCAGGGGGCAAAGCCCAGACAGTGTGGGTCCAAAACTACATTCTCTTCCCGGGGACATCTGAAGCAACAAACACACATTAACTGTGAAGATGAGAAAAACACTTTTTCTGAGGAGTCAATGACACATTAAGTATTATATTAATTTGAAGAACTACAGTTCAGCAAAAAAAGGAATTTCTTAACAACTGTAATCCTCTCCAGTTGAACTCCTGTCAACTACATCCAGTGTACCTCTGCTAGCAGGAATCCAAGTTTGCTTCTTGAAACAGGCCAGGCATTTTATGCCCAACTGAAAATAAAACTTTCTCATCTCAACTACTTACTATGTTTAACTCCTTGGGACATGCATCTTCTACTGTCCTGGCATCTCCAAACAAGCCCTCATCTTTAGTTGCTCATAGGCATGCAGTCAAGTGCTGTAGGTTTTATACAAACACACAGTAAGAAATTAACACCACCTCAGAAAATTAAAGCAGGATGAGTTAAAAAGAAAGAGTGGGGGAAATTCAGAGTCATGTGGAAGACACAGATCAGGAAAAATCCTTGCCCCAGGTCATTGGACAGATAAGTAAAAGAGAGGAACAGTGATGAGCTCCTGATGCTCAGTTTAGTGTTCTGTTAATAGACACTCTTCACTTTAAGCACTTCATCCTTCTGCTATGAAAAACAAGCACCTTATGCGATTGAGGAGAGAATAGGCTGTATGTTCACTTTAAGAAATCTGGAATTTCAAACGCAATGTTGTGCTACAATCTACAGTAGTTTCACGAATACAAGCCGCACGGATTATAAGCCGCACCCCCGGTGCCTCGACAATGTTGCTGTCTTTGTCAATAGATAAGCCGCACCCCGAATATTAGCCGCACTTTCGTTCGTCGCGAGAATCCGTGCGCAGCTTTCACAAATTGGCCAATTAGTAACAGGATCGCGGCATAGCGGGCTTTACTGGCTCGGGGCGGGGCCAGGAAGGCTCGGCCCGCTCATGGTTGCCGACGGGGCCGGGTGGCCCAGCTCAGCGCCACGGCTCGGCGGGGCTGGCCGGGTGGTGCTGCCGCCGCCGCTGGGCTCGCTGGCCCCCCTCTCCAGTCAGCACCGCCCCGCTGCCGCGTTCGCTCGCCCGGCTGGCAGGGCTGCCGCCGCCGGGCTCGCCGCCCGCCCCGCTGCCGCTTTCGCTCGCCCCGCGCCGCGCCTCGCGAGTGCCGCGCCCGCCCCGCCCCGCGCCGCTTTCGCGAGCGGCGCTTTCGCGAGCGCCACTTTCGCGAGCGCCGCTTTGGCTCGCCGAGCGGCGCTTTCGCGAGCGCCGCGTTCGCTCGCCCCGCCGGCAGGGCTGCCGCCGCCGCCAGGCTCGCCGGCCGCCCCCTCCCGTCTGCACCGCCGCCGCGTTTCCTCGCCCTGGCCGGCACTGCAGGTCCCCGCACCGCCGGGCTCCCCCACGCTGCTGGCCCCGATTATGCTGGGCTTCCCCCGCTGCCAGGCAGCCCCACCCGCCGGCCTTCCTGCTTCTGCCATGCTCCCCTGCACTGCTAGCCCCAGTTCTCCCGGGCTCCCCCGCCATGCTGGCTCAGGCTCTGCCGCCCTCCCTGCCCCGCCCTGCTGGCTCAGGCTCTGCCACCCGCCCCCCACACTGCTGGCCCCGCCTCTGCCAGGCTTTCCCACTTCTGCCGGGGCCGGCCGGGCTCCAGCTTGGCTTGGGGCTGCCGCGGGCTCTCACTTCCGTGTTGGCAGCTTTTAGAATTTTGTTAATAGATTAGCCGCCCCGGAATATTAGCCGCACTTCCGGGTTTCCACCAAAATTTTGGTCAAATTGGTGCGGCTTGTATTCGTGAAATTACTGTAATTCCCCAGGGCATCTGTGAAAACCTGTGCTCCCTCTAGCTGGGAAAGGGTTCACAGAAAGACATACAGTAAATTCACGAATACAAGCCGCACTGAGTATAAGCCGCATCTCTGGGTGTTGGCAAATATTTCGGTTTTTGTCCATAGATAAGCCGCACCCGAATATAAGCCGCTCTGTCGTTCGCAGCGAGGACCCGCGTGCAATTAGTAACAGAACCGCGGGAGGGTGGGGTTTACTGGCTGAGCTAAGGCTGTGCAGGCTCGGCCCGCTAGGGGCCGCTGACGGGGCCAGATGGCCCAGCCCGGTGCTGCCGCTCGGGGCTGGCCGCCGCTGCCACCACTGGGCTCGGTCACCCCGGGTCGGCGCTGCCCTGTGGTGGCAGGCAGGGACGGAGCTTCCCCTGCTCCTACGGCAGCGGCGGCGGGCGGGGACGGAGCTTTCCCGCGCCCGTGGCGCCGGCGGCGGGCAGGGACGGAGTTTCCCCGCTCCTGCCGTGGCAGCGGCGGGCGGGGACAAAGCACCCCGTCGGCTCCCCGAGCCGCGGCAATGGCTGCGTGCGCTTCCCCCCCCTCCCTGGGCCGCAGCAATGGCAGCGCGGGGCTCCCGTCGGCTCCCCGAGCCGCAGCAATGGCGGCGCGGGCTTCCCCCCCCCCTCCCCGGGCCGCAGCAATGGCGGCGCGGGCTTCCCCCCCTTTCCCCGGGCCACGGTAGGGGCAGCCCGGGTCCCCCCTCTCCTCCCTGGGCGGCGGCAATGGCGGCGCCGGGCCCCCCCCGTCTCTCCCCTGGGCTGTGGCAGAGGAGGAAAGAGAGCTCTCCCGCCTCTCTCCCCGCCCCCCGTGCTGCCTACAGGGAGCCAGGCTCCACCCGCGGTGCAACAGAGTAGCGATTTGTAACAATCGCAAAATGCCGACTTTGCAGCTGCTCGGCTCAGCACTCTGGCAGGCACTTCTGAGGTTGTATTAGCCGCTCCTGATTATTAGCCGCATTTCCGGTTTAGGAGCAAAATCTTAGTCAAATTGGTGCGGCTTGTATTCGTGAAATTACTGTACATTAGGTAAATGCAAAAGTATTTTCTGAGATGACAAAATGTATATCCTGTTTTAACTGAGAAAACACAGAATCAAAGTTAAAGAGGAAATTATTTTAATCCAACCTGTGGCAGACAAATTTAATATAGAAGTGTTAATCCTTGAAGGCATATAGATGTCTGATTAGGCAAACTGTATTGATTAGCAAAAATTAATTCCAGCATCAAAACCTGTATTGATTGCAGTCCCTCTGCTTACCCAGTTTACCTAGAGACTCGTATTTAGTGAGCGTGGCTCTGAGAAGGGCCAGTTCCGTTCTTCTTTTCTGCTCTCTCCTCCCCATTTAACAGGGCTCCATGGTGGTACTCCTCTGCCCCCACATACTGTGGCTCCGCACCCACTTTGCTTATGCTTAATTCCACTTCTATCTCCATTTTCCACCAGCAGGAGCTAGCACTGAGCACTGGGGTGGGTGTTGGATGCTCTGCAGGGAGGGTCACTGCAGGTTCTCGTGGCAGCTCGCTGTGCTGACAGCTCATCCACTGCCCTGCACCAAGCCTCCAGTGCCAGCAGGCGTTCAGGGCCACTTGTGCCAGAAGAAAAACAAGGTTTTTGGCTGCTCCCTTCCCAAGGGCCTTGAATGAGCAGTGCCATAAACTAATGTCATGCTCAGTCTGGCACGGTCAAGGACTTGCTAAATCCTTATCCAGTATCAACAGACACTACATTGCAAGATGACAACTTGAACCTCTTCTCCTTGCTAGCACTTTCAGATAATTTCCACAGATCTGCATGTTTATATTTATCATATTTGAGTCTTACAGATAGAAAATATAGTATTTTTAGTTCCCCAACTAAAAACTTCTCTTTGCTCTTAGCAGAGCTTGCAATGTCTCCCAGTCTAGTACTTACCTCAAATTCAATTGATTTTTGTATTCACAAAGCAGACTTAAGGGAAATTCCTGTGGGAACACAATGGACATTACATCCCAATTTAAAGTACTATCATGACTATAAATGACTATCATTGCCACTGATGGCAGTTCAGATATGGCTGATATTACTTGGGCCCAAAAAAATTTATTTGGTGTGGTAGGCAAGAGTAGGAGGTGATGGTAGGAGTTGGAACTATCTGGTCTTTAGGGTTCCTGCCAACACAAACCAGTTTATGTTTCTATAAACTATATGAATATAAGGTCAAAATTAATAACGTCACCTTTAAAAGTCACTTCTACATTCTATGATTTTTCTTTATTGAACCACATGTGCATTCCTAATGAGTCCATTACCTTCATGATAACTTACAATTTTTCTCCTAAGAGAATTTAACTATTATTTTACTATAGTCAGGATTTAATATTAACTAATGACATATGCCAGAATAATTTATTTTAAATCATTGCAATATTGCCCTTCTCAAAGAGAAGATAATTCCAAAATTCTCATGACTGCTAAAGAAACTTGCAGTGATGTAGTAAAGGTGGTAAAGGTGTGGGTAATTCCCCAATTCATAGATCCTGTCCCTCATACCTGCAGGGCATCTCTGCCTCTTGCTGTCTCATGAGTGTAGCTGTTTATTTAGTGTTTCATTTATCAGCTATCCATGCACCTTGTTGGGGCCTTTCCCAGCACAGATGAAATGCATAGATGAACAAGGAAGCATGGGAGAGAGAAATCAGCTACAACAATACGGTTAAAATGCAAAACATTTTGAAATCTTACTGCATTCTTTTCTGGACTACTCAGAATAAATATGAATGACCTACATACTGTGCATACACATGAACTTATCAGTTGGGTTAGAAAGGTTACATCTACAGTGGCCCAGCTCCTGTTCAAAAGCAGTTCAAATAGAGCCCTCACAAAAAGAATCTCAGCCCTGCCTATTCATGTTAAAACAGAGCAATTATTCTTTATGATTCACTGTTCTATAGTTCATGATTCTCGTCTCACTTGGCATTCACTTCAGTGCTGGACCCAGTGCTTGTCATTCAAGTAAGGAAGGATCTTTGCAGTTACGAAATGCAATGTAAATACCAAGCTTCGCAACTTCTTTTTTTTAACCAACATTTTCATTTTAATTTGACTGCTCAGTTAATGAGTGATTTAATCCCCAAATTATAGCAACCCTGAAAATAGTCTATAAAGTTTTATTCTGTCTGTTAAGATTAGACTCATTTTTTCTACTGGCCTTCAGTGTTGCACCAAAATAAAACAGATCTGGTGCTGCCACTACAGTTATCACAAACACATAAAAAATCATGCAAAGCCTAAGCACTGAGCAACATAAATCAGGATGCATAATTACACAGCAGCTGCTCACTGGCAGGAAGGAATCCTGTGAGCAAAATTTGGCCTGGTGATTTGGAATAGGATTCAAACAGATGCCTACACTTCTCAAATGGCTAAGACTTAGTTTAATACTAAAACATAATGCTAGCCCTAAATCATTGTAACTCTTTACAATTTATATTGTCTAGGATGTAGAGTCGTAAAAAATAATGCTCAAGTGTCAACTTCCTTTAATTTCAAACCTGACTTTGTAGTTGCCTCCACACTTGTACACTTGGGATCAGAAACAAAATGTGTACAGATCCCCAGAAGATGCTCTGGGAATGCAGACACCTCTTGGATATAGATGTATCCAGCATACAGGAATATCAAGGGGTTTTGGCACTGCCCAAAAATTCCTGGATCACTTTTCAGAATTTTAGTGCCTGCTTGCCCCTTGGATGCCAAACATGCACCTCCAGCTCTTCTCCTGGTAGTTAGCACTGAGTTCTGAGGTATAGTACTGCAAGAGGCCAGAAGCTTGAAAATGAGCAAAAATTAGCACCTAGCTTTAAATAAGGCTTTTTAGCCCTTTATAGGATTTAGCCCTAGTTTTCCTAAAGCTCACTCATCAAAAGTAGTTTTTGAAAATGGGACATGGCTACTTGAAAATCTTAGACATTTCTAGGGTTGGGGAGACTGCTGCTCTAAGGGTGCTGGAAAGCTTTAGAAGGACATTACAGGAGTACAGGGGAAAAGCACTTTAAATACACATCCCTGTTTTCAGTTGCCAGCATGAGAACCCTTCTGGGAAGAACAAGCAATTTTTTTTGCAAGAGCTGTCCCAAACAGCCCATAGCCTGCTCCAGCACTGACCCTCCCACTGGGAAGAGGGGACCTGCAGGATGTTCCCACCTGGCTCACATCTCCTGCACCAAACTATGTGGAGGGCTCTGCATTGGTGGGCAGCTGGACTGGGTGAGCTTCTGCCCTCCCTCCTAGCCAACACTTATCCTGGGTCCTAAAAGGAGCTGGAAATAAGCTTGTTGATTTTATATATGTATGTTCAACACATGCACCAACAACCTGCAGCCCCACTGAGCAGGGAGGATGGGGGAAGGGAGCTGATCTCAGTATCAGAACCTGAGATGCCCCAGATGCCAGGATGCAGACACATGGGTAAGCAGGGTAGCACATTCTTCCAGATAATGACAACAATCTTCTTAATGTATTAAAAATTCAGCCAGAAAGGTGACAAAGAAGATTTTAGCAGGGGGAAGAAAATATCAAAATAATAATAGTTTCAAAGCACTGTACTTATTTTAGACATTACAGCATGTTTCCATAGGAACTGGAACGCAAAAGAGCACACTGCAGCAGTGTTCACAAATGTTGTGTGGTTTATTGGCTTGTAAAGGATCGGTCAAGGGCACCATGACCACTCAGAGTGCCAGGCACCTGCTGCCTTGGCTGAAAATAGGATCTTAGCTATGATGTTTTGCAAAATTTAAGAACAGAACTTTTTTTCTCAATTTTTTTTTCCTGTCATCCTGCAGGCATGGCTGCTTTCATATCCATGTGCAGCCTCATTCCTAAGCACTCCCCACCCAGATCCACTTCATGTGGGGCATGAAGACAGCAGTGTTTAACCCAGGTTGTTTGGTTGCTGTAGAGGTGGTATGTCCTAAGAAGGAGCACGTGGGCCTGGTTTTTGTACCCAGCTTTAGTACCCACCTGCTGAGTGACCTTGGGCAAGTCAGCTCAGGTCAGATCTGCTCCATCTGTTGGCTGCCTGAAATACATCTCACCCAGCACTGCAGGTGAGCACTTCTCTGGCCAACAGGACTGCCTGAGACACCCACACCATGGTCAGGTCTCTTGTTCCCTAAGCACCCATCTGGTCACATTCCTACACTCTGCCTTTTGCCCACATGTCAATGTGCCACATGGCAATTGATTATTTTCTCCATTCAAAACTGCCCACTCCAAAGTGAGGTCTGTGTTGCAGCTCACCAGAGCAGCATCTAACTGCATGAAGTGAGTGTTGGATGCCTTGGTGCAAGGCATAGGCACGGGGATGCTTTGGGAACAGAACTGGAGGATATTTACAGTGTGGGGAGCCACACCCGGTGTAGTGTCACCCTTAACACCTCCTCTGTCAGCCCCCTCCATATACTGCCTTCAAAATTAAAATAAGTCCTTTCTCAGAGGGAAATAATTAGTTGTCTCCAAAAGGCAGCATTAGAAGCAAAGCAACACAGCCTGTCAAACCCAGGCAACAAGAACCTGGGACTGAGCAGGAGAATTTAACTGCATTTCTCAAAGAAAACAAAGATGCTCCAGAGGATGAAGAACTGTGCACTTCACCCTGTGGTGGTGAGCCTAAATGACCAGTTTAACCTTAGATGATGAAAATGAGACAAAATTCCTCCCACCTCCTGTGCTGTCATTCCTTAATGCATCCAATGGTGTAGCAATCCCATTTGTGGAGGATTTTCTCACCAACTTGTGACAAGGGCTGGGCAAGCACTGGTTACTTGCACTTATGGATTGAGAAAAAAATTGAACTTTGTTACTTATGAATTTGAAAACATCCTAATATTAATATATATTGTGACCTGCCTGACTCATACAAGTGAAGGTGGATAATTCATAACAATCAGGGTAAAACACATTCTTCCTTGGACTTGCCAGGTTTAACATCATATGCCAGTGAGAAACTAAGCCAAAATGCTGGCCAAATGCCTCTGTCCAGAAGTATCATCCAAACCATAGCCAGCAGAATCACACAAAATCACAGAAGTTGGAAGGGATCATCAAGGATCATCAAGTCCAACTCTTAGCCCTACACAGGATATCTCAGCCCAAATGCTCCATCACTTGTAACCACCTACAAATATATTTATGCTGTTGTGGAAGTGCAAAAAACTATTTTTGTTTTTAAAGCTGCATTTTGAAAATGAATTCAGTGGTTGCCTACAGCACAGAGGTATTTTATAAACATGATTACAAAAATATATGAATTCAGATATGATATTTACTGCAACGCATCTTTCTCATAAAAAAACCATCCACTGTATGTATTGCCATAGGGATTAATATTTAATTACAGATTTAGCATAGAAATATAGATGTAAGGTGCCTGAACCCAGGTCCCATTTCAAATGTTACAATGACAGTTTCAGTGTAAGGATAGAAGTATCTGGGAAGCCCTGGCAGCCTCACACTGAAATTCTGTGTTTAAAACCTGATTATTTAAAAGAAGAAAATTCTGATTATTTAATATATTTTCACACCTCTCTAACAAAGCGACTTTGGGAAGGTGTGTTGAAACTTTCTTTATGTCTGGACTTTGTATTGTAAGGATCAGAAGCAGTACGTTACGAATATACGCATTGATGCTCTTTTGCCTGTGAAGTCATACACTGAGGTAGCAGAAGACACACTTTAATGTCAGTTTTTAAATCTGAGTGAAATTTAAAGACTTAAACTGGTGCTATAACAAAGATACTGAAGCATGATCTAACTTCTGCACACCTGCATGTACTTGCATAACTCTGGATGCAAGCACTGAAATTTCCACTGGAGAGTAAAGTCACAAGCCACAGTAAGATGGACTAAACACAGAGAGCAATCTATTTCACAGCCCAAACTAAACAAAACATCACATATAGCAGCAATGAATAGCATAGAGATATTAGGATATTAGGATTTCTGATCCTGCTATTTTTAACTTGGATAACTCAGTCTATAATAAAGAAGAATACAGTGTTCTGCACTGAACAAGCCGGCTGCTGTGAACTCACCCAAGCATTCAGCTTTCTGTTCTGAGTCCCCTTGTGGGCAAGTCAGATCCAGGTCTTCTCTCTCGCATCCAAACTTTGTCTGTTTTAACTCGAGACCGCATCTCACTCTGAGAAACCATCGCTTTCAAAAAGAGCACCAATGCCCAGAGCGAGCCTGGCAAGGGTCAGGCTGCAGGACTTCTCTAGGGGCTGAGAACAAGGAGAGATCTGCCAGCCTGGCCACCCACTCCTGAAAGCATTTCTCCAGCTTAGCTTTCCCACCATAAATTCTTGATGCAGAGAAACAATAATTAACAAAAAAAAAAACCAAAACCAAAAACTAAAGCAATCCAGTGGTTTATCCTCCAGGCTGGAGAGAAGGAAAGAGGCTGCCACAGCAGTGCCTGCTTTGAATGCTTGGCAGGTACACAAGCACAAGGGGGTGATGCTATAGATAAGCATAGACAGAAATAGCTAGAAGGATGAGCTGGCTCAGGGTAGCAGTGGTGAAAGGCAGCAATCTCCCTTCTCCTGTGATTGCACAAAAACTAGCAGCTGACCCACAGACTCACCGAGTGTTGGCAGGAGAGGTTCCCCCAGGCTCTGAGCCTCACACTGGAAATATCCTCCTCGCACAGATCCCCTTCCCCTCCTTGGATACACGCTTTGAAGGCTGCATCTTCTCAGCCTGCTTCTGACTCAGAGCACAAAACCTGCTCACTGCCTGTTGGGGGTTTTGGTGCTGTTCCCAGAATCCTGCCAGGAAGCTGCAGCTCACAGATCCCCCTGCACCAGCAGGAAAATCCAGTAAATGTGGCTCAGAAAATACTGCCAGAGCACCGAAATGAAGTGTCTGGGCAGCCACCTCATCTCTCCCCCATGAGAAGCCTCACACAGCTCTCCCTGCTGCTTGTACCAGCCCACAAAGAGACAAGCACAGAGATGTCACCTGGCACTTATGCAACTCTGCTGCAAAAATACAAAAACAGTTAAATGTGAGTTTTACCCAGCTGCCACCATTTAATAACCGTTTCGTCCCCTCTCCTTTTCTGTGTGGCAACAAATTCTGATTTTCTTCTAAAATTGGAAAACAGTCTCACCTGAATGTGCCTGCACTGGGGAAGAAGAAGGATTTTAAATCCTGCTTTTTAAAACTGCTTGAGCAGGAAGAGATTAGTCAGTGCCCCCTTTACTCTGTGCAGTATCAATATCCAGGGACCCAGACCTTGAGCTGTCAGTATGATGGGACACCTGAGAAACTTCACAGCTTGAAAAGGGTTGAGATGGGCAAGAATACTGAGCTCAGCTAGAGGTGGCAGTCTGGGAAGGGAGACAATCCTCCTGAATCTGAGAAAACAGAGAAGGAGGGAAGTAAAGTAGTCACGAGCATTACTGCTGTGGTTTCACTGGAGGGGAGCAAGGGTGCTTGAGGGCATGACAAGGTGTGCACCAGAGAAGAGAGAAACTACAGGAGACTATGACTGGGTCACAGACACATGAAACTATGCAATACAGCAGAATTCATGAGTGGGGCAAGCAGCCAGGAATGTGAGAACACAACAGAAGGAGGGAATAGGCATAGGAAGAAACCGATGTCATGAAAAATGGAAGGAGAAGAATGATCTGAGAAACAAATTAAAAACTCTGTGCTTAGAAAGAAAATGAGAAAAAATAAATCACAAACACCAACCTCATATTAAATAATTTTGTTAATCTGTTGAGCCTGAAAACATCACATTTTGACACATCTTCCTATTCCCTTGTTACCATTGGGTCTTACATTACTTCAACCATGGAGCCATGGACCTGTGCCCAGGAGGGAATGTCCTGGGGGACATTCCTCACCTCCTTCAGAGCAAGGGGACAGAAGACCTCCAGCACAGTGTTGGTGGTGGGGCAGAAAGGAGCCATGCCACCACAGAGCTCTTCACCTGGCAGGCCACCACTACATCAACCTAGTGGAGACCTGATGGGGACACGTCCTGACCCTCCAACTCCTGAAAATAGGCCTGGGAACCCTCTGGGAGAAAGACTCCCCCTGGCAGGGGACTAATTCAGGCCAGGAACTGCTCCAGCAGCTCCCCAGCAGACAGGCTCTCCTTGGAGTCTGGCAGTGCTCTTTGCTAATAGAGGCAAACCTGTAGCTTAACATAATACTGCAGTGGTCAGAGAAAACCTGTTATTTTTTTTATCCCACTTCATTTGTCTTGACTACCCTGGAAAATCAGAAAAAAATAGTATGTTTGTCATGGTAGGAAAACTCAAGAATCTAAAATAAATGGCTTTTGACATAGGGCTGATAAAGAAAAACCTTAGGTTCAGAAAGATAAAACCTACAAGTGACAGAGGATAATACAAAGGGAAACTTAAATTTGACGGGGAAAAAAAAACTACAGCAAGGGATAGCTTTAAACGATCTGCGCCCAGGCAAAGTCTTTAGGCACATTTATTTGCTGTTTTCCATGAAGGAAACCATTATTGTTATAAAAACTACTGCACATTTTTTATTATATTGTTTTGTTAGATAAGAACCAATGTTGCCTGACAGTGCTTCAGCAGTAGCACTAGAGAACCCACTGTAGTTTAAATTAAAGCTTTTCAAACTCATTAAACAAAGCATATGTGGATCATTGAAACAAAAAAAGGGCATTTCAAAAATTCACAGGGTGTAAACTGTTGCTTTTTAAAACATTCCTATCAGCTGGGGTTACCTCCTTTCAGATTAATGGAGAAGTAAGCAGGCAAAGCAGGCAACTGTGACCTAAAGAAACTGAGCAGGAATTGTTTTGGCAGTTGATTGGAATAAGTACTTTGTATCAAGCAGCTGATGATTTCAGACCTGCCTTGTGTTTTTTGTGCTGCTTTCACAATGAGGTGAACTGTTACCACGCGTTCTTTGTCAAAGAGGAGAACATAGCTGAAGTATTTACAATTTGGTATTTACCATCTAAATGATGGGTAAGAAAACAAGAACAGTAACAGATGGGCTTCTTTTAACTGAATTTAAGTTATGTAGAGTTATTTCTAGGTTAAAAAAAACCCAAATAAAAACAACACACACATGCCAAAAAACAAACACAATATGCCTTCCTGCTACATATTATTCATCTGAGATTTAACATCTACATTTATTGAAATAAAAGTGAACTGGAGTACAGTTTTTAAGGTATATGATTGATAAAATTTAGTGCCCCATTTTTAACTTGCAAAGGCTTTGAAGGAGCTGTTTTATTTGCCAAGAGTCCTTAAATATTTATTTATCCCTTCACTAGGATTTGGTTGCTGAATATTTTCACAGCTAAAAACCTGCCTTATATATTTGATCTTCCTCACCAGCACCCCAAGTGAAAAAAAACTGTCTTAAGTCTTTATTCTACCAGAAATAAACACTTTTGAAAACTAACTGGGGATCTCCTTACAGGCAACAATACACATACAGCTGATTTCCCAGCACAGTTTTAGAAGAGCACGCTTTCACCTGAATTATGTATCATGTATAAGGTCTTGCAGAAAGACCACTGAGTCAGTTTGCCTCTAGGAGATAAACCAGTGACAGATACCAGCACTCCTCATCAGTCAAGCCAGCAACAGCCAAAAAAACCTCATACAAACCCTTTTTGGTCTCAAAAAATCAGATATAAGAATATCATGAACCCAAGCAACTCCCAAGAGCAGATGCAACAGCACTAGAAATAAAAAATAAAATGTTTTCTTCCTCTACAAAGAACTTACATGACATAATGTGCAGGCTGTGGCTGGTACAGAGTTAATTTTCTTCACAGTAGCTGCTTAGTAGACTATGTTTCAAATTTGTGCTGGGAAAAATAAAGTGTTGGTCATCCAGGGATGTTTTAGTTACTGCTGAGCAGGGCTTACACAGGGTCAAGGCTTTTTCTGCCTCTCATCCCACCTCACCAGGGAGAGGGCTGTGGGTGCAGACGGAGTTGGGAGGGGACACAGCAGGAACAGCTGATCCCAGCTGCCCAAAGGGAGATTCCACACCTGTGGTGCCATGCTCAGCATATAAAGCTGAAGGAAGAAGGGCAGGATATTTGGAGTGATGGGGCTTGTCTTCCCAAGTCACAGTTATGTGTGATGGGTCCCAGCTCTCCTGGAAATAGCTGAACATCAGCCTGTCCATGGGAAGGGGTGATTTCAATTTCTTGTTTTTCTTTGCTGCCATGAACAGCTCTTTACTTTCTCTATCAAATTGTCTTTATCTCAACCCACAAGTTTTCGGATTTTTACTCTTCAAATTCTCTTCACAATCCTGCTGGTAGGGAATGCAGGAGGGGGTGACTTGGGGCTAAATCATGGGGAAAAAAAAGGTAAATTCCACATCTTAAAGGAGATTTTTGGGTTTTGTTGTTTGGGTTTTTCTAAATCATAGCTTCTGAAACAATGTCATCACTGATTTGCTTCAGAAATAAGCATATTTTAGCTCAATAGACTTGTGTATTTATCCTTTGTCTAAACTGAAAGCATTCACATTCAGTTACTGTGTAGCACAGCCTGTACAAGCAGCCAGTTAAGATCACCATCAAACAGTTTTCCTCTGACATCAATACAGAATTCCCATTACAGAATAGAAACTGTATAGAAGAGAAGTTCTAATTGTCTGTACTGCTCTTTAGCATGTAATTGTAGAACAGCTTTTTGGGGGGTGGATTTTTTTTTCATTTGCTTTTGGTGTTTGTATGATCTACCACGTTGAAATCATAGAGACGAAAATCCCCCTTGAGCTGGAAAATTGTCAAAGCTGTCTTCAGCCATTGTGAGGTCCAGAAGTGCTCCTTGATTGCTTGATTACACACACACATTCATCTCTGCCTTTTCTGAGGAACCTGCCAACTAGGGTTAACTCACTACCTGCCTCTTACTGTATTGAAATGCTCATCACTGGGCTGTTCCATGCTTTAATCATCTTTCTATAAAGGAATTTGAAGGTGTTTTACAGCAGTTGCCATCTCAGATCAGAGCTGAAAGCCAATCTGGCTTCTCATCCTATGTCCAACAGCAGTATGAGCCATATTCACAGGATGATGTAAGACTAATGCAGAGAGTATAGCAGGAACAAACATTCCCCTCATCTATGACCTCAATAGCTTCAAATGCAGCCATTACATACCAAATGAGCTCTTGCATGTACTTTATGTCCAGGTACATCCTAAATTACTACACTTTATATGCATGACCTGTCTTCTTTTCAACTTCCTGGCCAGTTTCAAGCAACGGTGATGGAAGTGCTGAATTTCCACAAGTTTTGTGAAAGTTAGTGATCAGGGAGTAGAGCTAAGGAAAGCCTAGAAAGTAGCTTTCACTTCATAAGACAACAAAGTCTTCATGGGAAATTTTTTCCTTAATGATGAAAAAGGTGCAACTGGAATAAGTATTTTGTGATACACCAAGGAATTAATCTCTTCACCATGGTTTCTCTGCCATGGTGACTGCCTATTCGCTAATGAGGTACTACTGTGACTGATGTTTCCACAGCAATTCCAGCATCACTAAGAACTCTCCCCTGTGTGGCTTCTCTGTACAAAAGGGCTTGGTACAACTCAGTAAAAAGTGAACTAATAATGAGAAACAAATGCAATAGAAACCAAGCTTCAGTAGTTCTGCTTGTTTTGTGACTATTGGCATAATTCTGTGGTCTTGAAACCCATAAAATTTACATGCATAAGACTTGTTTGTTGTAGCTCCAGTTTTAAGGACCAATAATTCAAACATGGGGCAAGTAGAGAAACAGAAGCATGGGGATGTCTGTCCACCTAGCAAAAGATCATAAATCACACCAAGCACAGATCTCTGGTAAGAACTAAAACCAAAAAATCCCTGAGTGATTCTAAATACTAATGTCCTTTTCTATAGCTGTTTTTCTCTGCTAATTCTGTGGATACTAAAACCCAAAGTGTCCTTCAACAAAAACAAACTTCGGTTCTATTGCTCTTGAAGTTTAAATTATTCCCAGTGCCACAGATAGACCTTCTCCTGAAGGACTGGTTTTACCAATCTGGTGATACTGGTATTTGATGTACATACATGGTTACTTTTCAAGTTAGTTTTACTGAGGGGACTATCATAGTACCTGGATTCAACCTCCAGTCATGCTTGATATCAATTAAATATTTCCAGATGCCTGAACAAAGTCTAAAACAGTACCCATGCAATTAGTGAGTGCCATGGATTCTCTCATCAGTGCATGGGAAAATGGGTCAGCAACATTTTAGAGTGCACACATGTAAAAGATGATGTCTCAGGATGCCTTCCAGCTCTCCTTTTCTAAGTCTACAACATACACCATTGAGGTAAAGCCTGTGTTGAGCAGTATCTGTTTCATACTGCAGACCATTTCACCATACTCTTTGAAAGCTTCTGTTGGGTCTCTGAAGTTTACTTCCTCATCATCCCTCCAAGTTTTATTTCTGCCATCCCTTAAACTTTCAATCTTCTCACCTAATTATCCTTCCTGTCTGTTTTCTTTAATCACCGTTTCCCGCCTTCTCTGCATTTACACTTAAATTTAAACCATGCTTGCAGTCATACTGTAATGATTGTTACCCTAAATCATGTATGAAAGCAAGTGGTAAGTACCATCCTAAGACACAGCTGGAGCTGTCAAGAATTCTCTTGAACATTTAGCTGTGAAAGACCTTCAGCTTTGCTAAGAGAAGTTGTTTTCCTCACTACATCTACTGTGGCTTAAGATCATGCTGAAAGACACTCTGAACACCAAGAGTTAAGCAATGCAAGTGGCTCAGTTCTATGCTTTTCAGCCTTAGCGTGGCAGATATCTTCATGTTATTCCTACACAATTCCCAGCAGCCAGAGCCTGTGTAATGGTGTGTGTCACTGAGAGCATCCCCTTCAATCTGCAGTGCCCAGCCATGCCACAGCCAGTCTGCTAAATGACCAGTTAGCATCAAGAATGAAGAGTTTAAGCTGTGCAAATAAGAAGCATTCATGTAGCTGGGAAGGGAGGCATTAGTTATTGTGCTAACAGAATATCCTGACTACAAAAAGGACCATAGTACACACAGATCAAGGATCCACTTACCACTGATATCAAAGAAGAGGATTACATATTGCATTAACCATATTCCCTGCTCTCCATATCCCAGGCAATTTTCTCTGGCCTCTCAGACGAGAACACTCAAAATGAACTCTTGGAGTATAAAAGTTAATAAGCAGGAGGGATGGCTGAGATTCACGAGATCAGCAGGAAGCCAACTTCTCAGCAGCAAAATAAAGATTTCTTCTGTTCTCTAAAGATATTTCAGAGAGCACAATTTTTTTTTTTTTACTACACCAACAACGTGAGGTGGCACAGATTCTTCTACCTTACTTTGATAAGCTGCCTACCCTTTATTTGCTCTCACAAGAAAGACAGGCTGCTCCCTTATGGAGTGTGGATAAAGGAAATGGTGCCTGCAAGAGGGCTTGTAGACTGATCAGCAAGGTCCAACTTTACTACAAATGGAGACCAACCATGTTCTCTAGTGAAGTGTGGCTATTTACAGTTTTGGGCAATTGAAGACAAAGAGGAACCTCTGCACTGCTCTATGTCACGCGTGTGTAGCCACTCCTCTGAAACAAAAGTGATGTCTCAACCCAAAGTACACTTGAGTGCTCAGTGATGGCTCCTCCTAGTCATGCCCTCAAGTCACGTTTGAGCAGCCAGACGTCCTGCAAAGGGAAGCTCCATCTCTGACACATCTCCACACTTAAAAATCAGACTCCAGGACTATCAATTCCACCCTGTGCTGAACTTTCTTCAGGATATTGTCCTGCCAATGGTTGGCAGGTGCATTTTTCCAGAATTAGTGCCTTTGGGTCTAATTAACTTTTCCTTTGGGTCAAGTGGCAATGATAGTTTTTGTAATTCCAGCTGGTAAAATAACTCTAGTCCAGGAGCAGGGCATAAGCCAGCTGGATTTTTACAGTAGCAGCACCCTTTCCTTCAATGCAGATTGCAGTACTATAAACTTGAAATTTAATGTAAAATCAAAACTCCTTTAATAACATCTAGAAAGTGAAATAAAATTTGGTGTATTATGAGGTAGAGCCTGAAGGTTTTGATTTTTTAAAAAGTGTCTTGAGGACACAGACTGTGTTCTTAACACAAAAAAACAGTGAAGATCCAATGCACTCAATCCACTGGAATTTTAATAGAACTGGTAAGCATGTGAAAACAGCATTCCCAGTCAAGTCACACAGCCTTTTTAAGGCAGTGAGAAAAAACAGATTTAAAAATAAAGGAAAAACAAATAATAGAATATTAAGGGGTTGGAATGGACCTTAGAGATCACCTAGGCCCAACATCTGCCACCATGGGCAGGGACATCTCCTACAGGCAGGACACAAAATGCCTCTGAAGCAGTGCCTGCAAGACCCAAGAAGAATTTCTGTTCTCACTGATGAGGACAGGATGATCTGATATAGACTCATGATAAGACCTTTCAGAGGATTTAGAAAAGAAGGACAGTTGTTGGATTCCCACCATCCTACTCTAAACACGAAAGCTGAGCAAAAGCCATCAGAGCCTGGCAGAACCAGATCTGTGGTCTGATTCATCCAAATGGCTAGTGAAGCCAGTAAGACTCTTGACAAAACAAATTTCTCAGACTAGTGTCATTCTGCATTATTATTTTGTAATTATTAGTATTATATATCCCTCTGCAGCCAGCTCATATTAAACAATTTCAAAGTGTCAAAACAAAGACCTCACCCTAGTAAATCGAGTGTCTGTAAACAGCCATTCACTTCAGAGCTGGACTTGATGGTTCCTGTGGGTCCCTTCCTATTCAGAAGATTCTCTGAGTGTGAACACCGTATAACTCAGGTGTTACTCTGTGCTAGAGTTGCTGGAGCTGGCTCAGTGCAAAGCCAGAGGATATATTAATGTAGTATTCAAGTAGTTTTCTTGCTTATTCTTGACCATGAAAGTCCATAAAATGCTAAAGTGAATCCATGGAGTTTCCTTTATTAATTGTCCATCTTTGAGAAGAAATTTTTAATTTCCAAAAAGGGTTTGTGTCAAAGGGCAGAGAAGTGCAATCTTTAACATTCTTGCTAGTAATTTTCTTCACAATTAGAAGGAAAAAACCCCAAAACTCCCCACAAGATTAGATCCACCATATTGACTAAGCACAAAACTCATTATGGTAAACTACATTACAACAAAACTATTTTTACCAGCATCCCCATTCAGCTTCACCAGTTCCCAATGGCATGGAGATAAAATCTATGAAATGTAACAAATATAATAGTGGCACTGTTTGAGTCACTGACAAGTGGCTCATGAGTGAGGCATCAAACCAGCCAAGGATCAGGTGAAGATGTGAAGGGCATTCAGGGCTGAGGATAAGAACTTTCTACTGCCTCAGCCACAGATGAGGGGCAGCAAAGGGGATCAGCACAGAAGATGGTGCAGCAAGGAAGGTCAGCCAGGAGAGTGGCTGATTATTTCTCACACAGCTGCGATGAGAAAAGCACTTGCATCAGAAGTGGGGCACTGAATATCTAAGGGGTGTTACAGGAAAAGTGACAGGGTTTCAAATAAAACATGTAGGTAACTCCCTACTGTGAGAGAGGGAAGTAGTCAACTGTGCTCTCTGCACAGAAAAATGTGCAGGGGAAAAAAAAAAAGGAGAATATCTATTTTAGCTGCATGCCTGAAATACCGATGAGCCATTTACAGAGAGAAAAGAGAGATGCTATAGGGTGCAGAATGGCATGGCAGGACATCAGGCAGATGGTCTTGGGAAGAGCTGACCTAGCAGTGGTAACTGCAACTGTGAAAGGTGTTAAAACCAGGTCAGTCCCATCCTGGAGCTAAGAAAAATCCCCCACTCAGGGGGATGGGGATGAGAGGACGAATTTATAAAGTAATGGCTGGGCAAAAACATCAGCATGTTTCCAAATGAAATGTTTTTCACGTGAATTGCAGTGTCAACAGCAGGAACATAGATCCAAGAACATTTAATTTTTTCAAGTAAAAAAGCTGAAGAAGTTGAGGAAGGAAGGTGTGGCAATGTTTGAAGAGACCCATCAATGGTGGCAAAAAGTGCAGCAGAGTTAATTTTTCAGAGACCTGTTTCCTTCTTTGTTTCTTTATCAATAGATAAGAAATTGCCTCTTGCCTCTATCCAGACTTGTATGGCTATGATATCACCCCACATAACTGCAAGTCAGTGGAGCAATAACAATTTTTTCCTGACTGAACCTAAGCATTATTTTCAAAGCATGCCAGTATGAATCTACACACTATAACTCAAGATATTAATCTTTTGGCAACATGGTATTTCCTAACCCTCAGCATACTCTTCTTGCCTTTTGCCCAGGTGAAGGAAGGTGGGAAATCAAAAAATCAACAGATCCAGATGTTTTCCAGATCCAGCTTTTACTGATGATAAAAGTAACTGATATGAGTAGGGGAGTCAAGCCAGGAATTTATAGCATGGATTAATTGAGGGAGACCAGAAGAGAGATTTAGGAAAGAAAAAAATCT
Organism: Catharus ustulatus; assembly: GCF_009819885.2. NCBI lineage: Eukaryota > Metazoa > Chordata > Aves > Passeriformes > Turdidae > Catharus > Catharus ustulatus. The sequence continues at coordinate 51,840,077 of NC_046222.1, read as the reverse complement.
GGTTTATGACTTTAGGGGTGTGGAAGGTGGTGACAATCAACACCTATTTTCTCTCACTGTCACAGCAAGTTTAATCTCAAGCATTTATACGATACAGGGTGAAAATCATAATTTCTTCCTATTTGAGATCAGGTTTGGTATTGGAAGAGCTCAAGCCCCTTCATCTATTCCTCTAAACTTTCTTCTACCTCTTGATCACCACTTGCAGCATAAGCAAAGCAATCCTTTTCATATCCTTTAGAGTTTCATCTTCACTGAACACTGTCAGCTGTCCCCAGAGTTCCACTTTATATCCTATTACAGTACTACACGGGAATTAAATTAGCCGATGCCAAGGCAATCGCCCAGGGAATTTTAGCAATGTAGTCTTTGAAATTTACTAAGAGTGGAACATGTATTCATTGCAAAAATAGAATGATGTGGATTTCTCTAAAAACTGTGGCAGGTTCACAATTTTGTATGTTCTAGTCTAAACTAGAAGTAATATAAAGCCCTAAATATAGGAAATGTATTACCTTTTGTGAGTGAAAACTGAGAAAAAGATATTCTAAAGCCAGCTATAAGCCTAAATTCAGCCCTCCCCTGTTCAGAAAATCTAAGAGACAAATATCTAACAAACATTCTTTGGGAGAATTTGGGAGAAATCTTTTTTCCCCCTCTATTTTTAAACAAAGGCTTTTGGTGTATTCCTGATCTTTTCTCATATTCATAAACGTGGAACAATTATTTACTTTTTCTTCTGCTTTTTTATGGAACCAGCATGCAAAGCATGCTTTTGACTCCATAGAAACAGCATTAAATGTCAATCAAATTAATAAAGCCCCAAAACTTACAAGAACCAATTTTAAAAAGCATCGGGGCAGACAGAAGAAGAATGCTTTTGCAAATCAGAAAATGGAGGGCAGGCTTCAAGCTTCCTACATTTATTCTTTGAATGGTTTATGATGTCAGCAAAGACCTTCTCTTCCTTAAGAGTTAAACTGCCTTGAGCAAGAAGCAGCCTCAATCTCTCCTTTAGAGACACCTTTATACCTGGTAACTGTTCATACCCTGCATAATATTCAGGTAGATAATAAGGCTTCCTCTTAGTTCCTGGCAAGTTTTTCTTTCTAAAAAAAGTCAAAATTAATATGAAGTATTTTATCCCAGTATTAAGTAATGTAACAAGAATAAAGCATTGTAGGGAAAAAAAAAATAAACCCTTGTCTTATGAGAGGAAAAGTAAGATCAATGCTGGTGTTTCTGAGAAACATTCTAGCTACTGTAGTGATGAATCCCAACAGTGGAACACAGACAAATCTGCAAGTGCAGTTCAAATGTAAACAGATGACATCTGACAGGAATTATGTGAATTCCAAAAAAATATATGTGCCAAGCTGCAATCCTATGTACTTCCAGCAGGAAAAACAACTGAGTCTACATTTATTTGCCTGTAAGAGTAAGTAAAATAAATAAGAGTAGAACAAATTTTGCATTGAAAAACCCTGCAATTAAAAAAATATGAGTCACTCCTCCAAACCTTCATCATTAAAAATAAATTACTACACATTTATTTGTCAATTGTTAATTCAGACTTTGAGAACAGTTGCATTGCTTTTTCTAGCTTTTTCTCCTCAAACTGTAGGTATTAGAAAAAGCTTATACACATATGTATAAATAAAATGTATGCAAATCAGGCATTTTAAAAAAACATTAAATATCAGGAGACCCTCAAGAAAAATTAGTAAGACTGCAATGAATATCATTATAATCTGCTGGGGGGGAAAAAAAAAAAGCTCAAACAGAAAGCAGCTCTTTCAGTCTTGGTCCTTACAGCACACACAAGTTATAACAAGCTCTTTGTGAGCACAGACTAAATAACAATGTCCAGTTTGGTGAAGAATTGAATCCTCAGGCCTGAAAAGCACACTCTAACCAGATCCCAAGACCACAGAGCAACACACCTTCATGTCAGCCTGTCTCCATCTTTCTCACTGTTAAAGACACCCAGATGCTGTTCCAGCAAAGACACCTTTAGATCCCAAAATCCTAGAAGATCCTCTAGGGTAAGGGCCACCCTCTATCCTATACCTCATGCCAGATGAAGCAGCCCCAGGCATGGTATGCAGAGAACTGGAAGGCATGGAGAGATAACCCTGAAAAAGCCTGCAGAGCCCTGCAGACTGCAATACTGAATTGTGAATGGCTGAAGTGCCGCCTGAGATCAGACCAGTTAAATGTAGGGATGCTCACATCTGTGTTAGCAACTCACTGGTGGCAACCACAATTCTGAATGAGATACTGCACTGCCTCAAAAATGCACAACCTAGCACGTAGCACACCATTGATTCATTCTCTAGAACTATCATATGTATTTCCAGATAGTGCTTTGAACTTGTCTCAGCAAGATCAATAGTGCTGCCTTTTATAGATCAGAGCTCTCCAGCCTCACAGTTACTACTTCAGCATAAATGAAAGACTAGCAGGATATAAAGGGATCACATTCAGCTCAATGTGTTAAGACACTAGAAAAATCAAGCAGGCAGGTCTTGGGCTCCAAATTACTTCAAAGGTCAAGATGAAAATTGAGCACTTCACCTGCCATACCATCTTCTGAGCAGTATTAATGTTTTCTTAGCAGTCTTGATGCCAAACACAAACTCAGCCTGCAGCCATGTTAACACTATTGCCAGTAGATCTTCTGACTTTCTAGAGTGACCCGCCAATTTACAGTAATTTCACGAATACAAGCCGCACCAATTTGACCAAAATTTTGGTGGAAACCCAGAAGTGCGGCTAATATTCCGGGGCGGCTAATCTATTAACAAAATTGTAAAAGCTGCCAACACGGAAGTGAGAGCCCGCGGCAGCCCCAAGCCAAGCTGGAGCCCGGCCGGCCCCGGCAGAGGTGGGAAAGCCTGGCAGAGGCGGGGCCAGCAGTGTGGGGGCGGGCGGCAGAGCCTGAGCCAGCAGGGCGGGGCAGGGGGGGCAGCAGAGCCTGGGCCAGCAGGGCGGGGGAGCCCGGGAGAACTGGGGCTAGCAGTGCAGGGGAGCATGGCAGAAGCAGGAAGGCCGGCGGGTGGGGCTGCCTGGCAGCGGGGGAAGCCCAGCAGAATCGGGGCCAGCAGCGTGGGGGAGCCCGGCGGTGCGGGGGCCTGCAGTGCCGGCCAGGGCGAGGAAACGCGGCGGCGGTGCAGACGGGAGGGGGCGGCCAGCGAGCCTGGCAGGGGCGGCGCCGGCTGGCCCGCGGGCAGGGCGAGTACGTGAACGCAGCAGCGAGGCGGCCGGCATGCCTGCCAGCGGCGGCGGCGGCAGGCCGCCGGCAGGGCTAGGGAATGCGGCGCGGCGCGGCCGCCGAGCCGGGCGGCGGCGGCGGCAGCCCGCCGGCAGGGCTAGGGAACGCGGCGCGGCGGCCGAGCCGGGCGGCAGCGGCGGCAGCCCGCCGGCAGGGCTAGGGAACGCGGCGCGGCGCGGCTGCCGAGCCGGGCGGCGGCGGCGGCAGCCCGCCGGCAGGGCTAGGGAACACGGCGCGGCCAGAGAGCCGGGCGGCGGCAGGCCGCCGACAGGGCTAGGGAACGCGGCGGCGGCCAGCGAGCCGGGCGGCAGCAGGCCGCCGACAGGGCTAGGGAACGCGGCGGCGGCCAGCGAGCCGGGCGGCGGCAGGCCGCCGAGAGGGCTAGGGAACGCGGCGGCGGCCAGCGAGCCGGGCGGCGGCAGACCGCCGACAGGGCTAGGGAATGCGGCGGCGGCCAGCGAGCCGGGCGGCGGCAGCCCGCCGGCAGGGCTAGGGAACGCGGCGCGGCCGGCGAGCCGGGCGGCGGCAGCCCGCCGGCAGGGCTAGGGAACGCAGCAGCGGGGCGGTGCTGACGGGAGAGGGGGGCCAGCGAGCCCGGCGGCGGCGGCAGCACCACCCGGCCAGCCCCGCCGAGCCGTGGCGCTGAGCTGGGCCACCCGGCCCCATCGGCAACCATGAGCGGGCCGAGCCTTCCTGGCCCCGCCCCGAGCCAGTAAAGCCCGCTATGCCGCGATCCTGTTACTAATTGGCCAATTTGTGAAAGCTGCGCACGGATTCTCGCGACGAACGAAAGTGCGGCTAATATTCGGGGTGCGGCTTATCTATTGACAAAGACAGCAACATTGTCGAGGCACCGGAAGTGCAGCTTATAATCCGTGCGGCTTGTATTCGTGAAACTACTGTACTCATCAGTGGATGATTTTTACTTATCTAACATTAAATTGGGATTTGTACTTGGCAAAATACATAAGCTTCAAAGGAGCAGAATATTGTTATGGCAGAAACTGCCTACTGCAGCCTGCCTCTCTGCTCTCTGGCTGCCACAGCTGCTTCACAGTGATGCCTCCTATCTCTCCATCTGAGAAGCTTCAGGACTAAAGAAAAAGAGGTTTGCTCCCAGATAGAAAAACTGGCATTCATTTGCAACCAGCCTCTACCTTGCATGTAAGTGGAATAATTCAAAAGTCGGTACTACTGACCCTCTGTGCCCAAATACTGTGGTGATCACCAAGTTTCACAAGTCTTTACTGTAAAAAATGCACATAACTGTGTTGCACAGGGCACTGTGGGTTCCTGAGGAGACCCTGAGCTGGGGAGTGCAGAACAGCTCACCACAGAGAGAAGGACAAGTAAATCCCTCCCTGCCACCTACCCAGCTCTTGTTCAGTGCTCTGGACACAGTCTAAGGAACCTCCCTGCATTCACAGCTGGTAACAAAATTCTGAGACTTCACAAGATTTTTGTTTCATCTCAAAATCCTTTGGGAGCCTATAGATGTGATGGTAAAGGAACAGAAGTAGGATAAAACTTAGAAACGGAAACTTCAGCATTGCAGCTCATATTGGACAAAAACAGAACATAAGCAAGTCATGGAGGCATCAACACAACTGCCAGCATCTTCTTGCCACATTTGATTCTCAATTTCATTAAACCCACAACAATTCTGCAAGAATTCAGAAAAATTCTCCTCAAAAACTAAATGGGAATCTCAAATACATTACTCTGTGGCTCAACATACGATCATAAACTCATATCAATCACCTTCTAGATAATTAATGTCAAAAATCAATAAAAGAATGAGCATTTCATTTTTATGCTAGCTGCCTTTGGACTGCTTAGGGCCTGCTTATGGCCCCAGCTGAGAACATCTTCTCAAATGTGTACTTTTGTCTGGTAGGCATTCAATCTCACATGGTCTCAAGTACTGTGGTTGTTCTAGCATCTCTACACGTGTGCAGCTGACATTATACAGACAATATCCTGGAATACATGATTCACTTTTGGGTATTTTGCCCCTCTGAGACACTAAGTTATACAAGCAGCAATTCCAGTGATTCAGGCAGGCAGCTAGAAAAAACAGACCTCAATTGCTTTCTTTTTAAAATGTATACTTGTAAATTAAGAAGCATTTCAAGATTAGGCATCTGTCCAATTCTTTTTATCATTTAGTGCATTATGCTAATGAGGATGCTGTTTCTTTAATTATATCATTTGAAGAAAAAATTGCATTCAGTCCCTTGATCTTCTTTAAAACCATTCCCATGCTTGATTCCCCTATAGGCTTTTAATCACGCTGCCTCAGTGTGAAACTCTGCATTTGAGCAAAACTCTTTTCAAAACTGGTTCACAGAGAAAGTTTAAATTGTTTTCTCTCATTGGAGCTATATCCTTTACCACTTGGCAGCTTTAGGAGGAAGAGCTGTAAGATCCAAACTAGTACTAGCTAGAATTAAGAGTAATGCTGACACCTAACATGTAACATACTGAATGCCAGGACTTGTTAGACAGGGGTAGAGAGACAGCTGAAGTGAGCTATAAAATAATATCTTTCCATGACACTTCACAGTAGAATTCAGAAAATCCTATTTAAAATAAAAGCACATTTCATCAGTTGTTAAACTTCACTATGCAAAATTACACATATATGATGTTCATGGGCATTTGTTATTAGTCAAATGCTTCACTGTGGTTTTTTGTCTGTTTTAGCACACACTACAGTAACTAAGGCATATGTATGTTCCAATTACGGTATATCCATTTAGAGTTTAGCTGCAGTATTGGTTAACATGTTGCGCTTTCATCCTGCACTGAGAGACTGGATTTTGTTGAAACTAAGAATCAAATTGCACTAACATCTTGAAACAAAGTATTTACAAACAAATATTCTGACACCTCATTTATCTGTTTTGCCATAAAATTGGCTTATACATGATTAATTATGAAAAATAAGCATAGCATGCTTTCATGCACTTTTACTTTGAAATCCAGGTCACACTTTGTTTTGAAATTCAGAAAAACAATATGAATAACATAATTAACATATCAGAAGATTCTTTGCAAGTAACTTTATTTAAGCAGGCTGAAGCAAAAGCTTATGAAGTTGTTGCTATTCTGTCATTGCAGACAAATCATTTCTTAACCCTTGTGTATATACTTCACTTTGACTAATCCTTCGTACTGAAAGGATATTTGGAGTAGACATCCTCATACTAAGACACAACACAATGAAAACAGTGTTCTTTCCCCAAAACACCTACAAACTAATTCCTGCTCTGTGGATTTGTTTCCAGCTTGGATGCTGCTCCTAAGAAACAAGTCAGTAACAGTGTGGTTACAGATGGGAAACCAGAAATTTGAGATAGAGAATCAAATTCTTTTAGGTTGGAAAAGACCCTTAAATTCATCAAGTCCAACCAATAACCCAGCATTGCCAAGTCCACCACTAAACCATGTCCCTCAGTGCCACATCTGCACATCTTTTAAATACCTCCAAGGACAGTGACTCCACCACTTCCCTGGACAGTCTGTTCCAATGCTTGATAACCCTTTCGAGGAAGCAACTTTTCCTAAAATCCAATCTAAACCTCCCTTGGTGCAACTTGAGGCCATTTCCTCTTGTCCTTCTGCTTGTTACCTAGGAGAACTTGTACCTGGTTACACCCTCCTTTCAGGTAGTTGTACACAATGACAGGGTTTCCCCCCAGGCATCCTTTTCTCCAGGCTAAGAAACCCCAGACCTCTCAGCTGCTGCTTTTAGGACTTGTGCTCCAGACCCTTTCCCAGCTCTGCTGCCCTTCTCTGAAAACGCTCCAGCACCTCAATGTCCTTCTTGAAGTGAGAGGCCCAGAACTGAACACAGGATTTGAGGTGCAGCCTCACCAGCACTGAGTAAGGTTTTTCATAACCCACCTGAATATGTACAGTGAGTCTTTCCACAGGTTCACCACTCATGGCACTTAGTTGCCAAAACACCTTTGTGATGGCATATTTCAGTGTTATACTGTGCTTTTCTCAAGCATTTGCATTTGGTCACCTCATGAACTATGCACAACCTGTACAGCTCCTTACAGACCCTCCTCAATCTAGATGTGAGAGTCATTTCTGGCAGCAGAACAAGACCACACCTTGACCAGCCACGTGTTTCATTTAATGAGAATTTAATTTCAAGGTGTATGCTGTTTTCACTACAAAATTCATCTTATCACAGTAACAGCCATTTCTCATTACTTTACTTTCAAGACCTTCACAAAGAATGGAGAAAAGAAGGTTTATCAGCTTTTGACCTCAGCCGCTTTCTAGAGGCAGCCCCAAAGCCAACTGCAGCATCAACTCCAGCTCAGGAAGTTTGCCTTGTCTGCACAGCAGCTGAGCAGTGACCACTGGCTTGCAAAAGGCCACATGGGCTGGGAGCTGCCAACAGGAGAGGTATGACCAGCAAACAAGAGCCTCCCCATGTCAAAACAAATGGCCAAACTACTTGTGACTGGTGTATTGCAGAGCTAGAAATAGAAAGCAATGTTTTCACCATACTGCTGGTATTTGAATAGCTTCTCTTTTAAAAGGGCAAATAGTTCATTCCCTTGAAAACTTGCTTGTAGTGGCAGCGGCTGGGCTCCATTTCAGTAAATATTAGAACTGCCTTTTTTTAAAAATGGAAGCTCAATTCTTTTAAAGGTTAAGAAGGTAACAGAAACACACTAATAAAAAAAACACTAAAAGGCACTGTACTTATTTATGAGAAAAAGTATGGGAAGATAAAGCCACATATGCAAGGAAAGCAGAGTCTGGAATATCGGCAAATGACAAGCTGAGAGAGAGGCTGAGGTTTGCTAGAAATCCATCAAGTGAGGCATTCCTCAAGAATGTATCCTCAAAGGTAGGAAAAAATATTGTCATATTGAATTTTACTCTAGCAGAGAATCTGTTCCAGAAGGACCACTTTAAAAGTGTGGCTTTGGAAAAGTCTGCAAACTTTAGCCATGGCTTAACACAAGAGAGTAGCAAAATCGACTCCAGCTGGTGTCATATTGGACTCCTACTGGATGCAGGTAAACCATTTAAATAGAAAATTATGATTCACTACAGGCAAAGGGTAATGCTCTAATTTGCAAATGTGTAATCTTAGCCAATACTTAATTTATTTGTCTTGTTATTTTAGAAGGACCATTTCTTAAAATTAAAAAGAAATCATATGTAAAACTTAGCAGGGGAAAATAGTCACATACAAAATTATAAAAGGACCTGCTAAGGGATGTTTTATTACATGACAAAAATAAAAAGGAAAAATCACTGTGCTAGAGACACGAAAGGAAGCTTTTATGGATGAAGAGTCCTGGCTACAGAGAGTGAAAGCAGCAGCAGAGAAACCTGTAAAACAAATGCATAGTACATAACAGATGGAGGAAAGACACTGTTAGCAATGAATACAAATTAACATTGCAGAAATGCAAGCAAACAATGGAAGCAAAAAAATAGTATAAAACTATGATGACGTTTATGACAATAGGAGCTCCTCCCTAAAAGGAACAGGAATAAAAAATGCCAAGCAATGATAGCTGGACATTCCAGACAAAAATTATCAAAAAATTCAGAAAAAGACAGATTTGACACCTGCTTCTCTGCATTGAGAAAGATGCAAGATGCCCTACTCACTTGTTAGAGTGATAATGACATCACTATAACTTGAGAGAGCTTTAAATAGCCCCTCAGTTTAAACCCTGCATTCAAGAGCAGAGGGCAGATGAATCAATAACTTTTAATTCAATGACTCTTTTAAAAAAAAACATAGTTGCATGGAAGGTTCCTGGTGACTGGCAAGATTTACTAGCAAAGCAGCATTTACAAAGGTTAAGTGGGATAAGCAAAGCACCTATGGAGCAGTTAAACTGACATCAGTAGTACGCAACAGCAGGGGAAAATTAGCATGGGACACAATCAATAAGGCACTGAAAGACAGTCACATAATTAACACCAATCAACACAGCTGTATGGAAAACAGGCCTGGTCATGTAAATCCAATCATTTGTATGCAGTGACATCATTTGATAATGGTATGTGCTGACAGGACATATTTCTAGCCCTAATTTCACACTGCACAGTGATTTAAAGTCATGCTATACATGAAATCCTGAATTAAAAGATTCACCGTACTAAATCAACACTGCTCATAGCAAGTGCATTTCAAAAGTGACTAGATAAATGGATAACTAAATGGAGAATCAACATGCTGATAATAGAATCCTTGTCAGTCCAGCAGGGAAAAAAAATTAAGTACGATACTTGGAAGCTCAAAAAAGATACAGATTGTCTTGGAAGGTAAGGGTCATTATTTACTGAAAAGAATTTAATGGTGACAGGGTAGATTGATTACTACTGGCTTCCCTTAAATCAAGACCTGGTCTCTTTCAGAAGGATGTGCTAAGTACAGAAAAATTAAAGGACTACTACTGAAATACTATGAATTCCTCTGACCTCCACAAAACAGACAAGAAGAATAGATAGTCATGATACTTTGGTCTTTAAATTCATAAGCCTAGGAAACAATGATTCAAACTTTATTAATCCCTCAAGAATTTAATGCAATAAGTCAATCATGCTTAACCCATCTGATACAGTGTAAAGTGTCGAGTATTTCTGTGGGATTTCAGCCATAATCCAGTGTTAAATTACTGGATGACTATTAAAATATCAAGTCACTTCCCTGAATTTCTGATTTTTTGGCTCTGATTTGGAGAGCAGCAAAAATCTATGCCTATGCACAAATAGGGAAGGACAGTATCAAACTCTCGATCCACACCTCCCCATGCAGATCACCTTGACCTGTTCCTGGGAAGTGTTATTAGCAGTAACAGTGCCAGAATAGTATTTCCATGGTATATCAGAAAGCCTCCCAGCAGGCACAGCTGTGACTAACACTAATTTCATGCAATTAGGGTTGTGCTCTTGCATATCCATCATCTTCCTAAGCCGTGCTCCGAGATCAGTACAAGAGGTAAAAGTCACTTTAACCCTGCCAAATATTATTTGATTCTGTCTGTTTGAAACAAAACACAGGGTTTGAAAATGCCATTCCTGGAAACAGCTCTGGAATGGGCCAGGAGACTTTTACTTCCAGTTTTGCAGCAGGCACTGAAATTGCTACAAAGTTTATAACCCCAGTGATGAGAAGGCACGGTTACAACTGCTTTTAGACCAGAGTCATTTGTAACAATGGAAATGCATTAAAAATATTTCTGTACAATCTTTGCATCACTCAGTGTCCTACAATGTTGTCCTCAGTGAGGAGATGTGCATTGCACTGTGCATTCTGTTCTTCCACATGGGACAGCACACAGAGCTGGAACATCACAAGGCACCCAAGAGCCCATCAACACAAGATTTGTCTTCTTTGGTGTTTAGCCACCTGACTGCTGCAGGAATATGACCAGCATGTACACACCACCCAGAACACAGTGACACTCCAGTGTGATCACAGCCATAATCACAGTATTGGAGACTGAGTGGGACTGTCTCCAGAAAAACAGCTTTTGGCTTTGGGTCTCCCCTGTAGAAAGAGCAACCCTTATGCCATGTTGATGTCTGAACCTGTCCAGCCAAACTGCTTTTTATCACTTGAGGGACAGGATCGTGCCTGGCCACAGGAGATGCATACACAGAGGCTTCAGCAGGCATAGTTATTGCTCACCATGAACACAGCCTCATGCCACTACAGCACAATTTTACCAGGATCTATGTCACAGCCATCTCCCCACTGACAAAGTTATGCCTTCCCAAGCATGAAAAACTATCTTCAAATATTGCTAGAATGCCTCAAAAAGTAGCAGGATTAGTTTTGGTACATATAGTACATTGGTTCAGATAGGTATAGCATACATTAAAAATATGACTAACAAAAAGCAAAAACATTAGGAAAGCAAAGGTCTGTTTTTGTTTAATAATTTCCCACAGTAAAAGCCACATGGTCTGCTTTGAAGTCACGTTTATCTCTACTGCTTACACAATCATTAAATGGAATTTTCATTGGATAAAATAGCGCTATTCAAAAAGAATCAAAGACTTCTTGAAAGAGTTCTGTGGCGGCAAATACATTTAAAAGATGAAATCAGACATTAACAATACAGAAGACAAGCTTACCCAAAATGCTGAAAAAACAAATTTTTCTTCCATTGGTGATAGTTTGCCTTAGAAGACAGTTCCAGGGTGGAAACCTTAAAAAAATGGAAAGGAAAGAAAAAAAACAAAACCAAAACAAAAGACTCATTAAAATTAGAGTAGGTAACAAGGGCATACACCATCAAATCTTCTGTAAACACAGTGCTCAAGATTAAACATCCTGCTCTTCTGATTAGGATCCTGTCCAAGTTTCCTGACATTAGCTCACAGATAAGCTGATTTGCCTTAGCACTGAGTGAAGAAATGCACCTACGCTCAAAAGGAGAAGAGGATACAAAACCTTTGTGAAACAAACTCCACATTTTCTGTTCCTCTTCCTCCCAAATATCTTTAAAGTAAGTCAACACTTGAGTCAAATTTAGGTACAGAAACTGAAGGGGAAGCACAGATTGCACCCAGTCAGGTTTAAATTTATTTACAGAGATCATTGTTTTAAAGACACTCTGTGCTACTTGACACGTTGTCCCCTTGCCACATTTTGATGTGATATGGGTGATGTGGTGTTGCTCAGGGAGATTTAGCCGCATTTGCTTGTGATGAGATCATCCAGAAAATGTACGGAGGGAAAGAAAAATAAGAAAGGGTGAGGAAGATCATCCAGAAAGCATACAGAAGGAGCTCCTCACAGAAGTCAGGAAAAGATTGTAATCACAAAAACTAAACATTGTGAATCAGAGAATGTGAGTTATGTCAAAAGACAACAGGTCAAGGCAGAGAAGGAAAGAAAGCTAGTCCTCAGATTTGATAAGAAGTCATGAGATGTGCTTTTACCAATGGTAAAAAAAAAAAAAGCCAAAGTCAAACTGCTGATATTCAGAGATGAAACAAGAACAGGATCTCACAAGTAGCACTGATCAGACTAAAAAGATGGCCAAAAGAGATGGAAAAAGGTTGGGATTTTTAGAGGGAAAAAAATTAAGGGATTTTTTTTTTTAGTTATGTCAGTGATGTTCATTTATTTGTATTATAATGGGAAACAGCAGATATTATTAAGACATACGAGTGCATGGAAGACCAAGATGAAGGATCTGACTCTGGGACAAGAAGAGCAGGTGAAGTTTAGATGAGACCTGAGAGTATAATATAGAGAAGGGAAGACAGAAAGAATGGGGAAGGACAGGTAAGGGAAGAAGGCGAGATCATGACAGTATTTTTTTAAAGTAAGTCCAAGTGGAGAAAAGTTAGCTGAAAATCTTGGAAAATATTAGAAGATGGAAGATGCCAATAGCATTTTAGGAAAGATTTAACCAGTTGTTCAAAATGTTTTGTTCACATGCAACTGATGGTAACCATTCACAACACATTTCACATAAATGTGGTAAAATACCAAATCCAAAGTACAGTAGTTTCACGAATACAAGCCGCACGGATTATAAGCCGCACCCCCGGTGCCTCGACAATGTTGCTGTCTTTGTCAATAGATAAGCCGCACCCCGAATATTAGCCGCACTTTCGTTCGTCGCGAGAATCCGTGCGCAGCTTTCACAAATTGGCCAATTAGTAACAGGATCGCGGCATAGCGGGCTTTACTGGCTCGGGGCGGGGCCAGGCAGGCTCGGCCCGCTCATGGTTGCCGACGGGGCCGGGTGGCCCAGCTCAGCGCCACGGCTCGGCGGGGCTGGCCGGGTGGTGCTGCCGCCGCCGCCGGGCTCGCTGGCCCCCCTCTCCCGTCAGCACCGCCCCGCTGCCGCGTTCGCTCGCCCGGCTGGCAGGGCTGCCGCCGCCGGGCTCGCCGTCCACCCCGCTGCCGCTTTCGCTCGCCCCGCGCCTCGCGAGCGCCGCGCCCGCCCCGCGGCGCTTTCGCGGCTCGCGGCTCACGGCTCACGGCTCGCGGCGGCGCTTTCGCGGCTCGCGGCTCGCGGTGGCGCTTTCGCGGCTCGCGGTTCGCGGCTCGCGGCGGCGCTTTCGCGAGCGCCGCTTTCGCTCGCCCCGCCGGCAGGGCTGCCGCCGCCGCCACCAGGCTCGCCGGCCGCCCCCTCCCGTCTGCACCGCCGCCGCGTTTCCTCGCCCTGGCCGGCACTGCAGGCCCCCGCACCGCCGGGCTCCCCCACGCTGCTGGCCCCGATTATGCTGGGCTTCCCCCGCTGCCAGGCAGCCCCACCCGCCGGCCTTCCTGCTTCTGCCATGCTCCCCTGCGCTGCTAGCCCCAGTTCTCCCGGGCTCCCCCGCCCTGCTGGCTCAGGCTCTGCCGCCCGCCCCCGACACTGCTGGCCCCGCCTCTGCCAGGCTTTCCCACCTCTGCCGGGGCCGGCCGGGCTCCAGCTTGGCTTGGGGCTGCCGCGGGCTCTCACTTCCGTGTTGGCAGCTTTTAGAATTTTGTTAATAGATTAGCCGCCCCGGAATATTAGCCGCACTTCTGGGTTTCCACCAAAATTTTGGTCAAATTGGTGCGGCTTGTATTTGTGAAATTACTGTAACTCTCAGCAAAGCATGCACTAATGACTATGAGATCTGTATTTTAATATGAAATCCTAGGTATGTTTTACTTTTCCCCCTCACCATCTTCCATTCCCCAGCAATGCAAGTTGCTTCTTTTCAAATAACTCCATTAAATTAAGTTGTGTGTTCAGCCTCATTAGCCACCAACTCCTTTCCCCTGTGGTTTTAATTAGATAGGTCTTTGTGCTCAGCTACTTCAATCCTTCCCCCAAACAATCCCACAATGTTGCTTCTTTCATGTCCTCATTCTTCAAATGCTCCCAATCACAGCAGAGGCAGCCCAGGTGATCAGGGCATTGCAGAGCTCTCCCATGGAGATGGCGAGGCAGGATCTGTGCCCAGCAATACACACACACTCTTTGGGCAGGGCAGAGTTGCCCTTCCACACTGTTTCACCCATTTTAAATAAGAAAATTCAATTAATGACCATTTATGATAGACTCCAGGGAAAGGTCAGACCCTCTGAGTAGACACTGAGCCCCAAACTTTTCCCAGCAGCCTCCTTCCTGCTCCACGAGCCATCCATCATCTCCACACCCAGCCCAGGAAATCACAGAGCAAAAACAAGGCCCCTACACCCCACCAAAGCTGGGGGGTCACAGGTGTCCTCTGAACTCAGGATGATATCTGGCTACAGCTCTTCCCCCACAGCACCCACCCTGGAAAGCCCAGCACATCCCTCAAGGCATCAAGACATGACACCATCCCACAGACAGAAGCAAGGCTCCAAAGGTCTGACCTAGCCTTTGGTCTTTTTGGTTTTTGTTTGGTGGGGTTTTTTTTCTTCAAACTAGTACACAGGAACAAAGCTACAAAAACCATAAGATGGCCAGTTTCCAGCTGGAAATGGAGGTAAATGCTGATGTTTCAGGAAAAATAAAAAGGAAGTGACAAAGGATCAGGTCTACTCATGAGGAGCAAGACAGGATTTTCTAAGGGCAGGGCTCCTGCTTCAACCACTATTTGCAATCTATTAGAAGAAAAACCATAAATCCAGCAAGCAGGGTTGGCAGAAAAGCCCTCAGAGCAAAGAGCCTCTGCTCCATTGCTATCCTGCAACCCCAGAAGAGAGCCTGGGGAGCTCAGCACCACTCCCAGGCTATTCCTGGCTGCCCAGGGTCAGCAGCGGCACAGCGGGGATTAAAGCAACTTAGATTTGTTATGTAAGGGACATGTTGCTCATGGCTTCTCTCAAATCCCAAAGATGTTGCTATTATGTAATAGCAACAATCAAACAGGGCAGCCTTTCTGTGATTTGTTTTTTAAAAAAGTGCTGAGCAGCTAAAAATGAACAGTGGGACTCTGTCAGAATCAGTGTTATGTTTTCCACTCTAAATCCAAGTGTGACCTTAAAGATGTTGCAGTTTATAGGGACAGTGACTCAGCTCTCACTTCACTCAAGCTACAGAAAACTAAAATAAAGCAAACTTTGTCCACCTCCCCACCAGGTGAAGAGCACAGCTTTTATCTTCCGAACCAAGCCCAAGGGCTTTCATTGTTTCAGCACTAGTATCTTGCTGGCTCTACTAACATTCAAGGATTACTCATACGAATAAAGGCTGTGGACCTGGCTCTGAACTTTGCTGCTGGGATTGGATGGTGGCTCTGAGCCACTCTGACACTTGGGCTTTCATCAATGAAAAAGACAAGCTCATTTGGCAAAGTCACAAGAGTTAGTCTTCTTAAATTATTACTAAAACAATTCTGATGGTAATGCACACGATTTTGCCTGATATATCTATCCATACACATTACTTAAAAAAACATACATATCAATGCAACAAATGCCATTGTTTCTGTAAGCCACTTAACTCATACTTGGGACATGCTCCAGCAATATCAAGGATTCATAGATGCAGATGTTCCAGGGAGTCCCAGTTGATAATTTAATCAAGCTGTTGTCATATAAAGATTAGCAGTTCAGCCAGTCTAGTTTTGTTTTAGAAGCTTACTAATTTCCAGTTTACAAACCATGCCCAAAGAATATTTCCTTTTTTTTTTTCTCCAATGTTTTCTTAGGTTGAGATCTGAAAAGGAGAAAAGCACTCTTTTGATGTAGATCTGATTCCCTATCTATTCTGCTAGCCTCTCAAGCTTCTAACACAGTCTCAGTGCCCATGTTAAATACTAGATGTGATCCTTTCAGGACTAAACCCCAAACAACCTATCCAGATTATGTTGGTGATACAGCAAACCTGTCCTAAGCATTTGCACCTGATCTCTCTAACACTTCTAGTCTTGTTCATGCAGTTGTTTGATTCCACCAAAGCTCATGTGAATTGTTTCCAGAGGTTGTGTTACCATTCCTTCCTTTTTAAAGCCTCACTATTATATCACACCAAGAGCAAAACAACTCTTCAGCAGCAGCAAGAGAAGGACCTAAAATCTCCATGGCCTTATAGACCAGAAGAAACAAATTCATCCTTAGAGCATGAGCCTGTTGAGCATGGTCAAGTGTAATTCACTTTTAAATTTCTTTTCTGTGCCCAGCATCCTGCCAGCTTTCCCTGTGCATAGCACATCATGATTCCTCCCAGCATTCTGGCACAAGCAAACTGCATTAGGCTCAGAAATGCTTAGTACAAAGCTTTAATTTTTTTTGTCCCATCACAATCTAATTCTTATCTAGTAACACTAACATACTCTGGGGCACAAAAACCCATTACTTGGGTAATGGTCCCTCTGAATTTTTCTGGCAGAATAAATCTGAGAATTATTGTGAGACCTGCCTCAAACTGAAATCACAGGTGGCTGAAAGGGTTGCTGTTCCATGTGCCCCACGTGAAACCTGGCAGAGGACACAGGCCAGAGGGCAAAACCACTATCAGAGCATCTCTATTTGAGCTATCCTTGCCTGCCAGACTGGCTCTTTGACAGCCCCAGTATTTTGTCATAACATAAAGCACCCCGTGGGGATAATAAACGTGGAAGCCAACTCATTTAGGATAAGCTATCAAATAGTTAAAATTCAAAAAGTGAAATTAAATAGAGAAACTAATTTGCCCAGTATCTGTTTTAGACACTTGTTTACTTTTTAGCTATGATTTCAAAGGGAAGTTATTCTCCTGGAAGTGCTTGGGGATTATGCTCATGAAGTGAGACTCACATTGTGCAAAGAAGAACAAGTTATACCTTTCTTTCAGCTTTGCATCCCATGCAGCAGCTGTTTCAAAGCAGTTTATAGCCCTCAGGCTCATATAAGAAGCAGCAACCTTTATTACACCAACATCTGAATTGAGAGTCACAGCTGCAGGCTGGGAGGGGAACCCAAGAAAATTTTGATGCTTTTGCTAGTTTTGTGGATTGCATAAAATCACTGATCTGCCAGTTATGTCACTAACAGCAAAAGCCTGGTAACTGCTGCTACACCAGATGCTTCTGAGGATTAAGCCATTTTCAGAGATATTTGATGTTGAGACCTCTGCTGGAACAAAACAGACTTCATCATCCAGAGTCCCCAAATGCTCTGCAAGACTGATCCAGCACACTCCTTCCAGTTTTTGAAGAAGCAGCTAAGGCATAGTCTTAAACCAAAGTTATCATATTTATAGAGGAACAAAACTTGAATTTCCTCACCTTCCAGTCACTGCACCACTGGTGCACTATATGCTATGCCACACTACATCACAAAAGTGACAATAACTTTTCCTTGAGCAGAAAACAGTTCCTGCCCTAAAATGTGAGGATTCACTATCCCAGGAGTTTAGACACTGTTTGCCTGACTGCCAGCTTTGTAGCCTATTAATTTAAGAAGAAAATACAAATCCTTAAAGAAATTACTGCTTAAATTGAGTCTTTCATAAAGCAAGGTCTAGCACACAAGTCTTATAAAGAGCAGCTGAGGGAGCTGGGGTGGCTTAGCCTGGGGAAAAAAGTCTTGGGGGACCTTATTACTTTCTACAGCTGCCTAAAAAAAAAGGTTGTAATGAGGTGAGGGTGGGCCTCTCCTCACAGGTAATAAGCAACAGAACAAGAAGAAATGGTGTCAGTTTGTGCTAAAGGAGGTTTAGGTTGGCTATTAGAAAAAAAAATTCTTCACTGAAAGAGTTGTCAAGCACTGGAACAGACTGCCCAGGAAAGTGGAGTCACCTTATGTGGAGGCATTTAAAAGGTAGGTAGATGTGGCACTTGGAGACGTGGTAGACTTGGCAGTGCTGGGTTAACAGTTGGACTATTTTTCAAATGCTTTCAATATTTCAGAAAAATGTCTTTTGGTTTCAAAATACTGACCCAGTTCGCTGTCATAACAGACTAACATGGGGCAGAGCTTTAATTGGTATAAATCACTTGGTTGTCAAGTTACAATTTATAGTGGCGAACCATTTCTCCACTTGCTTTGCACCCTACAAACCCTTACTAAGAACGTATTTCTTATGAAGTCGTTGACAGTGGCCAGTCACATGGTTTCAGCATTTGGTTGTACTCTGGAGATCTTTCTGGTCACCTTAGATGAAGCACTGGATCTTATCCACTTTCCAGTTCCCCACTGGAAAACCCAGAATAGCAATGTAATAGCAGTGGGCAAAACAACAGCCAAATCAGCTTTCCAGAGAGTACAGCATCAAATGTATAGCCAGCAACAGAAAGTGACAGCATTCCCAGGCTCACAAGGATGCTAGTTATCTTAGGATAGTGCCGGAGTAAGTTATACAAAAATCCATATGAATTATTTTCCTAAAGAAAAACAGGTTTGAGTTTGCAGTAAAAAAGTTCAGCTACAAAACAAACCACCATGCACTTGAGTTTTGCTCTCCTTTGCTACTTTCTTTCCAATTTCAGTGGCTTATGACTTCTTTAACAAAACTGACTGCAGCAGGTTTGGTAATAGTTGTATTTAAACAATGTCAGTATAATTATAAATAGCTTATGATAAAATGCAGTACTTGTCTAGGGAAAGCATTTGCTAAATCAGCTGTGTCTCAACAGTCTTTTTAGCAAACCTCAGCATCCAGACAAGGGAGGACGGGAAGAGATCTTCTTGCACTGCTTGCTGCTGGCATTTCAGCAAATATCTTCACCCAGATGTCCATTACTGTGCCTAGATCTTTTCTCCTACAGAGCCTTCAATCAAGTGTTAAAACCACCAACTCATTGTGTATGAGTCTCTACTGTATGGTGCTTCACTTTATCATTGTATGATTTCCCAGAGAGCACACATTTAGCTGGAGTTGGCTGTAACTCTGTCCTACGGTGATTTCTGGTGCTTCCTGAATGAACTCAGGAAACAGAGAGCACACACTGAAAGCTGAAAATCATGGTTTGCCTAACTTGAGAGGACTAATTCTCACTGGTTGCCAAGTTCCCTGCACAGGCTGTGATGTGTGTTACAGCTGTGGAAGCTGCACTTACACTGTTAGCTCTCCTCTCCTATCTTCCTAAATCGCTAGCATTGCTTACTGTAACATAAATGTTTCTTGCATAAAAATACACCCTCCAGAAATTAACACCGGGAGTTTAAACACTGCTTTCCTGCTTGTTACAGTTGATATCACTAAAACAAAACACCCTAGAGAATTTTACCACAGAAAGAGCTTTGCTCTAAAGAAATAAAAAACTACTTATTATGACCCAGCCCCACACTTGCCATTTGTTAGAAACGTAGCCAAATATCCACCTCTGTCCTTAAAGAGACAAATATACAGAGAAATATGGTACCAGATCAAAAGCCACTGCAAACAAACCACCTGGACACAGCCTTACAAAGATTTCCCTCAGTGTCTGTGTCCCATCCCATCATCCCCAGGTAGCAATTTCCAAACTCCCAGTGCAGCACAAATAATTGCTTACAGAATCCCCCTTCTGTACCTTAAAACAGAGCTGATTCCCCAGAAATTACGGTGAGGCTAAACGCCATAGAATGAGAAGTTAACCCTCATTTGCACACAAGTAGCTCGCTCCTACCGCTCTCCGGCAGCACAGGCTGCGCTGTTCTCCACAACAGATTGCATAAATAGGAGACAAGTAGCTGGGTATATTTAATTGCATTGGAAACAGGCAGACTGGTAAAGGGTTTATGTAGCATGGGATACAGAAAAGCTCACAGCCCTGCTTGAAACTGGCCATGAGAAACGATAAAACCCAAAACCATTGCACTGGATGTAGAGAGCATAAAACCACCCCTGTATGAAATCACACACAAACCAAAACAAAGCGTTCATGCATCACATTACACCCAGCTCATCGGCTGCCAAGTGCCTCCCTAACGCAGTCACCCGTTGCAAAGTTAACCTGCACGCAAACACTTGACATGCAAATGATTTTGCTACCGATGCCTTAGTATAAACAAATATTTCTAATGCTTGAGCTGTTCGTTTTTTGGTTTTTTTTTTAACCTTTGCAGCTTTTAACGCAGTGATAAATGTCAAGGCTTATTCTTTCCATGATCAGTGCAACCAGGGGTCACTGGGTCCCTAGCAGAGGGACCTGCAGGGAGCCCGTACAGGCTGGTGCGAAGGCACACGAGCGCACTGTTACCTTCGGGAGGCGGTGATGGGGACCGGGGAGAGAGAAGCAGGGGCAAAGATAGAGAGGGAGATAAAGCAAAGAGGAAAAAGGTACTCGTACTCATTTAAACAGGGTTGGAAAGGACCGACCTAGATGAACAGCTCTTCGAGCAGAGGCATTCTACTTGAGTAGAAAGACCTGGATTCCCTGCCCTATCTTCCACGCTTTTAGCCTTCCCTTCCACGACAAATGCTGCTTTTTATTCACAGTAGCTTCTTTGCCTTCCATCATTTTTCGGAAAAATAATGGGATGCTGTTACACGCCGTGAGAGTAATAGCAGCATCTCAGCGCTGCGCGCCCGCGGGTGGCCGGCAAGCCATGAGCCCTCCGCTCGCCGTGTCCCGGGGTCCCCAGCCCTCCCGGGACCGAGTTTCCCCAGGCACTGTCGCCCCGCTGGCAATCCCGATCCGCGCACAGACGCTGCACGGCAAGCGCAGCCCGCTCCAACCAGTCCGGCATCCTCAGAACTTTTGTCCGAATAGATTTCATCACTAATTTTATCCACCCTGATAAGCCGCGCTCGCTCCCCCATCTCCTGCCCGCACCAGGGATACAGGAGCAGCCTCCAGCACCCCTCCCGTGCAGGAGCCATCCCCATCTCCTGGAGCTTTAGCCCACGTCCCGTTCCCGGCGCCCCGCGAGCGGTCAGCACGGAGCAAGCCCGGCGCGATGCGAAGCAGGGAGAGCGGCACAGCCACGAGGTGGGAGCGCTACCTGCGGGATGCGCGGCGCTCACCTACCCGTGTGCCGCTCCCGGTGGTGCCGGTGCCGCTCCCGGTGCCGGGCCGGGCGGACGGCGCGGGGCGGGCGCGGGCCGCGCTTTTATAGCGGGCGCCGCCGCGCAGCAGCGCCCCCTGCGGGCCCGCCCGGGCAGCGCACCGGCACCGCGCCCCGCACCGCGCCCGCGGCTGTGCGGCGCTCCCACCGCTCCACCGCCGGGTTTTGTTCCCCAGGTTTGCGCCCTGGAAGCACGAAGTGCTTGTTAGTAGGTTATGGAATGGCTTTTCATTTTTGTTTTTTCTTTTTTTTTTTTTCCTTTTTTTGGGGGGAATGTTTAGGGTCAGCGTCTGCGTCGTAGTATCTCAGATGGCATCAGGCAGAAACGCGACTTGCTCGTGGCGTGGCTTTTCTGCTCCCTGCCTGGCTCCCTCGCTCCGAGTTCATTTCTCTCTCACTTTAAATAGAGCAAGGTAATAGAAAAATAAATTAATAAATACGCCAGCAGAGACACAAATTTGCTTCTCAGCAAAACTTGTGACTTGAAGGGTAATCTCCATCACTTTTGCCATGCTTAAACTGCAGCCCAAGGGTTTTACTCCCACATCAGAGAGAGCTCTGTGGTACCGGCAGAGGATCTTTATTGTGCATTCACATCCTTATCTACACCTACAGCCCGTGCTGCAGCTCTCTCTGTGGGCTTTGTTACGTTCCCGGTGAGCTAGCACTCATTATTTCAATCAGCTGTTAAAATCGGCAGCAGGCACGAGATCAGATGGGAGTTTTATGATCTGTGTCTGATACTGGGCAACTCAATTAATTTTTATTAAGTCCTCTGGGCAAATGCATGAAGATCTGTTCAGGAGGGGGTGATGAGGGATTCCTAGTTTGCGAGGCCAGCCAGATGATGCACAGAATCCTCCTGTCTGGGAGCCCCCGCAGTGATGCCTGGAGACACCGGGAGAACAGCCAGGAGCTCACACAGAGGAATGAGACAGAGTCCCTAGGAGTCTAGGGAGACCTGGGAAGAAATGTCCATTATCTGCATCCCAGTGCCAGCCTGGCCCTTTGGCAGTTGGGATCCAGTACAGTATTGAGGAAAGGCTTCGCTTTCCCAGTGCCTGTCTGGTCAGGCTGGTGTTACAGCCTCATACAGCAGGACAGCCACTGTCATAGGATATATCCTTATTTCCCAGGCACACAATAACTTCCTTATTCCTGCCTGTGCTCAAACACACTGTGCTTGCATCTGTCTGCAATCTGAAGTGCCAAGTACCATCCCTGTGGCACCATAAGGGTGTCTCTTATCCTTAAAGGACCTTCCTTTAAGGTTTGTCTTACTGCTGAATAAAGCTGTGTTCCTCCCTTCCCCCTCCCCAAGCCACACCACGCTGGACTAAATGTTACGCTTCAGTTACAAAGACAATGAAGATAAAGGATCTTAGCTGGAAAAGTCACTGAGAGCATCTCTCTGGCCAGCACAAAGGAGGACCCTGACAAACCAGGCACTGGCTGGTTTATCTGTGGTGGTTTAGGACATGAACCCTCCTGCCTACCAGCAAAGCAGGCAGGACAGGAGATGTGGCTACACCTCAGCTCACCATTCAGAATATTACTGATGTTCAAGCCCTGAGCTTATCTATGGCTAAAATAAGGAGAGGGGATTCTGAAGATGTTAATGAAGCCATCCTGTACTTCAGCCATTGATTTTCAGAAAGCAGCAGTGCCATTTGTCTTGTCCAAAGGCATTACCATGAAGCCATTGATGACAAGGACTTAGCAGGCTTTCACTGCCCTCTTTTACATCATTATTTGAAAGGACCCACTGGCTCTATTAAAACAGGGACAATAACAGAGAAAGTCCAAATTTACCCAAAATATTAATCAGCCTGGAAAAATCTATTATATGGAAAAAAACCCAGATACATGCCAGCATCAAGTTTCTTCCCTCAATCATTTTTGCAAACAATGATTGCTTCCTTTCTTTGACTTCTGATCATGGAACTATTGCACTCTAAAAGATAATTCATGCTGTTATCACAACTAATTAAAAGCTACTTAGCTGTAGAATGTGGCCTCACTTTATTTTTAGAGTCTGTGCAGAACTGAAATTATCTGCTGTAGATAATTCACACAAACTTGTTTTTCTTCAACATTTGGAAGAGAGCTCTCTAGCCTATACAAATGTTCAATGAAAGATTTCTTATGAAACTCCACCAAGCAGAAGGCATAACATTAGAATAGTTATTTATGCTGTAAAGAGTAAAAGAAAAATATGAGAAACTGAAGAGTGGATGGCTTTTATATATGTAGGCAGAGCAGTTTCAAGCTGAACCCACTTTGTTGATGTGCTTAGGAACAAGCTGCTGCAGCTACAGAGAGGTGGCAGAATAGCCTCACACATAGACCTGGAAAGAGAAGGCAGTGAGGAGGCCCTGGCCCAGGCCTGCCTTGGAGCACACCAGACTGGATAGGGCCCTGATGGAACTGGGGAATGGCATCACCACACACCTTGGCCATGGCCCACCTGTCAAGCCCCCCAGGTGTCCTTTCTCTGTCATTAAGAGCACGGTTGGTCTGCGCACTGGAGGCACCTTTTGCTGCACATCCAGGCTTCATCCCTGGTGTTTAAACAAGTACCAGGAAACCTCAGTGGCTCTGATTGCACTGATGGACACAGGGGGACCAGGGAACCGGCTGGATTGGTGATCATCCATGCTGATTAGTTGTAAGTGTGTTGCAAGGCCAGTGCCATGTAGCCTGACATGGCAAGTCAGTGCCTGGGCACAGCCTGAGGGGTGGCACACAGGAGGGACTGTCCAAGCAGCAGAGATGGAACAGCAGTGCTTCCCATTTCCTTCACCCTACACAGTCTGCCAGCTCTGTCACAGGAGGCTTTTCAGCCACAAGCTTCACTCCAAGTCATGCAATCCACACCCTGTTTCATGCAATAAAACACCTTGCCTGTGGGCTGCTGCACAGCTTTACATTTGCTCAGGCAGCACAGGTTGGGAAGAAAAAAAAAAACAAAAAACATTTCTGCATTAATACCAATGTCTTAGGGCCACAGGGGCACCAGATGGAAGACTAAGATCAAGCACTGTGCAGCATGGATATAGCCAGTCTGTGCCCGTGGCAGCTCCTGGCTCTGTTTACTTAGTGATAAATACAAAGCCAGGGATGCCAGAAAGCTGCATAAGGCTCATTTCTCTGCAGAAATAAGCAAGAGACACAATTGGTGTTCAGCTTTGCAGATTATCTGGGAATTATGGAAGTCAGGGGGGAAAACAGCCTCCCCTCCTATGCTTAGATAAGGCTGCAAAAGCTGCAACATCATATTAAGGCTGTTAGCTCCAGAAGATTTGTAATAGGTTTTCGAACCAGGGAGGATGCAGTTTGGGTCTGCACGAGGAAGGGTCTGCAGAGAAGCTCCTGGGCTGCAAGCACTGCTGAGGGCACAGGAGAAGGGACTAGAGCTGCTGCCTGGGGGCACAGATACACAGTTGCCTGCTGCCCAGCTCTGACTGGGTAAGATGCATAAGCTGCTGTCTCCTGAGGGAACTTTTCCTTAGCCTTCCACATCTGGGCTGCACAGAATTTATGAGCAAAATTATAGCAGTTGAAAGTATGATTTTTTTAATATATATTCTTTTGGATTGTTTTTGTTGGTTTGGATTTTTGTGTGCATTGGGGGGTTTTTTTGTGTTGTGTTGTTTGTTTGGGTTTTTATTGGTTTTTTTTTTTTTAATTTAGGTCATTGCTAGTCCCAGCAGCTATTTTTATTTAAATGCCATCTTAAACTTCATTTGCACCGTGTAAAACTCAAGTGTTGACATACTTGTCCCAGTATGAGGCTATCTAATACTATCTTCTTGTCTTGAATAGCTGTAACAACACAGGCACTTTTCCATTAACACAAGCGGTGACTGGGTCACTTAAACTGTTATCAGTGTAGTTAAAGTGGGACAACTCTTGTGTCTCAACAAACACTGAGAAGCTGGCTCTGTCTATGACTGCTGCTCTTCCCGTCAGGGGAGGGACTGGCTTGACACAGCCTGCCAAAGAAACCTGCACTGTAAAGATGTAGGGGAGCTCTATGTAAATTACAGCTAAACCAACTTATTCTTTCATCTGTGAATGCTGGCTGGCTAATTTAATAAGAAATAAATGGCTGCAGTCAGGGCAAATCTATCATGTAAAGCAAACAGTCTTGCCCAGCAAAATATCAAGTTAATCTATGAAGTTGATTTCTCCTTCATTTAAATTATGAGGGCTATCATCTACAAGTCACTAGTGACTGAAAATCCTGCAAAAACATTACATTAGGCATGCTAACAGCAATAACCTGCTCATTTTTGAGTAGAGTACAACCAATTGGTTAGGATGACTTCAAATACTCTTCAAATGGCTGGATTATTTTAAGCCATAAATTCAAAATCTTCTGGGATCACAGTAGTTGCTTCTCTGAGCTGTGGTATTGCTTGATAACAGCAGTGAAACACTGCAGACAGATGATAAAGCAGTTTGATGTGAGCTCTTGTGAATGACACCGTGGAAGATATCTGTCCCATGAGACCTGAAGAATCCCAACCATGAAGAAGAGTAATTGCGGTCAGATAAAAATGGCAGCTTGCATAGCACATCAACTTGCTATCTGAATAAATATAATTGAGCACATTTACTTGGACCAGGGGGACTTTTCACATGCATAATTTCTAATCATCATGAGAAAAGATTGCACAATTTAAGTAATATTTATACAGTCCTTTTTTTTCCCTCCCAATTTGTACTGAAGAAATGTAACAATTGAGAAAAACTCAGCTGTTGAGGCAGCCCAAGCAGTGTGACTTTCTGTAGATTATGGATTTCCATGGATTTATCCAGTTGCATATATAAATATGTGCATATATACCTATATGTAACTGCACATACACAGTCAGCAGCCTATTTGCATATTGCCTGCATCTACTGCCTTTTGAGCCACAAAAATCAAGAGCCCCCAGATCCAAACAGTTCCTGCTCAAATAGCAGCGCACAAGACAACAGGATGGTCACATTGCAGAAGAACCACCTCCCTCCAATTCCTCTGCCAAGAGGTGGGATTTAGACACTGTCAGAGCTCAGAACAGGAAAACAAGGAGGTCCAATGTTAAGCCTGGAGTGGCCTTTTCGCTTGCACGCTTAGGGCTGTGCCATCAGGGGACAGACTGCACCCAAGTTGCACCTTGCTGACCCGTGGGTGGGAAGGTCTGATTCTCCAGTCCTTTCCCCACACCTCAGTCCCAGCCTGCCCCTCATTTCCCCAGCCCTGCTGGTTGCTGAGCCCGCACCAGTGCCAATTCATTTCACTAACCCTGTTCAAACTGCTCCAGCTGTCATCACACAGCAGGGCTGCGTCCCTGCTCTCCTCATAGTGGCCCCAGCACTTGCTGGAGCTGCTCTGAGCCATCCCAGAATTGCAAGAAACTACCAGGACAGAAAAGGTCCTCTCCTGAGTTTGCACCCTGAACTGCAGCAGCAGCAGGGCTGCAGCACAGCACTGGGAATGGAGGGCAGGAGGCAAGACCCTTGGAGTCAGCAGCAGGGTGGGCTGAGGGCTGATTTGGCAACACAGCCAGTCTGGTTTAAGGTGGTTCATTTTCTGTCAGACTGATGACTGGCTGGCAGAAAATGGGGGAAAAAATTAAGTAAACTGATCTGTCTCACAAAGGAGTTCAGCGAGCATCAGCATTGGTACTTGAGGTGGAGTGGGGAGAGCAGGAAAGGGTAAAGGGAAAGGAGAACATGGAGGGAAGAGAAGGATTTCAGCTTTTGTCACAGCTAGTTAGATTGACTCGGTATCATGCAGCTCTGCTCATTAAAATGCAGCTGGTCACCCAGAAATCCTCCTCTACACAAAGGAGGCCAGACCCCTGTTCCCTCCTCTGCAGGACTGGAGGGCTGCCCAAGGAACTTCATGGGAAGGAGCAAGTGGAAGGAAGGACGGCCAGCGGGAGTCTCTGTTGTGAAACCACAGACTGAGTCTTAAAACTCTGTCCTCACACTACAGGCTGGCTTAGGCAGCTGAGGTGCAATTTTTAAAATTTCAAAAAAATTATTTTAGGAAAACAGTCCTTGTGCAATGTAGTAAGTGGTTGGGCTTCCACAAACAGGCAGCAGAATGGGCTGCAGACTGTGGGGTGCAATAGTCCTGGCTTAGGGTAAGATTGCACGCCAGCCACACTGCCCCTTCAGCCACCCAGGAGCACAGAGAAACAAAGGGCAGGAAGAAAGGATATGTAATGGAGTCATCTTGTATGAGTCAGCGAAGGAACAGGGAACAACTAGCAGTGAAGGAAGCAGAGATACACCTTGTCCTGAAAGCATGGGTAGGAAGAAGGACCTGGACCTAAATTTAGGAGCATATTAAAATTAAGTTATTGATACACATCCAGCTCTCCTTTGGCAGCCCACAAGTGCACGTTTGTCTGTGTAGCTTACATCACATCTGTATCCATCACTTTAGAGATCCACAGCAATTATTCAAGCCCCTGCTCTAACAACCATCCTCATTACTTTGTTCTCCATCCTTTACCTTGATTGGCTCTCGATTCATCTGAGAAGGAGGGAGAGGAGGAGGAAGATGTGATCAAATGTTCTGCTTGGCTGATAAAGTGACTGAATTCACTGGATAACAAAACAGTTTTTCCCTCAGAATTAATGAAAGAGAGGAGGCTGTGTCGGGGACTTAAGAAATATACCTTACATACACAAGAACGGAGTAATATTGTGTGGAGAATGAAGATGCAGGAGCAGGATTGTCCAGATCATCACCTGAGGAAGACACAGGCAATTCACTCTCCTGGCTGCTTGATCCATAAGAATGAACACCCAGCATCTTTTACTGTGAGTGTTTTTGGTGCCTCTTTCTGAGCAGCCACATTCAGCATCATCTTCCTCAGATGAATCAAGATCAGTCAAGTCAATGCAGCGTGAAGGGCAGAAAGAGAGGATAATGCTTGAGTGCTCTCTCTCTAAGCAGCCAAGATAATTTCCAACACTTATCTGCTCATTAATCCTGAGAGAAAAACTGCTTCCCTATCCATTGCATGACTAGTGCTCATGCTTTTCAGGAACATATTCTCAGTGGGAAGGAGATTGTGGCTGTGCATTTCTTCTGACTAGCAAAGTAAGGGTTGAAGGTTCTTCACAGCTCTCTCAAGGCCTGTAATTTCAGTTCTCTGAATGTTGCTGTATGCAGAACAGGAAAACTGGAACTTTTTATTTTAAGGTATCCATGCTGTGGGGGAGCCAGGCTGGTTAAGGGGACTTAGGCAGGTTAGATACAAAACAACATTGCAGTCAGATGTTTTTACATACGGTTATGGGCCTTGCCAGACCCGCTGGATATTCCCATTTTAGAGGATGCAATGGTCAGAATAGGCTGTTGTAAAATCATACCCGAAGATATCCTCCTCAGCTGCCTGCTGGTCTGATTTATACCATGGCTTTGCAAATCAGCAGTAGGAAACTACACCCTGTTTTTGCCAACTATCACTATTTGGACCTGTGAAGAACAGAGTAGTTTTTTTAACAGAACATTAGATCCTGTTTGTATTGGTTCTTCTGAAAACTCTCAGCTTAGGATGCACTGTAAATAGTGACCAGGGAACACAGAACATGACCAAGCTCAGGCTGAACCAAGCCAGCATTGCTGTAGTAATGGTAGATCTACATGCCTTTATCTGCATTTCCTCCTGGGAGAGCTGGGAACTGTCAAAATCAAGAATAAATTGAAAACAGGGATGGCTTAGCTTTGTCATCTAGTATCAGCTAGTTTTCCTCAGAGTATGTTTAGATTATAGCACTAAAGAAAATAGAAGCTGGTTTACAGTAGAGCTGCTGTAACTGTCATTCAACTGATGGTAATTTTCAGGGAAAACTCACTGAGTATAACCATGTGAGGGAGGAAAACAGCCACAAATGAGGACCAGGAGGAAAACAACAGCAATACAGTCACAGCCAGGAAAGCAAAGAGAACTGACACTCATGTGGATGCAGAATAATGAGCTTTGTGGAGCTATAACTGACAGTGGGGCTTATCAGCAGTCTGAAATGGCAGGGATGCTCCAGAAAATGATATTGCAAATGAAGTGGAAGAATGAAAAGTTGTGACAGTGACTCTGACAAGCTTCAAGGAAAGTGAATTCTTCAGCAAGTCTTTAGCAGGCCCATAAGCAGCAGTGACACTGGCTGCAGATTCTCTCCTGAGGGCAGCTCAGCCCAGTAGCCACCGAGAGGAGCAGTGAGAACAGAGCTCAGCCCTGACAGAGATTTCTGCATACTACAGACAACTGAAAAGCTTCAAAGAAGGACCATTATTTATACAGCCCTTATATTAAAACCTGGGCCCTCTTATATACCATCATCTTCCTATCAGCCAATCTTCTCTGGCTTTATGGCACCATCCAGTAACACCCCAGTTAAACTGTCAAACTTTTGACCCTCACACTTTTAAACCCACGGTTCGACAACTGGGTCCAACAGCCAACTGCCCTGTGGGATCTGGGGAGAGTTTGAGGTATTTTCCCAGTTTGCTTTCCACTGGGACAAAGTTTCACTTTCCTGAGCCTAAGTTCACCTGCAGAGACATGGTGGAGTTTGAGATGCTCTTGCGGAAGGTAGCTCCTTGCCAATGGGAACTGCAGTTTAAACAAGGGGTGAGTGGAGGAGGAGGAGGCTAGCTGAGTCCACTGGCAATCTGCCAGTGCAGGGCTGCTGGTTTGTTGGGGTTTGTCACAGCCCCAGACATCATTAGCCTCCATAAGATTTGCAGGAAACAGAAAAGAGACATAGTCAAGAAATAACAACCCTTTTCTGGCTTCCCTAAGAACAGAGGGAGAAGGCTACTCCAGGGCTTCCTGCAAGCATCAGTTCTACAGGCTCCCCCAGGGCAGGCCACCTGTCAGCCTCCTTCACCACAGACATTTCCATTTGGACACTGCCCTCTGCACTTGGCTTTGCTTTATGATGAGACTATGTGGACTCTGAAGCAATTGAAAAAAAAAAAAATTAATCTATGGTTTATCAGCTCTTCTGTGAAAAATACATTTAAAATTGAGTCCTGCAGGCAGGGTTGAAGGACTGATTTTCTCCCACTCCCATTTCTTTACTTTCTTTCCCCCTCAGCACATACTTGCTTCACAACACTTTCCTGCACTGACTTCAGTGATGGACATATTCTCATTTCAGGCACTTGACCTATTGTCCTTGGGTGTTGTATTTAACCAAACTCAGCTCTAAGCCCCTAAGAATGAATGGATTACTATCTCTCTATCAGTTTTGTAAAAATGCTATAGGAAATGTCAGCTTTGCAGTTTCCAGGGTTTGTGTTTAAGGAAAAAGGATTACTGTGCCAAAGAGCAAATTAGCAGCTCCCAGCTCTTTCAAATGAGACTGATGCAAATCTTTCTCAAACATCTGGGGAAAAAACTGGGATTAAAACTGTACTGCTGCAGTCTAAACACTGCCCTGTTTGCCCTGATATTCTCTGCCTTCTGTCCCAGGAGAGGCCATGCCCAGAACTGCACTTGGGGCTCATCATCACAGCTGGGGACACACAGGGGTGCTCCCCACACTGACAGTGTCATCCCTCAAAGGGAGACAAAGGTGTGATTGCCATCAGCTGGACACCTCACAGCCTGCATAAGGAGACCCCCCTCATTTTATCTCTGGTGAACCCTGGCCTTTATTGAACAGTACAAGCCTCTGGCTCTGGAGCTGCTGGAGCCTGTTGTTCCCAGGTTTGGCACCAACTGCTTGGGTTACCTGTGATAAGGTGAGACAGCAGCAATTGTGGTAGCTGTAAGAGCAAGACCCCCATGGGCTATGTGGGGATCAGTCAGGCTGCTGAGATACCCTGTGGCTTGTCTGATGTGTAATAATGCAAGTCAGCTCCCCTACCTGTGTTTCTGGGGGAGGCCAGATGGGGTACTTGGCCACTGCCTTCATGACACAAGTGAGTACTTGAGATATCTAAAATTTCTATTTCCATATCAAACTTGGCTGAAACCAGCCAAAATTAATTAGAAATCCAAGAGATTCAAAGACAAGTAATATTTTATGGTGTGACTCTTGGGGATGGTGCCGTGCAGGGCCAGGAGCTGGACTCAGTGATTCTTGTGGGTCCCTTCCAACTCAGCATATTCTGTGATTAGTTTCCAGCAAGACTCAGCTCAAGTTTCCTTCACTCCATCTCACTTGGTAGGCCTGATCCTTTACCACATTGACTGCTGCCTCATCATTTACACCCAGAAGCATGTGCAGATGTGTTATCACAGCTCCTCACAGGCACTGTTCCCACTAACCACATCTCAGCATGCTGACCATGTCCAGACACCTGGAAAGGGTGGTGGTACCTGGTGGAGTCAATGGCCACTTTTCCTGGGAAGAAAGAAAGTGGAAGAGAACCATAGCAGTGGAGTGTTCTGATACATCAACAGCGCAGGAGAATATAGTATGGATGGGAAAGGAAAAAAAAAAAAAAAGAATGAGAGAACATGAAACAAAACTAGAAGGAAAGTGTAGGATGAGGTAAATTCAGTATTAATCCATTGCAAATTTACTTGCATCATTCATTTAGAGACCACAGTACATATGCCAGTAAAAAAAAAGTGTTTATATACTGTTTAGGTATTTCTTCCCTAGGATTAACCATTTTCTAGGAGGAATAAATCTCCAATAAGGAGACCATTAGTATTTCTTAAAAGAATCTCAGGGCAGGAGATGAGAGAACACCTGGCAGTGGTCCTTATCCCATAAGTGGTCTCCAGCTAGAATTCAGATTTGAAGTAAATAAACAACCTGAGCAGGAGCATGCTCATCTAGGAGCTCTTAAAAATGAGCAGTATGTATAGCTCCTAATTACAGTGACATCTGCTTTGTCCTTAATGAGTGACAACTGAGAAAGTCTCTTCCCAAAAACACTTTTGACATTATCGACATAATCAGAAGTCATCCCAATATATGCAGGCAATTAGTGATAACCACATTTCAAACAAGAAGTGAATCTACCACAAGTGTCAATATTCATCTGGAGAGTACAAATCTTTGAGTCATATTTAAATGAGTTTCCTTAATTAAACTGACAATGAAGTCAGTTCATGTTTATGAAAGTGCACCTCTTCTTCTATCATCACAGGTTAAAGATTCTCTGGAACTTTCTCGCTTTTCTTTATTAAGAGCTTGCAGAACTGAACCAAGTTTGACTTTCTGCAGGCCTATCACCATAGGTGGGCTCACCCACATAGTTTGGAAGCTCACAAAAAAAAGAACTCATGCTTTAAAAAGCTCCAGCACTGCTAATTCTGATGTAAGTAGGGACAGGTATGAGTCTCTGCCTGCATTAATGGGCTGCTGCCTGTCAGGGTATGATATAACATTACATGCAACTGCATAGATCTACATCTAGGTTCGCTTCTATATTTCAAAATCACATACAAAATTATGTATAAAAAGATGAAGCCATGTATGAAAAGATAATACTGTTAGGGTAGAACTTCATAGCATTCATAAAAAGGGTCAACTCTGGTATCAAATGGCTGTGCAGCTGCACTTGCTTTAAGTTTTCAAAATCTGATGCTTATTAGCAATAAACTATCTGATAGCCAAATAAAAATGAAAAAAAATTAGTTGCCTAAATCTGCAAATGCAAGAATACCCTGCACAGATTTATTAAATTGAAAGTATGAATAATGCTATCTGAGCTAATAGTTGTTTCTGCAGGGATCTGGGGTATTTTTAACGTGTCCGAGATGTTAGTGCTCTGGCTAAACTGGTCTTACATACTCAGCTCAGCCTGCCTTGAAACTGGATGATTTAAAAAGGACTATAACCTAGGATGGAATTGCAAGTCAGATCTAGGGCATCTGTGCCTGGGGTATTGTTGCATTGTCTACAAGCATCATTCAATCTCCCTTTGCTGTCTGCATTCAGCCCTTGTAACTAAAGTAAATACTGCCTCCAGCTTAGGCTCTGCTTTTTCAATTGCAAGCCTCAAAGCTGACAACAAATAGGAGGTATGCATTATCAACAAGAGTTTACTGAAATCTTGATGGAGCTATTCAAAGTAATTTTTATGTGAGAGAACTGTGTTTGAGATAGGAACCTGCCATGTCAAAGGGCAGGCTACTCTTTCTCCACCTGACACAAATCTCTTGGTTAACATTTCAATAAATGCCGCTCCTCAGTCGCCTCCTGGGAAAGGATAAGGGTCCAGGACTACAGCTTCTTTAGGGATTGTAGGAAAGAGCACATTTTAACAAAGTAATAGAGTTTTCTTTCAATTCTGAAGATGAGTCTAGAGTGGTTCATGCCCTGAGTACGTAATCATCTCTAGCTTTACCTTTCATGATGGATTTCTCTCTTTGCACAGACCTGCATCTATTTTCAAATAATTGCCATCTCCTTTTCCTGCCCTTGAAAACTAGCTCTTGTGTAAGCTAGTGTCAAATTCTATCTTCCCTCCATAAAAGTGTCACGTCGTGATTTTCTTAAAACAGCTGATGAGAGGCATAGAGTGTTCACAGGTGATAAAGAGCCTGTTTCAAAGCTTTGTCAATTTATTTTTTACTTGAGAATTAGAATGAAAATTTAATAAAATATCAGCTAAGCTGAAAACGTGGATGGAGGGGGATATTCAATTGGTTGAATTATTGGGGAGCTCCTAACTCTGGCTGCACAACTAACTTTAGATAGGAAAGCATGGTTGACATCCTAGGTCAAAAATACATCCCGGTATAAGCAGCAGAATGCCTGCAGGCGCCTGAGCTTCTCTGCGGGGACTTTGAGAATTTTCCAAACCGTTACCAGTCAGCAGAGGGCAACACAGTCACAAAAACAGGGAAAAGCTTCACAGACTCGTTACAAATGTGTAACCCAAACCCACAGCTCCCTGTGCTAACGTGAGCAGGATCAGGTTCCAGCCTACTGCAGCCAAGGATGTACATTTTGTACAAAAACCTCTTTTCCCCAAATACAGCTAATATGCAAATAAAAGGATACATAAAAAGTAAACCAACTACAGTTGTCAATATCCCAGTAGAATAATTCAGAATTTCTATGTGATAACCAACAAATAAATGACTACAGCAAAACATGTGAGCTGGCTGCACACATTTTAAATGTACGTTCAGCACAGGGATATGGGACAGACTCTAAGCTGGAGAACTAAACAAATGGAAATTCTGGTGTAACATTGAAAAGAAAGAATTATTTCACTCTTGATGAGAGTGGTACAAATACTACAGGTCCAAAATCTAGCATAATATGCCTTACAGCTATGAGGTACACTGGCATCCAAGAGGCAGTAGTTCGAAGAGGCTTAGTCCCATTCTGCAGTTGGGTTTTCCTTCATGGAGGGTAGAATCTGTGTGAGATTAGGGTCAAGGTGAGACAGATACAGGCACAGTGAGAAAGCTCAACAGAGCTGCAACAGAAACAACAGATAGGAAACACGGCAGGACAGAGGCATCCACTGGAGATTTCTAACCTTTTTTAAAAATAGTCACTGCCTGTATGCCAAGTCTCTGAGAATTTGAAAATCATATCAGCTTGGATCAAATACCAGTTTTGCTCTTCTGACAATGACCAGAAGTAGATACCTAGAGAAATATTTAAGTAAGGAAATGCCTGTAGAGATACTGCCCAGAACATCCTGCCAACCAGTCACAACCTGCAGGGCAGCAGCTGCCTCAACCATATGGGCTGTGTTTGTGTTTACCAGCTCTTCACTGATTTCTCTGATGAGAATTAAATGTATGAAGACCTTTATCACCCTCCAGTTCCTGTGACAAGGAGTTCACAGAGCTCACAGACTTTTGAAGAATCACCTTGGGTTTTGCCCTGAAAATTCTTACATTACACACTGATTTCTCTCATGCTTGCACTGTAAGGGGTGGTGAAAACCCTCTCCTGTTCCTATTGCCCCAGCACTTAGAGACTTCCTTCCTCTCTCCACTCTTTGCCAGCTAGAAGAACTGTAGTCTTTATTTCTTGTAGGGAAGAAGCTCCATTCCTTTGACCACTTTTGCCATCCTGCTCTGAACATTTTCCTGTCCCAATCCAGCTCTTTTGAGAGGCAGTTGAACTTTCCATTTCTGTATTGGAGGGGATGACTGTGAACTCTTCTAAAATAACAACTATAATTGAAGATTACTAAGGTACAACACTATTCAGCTGCCTATCTGCCTTGTCACAATGCAACAGAGATCTACAATAAATACTACTAAAACTTAAACAAATTACAATCAGAAGTCAAATGAAACTAATAAAAATCAGAGGATGATGAAAATCATTCCTTCTTCTTTACTCCCCACCCTAGAGAGGAAAACCTTCACAAATTATCACCTCCTTCTAATTCTGTAACACAGCATCCTGTATCTTATTCTAATGGCATCTGTTCTGATCTCCCATAGTCAGAATGGCAGTTTCAGGTTTCCAAGCCAGGCACTGCTTTCTTTTCCCATAATGAATTCTGCCTTTCCAGCATATCAGACATAACTTGGTTGCTATGGAATTGAGTTTGCCTTTTGCTGTTGAAAGATGATGGGCTTTCTCATTCAGCAGCATGCTGTCCATAGTCCGGGCCTGGAAGGGCCTCCAGCATCTGGCACACCAGAGGTAGCTGATGCTCCCCTTTCAGGTCTTTATGACCCAATTTACATTTTCCACACATGTTATTTCCGAACAACCTCTTGCTGTTTCATTTTCTTAATTTCACTTCATGGAACACAGCCGGCCTCTAAGGATTCTTGAACAGACTTTTCCACTTTTGGAATGGGGAAAAGCACAAAGCAATATCTGCAGCTCTGGTTGTTACGCATTTGCTCCTTCTTACTGCAAGCACTTCCACAAACCCGTGGCAGCCTAAGGGTTTGTTTGCTACATCCCCCTACGTCCCGGGACATAGCAAATCTGCTGCACAACTACTTTTTGCTCTGGAGTAGGAGGGATTCATGTTGCTGCAGGGGGCAGATACCCCACAGGTTGCTCTCCTGGATCAACACTGCCAGCCAGGACTGTTTGGCATGGAGGAGCAGGGGCTCCCTGCGGCTGAACGCATTGCCAGCACACGGAGACGTGAGGGGCTCCCACGCTTTTCCCGAGGCAGAGCCGTGCTGCGGAGCACGGACACACGGGTGCAGCGGCCGGAGGAAGCGCAGGGCTCTCCGGCAGGCACGGAAGGTGTCCATCCCTGCGGCAGATAAGGAGCGGGCTGCCGCTCGGCGGGGATGCGGGCTGGCCGTGCCTGCAGGCAGTGCCCCAGCTGTGCGCTGCTCCACACGTACGGCACACGGGAGGAAGGATTTCCTCTGCCTGATCCCGGCCCCGGCACGCAGCCCCAGCATGAATCACGAGCCTACAACTGCGAGATTCCAGCGAGTTTTCCCAGCATCCTGGATGCAACCCACCTCAAAGAAAGCTCTGAGTTAGTGGTGCTCTGCACTCTCAAGCTTTGTAAAAATCCACATCAGCTGCACATTTCATTCTGCTGCCCCTTATCGCAGGAGAAGTGAAGGCAGAAAAAAGCAGAAATTCCATAGACGAGTTATGTGGAGACTGAAAAATCTCACTACAACTGACAAATTTAATTTTCCCAGCTGTTTGTCTTTTGAACCCCTTTCTGAGATGATGCTGGACAATTTCAAAACTGATTAATGAGTATTACATTGTTGACTGCCAGGAACAGCATCCCAAGCATCCCACAGGATCAAAAGAACAGGCAGCCTCATCAAAGAAAGACCAGACACAAGAGATTACACCTCATATGTCACTGGAAACCCACCTATGAAATGAAAAGAGAAAGGTAGACAGGGGTATATGCTCAAATTTTATGGTCTTCCAGGACTGAAATATCAGACTCCAACACAAACTGTGTAAAAGCACTACAATTTTTAGCTAGAAAAAGCTGTCAGCTGACATGCAGCTGCTTGACTAGAAAACACTCATTTTTGTCATAGAAGGGGTAGGAAAAAGTTAAAGTAACTCTATGTGGTTATTTGTCTAAAAAATTAAATAATCCTTATCTTACAAAACAAGTTAAACCTGCTTGAGTGATTATCAAGTGGGGAATCCAGGGTCAGGTTTTGTAAGGCCCGTTGTGCTGCCAGCTGCCCACGGGCTGGGTGGGTTTGGGAGAGCAGAGCAGAAGTGTGTCTCCTGATGCAGGGTATCTGGAGAGCATGATTGTGCAGGAGACTGATACATGAGGTAACAGTCTCTGAAAGGTGATCTTGCATTAATAGTCTCGAATCAGCAATCTTAAAGCCAAAATCTCCTTAGACATCAACAGTCATGATAATTCAAGATGCCTGGCAGGACATTTTGGGATTTGATTGTTGCAGCCTAGGTAGGTCAGAAGAAAGGTTGTGAAATGTTGGAGTGAGATATCTCCCAACTCATTACATGAAACCCACAATGGAGAACAGAATCCGTGTCTAGATGAGCTCTGGAGTCAAAAGTATCTTCAGTGCTTTTGATCTGTGGAAAGAGTTGTGGGGGAGGAAAAGGCTGTCCTGGGAAGTAGAAGCAAGTGGCTACACAACTGTACTTGCCACAGTCAATCAGACAGCCTGCCATAGGGCCAATTCAGGAAAACAAGTTTCCCCTAGTGAGCCACAGTGCTCCTACAGGACAAGGACGACATTTCCAGCAATCAGATGGTACAGGAGTGTGCTTCCTCTCAGTCTCTGCTTTGCTCTCAGCCTCAGGCTTTGGTGGGATGGTGACAAAAATCTATTTTTAAACACTTGTATACATTCTTTTGCATGGAATTATATGAAATATTATTTATATTTGAGGCTATTTGGGGTGAAAAACAAATAAACAATATGTGACCTAATAGATTTTTATTTGTATGTGAAAACTGTTGGCAGTAGTGTGGAGGCTGCTCTGTGCATGTGCTTTCCTAGGAGACGGAATGGTGCTTTGATTATTTAAAAAAAATAAGAAACACTGTCTTGTACTGTCCTTTGGTGATTTTTAAATGGAATATCTTCATTTATCTCCCTTTCCACAAAGGGAGATGGCAGTTTCAGTTCCTGCTCTGAAGACTGCCAGCAGCGTTTAGACTTATGCCCAGCACAAGGACCTAGATATATCCGTGTGGGGAGGTAGAATCAATAGCATGGAAAACAAAACTAGAACGGTCCCAGTATTTATCTGTTATGCCCCACTGCCTTCCCACTGAAGCAGTACTGGACTTGTGCTGGCAGAAGCATGGCCAAGGCACCAGAGGAACAGGATGCAGCAGCGGGAGGCAGTGTTGCATCATCCACATTTGAAGCCACCCTGTTTTCCCTTCATATACTAAGGGAAAGCACAGCTCTTAAAAGCAATTCAGAGGAGGAGATTGTATTCAACTCTCTTTATTTTACCAGTGGGAGTTTTCAGCTTTCCTATCCTATTTGAAACTATATGCCTTAGTGCTTCAAAGTCATTCTGGAAAGGGGAATGAGCGCATCAAGCTGAATAACTCCTGCAGCATAAAGAGAGGTCAGGAGTTGGTTTTGCATAAAAATTATGTTATCCAGTTCACAGGGATCTATTACTGCCAGGCAGCTTCAGGGATGAAAATGGAATGGATTAGACAGATCTTATTGTTCCTGATCACATCAGTGCTGATGAACAGAAAATTTGTTTTACAGTTGCACAACCAATCAATCAAACTCTATCCCTCTAGAAACAGGACTCTAGAAACAGTCCTCAGCA
Organism: Catharus ustulatus; assembly: GCF_009819885.2. NCBI lineage: Eukaryota > Metazoa > Chordata > Aves > Passeriformes > Turdidae > Catharus > Catharus ustulatus. Next base: position 51,801,222 of record NC_046222.1, on the reverse strand, counting down.
CTCCCTTCATGATCAGTGGCAAATGCCAGGTGCTATCAGGCAGGGTCCCACTCCCAGTGGTAGCAGCCCCTGTCCTGAGATGCCACACAGCCACTGTCATAGCAGCAAAAGTCAAAATCTAGTGTTGCTCATCTGGGAAGACTGCAGCCAAAGAAGCTAAACACAGTGAGCTCTCCAGAAGTACTTCTTGAAGTCAAAATAATTCCATTTGTTTTTCAGTTACAGCTGATAATCCCAAGTTCTTCTTTAAGGATGCTAGGGTCATGCAACTCACTGTGATACATTTGCTACATTTTGTTTTCCTGGAATTCTATAGTCTTCGCTTTTGTAGTATCTGTCCTGTATATCCAGGATTAACACAACAGATAGAGGAACCCCAGAACCACCACTGGGCTTTGTGTCCTTCTTTGGAATTTCAGGGCAGAGAACAAAGCTACTTAGATGAGAATTGAGCCTTTGACTCATTCAATATTAATTACTCTTGAGTTTTTGTTGTGTTTATTGCAGTTTGGTTAATTTGTACCCCGCTGATTAAAAATCACTTTTCCCAGATATAAACCACTTCAATGATTTAATGCCAGACCATGAAATAGAATGTATAATAATCCACCTTATCCTTTATTCAGCTGGAGGATAAAATAACCACAAAAAACCCCCAAAAAAAACCAAACCACCACAATCTGCTTCATTTTTATGCTACATCAGTATCACTGTTTGCTGGGACTCATTTGCCTGCATGCTCTAGAGACGTTGTTTCAACTTTCTTGCCTAAACAAGCTTCAGTCCTTGGGAGCAGGCAAACGCTGTGCTTCCAGACAGTGAGCACTCCACAATAATTCTGAGCTGGGCTCTGCTCATGATGCTGAGGCAGTTATTGGGTCTCCTAAACACCTCTTTCTAGGTTCTGGACCCTCATATGCACTCCTCAGAGCCACTGGGCTAGAGCTGCCTGGTTTGGCTGAACTGCCTTTCCAAGTCAATGCTACAGAGCCCCAGGCCCATCAAGGGAAGCAGAAGCCCAGGCAGCAAATGCAGACCATGAGCGACTGGATTTGTTTACTGACGACTATTTTGTCACAGCTGCTAGAAGTCAGGGTGGCATTAATTCTAGCATGGACAGAGAGGAGGCATGATAGCAGTGTAATCTATAACTAGGTATACCTTATAAAAGGATCCCCTCTCTGAATCAATGACCAAATTACTTTTCTAGCTTTTCAGATAAATATTTTGCATAGTCAATGAATCCCTGACTCTTAATTTCCTCCCTTTCCCCTGTCACATGACCTTTGTATTTGGAAGCCCATCTGAATTTCATAATCAGTAATTTTGTCACTTATTAGCATAATGGTTCACATAAATAGTGTGCTTGAATATGAATGCAACCATCATCATCACCCTTCGCCTTAAACAGGCAAGATGAATGCAGTGGGTCTGCGCTGATTATCCTGGAGATCATTTTTTAGCCTTGAAAACTCTTTTCTGTGAAAAAGGATCCTGCTGCAATTAGTACTGATACATGGCAGTTGCTATCTCAAAGAAGTTGCCATGTCAAAAAGAACTGACATGTATTTTTGGACAACACTTTAGAGTAAACCAACAGCCAGGTACTTTCCAGGTACCTATGATACCACTGCTTCCTTATGGAAAATGAATGCCTGAACAGTATAAAAACAGCTAAGATATTTAATCTGTTCGCTTTCATAACTTTTGTGTTAAATCACTAGTGATACACAGCATGGAAAGCGGGATTCTTATGCATTACTTCTTCTGCTCCCAAGCACGTATGACTCCAGCTCCAGCTCTCAAATGCACATTTACTCAGTTCATTGTCCCAAACGTGCCTGTGGCCCATTAAATTCCCAGCTGTAGTACCGAAATGTGTGCTCCAGAGAGTCTGCCTGGCACTGGTCTCACATCCTTTCAGTATATATATGAAGGAGGCAACAAGAATAGTGCCAGATGGCAATGGGAATGGGAATGGAAATGATATGACGTACATATGTGATGCAATTTTCTTTCTTTTTTTTCTTCTTCTTGTGAATAAAGCATCTTGTGAAAAGAGGAATTAGATGCAGTATTTATAACAGTGCTTCATAAACATCCCCAAATTCCAAGCAGAAGACAAAAGGCATGAATCATATCACAGCAGGCGCTGTAGCTGGGGAAGTGGCCTTTATGAAGATTGCTTCCGTAATTTGGGTTCCAGAATGAAAGAGAGCTGCTCTTAGGAGATCTGTAGGAAGTTGATAATGGCTTATTTAATTGTAGTATCACTAATAAAATCTGTGTTTTCATCAGGAACATTTCCTTAGCTAAAAATGCCATGATTCTTCAACTGTAGTTTGATCCTGTTCATTTTGTCTATAAATGATATAATACCAAAAAAATAGATTAGGATATTATAGTTTCCTTTAAAAGGAAACTTTTAGATTGTGGCTGCAATCCACACCATAGAAGATGATAATCCCATAATAATGGACTTGGTGTGCAGAAATAAAACAATTACTCATAAACCAGAGATCATAAAGCAAGGAAATTTGTCCTCTATCAATTATAGAGGAAATTAGACCATAACTTGCTCTTTATGACTTGACAGCTAAAAAACTCCCATTAATTGAGTCTTTTCATTAAAGGAATTTTTCTGCTGCACAATTCTCCAGCAATTTTGGTGGCAGTTTTATGCTCTTAACCTATTTCGTGACATTAAACTTGCATTGTATTCCTTGCACCACAAGAATATTATTAGTGGGAAAATCCTGAAATAGAAAGGATGTGAACTGAAGCAACTTCTGATGTCTACAGTGAAAAGTGTAAGACCATCTAGATTCACAGAATTGATGGACACTATCAACTCAAAGGGATTTACATACACCAGTCATTTTCAGATGCATCTGACTTCAGACAACCACAATGGAAAATAGTAGCTACCAATATAATTTAAAATTAAAATATAAACTACTAATTTATCTGTTTTTCCCACTATTTAACAGCAAAAGTTTGGCAAAGCTGACAGCAGATCTCAGATGATTCAGCAATTCCAGCCCTGATTTGTAGCTAGACTTTTTTTCCTGCTGAAAGTGGGCAGGGATTTTTTTGGGAAGCAAATAGTGGCATTAAAGAGCCGTATGTATTGCTACACTCAGACATCTATGAATACATTCCCTGTACACATACAACAGAAGGGGACAGGCTCCTGTAAATCCCAGGGAGATGTAAGGCAGTGATGGCCAACAAATACCCAATGACTAGGTGCATGTAATAGCATGATTATCATGTTATTCCTACTGCTGGCCTTGTGCCTTGTTTTGTGGGCCCTGCAAGGCCTGGTGTGTAGTTTCCTTACCTTTGTATCATTAATCTCCAGAGTAAAGGCTGCAGCTGGATCCAGAAGATGCACAGAGGGCACAAAAGATGTGTGGATCAAAAGGCGAAGAAACTCTTCTTCCTGCATACAGATGTTTTGGTACAATCCACCTTACAGTAATTTCACGAATACAAGCCGCAGCAATTTGACAAAAATTTTGGTGGAAACCCGGAAGTGCGGCTAATAGTCGGGTGCGGCTAATATATTAATAATTTTCTGACATTTACAACCCCAGACGTGCCAGCCAGAGTGCCGAGCCAAGCACCGGCCAGTAAAAGCCGGCATTTTGCAATTGTTACAGCGTTACCGTGTTGCCCTGGCTCCCTGCAGGCAGCACGGGGGGCGGGGAGAGAGGCGGGAGAGCTCTCTTCTTCCCTCCTCTGCCGCAGCCCAGGGGAGGAGGGGGGGGGGGGGGGGGCGCCGCCATTGCCGCGGCTCGGGGAGCCGACGGGGGGGGGGGCGCCACCATTGCCGCGGCTCGGGGAGGACGCGGGGGGGCCGCGCCGCCATTGCTGCGGCCCGGGGAGCCAACGGGGGGGAAGCGCTGCCATTGCCACGGCCCGGGGAGGACGCAGGGGGGCCGCGCCGCCATTGCCGCGGCCTGGGGAGCCGACGGGGGGGGGCGCCGCCATTGCCGCGTCTCGGGGAGCCGGCGGGAGCCCCGCGCCGCCATTGCCGCGGCCCGGGGGGGGCGGGAAGTGCGCGCTGCCATTGCCGCGGCTCGGGGAGGAGGCGGGGTGCTTTGTCCGCGCCCGCCGCCAGCGCCACGGGCGCGGGAAAGCTCCGTCCCCGCCCGCCGCCGCTGCCGTAGGAGCAGGGGAAGCTCCGTCCCTGCCTGCCACCGCGGGGCAGCGCCGACCCGGGGTGACCGAGCCCAGGGGCAGCGGCGGCCGGCCCCGAGCGGCAGCGCCGGGCTGGGCCACCTGGCCCCGTCAGCGGCCCCTAGCGGGCCGAGCCTGCACAGCCTTAGCTCAGCCAGTAAACCCCGCCCTGCCGCGGTTCTGTTACTAATTGCACACGGGTCCTCGCTGCGAACGACAGAGCGGCTTATATTCGTGTGCGGTTTATCTATGGACAAAAACCGAAATATTTGCCAACACCCAGAGATGCGGCTTATACTCAGTGCAGCTTGTATTCGTGAATTTACTGTACTCTGTTTAAAGTGCTTATCATTTCTTAATGATGCTTATCATGCTTAAGGTGTTTATCATTTCATAGCATCTTCCACCAGAGAAGTGCTCAAGGTCAGGGCAGGAAGACACACAGAGTTCTGTGAGGAATCCTGCACAGTACACTTACCTTGGTAGTGCAAAGCATCAGAAAAGCCAGGCAGAAGAGGATACAATGAGATTTTAATATGAATATATCACTTCCAGCTTGTTAGGGCTGCAGTCCATCCAAGGGAAGATAAGGCTGCAGCATTTTGCATCCATTGCACTTCGCCATCAAGCCAAAGAACTGCAAATGATACCTGACAGCAGCTTTAAGGAGGAAAAATAGATGAAAGCAGAGCTTTCTCAAGCAAAACTTCAAAGCATGAAAGGCAAAAAAATTCCCAGAGTTATCTTTTTTGCAAGCAGTACCAGACTGCCTGCAGATGACTCCAGACAATAACAACAGACTCAAAGGGATAGGCAAGATAGGATATCATGATAGCTGCAAAATCAAATATTGCCAGATATTCCCATCCCAGTCCCACATAGGAAATTACTGGAATGATAACCAGGGCTCCCTATAGCCATTTTACAGATTGCATTATATTATAGCATTCAGGAAAGTTCACCAGCATGAAAAATGTGTGTGAGAGAGAAATATTTATTGTGCAGAAATGCACAGTGCAGTCATGGCTGAAAGCTATAAATCGTCATTGCTCTCATGCAAATTGGAGTAAATTTGATCACATTTAACATTGTACATATTTCCAACAGCAGGGAAAAATTCTATAGACAGTATTTTGGAAGATGAGAAATTACAAGTACAATCAGAAAATAAAGACTGACAGTTTTTGCTAGCTGAAGGAATGGTTGATATTCAGGAAAAAAAATACTTTAGGGAAAAATTATTACCTTGATTTCAGTTTTGCTGTCTAGCTGATGGGACTCAGCAATTGAGACAGGCTTGCTCTGATAATGCAGGCAGGGTCACAACAGTGAGGGTGACAGCTGATTTTCTCATGACTTATCTTACAGAGGGTTGTCTTACTGATAGACATTAATATGACAATGCTGCAGCTGCCTCCATCAGATGTGTTCCCCGGGGTTGTTACATCATCTGTTACTTTTCACCTTTCTGAAGTAATTGCAGTTGCCTTCTACCTGCAGCCTCATCATTCTACTGAGATATTTCCACACTATGTCCATTATTGAAGGGGAAAGAATAATATGTCATCAACAAGCAACAGCCACTTACTCATTTTATCACTACAGAACACATTAATATATTACAACAGCAATACTTCTGTCCTAATTTCCATCCATTGCATTCCTTCCATTATGTGCAATAATGATATGGTAGTTGCACAGGTATTATTGTTAATATCCATGAAATATCACTAAGTCTCTCCTTTTTTTTTCTTTATTTTTTTAATAGAATTTATAGATCTAGAAATTCCACCTTGATCATATTTTTTTTTCATTGTAAATTCATCTTAGGAGAAAAATTTTATTGCATTTTAACTTTTTATTTTTCTCCCATAAGCTGATCAAAAAGATTATTACATTGTTTCATTAGAAGACTGGTGTGGGAGGGGAGAGAAAGGGAAGGTAGGACAAAGGAGGGAAAGGGAGCGAAAGCAGCAGAGAAAACTCCATCTCCCATGCTTCCCCTTAAACTTGCTGGAGTTATCCTCTGTGTTTTGACCCTCCCTGCATCCTCTTAAAACTTGCTTCTTGCAAGAAATCAGCCACTGAAAGGGACATAGTCAAAGAAGAATAATCAGAACTTCACTCTCCTGTATGGTAGTAGTCATGATTCTTTAAATTTTATTATATATTTCCCCCATTTACTATGGAATTTCACACCACACAACTCTGAAATTGGGCTGAATTTTCCACTAGCTTAGAAACAAAATCCACTCCTGAAATTCTAGGAATAGTATATTTCTCTCATAGTGTCCCTTGAACCCTGTATACACACCCATTCCTTCAGTTGTGCTCATTAAATAGGTAATTAGTATAATGGGTTTGTAAGAGTTTGAGGTGATTTCACCAAAAATGTATAAAATCTTTTATGTTTAGTTCAGCATGAATGAACTGTGAAATTGTATTTGACTTAGACTGAAGAATTGCACTAGAATGGAGAATTAAATCAGCCTTTAACCAGTAATTTCAGGATGCTTACTTATTAAAAATATGTACTTTGCTATCCTCAATTAAAGAATGCTTAAAGAATGCTTGAGGCTACATTCATTTCAGCAGCTTTTCAAAGACAGGTAAATAGTACCAATATTACTAAGAAAGAAGATTCAGATATAGTGCAAATTAGTTAAAATACTGGTACCAAATTTTCTTCAGAAGATGCAAAAATGAGGATTAAGTCAATCTCACCTCCCCTCAGTAATCCCAAAATGAGGTTTCTAGTCTATATCACATGCCCAGGGAACACCATGGGGAGAGGAGGGATGGGAACCCTCAGACAATCCACCACCTCAACCACTTTTTACCTCTCTTCATCCAGGCTTTGACAAGCAGCATACAGCACATTGCCTGTGCTTTGCTTATGACCAAAAGAAATGAAAAGGGCAAATGACACTGCAGCAGTAATCACGTCAGATCTCCTGTAAACTGCAAATGAGCTGAATTTGCTCACAGCAACAAAGAACAACTTCCAGAGAGGACCTCAACGTAACAGCCAGTGAAGGTACAGTTTAATGAAAAGTTTCAGCACCTTTAGCCACAAGCTTTGTTGTCACATCATGAAAAAAACAGTAGAATTTACCTTACAGGGCAAAGGAACATGGCCTGAGGCTGTCATGTAGGCAAAGGATTGGAGTGGTTTGGTTAGGTACTATCTGATCTGCAATACCTGTTATCAATGTAAAGTAGCATTAGTAGTTGGGTTTGAGATGAGGCATGCTAAAATTGGGTTTCCTCTTTTGTTAAACCAAGGGCTGAGGACAGTAACAGTGGCAGTCAGAAGTGTTACTCTTATTCAGAGATTAAAAAGAAACAGCTGAGTGTGGAGAGGAGATATCACAAATCAATCTCTCCTTGATTCACAGAGCAACTAAGTAAAGATATTTTAAATAGTTACATTTGTTGTTGATATCTTCTTAACATGCCAAAAAGCCAATGAAACACAACTCACCTGTCAGTGTCTCATGAGCCCAAGCTTACCGGTGGGTTGACTGTAGACACGAGCAAGGCTGGTACCTCCTGCACTGACAGAGCTCTTCTGGAGCCCCAGAGGAGTGCCAGCCCCTCAGGAAACACAAAGACAAGCAACAAAGATGGGGGCTCTCTACCAGTTCAGTCTTGTGAAAACTAAACAAAAGCCACAGTCTGGAAATTTGAAATAGAAAGGACAAACTCCAAGCTGTGGTATTTCTAAATGAGTATGTATTCGTTTATGTCTCAAAATGTTTCCAGGGATTTTTATAAAACAACAGAATTGTGATGTCAGTCCAGTCTTCAGAAAGTTTAGAACAAAAGAAGAGAGGGAAAAGAGGGTATTTCAAGTACTCACTGTTTCACATCTGGCTTTTACCAGTAAACATTATCTACACTTGAATACAGTATGTTATTTTGTAAATCTATTTTATGAATCTATTTGAATCACTGAAGATATTTAATGATGTCTTTGCTAATGTGGTTTTGTTTCAAAAATAATAGAAATTTTCAGTCTTGAAAGAGGAACTTTTCCCATGTTGCCCTGGAGAATGCATGCAAGTCCAAGCTTAAAATATTATACTTATAAAGGGTTTTCTTGTCAACACAGAATAAACAGAGCTTATTCAAGTTCAAAAGGAAGATGTGTGAGAAGGCATAATCACTTCAACTAGAGACTGGATTGTTAAAATGGCTGTGGATGGAGCAGGACAGGCAGAGAGTAAAAACAGTATAAAACTAGAGGGAAGCTGAGGACACTGGCTGGTTTCATGGGGAGCAGCTTGATCTGCTGGTGACAGCATGGCTTTTTGGTTTCCATCTCTTTTTCATGCTTCCAAGCTTCACTCACCTGACATCTGCAAAGAGCTAGGAACAATTATGGAAGAATGCCCAGCTGCTTCTTTGAGGCGCCAATACTGGGGAATAAGGAATGGAAATAACAGTAGGTATTCCCAGGCCTCAGGCATGCCAGGGAGGCAAGAGCTCCCTAGACTAAAGGAGGGTACAGGGTACCAGGGAGTTTGGAGTGGCGAAGAGGAAAACCATCACAACACAGTCAATGAGAATCAGCAGCAGAAAAGAGCAGACAAACTATTTCTGTGAGTCAGGCAGTACTTTTTCTGTTTGCCAAATTAATTTTGCAATTAATTCCCTAAGTGCTTTATTAGATGAGTTTTTTTCCCCATTAAGCAGTTTTAGCAGCCATGGGCATGCCACCTAAATAGTCAGAGAAAGCAGACAGCATAGTTATGAATAGGAGGTTCAGTGTCTGCAAGGCACACTGTCACGATCAACTTTGTTATGCCAAAGCACTAGATAACTGCTTTCCCATATCCCCACCACAAACCTAATTTTTTTTTTGAAATAGACATAATGCAAAACTTGCTGCTCACAGCAGAGAGGTAAGCTTAAAGCTCAGCAAGCTCTGATCAGGCTCAGGAAGTCACTTTCAAGACCATCTGAAATATACTTGTACCTTCTTATAGAAAAAACAACTACCCCCAGGCCCATACAAAAAATAAAATGTTTGTCCAGGATGTTATGCAAACTCATATGTTTATACAGCTGAATAATTCAGGGCAAAACTGACTGTATCTAACTGTCTATGTTATAGCCCAAAGTATGCATCTTCATGCAAATTTATTTGAGCAGCTTCTCCTTTTTGTTAATTCATACAGCCTTTGCCTTGTATGCGCCTATTTTTATGTTCCCAGTTTTTATGAAATATTTTCAAAATGCTAGCTCCATACTTCTATCAGCAGTACAGTCCTACTGAAATAAGTATGGCCACATTGAGTAGACAAAAGTCCACCTACTTCAAATTCCCTTCTCTGGCAGGGGCAAGCAGATGCTCAGAGAACAGGTTAAAGAACAAGCACATATACTGACTGTTCTCAGGATACCTTCCTCACTTCCAGGAATCAGCAGTCCAGGAACTTCTTGAACCAGGAACATCATCTGTCATGGTTAGGTTATTGGGTTTAAAAGGTCCCTGAAGGTCCTGTTTAAAGTGCTTAACCTGAGTCTTCACACTTACCATTCAATTGGCTAAACTCAATATCTGCCCTTTATGAGCTCATATTTCCAAAGGAATGGAGGTGCTTTATTATTCACTTTCCTTGTAGGAGCAATAAGTAGCACTCAACACTATTCTAGAAGAAATTAATTTATGATGATGCCTAAAGCTGGATTGAAGTGCCATATTATTTTCATCAGTATTGCTCCATCCTTTTGTATAAGAAATCTTGCAAGGCACTTGTCTGAAAACAGTGCATGACAAATATGCTTCGAGTATTGTCATAATCTGAAAGAACCCAAGAAATTTTCTGCAGCTATTATATGATACCTAAGAGATCATCAGGAAACCTACTGTCCCTGCAATTATATTAAAAAAAAAAAAAAAAAAAAAAAAAAGATGTGAAGGGGTGTAATTGGGATAAATAACTAGTGATGTTTATGTGCACAAATATTCAGCAGAATCATGCCAGGGAAGGAATTATTTCAGTAAAAGCAACAGGACATATTGAACATCACTTTGCAAGTCTTTCTGAACAGATCTAGACAGATGTTTGGAAAATCTGGGAAAGGGTGTATTTGGGTATTTTCGGATGGATAGAAGTAAGGACTGATATCTGTGTACCCTGTTGCTTTGAATGTCAAGAAGTTTTGGTGGTCAATTGGTGGAGGAAAAACGCCATTACCACCTAAACCACAGCTAAGCAGACTGAAGTCCTGCTTCCTCTGAAACCTTTTACAGTTTCACCTTTGAGACCAGGTTTTTTTTCCCCCCTGAGAATCTAAAACTGGAAAAAGCATACGAAATCCCCGTCTGGGGTACAGACACAGTCTCACTCACCCTAATGCAAACTCCTTCAAGTGATAAAGAATTTGTCACTGATCTCAAGAGTTCAGCTGGACTTCTCAGGCTCAAGCCTGCTCTCTGGGAGAACAGCAGCCAATCTCTCACTGACTTTGAAAGATGAGAACAGCTTGTCATCAGTCACCACCTTCCTGATACAAGCTTAAACACTTGTATTCTAAACACACCGCATTCTGCTTCTTGGTCTTTGTGAAGTTCCTCAAAAAGCTGCTGCTTCTCATAAGGGCAATGGTAGACAATGAGTCCTTATCTCTGAAAAGTGAATGCAGATGGCCAGTCCCAACAACTTACTAGGAATGAAAAGCACTTTCATTCAGCAAACAGGGAAAGAACTTTGCTCTACAAAATTTTAAGAACAGATGAAATTTAATAGCCTCCTACAACAGAACAGCATGTGACTCAGAGGCAGCCACTCCAGCTCTGCCCCAGCTGCTTACTTTCAGTTCCTCGTTAAGGAACTGTTTATATTAAATAAATGGAAATTTTTAAAATTAAAGAAACCTGCTGTTTCAGGTTAAAAGATGTGTCTAGGCAGAAGGATGCCTCTGTCCACTTGTGCAAAACGGTGAAGTCAAATACAGAGCAAAGAGAGGAGCTTTTGCTGAGTCACAGTAACCAGGGATATCTCCACGCTGCTGCTGCTGCTGATCACCGCCACCCAGTGCACAGCTCCCGAGGGAGGGGACAGGGAGTGGCAGGCAGCACGGCATTACCAGCACCACCAGCTATTTCTCAAAGCTCGTCTAAGGTGCTGAACTGGAGCTGTAAAATGGCTCACTAGAAATTCTTTATTAAGCAATGCAGTCAGATGAAAACAACTTACATCAGCCATCTGCAGTGAAGTGCTATCACATGCCTAGTAGATAAATGTGATTGAAAGCAAAACAGGAAGAAAAACAAAAGATCAAATCACCTCAAACAGAACAAAGCTGCTGCATTAAATAAATTTCAAATCCTCAAGTAGTCTGGAAGCCAGTCACTGCAGATTTAGTAGCTCTTGTAGATTTGTTTAGGATTGGGTAAAACCACAGCTGGCTGGCTGCACAAGCTGCACCTGAACACAGCACGAAGAGAGCTGCTAAATTCTTCTCCACTGAAGTCATCTAAACAGAAAAGCCACCAGTGTGAACGGCTTTCAATAGAAATATCTAAATGAGATGTGAAATAATCAGAGATGAGCAAGAAGGACTTGCAAATACACAAGTATGAGAGGTAAAAAACTGAAAATAATAAACCACACCATTTAGAAATAGCTGCTGTTATGTAGTGTGGAAGACAAGAAGCCAGCAAGAACACCTGTTCTGTTAAGATTTTCTCACTTAGGAAAAAAAATATATATATCCTGATGCCTTATATATGCCTGAGGATTCAAACAAGCAAAAATTTTCAACACAACACTTTAGAGGAGGAAAAAGTGCCATATGGCATGAAGACTACAGTTAGCAGTAGTGCCAGTGCTCTGACAGAGGTGTTCAGAACACCCCATTTTCAGGAACACAAAGTCAGCAGGATGTTGTTGCCCACACCTTTGCAGTTACGTCTAAACTTAGTATGCCTCTGCAGAATTACATTACTTACTCTCTTTTCCTTTCTCCAGTATTTGGAGAACTTCCTTCATATATCTTTGTTTGCCCTGCTAATGGGCATGACACAGGGTATGAAAGATTTCTGCAGAACTGCAATTTATGTAAATAAATCTGCCAAAAAGTTCTTCTCTTCCCTTTTTAGGTTCCTTTTTAAAATTTGTGTTAACCATTGTTCTCAAGATAGCCTTGAAAATATGAGTAGAACATTAGTACTAACAGTACAGTAATGTTTCACTGTAATCCATAAACGAGAGGTAGAGGGCTAAAGTTCTCAGTAGATTGTTAACATAGTAACTTAAAGCCAACTCAATTTTTTAAAGTACTTAACTTCTTAGAAGGCAATTAAAATCGCATTTTACATGTCAATGTTACTTAGTAAAGCACTACTGATGTTTTCAGCAAAATATTTCAGTAAAGCATTTCTCCAAAATAGCTTCATCAAAAGTATCTTCAATTCTTCGAGGCTGTCATAAAATCCAAACCAGTGCAAACTGCAGAGCTGCAGCCAACACGTGTCTGTGACCTTTGTGAAGTCTGTTCATGGGCATTTCACTCAAATTTAGGCCAGTGTGAATACTGTTGGCAGGGTGGAGAGAAAGGTAGCTTGCCGTCTACTGCGTTTTTGGAAATGCTCAACTTCAAAAAATAAGCATCACCCAGCTAAGTCTGATCTTAAAAATCCAATCATATCTATTGCTTTTAGTTCCCCTTGCAGCAGGGGGGACTGGAAACAAATGAGGGCCAAGTGTCTTCCAATGCCCCTACCTGAGAGGAATATGTTGTGTCAGCACTGGAAGATATTAATGAACAGGCTTTGAGCTGTTGCAAAGGTAAAAAGGTGCTTTGAGGTGACCAGCTCAGACTGCAGCTTTGCCTTCAGCACTGGTGAGATCACAGCTTTGCTGGAGCCACTTGGCTCTGTAAACCCAAGCCCAAACTTAAACACAGTTACTAGGAAGGAGAGAAGCAGAGGACCTCTCCAGAACCCAGATTCACAACTCCACTCCTTGAGGCTGGGAAGGCTGTCCTAAAGGAGCTGTGCATTAAAATAAGTTTGGCCAGCAAGCTGGACTGCACTCAGACACTTGTGTTCCTTCGTGAATGACGCACTCTTCAGCACAGCTGGATCTGGCAAGAAATCTAATGGGCCTCTGGACAATATCCCTCTGTGAAACAAAAGAAAGCTCCAAGAGGCTTAAAATTAAAATCCCTTCTTCATGCTGCTCAAATAAATGGTAACAGCTGGATGAGTGACCCGAACAGTCCCTCTCACCTAGCAGTCTCACATGATTGTTTTGGCTTTACCTTGTGACAAACAAAATGCTGTCACAGGATGAGTCAGACTTTGGACTTGGACAGGATGACAAGGACACCACTATCTACAAGCTGATCTCATGCCAGAGTAGTACTTTTTTGATTTAGTCTGCCTGTGTGCCTCTGTGAGCAAGCCTCCATGCTAGACCAAAGAAGCTCAAGCAAATCATCAAGGCCACTGAGTTGTATCCTGGGTTGATCCTATGCTAAGAGACACTTGACAAGCCAGTGTCGTCCCTAAATTTGGCACTGAATGACATGTCACATGGCAGTGAACAAGTTAAAGCATTACTCAAGATCATATGACCCATGTTACAGAAAATATGTCTACAAATCACTTTATCAAGAAACTCAATTTCATGAAGTTTCTAAACTGCCTTTCTTATTTTAATAGAGAAAATACATCAGGGAAACTGAAGTTCTGATGTGCTTTCAGCAAAAGGGACTTCTTGCAGTACTTGTAATGGAGAACCAGTATTTAAGACTGAAAGGTGGTCCTTCGGGACTCCCCAGCTATGTCACCTGTCCTTGGTACACAGCACCTGCGGCAAGGCTAGAATCATTACTCAGTGCTGTCTTGGGAGGACAGTGCAGAGCTGAGTGCTCCCTGTGCTGTGCATGCTGCGTACAGCACGGTGGGAAGAGGCTGTATCTAAACCACACCAGCACAGCCTTTCATGTGGGAATGCAGCAGCTGTTCCAACAGGGATACGAGACCTTTCCCCCGACACCTGGCAGCAGTTATGCCAGACCCAGAGAGAGCCAGGTCTATCTCCTCCTGGCAGTGCCGGGTTAACGGTTAGACTTCATGATATTAGAGGTCTTATCCAACCTACACAACTTTATGATTCTATTAATCAAAGACCAGCTGGTGGCTAACAAATGCTGCTTTTACACAGGCTGACAAGCCGAGAGCACACGGAAGGGGAGCAGCAATAACAAAACCTCTACGCTGTGTCAGCTGCGAGCGGAGCAGCAGGCACGCCGCGGGTCCCCTTCGGCCAAGCACGGCCACCTCGACCCTGCGCAGGCTGAGCCCCAGGCCGGGCTGGCGGTGCCAAACGAGGCCAGCGATGCCGCTGATCACGCAGATCCCGGTTGTGTAAGCAGCCCGCACACGCCGCGGGCCCGGGCAGCGCTGAGCGGCGCGGTGCTGAAATCGCCACGGTGCTGATGCGGTCTGACCTCTGGCAGCAGCCCCGGGTCCCCAGCTGGGGACAAACATCGCGGCGGTGACACCGCGGGCACAGGGACCCCGCTCCGGCGCCGGGTCGGGACGGGACACCGGGCCCCGGCCGTGGGCTGAGGCAAGGACACCGGGCCCCGGCCGTGGGCTGAGGCAGGGACACCGGGCCCCGGCCGCCGCAGCACCCCGCCCGCGGGCCAGGCCGGGGACATCGGGCCGAGATGGCGACACCCGGCCTCCTCCTCTCGGCAGCCACGGCCGAGGGGCGGTGACGACGCGGCGGGGGACACTCCTCCGCTGAGGGACACGGCCGGCCCCGTCCCGCCTCCCGGTGTCACGGCGCTGCGGGACGGGCCCGGTGCGCAGGGGACAGCCCGGCGGGGCGGGGCGGGGGCGCAGCCGGGGCCGCCGCGCTCCGGGACGGGGCTGGTGGAGCGTCTGCCCCGTGCTTGGGGCTGCCGCTCGGGTGTTTTGCTTTCACCTCGTGAGCCCTCCGCTTTCAGCACTCGCGATTTGTTTTCTGGCGCAGGGTTTGAAACCCGGACCCAGAAATGAGGAAGGTTCTGTGCGTGGAGCCCGTCATTTTCATCTATGTTTTTGCGTCTTTCCTGACGATGCCGCTGGTGCAGCAGTTCATCTACCGGCGGCTGTGGGAGCAGGAGTACAACTCCACTTTCGTGAGCGACAGCAATGTCACTCACTGCGAGCAGAATAAGAGCAGCCCGGCTTATATCAAACAGAAGGCAAGTGGCGGGGGAGGAATGATAATTGTGAATAAACTTGCAGCCAGGAGGTGCTGCCTTACTATAATCTCCTGTTTTGTAACCTTAACCTGTAATTCTCCGGAAAGCCGTAGTTTTGTAACCTACCCTCGCTTCACTGTCTCCTCGCTCTAATGTTATGCAGTAGATAGTGATAGTGCTTTGAAGACAAAGATTTGTCTCCGGGAAGATACTGGATTTTAGCGGGAGTTGAAAATCGCCGGAGAGAATGGGGACCAAATTAGCATTGGGCTGACATTACCGCGGGTGAGACTGGAGGCTCCTCCTCCCACGACCATTGTGCATGTTGTGTTTGTGAGCCACCCGTTGTCTCTGTGGCTCCTACTGTTCTTTGTAACCATGTGAAGTTTAGCAAATGCCCTGTAATTCTGAGAGATAGCATCTCGCTTAAAATACATGTATTTCAGAGGAACTACAAGAACGAGGAACAGAGGAAATTGAAATGACTTTTTTTTTTTTTGTGGTTTTAAAACGTGGAAAAAAATTACCTGATCTTTGCATGATCAAATGCAGTTGATGGTTTGCCATTCAGGGTACTAGTTTGCCTTGCTGGAATACAAGGACGTCAAGATGACAGGATCGCATGGTCAGTTACATTTTTAGCACTTTTCCTATTCAGTCGGGATAGCTAATTGACTGGTACCTCTTCCATTGCACTTCCAGTGCAGTTTTAATGCTGCCCTTAAGCAGAGCTAACTGTGAGCTGCCAGCAGAAGAGATGGTCATTCTCCATTTCCCTTTCCCCTCTCACACCATGTGTTGTATCTCGCAGTTCTGCAGTTACAGGTTATGGATTTGAGTGGGGCACTGATTTAACAGAAAGCTCATCTCTTGTTTTGGGGGGTGTTGCTTTTTGAATGTTGTTTGTTTTTCTGAAGCAGTACACTGCTCTGGCACACTCAGTTGCCACATGATTTCTGTGTCTAACATGGGAATAGCAGGGGGAACATTTTTTCGGAAGAGGTGCAATAGAACCATACTTGTCAACACCAACTGGCAGTTGGGTTGGATAAAGTGAAAGATGAAACCACTGTAGGGTCAGAAAAGTAAATGATTCACCGTATAAATTACACAGAAGTTGGGGTTACAAAACAGTCAGCTGGCATTCCCTTACATTGCTGAAAAGTTGGTACATGAAAATTTTTGTTCACATCCCATATTTGGATCTCTGATGTGCTGCATATATGCAAGACAACGCCTGCGCTTATCTGCCTCATTTGTCATATATAAAAGGAGGTTGTTAATGGTACATTAATGTACCAAAGAAGTAATTCAGGACTTTTAGTGTGGAGTATGTTCTTTGTCATGTGACAGAAGCTGGTCTTAGTAGAAAGAACATGAAAGGAAAAAGGTCAATAGAATTGTGGTCTAACATGGCTTCTGGGCTGACCCATGGAGGTAGTTACCAGTTATTGTCAGAGTAATGCCTGTATGTTACTCCCAAAAAGTGTTTTCTTTAGTATTAGCCCCCCATTTGATGCTGTGTCTGGCGATTTTCTCTAAGCATACAATTCTAATAATACAATTCTTGTAGAGCCTATCAAGAAATCTAAATTTCAAATACATCTTTGCATTTTTCAACCCCCTCAAATCCAATCTGATTTTCAAATTGCCATCCCCTATAGTTCAAGATATAAGACTTCATATTTCTTTTTGCAAAGCACTGAGGCAGAGTGCTTAATTTCATCTGAAGTTTTGATAGCGTCTCTGATATGATGGCATGTTCACACTTTACAGGTCTCTTGTTTACAAATTACAGTTAATTTGATATTTGAGAACATGAGTTCTTGAAGAAAGCAGTTGAATAATGGCCAATAGAACTTCTTAGTTTGCCTTTCCTGCCAAATTTCCATTCCCTGCATTTCAGTGGTTGTCAGTCAGGCATGAGCTTTTGAACAATTACACTCTTGTCTGGATGCCTTGCTGCATTTTTATACCACACTAGTTACCATAGCGTAACAATTTAAGTGCCCAAAACACGCATTAACTTAAGTGCAAGTGGGCCTTTGTGCTGAGTAATAGTCCTGTGTATGGGCCAAAGAGTAGATCCAGTAACCTAATTCCAAACCCTTTCACAAGGAAGTTGAAGTAGGGGTTCCAGATTTTCCAAGACCTTCCTAACTGAATTAGGTTTATAGATGTTGTAACTTTTGCTGTGAGGCCCTGTTTGGCATTAATGTTTAAAAGAATATCTCTCTTAACAGTTAATTTAGTGTAAGTCCTTATGTTCTGAGAATGAAGAAGCTTTATACTAATCTCACCTGTTTCAAAGCAAAATGTAAAAGGAAATTGAAGACCAAAATAACTTGGAGCCTGCATAAAAGCTAGACTGTAATTCAAAATGGTTAGTCTTTGCAGAATTCAGATTAATTATTTTTTACAATTTGAAAAAAATAGTCATCTTATAACAAAGTGAGTTTTAAAGTAATTTGAATATAAACTGAAACATTTTGATCACTGACTTGGATAATCCTTTTTTCAATATCTCAGAAAGAGCTATATTATTAATCATTAAACACTGTTTATCATCCCATCGATTTTTTATCCAGGCGGTTCATTTCCACTTGCTACTCAGTAATATTTTATCTTATGAGCCAGTGAGTTTATCATATCCTTTCTATTGTTCAATCTCAGGTGCTGCACTTCTCTCTTAATTTAATCTTTATATAAATTACTTGCTTCTTCATTTTCAGGTTTTAAATTTTGAAATAGGTGATTTTATTATCTGTTTCTGTCCACCATGAGTAATTTTTCAGAGTAGAGTGAATTTGCGGATTAAAAAACTAGACCTTTATTTTCAAATCTATGTCATTCCATTGATTATTTAATGGAGTTACAGTAATTTCACGATTACTAGCCGCACCGTTTTGACCAAAATTTTGCTCCCACACTGGAAATGCGGCTTATACTCAGGAGCGGCTAATATGTGAATAATTTTCTGACATTTCCAACCCCAGAAGTGCAAACCGAGTCAGGGCAAACTGCCAAGTCGAGCACCTGCCAGTAAAACCCGGCATTTATGCGATTGTTACAAATTGGTTACTGCGTTGCATGGCAGGTGGAGCCGGGCTGCGTGCAGGCAGCACAGGGTGGGGGGGGGGGGGGACGGGGAAAGAGGCGGAGGGCTCCCTCCTGCTGGCCCCGTGGCTTGGGGGGAGGCAGGGGGCTCCCGTCCCCGCGTGCCACTGCCGCGGGAGCGGGGGGACTCCATCCCCGCCTCCCACCACCGCTGCGGGTGCCAGCGGGCTCCATACGCCCCTGCCAGCGCGGCACAGCACCGGGCTGGGGTGACCGAGCCCAGTGGTGGCAGCGGCCGGCCCCAAGCGGCCCCACCACCTGGCCCCGTCGGCAGCCCCGAGCCCTCATGGCCTGAGCCAAGCCAGTAAACCCCGCCATGCCGCGGTTCTGTTACTATTTGGCAACTTTGTTGCACGCGAGTCCTTGCTGCGAATGACAGAGCGGCTTATAATTGGGTGTGGCTTGTGTATGGACAAAGAACGAAATGTTTGCCAACACCCAGCAATGCAGCTTATAGTCAGTGTGGCTTGTAATCGTGAAATTACTGTACATGATTTTACATAAGCTGAAGGTTTGACCTAGGATTTTCTATATTCTTTTCCTTTGGGTTTGTAAAATCATAGAGTGAGGAGTTTCATGCCTTAAATGTATTTTTCCTGTACTTATGTCTGTAGTCTTCAGTAGACATCAAGTTTTTTATCTCAGCATAGTTCATGGTGTAGCCACGTTTTTTGCATTGCCCAACTTCTTCCAAAACAAGGACACCTAAGTTTTGTTGGTTTTTCTTCATTCTTTCAGTTTTACACTTCATTATGGTCAGGCAATAATCTCTATATTATGTGGTTAATGTGGGTTGAGATGATACATATTAACATTTAATTTTATTTTTAATGTAGTAGCATTTGTTTTTTGATGCTCATGTCTTTCAACAAGATAATCCTAGTAAAGAAGTAATGTCTGCAACTATATAGAGTTCTCTTTGTCAGCAGCAGAGGAGTTAAAGATCAGAATAATATTTTCCATCTAAGTTTGTTCAGTCTTCATGATTTTGACCCTTCCAGGGTGACTGCTGGCCAGCAGTGCTGGCCAGAGGACAGGATGTCATGAATGCTAAGGCAGTCACACACCATAAGGGAAGGAAGCAAAAGACCAGAGTGCTGGGGATCTTGAAGGCTTTCCTTGAGAACCTCAGGATCAGTTGCATTTTCCTCTTGTGATAAAACCTGGTCTCTTGTAAGCAAAGGAAGAGATTGAACTTGAAACTCATGGTCTCTGCCTGTACATACAAATATTAATTTATAAATCATTCAGCAGCTTTTAAAATTGCCCAAAGTATATTCCTGTAAGTTTTAGGGATTTTTCATTGTTTTGGATGCTACTGAGTCAGGATTATGTTAGCTACAGAGGAAATGCCTGAAACGTGGAGTATAGATGGCTTGAACACAGGCTGAGAATGGCAGACTTGCACAACTGTACCTGTTGCTGACTGAACAGCACAATGCCTGCCCAAGTCAGTGTTATGCCTCAGAAAACTCCAAGAAGACTTTCAGCATGACTTGACTCTCTGCATCTAAAACTTTATCTTAGCTAGTATAAAGGGTTTGTATGAATAAAGTTGCTTCCTTTTCCCCTGCTGTCTGATCAGGTGGTTCTTCTGTCTGATCAAGTGGTTGTCTTTGAAAGGGCTGTTGTGGCTCCTCTCTTGTCAGGTCCGCATCTATGCATTAAAAACAAGATCTGAATTATCTTGCTGAGTGTCCTTTAGCAGCTGGTTTCATAACTTTTTTTTAATTAAACGTCCTTTAGGCTGCAGCCATTCATGCTCTGTTAAATGGTTGTTTTTCAGCTGGATTTGGTTTTTATATTTCTGTTAAAAATAACTCTGAAATTTTCCCCATAGTGGGTGTTTAGAGTTTATTTTTATAGTGTTAGCTGCTGTTTCTTATGTGAAAATACCTGCTGTGGTGTATCTGTAGAGACATCAGTGATTTGGACTATTTCTGAACTCAGAGCTTTACAGTGTTTGCAAAATCCATTAATTCACATACCTGTGAGTCAGTATAATATTTAAAGCTGTATTTCATATTTTTGGTTGTCACTATTGTTTGTAGTAGTAGTAGTAAGATAGTACAGTGGGATGTCAGAGCAAATCATGATCTGTTTACTTGCATTGTGTGCTCTAATCCATGAATTGTTTCTTGTAGCTTCCTCAGTAGAATTATTTGGGAGGAAAAATTATCTCCTATGAGGAGGGAGCATGCAAAGTGTTCCTTAATCAATGACTGGCTTACTCCTAATTTCTGAGTAGTATTAAAATAGCCCAATGCCCTTTTGTCATTGTATTGAAGGAGATACTTGCAGTTAAAGATACTTAACAGCTCTTGTAAGTGTATGTTTAAAAGGATTGTTCTCTTGTCTGTATTGAAACTTTTCTGTCAACAGTACTAGTAAGACTGTGTCTAAGGATTAAGTTTTGGGATAAAATGTGACAGGGAATGTTTGAGGAATATACAAAAGCCTGAATATGCAATTAATTTTATTATAGCCTAGTATATCACAATGTCATATAATCTTATAAAGCTACAATGTATGTATCATGTCTTACAATAGTGTAATTTATTATCTATAAACATGTACAGCGATATTCATTATATTGCATAATAATAATTATGTATGTAATATTGTTACAGATTTTTTTCCTGATGTATTACAGTATTTACAATTATTTTTATTTTTTCTTTGCAGGAAGTTCAAGAAAAAGCCTCTGTTTTTAATATGCAGTTGGACTTAACTAGGGCCATTCCCAGCCTTACAGTTGCCTTTGTCATTGTAGCTAATGGGGATCGCCAGGGACACAAAAGGTCTTTAGTTTTACCATCAATGGGAGCTTTGATTTCTGGTATTAGCTTCACTGTAATATCATATTTTTCGTTGTCACTCTATGTCCTATTTGCAGTCGCATTTATTACTGGACTGTTTGGGAGTTTAGCAACTTTCATTGGAGGAGGATTTGCTTACATAGCAGAGGAGTGTCATGATGAGAAGCAGAAAACAACACGAATAGCTGTAGTGGATTTGATTTTTGGAGTTGTATCTGGATTAGCAGGATTGTCATCTGGCTACTTTCTAAGAGAAATAGGCTTTGCATGGACATTTGTGATAGCATCTCTGCTCCATGTCATTAATATCATCTATATTGTATTTTTTCTGGAAGATACCGTAGGCGTATCTCGACTCCAGCATGAAGCACCAGTATCCTGGAAAGAACTTCTTAGGGAGACATTTTCCGGAGTGTACATGCTTTTTAAAACTGCCCCTTATAAAAAGAGAGTTTTAATAATTGTGTTACTTTTTGCATTTATGACTTATTTATTTACTATGCTGGGTGGGAGTTCACTTTTTACACTGTATGAACTCGATGAGCCGCTCTGCTGGAATGAAGTATACATTGGATATGGAGCAGCTGCATTCACTTCTGTCTCGCTGACCAGCTTTTTAGGAGTTTACTTATTTTCCAAATGCCTCAAAGACATTTATATTGTCTTTATTGGGATATTTTCTTACATTGGAGGAATGATCATGGCTGCCTTTGCCAAAACTACCCTGCTCATGTTTTTAGGTGAGTTCCGAATCAGTTGTTCCCTGGTCAACAATGTATATGAAAATACTGCTGTGTTATCTGTAGTGAATGCAGGTGTTGCATATTGAACGTACCACCTTGAAAGGGACATAGAGAGGTAAAATACAAATGGTTGCTCAGACGAGGGTTTGATTAAAATATGAACTGTATGGAGAAACCATGGAATTACTTGTTTATTATTTGGTTTTCGTGCCATAGAAATATATTTGATTTATTAATTTCTCTGTTCATGGATAACTGTGTCTCAGTGAACATCTAGTCTGACTTTTCTGTTGCCTTTTACTGTTTGGGGAATTAAGTGTTCCAAAGTATATGACTAATACAGTTGCATTATATTTGTAAAATCCTGGATTTTAATTACTTCAATGTCTCATGGCTGCTTTACAGTGAGAGTGCCATCTTTGTTCTGCTTTATGCCTATTCCTGTTCTCCGATCCATGCTGTCAAAAGTGGTTCTCACTGGTGAACAGGGTAAGTAGAATTGTTTTTAAACAATAAAATAATATGGTGCTTCAGAACAGAGATGCAAGAAGGTCACCTTTAAACAAATAGATGCTATTTTAAGATTGCTTTTCTTTCAAGTTCTGTATAATATAAGCTTGTGTCTTGACATTAAGGGCTTCTGGTTTTGAATTTAATATAAACAACATTGTGTTAAAAACTACCACAAGTTTCAACTATCAAACAAAATACTATTCTTAAATTAAAGAGCATTGGGAACTTGAAGCAGAAGAATGCTTAAGATTTATACAAGTGTGATTTCACAAGGGCTTCTGCATTCACAAGATTTTGGCATGCAGAGAAAGATATGTTTCTGTTATTTAGTCAGTTTCTCACTTACTAATTTAGAAGGATTAGCAGTAGGTGGTCAATCTTCATAGCATTTGGAAACCATTATACTTGGATCCTCAGCTATAGAGCAGGAACCCAACTTCAGGCCTGTGGCTTCCAAACATGTCCCAAGAAATGTAACAGAATACTTCTCAAAGTCCTTTCCTTGTGGAACACAGAAATAAGCATGTCAGGCCTCAAAATATGGTTCTAATATCCCATATTTTGCTTTTGAGGAGTGTGTATTTTCTAGATTTTGGAAAACATATACTTTCTAAAAACATTTTCTTGAGTTTATTAGTTTTATTTTTTAAAAGATTAATCTTCATACAGTAAAACAAAGATCCCTTTGTACTAGCTGTGCTAAAATACACCTCTGGTATTGAGTTTCTTGGCATTCTTCAGGGCTTTGGTTACTTGAGTAGTTTGATGCAGCAATCAAGTTGCCTCTTGTCATCCTTTTCTGCATACCTAGTGTGATTTTAGTTACGGCCCTGTGATTGTGAATGCAGCTTGAGAAAATGTGTTCAACAAGACATTGACAGGATAGAGTGCCACCCCAAAGGGTAGTTCAGTCCAAAAAATGTTGTTTCTTTTCAAAAATAAGAAGGCAGCTGAACCAGCAGTTCCATGTTGAATCAGTCTTTTCCACATGTAAGAGTGAAGATAAGGAAGAAACAAGAAAGGGAAAAGTATAAAAGTAAGAGGAAGAGAACTGGAAGGGGTAAAGTATGGAGATGTGC
This sequence comes from Catharus ustulatus, assembly GCF_009819885.2. Classification (NCBI taxonomy): domain Eukaryota; kingdom Metazoa; phylum Chordata; class Aves; order Passeriformes; family Turdidae; genus Catharus; species Catharus ustulatus. The sequence continues at coordinate 51,777,552 of NC_046222.1, read as the reverse complement.
ACAACGTGGTTAGTGAGAATGGACAGGTTAAACATCATGTGATAAGCAAATGCAAGAAAGTAGGCATGGTGACAGAATAATACTGATGAAAAATAGTTTCCATCAACAAAATGTGTTGCTTATTTATTGGTTTTTTTGTTCATTTAAAAGAACTAGCATTTTGTAGGAGTTACCACAGAACACACTTTCAAAGCAAAGTATGATCCTCTAGTGTTTGTAGCTTGCATACTTGCAAAAATACTGCCAACAGATATATCTTTTGAACCATATTTAAAAACTTCTGTACTTTGAAGAGCTTGTGTTTTATTTTGTTTTGTTTGTAATTCACCCATTTATTTTTGGCAGGTGCTGTGTTTGCTTGTATTGCCTGTTTAGAAGTGGTGGCCGGCACTATGTCCATTTCAGTTTTTAATATTATCTATGCAACTACTGTTGCATGGTTTTCAGGCTTTAGCTTCCTCCTATCGGCAGGCCTTTGTCTAATTCCACTGTCTGTCTTGTGGTAAGTATGGATCGGGAGGCTTCTTCTGACTGCCTTGGCCAATAATTTCTATTTTGACATGAATTGTAGCTGAATAGTTTTGTGTGGTAGTTCTCAAACTTTCTTATCTGCTAGTGTGCTGTAGTGGCTCTAGCTTCACACTATTTCCCTGATCCAGCTACCTGCCCTCAGCTTTGTGCTGTGAATTTCCCCCAGACTGAAGCCTATCCTGAATGTACTGCCAGTGGGATATACCATACCCTTGACTGCATGTGTGCCTTCCCTTGATTTGAGACCTTTATGTAGTCTTTCTTCCAGGAAAGCCTTCCCACAGATCACATGAAAGGCATAGGCTTAATTTTGCAATCTGAGCTCTTCTAGATGCTAATGAGGGTTATAAACATGATATTAGCATGTTTCATGGTTTAATGGAAAGTTCTCTGTCCTGGTCATGGGTACCTTGTGACCAAGTGCCATTAAAATCTGTAAAAGATTTTAATGCCCAAAAGAATAAACCTCTAAACATGTTTAAAAAATAGGCCTCTATAGCAATTATGTCTTATCATATCTAGTGACCATGTAGTAATATGGACAGTGAAATACCATTCATGAGTACTCACAAAGCAAAGATCACTTTACATTATTTCCAGTATAAATTACTTCTTTTTAGGATGCTTAAACAAAAATCTAAATGACAGAAGAATCACTTTTCATTAGATAGATTTACAGTTGGGGGAAAAGATGTTTTTCTTAAGAGGGTGGCACTCCCTCTGCAGACTTGTATATTTTTTTCTAATACTTAGACTTCACCTCAGTCACCTTTTATCACTGCATCAGCTGCATTTTAAGATTTAAATAGGCAGTGATAATGCTGTAGATTTAGAACATTTCACATAATTTTAAGTCTATTCCTGCTTCATTATAATTCTTTACACAGTCTTTACAGAGAAGTTATACTGATGGTAATTAAGGTAGTGATGGCTCTTACACCTGAGGGAATTGAAGCAAAGGCATCTTGCGTATGTGAGTAGAATACTTTCCAGTAAAGTAAAAAAATAATTGAGAAATTCAATTATATTAACAAAGGCAGAGTAAGTACTTGTTCTATTAAGTATTATTTTTAGTTTAGTTCAGTATAAGTAGAGAAAGTGTCTAGTAAGAAAGAAACCTACTGCAGAAAAGATAAGTTATTTACCATCAATCAGTCCATCTTGCAATCAGTACTGTAGTACATCATCACCATAAATTTCTGAAAGGTTTTTTTTCTTTACCTTCTGTCATTAGTTTCAGATATCTGACCCTTTGAATACGCTTTCTCTGCACGTTTCTTTTTAGAGTGTCATGCAGTGTTACAGTTGGAGAGCAGAAAGGGTAGTTGTTCCAGTCTGTAACAGCACAGTAGTTTAGTACTGTGCTCAAAGGCAGCAGTAATGATATTGTCTCACTTGTGCAATTAGGGCAAATAGCAGCATTGCTTTTGTTTGCCAAGACACATCATCAGCTTTGTGCCACAGAGGATGGCTGCACAGAGCTGTCCTGTGTGTTTGTTGGTGCTGAATCAGCATGCTATACTGAACTATCTCAGCTAAAGATACCTGTCTTGTCTTTGTCTTACAGTTGGCTTCTGTGCACAAGCTGGAATGGGGAGGACTTGGCTCTGCTGGTACCTGAAGAAGTATCCAGCATAGAGAGTGCTGACAGTTGAACAAACGATACCCAGGATTTCTAATCTGACGTGCAGTGGCAGAGATTGTTATGTCACACAGAAACCACAGAGATAACACAACACAATCTCCAACTGGCCCTGCAGCAATAAGCACTAAATTGGTACCACTCAATACCCAGTCTCCTTTTAGCAACTGACTAAAGCTAGTTTTTAACTATGGAAATAGGCTGGCAATTGAGATTAATGCTGCTTCAGCATGAAGGAAAAAATAAGGTAGGATGATACTTTTTTCACTTTCCCTTTCTCAAGTTTGAGAGTGCAACTCGTTGGGTGAGAGAGATAAGCTTAGCAACCCAGAGGACGTTGCCAATGCTGCTGAAGCCACTGCACATGTGGTCTGCTGGGTTTATCTTGAAAGGCCTGTCGTAACAGTGAAGCCCCCAAACTGTCTAAAATTCCTAAACTAAAAAACAGTTTTTTTCAGAAAGCAGATTGGCGGCAGTACTTACACCTGCCATAAGTACACTTACTGTTCTGCAGCTAGCAGAGTGTTTGTGTAAGTTTAACATAAGATGTGTGGACCTTGCCTGTGACTTAGTTCTTGAAATGGATTTTCACACACAACTGTCAGGAAATTTTCATCTTGCAGAGTGTGAAGTTCAGCCTAAACCTACATTTTACAGAGGCCATATTGCATATTTATCATTTTCCATATATTAAGGACCGCATACAGACATCTCTGTTTTGTCCCAGAGATACTTCTTGTTTTCTAGTGAAGTTGATACTTGGCTTAAATGTTTATTTTAGTGAACAGCTGTGATAGCATTTCTTATCTGTAGATCTTTATTTTTTTAACAACCCTGAAATGAGATGATGAAATCAGAATCATGAATCTAATCATCTTGCCACAAATGCAGCATAATTTATAAGCACTTGAACAGCACTTCTAATCTTCAAAGCACTTTATAAATGCTATTCAAAACATCCTTCCATAATAGATACTATCTGTTGCATAAAGAGAAATTAACAGAAAGGACAAGTGACATGAGACTGCCAAGCCTAGGAATCAGTTTCTGCACTGATTCCTCACCTTTTCTCTTAAGATCTTTAAGTAAAAGTTATCCTGAGTATTAGGTTCTGCAGAGCACAGCAGAAGTGTAAATATAACATCATGTTAAGGACCAGTCCCAAGAGTTTGACAGCCAATACTGTTCTGATCTCAGAGTTGTGTGTGACTCTTTTCCCCACAAAACAGATAATTTAGAAAAAGCAAAACAATGTAAAGTGGAAGCCATTTAGAGAATGAAACCTCTAGGAAAGCAACTACAATGACTTCACATGCACACAGCATAGGATAAAAATGCAGACATAGCATGTGCTGTATAATCAATGAGCTACTTACAGCCACTGATACCCATCCTATGAACAGAGACTCCTGCAAAACTTCTCAGTGGTACTCCTCCAAAAACCAGTAATACCAAATCATGAGGATACTTTCATAGATCCTTTATAACGGAGTGACTGCATTCTTTCCAAGATATGTATCATGATCACAGAGAAGCCTGGAAGAAGGTTCAAGTAAGTTAAAGAAAACGCTTACAATATTCAGGAGACCACTGTCTGTTCATCACAGGTGAAAACAGGGCCATGTATCCAGGCCAGAGGGAATATGCTAACACCTCTTACACTTCCGTCCTGAACTCACAAGACTGATGTTGGCAATTAAAGATCATTAGCTTTCTCTCAGTAGTTTAGACAAGAGCCAGAAAATAAAACTGCCTAATGCCTTTGAGGTGCCTAAGCTACTGCCAACTGTTGGAAACATGAGCTGAGTTCTACAATAACCAGTGGGTCCAAAACATAATGAGTACTTGTAGAGAGATTAAAAAACACTGATGTAAAGGATTTCAGCACAAACATTACATTGTCTTCCTTGCCTCTTCATTATGCAGTTATGTAAGGCTTTATGAAATTAACTATTTCACACAAAACTGCCTGGAAATAAAAAAGCAAATGCAGAAGGGTCATGTACCTTCACTTGTTCTTCTTCAGTGCACACCTCTTCTAGCACTCAGAAGCTTACAACAAAGCAAGCCACTTCCACAGTGGTGCTGCATCAGTCCAACTGAGGACAAGCATGTACACGTCAGGAATGGCTTTGCTATGATTTAACTGCACAACGTATGTGCTGTTTGTAAAGTATTTCTGGTAGATGGAGCATTTAGAACTGACTATAAATTTAGGTTAAAACACATGGAGGGTATGAACTGTGTTTTTAAAATGCCTTGCACAGTGCAAGCTGAGGAACCAAGTACTAATATGCATCAGATTATTAAAGCAAAGTCTTCTAAGTTTGTAATAATTTCTTTGTGTATAAATACAAATTATTTTGACATAATAATAATAAAGTTTGGTTTTTTAAACTCTGTTGCATGTGTAGTTCTTGTGCTTTTATATTTTGTTTTGACAAATGGCTTATGGCATGACTGATAGAGGATATTGGTGTGAACCAAAGCAGCAGTACCTTATCACCTATTTTTTATGGTCATAACAAACATGCTTGTGCTTCCCTCCTGTGCCTGGGGAGAGGAGAGGATGCTGCCCAGAACATCGGCACCAAGAGGAGGTGGGGAGTTACGGAGCAGGGACAGCACTGCCACCTGCAAGAAGTCATGGTGAGGGCTTGTGTTGCACCTGCCAGAGTAGCAGAGCTGGAAGTGCCTTCCTCCCCTTACCCAAGCCAGATCTGTCTCAGCTTCAGTGCCCAGCACACCCCTTAGCTGCCTCTGTGGGTTGCTCCACACAGCACCTGCTTTACAGAATAAGGCTTGTACAAAAAGGGAAGAATGGGCTGGGGCAGGAAGTCCACAGCCAGCCCCCTGCGGCACTGAGAAAATGTAGTGCTTCCTTTTTAGCTCAAAAGCTTTTTACCTCAGTCCTGCTTGACTCCCATTTCTCTACTAACAGCATAAATTGTCACATGGGCCTCTTACACAAACTATTTGCTTTCCAGCCTGGCTAACCCCTAGGATTAGCTTCCTTACAGACATAATGAACAATTCAACATCCTGGCTCTGAATATGGTTTGATCTCACCCAAGATCATTACCAAGTATAATAATCATTGAACAAAAACACCTAGAAATTGCATGCAGCCTCCTAATCTGCTTCTGCTTTTACACTGTACCAATGACACACTCTAGTAAATTACTTGTCTTAATGTAATTGTGCTCAGATGCAACAGCATCCATCTTTCAGCCAACAAACATTAGGAAAGGCCAACCAGCTCAATACACTGAAGTGGGGAGCTGTAAGTTACAGTAACTGTGTCTGATTGTTGGATGGCTCCCTGTTTTCTTGAACAGTGCTGGTAAGATAGCAGACATCCTAAAAATCCATGCCAGCATCTTTAACTTATCCCAGACCTGGCAATGTACAGTAGTTTCACGAATACAAGCCGCACGGATTATAAGCCGCACCCCCGGTGCCTCGACAATGTTGCTGTCTTTGTCAATAGATAAGCCGCACCCCGAATATTAGCCGCACTTTCGTTCGTAGCGAGAATCCGTGCGCAGCTTTCACAAATTGGCCAATTAGTAACAGGATCGCGGCATAGCGGGCTTTACTGGCTCGGGGCGGGGCCAGGAAGGCTCGGCCCGCTCATGGTTGCCAACGGGGCCGGGTGGCCCAGCTCAGCGCCACGGCTCGGCGGGGCTGGCCGGGTGGTACTGCCGGCGCCGCCGGGCTTCCTGGCCCCCCTCTCCCGTCAGCACCGCCCCGCTGCCGCGTTCCCTAGCCCTGCCGGCGGGCTGCCGCCGCCGGGCTCGCCAGCCGCCCCCTCCCGTCTGCACCACCGCCGCGTTTCCTCGCCCTGGCCGGCACTGCAGGCCCCCGCACCGCCGGGCTCCCCCACACTGCTGGCCCCGATTCTGCTGGGCTTCCCCCGCTGCCAGGCAGCCCCACCCGCCGGCCTTCCTGCTTCTGCCAAGCTCCCCTGCACTGCTAGCCCCAGTTTTCCCGGGCTCCCCCGCCCTGCTGGCCCGGGCTCTGCCGCCCGCCCCCCACACTGCTGGCCCCGCCTCTGCCAGGCTTTCCCACCTCTGCCGGGGCCGGCCGGGCTCCAGCTTGGCTTGGGGCTGCCGCGGGCTCTCACTTCCGTGTTGGCAGCTTTTAGAATTTTGTTAATGTATTAGCCGCCCCGGAATATTGGCCGCACTTCCGGGTTTCCACCAAAATTTTGGTCAAATTGGTGCAGCTTGTATTCGTGAAATTACTGTAATCCCTCAGCTTTTCTGGCCTGAGCAGTACAAAGCCTACTGAACCCCAAGCTTGCTTTATAACAACAGTTTAGTTTTGTTTTACACAAAACTGCAGAGGAACTTGTGAATTATAAAACAGCAGTCAACTCTGATATTTAATAAAGACTACCAGTTCACAGAAGGACTAGGACAGCTGTAGAAAACAAAAATGTGAGTGAGTCTACACTTGCTTGTTCAATTTATTGGTTCTCTGTTTAACCTCCCTAAGGAAAAAAAAATCCAACAAATTAAACAGCTTGTACTGTTGTACTGCATAGCACGAGCCTCTAATCTCTACAAGTCTCAAATGATGGAAAATTTTAGAAGCTTCACTTCTTAAATTAAAAAAATTTAAATATAAAACCAAATAGGACCACCACTAAAGAGAGTCATATTATCACTCTAATGTCTTCAAAATGCTGCAATGTTTTGCATGTAAAAGCACTATAAAATTTACAGGACAGAAGCTAGAGGCTTTAGTCCACATGGATAGAGAATTTGTAGTAGCTATAAGCCCACTGAAAAGCAGAAGGGATGTTTGCAGTTGTGGAAAGAGGTTTATAGCAACATTCCTGCAAAAATTATCTACAACAGAACACTAGTTACATTTAACCAAGTCATTAAAACCTGCTGAATAAAAACAGTTCCTGTTTTAGAAATACTGTTTCAAGTTCTTAATATCTGACAATAGATAACATTTTTTAAACCAGACTTTTTTTCCTGATATGCCAGATTGTATTAGCTGCCTTGCACGATTGACACAACATATACACGTATGACACCAGAAATAGTTGTTACAACCCTGAATTTAATAAATAAAACCACTTAAGCACACAAAAATCCTTCCAGTGGTCTGTTCCTTTAAAATGTATTTAAATATAAATCTCTCATTTTTCCTTAATTAAGATCTGATTTTTGTAAGCCCACAAATAATATCTTCATATCTTCATGTTCTTACTGCAGCAGCTTTATTAAGTACTTTCATAATTCTGCATTCTTTCTTAATAGTAAAATACCTAGACCTGGGAGCATTCTTTTGGATTATGTTCAAATAGATTCTAAAATATCTCTTTAAACCCCAAATAGAACTTGCTTCTACTTTCAGAAACCAAAATACCCTCTCAGGGACACACATGTAAAAAATCTAGACCTTCAATCCCATTCTTACAGCAATACTTCCAATTCTACACAAAAACTTAAGAGCTCACTCATAAATAGCTTCAAGAGAGGGATACAATGTATGTAATTGGCAATGTCGAAGTTAAAGACCTTTAAAGACATTGCAATGAAAGGGACAACACTGGGTTATAGGTAAGAGATTCTTGATTCAGGATTAAACATATTTTTGAACGCAACAGCATTTATAGTAAACTTTTATTCAACAGTTTAAAAAGTGTATGGAAATTTTCATGAACAAAGAGTTATGGAACAGAAAATACCTTCCTCCTCCGCCATTAAATGCATTTACCACAGTAGTCAGTTTGAAAATGCCTGGGTAATTTTGAGTTTCTTGTATACATATATAGCATTTCCATATTTAAGAAGCTATTGTCCTGAGCAGTTTATGAAAAGGCATTATTTAAACTACCTAGTTACAGGACATTTGTATGATTGACAACAAGCACAGAACAATTTAGAGACTTGAAACATTTAATGTGCCTTTTCATTAAGGAAGGCAAGTGATAACTAGATCTGCTTAACACTGTGAGTGTCAATTTAGTACCATGTACTTAGATCTGCTCTAGAAAGACACACACAAAACATTTTTGTGAAGTGTAATTTGTTACAATAAACCAAGTTTGTGCTCCATCATCATGTGTGGTTCTCCCATAACCTCACTCTGGGAAGGATCTGGAAAAAGAAAAGTTAGACAGTATGAGGCCTTTACCAAGCTACAAAGACCAACAACTGATGAAGGTGAACATCTCTTCATTATAATGCTTAATGCAACAGTAGCTTGACTGATTTTGGACAGAGCGCAGATCTGTAACTCAGAAGCCTCTTTCCTAAGTACTGATCAGAGAACAAACACATACCTTGTGGAACAGCTTGTCATAAGGACACACACACGTTTCAAATAAAACCAACCAGTTCTGCGTAAGCACAGACTCCAACTGCCTGAATCTCAACAGGATTACATTACAAGTTTAGTGTTTGTGAAAACTCAAGTCTGACTGAAGCTTTTCTCCATAGTTGTTCTACACCTCTTTCCAACACAACTTCTCTGCACAACAGGAGCTCACACTCCTCCCTTCTGTTAGCTGGGACATACTCCTGGTTTCTATTCTCCACCCAACTGCCTAGTTTTGCAGAAATTCTACATCCATAAATATCTCAGAGATTTCCTCCATTCTGTAAAGTATGGTTAACATTAGCCACTGTATTCAAAGAATGTGCAGAGAATACAAGAGACCAATACTGACAGCATGGACTTCTTTTCTACACAGAAGATTAAAATTTAAATAAAAACACAAAAACAAAGCCAGGGTCAGAACACACGTTGTGACTATTTCAAAGAAATATGCTTTTCATTATGGGTGCATCAATCATGTTTTCCTTCCATAAATAAGACATAATGCCTCTGATTCCTCCAGAGACAACAAAAATATCTAGTCCATTTCCTTATAAATAAAGCCTTACCAAAAACACTTGTAACCCACTCACTCCATAAAAATCTTACAGTTTGTTGTGAGCAATGGTAAATAACCAAATTTCTACAAATTATGTTTGACATTGTTCTACCCCTGTGGAACCACAATAGCCAGATTCCTTCCATTGGTCCCTGTATATCCATCTCAGAAAATAACCCCAGATTTATACCATGTCTCTAGATTCAGATTTGTTCCATTATTTCCAGCTTCCTATCTCCCTAGCTATTTCTACTCTCCAATCCCACTTCAAAGTACTCTCTGTGTCCTTCCATGATATTCTCTGTCTCCTTCCATGTCCTTAAGTACCAGCTAGAAATAACTTGTTCAAAAGCCATTTTCCCAGGTTTATGCTATTCCACATATACTAATAGTCAGCAGGCCACCATGTAACTGCAGCCTGTTGAGTTCACTTGAGGGAGCCTTTTCCCTGCTAAGCATCTGTTTCATTAGTTCTGAACCTCTTCTCTAACATTTCTGCTTAATTACAGAACTTAAAAAACTTTGTAACCTCTGCTTGACAAAATCTGCACAAATACTTTAAAAGTTTCTGAGCAAAGAGGCATACAAGCTACATGCATAATCTGCTCCTTTAGAAACTCGGCCTACAAGCAAATACTGTCTTGCTCAGTATTTCAGAGTAATTTCCACATAACTTACAGCTAAATTACATTTATTTCTCCTTCCCCAGTGCTTCTTTGCTTTTAGGATTTAATTTTGTTCTTCATATTTTACAAGTTTAATTCTCCTGTCCAGTAGTAGTTTTAAATGTTTCCATAACATTAAAGCCAGAATGTATTTACCATTAAGGATATCCTCAAAACCAATGCATTCATCATTTCCCCTCAAAATATCCATTGCTATGTTTGAGCTGTGAAGAAATGGTAGACGCTGGACCTGTAAAAAGAGTTCAAACAAGAGTTCAAGTTTCTGTAAGTCTGAAATAGAAAGGATTCATATTTGGATTTCTCAGTTTGAAGTGACTAAGAAAAGTCAACAGGCAGAAAAAACAACAGCAGAATAAGAGAACTACCGGCACACAAAGACACACAATCACCACCATTTTCTTTTGGTTATCTGTCTGAATAGAACAGCTTTCTAATAGATTTTTGGTTTTCACTGGAGTGTAGGTAGTACAGCAAATACTGCACTTTAAAAAATAACTAAGTGCTTTCTGTCTCCTTTGTAAAGCTCCTCTCACATAAAGTTGGGGAGGTTCACTGCAAACCTCCATACCCTGAGGTCAGTACAGGGCAACTGATGTATACTGCAGAGTTTGGAAACTACATTCTAAGCCTCCTACAGCTCAGGACAGGAATTCAAATGCAAGAGCTATATTGACTTTCCCATTCAAACATAATCCTCCTTTTAATTAATCTAAATCATAATTATGTCTCCAATCTCAACCAATTCTTAAGTTTCAAGTCCACTCCCAGTTACTTTCAACAGTCTTCTGTACCCTTCACTTCCAGTATTTCCAAAAAAATTTCAAGTGGCACACAGACTTCAGAGCATAAATATTCTGAGAATGCATTCACTACTACTAGAGATGCTTCAGTTAAACCACAACAAAACTTGTATACCCAACATGAATCTGGAAGTGGAAAACCCTCTTATCACCATATTTCCCCCACCCATCTCCCAAAACCACCTCTGCAGACAGACTAATAGGATATCCTCACTTCCCTCATTCTCTGCAATGTGCTAATGTTAGTTAGGAAAAAGATCCCTCAAGACGGCACAGCTGAGACCAAGGGATGTTTTCATATCTCACATCCTGACTTTCACATCTTCAGACGAGTAACTTCTGCCAAGCTTAATGCACCTCACTATGGTTTAGTAGTGCCTCATCACTCAGAGTACAAAATTGATCTAACTTACTTGGAAAAACTACTCTTAGTAGCTTGACAATCTTCAAGAAGACAAAAAAGTTTACTAGGATCAATGAGCTTTCTATGTTTCCCTTTCTCTAGCCACCCTCAATCCTAGGAGAAAAGAAGGAAAAGGACACAGACTCAACTTCTCAATTGAGAGTTAAAACCTTTGAACTTAACTCCCTGTAGACCTCCCTTGATCTTACAAGAAAGGCTGAGGAACAATAAGCACATAGAAAATTCTCTGTGCCAGGTTTCACATTACCTCTACAACCACTCCCAAATCACTACCTCCTTCAGACCCCTAAGTCTCTTTTCCCTACAGCTGAAGAGACTCCTTCCCATGAAGGTCATACATTCCACAGGGGAGAGTATTATTTTTAGGAATTAATACTCAATTCCTCCTGCTTTTCTCTGAAGCTTAAAGGAAGCTATTCCACAGCAAAGCTAAAGCAGTTAGCTTCACCAAATAACCAATAAAAGAACAGCAGCTAAAAGGTTTTAGCATATTGACTTTTCTAAAAACTAGTAATTGCACTGTTTGGTTCATCTTTTTTAACAGTGAATTAACTTCTTTTTGAAAAATAAGGTATCTCAACAAAGAAAGATGTGTCTCTGAAAGTATGCTTCAAAGTAAACATTTTTTCAAATGGTTGAAGTTATACCAGTTGGATTAAAATGCCTACCTGTTTCACTGCTCTGAATTCCATCTGCAGCTTTAAAGGTGCATGGATTCCTTGGATGTTTCTCAGTGTGGCAAAGTTTGTTTTATCTTGATTTAACTGGAACTGTCACAAACAATATTGAATTTTTATTTCAGAAAAAGTTACTTTAGAGTACAGCCATAGAAGAAATTTGTGACATCCTACTTAAAAGAACCTGCTCATTAAATTTGTATGTAAAAATTCACTGATATACCATCAAACATGTCTCAACTGTACAGGAAAGGGAGTGATGCAGAAAGATTTGTTCTATGAAGCTGGAATTGTTTTTTTGCTGGATTTTATTCCAAATTAAGAGTAGAAATTTTATTTTGTTATTTTTGTTAATCAGGAGATGTGACACTACCAAGTGGTATAGTTTTGCACTACTTTAATATTGTCCAATTTAAAGATCACAAAAGCCAATTTGACGTCTTTAGTTAGTCATCAAAGACTACTTGAAAACACTTGATGTACTTCTTTTCTGATCTAGTAGGAAAACAGAGCACCATTTGCACTCATTATTGTGGAAAGCAAATGAAAACTCATTTTTCCCAATTGCTCTCAAACTTATCAGTAAGACAAAGAAAATCCATTTAGTAGAGGCTTTTTAAAGAAAAAGTGCTCACTTGTACACTAGAGTATGAAGTAAGTTAAATTTAAATAATAAAAAAAATTCAAATCTCTAATTTTAAAAGTTGTACTCCATCACCATGACAAAAGCCTATTATGAGAACACATTTATGAGAAGGGATCTCAAAAACCAACAAAAACATTTTCTTTGTAACAATCTATACTGAATAGTCTTCCCAAGTTAAAAGAAAATACTATTTATATGCCTAATCCTAATCTTATAATTCTGGTTACATTATTCTTCCATTTCTTTTATTTTATAGAGAGAAGGAGTTTTGGATAGCAGAAACATTTGGTTGCTACCAGCGTTACCTGAAAAATCTTTTTAACATTGATAGCAGCAAAAAAAAACTTTACTGTCCCAGGCTAAGTTAAGTATTTTCCCATTCAAATGTACATGAAAATAATTCTTAAACTGGTCTTAAACTTACAGAAAAATTAACCAAATGTGGGAGAAACAATTTAGAACTCACAAACTTCTTAGGAGATTACACAGCATCTTTTATTTCTGTGCATTTTTGTCTCTTTAGCATGTGATCTTTGAATTATGCAGGTTTTGTACGGCAAGAACAGAGTCAAGAACTAAGTTACAGCAATCAGTTTAAAAAAATCAATCTATGAAGAGCTCTGAAACATTTATAGCACTTATTTATAAGTTCACAAATTGGTGTCATAATAACATCATCCTTTTAATGCAAGGCAACACTAACACCGGTTAAAATTAGAATATATTAGACATTACAGTCAGGCTGTTTAGCTTGGCAATTTGGAACATTCTATCAAAACAACATCTTTGCTTCAGGACAGTTTGATACGTTCTATCTTCTGTGCTGACAGAACAGGTACCAGGACATTAATTTCAACCAGCAAGTCCGGCATCTCTGTAGCTCCCACAGACCACTTGTAATGGTCCATGAGTGACACCTGAGCCAGGCAAGACTGCAAACACTTATGAGGAAGTGTAGGTGTAAAATGTCTAGATGGGACTGAGCAATTTATGGAAAAAAAGGTACATTTTCACGGGCTGAAAGTCTGAAAATGAAGATAGATGGTAAATCTACAGACAAAATGGGAGGATCAGCCTTCACAAGGTCACAGGTGTGCCCCTGGCCTACCTATGGCGGCTTCACACTCTTAGATGACTAAACCTGACCACACAAGCCCCTACTTGGAAGTTTGCTTACTCATTTGAAGTAGGGAGAAAAATGAGTAAGAGCTTAATATTAAACAGATTTGATGACAATGTTATTTGTATAAATAAAATGTTACACCTTTGTGCTGTTAAAGATCTTGCTCAGGACTTGCTACTGCACAGGTAACCACACTGTTAATGTAAACCTTGTAATTAGTTAAGAGTGAAGATGGCTACATTTGATGTTATGCTTACATTCTTTTCTGTCAACTCCAGTGGGTGGCTGGGCAACAATTCATTTTTCACGCTTGTAAAGCTAGAAGAACAAGTAGAAAAGACATCAACTTCAAATTAACTGGGATACGGTTTTTTAAGTTACATTCCAAAACCTATCTCTGATACAAACACCAGCCCACAGAGACACACAACTAGCAAAGTCTGAATTGCAGAAGAAAAAAAGAAGATTAATAATGAAGCAGCAAGTAAAACCTCTAACTACAGCACTACCAGAAGAAAAAGAGTTTCCAACATCCTTTATGCTTGACAAAACAGAATGTTTTTCTTCCTTGATTCCCTTCAGAAAGAGATGAAAATACTAATAAATAAAATCATTACAGATTTAATTACGTCCAAGCTACACTGTATCTTAATTTGAAGTCTTCAAGCTTTTGCAATGGAATATTGTACACACCTTCTCCCCAACGCCAGTTGTATGGCATTTTAAACTCCATTACCTTCTTTTGGATTCATTACCCAAGACAGAGACGTAAGTTCTGCACTTGCATAAAAATGGCAAATTCCAAACTATTTTTATTATATTATTCTGGGCTTTGTCCCAACGCTGAAATTAACCATTTCCCACGGTGTTATGGCATAGTTACATAAATGTATATTAAAGCTATTAGATATTTCACAATTATCAATTCTTTGCTGTTTCTTTTCTAAAGAACAGTATCACAGAGGTAAATGCCTGTTTGCAACACCCCTTGCAAGACAGTTTTGTAAAAAGCCAACATTTAACATATACTGAAGTTCAACACTGTCCATGACACAATTCAGCAAGTAAAAGTAAAGCGTACCCTCTGCGCAGAAGATCATGACCTTCAAATAGCCCTGAAGCTGAAACTTCTGTAAATGAGATACTATCCTTCAACAGAGAAGTAGTGCCTCTGGAATTCTGGAACAAAAAAAAAAAAAGGATTACTTCAACAGAACCAGATCACTTTTGTACTTTTGTATAGGCCAGCCAAATGAAAGGAAGTGCTCAAAGACTCCTTAAAGAACTCCAGGACAAGCCTTACACTTTAGTTTCCTTAAAATGGAGGCAAAACAAAAACACCCAAATCCATAAACCCTACACTAATATAACACTCTTTCAGACAGTCTGACATAAACTACTGACAACATGACAACATTTTTGGATCTGGTTGACCCAGATCAAGTTAAACTCACAATATAACCCAGTTTGTTCCCACCCTGGGCTGCAGGGATGGAAAGGAACGAGGCAAGTCCTGAGTGCTCACAGGACAGAAAGGAGCATTCCTTCACTTACTGCAATACTGTCACCAGATCAAACTTAGCCATGTTTTGAGGCTGCCATAAGGAGGATAAAGTGTATTTGAGCAGTCTAGTATGCCAGTTAACTGAAAGAACAAAGGAAAACAGCAACTTGTAGTGGACAATCAGAAGTTCACAGACTCACTAAGTACTGCTCACTAGTAACCTAGGCCCCTAATTTCACTTTAATCTACCCGAATTTATTGAAGTGATTTTAGAACTGTTCATAAAATCGCCCCACCGATGGGGCAATGTCTAACAACCAGCAGAAGGTAGCAGCAATAATCTCTGGAAGGTGACAGTGATGAGGACTTTAGTGCAAGGGTTTCCCCCAGCAGCACTGTCAGATCCAACACAAAACTCAAGCTTACAGTTAAGATCTTTTTGTACCAACATGTGAGCTCTCAGTAATACAGGAGCTGTAAGACGGTCCTAGCATGCCTGTTGTTACATGCATGTAAAGCATCTGCCAATTTACACACACAGCACCGACCAGACCTTTGCGAGACTGCTGTAAATGAAAGCATTAAAGAGATACGCTACCTGGGGGACGTGACAAGAGGGAATATCAAAGTTAAACTCACGAAACACTCCCCAAAAGCAACACTATCGAGTCACAGCAGTGCACGGCCCGCCTGAGGCGGCCCCAGCGCCGCTGCCCACCGCGGAGGGCCGAGCGTGACCTCCCTCCCCGGGAGCTGCGCCGCCAAAGCCGCAGGTTGCGGGGGGCCGGGGCTCCCCCTCCCGCCCATGCTGCCAAGGAAGCGCTTTCACCACAGCGCTCTGCCCGCCTCCCGGCACCCCGCGCCCACGAGGAAACCCGCCATGGCCGCGCCGGATCCCCGTGACTCAGCACAGCCCCGCTGCCCGCGGGGACGCCGAGAAGGCGAGGAGAGGGGGATCTGGCGGCGGGAGTGGGGCGGGAGGCCCGATCCGGTGCAGTCCCGCACAAGGACACCCCCGCCCGCCCGGCGCCGCCCTGCCCGCACTCACCATCCTGAGCCCCCGACGCGCGCACAGCCACTTCCGCCGCCGCCGCTGCTCACTTCCGCCCCGCCCCCGGCGCGTCCCCGCGCGAGGGGCGGGGCCGCGCGGGGTAATGAGGGCGGGGCGGGAAGCGGGGCTGGTCTGCTCGGGGTGGGGTGAGGGCTGGGGCGGTCGTGTCCTGGCTGTGCCCCCCTTGGCTATGGCCTTCCTTCTCGTAGGGCTGTGTCTCGTAGACTGAAGGCGCTCTTCGCAGGAGCGCTGAATCTGCTGTGTTGGAAAAGACCTGTGAGACCAACGAGTCCAACCTGTGGCCGAGCACTGCCATGTCAATGACGCCATGGCGCTGAGTGCCGCATCCAGTCCTTCCCTAAACACCTCCAGGGGTGGTGAGTCCACCGCCTCCCTGGGCAGCCCATCCCACTATTACATCTCCCTTTCTCTGAAGAAATTCCTCCTCATGTCCAACCTAAACCTCTCGTTACGAAACTTGAGACCATCTCCTCTTGTCCTGTCGCTGGTTGCCTGGGAGAAGAGGCTGACCCTGGCTGGCAGCATCCTCCTTCAAGGCAGCTGTAGAGAGCAGTAGATCTCCCCTGAATCCCTTCTTTTCCAGGGTAAAACTCCAGATCGTTGTCACATTGCAGCAAAGCGCAGCTGTCCCAGGGCCACCGTGGTCCCAAGGAGGAGCTGAAGTTGACTAAACACCTTCCCGTAGCAGACCGGGGCAGCCATATCTGTGGTGTCTGGTGTGGGGAACTTTTCTCGGTCAAACCCGTCCTGTCCTGCTCTACCATAGCCAGCAAAAACTGCTTGGGTGACACCAAAAGCATCACAGTGCTGACAGCCTGAGATGGTGAAATCAGGCAGTGATGCTTCCAGAGAGTTTTCCATATGTTTCAATGCATAACTCCACAGGTATATCTGGGATATTTATTTTATGTATTTCTTCTGAGATGTGTAGCTCATTCAATCCTTTAACTTTTTAATTTGGGTTACCCTTAGTAACCCAAATTAACCTGTTTTTGTAAATTTTATATGTGGCAATTAAACGTCATCTTTCTCACACACTCGCACAGACACAGAGGCAATATTTAAGGAGGAATCTTATATATGTTTTTATGGCACTCAGATTTGTAAAAAAAAATATTAAAAAAAAAAAAAAGACTGAAAAAATAGTACACTTTATACTCCATTTTCCTCTTTCTTGGGCAAAACCTGTACACCTCTTAAACCACCCCACCCCCCATATTCTCAACCCAAGTTCTGGCCCTTTGTGTTTAAGTCTTAGGTTTAAAACAAAAACTTCAAAAGAATGAGAATGGAGGACTGGAGTTTTTGAAATAATTTTTAGGAAAATGAGTACCACAAAGGTTTCTCTGATCTTATAATTATAATGGTCACTTGGTTATTGTGGTGCAGGATTCGTTATTATAGAATAGATGTGAATACAAAAAACAAATCAAGTTCCTGTTTAACTGCAGCTTACAGAATGCTAGGTTTTGTCACTAAATATATTTATTTATTGACTGAGTTTGTTGATCAGGATATGACTGTAGAGATGAAACATCTAACTTTCAAAGTCATTCTTGCAGGACACAGACAGGATGCAATCACTCCATGTACATTTTTGACATCACTGTGATCCACAGTCTCGGCTGCATAACATAAAAGGACATACATTGCAAGAAAGGACTGGTTTTCCTTTAGAGGTTTTCACACTAGGGAAAACTTCCAGACATAAACACAAATCACACACTTGTTTTTTTCATCAGATTACCAAGTATTTCAAATTGGAGCAAGGCTTGATTTCTTTCACAACCAATATTGCTTTAACGATCTTAGAGCGAGCATCTCGACAGTGGGTGGTTGGAAACCTCTCTGCAGCCCCACAGCAATTAAATAGGAGTTGCAGGAGCAACTGTCAGGCTGACCAAACCTGGGATCAGAAATGAGAGCCCGTGGGGAGCGATGAGTGCTGTCACTGCTCAGAAGCAGCGGGTATGGCTACTCTGTGTGTTACTGGTGATTTCACCAGCACCGGGGTCACCAGAGTGCAGACAGGAGCCCATGAGCACTGCATCAGGCACAGCAAGCCTGGCACACAGCACCCTGTGTGCTGAAACCTCCCTACCAGGGAGGTACTGGCTGCACTGGAGACATTTCCCTGGCAGATGGTAACACAGTAGAAAGTGAGATTCAGTGACAGCAATTGCTACAGGGGCCTTCTTGTCTGGGCATACTCTTTTAAAAAGTTGTGAACAACTTAAAATTAGTATGAAAATAACTATAGCTCCTCTAAATTCGTGACTTCTATAAAGTTAGGATGGATTTCATGTGTTGCCTTTAAAGATAAGCTCTAAATGTTTGGGGGTTTTGGAGAATTTCTTTTCGTCACTTTGTGTAGAGGAGGTCTGAAATGTATGACAATTTCAAGTGTTTTGTGGATATTTTTACCACAACATTTTTGGAACGTCAAATCTGGTCTTTTACCCATGGACCTTCACTGAAGATTACAGCTATCCTTAGACTATGGATACTTTTATCTTTTGGAAGTAGGGGATGTGTTTACTCTTTTTTTTTAAAAATGATGCTTACTTTCAAATGGTATTTTATCAGTTACAGTAATTCACAATTACAAGCCGCATCGATTATAAGCCGCATTTCCGGTGTGTCGGCAACGTTGATGTCTTTGTCAATAAACAAGCCTCACCCGATTATTAGACGCACTTTTGTTCGCGGCAAACTTTCACAAAGTCGTCATTTAGTAACAGAATCGCAAGATCGCTGGGGCTTACTGGCAGGTGCCGACCTTGGAAACATTATTTCCAAGTGAAAAAAGACACAGACCATATCTGCGGCAGTGTTCCCTGCAAGTTTTATTTACAAGGCGAAAAAGACACGAACAATAGCGTGGTCATTTTGCGAGCATTCCCAACGGATCCGCGTTGCCTTTAAATAGCCGCTCAGCCATGCGGGTGGGCAGCCGAGCTCTGAGTGGAGCCGCTCCTCCGCGTGAGCACGGCCCAACCCGGCCCGGCCCCGCCCCTCCCCTCATCCGCACCAGCCCAGCCCCCCCGCTCACCCGCGCGAGCACGGCCAACTGTGCAACCGCACAAGGACGGCCAACCGTGCAGCCGCACAAGACTGAAAACACTTTAAAAAGTACAGAGAAATATAACACACTTTTATCAAACTGCTGAGGTAACTCACCGAGGTAACTCGCCGAGGTAACTCACCCTGATAACAACCCCAGCCCTCAGTAAAGCCGTCATCCACAGGCAGGCAATAAGCTGTTCTCTGATTGGTTCATCGTTGGAACAACGGGAAACCATGGATTTCAAACCATTTTTGCTCGAGACAGGACCGACATGGTACCAGGTAAGGGCAGATATCACATTTTTGTTAATATATTAGCCGCCCCAGAGTACTAGCCACACTTCTGGGTTTCCACCAAAACTTTGGTCAAAATGGTGCGGCTTGTAATCGTGAAATTACTGTAAATTTGAATTGAAAACAAAAAAAAACTCATTGAACATAGCTTAGATACCCTGACCTAAAGCAAATTCCAGTTTCAGTTACAGTAATTGCACGATTATAAGCCACACTGAGTATAAGCTGCATCTCAGGGTACCAGCAACTTTTCGTTCTTTGTCCATACATAAGACGCACCTGATTATAAGCCGCACATTACCATACAGAGTGTGATAAAAGGTATCTATTCCATCACCATCTGTTGAGGGTGGGGGCAGTGATCCTTATCTCAACGGCAGATATTCTGCTAATGGACCATCAATTGAAACCAGGCGGGGCATTGTTCTTTATCTTTTCACACCCCATCCTTCCTCCAGTGAGTCATTTTCTGCTAATGGCCTATTGAGTCCCACTGTGGGACTGATAAAATTACTGCATCCCATTGGAAGTTGCTCCAGCCAGGGGGAAGAGCCCAACATTTCTTACCAAGATAAAAACAGAGGTTTTGGGACACTTAAGGGAGCCCCTTTCTCCACTGGACTCCAGAGGAAAACCGGATTTCTCCACATCACCACTGGACCTCCGGAGGGAAACTGCACCTTCTACAGGAGCACTGCTCCAACTGAATCACATCTGTCACTGCAGGAGGATGCAGCCACCATTTAATGGGACTACTACCAACACCCTGCCTGACAGGGTGTCAGGTTGTACTGTGACTTTGTCAGGGTTTGGAGTTTGTTTCTTTGTAGTACTGTATTTCTATTTTAATTTCCCTAGAAAAGGACTGTTATTCCTAATTCCCATATTTTTGCCTGAAAGCCCCTTGATTTCAAAATTCTTATAATTTGGAGGGAGGGGGTTTACATTCTCCATTTCAAAGAGAAGTTCCTGCCTTTCTCAGCAGACACCTGTCCTCCAAACTAAAACTTTTCATTCTTTGTCCGTATATGAGCCGCACCTGATTATAAGCTGCACTTTGGTTTCGGACCAAAATTTTAGTCAAAATGGTGCGGCTTATAATTGTGAAATTACTGTACTTTGCTTTCTCTTTTCTAGATCCCAGCATGGCATCATTTCATGGGAGGTCTGTGCATTTCCCGCTGAAGCCTCCAGAAGAAAGGTGGATTCAAAAATTATCACACACAGGCACAACATTAGCTCAAAGCCTGCTTTAACATATCGGTAGAGTTCCCAGAAGAGAGCTGACTTCCACAGATCTCCTCTTCCATGGGTAGAGAAGGCTGGTATGGGGCAGCTTTTGCTACCTAACCCTAACCCTAATCCTAAAAATTTTTTTGTGGGGGGACATAGGCTGCAAAAGGAGTATGTTCTCCAAGGAAACTTGTCTTCGTATTCATGTTTTTTAATATTGACACAGCTTTGCCACTTTTCAAAATATAATTCCTTTGACATATCATTGTCAGCAATCTGTTCTGACTACGTGTACCTCTATCAGAAGCAAACCTTTATCCTGTGGGGCTGAGAAACTCTTTCACTGGTTTTTGTCAACAGCCAGTTATAACTTGTTGAAGTGAAAGTACTTTTTATTTGTTTTTGATCAAATCAAATAAACACATTTTCTTTGATCTTTAAGAACTCCTTTCTTGTTAACTTGCTTTATACTTTTATGTTTTGGCATTCATTGTAAATCTAATTATTTAAAAAGTTATTTTGTTTTACATTATTAAACCTTTTCTGAATTTAAGATAAACAGGGGCATGTTTTGTTAAAGATTAAAAATAAATTTCACACAAAACTGCAAAACGTAGCAAAGATAATAACGTGTAGGCGTCAGACTGTTCCAAAACAAGACTCTCTAGGGGCTCTTCTGAACACACGGCTTCGTTAAAACCATGTTCTGAAAGGGCTCAGGAAACCCCTGTCTCTAACCCACCCTTTCCTGAAGCTGGTGAAAGTATTTAGAAAAAAAGTTAGTTGCAGGGAGAAAAAAAAAATCCTACATATTGCTGAAGGAGCTTATTTTTTCCTGTTTGTTTACCAGCAAAATCTAAAGTTTGTAGCATCTTCTTTAGTCAAAACTTTCCCATTCTCATTGTTCAAAAGCAGCAAGCAGTCCAACAGGTGACCAGAAAGAGAACATCAGGATCTCTATATGAATGTAGACTTTTTCAACATACTGTAACATCTAGTGGGGAAATAATACTAAAAGCCTCTCATTTCGTTATCTGGTTTATAAGTCATCAGTTAAATTTAAGTGCAAAGATAGTGTGTCTGTATAAATGTCTTCAGTTCCTTTTTTGGTGGGTCAGACAAGGGAAACCAGTTGCGTTTTTAATCCAAGTAATGTACTCGGATTAAGGAGGACGCTTTTTTCTCTAGAAGTGATGACTTATTTTGCAGCATGTCAGTACTTTTGTAAGTCTAGGAGCGCTTTATTTATACTAATCCGTTGTTTGTACTCTGCGAACCTGGGCTTTCCTGCGCTCTTTGTGCAGACTCCGAAGAGCAGGATGCTGCACTGGGAGAGCCGGTCACTAGGGGATGCTCAGTACCCGAGCACTCCGCGCCTGCATCCCTCGGCGCTCACCAGCCGCCTCTGCTCAGCCTTGCTCAGACACTCCTGGCTGCGTTTGAGTACTTTTTCACTCGCAGTGCTGTGAGAATTATGAAAAAAGCAAGGTCAAAAGATAAAAAAGCAAGTGCAACAACTGAAACTATATGGGCAGTATTTGACAGAATGCTGGTAGGTTTATTTGCAAGTTAATGGATTGATAACTGTTTTCAGTAAGCTCTGTTACCTCCCTGTGACACTATTAAACTAATCCTTCAGGCTGAGTCCAACGTTTAACCAAGCCAGTGTTCACGTAGTCAGGACCTCTGGTCTGAAACCGGGTCCCTCATGAGACTTCAAAGGAAAATATTTTTGTGTTTTGAGTGATTTTTCTCCCAGAAGCATACCCACTCTGAACATGTAGGTGAGACTAAGAGCACATTTCCTGTGAGAGTGTCTTCCTATGGGAAACCTTGAATTTAATTAATGGTAGTCACAGCTGAAAGAATTGAATGGAACATTACTTCCTAGTCCTGCTACTGTGCAGGAAAAAAAATCCCACAAGAGTTTGCCAAAATGCCTAGCAGCAAAAGGGGAGTCTGAGACTGATCTGACTCATAACTATATCCATTAAGCAGCTAAATAATCAGAAATCACCTTAATTTCCTCCTATGGCTAACTACAATAAATAAATCCATGATCACCAAACTGAAAAGTTGCCATTTGGCACAGAGGCACAGCAAACAGGCATTTTCAGCAAAAATATATGCATCACTAAGAATATTTTTTCTTTTCCCTCTGCGAAGCTGTCAATCAAAAATATTCTCCAGGTGCATTTTGTGTTATTTTAAAAATGAAATTGTGACAAAGTTTCTGATCCAGCCACAATGTGCTACTTAAGAATTAGGCACCCGGATATCATGGTGGTGTCTGGCTTAGAAATAGTTAAGGCTTGAATCTTCAAAGGCATTAATGTGTTGAACTTCTCAGGATGTGAGCCAGCCAGTGCCTAGGTTTAGCCAGCAAAATCAGAAATAGGTCTTGAGCGTCTCAAACACTGGCCAGACTTGAGCTTAGGTTTAAATCTGATGACTCATTTCTGACAGAAAAATGCGGTTTGCTCTCTTCTAAGTAGACAGAGGTCGTAACTTACAGTAAGCTCATGTGCAAACCCTGACACTTGTAGAGGGCTTGCTTGATTTACAGAGAGTTCCACACAGGTGCAATGATCCCACACACTGGAGAATGGAGTTCACTGAAGGAGTGAAAAACAGCATTGTTTTTGTAATGGACAAGTATTCCACTGTTTCTGCAGGAAAAGCTTTGATTGCATTCAACAATATTATATTGTAAGGGTGTTGGAAGTTAATTGTTTCTAGGGAGAAAGTAATGCATCACAAATTTTATTTTTGTTCCTACTTTTTAAATTTTTTTTTATTTTTTGAAACTATGAGTATACATTTTCCATGGATTATTTCATTTGCACTTCCTTACTGCAGGTTTTCCACATAATGGGTTTAACTTGTTTTGATCTTTGTGTTGCATCGATTAATTCTGAGTCTTTACAACTACCTGTTCCATGGAATTACTTTTTTGTTGTATATGTCATACCAACAGCTGAAGTCATGTTCATATACTCCAGTTTATTGTCATGAGATGCTGATCGTGTGTCACTGGAACTTTGTTACAATGAGACTTCCTATTCAGTTTATATTATATCATGGTCGTGACAGAAACTGTCAGTGAATTCAAAGAGTGGCAGCTTTATACTCCCTAAGTAAAGAATATTGCAGCAAAGAGCCAATACAAGTTGTTTGCTTTATTTTTTTCACAGTTATTGAAGCACATACCATTACAAAGTTGGAGAAAGTTTTGTATTTAAGATACAGAACTGAAACTGAGGAGAAAAGAAAAGATAAAGCCACTGGGTAAATTTCGAATTTTTAGCTCTACTTTTGCAAAGGAAGATTGTGCATCAGCTTCAGAGTGGCCTTCAATGGAAAGAAAGAAGGAAAGAGAAAGAAGGAAAGAAGGAAAGAAAAGAGAGAGAGAAAGAAAGAGAGAGAGAGAAAGAGAGAGAGAGAGAGAGAAAGAGAAAGAGAGAGAAAAAGAGAGAGAGAAAGAGAGAGAGAGAGAGAGAGAAAGAGAGAGAGAGAGAGAGAGAGAGAAAGAAAGAAAAGAAAGAAAGAAAGAAAGAAAGAAAGAAAGAAAGAAAGAAAGAAAGAAAGAAAGAAAGAAAGAAAGAAAGAAAAAGAAAGAAAGAGAAGAAATAAATTTAAATAATTAGATTTAGGCTGGGGAAAAAAAGATGTAAATTAACTGTGAAAACTTGTGTGATTTCTTCTTCTGAAGGAGTTTTTTAAGCTGTGGAAGATTACCGGAAAAACAAACCCCAAGCCATTTATTCAGAGAAGCAAACAGTCCTAAAAGGGTTTGGGAAATATATACAGTGGACATTTCAAGACAGACTGTCATATCCTCCTCTGAGAGTAAATTTGCGTGAATACCTTTGTGGTGAAGGATCAGAGTGGGCAGATCAAAGCAATATACAAGCTCAAGGGAGATGAGGAGGGGGAAGGAGGTCGACATTAGGATTCAAGGGCTCCTCTTGACTTACTGAGTCCTGTCCACTGATTTTACAAAGAGCCACACTGTGTAATTATTTTCATAACATTTTAACAAACTTGAATATTAAGTTAACTTGATCTCATTCCTCTTCCTTCCTTTTTCCCTGACTATTCTTATTATAAGTTGTGCTCGAACCTCATTGTTCTGGTCATGAAAACTTCATATCTACACAGAAATCATTCAGAACCAGTTTATATCTTTTTGTTCTGGTGGCTTTTAGCTCACATGGTTCTTTCTCCGTGCAGAAAACTCTGCATCATCTGTTCCTTTGATATTCCCAACAACTCTTCCCAGAACATGCTCCAATTCTTGAACATGAGTAGTCAAACTTTGTAGAGTGCTTCAGGTGAGGTCACATCAGTGCATATACAGATACAGTAATACAGTTCTTCTCATACGGTTTAGGATCACATTTGTGTTTTTTTATAATTGCTTCACACTGGTGCTTTGTAGGATACTCTCAGGCTTTCTCTTAATCTCAGATGTTTAACTGGCAAGCAATTAGTTTGCTGTGGGAAGTCTTTTTTTAATCTCTAGTCAAAGGTCTTGTTTTATTCTGTTACATTTCTATTATTCTTATGTCATTCAAGTGTGATTAGTCTGATGCTCCTCTGGTTTCAGACCTCATGACTTCCTGGGCTACCGTTAACTTTAATTAATATATTTCTATTTCTTTAGGGACCATCAGCTATGGAAATATAAAATAAGACTGATCCTAAGAATAGACCCCAAGGAACTCCAATCTATGCTGAATCATTGCATTTCAAGGCACTTCTTTGTTGTCTTCTGAGTAAAATTTGATTCAAATTTCAATCCTACCATACTGCCCTTCGTTTCAATCTTAAACATTTTTCTTTATAACGTTGTCTCAAGTACTAAACTAAAATTATGCTAGATGACAGCTGCATTTTACTGTTTTCTAAACTTCCTTTTCACTCTCAAGCAAGGATATTTTATTGTTATGACAGAGGCTTCTCTTGGAAATTGATATTTTTTTCAGTCTAGGTTATTTTCCGATCACCCAATGCATAATTGCACTCTTCTTCAAAGCTTTTTATAAAATTATGCATATTGTTATAATCACATTATTGATCCTACTATGTAAAACTCTCCCTCCCTCTCTTTCCTGAATAAAGCTCCTAGCTGTGCCATGAGCTAACTAACAGATAAAGCCAATATTTTTAAGATTTATTGAAAACCCTTATTGTAAGATTTGTGATTGCTGTGCTGATTCTTTGAGAACTGAGGGTGAGAATAACCTAAGCTATGACATTTTGGTTATTCAGCTCCTAAAAATTGTCTGCCACCTTGGAAATAGATATTTCCAGTTCTACAGATTTCTTCAAAATCACCATTCAGTCTTTCTGCAATGTCATAACTCTCATTCTGCTTGAAAACTGAGGAAGAATACTTATTTTTGGTGACTCTACCCTGGCTAGAAATTGGATATACACCAAATTTCAAGAACAGCTATATCTGCACTAAAATTATGATTATTATTTTTTCCAAATTTGATTTTCCCTCTAGATTCCTACTAAAGCTGATTGCAGTAAAAGCTATAGCTTTTGGCTTTTCTTTGGGAATAGCACACTGACCATCCTGAAAAGATAAAAAAATCCTTTGAAAAAAAGAGAGGAAGGAAGAGTGTCTGGAGCCTTCTCCTCTGGGATATTTATGTCTAAAGAGCATAAATAAGAATCATACCCTAAATGATGTGCTGGATTGTAGTTTCTCAGTGCACAAGATTTGGCTAACTGAGGCCAGATTTTTCTTCTTGTAGTAGAGAAGGAATGTGTGGATCTACTCTGTGTCCAAGAGAAACAACCTACTTTTCATTTTATGTTGAAAAATGTTACTGGGATTGGGTGATAAGCTGTTTCAACTGTTCTCTCTCTCTGAATGATGTGTTTGACTATGCTTCTATTCTGTCTTATTTCATACCCTTTTTTATGAACACAAGACTAAGGCACCAGGCCTCACCACATAAATGCACTAACTACACCTATGCCAGTGTTAGTCCCAAGGATTCTTAAAGCAAAGACTATCCAGTGTGCTTCCAAAACTTTAAAGATTAGATTTTTCCAATCTTTAAATAAAGAGACAATTGTACTTACATCAAGTGTACTTAGCATTTTGCATTACACTTATTTAGCTCTGCCTGACAACACGTTTATTCCCTGAAGCAGTGCTCAGATCCAGCCCAAAATATGCGCTTCTACACCTTCCTGGGTGGTTTTTAAAGGCAGACTGAAAAAGGTACTCATTCTTTGAGACACCTTCCTAAAGGTCTACAAACTGGAGCCCACCAGTTCATCCATTAATGGTGGAAGCGTGATTGGGCATTGGGATGGGCTGCCCAGGGAGGTGGTAGAGTCACCATCCCTGAAGCTGCTTAAGACTGGCTGTGGCACTAAGCGGCAGGGTCTGGCCAAAGGTCTTTTCTAACCTAACTGATCCTGTGATTCTGGGATCTCAGCTAGCTTCTTACTAGTCTGGTAGTGAGAGGGTAATGCAACAATCTACTGTTCTGTTTTAATGCTACATTTCCCAATGTTTTTTCTAGCAATTTTCCTGAAAGCCTGTGAAATTATTCATCCGTCATTTCATACCTAATATGCCGTGAGCTTTTTTAGTCTAATGACAGATATTATGGGGAAAAAAAATCTGCTGTCAGTTGATGTCTTCATCTGCTCTGCTTCCAGTGGCAACTCATGCATGTTGTAAGGACTGATAACTTACTGAGTTGGGTATCACTGTGGTTTCTTGAAAAGTTGCCTCAGATTCCAAAAGGAGAGAATTCCTCTGAAGGAATATGACAGAGATAAGGAGCATGAAGTGATGTGTTTGGCCCTCATTCTAGAAACACTTATCTATTATTAACTACTGTCTGGCATATTTGAACATAATAAGATGTGAATGTTAGGCGATAAGAAAGAGAAGAGTAGATTTCAGGATTATTCCTCTGTTCAAAGGATTTGATGTCTGTCCTATCCTCCACTTCCTTTCCTAGCATTTAAAACCACAAGCTACTGAATTATGATAATATATTAACCTTTGTAATACTGCTAAAATAATTATATTATTTGAAAAATTATGGAGAAAGAAACTCAACCCAGTAGTTTTATTCAGCAGTTAAAAGCCACAGTAATAATTATGGAAGAGAACTCCTTGAACTTCCATCTGTGTTTATTCACAATAAAATATTAAGAAAACATAGCTGTCTTGTAACCAAAGGAAGGATGTTATGTGCTTACTTACTGAAACAAGAAAGCTAAAAAACAGTTTTCCATTGTCTCCCACTCACATATTTTTCTTGCTTTTCCTAATTTTCCTGTAGTAAAACATAACTTGCTGACTTTGCAAAATACGTTATTAAAATTTTGGAAAGCATTTCCTATTTTCTGCATGAATTCTGTGAACACAACAGTGCCAGATTTTCCTTGAAGCTTTGAGAGTCCAGGCAGTCAGTGTCTAAGTATGGAGTCATGGCATGCATTATCAGGTTATCTCTATATCCTCTTACTTTCTTTAGGTTTTCTTGAGCATGGAGCCTTTTTCTTTTGCAATGCATATTCTACTTCAGCCTTCTTCCTTACTAGCAGTGAAATCCATATTACAGGCATACTTTAGAAGTTGGTTGTTCTTTTCAAGCAGGGGAGAAGCAGAAGAGAAAAACAATAAAAACATAAAGTATTTGCTTCTTGTCATCTAGGTGAAGATTGTACAAGAAGTCATTTCTAACAGGCTATGAACCTTAATTGCAAAGTTTGCAGGTAGGTAATGTTTAGTCCTCACACCGCAGCCTCTTCCTTCCTCTCTAGATCGCTGTTCCTTGGAGCTCACAATGTGTCTGCATTTTCCTAAAAAATCATTGTATCTTCCTCTCCAGGAAGTGGCTTGCTCTTTTATAGCAAAGCCAATCTTTGTCCTCTTTAAAGGCCATATATCCTCTGCTGTCTAGGGACAAGAGCCCTGGACACATCTGTCTAGACATACTAGAGCATGCCTTCACTCTTCCTATACTGAAGAGCTGACATTCCCGTAAAACAGACTTTACAGCTACCTTCTTGTGTCCATGCAGATGCAGAACTGATTTTGAGGGGTATTTGTCCTTACACACGGTTGTTTTCATAAACATGCCTGAAAGATGAACCATAATTTTTCATAAGTAAGCCTGTATGGGTCACTGCTCATCCATTCTTTCCCAGGCTATAAAGCGCAAGAAAACAAAATAAAATACATCATGGGGTTTTTTGGGGTTTTTTGAGTAAGCTGGACCCTAACATTACAAGAATAAAGGACAGCCTATTCATTCCCTGTTGATTCTTTGTGGTCCACTGGTAGGGAATGTGGGGTGTCCTATAAATGTTATTTGATAAAAGCTGAGGCTAGGCACCCTGCTGTTTTTAAGGATCATGCTGAGACAAACTGCTGGTAGGATATGCAAGAGAGCAGATTTGTTTATCCTTATTTCTCCGCTCACATCCCTGAGCACACATGGTTGCTGTTTTTGTTTTGACTAATTTTGACTTTTTTAAATGTGAGAAAAGTGGTTAAAATGAAGTCATCCCTGTCTGAAGTTGGGACTCGTGTGAAACAGTGGAAATGCTGACAGGCTCTGGCTGGAGCAGAGTGAATAGCTGTCCTCCAGGGCTGGATGCTCTCCTGCCCTCCCAGTCCCATTCATACCATTGTTCTCAAGGAAGAGGAAACCAGGCAGTGGCATAAGAAAGCCCACATGCTTCACACACTCCAGCTCGCTGGGATTGCCCAAGACTTTGTAGAAACCCAGAATCTGGTGAAAAGTTGCAGTGATATATTTGCTTTTCTTACCCACTTGAATCTACTTTATGATTTTCCCAAGAGCCAATTAGTATGGGGTTTAAGCATTTTGAATCACATCTGGTTAAAAAGGTCTGCAAGCAATGACAGCGGATTGTGATAATTTTTGTGGGTTTTACTTATCTATGAATACATAAATTTTGCTGGTTTCTTAAGCTAGAGGTAATTTTCTTCCCATGCAGGTTTTCTGTTAGTTAAAAAAAGTTTTTAAAATGTTGCTTATCAATATTAGTTATTTTTCATTGTGTAAAATATGCAGGCATCACAATGAAAGACAAGAGTCATTGTCTGCTATGTAATGTACATAGACAGAATGAAAAGGTAATTTTTACTGTAAGATTTTTATACTTCAAGCTCAAGAAAAATCAAGACAAGGACCTTAGGTTCTTGTAGACGAGCCCTGCAACCTTTAATTTTTTGTACCATAGCTGAGGATTTAAAATGCCCTTGGGAACACAGACAGGTGCTTATAAGAGTGTATGTCAGTCTGTGTAGAAGATATTGACATCATGGGTAGGAAGGCTCTGCAGAGGGATCTGGACAGGCTGGACTGATGAGCCAAGGCCAACTGTGTGAGAACCAACAAGACCAACCACTTGGTCCTCCAATTGGGTCACAATGACCTCAGGCAGTGCTACAGGCTGGGGGCAGTGGCTGGAAAGCTGCCCAGTGGAAAAGGACCTGGGAGTGCTGGTCAACAGCAGCAGGACATGAGCGCGTGTGTGTCCAGGTGGCCAAGAAGGCCAGTGACTGACTTGTATCAGCAGTAGCATGGCTCACAGGACCAGGGCAGTGACCTCCCCCTGTACTGGGCACTACTGAGGCCACAGCTCCAATCCTGTGCTCAGTTCTGGGCCCCTCACTGCAAGAAAGACATTGAGGGGCTGGAGCATGTCCAGAGAAGGGCAATGGAGCTGGGGAAGGGTCTGGGGCACAAGTGCTGTGAGGAGCAGCTGAGGGAGCTGAGGGTGTTCAGCCTGGAGAGCAGGAGGCTCAGGGGGGACCTTATTGCTCTCTACAGCTGCCTGAAATGAGGCTGTAGCCAGGTGGGGGTTGGTCTCTCCTCCCAAGTAACAAGTGACAGGACAAGAGGAAGTGACCTCAAGTTGGCTAGGGAGGTTTAGATTGAATATTAGGAAAAATTTCTTCACTGAAAAGATTTTCAAACACAGGAAGAGGTTGTCCTGGGGAAATGGTTGAGTCACCATCCCTGGAAGTATTAGAAAAATGCAGTGATGTGACACTTGGAGATGTGATACAGTGGTGGAATTGGCAGTGCTGGGTTAATTGTTGACTCAAAGGTCCTATCAAACCTAATGATTCTATAATCATCTTTAGCTAACTAAATTAAGTCAGGCTAACTGTAATTCCAGGAAGGATGTCCAAGTGGAAAATATCAGTAGAGAGCTGAGATGGGATATTCTAGAAGCTTGTTTAGGAAAATAATCTTGGCAGCAGGTAAATTGATAGATTAATTTGCTTTTGAGACAACTCCTTACATTTATATTGATGATAAAATTGTTGAGAGAAGAGTTTCACTCCAAGATAGATTTTTTTTCTCTTAGTGAACTCAGGCTTGTGGGTAGAGTTTCACTTTTGCTTCTGTTAGATATTGCTTCGCCTGCTGACTCACCGGGGGAATAATTGCATTGGGGTTTGTGTAGAGCACTGGCTGACAGAACACCACTTGGAAATATAGGACATAGTATCTACTAAGTGTTACATGGAAGAAGTCATGTCTCATTTTTGTGGTAATCATGGCATTTAAAGAGTGCAGTGCAACAGAGTTATCTGCTGTTCAAAGAACTTGCAGAGATCTCTGTGTTTGTAAGCAGTCAATGTACTTGTCTTAGGACAGTTCCAGAGGTATTTTTTCCCAAGAATCATTCATATTTAACCCAAGTTTAATTGGAACCATTTGTTTTTCACCCAGAAGTTTATTTCTTGGAAGTCCTTGGGACAGCTGTATGATTTTAATGATCTAGATTTTTTAATAAGAAGATTACAACATGGTTTTGTCAATGTATTATTGCAACCATGCAAAAAAAAAAAAAAAAACCTTCACCAAGTGCAATTGTTAAGACCCTGAGGAAAAGAATGATCCATCCTACTTTTCTTTTTATTCTGTTCTGATTAATGTTACATCTGGAGGCTTGAGGAAGAAGTTTTACATCATATCTTCCTGGGTGACAGTCTAATAACCAAATCCAGATGTCTACAAGATAGATTCCTGGAGCTAAACCTCCCTGCTTTGCTGTCCGTGATGCTTTTATGGCACAACTTGTCTTAAAAATTATTCAGAACTTAAGGAGATGCATCCTCTCCTTTGCCCTATTGGAATTCACTTGTGCACTTTCTTTAAGTATTACTGAAGGATTCACAAATATCTAAGTATTAACAGATTTATCCTTTTACTTAATAAATTAGCAGCTGACTTAGAGTGAGATTAAGATATTTGCCCCAAATCAAAGGAACCTATTAAAAATGTTGGAAATGACAAATTATCTCTTTGGTTCTAATCTGGCTGGCTAGGCAGAGCATCCTTCCCATTTTCAAACTATCAGAACCTATATATTGGCACCATATCTCTCTATGTCCTGCAGCTATATTTCTCTCTTGATTCTGCTTCACCAATAATTCAAACGCATACTTAAATGCTACTAAAACTAAACTGAATTTCAGCATGTGTCTTCCTGCATTGTGTTTCTCACATACCCTGTCAATCAGATAATCATATAATCATATAATAATTTCAGTTGAAAAGATCTTAGGTCCTCATCTGGCACCTAAGCCCACTCCCCTGTGGTTTTCTCTTTTGGTCCCTGGTGGATTTCAGTGGGACCAAAGAGTGCTAACATGTAGCTAACTCTCAGAAAACTCACATTTTCATCAGCCGAGAAAGACCGGAGGCCATGCTAGACTATTTCCACAAGAGTTTATTTCATGCGAAGGGGGTCAAGCACAGATTCTCTCAACAAACAAAGGGCAAGCAGCTATATTTATAGGTTCAGGGAGGAGTCAAACTACAACCAATAGAAGTTTATACCAAGAATAGCATCCAATCTAAGTGAGAAGTTCAAAAGGTAAATTGACCAATTAAACATTCTAATTTCTAACCAATTATCTTCCGAAGTGTTAGGAGAGTGACCAAATTCTTAAGGAATTTGGCTCAACCTTGGTATCTAGGATACCTTATCTATTATAGCAAGATCCAAGGGCCAGGGGAAGATGGCTTTGGAGAAATTGTATCATCCACAATTCCTCTCTCTGTATTTACTAAAAAGACGCTTTTTGTAACTTTCTTGAAGCATTGAGCAAAGCATGCAAACATAACTAACACAACAACAACTACAATTAAAATCCACAAAATTCCCTTGACCAAAAATGCAGTCCATCGCGTCAGTCCCCATCAGCCAAAAAGGTCATGGACCCAGTCGGGGGTGGTTTCCTTTTTCACGTCCTTCACGAGTTTGTGCAGCTTCTGGATGTTGGCGTGGATGGATGTGGAGCGGGATGAGAGGTTGAAACAGCACATCCCTTCAAAGTCCTGGCAACCATGTCCATGGGCGAGCAGCAGGAAGTCGATTGCAGCACAGTTTTGCAGAGAGGCATGTCTTGTGGTTTCTTCGTCCTTCAAGAGGTCACTCAGGGCAGCAGATGTAGCGTTGGCCTGCTTACTAAGCCAGCACCCCAAATGATCCATTTCGCCAAGGGCTTTTGCTGCTGCTACCCAGGGTAGAATCAGGGAGACAGCAACTCTTTTGGGTTTGTTCCAATTGTACAATTTAGGGCCACAGCTTTCCTCATATTCAGTGTAGGATCTTTTTTCACGTTTTGATTCACTATCTTTTCTCCAATTGTGCAACAGAGTGATGTTTGGGGTGAGGGTAGAAAGCTTGCCGAGGCTACAGGGTCCTCCCTGAAGGCGGGAGGGAATTCCGGCCCAAACTCGATCGCCACACTCCCCCACTCCAAATGGAGTCAACTTTGAAGTTACACTGTGAGGTCAGGGCCTTGAGTAACTTTGAGGATGAGGATTCTGCTGCAACCTCTTCTCCCACCTGAGCACCTCATCAGGAAGATTTTTTCCTTAAGTCTAATAATAACTCCCCAGCTGCAACTTTTCTCTCGGAGAAGAATCTGTTTTCTATAGCCACCCATTAATTAGTTGTAGACAGCAAGCAGATCTCTCCTTTATCTTCTGTTCTCCAAGCTGAGTGAACCCAGTTCTCTCGTGCTCACTTCCTACATCAGGTACTCACCCCCTTAAACATTTGGGTAATCTTTCTGCTGGTCTTGCTCTAGCTTGTCCTCCTTGTACTGAAGATCCCCATCCTGGACACAGCAGAGCAGATTTCTCTCTCACGCACTGACCAGAGGGGGACACCACTCTGCTCAGCCTGCTGGCTCTGCTCTACTGCTGTAGCACGTGGCTCTCCTGCAGTGCTGCACAGCAACACTGGGGCAGAGCAAGCAACAGGGAAGGGATGGCACAAACCACAAGCACTAAGCAGGTTCTGCACTTATTTATAACCATGCAAGATAATTTCTGTTCTTTGCCTGAGGGCTGACTCCTGCCATGAGCAAGAAGAGAATCCGAATGGGAAAGATCCACAAATTCAGCAAACACTGACTGCCTTTGAACTTTGGTTCAAAAACCTTTTTGGTTTCAAAGCTATATTTGGTAATTTATGCATTCGTTTGTCACTGCTTAATGCAACGTATTAGTTTAATGTATGCCTTCCAGGTGCCTCTGCTGAGCCACAAATTTTTCTCACTACTGTTTGTGAAAGGTGCTGAATGCCTTAGGTAAGGGATGCATCCAGTTGAATTTGGCAAACTCACATATCTCAGACAAAATTAAATTAGTGGTGCACCTATTTTACATTTGGGGATTCAGCCTACAAAAAAAGGTATGTCTTCATGGTGTAGGTTCAATTTTGAGTGATACAGCTTGATTTCATCAGATTATAAGCATTGTGTAGAAGACCAAACCATTAAATCAATTGGAAATTATACTATTAGTCTCTTTATATAGTTACTGGTTAATGATTGCTTTGACTTCTGTGACATTTAAGGCTAGAGAAAAATAGGAAAAAAGAGAAGGACACTAGATGTTAAAGCTAACAGAATACTATTTATAGTTTTCTTTAAAAACTAGTCAGATAGCTGGATGTACAAATTCAACATTAGCAGTATCTAGGATCCAGTTTTTCATCCGTGACCAGTACCAAATAGAGTTTCCAGTCCTGAAGTTCAGACACGCTCTTTGATTCACCTGCAGTCCCACAGTCAGACAAAGCCAGAACATATTCTAATGATCTCTAATGCTCCAAACTCTCACTGAGTTCCTGTCCAGTATGTACAAGATTTTCCTAAATCAATCTGTGAAGAAGTGCACAGACTGGAGTGACACATGCCCTACTCCGTGAGTTTTTAACCCTAACTTTTGCTTTCACTGTTTAAATAAAGTTCCTTCTTTTTTGGCAAACATTTAAGACTCTTTTGAATGCTTAATATTTGTCTGTAAACACACGTGTCAGTTTTTGGGGGGTGGGTTTAGTCATTGTTCATAGCCTTTTGTGGCCTCTGACTGACATTTCCTATTATTTAAACAGCTAATTAGTCCCTTTTTATTAGGTGTAAATGTGTTTCCATGCTTTGACAGGCAAACACTAATCTCTGAACTTCAGTAGCATGTAGGAATTTATTGCCTGTTAATTGTGCCCTAGGGCATAGTGACTTTTAAAAGTGAAATAACAATCATTACTTCTCCATATATATTACTGCAGTGCCTGTATTGTTGTAACATATGTCCAGTTGGATTTTCAGTCATAGAGAGGGCAGCCATTCAAAACTATGCTGATTTTTCAAACAAGGTGGAGTTTCAGATATTACTACTAACAAAATAAAATATCTGGTTGTTACACTTCAGTCCATAAATTATTTTTTGAAATGGCTTCATCTTTCTTTTTGTTTCTGTCTGTCCTAATGACAGCATGAGTGCCAGATTCTGTAGATGTTACCTGATTTTACCCTTTATGTGTAATGATTTTAAATCCTTTTGCATTCTGCTGCTTCTGTAAAGGCTTACTTGCCATTATACTATACACTTCAGATATTTTCTGTGTTCTATGTCAGCAGATGTGCTTCTCAATGTGTGACTCAGTGATAACACACTGAGTTTTCTTTTCACTTGTCAATGCGTTTGCCTTTTTGTCATAAATGCTGAATGTTTTGTGGGATCTTATTCAGCCACCCACTCTTCCTTCTACAGGCCTTTTCTCAGAAACGATGTAATTAGTCAAGATTCCTCTTATTTGTCTTGAAATACATTCCTTAAATGTGACAGTGAAGTCATGCAAAGATTCATTATTGGTTTAGGGGTAATGGCTAATTTAATATCTATTCTCATTATTTTCTAAGCTAATATGCGTCCTTGAAAAACATACCAGGAGCAAAACACTGAAGGGACTGAAAGAATGACACTGTACTCGTGCTGCTGAATGCTTTGGTCAAGGACTTCCAATGCAAGTTTCTATAGTATCAAATTAATGCATTGCTCACACATTTTGGAATCCAAACATGATTCCCTTAGAACTCCTAAGGAAATGACTCCATTATTGCAAGTGATTAGATACAATATAGAGAGTGTGTGTGTGATTGGAAGGGGAAGCAGTGTCCTTGATTGCTGAGTTTTATTCTTTTTGGGCTCCATTCCCAAGCATCTAAAAATATGCTGTGCTGATCCCTTTTATTCTGAGGCTATATCCTACCTCTTACTTCAGCTCCCACTTCCTTTTGGCTTACCTTCTTTTCATTCTGACCCCAAAAGATGTACTATGTAAAATTGCTTCAACCACAGATATCTAAAACCACACAACCCAGTAGGTAACTATGTCTATTGTTCCAAAGGAGGAATGTTTGTGCCTTCCATTAACTTCATTTAACAATGTCAATTCTTGGCACATTTAGAATGGAGGAAATGTGTATTGATGCTAAGACAAAACCCTCAGTACAAACTTTTTATCCTGTGTCACGCTTGTCTTTGTCAGAAGAGTCCACAAGCAGAAAGAGTAATATATACTCCATATTAATCCCTCAAATCAGCTACTAAGTAAGCTGTGCCTCTGCTTTCTGTTCAGAAAAAAAACCAAACATTTGATGGTAATTTTTTTTTAAATTATATATTACTACCTTCCTATTACACTGCTGCTCTGAAAGGCTTTGGAAGGATGAGTTTCTATGGAAAAAGGAATGTAAAGATAAACTTGCTAAAGTTTTGCCAAAGTGTTCACAGAGATGCCATACAATTTTACATATATTACAGAGTGTACAGAAAGATGAAGTCATCATAGGCAGATAGATCTTGAACAACAAGTTACATTATCTAGACTGAAAGGGAATAGGGAATGAAGTCATACCAAATAGTAAAAAAATCAAGTCAATATAATCACAAAAATGGTCAGCAGGAGATACCGTCAATTTTTAAGAACACTTTTCCCAGTTTCCTCTCACAAATGTATTTTTTGCATCTAATAGAATTGTGTTTGGTCTGCCTTCAGATCAGCACTGCAGGAGGGGAAAAAAATCAAGAGGAAAAGAATTTAATGAGGGTTAAAGAAACTTTGTTCTTTTGTAGCCATGCTACAGGATAGAAGACCACGTCTCGCTAGTCGAGTGGGATAGCTGCAGGTGGAGCTTGGTGCAAGGCACTTCTACACTCGGTGGGCTGGGCTGTATCTCACTGTGATATTGGTCAGGGCTGGAGACTGACTGTGAGGTCGGCAGCTGAGAGGGGTGAGGCTGCATATGGTGTATCCAGCCGCTGATCAGGGAAACAAAAGCCTCTAAGCTCCCTTGATAAACTTGCACACTCCATTTTCATTCTTGTGTCATTTTGCTTTGATTTATTTTGTTGATGATCTGAAAGTCTAAGATCAAGCAGTTACTGCTTTCAGTAGCAGGGATGTTAGGGCAATTCTACTGTTACTGCGTGGACTGGGATGGATTTTTTTATACTTCTCCTCAAGTTTCTTCCTCTTAGTGTAACAGTTTCTGTGCCATCACCAGTATCTCTGTGGTTTACAGCCTTTCCGACTATTGCAGTCCCATCTCCTGATACTACTGTCACTCCTATTCAAGAAATGATGAAGTAACTGCTACATTTACCAATTGTCAGAGATGATTTTGTTGCCTAATTTTGTGGCCAGCATACATGCCAGTCTCCAAAAGTCTTGAATTTCAAACCCTGCTGCTTCCTGAAAACCAGATCCACTTAATAATTTTTTGTTGGGCATTTAGAGTTAGGATGCCCTACACCACTACTTCAGTGGTGGAAATTCTGGCTGTCATAGGTGTGTTCTTACTCTTTCCTGAATAAGCATTTTGACCTAGGACAGCTTGGTTGTTGACAAGATCCTTCAAGGATACAGAAGGCCACATTAAGATTGATTTCTTCTCTATACAGCTACTTCTTGTGCTCTGTGAAGATTCTCCCAGCTCATCCACCGAAGTCCATGGACCCAGAGGAATATCCAGGAATATCCAGCATTACTTCACGATCCACTACTTTAAAGATCCATTGCTTTAGTCAGCCTTTGAGACATTGTGATAGAGAGGGTAAGGTTGTTATCTATTTTTGTATTTACTGAAGTCTGGGCTTGCCAAGACCTCATTTTGGTTATAAGATACAGGAGTTGTGATTTGCCTTTCAACAGTGGCTTAGATTTAGACTGGTTGAATAAAACCCTGTTGAATAAGAAAGTCAGGCTAAGTAAAGGGAGGTAATTCAGCAGCAACATGGATCTATGAATGAGTCCAGTCTTTCTTAGCTAGAAAGCTGTATATAGCTTTTGTTTTTGAGCTTTTTCTAGAAATAAAAATATAATAATTAGAAAACAATTTAAAAAATAAAGAAAATATAAATTATTGGAGATAAGTAGGTATTAAAATAAACCACATTTGTATAAATTGTGAACATTTTTCTACATTATTCTCTTGTCCTGTGTTGGTAGCCTGTTCTGCAAATTCTGTGTGTGGTGCTCAGGTATGTGTCACTAACTGTGATGGGTTAAATGAAATTCTGGGATTGGAATAGGAAAATATGGCTTCTTTCTTAGTGGTTTCCAGCAACTCACAGAAGAAAAATATTTTAAGGTATTCTCCATCTTTCTTCTTAGAAAAATATACTGACAAAGGATTGGTTCGTCTGCTTGGTATTAATCATCAAATCACCAAATCAGTTGATTTTTATGGGACTATTTTTTAAATCTTTGCTGTTTATGCAGCATTAACTCCTGTTATATCTGTTTGGTTCTGGTGCTAGTGTTGTTTTTCCTTCCCTGTGATTAGTTAATGACCACTTCCATTTCTATAGCAATCACATTACTATTGTTTCTATGTCATTGTGCCCAAGCCCGGTGCTGTCTGTCAACACACTTCATGTTTTCTTTTTTTAATTAGTAGCTGGAAACACAAAGTAGAAAAGCACAAAATGATGTTTTGGTATGTTCTGGGAAATGGTCGGTGTGATAGCTTTAAGGAACTACTCTATAAAGCTGTTAAAAACAATTTTAAAGGCTTAAATATTTAAAACATTCAGATTTAAAAGAGTGAAGTGAATTATGACCTGGACATTTTTCTTCTCTAATTGCAGCAACTAGAAAGAGAGATTGAAAAAAAGATAAATGTATAGTTATGATATTTAAGCCAGATGGCAAGGACTCTATTTTCTATTCCATTACAGACTTTTTTTTTTTTTTAAATTATAGAATTATATTTAAATTTTCTTGTTCTTCTATTTCTTTCAAAAATATAGAAAGATGTCAGGTCGCTTTCAGCTGCTTCAATAAGAATTATTCATTTCCCAGCAAGTATAACTCAAGTCTAGATATATAAGGACAGTGTGAATGGACGAAAGAATAAACAGAAGCAATACCCCTTCTGGATAAAGTGAAAAGTCTCAATTAGATAAAAAACCAAAACACTGAGAAGGAGAGAGAATAAATATATGGAAAATGTCACCAAAGTAGAAGTAGTGGAGGAGAGAAAAGTGAAGTGGACTTTCAGATCAGCAGCCTTCTGACTTGCAAATTCACACCAAACAAGATGAGACCTTGGAAATGGTTAAAAATAAAACCCAACAGAATGAAACTATAGACAAAACACTCTTGGAGTGCCAACTGAAAATGAAACAGTGTACTATACACTGTCACGTTTCCCAGCACAATAGAAGTGAAAGATGCCAAAACCAAAAAAAATAGGTGCAGGTGAGGATTAACTTATGGGGAAACACTTAAATGTCCTGATGGTTGCGATGAGGAAACATCATTAAGTCTCTGTTCTCTGAAATAAAAGGAAGTTGTAAAAACAATGACAAAGAAATGTGACCAAAGCCACTGTGGCATCTGACTGTGTGCTACACACTGTTCAGGGGCAGGCAAGGCTTCTTCAGTACTACCCAAAGCAGGATTAAAAAAAACAACTGCTGAAAAATAAGGGAAGCAGAGATTCAATTTCTAAAAGGAATATTAGTTCCTCATCCACGATTCTTCAAGCTACTGCTGGTGGGTTAATTTTGATCATGGAAACAGTAAACCACAGAGTAATTATAATTTCCATATGTAAGCTAGAAAAACATAAACATGCTGCACTCAAGCAGGCAAGTCAAGTAAATCAGGGGAAAACAAATATAAAAACAGTTTAGCCAACTTTTCCACGGAATTAAGTGAAAAACTCTATAACAGCCCTACTAGCAATTTTCTTGCTTGCCTAAAAGGTTGAGTATTCTTTGCATTAGAAAACACTGACAAGCCTTGAAACACAGTGCTAAATGGAAGGGAAGAAAAAAAGCAGCAGCAGATGTTCCTCATTCAGTTTATAGGTTTAGAGACAGCATTTAGGGAACCACCACACAAATATACTTGGGAATACCTTAGGTATGATAAGCCCTTATAACAAGGAACTTCATCAGAGGTTTATGTAAGGAAGTAGAAGTTGTGTTTGATTTAGATTTCAGCAGTAGAAATCAGTATCAGTTACTTACTACTTCTGGTTTGAATTGTTGCTGACTTTATTGTGAAAAAGAATAGGTGGGCACAGAATGGATACTTCTAGAAAAATCTGGCAACACAGCATAATAAACTGATGGATGAAAGACCAGAGAACCAGTACCAGAGCTTTTAAACCAAAGCATTTTCTCAGAAAGGAAAAAGATTCAGGAAGTGTTTCAGTGTTCCTGCTTTCTGGGAAGTGTGTTTCTAGTTGACAATGGAGCAACAGCATTCACCATCTTCAACAAGACTTGGTTGCTGAAATAGGCAGCCTAAAGGCTGTCCAACTTACCTGCTATTCCATGTTTGCTTAGGAAAACATTCTATGGAAAAAAAAAAGTGTCCACAAAACAAAAGCACCCAGAAGGTAGATCCTCCCTGTGGAAACCAGGCCAAGTCCATGGAGCACTTTGCAGTAGGGTGTTTTAGCTCAAAAATAATCAACCAAACATGACTGTACTGTTTCCACATCTAGGCTGACTTTATTCAGTCAACTCAACTCATCCATCTCCTTAGTATTTCCAGTTCAAAGGTTAACAATACTACCAGGAGGTGTTGAAGTCCGTCTGCATCCTTTGGTGCAGTTATGGTTGGGTGCCCAGTTTGGTCCATGTGGCTTGTGATTTCTGTTGGCTCACTCCAGGCCTTCAGAGGTGTGCAGACAGTAGAAAACATCAATTACAAGGACTTAGTTTAAATCTAGGCCTAAATGCCTTTGCAAGTAAATTCCTCAGAAAATACTAGGTATTAAGCATTCAGCAGTGTCATGGCTAGAAAAGAAGATGAAATATCTGAGACATGCTAAGAAGGAAGCCTGTTGTCCAAATATTGGCATCTGGTCATTGTGCACACCCCAGGGAATCCCTTCTGGATTCTGGCCATTGCTCCTGAGAGATCTGGGCTCGCTGGAGCCATTCATCTCTGGATGGGCAGCTCACATGCCACAGGTTATTACAGGTAGGATTAGCCACCTGTGTTTGGCCCTGTGTGGGGCCAAAATGGTAGGGCTGCTCAAGGAACAGGAAGATTAATCTCCTCAACAGGGCTCGAGGAAGAAATATTTCACATGATGGTTCTTCAAGGAGCACTTTGTCCTGGTCAGACAGAACTGGCAAAGACTTTTCATTCCCTCAGTACATGTGGTCACTGAGAAGCAGACTGATTCAGGAATGAGTACGTTTCTTATATTCAAAATATTGCAAAAGTTCAGATGTTGCTTTTTTGAAATAGCTTCAGGATCCTTATCTTAGATGAAGGACAGAAATGCAAACTGGTACATTTCTTGTAAAGCACAAATCAAAGCATCCACTTTCAGATCCTCCTATTTGTTTTTGAATAGACTGGATTTTTGCAAGCATCTTGCTTTTTGTTTCTGTTTTGCATCTATCTTTGGAAAAAGTAGGCAGACTTGGTGGTTGAAACACTATTTCAGTCACATTTTTAGAGGTTTATCTCCTGAAACAACCGTATGTTTTGGTTTGGTTTATCTTGTAATATTCTTTCCTGCAGAAAGTGCTTATTTCTTTCCTTGACCAGCTCTAGATTTCATTCCCTATATTTGCAAGTCTCACATTACAAAGTTATCTGTATGTATGTGTGAGAGAGCAGAATATCCCCAATAAAACCAACTTTCAAAATTTAATATTGTTGTACATAATGCTTAAAATAACTTAGGACAAGCTGTGAGTCAACCTGTGAGTCAATCACAACTTCATGGACCCAGGCAGCAGAAAAGTACATTGACAGTTATGTTCTGATCAAATTCCTCAGAAATATCTGCTGTAAGTTTGGCATTCATATATCGACACTGACATAGGGGGAAAAAAGCGAACAAGGTGCATTCAGAATTTCAGAATTGTCAAGACCCATTGGTGTGAAACTGCCATGAAAAGGCATGGTGTTTTTAGCATGTTTGACTAAACTGATTAAAAACTGGGATAGGTGTAGGGAATGTCTATTGAGGCATTTCTGTCCTGTGAGAAGAGGCAGTTATAGTAAAAATAAAACTGATTCTGTGTCTGACATAAGTATTTATCAAGGAATAAATACCTGTAAATAGTATTTAAACTTGAAAGGAAAAGTCAGCATGAGACCAGGAAAATGTAAGGTCAGCAGGAATTAACTCAGGCTGGAAATTGGAAGAAATTCTCCAAAATATGGGAATAGGTAGGCTCTGTGACAGCAAACAGTCTAAGCAATTAGAATTGTTTTTTAAAGAAATGAGAGTTGCATGAGCAACACAAATACTGCCTACATGGATCCTACATCTACAAAAAGTTCCTTCTCCCTTTGGAATCTGTTGGCCTGTCTGAATTAAAGCTGATACAAAGGAATGAGCTTTAAAGGTAATTATATTCTGAAAGTTTTCATGAACTTAAGGGCTAGATAGAGAAAACCTAAATGAGAAGCAATAGATGGAAAGTCTTTAGTGTGAATTCATGGTCTTATTGTCAGCAGCATGTCCCTTAGCTCACGAAGGCGTTTAAATGCCATGGGAAAGGCATTGAGCAGAGCTCACACTTTCTCAAACACAGGAGCCTCACACTACACTAGAAAACAGGTTTCAGTAGTTCCTCTGCTCATATGTGATGCACTTCTAACACTGTAGCCTGTTACACAGTGAAAAGTTTTAAGCAATGTCTGCAGAGGGTCTGATGACTTCACAAAGAGGAAACATTTTCTGGCCCAGTCATTCATGCTGTGTGAAGTTAGCCACATAATTTCATTTTCATATGAACTTCTTACATTTACCATTCACAAAGCAGTCAAATGGCATCTTCAGCTCAATCATATTTAAAGTGTTTGAATTAGATGTTTTACTGAGAGCATCTTGGTTTTGTTTTTGCTTTTGTTTTTGCTTTTGTTTTGTTTTTGTTTTTGTTTTTTTTGTTTTTTGTTTTTTTGTTTTTGAGTCATATTAATGATGAACAGTTATGGATCTGCCCAATCTGGATGCAATGATAATTTCAAACCCTCTGAAATTTGTGAAAAGTTTATAGTGTTCTGAGAAATTCCAGGTAGAGGGGAGATGACCTTTTGAGTGTTTTTCTGTTTCAGTTATGAAATATTTCTGTGATAGCTTCAACAATAGCTTTCATTGAACAGAAAACACAAAGTGTTTATTTTTAGGTGTTCATTGGGTATGTCCTTAGGGCTGTGCCTATTTCCTCTCTTAATAAGCCTCATCCATCTCTCAGAAATGATGGGCATCTTAACTTCATTGCTGGCTGAGTGCAGTGTAAAGCGGATGACTGGCTGTTTCCCAGGGCTCAGAAATCACAAGCACACTTTGTGTTTGGCCATGAGGAGATCCTACACGTACAGGCATGGGTGAGTGCGAGGAAACGATCCCTCCCATTTCCAACCCATTCCCGACAGAGACCCAGGCAGGCAGCTAGCTTTTTTTCCATGGCTTGGTGACAGATGTTTGCACGCAGCTAACTTCTTTTTCCATGGCTTGGTGACAGATGTTACCGTAGGCACTGTCTGATACTCAGTGACCAGCCATCACCAGAGGGGCAGGAGTGACATACTTTTAACACTACAAATTTACTTCTTTGGTCAAGCCTGAAAACCCCTTGAAAGCAGAAGGTGGCTGGTGTAGTAACGTGTTCGTGCGCTCATGGCAATCTCCCCGTTGTTCCCACTTCTGTGTCAGACGTACTCTCTGTTTCTTCAGCTGTTTCTTAGCAGTGAAATCTCCTAAGCAGGAACTTTTCTCCTTGTGGTCCTTCTCCCAGTGGACTCCTGACTGCCGACTTGTGAGTATACAGATGTTGGATAGCAGCAGCAGCGGCAGCAGCAGCAATACTAAAAGAAAGCTTAGCGCTTTGCCTGTGCCAGACTGTGGGTACTTACGTGATCTCTGTTACACAAATCGTGAGCAACTTTGTAGATTATCAGAGGTATTTAGACAACTACATCCCTCATTCTGATGGAGTTAGGCACTTCAATGCCTTTAAGGATTTGTGCCTCTGGGGCTTTCCCCAGATAACAGAAATCTATGGCAGAGTTGGTGGGAGATAAACTCGAATTGCCCACATCTAAGGGCTGGGGGAAGGGCAGGCACTACCACCGGCAGAACGAGCGCAGCTTTTCCTGCCTGCGGCATTCCTGGCCTTTACAGACAGCCTGGAAGGAGCACGGAGAGCTGGCATGCTGACCGCCT
Source organism: Catharus ustulatus (assembly GCF_009819885.2). Taxonomy (NCBI): domain Eukaryota; kingdom Metazoa; phylum Chordata; class Aves; order Passeriformes; family Turdidae; genus Catharus; species Catharus ustulatus. The sequence continues at coordinate 51,732,901 of NC_046222.1, read as the reverse complement.
TAAAAATGATTGACTGAGGTTAGGCGGGAGCTAAGGACCACGGACCGGAGTTGGACCGGTGTTGCAAGCTGTGACAAAACCCAAACTTGCGTCTCTGTGACGGGGGGCAAGGCAGTGTGTGAATGAATACAGCTGTAGGGTTGCAAGACCCCCAGCGACATTCAGCACCTTTCACAACCAGCTGTGCTCAGCCCTGAGCACCTTGCAAGCTCCTGGAATTCGGGTGATCTGTTTTACGTTGGGATTTTGTTCTGTTACGGTTTCACAACGAAGCATCATTTAGGTTTGGTGGGGTCTTTTTGTTGTGGTTTTTTTTTGTTTGTTTTTTGTTTTTTGGTTTTTTTTTAGAACTCTGCTCTTGGGAGATAGGAAATCCCATTCTATTTTTATATAGAAAAGTTTCTAAATAATTCTTGAAGTTTCCTCATATCCTCTTTCCCTAAAAATTCTTTAACTCAGCCCATCTACATGTGTGAAGAGGAACTTTATGTTTTCTTTTTGATTGCAAGCAGGCACATTTAAAGAAAACTATTTGCATTTTCTCATAATGAGCCCACTGTCAGTCATTAGCCGACCGAAGTGATTCCATCCTGCAGGCATCCAGATGCCAGAAAACACTCAAGGCAAGAGACTGACCCTGCTGCTCTTACTGGACAGAGACTTCCCTTGGAAATGGGTTTTGTATCCCATTAAGAAAGGCAGGAACTCGCCTTTAATAAGAGCTAATAAGAAAGTTTATAAGAACTATTTTAAGAATAAGAATTGTTCTTTCAAATCCTCTCTTAAGGGAAGATTAACTCTTTAAGAATTGTTTAACAAGGGATAGCATCGGCAACATTGAATCTATCCGTATATCCAGAAGAATCTATGTACCCCCTCTTTCGGGCTGACATGATCCTTCTAGGCTAGGAATAAAACGTCTTTATTACTTACTTAAGGGAAAGCAAGCCACGATATTTTTAAAGCCTGTGACAGGAAAGCATTGGGACAGGAAGATGTCCCAAACTGCTTTTGGAAACACCGTGGCTCTTCCTCAGATATTACTTATCTTTTCCTGCTAAGAGACTACTGGGACTTTCAGCTGGCACCGTGCACCCTGTGCCCAGCTCGGTGCCGAGAGGAAGCCCGCGGGGAGCCCGCCCGTCCGCGGAGGGGATTCAGGGCATCCAGGCCCCCGGAGCCGTGCGGGCCGGCAGCCCCCGGCTCCCCGGGCATCGGTACCGGGAGGCGCCGGCACCGCCCGGGTCCCACCGGGGAGCGCCGGTAGCACCGTGCAGCCGGGGGCCAGGAGCACTAACGGGGCAGGCAGCTCCCTCCCGGTGACCGAGGCTTTGTAATCTACATTAGAGGGGTTAAGTGAGGGGGAGGAGGAGGAGGAAGGCGCTCCTAATCCCTGGTGTCTTTGTTCCGGCTTGTACACATCGGAAGCGGGGCCGAAGCGGTGCGATCACTTTGCATGGAAGAGGAAAGACATTTGCAGGCACTTTTGAGCATCCTAGCCTCCAGAGAGAGGCTGGAGGGGCGGCGGAGGACACCCCGGTACCCTGCTCCGCCGCCGCATCCCTCCCAGCTCCCAGCCCGCGCCCGCTTTTCTCTCCGCAGCCCTCCCACACCCACCCACCCCCCCAAGATCAAAAGCTCCTTGCTGTTGCAAAAGGACTATTTTCTCAGGCGCCCTTCCCCACCACGGCTTTGTGAAAAGGACAATAGACTCCTGTGTCAGTGTTGTTGGCACCAGCCTTGCATAATACAGGAAGCAGCATTTCCTTTCGGGGGTGGAAAATTAACTTGGACCGTGCGTTTCTCTTTTTATTGCTGACCGTACACACCCCGGGAAATTCGGCTCGCAGGCTCTCGGGAAGGGAAGCGGCAGCAGCCTCTTCTCCGCATCCTCCCCGGCGCAGGGGGAGAGCCGAGCGCGCTGCGGTGCCCGCTCCGCCCGCCGCGGCGGGGACTGCCCGGGCGGGGCCGCCGCTCCGCCTGCCCTGGGATGGACGTGCTGCGGCCGAGCACGGCTCCCCTCGTTCTCCGAGCGACAACGCAGCCTGCTTATCTCCTTAACGGAAAAAAACCCAAACAAATAAACAAAAAACAAAAAAACCACCCAAAAAAACCCCCAAGATAAAAAGGGTATATTTCCAGTTGTGAGGGTTTAAAAAAAAAAAAAAACAACAAACCCACAACTCTGCCCTTTTACAGCTCACGGTACCTATAAAGTCCACTTCCAGCTTCTTCTGAGGATGTTAGCCCTTGCACAGTGGCTGTCCCAGGAAAACCACGCACTCATTAATAGAAGATTTGAATGTATTTCTAATCCAGCTACCCCCAGGACAGATTATAGGGCTAAAAAATAAATTGCCCTGTATAGACATAGATCTTCGGGGCAAATATGACTTCAGAAAGACTGTGTATGTGAAATATAATACACAATCCAAAATTGCTCCTCAAATGATGTTATGGTCTTCACTGCCTTGTGGTGTTCAGGCAAAGGCAGGTTTGGATTCCATGACTGCAACCCAGTTCTGGCTTCTCCATCTCTCCTCTGCTCGCTATTGGGACTGAGGGAAAGTCAGTGCAAACTCTGACGATCTCAAGAGAACTCCCATAATCAAAATCTTCTGGTCTGCTCTATTTGTCTTTCCCATTTTTTGCCAACAACAACCTAAACCTTGGCTTCAGGGGATGACTTGCTATCTTTGCAAGGTAAAGACACACATGAACCATATCAACAGGTCCTTGTGCTTGTGAAGTTAGTTTGTGCAGAGATCATTCTCCCTCCTAGACCTGTAATGGATTCTGTGTGTGGCACCCAGTGACAAGAGAGCATTTCCAGATGAGATTTCTGAGCACCAGCTGGGCAGCTCTGAAGTTTGCCGAGACAGTGGGTAATCCTTCTCTTTGTCCCCCATTCATGCTGATCTGCCTGTTGAGGTTTTCCTCCACCAAAGGAAGCAAAGATACTCATTTCATAGCAGGGAAATGTCACTATTGCATCACTGAAGTAATGACTGCCCACATCACCATGCATATCTCATGGAACTAGAAGGGAAACAATCTTTTAACTATTCCTGCTAGGTTTAATTTTTTAAACACTCTTGTGCTTTAGCTTTTTTGCTTATTTTTAAGGAAGTGCTCTGTGGGAAAGAGCTATCTTAAAAGTATTCCCTTGAATATCTCAGTTGTGACTAGAGAATAAGACAATTTTAGCGCATTTTGGAGGAAGCTTTTTACTCCCACTGTACCAGTGGAGGTCTCCTTAGTCTTTGACTGTATAATGTCATCCTTGCTACTTGCAGGTGGAGCTGGAGATATCTCTGACATGGTTTTGGACAAACATTACAGCTAGGGACAGCTATGTGAGGTTCTGGGCAAGCATTGTATTCGGTGTTCTTTCTTTCCAGATGTCCAGTAGATTTGCATTGCTACTGATTTAGTCCAGTTTAGCCCTGGACCCAGAGCTCCAAACTTGTGTCCTGAACTCTGTCTATTGAAATGCCTTTCCTTGTGGTTGTGTAAGTGAACCAGCACGTGGAGCATGGAGTACACTGGTACACTATTTGAGGCACATGTGGTGTAGCCATCTGCATTACTCTGGTGTTGCAGGACCTTGACAGTGCTATATGCATCCCACATTTCCCAGTACAGCTCCCAAGACACTCCTGTGAACACCATTTCTGTGGCCAGATAACTGTTTGCTTTTGTTCACATTTTGTATCTGATTAGTTCCAAAACAACCAGGGCACGGGCATTTGTGCACATCATTGAGTCACCAGCTTCTCTGGAGCAGCAGCTGCATGGGCTCCCAGCACGGAGGCCTGGTTTGTGTTATGGTCAGGAAAACACTAAACCTCTAGGGGTTGGTGCTTGGGGTCTTAAGAGGAAAAGAGCTCTTCATTGTAAGTTTGGTTTTCTTTTTATGGCCAAATATTTTCTTGGGTAGTTTTCTCTTTTTGACGTGTTTTGGTTTGGTTTTGTGGTTCTTTTGCTGACCTTCTGGCTGTCTTTCCCACTGAAAGGCAGTGACCTTGGCCCAGTGCCACAGAGAGGATATGCTGTCGATGCTTTCATGTGGTCTTGACTCTTCCTAAACACTTATCCTGGTACATTCATGCACTTATGGCTCTAGGAAAGGCATATATATACCCTCTTGGATAAAGAGAAGAAGAAATGGTTGGGAACTAAATTTCAGATGCCTGGGAGATGAAGCCAAGAGCACTACATCACCACCACACTAAGCCTGCTATGATGAAAGTAGGTCATTCCCATATTGACACAGGTGTGAGTGCATGTGAGTGGGGTCCAGCATACAGTGGAAATGCTTACTAGCATTCTTCTATTGTACTTGTGTTATTCAGGGGAAAAAAAATCTGGTCTCACTCTTTTTTTTTTTTCCTGCTCAGTAAAATATTGCTGAATGCACATATAAAACCAATTGTGTAGTATTTTGTAAGAAAATGTGCATTGTAATAGATTTTGCTTTTAGTAGGGGGTTAAAATCACTGGCTTTCTGCTGTATGGTCCTGAGCAGAAGAGATGTGGGCAGAGACAAAATCGTGTTGGATGTGCCAGACATCAGTGAGGACCAGCTGATTCTCAGGTGAGCCAAGGGCAGTAACCAGGCAGGTAAGAGCAGTTGTTACACCAGCTAGGAGCCAGAATGTGGAATGGCAAGTTTGGGTCAGGACTGGGTCCAGAGACAGTGATCAGGGTCAGAGCATGTCTGGTAATTGCCCAGTAGGGTCACAACAGTTACAAGGTTGGGCACAGATGCATCTGTGCTGTGTGAACTGTGGTGCAGCATAAGCAGGGATCAGTGGTATGGCTTCAGTTTCAAAGCAGCTCCCAAGGGACAGGAGGGATAGACTCTCTCCTCTGGCTTTCTCCACATCACCTACTGCCAGTGAAGGCAGTGACCTTGTACTGCATCAGCTGAGCTCCAGCCACTGCAAATCCAGGGAGAAGGATACTCTCCAGGCCCAAGTATTCCAAACTTCCTGATAAAATACCAGGTAACCTAATTATTTGGTCATGCCAATTAACTAACTATAAAGAAAAATGAGCAGCATGAAATGATGTGCTCCCATTGCCTCTACTTTCTTGTTATGGTTAGACAGCTGCCTGCTTTGCCTGCCCTCAGAAATGAACCTGAGTTTGATGCAGGTGGGAAATTTGGATGAAGATGTGGCACAATCACTCCTCTGAGATGTCATGCCCTTTAGTGAGTGATGGCCAGCAGGGCTGTGAGGTTCTCCTCCAAGAACTAATTCTTTGCTGCAGCTTTTGATTGTCTTTGCCGCAAACACTGACTGGGTACAGAGTCAAGAGTCTATACAACATAGAGTAAAGGTCAGCCTTGCTGAGGGAAAGCACCACCACAGCTGTAATTTATGTTTCTGCACACATTTACCTATGCATGTGCCCAGAGAGCAGGTATAAGTTGATGTCTCAGCAAACACCGGGAGTGCAGAGAAGAGGTCTTAGCTTCTACTTGTCACTGTTATTGAGAAAACTAAGAATAATAATGATGGTAAATGGGATTTCCTTGATAAAGTGCTTCTTGAACTCTGTTCCTGACAGAGGATGTCAAAATAATGGTGTTTGGAAACATCTAATTGAAAAGAGAGGAAAAGAAAGTCAGAGGAGGGTCTTGGGTAGACCAGTCCATCTCACCTCACCTCACCTCTTGCTCCAGGTTACATTCCCCCCAATAGCTAGATCAGCACAGAAAGTGCTAATACTCTTCTAATCCTCACAGATCACTGCGTCTCCCATTGTATGGATGTGCTGGCTGTAATCTGTACCAGTAAAATGACCCAGGTTATAAGGGACTCTCCATAGAAATCATGTAAGTTACATCCTAGGTAAGTTCACCAAACTGTTTTAAATTGAACCCCAGAAATAGTTCTAAGCCTCAGACACAGTTCTGCCAGTGGAATTGCCAAGGCGCTATGGGGGTGGAGTATGGTAGACAGGGAACATTGGAACCTTTCACACTGGTTCTGCAAAAATTTTAATGTTTTCAGGTGATCAACTGAAATATTGCTTTGATTAAATTTTCAATCCCAGAAGCATCTGCTCATCTTAAGTTGGCAGGTGCCGATTCTTCAGAAGATCTTCAGAGGGAGATCCAGTCTGCTCTGCTTTGACATCTTTCCTTCTTTTCTGACAACAAGAACTTGGGACCATCTCAGAGATGGTCTAGTCTGTTCCTGTGAGGTGTCTACCTCTCTGCTGTGAGTACAACATCATGAGTTCCTCAGCTGTAACTCCAACCCATGCAGTCTTCTTCTGTGGGCAGGCACCTGCTGTTGCAGGTGCTGGTGGTACCCTTTTGTGTAATCTGAACATTGGAACCAGTGCCACAAGGAACTATTCTGAGCATTGGCGCAAATAAGGAATTGTTGCCATGACTAGAAAGAGTCAGGTCACGTTGGGAGGGTATCAACTTCTGGTGTGAAAGAGATTTTCCAGGATTTTTATTTTTTGCCAGGTCCACAGGAACTGTCCAAGCAATTCCTCCCAGAAGACATGGCTAAAGCCTTAACCAAGGATGTTTAAAGTGCCCTATTTTCACTGGGGAGTGGAAACTACAACCTCAAAATGTGTCCCAGCAACTTGACTAAGTGATATCCATAGGGGAGTTGCCACTCCATATGACTCCTGAAGCCAGACATGTAAGAGACAGAGAGTAGGCAAGAGACGTTACCTGGCTGAGTGTGCAGCTATGAAAAGTCCAATATGCTCAGGGAAATGTCACTGTTCCTTTGTTATGGTAGTCTGCTGCTCAACATGGACCTGAGGTCTGAATGCCTTGATTACCGACCTTCTCAAACAGATTTCCTATTCAGTCTTGCTGGCCAGAGATGGCCAATGGATGCAAATGGGAGAGTTGGTGCTTTTGCTGCATGGCAGCTTGGTGATTTTAGCATCAGACGTGTGAATTGTTCAAGCAAAAGCCTTACTCTGATCTTCCTTCAGGGCAGAGTAAAATTCAACAATACAAACTACTGCTGGGCTGCAAGTGAACACTGAAAACAAATGCCTACTGTGAAGGCTGCTTCTCCTCTCTCTTTTTCAGCTTCTGTAGTGCTGGAAGTTGAGCAGATGATCAGTCTTGCAAAATGTTTGCCTGATATGTTTCAGAGGGTTTACTCTCAGCTGCTAAATTTGGCTAATTTCCTTCCTAGTATTTGGTAATAGTATTTTTAACAAATGCTAGAAAAATGAAAATTCCCACATTTCAGAACTGAAAGGAACATAACAACTGTTACGTATCCATTATTCATAGAAACATAAAGTTGTAGAATATTCAGAGTTGGAACGGACCCACAAGAATCATCAAGTCTAACTCCTGGCCCTTCACAGGACAGCCCAAGAATCACATCATGTGTCTGAGAGCTTTGTTATAACACTTCTTGAGCTCTGGCAGGCTTGGTGTGGTGGGGAAGCTATTTCAGTGCCCTGTCACTCTCTAGGTGAAGAACCTTTTCCTAATATGCAACCTAAACGTCCCCTGACACAACTTTGTGGCGTTCCCATGGGGCCTATTACTGGCAACCAGAAAGAAGATAAAAGCTCCTGCCCCTCCTCTTCGCCTTGTAAGGAAGCCATAGAACACTATGAAGCCTCCCCTCTTCTCTAGGCTGAACAAACAAATCACTTGAGCTTTTCCTCCTAAGTCTTGCTCTTGAGGCCATTCACGATCTTGGTCCCTTTCCTCTGGACATACTGTAATAGTTTGGTATCCTTCTTGTATTGTCACCCTAAAGTGCCCACAGCACTTGAGGGGAGGCCCAGCAGTACGGAGCAGAGCGGGACAATCCCCTCCCTTGGTTGGCTGGCCATGCTGTGCCTGATGCCCCCCTGATGCCCCCCAGGATATGTTTGACCTCCTGGCTGCCAGGACTCACTGACACGAGACACTAATATGAGTCACACTGCGGACTTATATTCAACTTGCCACTGCCATCGTCTGTGGTCCTGCTCTCCAGCAGAACCTGGCAGACCTGTGGCTATCCGGGTCATCTTTCTTGCCCTGCTTGAAGCCTAGGACATTAATCAGCTTCCAGCTGAGTATGATGTCTCCACATTCATGCTCGTGCTCCCCAGAGGGCTCCTGGCTGAGTCAGCCTCTCTTGTGCAAGCTGCCAGTTCCATCTGGGCCTCTCTTGGGTTTTCCCCTAGCTCTAGAAACTCACTCTATTCTCCACAATCCCCTGCTCTCCTGTGAGATGTGTTTGTACCAAAGCTGTTTGTCCCAGTGAGTAATGGTTGAATTCCAATTATAAATTTGGCCCCACATATGCCACCCACTACTTAGGATCAAACCAAGGCCTAAGATTCCAGTATGAAGAGATCATATTGCCTGCAGGATAAACTTTTGCCTGGGACAGATCTATGCCTGTCTCCTTAGTGTTTGTCCAGCCACAGCACCTGAACTACTCTTCAGTTTGTATCCTACTGGGTGTTGCAAATTGCATAATAGTAGTACACAAAAAAACAAAAAAAAAAAAAAAGGTCAAATACATTGCACATAGCCCTCTCCTTCACATATGTATTGTCCATCTGTCCAGATGCTCCAATTTAGGTGTTTAGACTGCCCAGTTCCAGGCACAAGCTTCCTACTGTACCTTCCTTCTGTCTTACGGGAATATTTGCTCCTTCTTTCTTCCTCATACCTGACTGCTAGGGTCTTTCCATTCTACAAGCTCCACATCTCATCTCTCCCTGACCTTAACATATGAAAGAGTGAAAAGAGATTAGGAGCAGATCTTCAGGTTTGGCCTTCCTGGTCCTCAGCCACTTGAGTGGATCAGGAGCTAATGACATCTGGAGAAGGAAGAAGCTATGTCTTGCCAAAGAAATGTGGTCTTTGGAGGGCCATGACTGAATGCAGCTGCGATGTAGGAGGTGTGAAGAGGGTGGGCAGGAACTGGTGTGACACGGCTGCTGAGCTTGTGATTGGGTTTCCATCATCTCAGACTCAGCACTGGGCTGGCCAAAGGCAGGCACAAACTGTTCCCTGAGGTCCTTCCCTAGGGGGGACCTTGCTCCTAGGGGGTCTAAGCTGTCAGGATGCTCTGAGTCCTAGTTCTTGTTGGTCTGTTCTCCCTTGGATGGCTGTTTTCCCAGCTGCTGTCCTCTCCAGTGGAGGAGGTGACTTCGTGTGAGTCATCCTCCTCGGGAAAGAAACCTCTGGGTTCTTCCCCCCATGGTGTGAGCAGCTGAGGGGGAAGGTATCCATAGCTATTTTATTTTCAAGGTCTCAGCTGGGGGCAGGAAGATTGGAAAACGCAGACTTAAATTTGTAGCTTAGGGTGTAATTTATGAATAGGAGTTGAACAGACGCGTGCAGGAAATATTCTCACAGACTTTAAACTTTAAAGCTAAACAGTTCCCAAGTTAAAAACAACATCAACTTCTTATTTTTTTTTCTTGCACAGGATGGTCTGGTGGGACACGGGAGGTCTGAGTTCTATTTGTGTCTCCTGTCACCAGCTTCCTATGACCTTGGACTAGCTGCCTAACCTCTCTATGCGCCTCCGTTTCCTACTCTGTAAGAGGGGCATGATCACATTTACCTGCCCCAGGCAGACACTCTCGTGACTTATTTCGTAGCATAAAAATATAGAAAGGACCACACTGGGTCAAACTGAAACCTGACTCAGGCAATGGCCTTTCTCTGGCTACACAGGGAAAAAGTGGAAACACAGGACTTGACTTTTGCTGCCATGGGCTCTCTGCTGATGTTTCATAAAATAAAATATGTATGGGATACGTGAGGTATGTGCACAGGGAGGGAGAAATATATTTTCAGCGCTGCCCTGGATGTTATAGAGGCAGTGAAGGCCAGCAGGGGAGCTGGCAGGCAAACTCCCTAAGCATCCTTAGCCAGTGCTGCCCCTTCCTGGCTTCCCTGCTCTGAACGCTCTCAGCGCTGCTGTCTGGAGACCCGTGCTGGTCTGGGTCAGGCCCCACACAGAGCGATCTGCCCCGCGGCTCCCTCTCCCCAAGGAAGGCGGGGAGCGGAGCCCCGGGCCTCTGGGGCGGGGGCAGCGCTTTGGGGCGCTCCGAGCATCGCGCCCATCCGCCGGGGAGCGGCTGTAAATGACGGCCCCGGCCAGACCTGGTCCCCGGCTCAGCAGCCGGTGACGGGACGCGGCGCTGTCGAGGTTTTCCTGCGAAGCCGGAGAGGGGCTCGGCAGGACCGGGACCCCACCGCTCAGCATTCGGTCCAGGAATCGCAAATCCGCTGCACGCCCTGCGCAGGGGAGCCCGGCGGTGTGCGAGCGCCGAGTCCCGCTGCCCGCCCCGCAGCGCTGCGGCGGGAGGCAGCGCGGAGCCGGGCTCCGGCGGGACGGCACGGCCGGGATCCCCGGGGGCCGGGGGCGGCCGGCACCGGGAGAGCCGCGGGGCAGCGACACCGTGCCCGCCGACCGACAGGCGGGCGAGCGGGCGGGCGGGCGGGGGACGCGTCCCGGGGAGGGCGTGCTCCCGGCGGAGGATGTGGGCGGGGGGGTGGAGGGGTGCGCGGCGAGGGGTGGAGAAGTTATAAATCAGCGAGACTGGGGCTGGCGGGTATCTGATGCCCGTGGGAGGTGAAGCTGGCAGGGCGGCCCGCAGCGGATACTCCGTTTCCGCAGGTCGGGCCGGGCTGGGCGCGGGCGGGCGGGTAGGATTCGGGGGCTGCTGGATGCGGATTCCGCGCCTCGCTGTGCCGTTATCTCCGCTACCTCGGGAAGCGCCCGGGACCGAGGAGTGTCCGTCGGAGCCCAGCCGGCGCCTCTGCCCCTGCCTCGCCGCCGCCGGCAGGGAAAAAGCCCTGCGTTCCCGCAGGCAAGACCATGCCCCGCCAGCTGCTCTCAGGGACCGTGCTGCTGGGAGCCGCCCTCCTGCTCGCAGGTAAGGGACCGCTGGTACGCGCTGCCCCTGTCAGACCCCGTTCTGCGCCGAGCTCTCTGCGACGGGCCCCCACTGATGTGCCCCGTCGGCTGCGCCTCCCGTGCCCCGCTTGTCGGCTGGAGCCGGCGGGCACCTGCCTCCCCTTCGCCTGTCTCCTCTGGGCAGAGCCGGGGAAGTGATCCCTGCTTTCCAGGGAGCGGAGAAACGCCGCATCCCCGAGCGGCCGTGTGCTCCGGATTCCCATCAGAGTGCCCCGGGAGCAGCTCCCCGCAGGGTCCGGCGATGAGGAGCCGTGGTGCCTGGCCGCTCCCGGCCACTGGGCACCGCCGTACATCATCGGGAGTTGTCCGAACCGGCGCATCACGGAAAGAGACCATGTCTTGGCAACAGGGCACGCTTCTTTCCTCCTCACTTTGTTTTTAAGTGTCCCAGCCCTGCCCGCTGAGCAGTAAAGGTGTACGTTTTCCTCGCAAAAATCGAGGTCCCGCCCGGGCAGGTCGACGGAGCACCCGTGGCGCTCCCTGCGGGGCTGGTTGCCGGGTCCCACTGGAGAGTGGGATGGAGCTGCTCTCCGGTGCCTGTATCCCGCAACGATGCGGGTGGATCACTGCAGACTTAATATTCTTAACTGAGTTTTATTTTACTTTGAGCCAAGAGCGAGTCCCCGTGGGCCGGAGCGCCGTGGTGGGCAGCGCGTCCCAGCGTGGCGTGGCGGTCACCTGGGAGCAGGGGTGCGTGGTGGCCGGGCAGAGGCGGGTCCCGCGTGGGCTCATGCCTCGGCAGGGCGGCTGACCGGCGGGGATGCCCGCAGGGATGCCCCGGCCGTCCCACAGCCTGTCCTCCGCGCAGGGCTCGCCGCGGGGACGGCGATCGGCAGAAAGGGGCTGGCAAGGAGCGGGAACAAGCCCCGACTGGGGAAGCAAAAAACCGAGCTCTCCACGGGACAGTCCCCGAGGCCAGCGTTCCTGCGGTCAGCGGCGAGCCCGCCCGGCCGCGCTGTCCCCCGCGAGTGGCCGGGGGCTCGGTCTGCGCCATGCTGCTGAGCCCACGGGAGCGGTCCCGCTGCCAGAGACTACCCGGCAGGAGAGCTGGCGGGGCCGCTCCAGAGAACGTTTTCCTGCTCGGGAAGTGCTGATTCATCAGCTTTGATACAGATATATAGGTATTCTTCTACTTTTTTTTCTCCCTCTCTCTTTCTTTTCCCCAGGAAAGTGCTAATTTCCCCACATTATTTATATCTGCCTAGGAGGTTCTTATGCCCGGGATGAAATAGGCACAGACATGGGACACCCACCCTGGATACAGGAAATGTGGATTCAGATCCCTTGCCAGGCTTCCTTCACAGCTTGAGTTTGAACTTCGGCGTCCTGCTCCTACATGGGCTCCTGCAGTGACCAGCTCCGCTAGGGGACTGGCTTCCTCTTTCCTGTCGGAAAGGTTTTCCATTGTGCAGATCATGGCAAGCCCACTGCCCAGGGAGAGGGTGGACTCTGAGAGCCAGAGGCTGTGAGAAAGACCCTGGTTCACCTTCCTGTTCATGTACACCCTAGACCAATCCTAGTAGGAAAAGCTTGGCTGGCTTATGGGACAACCCGGGGCTCTGGGTGCTGGGGACAAACATCCCGATGGTCAGCTCAGGTGCTGTAGGCATTGGAAAGTTGCTTCTCTAGTTTGGCTGAGTGCCCGCACAACCATTTTGCTGGAAATTTATATCCTCTCCATGTACGAGAGATTGTGCTCAAATCAGAATTTAAATGTTTTAACACTCATTGGCTTTCTTGCCTTGTTTTTTTGTTTGTTTTCTAGAAAAGCATTCTTGCTTAGCTTTGTTTGGACATCTCAAATAGGTTGATCATTCTTCTGGGCCACTGGTAGAGCTCTCCAAAGTCATGTTTGCATGGAGAATTTGAAAATTATTGTTGAAGTGGTGGGATGTTTTATACCACACATCTTTCTGTGCTCTTCCTCCCATTCCACCCTCCTTCACTGTTTATTCACTGCCTACATTTCTTACTCAGGCTGCCCAGCACTTCCCATTTCCAGTGCTCTTGATGAAATTCAATCCGTCACTGATCTCCGGTGGTAATTCAGTCTCTGCAGGTGCCTGTGAGCTTCCATGTACTGACAGGTTCTAGAGGAGATTCTCGGAAATAGTCAGTGGTTCAGAAAGAATCTACAAGGAGGAGACAGAAGGAGGTCTTTCTGCTCATATAAGTCTACTTAATAATTTAAAATTATCCAAAGCAACATGCAGCCTACAAGCTTTGAGACTCCCTATTTGAAAAATGAGATTAGTGAAATTAAATTCATTTGACATGTGTGTGTTGGGCACTTCAGCTCTCTTGTACACCCACATAGCTTGGTTAACTTGGGAAAGAACAATACTTTTTTCCTGGGTTTTGCATAGTACTCTTGTATGTTTTCTTTATATCTTATGATTATTTATTCCACAAATTGTATTGCATATACTTGCTAAAGACTGTACACATAATGGTCAACATGAATATGGTTGCTGTGTCAAATTCAATCTCCCATTCCACAACTTTGTATTACTGTAATTTTAATCACTAGCATTTGGGATTGTGAAGGACTGTGTTTAAACCCCGAAAACATCAGACTCTGCAACCTGGATCAAGGCTAATGTGCCACGTTTCCAGAAATATAAACTGATGGTTTAGCTGTATTTCCAGCTGTGTTTCTGGCTTTCCACACAGAAGTGGTACCTCACAATTGCAGCTAGAAGATAAATAGACTCTATTAAAGTCCTGCCTGTGAACAACACTGCATGATCTCAGTTATTTCAGTTGGGACTGGAACTAGAATCAAAATCCCCAGTGGACTTTTCACTTTTACGACCAGCTGGAAAAAATGAAGGAAGAAATTCCAGGTCAAATCTAATCAGTGCTGAGGTTAATTTCTTTCAATAACTAACCTGATTTATTTGAAAGTGCTGTTCATATGTTAAGGTTTCAATTTGATTTGAGTACTTGCTGAAGTAATGACACAGACCAATTTGGGTTTAGGGCTGAAGTTAAATTTGAGAAAAACTGGCTTTCCCACTTCTTCCAGACCTTCAAAGAAATGGGTCTCCCTAAAAAATTCCAAACTGTATTCACATAAAGGAGTAGAGTTAGGCAGAGCTATATAACAGATTTTTTTTAAATGTGTATATAGGGTTAAGGCATCAATCTTTCTGAGACAGCCAAAGAAAATCACCTACGCAGCTAACTGATGCTTTACTAGTCAGGTGTTTCACCCATGTGCTCAGCACAAAGCTAGATTTCATTCTCTTACAGCGGGGATAAATCTGGAGCAACTCCTTTGGGCTGGGCTAGCATCTTCTAGATTTACAGTTTGTGTTGCACAAAATCAGGACTTTGCCTGTGGTGTAGTAAAGATCTTCATATCCAGGAGCACTCAATATATTTAGAACCCTAAAAATTTGCCTTTGAGGAGAGGTTTTTTTGGTGGTGTTGGGATTTTTTTTTACATCCAAATAACAACAAACAAGCTGTCTATTTTTTGTCAGATGCTTCAAAGGCTGAAACCAGTAGCCCATCGCACTGTGTGGGTGTATAGGAGAAAAGGAAATTGTCCAGATTTGCAGGATGGTCGATAAGTCCTTACACTTTAATGTGGCTTGGAAACTTCCAGCACACTGTTTATCAACTTGCAAGTTTTCATGTCCGACTGAGATTGGGAAAGGAAGAAGCTTGGCAGATGAGGGCTAAGGTTCGGTGTTGCAGAAGTCTGTGTGCAGAGAGGCTGTGGTGGGATTTCAGCAGCAAAATTGTTCCTTTGAACCCCTCAGCGTCAGGGTTTGGGACTTCCTGCTGCAGGTCCAGAGGGAATGGAAAGCAAGACTGCTGCAAGTAGGTTTTGCATGAAATGCCCAATCACAGTCACCTCTGCTCTTGGACACAAGTGTCTTCTGTTGGTGTGAGACCTCCAAGAAGAAAACCACTCCCTCCAATGACATGCTTCATCTTCAGATCTCATCCCTGCCCCCAGTAGTCTCCTTTTTCCCCTTTACCAGTATTTGTGAGAATGTAGAGAAACATTTCTGTATAGATTTGAGTGTTAATTCTACCCACAGACAGAACCAGGCTCTTCTCCATTTGCTCTTGTGATGCATCCTTACTGCAAGTATTCCTGCAACTGAGAAGCAACTTTTCCCAAGCACCCTCAGAAGGGAATGGTCTGACTTCTTGATGCATCATGGGGAACTGCTTATCCTAAAATTGGTCCAGTGATTGTCAGGAAGGTGCTCACACAGTTTTCTCTTAATGAGATGCACAAGTTTGGTTTCATTCCCCTATGGTTGGAGATCAGTACTGCGTAAATCCTGATGCTTAAAAGAAAGGACTATGCTGCAAACAGGAGTTGGAAAAGTGAAAATGCAGTCGTTAGTGCTCTCTCCAAAGCCAAGCATGAGCCTTTGTGACCAGCAGAATGAACTCATGATGGAACTAAGCAAAGTGCTAACAGATTGAGAAGCCAACAGTGAGGGAAAAGAGATTTGAAACTATAGATTTCAGAAGTACTTTTGTCTGAAATTTAAGTCTTGAGCTGTTGAGATGCCTGAAGAAATTTGGACAGGGAATGTGGATGACTTTTTCTTCTGCATTAAGTCGTGTTTGCATTTGGGGTGTTTTTTGTGTGGCACAGTGAGTGGAGATGTACCTGACTAAAGATGAAGAGAAGGATGATTTAGCTTGTGGTGCATCAGTGTATTCAAGACCACTAAAGATGTTTGTGCAATAGTTAATAGACTCATAAATCATCTTTCTCAGGGTTTGGTTTGTCTTGTGTTAGTGATGAAGCAAAAGGTTCATGTTCATGGTGAGATGATTTTACTCTCTCTCCCCTCAAATCACAGTTGATTTTTCATTACCAAAATCCATATCCACAATGTGAAGTCACTCCTGTAACATATTTGGAGCATAATTCAGTGTGATGTTGTTGACGCTGATTTCTCTTGGCATGACTTTTCTGGGTGGTGGGGCTGCTTTACTGGCAGTCACTGGTATGTGGCACTAAACACTTGTGCAATACAACTTCTTTTTAAATTGTATTCCATCTTTTGGAACTATGGCCTTGAAACAAGGTTTTCTTTGCTGTTGGAGCAGCTGAAGGATGGGCAAGGGGCTAGAAGGCAGCTGCTTCTAGGGTTTCAGCGGGTCGAAGATGCTGTGGCAATGCAGCGCCATTATTTCCACTCCATGCCTGGAAGAGGGTGAAACAGGCAGGGTGCAGTGGTCCCTGAGAGCCAGGGACCTGTGAGCAGATGTCTCTGCTCCTCAGACGTTCTCTCAGGAAGCCTGTGCTCTGGGAACAGACCCCCTGCTTAGTGCGTGGGGAGCGAAAAGGGATGAGTGTGAGGGCATTTCATGAGAGGAATTTCACAATTTCACATAGCTCACTTAAGCGTCCTTCCTGTGGGATTCTTCCTTGACACAGAGTGAAGGAATTCACCCCTTTTGTTCCCATTGTCATTCCTCTATGGAAAAACCTCTCATCAGGATCACCATAGACTAATGTTAACAGAAGCGTGAGAGTTGCTATCCTGGATCAGACAAGGGCTTTTTTAGCTTCTTGTCATGTCTTTAGTGGTGTCCAACATCTAATCTTCAGGAAAGGTTCAAGAAGCCTTGCAGGAAGCAGTTATCTGATAAAACTCTCAAGAGGGGAATTTTTCCTTTCTTTTTTGTAGCATGATCTAAAATCCAGTATTATTTCATAAAAAAACCATGAGACTGAGGGTCAAGGAAACGAAAATTTAGTTGTCTATGTTTATGCAAGTGTATATTACACAGACAAAATAAATCACATTAAACTGTATAATACAGAGAACATTCTTGTTCTGTTGTGCTGGAAGTGTTTGGGGCACCTTTCTTTGACCCATGCAGTGCTGCAATTGACAATCATCCTAATCTATAAGTATTAATGATTATCATTTCCTAATGTAACTGAGCCATAGGCAATCTTGCCAGAAGATTTCTGCACATGCATCTACCTCCTTAGACTTGGTGCTTTAGGTCTTATTTAACAGCAAAGTGGGTTTTCCTCCTAAGCCATTGTAAGGGACTCCTCTGTGCAGACTCTTCCAGTTCTTCCCACCTCACTATTTTAAATAGTTCTGCTGCATTATTTACTTCCGCTTGTTTTGGACCCGGGGCCTTTTCTTATAGATCTACTTTACAGGTTTAGGTGGGGTAGATGGAAAATTGGTTCCTGACTTTTCTTTTTGGAACACTACAGGGCAGTTCACTGAAACAATGGAGCTTTGGAAATAATAACCAGCACCCTTCAGCAAAACACAATTCCTTAAACTTTCCTTTACATTTTCTTTTACATAGTTCATAATTTGTTTCTGTGCTTACAGCTTAGGGATTACTACAGCCCCAGTTGAGTTTGACAGGCCTGTGTAGATTACTGGCAGGTAGGACGTTTGTCTGTCTTTATGAAAAGTCTTCCAATTCAGTCCTATTATATTGCTTCATTTGTACTGCCAAGTAATCTGTTGCAAATTTTGAGTATCAAACTGGCAAAGAAATTTAGTTTGGCCAAGAAAATGCACACCTTTACTTTAAATTCCTAGGAATTCTAAATTGGTTTTGTGTCAATTTTAGTGTACTTGCTTTTTCTTGATACCATGTTGATACTTTTCTCTGCACTTATTAATGGGATTAACTTTTCTGAAGAATATTGAACTGATGATTCTGTGCTAGGGTCTGTCATGGTGGAATTAGAGCAGAGGCACTGTGGCTGCTGACACAGTGGGTAGAGCTGACGACTCCCAGGCATAGTCTGGGTGGGGGATCTCTACACAGTGTAAGCAGCACAGGCTGAATCGTGTGTGGGGGCACGAAAGGACACTCCTGAGTGAGTGCCACTGGCTGATGGCATGGCAGCCCTTGGGCTGGGCAGGTGAAGGAGTCACAGCCACTTCTCATCTGAATGGCCTGAGCAGGATCTCCATGCAGGGGCCAGGACAGGCTCGTCAAGGTGGAGGGGTAAAGAACCATATGGATTTGTGCTGGATGTGGCTGTGGAAGTGTTGCTATTGCCTAGCTCTGGTATTACCAGCCTCAGCTGACCTGTCTTGTTTTATTTTTATGCTGGACATTTACTCCTTCGGAGTGAAGACCGGACAAAGGTGGACACAACTGTGGTATTTCTCTTCTATTCTCAACACACATCACATATATGACTGTATTTTGCTCTCAGGGTGTGGTTTACCTAAATGGTCCCACAAGGGTTTGTGATGGAGGTGTCAGAGACTGCATTTGGACATCTATTTTCAATTCCATGTGTTCAATGGGAAAGAAAGGATGTGGTTATGTCTGGTTTTATTTCTTCTCTGTAAATATTTTCTTCTTATATAGCTGATGAAATGTGCACCTTCATCAAGCTAGATATTGGCCCAGATGCTCATTTCAGATCCTATATTTCTGGAGACATTAAAACTTGATGGATACGACAGGAAACCAAGATTATTTTTCTCTCAGATTTTTGGGTGTTAAGTATTGAAATTTATTTTTCTTTGGCATTATAAAACGTGCCTATGCTCATGCATGGAAATTACCTGGTGAGTTTAGGGCAAACAAGGTACAAACTTCTGATGAGCTGGTGAAGCAAGTGCCTTCAAGTGGGTCTTGTGGGGCACAGAACATGCAACCGCATGGCCTTGGTTCCCCAGGTATGATGGGATAATGTCAATAATTTCAATTGGTAGTAACTGGAATGAGATTTATGTCAAATAACTGGCTGAGGTCTCAGTTTGTTTAATTTCTTTCATCTAAACTTTTGAATGAACAACCCCTCCCTGCTCTTTATTATAAAGGCTTTACCACAAGCTTCTACAAAACCAACCTGCCCTAGCTAGGGCAACTAGTGGCAAAATGCTTGGCAGTTATTGGGGAAATATATATTGGTTTACATTTGCAGCTAATGGCCATATTGACATGATAGTGTGTACTGCTCAGAAGTGTTAATGAAGTATCATCAGAACTATTGCATTATTTTTAGCAACTGGGTGTTTTGCTTTGACTCTATAACATTTAATCTTACGTCAGTGTGTATACTCACCTAGGAACAGCATATGCATACAGAGAGTAAATAAATTGTAACTTTCTCTGAGATCTAGAACTAAAAAGGAAGAACACACTTGTTCAAAAACCTTTCTATGCCTATGAAGGCCTGTTTTGGGCAGTTGCACATCCATTTTCCTTACTGACTGATTTTAATTCCACAGCATGGAATCATGGTCAGGGCTTTTAGTCTGCCCAGAACTCATTTAATCTACTGTTATCAACCTTATGCTGCTCAGACTCTGCTACGGTGTGAATCATAGAGCAGCCCAGCTTTGCCATCCACTAACCCATCTTTTTTTTTGTGGCTGACTGTTATGTCCTAATGGAACTTTAAATTCTTAAATTACAGCTGAGATTGATCAAGCTTAAGCATTTGATCCAGAAATCACTTGGCATGTGTTGCAAAACATCAGACTAGATGAATGGAATATCTCTTTTGGACCACGGGATGAACCAATAAATGGATAATTTTTGTGCCTCTATGTGTACTTAGTAAGTAAAGAACATCCAATAAGTTTTCTGGGTCTTAAATGCAAAAGAGAGGAAAGTTAGAAGAAAGTTTCAGAGAGAAGTTTCAGAAGAAAGTTTCAGTTTCACCACACAGATATGTACAAGTGATGTCTCTGTTAAGGAGTGATGCAGCTTGAGCTGCTGCTTCTACCTTGAGGGTGCTTCTGTCTGCCAGCAATGTACCAGCACACGTGGTGCCTCTCTCTGCACAGGAGAAAACCAACAGGAAACAAGTACAAAATATCTCTGAGTCCAGGGACCTGTACTTGCTAACACTTGTAAATCCCCATGGCTCTTAATTGACCTGCAAAGTTCTGCTTCAGTAGAAATAGTGGTTACATTTTACTGCTTCAGATCATGAATTTGCTCATCTGGACCGTTGTCAATGTCAGTTTGGGACAAAGTCACACCTCCTTGCCCTCTCACAGTTAAGCTGCCCTAGTTTCTCTTCTGCAGGCTTCAGGTTTGAAGTTTGCATTAACTTCAGAGAAGTGCTGTGAAATTAGATGACTGTGAGGTTTCCTTGAGAATGAGGACTTAGTGCCTGAAGGACCTGGAGATACCACTTTAAGTCTCAGGGTGGCTCATGGCTTGGCACTGTAGGTCTTTCCTGGAGATTGTCTCTAAGTACAGGCAATGGAGAGGGTGTTTTTACCCCTGGGAGCAGGAACCAGGCTGTGCTCCCTTCTTTGCCTGTACCTGAGCATCAGAAACCCAGGTGACAGATGAGATGGGGGCTACTGATGCCATGGGGATAGAAGAGTGTTCCTTCCATCAGTTCTTCCTAGCCACCAGCACTCAGAGAAGTAGAAAACTTCATTTTCCAGGGTGTCCCCTTCTCCCTCTAGTCCTTTGGCAGGACCAGACCAGACCATTACCCATCCAACAGGAAAACAAAGCTTTCTTTTCCATTCACAACGCAAATTTTAAGACAACTGTCCCTAAAAGTTCTGTCTTTATAAATGCAAGTACAGTAATTTCACGAATACAAGCCGCACCAATTTGACCAAAATTTTGGTGGAAACCCGGAAGTGCGGCCAATATTCCGGGGCGGCTAATACATTAACAAAATTCTAAAAGCTGCCAACACGGAAGTGAGAGCCCGCGGCAGCCCCAAGCCAAGCTGGAGCCCGGCCGGCCCCAGCAGAGGTGGGAAAGCCTGGCAGAGGCGGGGCCAGCAGTGTGGGGGGCGGGCGGCAGAGCCTGAGCCAGCAGGGCGGGGCAGGGGGGCGGCAGAGCCCAGGCCAGCAGGGCGGGGGAGCCCGGGAGAACTGGGGCTAGCAGTGCAGGGGAGCATGGCAGAAGCAGGAAGGCCGGCGGGTGGGGCTGCCTGGCAGCGGGGGAAGCCCAGCAGAATCGGGACCAGAAGCGTGGGGGAGCCCGGCGGTGTGGGGGCCTGCAGTGCCGGCCAGGGCGAGGAAACGCGGCGGTGGTGCAGACGGGAGGGGGTGGCCGGCGAGCCCGGCGGCGGCGGCAGCAGCCCGGCGGCGGGGCTAGGGAACGCGGCGCGGCCGGCGAGCCCGGCGGCGGGGCTAGGGAACGCGGCGCGCCGCGGCCGGCGAGCCCGGTGGCGGGGCTAGGGAACGCGGCGCGCCGCGGCCGGCGAGCCCGGCGGCGGGGCTAGGGAACGCGGCGCACCGCGGCCGGCGAGCCCGCCGGTGGGGCTAGGGAACGCGGCGGGGCTAGGGAACGCGGCGCGCCGCGGCCGGCGAGCCCGGCGGCGGGGCTAGGGAACGCGGCGCGGCCGGCGAGCCCGGCGGCGGGGCTAGGGAACGCGGCGCGGCCGGCGAGCCCGGCGGCGGGGCTGGGGAACGCGGCGCGCCGCGGCCAGCGAGCCCGGCGGCGGGGCTAGGGAACGCGGCATGCCGCGGCCGGCGAGCCCGCCGGCGGGACTAGCGAACGCGGCGCGCCGCGGTCGGCGAGCCCGCCGGCGGGGCTAGCGAACGCGGCAGCGGGGCGGTGCTGACGGGAGAGGGGGGCCAGCGAGCCTGGCGGCGGCGGCAGCACCACCCGGCTGGCCCCGTCGGCAACCATGAGCGGGCCGAGCCTGCCTGGCCCCGCCCCGAGCCAGTAAAGCCCGCTATGCCGCGATCCTGTTACTAATTGGCCAATTTGTGAAAGCTGCGCACGGATTCTCGCTATGAACGAAAGTGCGGCTAATATTCCGGGTGCGGCTTATCTATTGACAAAGACAGCAACATTGTCGAGGCACCGGGGGTGCGGCTTATAATCTGTGCGGCTTGTATTCGTGAAACTACTGTATTAATGCTGAAGGGAATCTCAGTGTTGACTAAACCAGAAGGACCTGTTGGTCAAGACTTCTTCATATGGTCAGATGTGAATTAAAACTTTTAGTGGCTCTTAAGAGTTGACCATGACTTTTTTTCTCTCGCCACATACCTTTTTCTTCTTTAATAGAGTGAATTGGTGTAATGATGTAATTGCAAATATTAAGGATAGGTACAACTGTTTGACAAAAAAAAATAGTTATATTTCCTTACAGAATGGATTGAAGAACCTTTTAAAGAGATGGTAATACAGTAGCTTTTCAAGAATAGCTCTGAAATAAAGAAAACTCCTGATATTCCAGGTTTCCTTACAAAATGGAGTAAAGTCACATACTCCATTTGAGGTTAGCTAGTGGCCATGTTCTGGTTAAGGTGCTGCTGCAGGTCAGAGTCAGCTCATTTTCACTGGAGATGCACCAAAGGTCAACCCACTGGGTACTGTCATATTCCTTTACATTTTACCTGGATTCTGCAATTGCTTATTAGTGGTACATGTGGGTATTCCCATTCCCTTCAGTGGAATGAGTCATGGGGAAGTGCTCCTATGCAAGAGTAAAGTCCTGGGCTGCATCTGGGCTGAATGCGTGATGTTCTAAGCAGCACAGAGAGGTGGAGACCCTGTTAAGAAATAACCTGCCCTCTCCTTCCAATGCAGGAGTGTCCTCTACAAAGTACATTTTTGCTGAATGTTTGAATCAGGAGGAAATGATATTCGATGGTAAAACCCTTAAAGGCTCAGTTATGTTTCACATGTGCAGATCCAACAGTGAGTGAAACAATTACTTAATGATGGATAGCTTTATTGCTCACAGATGGCACTTTAAACCCAGAAGGTCAGATTCTTTGTACACACTGAAGTTGCAAAGGTAAACTGATCATTCTCCTTAACTTTTCATTGCGCAGGTGAAAAAAAGATTAGTCAACATGTTGAGGATAACAGGAGTGGCTGGAAGACAGTCACAGCCCGAATTATGGAAATGATGCTAGAAAGTCATCAAACATGTTAAGTTCAAGGAAATTTATAATAACTTCTAATATTGCAATATTTTTAAACTAAGTCTTAAAGCTAGATTTTGGATTTCCTTTCTTTAGTCAAAGGTGGCAGAAACTCTCTGTGTATGACAAAATATTTAAAAGTAGGAGTTGGGAAAATCAGAATGGGAATATTAACTCAGGTCATGGTCCCAGTTTTGAGTTCAGCAAATCTATCATCTTTAAGAGAAACCAGGATTTAGCAGAAATCAGTGGAAGGTTCATAATGCGTGCATGGTTACTTATTTATCTGTAGAACTGGACACATCATATTGGAAAAATATATGCATGTTCATTTATTTTTTTCTTTTTTTATGACTTGGGATCAGAAGGTTTTTTGGTTATCAGATAATTCAAATTTTTATTTACTTAATTCAGAAGAGGATCAGCTTTTTTTGAGGGGCAGAAGTTAATTGAAGAAAGCCTTGCTTTTTTCCCCCCTTGCAAGTGACAGATTGCTCTCTGCTTTCATAAAAAAAATTTGTCCTACCTTTACTTTACTTAGAATGGCTAACTTTTGCAATCTAAATTAATGTTTGCTCATTAATTAAGGAACCATGTTGACTGGCTTTCACATGTATCTAACAAGCCTTCCATAGCAAATAAAATGTGTTCGAAAAAATCACCCCTTTCCCTGTGGGAGGAGATTCCTCAGTTATCAGGATTAATTAGTTCTCTTGTTGTCAGATGAAAAGAAGTTGCACCCCTCAATGTAGGTCAGTGTGAGGGTAGGCTGCTGATGGTCGCTTAGTGACAGGCACAATGATAAGTGAATGTGTCCTGTTGAGCCATGACCCTTCAGAAAAGACAGTGTCAAGTAAAATGCCCACAGAAGGTACATAGAAGGCATAATCTGCTTCTAAATATTGACAGTAGGAATTTCCCTGCTATTCTCCTTCCTTTTTCTTTCCTGGTAAACACGTCAAACTCTATTGCATTTGTACTCTGCATTAGTTTTGAAGCATTTAAAAAAGTAAGGAAGCTAATGACCCATGAATAGATAGGATGTCAAATAAAGCTATTTTTCTTCAAGACATAGCATCTTGCTTGTAAAAGCATTGTCTCCCTTACTTGTAAAAGCAACAATATTGACTTGAAATAAGACCTCAGCTTTTTTTCAGTAAAAAACTAAATAAATGAATATATAACCAGGCTTGTATCTATTGCCAAATACACAAAGTCTTAAATGTTACTATGATTAACTACTGGAGTTAAGTATCCAAAATATACTTGAAATCAATGATGAAATGCTGGCTTTTGTCAATGGGAGCAGAGTTAGGCAAACACTAAGCACTCCTTAAGGTCCCACACACAATATTTGTAAATACTGTGCTGTCTTTTAGATATATGTAAAATGTGTAAAAGGGCAAAAGTTTGAGTATGTATCCAGTATATTTGGGTTTCTTTTTTGCCTGCAAGATGGGGTGAAAAGGTAGGCAGTTTTGTTATGTTTTTTCTTTCATTTTAATAATTCTGAGGCAGATCTGACATACAGGCTTCCAGGGTGCCCTTCTTCTGTATGTGTCATTTAAGATAAATCCTAAGGTTTTCACATCTTTATATCACTGTAAAGTTATGAAGAGAAAGCCTTGTAGCATTTATGATGGTTTCTTGGTCACCTTTGGCAGACTTAGGAAGCAGCAGCAGCCCACATTGCCAGGGCTGGTCTCCTGGTCTCAGCACGGGTCAGAGGTGGGCATGGTGCTGCAGGACTGGCTTTTCTCCTGGGCACGGTGCAGTGCCAGTGCCGAGCAAAGCCAAGCGCTCAGCACCGCAGGCACGACCAGGCACCGCAGGCTCACTCTCCTGCCTTTCTGTTAACACCTGTCACTCATGGATTTTTCCAATTTCCCACCAGTTTTGCACAGAAAGCAACCTACATGTTGCTCTCTAGTAACTAGGTTGAGTCTTGCAGCTCTAGCAACTGGGCTTTGATCCCAATAGTTTCCTCTGGCAGACCATCACTGATGTTTTTTTCATACATATTGAACTGCTTGTAAACACTGTTGCATACCTTTCAGCTTTTCCAGAGCCTCAAATATGGAGCAGTTCAGGGAAGATTGAGGTCAACTTTTCCCCGAAGTAAAAACCGAGATTCATAAAGCTGGATATAAACTCTGCCTTCTTGGGAGAGCATCTGACCCTTCAATTCTGGGATGACAAGAGGAATGCAAATGAAATGAGAGAATGTGGGAGTTTCACAAAACTATCAGATTGTTTAGTTGGAGGATGTTGACAAAACCTCTCAACCAGAGTGCCTGGCTTGCTCTCCAAGAAGCTGCCTAGACTGTTATAACATCTTATCTCAATTTCTCAGTGATTAGCCTCAGAGGCATTGTTTCAGAATGGTGAATGAGAAGACTCATGGACTGTAAGCATCTATGGGAAACTATCCTATAAAAGCACAGAGTCCACTTTGGGGGAACCAACCCTTCAGAGCTGAGATCCCTAAAGGCCAGGTGTGAAAAATGCATGTTTGCAATGCATATCACATAACAAGTACTTCTTCAAAGATTTGCTGTACCATTTTTCTTCCTTCTTACCAGCTGTCAGAATCTATTAATTTCTAGTTAGAAATATGATTGTCTAGACAAATCTCAAGGGAAGTCTGTATATATGGAAAGTCTCACCACTCAAATCTATGGTGTTATTTGTGGTGCAGTCCACAAAATTTTTTTATTCTGAAAAGTTGTTATGCCTTTGCTTGCAGCTTGTACAAGTGAGTTATAATTTTGTTTACATCTATATTCAAATATACACTTTAAATCTTGTTTTGAATCAGCACAGATGCCAGAATATATCAGAAAACTACTGGAGCCACACCTTAAATAAAATATACAGGGCTAAAAAGAAAGCTCCTGAATTTGGAGCAGCCACTGACTTTGACATGTTTATATATCCAAATTTTAGTCACCAATCTCAGCAGGAACTGGCATCCAAAAGTTCCTTCTCTACTCAACAAAAGAGGGAGAAGTTTCTGATGGATGATACGTAGCCCCAAGTAAGGTTATGTGTTTCTACTGTTTGGTGCACACAGCTGTTCGTACTTGGCTGTGGCAGGGACCTTTTGGAAGGACTTAAAATAGCTAAACTAAAACTGTATTTGACTGAGTTCTAGAAGAAAAATCTACATTACCCTTGACAATGAGATGCTGCTTCTCCCGTATGTTGACAAATACTTTCTCTTGGGGTAAAGTGGTTTGGGATAGTTGCTGTTGCTCTCTATCAACGCTGAAATCTTTACAAGTTACACTTGAGTTCCAATTAGACTACAACTGGTTTTCAACTTTTAACTGTTTTGAAATATTTTTACATTATGTTCCCAGCTTCTAGGACATTTTGTAGTCAGTGCAAGGGCAATGGGGTGGATCAAGCACTGTTTCCTTAAGGCATGCTCTTCTGTCAGCTTGCCATGAAAGCTTTTGTGGCCACAGCTTATTATAGGGCAAAGATAAATCATGATGTCTTTCTAGCCAGTACCTCCCAACTTGATGAGAGGAAGATCTCATGTTCTTCTGGTTTTATGACCATGAAGCTTTTTCATGGTCTTCTTGAAAATGTCTCCATGTAGCCTTCACAAAGCCTGGATGTTTTCAAGTGTCTGAAGCCACCTTGTGTTTTACTGACACGAAGGGTTTCACCCGTGCCAGAATGGTCTGGCCATGACAACATACTTGCTGTCTCAAAAAAGTAGCAAATCTGGTCTGGAAGGTGTTTGCTCTTGTTCTCAAAATTTACTGTAAAGCTCTACCTTGTGACACTGTTTCACTGACAGGATGCCCACAGCTGGCGAGGGACCATAGGTAAAAGTGCTGTGACCTTCAGTCAGGAGGGGAAGATCCTTAATGCCCTTTCACTCCTTCCACATCAGTTCCAGATTTGCAGTGAGTTGGTTGAGGGGGATTTCAGTATCTTAGAAGTCGGTACGTGGCTCTTGCCATGGGAGTGGCTGACTTTTACCCTTCCCATTGAAGGGGCTGCCATGGCCGTGTTTCCTGAGGAAACGCCGCCAGCGGTGCTTGGGGGCACACTTCCTCGGTTAGATGAGAAGCCACAAGGTCCTCAAGTTTCTTCATGGTACGTTCAGTGAAAAATCTGAGAGCAAAGTCATTGACTGATAGTTTTCAATTCTGTTTTCTTTCCTGGGTAATGCTACTGGAAAGTAATTTGAGTCCTGAGTCAGGGCAACAGGACTTTGCTTAAAGGCAGAGAGAGAGTATGTGTGGTGAGAGAGGCACAGTTTTCCTCTTCTTTCCAGTATAACAACATAAATGTGAGCGGACTGGAAGCAGAATTATTTGTCTTTGTTAATGTTTGGTTTTTTTCTTTGTTTTTCTAGGATCTAGCTCAGGATCAAAACTAAAAGTTCCTGAGCTGAGTATAAATGGCATACAGCACGTTGTTCAAGCCGGCCAGACTTTAAATCTCACCTGCAGGTAACCAGCTGAGCTGGATTATGATACTTTGGCAGGGACTTCATACACCTGACACTTTCTTTTTTTTGTAACTGGAATTAGAAAAAAAATTAAACCTTATGCTGTGGGGAAAGGTGGGGAGTGAACTTCAATGGCAATTGTTTAATAGTTCTTTGTTGTTTCTGTTGTTGTTTTTGGAAAACAAGATAAAAGAGAACCCCATAAATAGCCTGATATAATAAAAAAGAAAGCTTGGGAACTGGAGCTATATAATTGCAGCCCAACATAATTGTTTCTGCTTCCTTATCTGTGTTTGCAGGGGGGAAATGGTTCATTCATGGTCTTTGCCTGAAACTCTTAGCAAGGATAGCAAAAGGCTGAAAGTAATTAAATATGCCTGTGGAAGGAATGGGAAGCAGTCCTGCAGTAGTCTGACCCTGAGCAGAACTCAAGCAAGTGACACTGGAAATTATAGCTGCAAATACCCAACAAGTCCTGCAAAAAAGAAGAAGGAATCTACAGTCTATGTATTTATTAACGGTAAGATTAAGTTTTTTTTAACACTTCTTGGTACTTGCTCTTCAATACAGTAAAGTGGAAAAGTAAGGCAGTTCAGCTGTGGCTGAGTTTTGAGTGGCATTCTCAGCCTTGCACAGTGTTAATTTGCCAATTAATATATAAAATCTGCTTTCTCAGAACTTGCAGATACCAATGGTAGTGTTTTATCAGTTAGAAAAAGAAAATGAAGCAACAAAAAACCCCAATGCAACCACTTGCCTAGAGTAAACAGGAGCCCAGAAGGAAGTGGACTACAAGCGAATATATGAAATGGGTATCAGGAACCATATCCTACATGACTGAATGTGATGAGATTTCTAGGCAGCTGAAGGATGCTATAGCTGTCTGTCCAGATCACTTACTTGCCTCATGCTGCAGAAAATTACTATTTGCATGTGAAGTTGTATTAAAAAATGTCCTCTGTAGTCCATGTCACACAGATTGAAAGAATCTAGAATAAATGGAATCAAATTAAACACAGAGTTGTGTTCAGCAAACAAGTATTGTGTAATGTATGGCAAGTGCTGGAATTAGGTCAGTTAGACTACAAAAGAAATTTCTTTCTGATCCTGTTTCCTTCCAGGCTATTAATCAGACAGTTTTGAGAAGAGTTGAATTCAATAGGCACAACAATAAAAAAACAAATTATAGACACTTTAGGGATTTAATAAATACTTTAGTTTTCCCTTATTTTTACAGAGTAAAATTAATAGATTACTGCAATATTTCAGGACTCACAGATTTTGAAAGCCCATATTACAGAGAACGTGCTACTGGAAGTTTTCCAAATTCTGGGTCTGCTGCATCTAATGAGTTCACATCAGAGTGAATTAGCCTTTGTTTTCACTTTGTGATATGAAGGGTGAGACTGGCATTGTGAAAAAGCAGAATGAAGTGGGCAACTCACTAGACTGATAGAAAATAAGACAGCTCTCCCCATTACTGTTGTTGCTTTATTGAGCACTATCGGCTATTTCATGCTGTTCATCCTACTTTCCTTC
This sequence comes from Catharus ustulatus, assembly GCF_009819885.2. NCBI lineage: Eukaryota > Metazoa > Chordata > Aves > Passeriformes > Turdidae > Catharus > Catharus ustulatus. The sequence goes on along the minus strand of NC_046222.1, from coordinate 51,704,099 downwards.
ACCTGAAACATGATGCAGAGGGTTTTCATCACCCAACTCTTTTCATATAATTCTTTGTAAATTCAACAGCAGATGTATCCATGGAAGAATAGCCAAAATAGGATATTCATTTAGGGACCAACAGACCGCAGCCTAGGGAAATGTACAATTTCCTTGGATGCCTTTTTCAAGTTTCCCATCACAGGACCTTCTTGAACCTCCCACCTTGGATGTCATCCCTGTCTGAGACCTACCCACAATTCTCTCCATCCCTCACAAGAAGGACCTCCCTGCCAAACTGACTTTAGGCTACATGGGATGCCTTTGCATTCTCTTGGCCTCTTACCTTTCTGAAGAGATAATTCTTCTGGATCCTAAATTTTTATAAATGAGAGACACAACCAGTCGTCTAACTCTTCACTGCTTCCCAAATTGCATGTGGCTTACCTGCACCTAAAAGGGACCTTCAATTAGATGATTGTGAACCAAGGTAACCTGCAGAATTCACATGGTGATGGAAATGTATCATTGCAGAAATTGTTTTTGGACAGTCCCACACCATTCCCTATCTTTCCATCTCCTCTAATCATTTAAAGAAGCTGATGAGGTGTCTTGGTTTTGCTGGTTTTTCAAGGGCATTCAGTCATAAATCTTGATGTCACTGCTGAAGAGATGGCTAGATTTTATAACTCCTCCTCCCTTAATTGCCAAAAAAAAGTAGTTACATATTTAAGAAACAAACCTTTTGATTGAAAACCATCTTCTTAATATTGAATTGTTAGTTGTGTCCCAGGAAGCTCGCCTGAAAGTTTGGGAAAACTATGGATAATGAGGGAGACTGCAAGGGAACTCCTCATTTAATGCCTATTGAAAGTGTCACTCTGCCCTAAGGTGAAGAAAGGTCTTCCAAAACTTCACAGGTTCATGAAGAATTGTTAAGTTAGAAAGAAACAAGATACTGAGTACCAAAACTCACCCTTTCTGATAAGTATAGCATTAGAAAAAATATTTTCTTTCTCTATGCTGTCTCACTATATCTTTTCTACCTGTCTCTTAATGTAAGTCACTGTTTCTGTGAACATGCATGAAGTTAAATTATCTAGCTCAAGTGGGGTTGAGATGGGGGTAACAAAATCTTCTGCGAAGACTCTCTTTCCTGAGTTTAGTTTTACTTTGCATTAATTTGTGGATATTTAGGAAATAAACATTTGTGAAATTTGGGTCCCTCCTAGTTTTGTATTGTTTCCTGTGACAGGACGTTGTGTCAGTCCATTTCCCATATTAGCTCCATGTGGATCACCAAGGTGCCTGTTTCCCATGTCTTAGCATGCTGCAGATGAGAACAAATAGTTGCTATTTACAAACACAGACTCCGAATCAGGAAAGTTGATATTGTTTGTACAGGAAGTCATCACTTATTGTTTTAAAAATGTTCTTCATTTCCGAAATTGGAGTGATACTGACTATGAACTGGATTTAAAAAAAAAAGTCCACAATAAATCCAGTAAGTCCTTTGGTTCAGTGATGAATGTATGCTACAGCAGAAGATGATCTGGTATAGACCAAAACAAGTCACAAGGCAATGAGAAGGAGACTGCAAGTCCCACGGGTCCCAGGATGACTTGAAGCATTTCTGAAGTCCTGCTTTTGGGGGTCAAGGAGAGGCAGGCTGGTAACTTGCCTTGGAGGAGCTAGTCCTGACACCACCCTTCTTTCAGCTGGAGAGGTCACTACTGAGTTGCAGAGGGGAGTGAGTGCACAGAGTGTCTCGGCAACTCTTGACCCCACACAGCTCAGGAATTGAGACATTAAGCGAGGGAAATTAATTCTCTTAAGAGTCTTCAACTTTGCCTCAAGAAAACTGATGGCCTGACTTCTCCCATGAGCCATGGGAAAAATCTGAAATTAAGCAAAACCTCTTTGCCAATTTCTGCACTGTCTCGGACCCAAAACTGCTCGGAGCTTTGTTTTGCAAGGGAGCTGCAGCCGGACAGTAAAAAGGAAAGATTTGCAATGAACGCTCACTGCATTCATTGCAGCGAGGCATGGGGAATTTTCTGCTTGAAAAGAGATAATGATGAAATAAAGACATTTAAGAAAGACCAAATTATCAGCAGGCTGTTCTGAATCCTATGTAAATTTCCCTGGGTACAGTACTAAGGGCTTTTCTTTCAGTTTGCTTTGTCCCAATATCTCCAAGGCACTTTTCAATTGCTGGAGCTCATTCACAGTCTTCAAAAATGTGTAGTACTCTTAATTCTCTACTCTCATAATTTCTTGCCTTTGAGCAATTGCTCCCATGGTATGACAGAGGAAAAGCTTGTAAGTTCAATTACATTGATATATCAAGGTTAGGTTTTTGCATTAATTTAAGCAAACTGTGATTCAAGTTGAAGTGTTGCTATTTTCTGTGATAAGGACTGCTTTTGGCTAGTAATATACAAGAGTAAAATCTTAATTCTGCTGCAACAGAAAACAGACCACTTCTCAAAGTCAGACTGTATTTGGCTTTAGGGCAATAGCCCATTTCTTTGTCAGTTTTCTCCCTCTCCTTGTCTTTTCTCATAATCCTGCAGTGTATGTCTTCTGGTCACTTACTTTTCCTTGCAGAATGAGATGTGTTTTAAAATTAGACCTCTAGGCTGGGTTAGCTATCTATTCTCTTTCTATACTTAGCAGAGAACAAAAGGAGCTTCTGGTATGTTGTTTTCATCACTAACTTTTCAAGAGATCTGGAGAAAAAGCTTAGAATAAATTTCTTGATTTGAGACGATTTAAACCAGGTGAGGCAAATCAGAACTGTATAATCAAAGGGACAGTTCCTGAGAGCTCACCAATGCATAGAATGTCAAACATGTCCACTAGTTGTATGTGTTTGGTTTGATCTTTGTCTTGGGCTCAGCAGTCCAAAATGAAGGGCTTTACTATTAGAGAATTGTTCAAAATGTAAACCTTTGAAATCCCAAAATGTCTGGGATTCTGAGCTCATTTTCAAACACTAAAGCTGTATGCTGCAGGTTCTGCAGTGTTTTAGAACTTCCTGGGCATCTCCCTAGGAGGTGCTCCTGCTGACACATAGCTGGATCCAGACCCAGAACTGACGTACATTTAAGATTTAGCTTAAATGGATTGACTCCTGTAATCCTAAAGATACTATTGTTGCAGAACATGGAGGGTATCCAAAGAGTTCTGCAAGAGGTTTTCTTTAGATCAGAAGTATCGAAGTCAAAATAATTCAACAGGTCAAAAAAAAAAGCAGTAAGACAAAATACCCTGAGAGCTAACAGAAAGGGAGATTTTTCTTCTTTTTCCTTTTTCTTCTTATTTATGAATAACACACTGATAAAAGAACCTGCTAAGGCCTGGGAAACTCTTCCTCTCTGTGCCTTTTTTTTTGTCTTTGCTTTTGGCACAGTTTTAACATATGAGCAGTATGGTTTTGGCTTATACCGTCTGAGTCAATACTATGATAGCGCTCCTGTTATGAAGAGGAAACTTGCTGGAATTAAACTATGCTGCAGCTGTATCAAGTATGCGGACACATTTTTAGTTTCTAATGAGGTTCCTGTTACAAAACAGAGACCTCTAGGACTTGCTGACGTCAATGGCTGATAATTGCCGCGTTTTTGTCATTGCGTTGTCCATGGACTCCGTATCGCAGGACACCGAGCGGAGCATGTGCAGACCCCTTGGCAGCATCCAACACTCTGCACTCACCCCTCCATGGTCCTTCTCCCTCACCAAAGCTTCTACTGAAACAAACACCTTTCCAGGGTGACCCATCACAGTGGAGGAATACATCTGAAAGAGCATTCCTAACATCCGTTAGCCTTTCTAGGGATTGCTTGCCGAATGTAGTAATAGCTCCATTGTGGATTTCCTGGATAATACGACTATTTTTCCTGGAGATTTTTAATTGTGTTTTATTTGTGCCATGGTCCTATGTTGATGATAGCATAGTATAACTAGTCTCAAAGGAAAGCAAACCAATCTTGCCTAAAAGTTATTGTACAATTGTATTAGAAATTCTTTGTGTCTGGATGTGCTCTAGATAGAAATTAATAATCATATAAGTCCAGGTAAAAAGAAAGAAAAACAAAAAAGATAGGGAATACTTTATGTCTCAGGTTTTCTTTCAAGGTTTAGACATACTTTTTATTTGAAGAGTGTTATTTTACAGGTAAGATGAGGCAAGAATGAAACAACCTTTCTTCTAGAGTAAGACATACAAAATGGGATTGTTTTTCTTTAAGAAATTAGGCGTATGAGCCGGTTCAACAGACACATTTCCTAGGACATGATTCATCTCATGGTAAAGCAGATGTCTAAAACACTTCAGATGAGTCCCATTGCAAAATTCCCCTTTTCTCACCAGGGACAACACTAACAGTTTGGCTCCTAGCTCAATGAGAAACGTCTGTAATGGAGATGTGCAAGTGAGGCTGGAATGACTCTTGGTGTGCAAGATTCTTTTGGAATGACTTCTGAACAGCCCCAATAATTGATCTGAGATAAATAAAGTTAAGGAGGTTTAATCCTTTCAATGGAAAGGGAATGTGGCAATTGGCCCATGAACTTCAATGAAATCTGCGTGTCTGTTCTTTACTAGACTGTGGTCCTTTTCACATGCATGAGGGAAAATTATGTGAATGTGATGAAAATATTTCACCTCTTTGAGCCTGAAAAGAATCTTAAGGATGAGCCAAGTAGGTATTTTGGAAAAACTTCAGAGGATAAGCTTCTAGAGATTTCAAGGAGCTTAGATTTTCCTGCAGAGCCTATTCTTCTTGCAAATGTATGTGTAAGTCCTCTGACTTACATAGCTCTGATTATTAAAAGCAAAACAAACCCAAGAACAGTTGCTGGAGCTTGTGGAAAGAAAAACTCTCTCCATCTTTTCTGAATCTGGCATTTCAGTGTTGGCTAATTTAGTTGTTTGTGCAAACCCCATAAATAGCCTAGACAGGTTACTGATACCAGACATAATATTGCTTGTGCTAAGTCTCTTATCGAGTTTTTATCAGGCTGCCAACCAGCTTAGCAAAAAAGCTGCTATTTATGCTCTTTAACAATATAGCAAATGACCTTCATGGATTTTGTGATTTCATGAGTGCCCTTTGTGGTTTCATGTTGATTGTAACTGAGAGATATTGTAAGGAACACAGTCAACCCAGCACATAGTCATTCATTCTAAGCATAATTGAAAAATACACTGAACTGATTCTTAAAGTAACCTTTAACATACATAAATATTCTGACTGTCCAGCTTTCATTTTGCTAACCTCACAGGCAGCTCTGAAGAAAAAAGAAAAAAACAAAATTTACCCAAAACCCAAATCAATAATTCATAAAAATAAGGTCAACTCCTTAAGATTTTCCATTCCAAATCCCAATGAAGCTGAATGTATAGCCTGGATGTGGTTTTCAAGAAAGGTCAGTGTGTGATGTTCCTTTTACATTGAGAGCTTTCTGAACATAGAATTGAGTGGAGTTGGCCCAAAAGACTGCTGGTGGGAAATTCAGTCATGCCAAATGTGCTGCCAACGAGCTATGTGGGGAAGGTTCATTTACCTCCTCTCAGGAAGAAATTGGGAGGAAATGTAGTGGGAGCTAATGGTAGTAGCTGGGGTTGTGATGAGAAGGAAAGAGGAAAAAAAAAATTGCAAGGAGAGCTATTGCTTGGGGGACAGAAGAATTCCATGTTGTTGGCAAACCCTGCCAAGATGGCATAACCTGCCCTGGTGCTGCTGTGTGTCCAGCTTTGGCTAATCCAGGCTGGTAAAGCCCACACCAGATTCTGATCTTGAGGCACCAAGAGTATCCATCCCATTATGGCCTTTAAGATGGAAGCAGAATAAAATCAAAGGGAATCAGGAAAAACCTCCATGCTCATTATGAAAACAAAACTGTGCTAGGAAACACGATGCGTATTTCTTTTAATCAAAAGCAGGAAGGCATTTGGAGCACTCGGGGCCATCGATTGCCCTCTGGCCCATGGCGGAAGTCCCCGGTGATGTCAATGGGAGCTCTGCACGCGAATAGCGGGGGCACGGCGACGCCCTGGCGCACATCGCGGGGAGGCTACCAGGAGAGCTGTGACTGCGCCTGGGAGCCCACCAAGGGCAACCAGAGCCACCAGGCCTCTCTTATACAGCACTGTTCTCCAGGCGTGGCTGTGCGTTTCCGAAGAAGAAGAAGAAAGAAAAGTCGAACATGGTGTTTTATGCTGGTTTCCTGTCCCTGCCTTCGGATGGGCAGGAATCCTGTGAGGTCTGAGCTGCACAGCCCCCACTGCCTCAATATTGGCATCAGTCAGTAGTGATACTCTGTCTGCAGACAGGACCGGCAGTCCCCAGAACAGCTCTTCCTCACACTTACAATGATCTGGAGATTATGGTACAGGAAACCACTTTGCAAAGCTTGCTGGTTTTAGGCAGAAGCTCTTAATTTTGTGACAAAGACAAATGAGTCTTTGGGGAGTAGTAAATTGGTTTGTCTGGTGATGTTAAGGGGCAGGTGACCTCTTCTGTGGCTGCAGTCCCTGAAACAAAAAAGGTTCTTTTCCCCAAGGTTCATTCTTGGTCTTTCCTTGAATCGTACTGCAGAGGAAACGTCGGCCTAACAAGTCCTCAGGGCATTTTTTATTACATATGCATCCTCTATTACTCATAAGTTCCTTTTGCTGTCTCAGTGGACATTTAATACCTATTATTAAATAATACTTTGTGGCTTTCATTTCAGAAAGTTTGTATAACAGTTTCATTAAACCACTTTAGCAAAACTTTTTCAGTATCCTGGAGAACATTTGAGATCCTCTGCCTTAGGATTCTCACCAGTATAAATTAGAGCAGAATCTGTTTCTCTTCCTGTTTGATGTCTCAAACAAAAATATTATTGCATATAGTAAGAAAAGAGGATCCTAGGGGCAGAACAGTTTGATGACCCTGGGAAGTGCATATCATGCTTTTGAAAGACAAGCAAAAGTAACTTACTTGAAGAACTACTTGAGTGAACATAGGTCAACACGCAGAAGTTTGGGGCCAGAACACTTGAATCAAGTGTTGCAGTTTGAGGTTTTATAAGGGATTGGTTCTTGCTAGCTTTACTAATTTCTTATCCAAGAAAGATTTCCATTGTTATTTCTAAGATTTTTGACTGAGTGAAAATAATGGGATTTGCCTGAAAAAACATTAGAGCTGTAGATAAGCACAGAATTCAGATCTTAATGTTCCACTTTTTTTAGGAGTTAAAAGCCAAACCTTATGTGAATTTGGAGGTAGTCTATCTGTGATGTGAGTCAAACTGAAACTTCAGATCTGAACACCTGCAAAGAAGATTTGGAGCCAGAGCCTGTGGCCTGAGCCCCTCTTTGTTAAGTGGTCCGAACAATAGCGGCAGCAATGTTCCCTGTTCCCAGCGCAAGCTATTTATGACAAAGCCCTTTGTTAAAGGGATCGTTCAAGGGACGGTAAATTACTCTGCCAAGCTTTAGTTTTGAGTCAAGAGGAATTGATGTTTTCCTGGCATTTTCATTTACCTTGTCACATAAAAAAGAGACACATAGGTATTGTGATAGTGGGAAGGAGGAGAAGAATTAACTCTCTCTAGTCCATATTCTTAGAGATGAAAATACAACTGGATAAACACAGTAGATTCTTCCTCAGTGTGAATTTTTCCTACCAATTTCCTTGCAGACAGCGGGAAGGTGTACTTTGCAGGGGGTTCCTGATAAGTCGATTTTGGCTCCCTTCCTATATATTTACTTTTCCCGGTGATAAAAAGGTACAAATGCCATGAAATATGAAGCACATATCTCAGCAGTAGAGGCATTGCTGTAATGGAAAAAATGGACTTCAACTGTCCCAAAATTTAAAGAAGATTTCAAAATACTGACACTGATATTGAATGATAAATATATCTTTAAATACTTAATAATAATTTGATGAACATGTTTAGACAAAAGTAAATGGAAGATTTGGGGATTTTGTTTAGCTTTCATTACGGACAGGGCTAATCTGTTTTTTCAGTCTGAATGCAGGGTTACAATTCCCATACACTACCTTAAGGTTTCACATATTAACCTTTATTTTTCTTCTTTTGCAGATACAAGCAATCCATTTGTAGAGATGCACAGTGATATACCTAAAATAATAAACATGGCTGTAGGAAGAGAAATGATAATTCCATGCAGAGTCACAGCACCAGACATTGCTGTTACTTTAAAAAAGGTATGGCTATCCAAGCATGCTCTGAAAGTGTTACTGTGGATGATGTTTTTGTTTGTTTGTTTACAGCTATTGTAATGCTTTTGAAAGATTTTAACAATTTAATATTTCTTATGCGATATTTCTGGGTGTGGGTGTGTTCAGAAATATTTCAACCCCGGAGGCTTCATTTTGTGTTGCATAGAAGGGCTTCATCAAATCTCCTGCAAAGGGTGGGAATTTTCTGAAGAAACTTAAACTTTTCATACTGCTTTATTAAATCCTCTCTGGCAAAGGTTTCTTAAGCCCGGGAAGGAATTTCTTGTTAGGAGAAGAGATTTCCTCCCACCTCTTCCCCTGCCCTTCCTCCCTTTTCCTCTTCTGTCCTCTGGAATAGCCAGTGAGTCCCTGGAGACTTGCTGTGGCTGTACAAGGATCTCTGCAAGCCTTTGCCCTACCTCACTCCCACCAGAGACTTTGCTGCTTCCTTTTGCATATGAGCACACTTAGACAAGGGATGGCTTTTCTTTGTGGGGAATCTTTGCAGGCAAACTGCAAAGTTTGATGTGGTGGGACTAGTTTTAGGGGGAAAAAAAGATATTTCCATGTTTTGGGAAAACATTTGTCTCCTAGGTGCCTTAAGAGTTACATGGACAGCTAACTGAACCATATGTATGTAATAAAGTACCTGGTATCAAGACAGAGAATGGGGCATTTTTTAAAGTTACTTTTTTTTTTTTTTTTGCTTAAAAATTAGGTGGCTGTGGCAAAGAAGTTTAATTTCTAAATAAAGGGAGTTATGTACACAGTGGCAATGAAAGCTCATCACTGTTAAAAGGAAAAGAGGTTTGTCTCTTTATAGACTAAAATGCAATTCCCAAATACCACTGTAAGATGCTTATCTAGTGCAGCACAAGCCTTTGATAATTCTTTGACTGCAGAGCTTTACACCACCACCAAATTTTATCCATTCTTTCAAGTGCTGCTTTGCCACTATATATACTGATTTTGCTGCTTGGTTTTCACCTATTAAATCCCATGAAAGAGAACAAAATGCAAAGAAAAGAAAGTGGTCTGACCCAGGAAGTTACCTTATGTGTGCAGACACACACACACACACACAAACACGCAAACACACAGAGTTCTCCTGCAAGAAGATCCACAAGGTTGTGTGGTAGTAGAATCAAAAGCGAGTGAGATTTAGCATTCCATAGAAGGGGTGTTTTAAAGGGGGAAATTATTTGGGAACTGTAGTGTTGCATCTGAAATCTCAGCAGATTAAATTTCTAGCTGAGAAAATTCCTGTCAAGTTTCTCTTACTAAACAATATTTTTAAAATTCTCCTTATTTGGAGAAGATTGAAACATAGCTACTCTCTTTTTTTTCTTATCAACTTGCCTTTAGCTTGGGCTTCTAGTGTAAGGCACTTTACACCATCAAAACCAGATGTAATACTCTCAGAAGGAGAAGGAGGAGGTGGAGCCAACTCTTGAAAGAAAAGGATTGGTTGCTTACATGTTTTGCATTCCAGGAAAAATAAATGTGTTCCCTAATTAATCCTAGAATTTCCTGAAGCATGTAAGCTACAATGCATTACATCATGTCTTACTTTATTTATCTTCTGTGACACCCTTATATGAAGATTCCAGCAAGGTTCTACTCACATAGCAATTAAGAGATGCGTAAAATGCATTCCACAGCTGCAGGCATACTACTGCTGGAGAAAGGGCAAGAGCTATTTTGTGTTTTCCATCAGTGATAAAGGAATAATCCCCATAATGCAGTCCTCTGGAACTGGAAAGAAAATCCCAGCTTTAGTGTCATTAGGTTCTGCCTTCTATATTGCCAGGAACTAAAAATGCAAAATATTTTTAATAATCTCTCTCTTCTGGAAGGACTCCCTACAGCTGCATGAGCACTGCCTCCAGTATTTGTTTGCAGCTCTAGTTCTTAATTTTAGTGGACCAATGTGGGAAAGGTTTATTATCCATCTTCAACACTACGAATTATTTTTTACTCAAACTTCATCTTTTACCTTAGTCAAACCTTTTTAGATACATTATTACTTTCATTTTCAGGCTGAACAGCTGTGCAGATTGTGTTTTATAGCATGGCAATCAAATACAACATAGGAGGGGGGTCTTCAATAATCAAGAAGCTGATAAAACATGGTCTGGGAAATGGGGATGAAGCTTTCAATTCTTATTTCAAATTTAGCCTTCAGGTCCCAATATAACCTTTATCTGCAGCAGCTGATGGCCTTTTCCTTGTATGAAGAATTGTGAAATCAATTCATAGTTTTGGTCTAATGCTTAATAGTTAGATATTCAGAACCTCTGAAACCATCATTCCTATCAACATGATCCTGGCAGCCACATTCATGATCCATAAAATAAGATCAACCTTATTGCAAGTGAACTGTGCACTTCTCTTACCTCTTCACTTGCTCTTATCTTGATAAATGGAGACAGTATCACGTTTTGATACAATAATTTAATCCATCTGTTTACTGAGAATCCTTTTGGATCCTCTGTCATAAAATACATGACATTCATAGGAATAGAAGTAAATGAGCTTCAGTACAAGGGAGAAAAAGTGGAAAAACCCCAAGAGATGTTGTGAATGATATACCTGGACAATCTGAATTCTTAATAATTCCATCTTATCCTTCCCAAATTGGTGGAAGAAAAAAAAACATGAAAGAAAAGACAAGCATCTAAGAGTCTAATGTATGTTTTTATTAAATTTTAGTGTCTCTTTCCAATACAATTTGCCTTTGGAGGTGCAAGGAACCACAGCTTGACTGTAACTCTAGACCATATGCACATACACAGTATGTGGCTGTACTGTGTTAGTGCCACAAGGTACCAAAAACATTGATTGAGCAAAGAGGGAGGCAGAGCCTATACCAAAAATAGCTGCACTTGAAACAAAGTACAAAGAAGGTAAAAGGCCAAGAATGCACTGGGAACCACAGTGATATGGTTCACACAGATTAGTATGTAGACAATAAATTCCATGTTTACTGCAGCCGTCGCAACAAGCTGATTCTTTGAATGCCTCTGAATCGCTGTTGGTTCCCATCTGAAAGCTATTATTGTGGCTGAATTTATCCTCTGCTGCTTCAGTGGAAGTCTCACTGTTACAGTGCAGAGCACAGTGTTTCTTCCTAGGTTTTCTACTTCTCTTTGTGATGATGGAGTTGCCAAGATTCTTGACAAGGCCTTGAACTACACTGGCTGTGCTCTCCATTAGGGACAGGACCAAATGAGCTCCGGAGATCCCTTCCAACCTATATGATTGTGTGATTCTTGGATCCTCTGTCTTGAACCATCCCTGCAGTGATCAGCATGGTGATCTAGTTGTGGTCTGGAAGCTGATTTAGGGCAGAGCAGAATGACTGTGGCTCTCTGAGAGTGGGAAACAGCTAATCTGAACCAATGGGGCTGGCAGAGAGCAGCATAGAGAAGAGCTGGGTAAGAAACTGAAGCAAGCAGGGAGAGAGGGTAAAGCTGTGAAGGGGTGTAGGCTGGGCACCCAACTTCCATCCATCTTCTCGTCTGAGACAAAGCCCTGGAACTTCCACCCTCCAAAAGGGACTTGTTGCAGCATCTTGGGTTTTTCCCCTTGAGATGTGGTCAGACACCAGCTGTGTCACAGTGGTCTTTTGTTAGTCAGAGACCTCAGTTTTCTGAAGTTTTCCTTCGAGTAACTTAGTCTTGTGTTATGCTTTCACAGGTGACTGAGTGGAACAACTTAGTCTCAGAGCTGAAAAAAAAATATAGAGAAAAGATGTAGCTCTAGTGGTTTTGAGAGGTGTCAGATGAGTAAACTGTACAGGCAAATATTTGCCTCCAGGATAAGTAAGCCTAGTGGATATCCAGACAACTCACAAAATTACAAGTTGCAAAATAGAACTCTTCTGAGTGTTTCGGTTACTTTTGTATTCCTGGAGTATGGCTAATACAAAGTCAGTAGTACATCAATTAAGCAATGAATGTGCAGTGACTGCATTCCCTGGGAAATATCAGTTTGGGAAGGCTCTGACCCTCTGTCTTCACTTTCTTCATGAAAACCTATACAGAAATATGCTCAGAAATAGTTTGGTTTCCACCAAAGCAGCAAAGCAGCAAAATCCAATTGAAGCTCTTGAAAACATAACTATGAACTAGTTAAACCAAAGTTGAATGGTTTTTTTTGTTTAGAGCAGCAATGGCAACAGGGCTTATAGGGACCAAGATATTGTTGAATAGTAGCAAGCAAGCTGTAGTGTCATGTGCTTTACTTGTGTGTGTGCTACGCACACTTCCCTGTGATTTGCATGCTTATTATAGCATCTTATCGGCTGTTGTAAAGATAAGGAATTCTACCACGTCATTTTGTACTCTGTATTTGTTGTTCATTGATTCATCATGCACTTAGTCATTTTGGAGGAAATGGCACGAGATGAGTGAATGTAATCTCGAGGGTGTTTTTCTGCATGGGCTGAGCAAGCAGCATTGAGGGTGCCACATTGCAGAGGGAAGCTGTGTACCACATGGGAAGGAGACAGACATTCATGCTTCCCCCAGCCTCTGACAGCCACCCATGCTGGCTTTGCTTGTAGGAAGGAAAGGGCATGTTTCATAAGTCACATAAGTCCTCTGCTCAAATAAAGGGGAAGAAAGAGATGACGGGACACAGTGAGACTGGTGCACAGTGGGAAGTGATGGACTGCAAGGTGCTTAGTTGATCCAGGGATCTTTCCTTATGACCATAATTCATTTCAACTCTGCTCTGCACCATCTTGAAAAATATCTTATTTTTACAATTAAGGCAGGTGTTATCAAAGTAGAGTCATATCCAGGCTTTGAACCCATGGCTGATCTCTGTGCTATCCAAATTATGACACTTATTCCATCAGTAAGGTATACAAAATAGAATTATCTGAAAACAAGAAGTTTTGTCTGACCTTCAATGGTTATGTTAGGCTTTAATTTTTCAGGTTTTCTTGATACCTTATTAAAATGGGGCTTAAAGTGCAAAGGATCATAATGTAGAAGATAACTTGTACTGCTGACAAAGTGAACATTTGATCCCACAGGGCAATAGTTTTTTTGTTTGTTTTTTAAGTCTTTTAGGCAAAATAAATATGATGTGTATGGAATTGAATCCTGGCAGGAATTTCCTAAAGCCTCAAAATGACAGCAAATTAAATTAATTTGCAATCTCCATTGAAAATTGTGTATTTGTTTCTCTGTGGTGAAATCAGGACACTTAATTGCAAAGGCTCCTGGAGATGAGCACTTTAGCTGCCAACCAGGAGCCAACAGAACAGCAGCCCAAGTGCTGAAGCTAATGTTACTGTCAATCTATTGTGTCATAAATTACATCCTGTTGTAAATAATGAAATCCTGGAAACAAATGCAACATTCTCATTCTTCACCCAGGTTTTTTCTCTGTTTTGTGATGAAAATGGGACTTGAAAAAACCACATCATTAAATGTCATCCTTTTCATGTTGATTGGCATTTTTGGGTGCTTTTTCCCCCTTCCCTTTTTTCACTAGGCTAGGTTGATTAGAGAGTAGACATGTGGATGAGCTGTTTTTATGATGTATGTTTGGCACTTCCAGATTCCACGAGAAACCCTAACTCCTGATGGCAAGACAATAATCTGGGACAGCATGCAAGGCTTCAGAATACCTAAGGCAACTTACAAATTCATTGGACTCCTGAGCTGTGAGACAACTGTCGGTGGGCACACGTACAGCACCAAGTACCTAACGCACAGAGAAAGTAGGTGGCATTCTCCACTCCCCACCTCTCAGAAAACACCCTGCCCTGCTGGCATTGCTAATTGTTCTCCCTCTTTGTCACATGCAGCCAACACAATTTTTGATGTTCAGTTAAGCACCCCACGTCTTGTCAAGCTGCTGAAGGGAGACAGCCTGGCAATTAACTGCACCGTCACTGCAGCCTGGAACACCAGAGTGCAGATGACATGGACTTACCCCGGAGAGGTGAGTGCTGTGGTTGGAAAGAAGAAACCAGAGGTTTCCCACAGATCATGCTGCATCTAGCATCCCAGGAGGAATCCTGCTTCGGAATGCTTGCCGTTGTTTGCATTCCATCATTTTGACCCTTGCTGACTTGTCTCTTAAGGTTTCTTTTTTTTCCTTCTGATGCTTAATTTCATAAGTAAACATGTTTACACAATGTGCTCTGGATATGTTGCATAATCAAGAGCGAATGCTAGAATTGTTTCATCTCTGTGAGCTTCTTTTCAACCTGATGAAACAGGGAAAATTTATCACCCCGACCCAGGCTGTGACATAGAAGTTTTCAGTGAGACTGTCTTCTCAACATGTTCATTTGAAAGACTGGCAGACAGTCAGGCACCCGATTCGAGCATGTTTAGAAAAGATATTTTGATTTAACTAGCCAAAATCTCATTTGTTAAGTGTCACACGAACAATCCTCTTGTTTTGACAACTACAGGAATGATCTTGAATGGTCTTCGCCTCCCACATTGGGAGCATCCTCATAAATATTTGTCACTTACAGAATAACTGCCAGGGAGCCCGTGTAAAACTGATAAGAAATTTGACATTAGCTTAAGGTTTACAACTCCCATTCCTTTCATGTCAGTTTGATTTATGCTGGTGATTCAAGTCAAGATCATTTATTATGCCACTCATTGTATCTAATCACAGGCTGAAATTATGATTGCATTATATAGGGAAGATTAATGCAATTATTTATTGCTTACTGTAGCCATTTTCCCTGGCATTTTTTCACCTCAGAAATAAACAACTTAGCAACAAGAAATGCTCCAAATATATTATATTGCTTGTTGCTGCCCTACCAAGCCCTATCTGGGCACCACATTTGTGGAATTGTGCTTTGTTTTTATTTAGATGGTAACTGAAGGGTGCTCAGTGTTTATAACACATCAACAATGTCTTGGGTTAAATAAACTTTGAGGCCAAATGCTGAGGGGGGGTTGCAGGAAATAACTCCTCAGAGTCACATTATCTTCAGTTCCACCCTACTATTCCCTTGCCAAATCTAGTCCCTTTTCCGTCTGTAGCATTTCCAGGATTCTCCTCTCCTTGTGTTAATGTCCTTTTCTTCTATGTGTCTGCTTCCTATGGCACTGAATCCAGGCACCAAACTATGTGCTGCTCAGGGATTTTTAGGAGCAGTGCTGGACAATGGCAATGGGGAGCTGGGCATGTTGACTATACAAAAGGGAGGATCTTCCTCTGGAAAGTACTAGTTTGGATGCCATGACAACCTGGGTGAAGACAGGGATGAATTGCCCTATGAGGTTGCTTATATTTTTTATTGCTGTCCCTCCAGAAATGTTAAACACCTTTGCTCATCTGTGCTATACAAAGGCATCTGAGTTTTTTTTACTAAGTTATGGTGGCAGTACAGAAAAATACAACTCTTAATAATGATGAATATTGGTTTGATTAAGCTCTTTCTTATTAATTTCTTTGGCTTTTATAGACAAGGAAAAGAGGTTCTGTAACGCAGCGCATCGACCAGAAGAATTCAGAGGCCAACATCTTTTACAGCATCCTCGTTGTCGACAGAGTGCGGGATGTTGACAAGGGCCAGTACACCTGCCATGTGAAGAGCGGGCCATCGATCAAGGCCGTCAACACAACTGTCATTGTTTATGGTAAGAAGTGGGGCACATTTGTAGAATACTCAGTGCTCACGCACCAAGGTCAGTCATGTGACAGTTTTACATCGTGACACGAGGTGGAAGAGAATTTGTAGCACATTCATCATGGGCAGAAGAAGGGAAACGAGGGAAGGAGGAGCTGCAGGAGGGAAAACATGTGCCATTTCTCCCATGACTATTTTGTACTGTTGCCAATAGACATGTTGATTTTCAGTTTCATCACTTTTGTCTGCTAAGTATTGTGATAGCGCTGTCCTCAGTCAGTTCTGGCAGATACAATCAGGAAACTCTAGTTTGGGGGGAAAAAGAAGGTACAAGCGTAATTTAAATGGAAGAATCCCACTTCCTCTTCTATGGTACTTATACATTCATTTCTATGAAAAAAAAATAAAAATAAATATCCTAACTCTACATGGAGCTGGTACTGGTAGACCATTCAAAAGATGCAAATCATTTGTTTTACAGCAGGACCCTTGATCAAGTTCCCTAGGGTTTCTGGGCCTCCTGTGAAATATAGAAATTTCTGATATTATTTCAAAGGTATATGAATAAGGACTTTTTTGCATTGGGTCTCTTTGGGAAGTGACCTTCTTTGGGACCTCCTGTTACAATTAAATCTATTCAGGATCTTTGGAACACCATTAGTGTTAAAGACCAAGTGGCTGGTGGTGTCCTCCACAAAAGATGGGTCATGGTCAGAATATGGATTTGTTGCATATTTTCAATGGCATATCTTTTCTCTCCTATCTGGAAGTATGGACTAAGCATTCTGTGTTGGTATTCTTAAAGAGAATTTCAGCCCATTTTCTCTATTTAAGCTCTGGGATAAGGCACTGGGAGCATAGGATGAATCATGATAACCACTTACTGTGTTTTAAACAGATGAACTGCATCTGTCAGAAACTGAGGTTTAGATTAAAATTTAAGTCAGATAAGCTGGAGATTAAAATTAGAGTCAGAGAAGCTGAGACTGTTGAAGTCAGCCTGCATTCACATAAGCAGCCCCATCTACAGGATATCCATATTAGAAAGAGTCTGTGTGAATAAAGGTTTGCAGAATCAGGGCTGTATCTTTATAACTTGACTTGTGTAATTAAAGTAATTATTTGTCTTGTGCATATTCTTTTCAATGTACGTGGTAAGTATGATTAAATGTTGAGATTGTTTAATGGATATCCATCATCCTTATGCAGTTTCACAATGTGAGTAAATATTGCACCACAGGTACCATCAAAAGGACACTCAAATATTTTTTATGCTTTGAATGTTTTATTTTGCACAAGTTGGCAGGGAAAAAAGATATTTTGCAGTGTATTGTATGAATTTTATGTTTTATTGCCTCAGCTTGGCAGAGAGTTGGAGATATGGGGCAGAGCAACTGGAAAAGAACAAATTCCAGCAGGTTGAATTATTCCAGTGAAGTGACAGAGATCTGTTTGTTTGATGAAACAGCTGTTTACCAATGATACAGAAAGTTTCTGCCCTCTCCTCTGCTATTTCTCTGAAGGTCCCTTAAGTCCTCTCTGGCAAAATATTTCCTTTTGGAACATTCATTGATTCTTGGCCTGTAGAAAGGGAAAGGTCATCTGATCTTCCTCAGTTCAGCCTCCCACATACTACAGACGACTTTATCTCTTGTGCCTTTTTTTCTGGCTGGAGCACAATGTGAATTTGGCTAGAGTGCATCTTCTCCAAGTAGATTCATGCCCTGGGAACCGCATCTCAGTTTCTTGTATATTTGTGCTATTCTTTCCTCTTTTATAGATCTCTAGGAGATTGGGCTCTATTCTTGCTGTTAACATGTGGGACCTTCAAACTTACTAAAGATAACTTTTATTTGGAGTCACATTTGCCTGATTAGAGATACTTTTTTTGCAGGACAAAAATCAGTAATACAAAGCATTTCTTTATTTTGTTTAAGATAAAATGTTCATTAATTTGAAACGTCGGAAGAAAACTGCGCTGGAGGCTGTAGCTGGAAGAAAATCCTATCGTTTGTCAATGAAAGTGAAGGCATTTCCCTCTCCTGAGGTTATATGGTAGGACAACAGTTACTTCCACATATGTATCCTGGACCTCTTTTTATAATAGAGTTGGGGAGGGTTTTTTCGAAGTTTCAGAGCTGCCTGGGGTTCTAACAATTTATGAAAACATTACCTCCATTTTGCAAGTGCCAAAAAGGAGATATGGAACGTTTTAAGCTGAGATCCTCAAATAGGTTGGATATGTCTCTTCTTAAAACCACTGGATGCTCTACAGATAAATATCTCTACCAGCCTTGACTGAAGTGATGCATCCAGCTTCACTCAGACCTAGATATGGAACCTGGACTTGCTTTTCAGAGAGTAAGAGAAACAAATAAGGCTTTCATTAAAATAAGTGATTGAGTCATACAGACATGCACTACTGCAAAAAAAATGGAAGTTGGTATTATTATGCAGTGATATGCAGGTCTACTTCAGCAGAACTTTCACTGGATCATTCATTTTGTCTCATTTATGCTGTGTTAAGACTTTTTTTTAAATTAATCCAGACCATTTTCTTATTCAACAATGTTATCTATTCATGATCTCAAGGGTTTTTTTGTTAAAATAATTTTAAACACCAATAGCTCTGACTCAATTAATTGCACTTTAACAAAGGGTCTATGACAAGACTGATTAAGAAAACAAACCAAATGTACATGAACAGTAAGAGTTAACGTTACAGCCAGGAATGAACTTTGTTCCAAAAGTGTTGTCTTGTTTTACAAAACCTCTGCTACACTTATGGCTTCATGTGGAAAGCTAAGGGGTGAATGTGACACTGATACCAACTATTTATACATAATTTTCTCTTTCTCCAGTGTTTGGGTTTATTGACTACACATATAGATCCAAAACTTCTGAACTAAAAACATCTCCAAACATTTAAACTAATTTTTAGGAGTTTTTTAAATTTAAAATTGAGCTTGGTCAAACATTGGAATAAATAGTCCAGGGTGGTGGTGGAGTCTCCATTCTTGGAGATACACAAAACCATATTGAAAATGGTCTGGAGCAATGTTCTGACCTTGCTTTGAATAGCACATTAGACTAAATGATTTCCAAAGGCTTTTTCAGCTACAGCTATTCTGTGGTTCTGTAAAATACACATACAGTGAAATGCCTAAATCCGTAAGTCCTTTGACCAAATTTTAATGCCTCTCTAATAACAGTAAGATTTTTCTGTAAACACTTACTAAAAGCTGTGAATCATTTAGATCAAATCCATCATCATAATGTGCATGTGTTGCACGCTTCTACTAACATTATGTTAATCTTCTTGCACCTTGTTAAAATGCACTTTACACTGCATTTTAGACTTTGAAGAAAAATCTTTTGCTTCAGGAATCTGTTTGTGAGCAACAGTTAGTACTTTCTATGTTGATTTTCTGTTATCTTTAAAAACATTCCCTTGATAGCAGGATATCTGATATCTGAAGTGCTTATCTAATCTACTTACTCTTCCTCTTCCTAAAATCACAGCTGTGCTTAGAGTAGTGTAATACTTTGTCCCAGGATGTGTTCTGAGGTCATAGAGAAATGGCCAGTGCAAGATGACACAACTTTTATTTCTGTGACCAACTCTAAGCTAAAATGTTCTATTAGACTAAGTGGCGGTCCCAGCCATGGACAACTGGGATCTTCAGAGACTGAGTTGCAATTTTCAGCAACCCTCAAATACCATAGACCCCCGTCAGATTCTTAGCAATTTTAATTTACAGAATAGTATTCTTTAAAGTGGTTTACAAATATCAGCAATCTTATTTGAAAGGAAATGACAAGCCTCTGGTAAACAGAATCTCAGACTGGAAATACAATCCCTTCCCAAAGACCAAGGAATATGATGTAACATGGGTGGTTTAAGCAGAAATATTTTTCAGAATTTTGATTTCTGGAATTCCATGAAACAGGTTAAAAGATGGGCTACCTGCTGCTGAAAAATGTGCCCGGTATGTGGTTAAAGACTATTCGTTGGTCATCAAGGATGTTGCTGAGGAGGATGCTGGAAACTACACCATAATATTGAGCATTCAACAGTGGAACTTGTCAAAGAATCTTACAGTCAGTCTTACTGTAAATGGTAAGTTTGCAACATGTTCCCATGCTTCTCCTGAACATAGAAATTGTCACCAATCTTGCACACATCAAGGCATTGCAGGTTTTCTTACTGATTTCATGGACCAAAACTCAAGCCTGATATGCAGGATGAAATATCCATCTTTAAACCAGAAAATGGACACTGGTTTTCATTAGAAGTGTTTCTGTCCTCCACAGCCACATACTTGTTCCTGATGACTTAAATGTGTTCCTAAACACTCGTCTGACTTGACTTAGGGCTGCTGGTTTTTTTGTTCTCCTGGGGACTTTTCTTGTTACTCATACTGCAAGAATGCAGTATATTTATAATAGTGCAATACATTGGAAATAAGCTGGTTTTAATTCCTTTCCAATTTTCACCCTTTCCAGTGAAACCACAGATATACGAAAAGGCCGTGTCATCATTCCCTGAACCCAATCTGCATTTACTAGACAGCAAACAAATCTTGACATGCACTGTGTATGGTGTTCCTCCACCTAAAATTACGTGGATGTGGTATCCCTGTAAACAAAACCATTCTAAAACAAGGTAGGACAACATCTTCACTTGCATTTAGTATGTCTTCTTTTACTATTGCACTTAAATATTTTTTTTACTAGTGTAAATCTTGCTGTAAACATTGCTTAGTTAATAGAAATTGTCTGCTTTTTATCAATAAATTTTTCAGTGGACATGTAGTCACAATGCAAGCTTTTCTCTATCGTTATTTGAAAATGGAGGGCAGAGTGGTTATTTGGTATTACTATTTGAGTTTATTTACAGTTCACTACTACTCATGCATGCAATATTTGTCCAGAAGCAATAATTGCTTTTGCATTTTCATGACACTCTTTCACATGGAGAAGTTTTCCTGCATGCTTTTCTCCATGCGCAGTGAATCCAATGTGTGGTTTCTTTCAAAATTAACAGAAAACATCATAGAAACTTCTTCCATTATGAAGGTCAGATCTGTCCTGTGATATGTTTAGTCATAGATTCAGTTCAGCAAGCCAAATGTGCCCATCGTTCTCCAGATGATATTTAACCAGGGTAAAGAATAAATGGTACCATGCAAGCTTACTTGATACTGATGTGGTGCTCAACTAATCCTCTTTTCATGTGTAAGTTTTCTTTTGAACTTTGTTTCTTATGATTAGGAGTTTGTGTTGACTCACTTAGCCACAGCTCTTCCTGCTTCATGAAATCTGACACAAACTTAATGATTAACACTCAACCTCCACAACAGCATTATCATTAAGTTGCTATTGGAGGGTTCAAACAGACAAGGTACTTGGATCACACCCAATGAAGATATTTTAAAACCTAACAAGTTTAAGACACAGCATTTTCTCAGTTTCAGCTGAAGAATAATCACATTCCACAGGATTTCACTTTTTTAACACTTTCATAGAATTGGAATTTAGCACCAGGCAAATATTTAAGTACATGCTTAATTGCAAGGGTACAGAACACTTCTTCAACTAAATAGGACATCTCAATGCTAAATATACATGTAATAGTAAGGGTCTCAATACTGAACATCTCAAACTGAGGATACTTGTAAGTGCTTTGATATCAGTGAAAGAGTGGTCAGCACTTCCTAGAGGCATATGTTATTTTTTCACTATCTTTGGGATTATTCTAATGACTGTCTTTCTGTGCCCTTCTCACCAAGAGGTGGCACTAGCAATCTCTCCTCTTGCTGGAATAGGTATTACCTGAAATTCTCCATTTCAGGGACAGGTGAGACCTGCATTTCCTGTGTCTGGCATGTTACCTTACAAGGACAAGTTGCAAAACTGATTTTTGCTAATAGATGTAAGAGAAGAGAAATTGCAACATCTTTTAACTAGACAAACATTGAGAAAAGCATGTATGAAAATTTTCAGTCTTTTAGTTGCTTTCAAGAGTTCATACAGCTATGAATACTCTGGGTTGAAGTCCAATGCAGCACTGAAGAAGCAGCTGGTTCTTCCTTGGGAGCTGAGGTAGCTCTCATCTTTAGTCAGATATTTCCTTCTGTTAGCAAGCACAGGTCTGCTCTCCAGCACAGGAGAGCGTGTCATCAGAAAGAGAATTAACATCTGCATGCAGGTGTTCAGCAATGTGCTGTGCTAGACTCCATTATGTGCTAATTAGGAGTGTGTTTGAGCAGGTGATCAAAGGAGAAATGCAACAATTTGAATCAGCTATTGGCTCTGTTACAATGCTGTTTCCAGACTGGCTTCCAAATTGCCTGCATAATTGTTCTGTGATGATTCCTTTTAACCCTCTCCCTTTCCTTCTCCGTTAAGTACTCATTGAAGAAGTAGTCTGGGGAACATCATTTGTAATGCTTTGCCTAAAAGGAGTGGGATGACTCCCTCTGAATAATATAACAATTAACTGTTGCATAAAGGCAGAAATACCTGAGTAATTACATTTTCTCTCCTGCTCCAGGAAGGGAGCAGAGAGGAGTATCTCAGCAGCTGGCACACCTTGTTCAGGCTGATGGCTGTGCAGGTTCAGGTGCTCCCCCTGAAGAGCTGGAAAACCTTTTAATCCCACCTATTTCATTTTCCTTCCTTCTTTATGTGATGGGAGGCTTGCCCAAACAGCAGATTTAATGTGAGTGTACTTTGTGCAGGAGATAAGAGACATATCTTGTTCTGCCATTACATATTTTTTTTGTATTCATCTGCCCAGCATTAGGTTTCCAATACTAAAATGCTGCTCTATTTGTGCTCAAGTATTGTTTGTTTCAGTACATAGATGTACTTCAAGTCAATAAATCCCCACAGGCTACCCTTCAGTGTAAGGTAGTAGAGATTCTCAAGAAATTTCTGAGTCCCATGCCACAGGACAGAGTGTGTACTCTGAATAAAAAGATGCTGTTGCTGCAAAGACCTTGCAGTGCACTACTGGCCCAGAGGTCTGTTTGCTCCAGTGTTTATATGTGTGCTTAACTTCACACCACTTGAGCCCTGTCACTGCAGTCTGGGGACTGACTGCCTAAGTTAGATGCTTTTATTTCTGAAGGACTGCTGCTTTTAATAGCAACCATTAGGTTGTGTGGATACTTCTTTCACTTTATTTTCCAAGCAGTATTTCAGTTACAAAAATACAAAAATACCTCAATGAATTCCATTGCTTTTAAATGCAGATACAGTTTAATGCTTTCTGATTGATACAATCAATTTGCATAATTCTTCTGTCTACTTTACTCAGGCCAGAAACAGGAGAGTGGCTTAATAAAATAATTTCCATAGTTTCCTTGTAGCAGAGTGGCAAAATCGCTCAACAAATGTGAATCTTTGAAATGTGGAAAGATCAACATGATTAAAAATTCCCTGTTCTTTGTTTTCTGTTACAATTACTTTGCTTAAATCAACTATTGCCCTTAATCAACCTTTTGGTAGCTAGCTAGCTAACTAGATATGTAGGTGGAAAAATTCTCTTCTGACGTTCACCCAAACAAAGAAACACAGAAGAGTCAAGAAAATCTGCCTGGGACAAGATGCAACATTCTGGGGTTTTTTAAAGCTTATATAGAGTTATAAAATTTGGAAGTGGAGGCCAAAAGACTGTAGAAGACACAATGCAAAATAAGAAGTTGTTAAAAAAAAAATCGTCTTTCTTAAATGATTGAGAAACTGCTTTTCCAGGGCTATCTTACTGCAGTGTATGCTGGTACTCTGTAGCTGACACATTCCCAGTCTGGGCAGCCCCCAGGTGTTCTGTGGCCATCCTATCCATCCTGAATTTGCCCCAGATGGGGTTGTCAGCAGAGGTGTATGAGGGCAGGCAGCAGCAGGGCAGGCTGGGGGTCTCCAGGCAGGCTGGGATCCACCCAGAACAGATCAGTTCTGAGGCTGTAGAACAAGCAACTGCATACCAGGAACGTGCTTGATGTTAATGGTTCTTGACCCGAGTCTCTTCATTAGGTTTTGTTTCTCTTCAGCTGACCTGGCAGAAATTGCCAGGAAAGGCATGTGGGATACTGATACTGTTCACTGGAAGCACTGGCTTGCTCAGCAGTTGTGCAGTGGTCTTTGGGCCCAGTTTCTCTCTCTGGACATTTCTGTGTGGGCAGTTCAAGAGAGATCTTCAGCCTCTGCCCAAGGTTTGACTGACTGACCCTTCAGAAACTGCAGGCAGTTGCAACACTCAGATTTTACTACGGGTGTTTCAACTCTCCCGTCATCTTGATGCCTCCCTTCTCTTGAGCTATCAGTTTTGTTTAGTGTCAAGCTGAATGTTATATTATTATTTTATAACCCTGCCATGACATCAGTCTGTGGTTTTCTGGCTTTTTTTTCTCCTCTGTGTGTGTGTTTGGGAGAGAGAGAAATGTAGCAGTATTATGGAGTTGCTTACAAAAACAAAGTAATTGGGCTAATTGGTACATGATTCTCTGCTCTCCTGACTATCTGTCAAGATATGAACTCTACTTGGTGGTAAAACCACCTAATGGTGGGATTGGAGATGGAAGGCTGAATATATGAAGTATCTGCAAGGAAAAAAGTAAAGGTGCTCCTTAAAACTTCTGCAGAGATACAGAAGGACTGAAACTATCATAATGACAGTGCATGGCCAGACTCCCAGCAGCTTCAGTGACAGAGGAGGCAGGACGTGTGTACACAGCAGTTTAATTTAATGAATTTCTGTATTGTTTATGTCAGGGTATTAATAAGAGATTGAAAGGCAGAATCATTAGGATGTGTTTGGGTCGATGATTGGGAAAACCAGATTTGGAACTTTCGTGAGGTACGTAAAATGAACAATGAAAGAACAAATGTTAATTGTACTTATTTAGGAATGTACGAAATCACCCAAATTTAGTTGTTGGATGTCTGTAAACATTGATGCCCATTAGTTTGTCCACAGTAACTGGTTTTGTTCCCTGTGCCACCTTGTATTTTCAGGAAGGAAAAGTCTGGGTCTTTGGAGCTGGTATGAGTAGGATAGATGCCATTAGCAAACAGGTAGTTCTAAAATGCCTTTGTGGCCGGGTCCTCAGCTCTACATTCACACTGGCTGAGGATCTGGCTGGTGGCCTTTGTGCCTTCCACCTGTGCTACAAGGAAATCACCTCACAGCAATCTAATAATGTAAAGGTACTTACAGGTACACCAAAATTCATACTAGCTATTCCCTTAGCTATTTGGTGTGGTTGGGGAAATAGATTGGTGCAAATGAAGTCAAACTCTGTGGTTTTTTACATAACCTTTGAAAGTGCAGAGGAACTGTCACAAGTGTACATTGCAGCAGCATGGACTTCCAGGGAACTTAAAGCCAAAGGAAAAAGGGGAGTGAAACATCATCTGATCTGCTTCAGCCTGAATAAGCAGTATGCTCAAGTATCTCATTCTGCACTTTCCCTAGGAGCCAAAAGCCAATGCTTGCTTGTGAACACATTCTTTCCTCTGAGTAGAGCTATATCCTTGTTTTCAGTCACTATATGGAATTTTAAAATATTTTTTACTAATTTGTTTTTTGCAAAATGCTGTTTGAATCAGATCTGGCACATCCATATGGTTACATAAGGCTTGACAATACATGCTTTATACCAAGTACAGTTAGTCTGTCCACAGGGTTACACATAGATCAATTTATTCTGCGAGTACAATTACTTAATTGTGTGTCTTAGTTGAATCAGAACCTTAAGCTTCCAGTTTTCGATATTATTTTCCAAATCACTTTAAATCAACTTTAAAAAAAATTAAAACAAGAAACATTGCATTATTTATTTTGTCATTGGTCAATCTTTAAACATAAGAACTACAGCAAGATCCAGAGGGTCAGGGATACTCTGCTTAGTACCACTCTTTTATTCTCATGCATGGTTTTTTTCACTTGCTCCTCCTTTTATTTTTTCCCAGTTTCTTTTTTTTCCTTGTTGCCTTCACAGGGTGGTCTCTTGGCTTTACTATGTGCAGTCTGACACCCAGCCTTAAGGAAAAACACTTAAGGGTCACGTAGATGGTGGGATGTTTCTGCTTGATCTTTTACTCGGAGTGGCCCAGCCCATAGGAAATAAAGTGTGTGACAGGCTGGACGTGAGTGAGGCCCCGCACGCTGGCAGGGTCTGAGCCAGTGGGGCGTCCCAGCCCGTGGCCAGGAGCCTGCTCCTGCACTAGCAGGGGCTCCTGGCCAAAGGAAGGCACCAGGTCAAGCTCTGTGTGTGCTTAGGAGTGATTATGAATGGAGTACTATTGCTGGATCGAGTACACCTTTTACAAAAATATACAAACTGTAGTTAGCATCCTCTTTCCTTTTGTGTGTATGCCTTTCAAAAAGCCTTTGCAGAAGGCTTTGAACAGGCATGTGAGGTAGGATCGTGCTCAGAAAAAAGTATTCAGTTAAAAAATAGAAAACAGAGGTTAACAGGGAACAACTAGTTCTCGCAGCGTGGGGAGATGATCAGTGAAGTTTTTCAGGAGCTGGTGCTGGGGTCTGTACTTGTCAACATGCTCAGAAATAACTTGGAAAAGGTGGTAAGGAGGTGACAGTGTTTGCTGATGATGACAAGTTATTCGGATTTGTAAGGATGAGGGGCTGCTTGCAATGAAATGCAGAACTCTGAATCTGGGTATCTGGGTGAAAAAGTGACAGGTGAAATTCACGGAAGATAAACACGCATGATATACACAGAAAAAAATCTTGCTTTCATATGTAAAATACATGTTAAAAAGCTGTTGGCTGATCATTACTACTACAAAGAGGGATGTGAGTGCTGTGATAGATGAGTTTGTGAAAGCGAACACCACCATGAGCAGCTCAAAAAGAAAGTGAAGTGTTAGAAATTACCAGGAAAGAAATAAAGACCACAGTACAGAATATCATGATAACTCAACAAATCCATAAATTATTGATGTCTTTTATGCTATGAGCATTTCTGATCCTTTCATTTCAAAGGATGAAGCCAAACTGAGAGGTACACCAAGAATAGCATCAAAAAGGATCAAAGGAATTTCAGAGAATGAGAGGAATGTGTTAGGCATGAGTGAGGAGAGAGATCAAGACACTTGCAGACTGGAAAAGATGTGACTTGGGAGCAACAGGATGGAGACTTACAATCTTGTGAAGGACACATGTCTCAGAATCATATCTTCTCCAATTCAAGAGATAGGGGCCATTAGATGAAGACAGGAGGAGCAGAATTTGGAACTGAAAGAGGATATATAATTCCTCATGAAGTGGATAGCATATTTATGAATTTCCTTGCCAAAAGACTTTGGGGGTTTGAAAACTTTCTACAGTCTTGGAAGAGAACTGTAAAAACAGTCTATATTATGGGAAGTTCCTGATAATAATTGGTGACTGGGGGAGTATTAGAAGGAAATATCTGAAGTTAGTCCCACTCTTACTCATCCCCAACCATCTGCATATGGTCATTGTTGGGACAGGATATGGGATAGATGGATCCTTGGTCTTACATCCATGCCTGTCAGTATTTTCTCTTCCTGTTTTCCCTCTAATCAACTCCCGTCTCTCCTTGAAAATGTTTCCCTCCATTCTTTCTCATCCCTTCCTTGTTTTCTGCCTGCACTTCAGTTCCTCACTCCAGTCAGCCCAGAGTTGCTCCCAGACCCCTACTTGAAGTTGAAAACAAATCATCTTGAAAAACACAACCTCAGTGTATCAGCAGCTCCTCTGTCTCCTTTGCTAACCACTGGAAAATGGAAAGGGTGAGAGTTGTACTTCCAGCGTGTCAACATGATGGGCAGTATGAAGGACTGTGTAAATAGGCTACCAAAGAGTTACTTCTTTCTAGAGCCAAGAGGATCCAATTAGGACAGCAAAGGAAAGAAGGGGAAATTTGGCATTCTGAGAAGAAAGGAGTTGTGGATACATGGATCTTGGAATATTACAGATGTAAGGTTATGTCTAGAAGTTGAGTGAGTTATGCAAGAAAAATAACTTACACTAGAAGGGTTTGAACAATATGTTGGACTTTATTTATAGGGAACATAAATTGGAAATTTAAAAAACACAAAAACAACTGAGTTCAAGAGTAGACATTGTATGTAGAGGCTTTGTGGACTTTCTCTTTAGGATTCTGACTGTTCAACCAAATTGCAAGACCCTCTTCCTTGCAATACTATAGACTCTCAAAATTTAACAATTTTTTCCCCTGAAAGAAATTATAGGTGGTTGTGGAAATCTCATGTGATAATTCTATAGTTTCAGCCAACATCCTGCTTCTCTGTGCAGGACATGATTTTTGCACAGAGAAAGTGGAGACTGAATCACAGTGGCTTCATGGGAGATGAGAGTGAACACAGTTTAGTAAAGGAAGGAAAAGAGTTGTATAACAAGGAAGGAAGATAGGTTTGGCTGAAATATGATGGTATTCTGTGTCCATGAAGAATACTAAGCAGTATGAATCAGAAAATTGAGGATCAAGAAGCAAAATATAATTTTCTGATAAGAAAAGGTGAAGAAATTTCAGATAACCTCAGTAGGCATAGACACCTGAAAAATTACTTTCAAGTGCTGTTATGTTCCCTAGTGGCCAGTGATTTCAAGTAATGGCAAAGAAGTTGGAAGAAATATGGATTTTTTTGGTGACCCTCAGCCTCAGTCATTTTTTGTTGCGGGTAACTGTTGTTGCAGAGTTCTCAGGTGTGCAGTTTTAGAAGTGATTTTTTCCTGTGGAAATCTGAGTGTGGGC
The DNA here is from genome assembly GCF_009819885.2 of Catharus ustulatus. Lineage (NCBI taxonomy): Eukaryota > Metazoa > Chordata > Aves > Passeriformes > Turdidae > Catharus > Catharus ustulatus. The sequence goes on along the minus strand of NC_046222.1, from coordinate 51,675,483 downwards.
TGATGAAATACTGAAAGCTGGGGTAGGTAATGTTGCTACTGATCTTGCTGCTTCTCTTGAGATAGCTCAGGTCAATCAGCTTTCCAGGCAGCAAACTGGAGTAGTTAAGGACAAGTCACATTGTTTGGAAAGGATGAGTCTGAAAGGGAAACACCATCCAGTTATCTGGTTGCATATCAGTAAGAAAGGCAATGTGCAGCTATCAAATGCTTCCTTTTTTGATAGAGCCATGGAAGTACAAAATAAAGTTCTAAATGCCATCTACCCCACTCTTTTCAAAGATACTCCCAGGAGAATTAGGTTTTTGGGACATCAGGGACCTGATCCTAAATAAATAAATATATATAAACAAATAAACCATAAACAATGTAAGATATATCCAGTTGTAAACTACCACCTGTAGTTTTATTCCTAGCTCCACCAACATGAGTTTTAAGGAAGGTGTTTGGGATGAGCTCCCAGCTGTGGTTTTGCTGGTATTTCAACCTCTACCTGATTGATTTTGACCTAGAGCAGGAACACCTGCACCCATAGCTCCTTAGAATCATAGAATACACACACAGACAAAGCTGGCAGGGGGCCAGCACATGTTCTCCTTCCCCCACCCCCATAAAGCACGTTTTACAAACTGTACATGCTCCCTGATACTATTTTTCCTCTCCGTTTCCTGCTTCAAATTGAGTCAATATTCCCAAGGACACGTGGCCGCACCAGCCCTGTGCTATCAATCGCAGGGCACCGCACACTGCGGCGCAGAAAAGGCATGGCCCATGCCATCCAGATTATTTTTGTAACTTGCAAATAACAAACAGTTCCTATGTATTCTTTACAATTCCAGGAATTTCCAGAGTCCCTGCCTTAACGTTAGTGTCATTGCCTCTTGAAAGATGTGAGTCAGCCAACTTGAATTTGTTGTAACATTGCCCTGACGCTGCTAGGAGTTGCTGCCCTAAAAAATGATAGCTGCTGAGAAAAGTATGGTGACTGCCAATAATCACTCCAAAAAATGGGCACTGTTGGTGACAGGATGGTTTCCTCTCCCTCCCAACAAATACTATCCCAGTGAATGAGAGTTTGAGTGAGGCTGCCAGGGGCTTTGCCAAGAGGAATGCTTAGAGAGTTGAATGAGATGTTACACGAGGTAACAATTGCAGTGTCCTCTGGAATCACAAAGGAGGGCTTGGGAGGAAGAAGCTGCCAAGACGAGGAGACAGAAAATGATTATTTTTCCAACTGATCTGTGCATTGAGGTTCTTTCACTGGTATTTGTTGTACTGCTTGAACTGAGAGCTGCAGTACTGTCTTTAATATGGGGAAGATGTGTCTGGATGTGTCTGGATCTGGGGCTTTCAATCAGAACTGACTGTCATACTCAGGGTCAATCCATCCTGTGAATAATTGGACAAATTGCTTACCTCAGCTCCCATGCTCTGCTATAAATCACTGAGCAGTTTTTCTTCTGAGACCAGTAGTTTCATCAGCAGGACTTTAGCTTGGAGCTGGTTTGGAGTGTGATTCCAGAGAAATACATCAAGATGACATGAAGTACACTCTTACCCTGGAAATTTTCCCTGTTGATAGTTATAAATACACCATGCTATTGTGCTTGGCATGCTGCATACTAATAGAAGTGAGGGCTCTGAAACTCATTAGGAAAGGGAGCGGGCTGTGGAGCAGAGCGAGGACAGTGTGAAGCGAAGGTTGATCACCACAGCCTTGTCCAGAATAGGCCATGGGAGTTTTCTTATCTCGCTTTGGCAGGAGGTGCTGCTAGCTTCCTGTGCGAAATCACGAGCATATGCTGCTTTCCTCTTGTTGTTTGGCTTCCTCCGCTACACAAGACGGTTCCCAGCACTGTGATTATCTTTGCATCTTCAAACATGGCACACTCAGCTTCCTCAAGGGCTTGATGTATTCTTGAGTAGCAGGCTGGCTCCCCTCCCCCTGGCCACTTCTCCAGGGCCCCTGCGGGTGCCAGTTCGGCACATCACAGATCTGTTATAAAGCTGGACTTACTTCTGGTTGCATAAACCACCCCCAGCCTCTCCAATTCCATGTAAATTCCTGAAACTCTGGGCAATGAGCAGGTCTGACAGCAGAACTCATCCTGTCACAGGCAGAGCCACTCTCACCCCTCTTTCCCCCTGTGCTGGGTTTCTCTGAAAACCTTACAGAGAACTAGTGGCTCCTGTTTTGACAAAAAAATAACCATTTTCTCAGGCTCTTGACACAAAGGCTGATTTTGCCTGTGTGGGTGCACACCTGCAAATGTGCATGCCAGCACGTGTGCAGGCACATGGGAAAAACTACTCAGGGTGTGGTCAACCTGAGAGCTCTGCTCCTACCAGAGCTCCACTAAGGCAGCAGAGTCTGACTGCCTCACTCTGAGGTTGTGTAACTTCTATAAACTTAGGTTTGTACACACCCCCATTAGCATTTGTTATGTGGGATCTCTCCACAGCCAGAGTTGCACCCACAAAGTGGAAACGTGGAAGGGTCTGCAGGGAAGCAGGTGAAAGAAATGTATAGAAGTGTGCTGGTGGATATCAGCTTGTTTATCAGACACTGTGCACCCTGTGTGCTCATTCATTAACCCGGAGACAACCCTGCTGTAAGATTTCCTGAAGATGCAAAGTCCCGAGGCTCATCCCACAGCAAAATATTTCAGGAATTCATGTACTCTGGAGATATCTGGAGTAAGATTCAAATATCTAAAATGCATTGGGATTTCCCTGCAAATGCAGACAGTCCTTGCTAAAAATGCAATGCCCTTGTTGTTTTACTGAGTGGGTGGTTTGAAGAAATTGATAATTTCCTTGAAATCAGAAAAATACATAGCTGATGTTATGTGAGGACACGCTATGAAACTTCAACTGAGTTAACAGGAAGATGATTGCCTGTTTTGGTTCAAGCCAGAGTAGATTTTTGTGTTTTCTTTTTTCCCTCTTTCTCTCCAAGCATCTGTGCTTAACACAAACATTTGGTTTGATGATTGTATCTAAGTTCAGCAGAACCTTTACTCTTTCTGTTACAAAATACCCATTGTTAGAAACTGAGGTCAGGTTAAGAGGCAGGACTTTGGACTAATTTTTCCCTTTCTCATCTCTAGCTGATGCTGTTGGCTTAGGCAGCACCTTCCACATGGCCCCCCTGTCCACAGTAAGAGGGAGAATGACTTGGAGCATTAACCTGAATAACCAGCTCAGGAGAGTGAACACAGCTTATGTCTTGTCCCTGAGCTATTTAAGTGTATTTGAAGTTAAAGTAAAGGGACTTGGCAGCTGATGAGAGGAAGCATCTGGCTCTGCATCCAAAGGGATGAGTGTGAGTCTTGTCCTAGACCCTGCCTGGCAGCCGTTCTGCAACTGATCTGTAAATGTTTGCTGGTCCAGCAGCCAGCAGAGCTGATGTTGTGTGTACAACAGTACTTACAGCTCCAGCTGTGTGCTGTTGGATGTAGTATTCTCAGCTTGATTGAGATTCCTTTTTTATTAAAACCATGAACAACAGCTATGAAGCGTATCCGATTTTCTACTCTAATTGCATTAACGTTGTAATTGCCAGTTCGGATATAGAATGGAATGTGGCATCAGTAGAGTTCTCATATGTGCCTCCAAGGCCAATCTAGCACTTTACATGTGTTTTTCTTCTTATTGTGATGTTATTGTAGTTATGGTGGTGGTTTGCATTCTGGTATTAATGAGTAATCAGCACTTCATTGTGCTAAGCATCAACAAAGACATAGCACTCTCCTCATCCCTAAGACATGGCAAACTAAATATATACAGTCTTTTTAAGGAATTGTGAGGAAGAGTATAATAATAGCAACTGAGTCCAGAGACTCCAGAGCTGTAAGAAAGGAAATTTGAGATGCATTTCAGAGATGCACAAGCAACTTCTGAATATGCATTATGCCTTCTTTCTGTCCTTTACCAAAATATGCATAAAGACTTCTATGGTAAAGAGTACAAAATTTCAGCACCGTAACAAAGAAACATTAGTGCATTCTGTGGGGATAGGAAAAAAAGTTAAATTAGGAGGCACCTTTTAATATCCATGAAGTGGGATTTTGGTGTCTTTGTTTTCCTGTACACATTGCATTCAGTCCCAAACGTGCTTTTGATATTGTCTGTTTTGTGCCTGGCATCACGAATTGAGTTTTGATATCATCTATGGCATGAAAATGTTAGCAGCTTAGCCAAATTGTCATGCCTTCTTGTTTTATTCTTGTTATAGAACCAGACTTCTTAAAGCTTTAAATGTGCAAAGTAAATGGCATCTACCTTTCTGAATAATTTTAACCATTTTTCCCTATCTGACTGTAACAGGTGCCCTTATTAATGCACCTGCCTTTCATTCACCCTGGCCTCAAAAGTAATGCGTTAGAAGTTGGCTTTTAAACCAGAGTCTGAAAGAAGTAGTTTTGTAGATAGGGCTTTCCTGCCATGACCTTGCTCCCTGTCCTCTCTCCATGAATGAATCTCCATTGCCTTCTCCTGGCTTTATTTTGTTCTTTTTGATGCACTGATCCTTTGAGTGCACACTGTGAAATCTGGGCAGCCCAAGTTAGTTTCCATGTCATCATTTCTTTAAGATGCAATATCTGTGAAGTCGTTGGCCAGTTTGACGCAAAGCTGCACAATTAAAAACAAGCATGTAAAGTTAGTGTGCCATTGGTATTCTAAACAACACAAAGTTTATTGTGCAAAGCAAACTGCAAAGTTAGCTGAAGGGAAATGAACCTCATTCTTTGGTAAGGATTGCATCATATTCTGTTTTTCAGTCACTGGGCTTTAAAGTTCTTTTCTCCAAACAACTGTTATACAAATCAGAACTATGTGATTACAGATACCACAGCCATTAACTTTCAAATCCAAGGAACATAGTGTATTTGAAAGAATTCCATCAAGCTGAAGGGTTAATCTCTGCCAATGACACTTGAACTGAACAAGCAACAACTAAATTCTGGATGAAAAACTGAACTAGATATTCTTAAAGAAGAACAGGGTCAGGCAACACTTAAGAAGCATTCCAATATGTTTATTTCCATGTGTACCAAACCACACTTTAAGTAACAAATCAGCTCTACCATGACCACACCTGAATGTTCTGATTACAAGCCAATTTGTTGCATAAGGCAAAAACATTTTTTCTCTGGAACTTCCATTCATTCAGATGTATTTGATTTTCTTCCAGTTAAATTATCGTTTAAATCCGTTTGTCATTTGGGTATAGTTTTGCTAAACTTCATTTTGTTCATTCTCAGGATTATGCCTATTTTTACTGCATGTCTTGTAATCATTCAACCTCAGTATAAATATCTTACTGTTTTGTAACTGTTTTGGACTGCAAAAGCACTCAGAAATAAAAACTGACATAATCTTTTGTTAAAACAAAAAGAACATGCAAAGAGTAAAAGAGCATCCAATGCATTATGGGATGCATCTTGAAACAAATGTAATTTGAGCAAAAGACTAAAAACAGCATGAACTCATGTTTTGGCAGTGTCTGAAAACAGAAGCACTGGAAATGGGATGTTGGTCTTGTACAGCCCTATATTTAGGCTCTGACTGTAAATTTTGGCTTCACAGTTTGCAGTGGGTTAAATGTGATCATTGACTCCAGAGAGCTAATATTCAAGGAGTGGCTGTGGAACGGAATCCAGTTATCGGGCTCCAAACCTCAAGAGTTAATGAAAAGTAATTATACTTTTCTGCTCATCACAGCACCTGCAGTTTTCCTCACTGATCACTGTTTTCAAAACAATTGTTTTGTTTTACGTGTCAAATTTCTATCACCAAATCAATAACATTTGAATTTTTGTTGACTTTAGGCACGGATTTTGCTTTTATACTGAAGGATCTTTCATCCTGAAAGCTGGCAGCAATGTAGGAAACAGGATCCAGGGCATCACTGAGAGAACGGCTGTAATAGAGGGCAAAAATAAGGTATGGTTCCTAGGAGCAGATAATCTTTTTGTGTGACAGCTTTGTTGAAAAGGCACTCTGAGATGCTATCAAGGTAACAGAGAAGAAGCCAGCATTTTTATATTGTTTCGATTTGATGACCTGCATAAATACAGATAAGTTTCATACTTGGTATTTATCTGCTGAGAGTATTTTTTTCTGGAGGTATTAATATTAAGGTAAGTGACATGCATCTGCTCACTTATTCATGGTCTGAAGTATCTTGGAGTACCTCAGGAGCACAAGGCAGGGGTCCAGGCCATCTTTTCCTCATTTTGTGCAATTGCACAATTTCATGATGTTTTTCCTATGAGAATTAGGCTATTTACTCTCATTAGTCAGTTTATTCACAGATGTGGTCCTAGATTATTAGATGGCCAAGACTTTTTTGGAATAAATTCTACAGAGCCGAAAGAATCCAGATTATGGAAGCAAAGTTTAAGAGAGAACAGCAGGATGGGATTTATCCCAAGAGTGTTAATCAACTAAATTTAGGTGTTAGTCCAAGTCAAGCATCCCTTTATAGGTCATGGGGAGATGCAGATAATTCTGAAGGATGTGTGGGCCTGTAGTGTATTGGTGTGTAACATGGAAGAGAAAGCCAAGGAGATTTACATGCCAAGGGCTAAGGAGTCTTGTCCATCAGCTAAAGCTTCAAATCAAGGATCAAATCAAGATCAACTGCACTTCCCTGGGATAGACATGAGACTGATTTGGTGTGGCTTGTGCTACAGAGCAGCTCAGGTGCCATCACACTGTCACTGAGTCTGTTCTCATAGGCTGGTGTGGTTTGTGGCAGAAATAGCTGGAGAGATTATAAATTTCAAAGTGTATCTTACTCTCGGCCTTTCATTTTTATTGACACCAAAATGCTTTTTGTAATTCTAAGGGCACTGGGGTTATAGGTCTCTTTTCCTTGATGGCTGCCTTCAGTTTTCTGCATATGAAAATGGGTATAAACTGTACTTATTCTCGTGTCAAGGCCCTTTCACACACTGGAGAATAAATAGGGTTTTACGTGCAGCCAAGAATCAGATCTGGGACTGCATTTTCTCCGGCTGTTATATTATTTAGAAAGTATCACAGGTGTTCGTGGCACCATTCCAGTGCATGGGAACAGGCTGGATCCCAGTGAGGCATTTGCTCTATTTAGCTGTCCAGCTCTACATGCCTAAAGATCAAGGCAAAGATGGGAGCAAACAGTTTCCTAGGGTACACTATCGTAGGAAAGCACATGAAAAATGAAACATAAGGAGGGATTTGAAGGAGGAAAGGGAAATCATTCCAGGCACAGGAAGACACAGTCTATTCCATGGGGGGAATGAAGAACAAGATAATAGGAAGCAATTCTTTTCCAGCAGTCATACAACCATTCTGTGGGTGCCATCCTACCGGTTCACAGGGTGCAGAAGGAGCTGCCTGATGACCAGATCTCATTCTCCTTGTCTACCATGCATTTTGGAGACAGTGGAAAAGGAGTGGCTAAAATGTCAGAGCAACTTCCAGTCAACAGCAAATAAATTCCTCCCTGGAGGAAGATGCTAATAATGGGTCCTTGAGGCAGAACTACAAGTCTTTGGCAAGCAGCCCTTTTTAAAAATGTGCCCAGAAATGAACCAAGGAATAGTCTTTGCACGGAAGGATTTGCAGTGAAACTTACTGGTCCTCCCTGATATTCCTTGTCTTTTTACTGTTTAGTTCGACTGAGAAAGGTCTACCTTGCTTTGCTTTATTCCTCCTGGTCCCTGTGGGGAGGGGGAGTTTAGTGAAACAATCTTGGTACTCAGCTTTTCCACAGCATTTTTAAAGTTTCTCGATTTCTGCTGCTCTTCCCTAGCTTTTCAAGCACAGCTGGACTGCTATTGTAAGTAAAAGAATGCTCTCTAAGCCCAGGCTCCTGGCCAAGTCGAGAGTTGCATGATTAGTGCACACACAGCTGCTCTAGAGCATCCAGGATTGTTCTTTTTAAATCCATGGGAGTTTATGGCTTTTCACTCTTCACAGCCCAAGACTCACCCTCAGCATCCCTGAGCAAACTCAAAGAGGCAGTTCAGACAGAACCCTTGCCCATCTGCAGCGATATTGTCGGAGTGTTAATAGCACTGAGCTCACTGAATGCAGCACGTCATCACAAGTGTCTGTCTCTGATGGACTGCGACTGGGAGCAGTTCTATTCCTGCAAGCAGCTGTGAACAGCTCTCTGAGGCACTTCCACACCGGTGGTGCCCTGCTAAATAAACAGTGTGTCTACCCCACTTCCACATACCAACACAGCAAGCGTGGTAAAAACTATCTCAATGCTCAATGGAAACAACAAAGATGTAGGAGACAAAGAGGTAGGAAATGAATGAGGAAATTCAGAAAGTTTCACATTTGGGTTAGCATGGAAGGAGAAATGTGTGTGGTCACAGGATGAGATTATTGTAAGAAAGGGAAGAGATGAACAGGGAATTATCAACAGGTTTCTTTAGCAATGAAGGTAGCTGTTTTCTTCTTCCTAAAGACTTTGTGACAGCTCCACATGTTTCCTGTATGTGCAACATCTAAGCACCTCCAGTTTGGCTCTGCTGTGATAGGTTGTTTGTTTGTCTGTGGTTATCAAGGTAGCCACAAGCATATTTTAAAGTTAGAAAAACCTCAAGCCCTGTGCCTGTGCAGTTAAAGTAGTGCAGGAAGCCTGCACTACATTATTCTTTGGTGACAGAGAAACCGTGACAACAGTGTTTTAGTAACATTTCCGCTAAAGCCTCTCTAGGCGGACATTGAGAAACTCGAGTGGTACAATGGAAGAACTTTGTAACATAAGCCATAATACTTAATCATAAGACAACTCTTGAAGTGGTTTGATTCCCCCACCCAGTGTTTTCATTCTCGTTCTGTTGGACATTTCAGAGACTTCCTACAAAGTTGGGCTATTCTTAGGCCTATCGTGTAAACAGGTCACAGACACTCCTGTCATTCAGCTACTAACACCCATCCCTTCTCAGTGCTCCCAGTTAAAGCTGACTGCTGTGGGCTAACACTGATTATTATTCTTTGCATGGTCAGTGTTCATTAGAATGTCAGTCAGTGAATGACCCTAGCAATCACAAGTTACAAAGAACTGGTGTGTCTATTGTGCTCGTGCACACAATTGGTAGAGTGTGTTCTGTCCTGGGTGTGCAGGCACACACTGGCTTATCAACAGCTTTGAAAGCACTTGGTACTCCTTGTACAGGGCTACAAGGGACAGGGTGCTGTAGGAGAAGTCAACAAGGATCCTGGGCATGCAGCATGTGCTAAAGACCACTAAGAAGGCAAGTTCAGATGAGGGAAAGCAAAAAGTGTGGGCCAAGAGAAAGGAATATAAATCCAAGGGAAGCAGACAATAGAGAGGAGGGCAGCTGAATACAAGGAAAAGTTGGAGGGAGTGAGACAAAACCCTCTTGCTTATAAGAACTAACATACTGAGAACTGTAATGGAGCAGAATGTCCCTGACTGCCTCATGCCTCTGCTGCTAGCAAATGTTGGAGTGCCACTGACCAGTAGCAGGTACCACGAAAGCCGGCTCTGTGTCACAGAGTATGCCTACAAATATTGTGTATAAAAGGGTAGTAATGCATTAAATTGGAGCTTACCATGTATGTATGTGTGTGGGTCTGTGTGTGTAAAAGTACATACATATATACATGTGTGTGTGTGTGTGTGTATTTATGGTTTTGTTTTTCCACTGCATGAATACCTAACTGACACAGGTTTTTAGTGGTTCCAGCACTTGCGAATGACAAAGCTTATTGGCTTAATGGAAAATGGAAAGTAATGACCCTGTAACATGATTCTGTAAGGCAAAATTTAGACTCACCCTTGTGCATCTCTGGTTTGGTGGGCAAAGACGAGTCAGCCTGACTGGTGGTAGTATTAAAAAGTGTAACCCTCCAAAATGGAGTGCTAGTCAGAGGAGTCAATCCTTCCTGGACATGACTCATGGAAAATTGAAGAGTTCCATCTCTCCTGCATCTTCTATGCCAAACCCTAAACCTCTACCTCACTTTTGAGTTCCCACATTACTGATGAGATGAAGAAGCCTGTGCTGTGTCTGTTCTCAGTCCTGACACATGGCAGCTGCCTGGCCAGTACATCTGTGCACATTGGCCATCTGGAACCCAAAGAGAAGGAGAAAGCTGTTTAGTCACTACAGCAGCATTTTGATCTTTCTCCTTTACCCAACAGCTGGTTTTCATGAAATGCGTGAGATCTCATGAGCTTTGAGTTGTCAATAAGTTTTGGTTGAAGCTGGACAATGGATTCAAAAATAACTGAGCACAGGGGGGAGGGGAGGATACTGGTAGACAGATGGACAGGCTGGCAGACAGATGAACATACAGACAGTATGATCTTCCTCAGAACCCAAGCTAAAGATAGCAGTGGGAATGCCACTTGCCTCTCTTCAGCACATCATAACTTCTCCTGGAGCCTTCCTGAGCACTACTAGAATTGCTGTCATCACTTCTAAGTGAATCTTTGGGAGGTGCCAGCAGAGCCAAGCCTTGGTGAGATTAAAACCAGCAGAACTAGGGGCTTGCAGCTGCTGAGCTGTGGAACAGCATGGGATGCAGTGGGAAAACTTGGCTTGGCTTGATATACAGAGATTTTTCTGTCTGACCCCAGGGGGAAAGTGGGTGCTCTCCTGCACATACTCATGCCCTCCTGTTGTGGATATTTTGGTGTTTCTTCCATGGTGGTCCCAAAGATGAAATGTGCTGACCAGATGTTTTGCACCAATGCTCCTTGCCAACATGTGAGGCAGGCAGATAGTACAAACAGACCAATCCAGCAGTGTGCTACCAATATTTAGATATGGATCTTCCTAAATGATATTCCTTTAGACAGAGATAAATCCAAGGGTGTAAAAAGAGCATATTTTCATTTATTTCCTTTTATTTTTTACCAATAGTTCTTCTTAAAAACATGACAAGAAGGGAATTGGCAATAACTGAGAGACTTGCACTAACCTGCTCTATGTCAAAAGGGCAGTATTTTGCTTTTTCAATACATGGGCTATTTCAAGAAGTCAGGGCAGCAATCTCTGATGAGTGCAAGTTCATGTCAGTGTCTGCAGACACATTCAGGGAGTCATGTAAGAGCCAGGTTTCCAAACATTTTCTGAAAACTTCTTTTCCTTCTTTGCCATCAGCTGGAGCACTGGGAATCCTCTATGTCAGCTGCTTTGAGAAAAGAGAAATTCGAGCAGACCCTCCAGGGTGAAAGACCAGCCCACTGTGGCTCCAAGTGCAATGATTGTGTCAGCTGCTTTGCATTGTCTTTGCCTCCCCAGTCTTTTCCTCATCTGTTCCCACCACAAACAAATCTGCAAATGCCTCTTCTCTCTCTTAGGATTTATGCCTTTGCCTGTTTTATTTGCCCAGCAGAGCAGCACCAGTATGAGACTTACTTCCCTAGCCCCTGGCCTTGAGGAGAACATGGAGCTTCAGCAGAGATGATGGGAGTAGGAAAAAGGCATAAAGGGCCAAAACGTTGGTGGTAAATGGGGTTTTATGGACAGGTGATGCTCAAGATACTGAGCATGCCAGGAGGGATTTGGCTGTTCTGTCTGATCATGCCGACTCAAGTTAGACTTTCTGTATATATCGTAGTTGCAAATCCAGGGCCTGAAATTCCCTGTTGTGATGAGAGATGATGCAAGATTGCAAAAAACTTTTGCTTCTTTTCAGCAATAGCTGTACAGTGTGACCATACTGCACAAACTGATCTCAAACAGCCATAGTTTCTCCATAAACAACATACCAAGCTTAGTTTTGTACACACTGCTTCTCTGGTGGGTTTTGGCTGGCATCCACCATGCAAAACACAGACTGCACCACTGGAGGGCTCACAAACTATTTAAAGAGATGTTATCTTATCCTTGCAACTAACTTATAAACTAAAAAATTTATACAGAGACATGTTGCCTCTAAAATATTCTGATCTGTTGCAAAGTCAGTCTTGCTTCCTCCTGTGGCTTTCTGTGTCTTAACTGAGTAAATACACCCGCATGTGCTCTCTGGCACTAAGGCCTCCTGTGTTTGCAGCATTTATTTCCCTTGCCTTCCAAAGAGCCATTGCTTGCATGCGAGTTGCCCGCTGGAAGTGATCCTTGGCCCATGCTAAAGAAGTATTTGGGACAGTATTAGTTGGTCAAAACGAAAACACTGCTGAGGGAAAAAGCTGGCTGTTTAAATTTCTGGCTTTCAATGCCAATGAGTGTTCTCTCAGGCAATTTAACACACAAGAAAAGGCATCATCTGTAAGTGACTGCAGCCATACTGCTTTAGCATAACTCTGTGCAGCTTCCTCAGTGGGATAAAAGTAATAATCACATCACAGTGGGCTGAAGCAGCAAAACTCAAGATAGTATGCACAATTTTCCGTTAAAAATTAATACCTAATGATGTAAGGACAAAAGCCTGATACTCCCAAAAACTTTTCAAACCTTTGGAGTAGTTGTGGGAGGAATAGTTGGCATGTGTTTTTCAGGCTCAGAAATGCTCTGCCTCTGTGATTAAAGACAGGTGTCCTGGAGTCAGAGAGCAAGAGCTTCATTCTCCTTCACTGCATGTTAGGTCACAGTTGCTTCCTGGGCAAGGTTGCTGTGAGGTAACACCAACTAGCAGAAAAGAGGCTGGTTTTTGGTGGAAAGTCTGGATGGCAGAACAGGTTTTAACCACCCACATTAGCCTTCTGTGGTAGACATTGTGGGACTTCCTTCTGGTCTGAGTTAGTGTGGATAAAACAGATGCAGGAATCCTGGTGCTGTGCTCTGTTTCCACACTTTAAAAAATTATGTTTAGAAACTGGAAGAAATTCAAAGAGAATGACAAGATATGGACAGAGCTGAACTTACCCTTTATAATTAGAAATTTGTAGAGGTCAACTTACTGAATTTAGCAAACCAGGATGACTTTTTCTAAGGGTTGTAATCATCTATGTGGTATTACTGATCCTCTTTCATTTCACATTTTGTAGTTAGAAATATTATGCAGTATGTTAGCAGACAGGTAGTTGGCCACTGAGACAATTTAATAGGGTAGAGGAACTGTTAGCATTTCTTCCAGTAAATTTACCATAGTGAAGTCTTCTAAAACAAACAAGTCAAAACCAAATTATTTGCCTTAACAGTGTTTGCTTGAGTAGTAGGAAAAGTAATAGATTCTTTCTACCAAAGAACGATTTTTGAAATCCAGAAGATCTATGTAATTTAGGGGCTCAACAGGAGTTTGGAGATAGCTATGGATTCTCCCAGCAGGAGACAAAAGCTGTGAAAATGTTCAGTCAGTGTTTATGTAAAAATGTAGATAACTAATCCTTATTTATTACTACCTCACCCGTTTGTGCTTGTCTCTGAACTCCAGCAATGCAGCAGACTTAAAAGAATGTATTAATTCTGCTGAACTTATTTTTAAGATTTTTAGAAAAGCCAAACAGTTTCAAACAGTGGAATTCCGAAGCCCCACAATTTCCTTTCATCACTGTCCCAGCTGCCCATAACTCCAGCCAAACTGTCTTTTACAGAACAAGTAAAATGGCAACAGAAGGACAGAAAATTAAGCTACCAAGTTGTAACTGGGAGCACATTACACTGATGAACTCCATGCCTCATGCTCAGCTCCATAACAGAATGACACATTATGTTTCTGCTTAACTTTCGTCTTCTGCTTAGTGCCCAAGCCATTAGACCATGGCTTTCCATCACCCTAAAATTATAACTCTTATTATTACAATGGTTTTTATGTTTCTAAGGGCCCATTAGGTGTTTTTGGTCCCTGGCCTTTCAAGGTCTTGTTTTTCAAGTCAAATAACTCTGAGAAAATATTTAGTGTGCTGGAGCTCTTAAGATGGTGATAGAATAGAACATCAATAAAACTGACATATTATTATTTAATAATAGAAATATTAAGTCCAAGAACAGAAAATAGTACCAAAGAAGATGGGTAAACATCTCTTTTGCCACTGTTCTGTCTCACTTAACATAGATGTGGGAAAATGAAAGACATCAAATGAGTTTAGTGCCAAATTGAGCTTCTTTTTCTTCCCAGGATTATCCAAATGCCTGAGGCATGCCTCACCTATTCCCTTTGCAGTCTGGCTCTCCTACAGGCTGCTTATCTCCTTGTGTGAAACACATTGTGTCGTGCTTCATGTCTTGTAGCTTACCATTACCTCACCAACGAGAGATAAATCAATCTGAAAGATACGTTCAAAGATTTTTGGTGATGATGGTTTTGATGATATAAGGGTCACCCAAGGAGCTTGTTTCCTGTTATTCTTCTATCCTTTGCAAAACTGTATATGGTGACATCTCCTTTAAATAGCCCCGGAGGTGCCCATCACTGAATGAATGGAAAGAGTGGATCATGGGACTGTCAGTGGTGACTTAGGAAAAAGAGAAGGCAAGCATTAACTGAGCTCTTGAGCCAATGAGAACTAAATCTCTTCTTCTTTTGCAGACTGCTAGCACTCTCGTTGTAGCTGAAGCCAAATCCTCAGGAATCTACAGCTGTGTGGCATCCAATAAAGTGGGGAAATCTGAAAGAAATGTCAGTTTTATTGTAACAGGTAAGATCTACTCCTCTGTAGAGTCAAACATGTTTCCTGATTCTGGAATTACAACTGTTAGGCTGTTGTGGCTCTTTAATATACCGCAGAATTGCTGTAATATATGCACTTGTAAGCTTATACCATGCTTTTGGGTGATGCTGCTCGGTTTCACAGCAGCTGGTCTGGATTTCAAGGGATATCAAATTGATGAATGACTCATTCCTCCCTCAAGCATCAGGCATGACAGAAATTACTCACAAATACAGCAATGAGTAACTCCCCATTTTGGCTCATCTCTGCAGTCATTTCATACATGAAATTTTAGTGTGTTTTTGCCCACCAGGAAGCCAGTTTCATGTGTGACATTGATGGTGTCTACAGCCCCATTCTGTTGCCCACCAGGATATTTCACAACACAGTGTCTAGAACAGTGCCAGTGTCTGAATGGTGCTAGAGATTTCTGGAGTACCCCTCACAGATCTCAGGGACAATGGCAACTTATAGGTGAAAAAGTGTCAGGGTGCAAACTGTAGAGTTTTGTTTCCTCTTCTGAGAAAGATAGCCAGGAATGTCATTTGTGCCGTGGCACCAATAATTCCTATCATGTTATCTTCACTATGAGTATGCTTTCTGTTATTTTTGCATTACGAGATGTGTTTGGAGTTTTCAAACAAATGACTTGATGTTTTACTCCAGAAATTACTGAAAAAAGCCCACAGTATGTTTTTGGGAATAACTACTGCATGGTTCAGCAACATAAAATCTGCACATGCAATTACTTTTCTGTCAAAAGTTTTGTTTTGTTTGTAAAGCAGTAGTTTTATAAACTTAGACTGTTGGTAATTTTCAGGGTAGATCATTAAAGAAATGTTATTAATCCAAAAATATGAGAAAAAGCAAACAGGCTAAAATATTTAGATGCTTTAATTCTCAAATCATAACCTCTCAGGTTTTTATGTTGTCATTCTCTTGCTCATAATACTGATGAGTGATTTTAGTGAAACTCATTCTATTTCTGTTCTGAGAGATATCAAAAGAGAATATACACACTCACTAGATTTGGTAAAAAAAGAAAGCAAAAGCTACTTCAAAAACTGTTCCCCCTCCCAAACTCTGTATTTTAAAAATATTCTGACCAGCTGAATCAGTTGGAAGGAACCTCAAGGATCATCTGGTCCAACCTTGTCTTGGGAAAAGCACAGCATCTTGTCCAGATGGATCTTACAAAGAGCCCAAAGTTGAGGAATCCACCACTTCCCTGGGGAGATTATTCCAATGACTTATTGTCCACATTGTGAAAAATTTCTTCTTGTGTCCAATCAGAATCTCCCCAGGAGTAACTTGTACCTGTTACCCCTCATAATTTCCACGTGTCTCCTTGTAAAATAGGAGTCTCCAGGTTCTTTGTAGCCACCCTCTGAATACTGGAACATGTTGATAAAGTCTCCCCTAAGCCTTTCCTCAAGGCTGAGCAAACCCAGTTCTCCCAGCCTCTCCTCATATGGCAGATTCTCCAGTCCTTTGATCATCTTTGTGGCACCTCTCTGGACCCTTTCCAAACTTTCCACATCTGTTTTTTGTGGAGGGGACCCAAACTGAATGCATCATTCTGGATTGTGGCCTGACAAGTTCTGAGTAGAGTGTAATGACTTGCTTATCTCTGCTGGTGATGCCTTTGCCGGTGCAACCCAGCAGCCTGTTGACTTTTGTTTTTTTTTTTTGCCACAACAACACCCTGTTCATTCATGCTGAGCTTGTTGTCCAACACAGGTCCCTTTCCACAGAGCTGGTGCCCAGCTGAGTAGATCTGTTGACCCAGATGAACAGGTTTTGTGCTTCCAGGACAGCACCCTTTCCTCTAACTGGTAAAAGAGACGGGAAGTTAGCTCAGGCACCAATACCTTTCTCTGGCACCTCCAGGGTTTTGTGGTGTTCCTTGAATCCATCCAGATTCCATCTGGCTTCCAGCCAGCTTGCAGTATCACTCTTGCCCACACAGAAGAGCAGCAATGAGTAGTAGTCAGGGCTCTTGACATGTTGTGGCACCATCTCACCAACATTTTGGGCCCTAGCTGCCAGAAGGCAGCATAACTCCCCGTCATGCCAGCAGATGGGCACCACTGCCAGCACTCAACATTTCTTTTTTAGGTATCCACTGTCGTGCTGCTCGTACAGTTTCACCTGGCACACTTCGTTTGTGGGTGTCTACAGCTGTTAAAGCTGCATGTCATAACACACTTTCACATTTAGAAAGTGCCAGTTATCTATAAATACAGAAAATTGGTAAGAAGCGTGAGAAGTATAAACAGATAACTGACACATAGGCAGGCTGGTTGTTAAAGTACAAAAACAAGAAAAATGTCTCTGTGTTCTATTAATGGAAGTGCCAAGAATATTTGCCACCTTGAATATGACTCTTGTCCCCACTCTCAGTTTTGCTTTCATCCCTGTCCTCACATTGTGTGTGTTTGGACAGAAAGCTGAACACCACATAGCTCTCCATAAATTAACATGCCAATGATAGTTTCATCTTTGTGTGGGTACATCACACGAAACTTTGAGAAGTCACTGGGAACCATTCACTGAGAATGCTGCTCTTTCAATGTGCAAGGTGCTGAATTTGGCCTTCTCTAAGTCTTACTCCTCAGTTTTCACAATATGGAAGATCCTGAAACCAAATGAAGTTATACTTGGATGGAACCCATCCACTGTATCCAAATCTCCCTTTCAAAATTATGGTGGTGGTTTCAAGTATTTTAGTGCAGTGACATGAAGGAGTTAGTTTTCCTGCTTAGACCTAGCATTCTCAGATCTTTACCAAGGATGGAAGGAAATCCTTCTTCATACTAAAGCTTGCATGAGAACATGCAGAATGTTATGATTTTCCTTTGAAGAATCTTTTATTGGCTGGTGTTCAGAAAGAGGAGTGTCAGCTTTATTATGGCTTGGAATTTCTTAACATCTTGGCTGGTGACAAACATTCTTTATAGGGTAGTGAAGTTAAAATGCATGTGCCCTGTGAGTTTCTGGAGCTGAGCACTTCAGCTGTGTGACGTGGAAGGTCCTGATCATCTTCTGACACTCACTTGCATTGACTGAAAGCAGTCTAAACAATACTGTTGTTTGGTCCCTACAAAAATCCAGTTATGCTCACTATAATTCTCCTCCATGAGGCTAGGATCAAACTTCTGTGGCTGAGTTCAGCCTGTGTTTCACATCAAGAACAAACATGTCCAGAATGTGCTGAAAAATGCTCTGAGGTAGTAAAAACCTGAGAGCTTCAAATGCTGATGAATGTGAACAGGACACTGCAAAGTATTTCCTTCTGATGAGTCCAAAACCAATACTTCAGGTTTTGTGTGACAGCTTAGGGCTAGTTTATCTTATGTTGTTGAGTCTGCTGGCGCCATTTGAAGTCAGCCTGAGCCACACAAAAGTGTCTAAAAGTAAGAGAAGTGTCTAAGCAGGAGGAGGTGATTCCTTGCAGGAAAAGGAGCTGCTGTCCTCTGTAAAAGGGACATGGCAGAAATTACTCCAAAGAGCAGATGGAGACAAAACCATTAGGAAGGTAGTGGAAGACAGAATGTATCCCAGCATTGTTTGGAGCTTACAAGTTCGACTCCTTCAGGGAAAGGTAAACATAAGGAAATTAGTACCAACAGAGAGAATCTAAGAAGAACAAGCACTTTCTTTAGTTACTGTAAATATCATTATTTCTGGGCCTAAAGTCAACCTGCCTATCTTTACCTAGGAAGTTTGAGAGTGATACACATGATTTCATACACTGTGCCTGAGGGTGTATGACACAAAGACCATAGGCTTTGGAGCAGCTTTCCTATGGCTTCTGTCTGATGAAGGGCATTTTTGGTGTATTGTCACTGACTTGTTCAAGACTCAAAAGTAACTCTGAAACCTATGTAAAAGCAATGTAGAAGGGTAATTTCTGAAAGCTCTCCTGGAAGCAGTCTCTGCAACAACACCTTTATGCCAATTTTAATTGTATTAGCACCCTTTCCTCCAGCCTGCCCCTTTCCCTATATTTTGGGCTGTTTTGCTGGCACACAGCAGGCCCATGGGTGTGTTTGCAATTACAGAGGGTGAAACAGGAACAGCTCTGCCTTATCTCCCTGGTTTCCCAATGTCACTAAGAGCATTTTATTTTGAGATTCCTGATGGTGCTTGGCAAAGATAAACAAAATCTTCCATCAGGAAACCTGGGAGCTATTTCCACAGGAAGCTTCAAATCACTAAAGTAAATAAAACCCTTTTACATTATTCCCAGCCACATTATTTAGCTAGCCTGAGCCTGTAACAATTGGTGAGAGGTGTCATATATTAGGAGGTTTGTAGCCTTTAAACAAATGATTCTTTTGGAATCCTGTGCATTTTGCTTCTGTCCCTAGTTTTATTCAGAAAATAGTCTTCACAGAAGGCACACTGAGGAAGAGCTCCAGACCTGACAACATAATAGTAGTTGCAACTACATTATTCTGTTGGTATGCTATTCTTTTAAGCTAAAAATAGTTCATTTGCCTCAGTCCCCAGGGATCTTTAGTTTTCATCTTAAGAGTTTTGCTTGGCTCTTCTTAGCTTTTACTGAGTACTGGCATCTCCAAAAGCAAAAATTACCACCATTTCTAACCAATACCCTAGCTTTCCCAACACACATCAGAACAATTTGAAATGTACTCTGAGTAAGATGCAGCACCTTCTTTCCTCCAAGTACTTTTCCATATTCAAAATGTTGGCCATTTGATTGTTTTTAAGTGTGTCTAAATTTAATGCTTTTTAACAAAATAAAGTATAGGATTCACTTCATCTAACTTTAATCTTAGAGTTAAGTATTTAAGCCTAAGCTGATCATATAGGATCTCTTCATAAGTAAACATGAGGGACCAGGATCCTGGAACTTGACCCATCTTAAATGAATGGTTTGCTCTGCCCTCTGGAGAAGCCTGTCTCACCCCATAGACTGTAAACTTCTGCCCACATACAGAACACAGAACACCTATATTCAAGTAGATGTCTACATTTTGGCAGCTGAGGCTAAATGTGATGTGTGTATTCTGTGTATGGAGATGTTTCCTCTTAATAGCACTTACAGTCAACAGTTCTTAATTGAGATTAGAATCTGGCACCATACACAAGCAGGATCCTAATAGTAGTGACTCATAGATGAGTTCATTAAATTTGAGGTTTTTCTTGTAGCTTTTCCGTAGTCAGAGAGAGAAAAGCGGTATCCCAATGGAATGTAAGTGGAACAATTTAACCCCCAGGCTTTAATACCCAGTCTAACATTTTAGTGTCACTGCCTCCACTAGGTTGATCTATGGACTGCACACCTGAACTTCAGCTGATGACAGGCACACACTTTGCTCCCACAGCGGGGGCACGACGAGTTCAGCCAGCAGAAATCAGGCCTCTCCCTGGAGGGCATCTACTCTCAGGAGAAATTTCAGTCCAGGACTAGCAGGAATTCATTTACCCTCTGTTTAACACTCCAGGCTAGATGTGGAAAAGAGGATGTTAAGGGGAACAGCTGATGCCAGGCTTCCAAAGGGCAGAGAGCAGTGAACAGGTTATGCTCATGGTTCCCCTGGGAAGCAAGGCAGCTCAGTTTACAATGTGGGGATTTAGGGAGAAGCTTTCTGATGGATGGGTCAATCAGTGAGAGAGGTTAATGAAAGAATATGTGGGATATTATTCGCCTGACAAGTACTTTTTGTACATTCCTGCTGAAGTGACATTAAACCTGAAGCAACACTGGTAAGAATGAACTGAATGGAAGTCAGCGTTGAGTTGTTCATGATCTAAGAAGCAAGAAAAGAAGGTATAAGACTCCCTGATGAAAGAAGAAGCCTTTCTTAGGATTTCAAGTCAAGTTTAGAGCCAAGTGCTGTAGCAATTAGTAGTGAAAGAACAATTGAAAATGGCCACAGTAGATGTCACTTGACCGAGAAGGAAATGACTTTATCAGAATATTGGCTACAAATAAATCGAGAGAGGTTGCATTCTAGGAGTAAAACTTGGACGTGCTTTCCCTCAGGAACTTACTTTTACTTTCACTGAGGTCAGTGGTGTAAGTGCCTTGCTGGAGGGATGAGCCCCAGGTGGAGGCAGCTGACACCACCACAGCTCTGCACCATTCCCAGGTGGAGGAAGCTGCAAGTGACATTACAAGAAACTGCAAACAGCACCTTTTCAAGTAGGACTTTCTACACTGTTGGCTAAATTACTCCTGCCTGGACCATATGCTATGAAGTAAAAACTTAACGCATGTCTACACTTGGTAAATTGTTAGTGCAATGATCCTTGGTCTCTCTCAGTTGAAAATATCTTTCACCTGCGATGATGCCTAGCCACCTGAACAAAATATCTGCATCCTAGTGCTGCCCACACACAGCTGGCCACCCAGGGCAGTGGGTGCTGCTTCTGCTTACCTCTTGGGTGACTGGTAGGCTTTAAATGCAGGGAAGGTAAACACCTCTGTTCCAAGGGAAATCTCAGGCGTGTGATCACAGATGTTGTAATTTCTCAGGGCTTGAAGCATTTTTAAGAAATAGACATACTTTATCTGAATACTTGTGAGCAAGAAGAAAACAGTGTAACCAAGCATGATGAAATGCAGTATTTTTATACTGCCCTCTTGAGATTCCTTTTCTCTTGTGCAGTTCACAAGCTGGAGCTGTGATCAGAAAATTCCTCCTTTTTCATAGTCCCACTGTGCTGGCTTCAAATAATTCTGGTTTTGGTACCTTGCCCCAGTCTGTCTTAACTTGGCATAACATTTATACAAACTCGTTACTTCCAAGAGCAACTTCAATTTACACCAACTGACGTGTGAGGCCAAGCATATCATAGCTCCAAGACAAATTGTAAGAGTGGGTGAAGCTGAGTGTGTGAAAGGAATGGTTACTCACCTGAGCAGGAAGACAATGACATTGATTAATTCAAAGACTTCCTGATAAAGGGGAAATTAAATGCTGTGTTAATTTTGGCCCATTAGTTTCATATAAACTAAAAAGTGTTCTTGATTTTTGACAGATGTACCGAGTGGATTCCATATTAGTTTGGAAAAAATGCCCATTGAAGGAGAGAATTTGGTATTGTCCTGTTCAGCCAACAAGTTCCTGTACAAAGACATTGCTTGGATTTTACCTAGGACAGTCAACAATCAAACGAATACAAAGAAGTCTCACAACAGGGAGTACTCCATCACCCTCACTCTGACCATCAAAAACGTTTCCCTGGCACACTCAGGCACCTATGCCTGCCGAGCAAGGAACATATACACGGGGAAAGAAGTGCTTCAAAAGAAAGACGTTACAATCAGAGGTGAGCACTGCAACAAAAAGGCTGTTTACTCTCGGATCCTCAAACATAAAAGCACAAGGAATGATTGTACAACACAAAGCAATGTAAAACATTAAAGGACTCATTAAACAGTAAGAGATGTCTCATATCATCTTGATTTTTTTATTACTGTTGCTACCTTTCAAGCCCTGAGGTGGTGCTCGTTTCCCCATGGGTTGGAAATAGGAGGAATAGCAAACAAAGTCCTAACGCATGAGCTTCCAGTTGAGTTCAGACGGGTGTTTTCTGCTTTGGAAAGGCACATGGAAGCTGGGGTTTGGAAGATCCCCTATGCTACATTTTACATGTCGTTACTTTTTCTCTTGCTGTCTCCTACTGAGCAATAAGGAAAACTTTGGATCAATCTTTTCTTCCGCTTTGATATCGGCCTCATCAAAAGTGTCAAAGCTGAATAAACTGATTAACTTTAAAAACTGCTGTTTTCAGTCAACAATGGACATTTAATAAGCTAACTTGAATGTGCAGAATGAGCACAATTCAGTTTGAGATTGACTGGACTACATATTTTTTATTTTAATCTGATCTTGATGGACTTATAAATATTACCTGCTGAGCAAGTTCTAATACTTATTTATTTGAAATTATTTTCTACACTAAAGTACATTAATCTTAAAAAAGTATCTTCTAAAAGAAGTATGCAGGGAAGAAATAAAAATGTTGATATAATGCACAGACCTATCATATCATTTATAATAATGATGATTTTACAACTGACAGACATGAACCATGTTTCTCCAAATAAATCCAGGTAGACTTCCAGTTGCTGTGTTGGTCAATTTTTAAAGTCAGTTCTGCACTAATGTAAAAAACTACTGATAAAAGTGTGAGTGTTGCTTCTGGCCTGAAGATTCAGGAGTTTGTAATGTTGTAATTATTTTATTAAATGAGGAATGTTACACTAACATGACTGACAAAGTTTTAGCCAGCACTGTTAGTTAATATGTTTTTAAAATACAAATTCAAAATTGAAGCCATTAAAAATATTCATTGCTTTTGGTATGCAAATGACAATTGGATTTATTATGGGGATTAAGAACCAGAAAAACTGCTGAAGGACAATTAAGGGCGACCTAAGAATTCCTTGTGAGCATTTCCCCTTTTCCTTTGTCATGACTTTGCTATAAGATGTTTCTGTGTGCTATAAATTCTGTATAAGGAAGAAGTTGCTATTTTTAATAGATCTGATAACTTTATTTTTTTACAATACATAGCTTTTATTATTTTTGGTTACATTTATGATCGATCATTTATATAGCATTTACATAAGCCATAACAAAACAGACCAGAATGACCAAAATAGCTACAGCAAAGGAACAAAGTGGTTGTGCTTTTAAAATAGAGGGTGACAACATGACAGTTTCTTGTGCTTGGGAACTCACCAGACTATTTCCTCCTTTAGGTATCGAGACCGTGTCCCACGGCTAAACTTGCCTTTCACGTGGGAATTGCTTTTGTCAAGTGTGAAAGGGTAAACAATAGCATTTCCCCATAATGCCAGTTTCATGGAGCCTAAAATGCTTAGAAAACAATTGATAACCTGGAAGTTGTCAGAGTAAAGAAAAGAATAATCATTTATATCTTGAAATGTCACCTATAGCCTGCTTGTATACAGTAACTCTTTTGTTCATTATTAGCATGATGGCTTCCAGAAACAATGTGTTCTTGCAAAGGGATCAGGCTCTCTTTTTTCCCTAAAACATGCCTAAAATGCAAGCGGAGTCATTGGCGACTGCTTGAAAATGGAGCAAGCTCACTCTTTAGCATTTGCAATTCTTCAGAAGAGTTACAATACAGAATCCCCTTTTTTCCTAGGGCATTTTGTGGGAAGACATTTGATGGCAAGGTGGGCGGTGATGACAGGACATTATGAATTTTCCATGGCCTTGGGAGCTGAAGCGCGATGATTTGTAGCAGCCAGTTGCCAGGCAATATGAGTTTGGGTCAAAAAAAACAAACAAAAAAAAAAGAGATGTGGCAATTAGACTGTTCTTTGTGAAATTGTTGTGCATTGCAATGATGTATGTCACTGCTGAGTGGAGGTCCCACCAGCCTGGTCTCGGCCAGCACTCAGAGGGCCACGCTGTGCACGGATGTCGTAACATCCCAGTGTGGCTGTCCGTGTTGGAGGGCACAGAGAAAGCTCACTGGAAGCCTCTGAGGAATACAGTTCTTGGTGGCAGGATAAAAACTACTGATGTCACTTTTGATGTCCTCAGATGACTGGAGAATTCATGGGTTTGGGCAGTTTCTCTGCCTTGTGTAATATATTATTTAGGGAGAAAGGTGTGAATTATGTTTCTTCTTCTTTTTTTTTTTTTTAAGTGTTTAAAATAAAGCTTGTATTTATATTTTTGTACCGATTAATAAAAAATAAGTGAACAGACAGCATAATCATAACAAAGGGCAAAAATTGATGGAATGCAAATGTAAACCCAAATATTAATTAATTGTAATTTTTTCCCTTTGTTTGCTTCTAAAAATGCAAATTTCCCCTCCCTACCACCCCAGGTCAGACAAGTACTCTGACACCAGTGTCCTTTTCTCCCCTCTGTGACCCTCCTGTCACTCCCCTGGGCCAAATTCTGCCTACAATGAAGTTCCCCTGAGTGACTGAGAGCAGAGTTTGGCCAGCAAGGCAGCATTTGTGGGCAATCGTGAAGGCTGGGGTGAAGTCTGGAGGGCTGCCCTGGGTGCTGAGCCCCACACTGTGCAGGTGGCCAGGCTAGCCCCTTGGCTTTGGAGTGAGCAGAGTAGGACATTGGAAACTGTCCCCCTTGGCTTCACTGCAAAAATGAATGGCAGAAAACAGGTGGTTTGCAAAAGAGAATAATCCTCAGGTTGATCAAGTCCTTGAAAAATCAGCTGATTGTAGCAGAGAAATTATTGAAAGTATGTGAATGATGAATGATGGCTTAAGTTTTAAGCAAAAAAGTTTTCTTAATATGAAATCCCATCTTTAGTGTATGGCTATAAACAAATTAAAATTAATCACAACTCACAGAACGTGTGATTTGCCTTTGTTGTGTCATCTTGTCTGCCTTCTTTTTGGATGTCTGGGCTGGGGTGTCTGTCAGGACTGCTGGTAAATGAGGAGCTCTTCCGAGCACGTGTGTGTGGGCATGCCTCATAACTGTTCATAGTGCTGTGAAAAATGAGAACTGAACAAAAATCGAGGCTAGAGATCAAGGAGAGCAGGGCAGTCTTCTTGGCTGCAAGGCAAATATAATTGACTATATTGTGTAGGTATGTGATGAAGAATTTACAGTGTCTCTCATAAGCAATGCTGTTGGGGAGAGAGAACAGATTGCCTACCAGGCTGTAAACAACAAATATCATTGCCTGTGGAAATTACTGGCTTGCAGCTCAGAAAAGCCCAAAAAGCCATACCATTGCAGTCATTATTATGTTGGAATTAATTTCAATTAATTGCAAAGATAGCCCACTTTAAAAGTGTTTTTAGTGCTGTGGGCCTCATGCACACCACATAAGCCGGTGGTACATAAGGGTTTAATATTTCTGGAGAGCTTTTATTTATGGCTGGTTACAGAATAATTATGAAGACGAAAATGTCTGATGGCTAATTTTCCTGTAAGGATAAAGGATAATCTTCCAAACACAGAATATCAGACATTCAGCAGGTAATGAACGTGGAGTACTGGCATCTGTTGCAGCTTGAAAGAAAATATTTGCAAATAGTTGGTTTCTTCTTTTTTAATTTCATTTCATATTTGGAATGTGTGTATTACCGTGTTAGTTATTGCTGATCCTGAAAGTGTCCTTGAAGGGAAATATTGCAAATAATTATGAAATTTGAGGGAATCTGCAGAGCATTTCCATGATCAGGAGCTCCCTAAATTCTTCATCACTGCTTTAAATGGAAAAAAATGCCCAAAAAAAATGGGAGAGTTGCACCTGTGAATGAAAGATGTTGCCATGTAATGTGCATAAATGATGTCAATGCCTTAACCTTTGTTAGAATAGCCTTTGGCACTGTATGAAATGAGGGAAGGAGTGGCAAAAGGTTTAAACAATCACGAGATTGTTTTGTTTCTTTCAGGGATGACTTTAACATGATATTTGTAGTGTGTTTTTGAAATTCTGTGGTGTGATTTGACCAGGCCTGGTTATGTTCAGCTGAATATGTGAAATGCAAAAGTGTAATAATTTATGAAGACTTTGGTACAATGCTTCTGTGCTCATGGTTACTGTTTTTTGATTGAGTTTACTGAATATCATTTGTAACTGTACTCTTTGAAGTAAGCAAATTATCAAAGACACATTCACGAATATTATGGTGTATGGAGCTGCAAAGTGCTACTTCGATACTCTGAGATACAAAGAGATACTCTGCTACAAGGATGTCCGATGATTCTTCAAATCTTTGGTGTCACAGTTTGTTTCTTTTGATGATGCAAAGCTTGGCTTTCATGGGAAATCATTGCTTTTAGTATAAACATATGGTTGGTCATGGAACTGAGAAAGTCTTTTGAGCACTGTCATCATTAGGCGTTCATTGGTCACCATAACATGCTATTGCCGAGTAATAGGAGTTCTCTGCACACACCAAACCCTCCTGAGCAAAGCAGAACAGTAAACAAAATCAGTGAAAAATTACCTTGGTAGAACAGCTGTAGCAGTCTAACACCAGTAAAATGAGAGTAGGGGAGCTAATTAAACCCCCACCATTACAAGAATGTAAAACAAAGGTATTGTTTTGTCTTATAGCTCAAGAGGCACCAGCCCTGCTGCGGCAGCTTACGGATCAGACAGTGAACGCCAGTAACTCTGCCATGTTGGAGTGCCAGGTTCGTGGTATTCCTGAGCCCCAGATATCCTGGTTTAAAAACCATGAGGAAATACAGCAAGAACCAGGTGAGAGCTTTGTGTACTCACCTACCTCTTACAACAGGCTTTTTATTTACCCCTCTGCCGTAGGTAGCCATTTGCAGTCATTGGCATTCCTAGATGTAAGGAAGGCAGACAGACCCAGGTGCTCCAGGTTCTTCTGTCCCACTCCAAAACATGAGCCAGGCTGGAGGTCTAGACACGACAGGTCTCTATGGAATTGCTGAAAAAATACTCATAAGAGTCATCTCCAGAGAAACGTATTTCCCTCCATGTGTTATAGAGGGAGCCCAAGGTTCAGGTGTCTTGGCCAGAAGATAACTAGGCAAAAAAAACAACCAAGCTCTCATGCTGTGTATGGAAGTACCAGTGGGAGTCTGTGGTCAGGCACTCAAAGTCTGTTCATGAGTCAAAAGCTGTCGAGGAGATTAAATGTGGGGTGTCCAAAATACAAATGCATCTGCTGGCAGCAGAGGAATCCAGGTCTCATGCAACAGAAAGGAACAGCTTCCCAGGTGGAATGCTGCAAAACTTTGGGAGCTGTTTACTGCTGTTTCTGGAATGTGGCTTCAAAGATCAGCTAAGGCTAAATGTCCAGCTGTTGGCACCACAGTCATGGAAGCGTTGCTCGGATATTTCAGATGGAAATGAATGATGGAGGAAAAGGCAAAACCTTTCTCATGGGAATTCATGCACATTTGGTTCAGAAGCACACACTTAGAGTGTGTTAAAAACTCAGCAAAAATGTTCAAGGAGGTTCGGTCCATGGGAACTTGAATTTAAAGTGTAGTCTGCTACAGAAGAAGTTTGTAGTTATGGTTGTGTCCTGAATTATGGGAAATTACTATAGCATAAATAAAAATAACTGGAAAAAAATTCTAAGGATTTCTCCAGCTGAGTTATAAGCCCGTGCAGAGCTGCAGCCCAGGCACAAAGCTTAATCTAGAGACAGATTCCATAAAGCTTTACAGTGATCACATCACTGTAGTGTGCATTAATAACACTATCTTCCAAAATGAATGCTATGTGTCTAACTTGTGTGTAATGCAACAGATACAATTAGGAGCCAGGAAGATGTCTCCAGAGGGTAGGTCAGAGCACTTCAGTTAGGTGCCTGAAATAGATGGTGGGAATACATTTTGATAGGACTGTAGTTCTGATGGAACACAAATGTGTACTTGACTGCACTTTTCCTGGCTAGAAGGTGCCTTAGCAGCAGTCCTGAGGCCAAATCTGTTCCTTGCCTCTTCCTTGCTTCTTGGAGTACTGTCCATGACAGCTTCTGGGTTCACCTAGCTGGAATAAACAAGATGTTTAAAACTTCAGGTGAGCCCTATGTTTTAGGGTATGCCTCATGGGAACTCTCTTTGCACTATCCAAAGCCCTTTTGCGAAGGAGCCCATCATTCCATGCCTCATGGGCAGGTGAGGTTTGGAGCAGGTCTGCTGCCCACAGGGACAGTCTGAATGGCTTTTGGAAGAGCTCTAAGCTTGGGCTGCTTCAGGGGCAGACCTGGGCCTGTAAGTGCAGTAATCAGATTATCCTTTCTCCAAAAGCTGCAGGCGTGCTAGAGTGCTCACCTGGATGAAAGCATGAGCACAGTGCTATAAACTGTACCAAGTACTTCCAAGACAATTCCCTTAGGCTGAGCTTTTTGACTCACATAAGTGCTTTGTAAACACTGATTTCCAAGAGACTCACAAGACGTCCAAGTGCATTTGGCTTTCCTGCAGATAACACTGTGCCGTGCAGTCTGTGGCTCAGATTTCTTTTGAGAAGAACTTGAAGCAGATATTATTACACAAGGGCCAGCTTTTGTTTATATCCTGGCTCCCTCTCATTGCAAAATATTTCATTTCACAGGAATAATTTTAGGGCCCGGAAGCCGAATGCTGTTTATTGAAAGAGTAAAAGAGGAAGATGAAGGGCTTTACCAGTGTATAGCCACCAACTTGAGAGGATCCGTGGAGAGCGCGGCGTATGTCACGGTACAAGGTAAAGCACCCCACTAAATGGGAAGAGCAACCCTTCCAGAGGGATGTTCTTAGGCTGGGAGGGCAGGGGTATGACCTGGGACTCATCTGGTGATCTCTGAAGCAATTTGAAGGAAGTCCTAGCAAGGGAAGCGTACCAGGTTGGAAAGGAAGCCCAGCAGGAAATGCTAACTCAGAGTGTGTTTACACTGACCTAAAAAGAAGAATTGCTTCAACCCAACAAAGATCAGGTCAGGGTAGAAGACAAATGTAAATTTAGTATCAGCAAAACAAACAAAAAACAGAGTAAGTAACACTCTCCTACCCATGCATTTTACCATTTCAGGTTAATTCCATAGAAATTAGAGGCCTGGGATACTCTCATTTGTTTATTTTCTATGCAAACTTAACTGCCAAATCAGACTGGAAGACTTTAGCCTAGCAGTAGCTACATATGCAAAAGTGCTACTACAAAGACGTAGTTTGATTTAGTTATTTCTGTGACCCTCACTTGAGTTATCTTGCTATTCGCTGTTCTGCCTTCTGACAATCTCAACTCATACCTGTGGCAGTGATTTCTATCAACTAATTTTACAATGAATAAAAATAAAGTTTGTTAAGTGACCTTTCATTTTCATTGAGTACCCTTTTGGCTCATGAATTATGAGATTGGAGAAGCAGTTTGACATTCTCCATGTAAATCAGTGTTGTGCATGTATTAAATTTGGCATAATCTATTTTACTGACCTGGTGTTAAGTAAGTAGTCCTAGATGCATTTAGCAGCTCCTTATAGAATACAATTTGAATATCTCTTGGGCAGAGATTATATGTCTGTGGATATTCTCATATAGTTGTTAAATATGTCTGAATACTTCCCAGTATTTGGATACCACCCTGCAGCACAAGACAATTACAATTAGTATTGATTTTTTGCCATGAATGCATTAGTAGTCAGAGTTAATGGTGATGATACAATGATGTTTTTGCTTTAAAAGGTCAGGGATAAGCATATGCACATGTGGGCTGGCCTAACTGGTGAAATTGAGGAGCTAAAACACCTATCCCCTTATGAATAATTATAGAATCATAGAATGGTCTGGGTTGGAAGGATCCTTAAATATCCTCTAGCTCCAGCCTGATCTAGTGGAAGGCAGAAACACCTCCACCATTCCAGGTTTCTCAAAACCCCCTCCAACCCACCCCTGAACACTTCCAGGCATGCAGCATCGGAAACTGCCCTGGGAAACCTGTGCCAGGGCCTCATTGCCCTCAGAGTAAAAAATTTCTTCCTAATAACTAATCAAAACCTGTCCTGTTTCAGTGTGAAACCGTTCTCCCTTGTGTCACCCCACACCCTTGGAAGAAGGGACTCTCCAACTCTCTATCCGACCCCCTTAAGTAATGGAAGGCTGCCAAAAGGTCTCCCTGGAGCCTTCTCCCCTGCAGGCTGAACGACTCCAGCTATCTCAACTTGTCTTCATAGGAGAGGTGCTTCAGCCCTGTGATCATCTTTGTGGCCCTCCTCTGGACTCGCTCCAAAAAGATCCACATCATTCTTATGCTGGAAGCCCCAGAGCTGGATGCAGCACTCCAGATGAGATCTCACAACAGTAGAGTAGAGAGGCAGAATCACCTTCCTCTAAGTGCCTTGACAAGACTGAGGTTTTTGCAGCTGCTCTAACAGATAAATTAATAACTTGTGCCAGCTGCTTGCTGTCCAAATCATCCCACTAATTCATAGTCCTGGACAATGTAATTCATTATTTTATTGATTTTAACATAATTGAAGCTTGACTGTTTATTACAACCACAAGCATTCTGTCAGATGGCTTCTAGGAAGTCGTAGATCCCAGTCCAGAGGAGGAGAGAGAGCAGCCAGGAAGGCTTCTTCTGTGGTTATGTGTCCTGCGGGACCACAAGCAGTGTTCTTGCATGACTTCTAAGGGAGCAGGAGATGAAGACTTCCGCATTAAAATTTATGGCTTTGAGACTGGATGATAAAAAGAGAGACAGTTTGTCTTATCTACTATGATCATGTAAAATGTCTTTCCATTCTTTTCCTACTGCATGAAGGGATGTCACTAGAGGATTTTTTACTCATTCCTACACGGCTCTGGAGTGTCCCTCTCCCAGGAAATGGCAACCTTCCACCTCATCCCTGAGCATGAAGGGGCAAGATCAGAGCTTGAATGCGGGACTTTCTCTAAGATTTGCCACTTTCTTGTTTCTCTGAGAAACACAGGCCCTGTGCCTGCTGCTGCGAGCACCAAAGCCTTGCCTCTGTCCCAGGACTCTTAGAACATGGGGTTGCAGATCAAAGGGAACAGAGCAGCGCCTCGTGTTGATGGCCACGTTCAGCAGATTGGAAGAGTAGTTTGTGAATGAGTCAGGAAGGAAACTGTCTGCTCTCTTTATTTCCTCTGAAAAAACATTCTTATACTCACAGATGAAACAATGTGTTATTTTTGTGTCCGAGATGGATGAATGGATGGTGGAATCAAAGGGCTGTTTTAAATAATTTAAATAATTGCAGGCTGTGTTTGGTTTGGAAGCAGGAGTTGCTGGGCTGTCCGTGGAGAAGAAGGGCCGTATCTGTGGGCATGTCAGAGCAATCTCTCTGCTTGCTCTTGGCTGAGGAACCAAAGAGGCAGCAAATCTGCAAGGACATGATAGAAACAGCAAATGGCTGCCCAAGCAGCAGCATGTAGAGGGAACTGCATCCCTGAAAGTCTGGGGAGAAATGCTGCTGGGCATGTGGGGAACACAGACTCCTGGGCAGCTTTTTCTGGAGGGGTCAACATGCCTGCAGAGCTGCCATGAAAGCCATTTCCTGCTTCCCATACTGAGGACCCTTGCAGCGCCAGGCATACACTTAGTTGTAGAGGTGCTGCTTTGAAGGAGATGTGTTGATAAAGGAAGGAGTGCCTTTTACAGCTCATGCTCACTGAAATATGGAGAAAGGAATACAGCAATGTGCCCTGTCTTAAAGCTGATGTTTGATAACTTAATGTGAGTCCTGCTGAAGAAAAGGAAAACATCTGATTTATTAAGTATTCACTGAACTATTCTGACACTATGAAAATGGTGCTAGTTTTTCAAAACAAATTTTATTTAAATGACTTCTTTTAAATAGCTTTTCTCTCTATCTACTTTTATATCTTCCTACCTGCCTACTAACTACCTAACCTTTCTGACTTTGTATCTCAAAAAATTGTTGTGCCTTTTAAGTCATGCTGAAGCTATCAGGAACTTCTCCATGAAGTTTAGCTGGAATTCCCACAGCTACTAAATGAAGTTCAGCCTGGGTTATGACTTTAGTCTGCAAGATTAAAGGTGGACATCAGGGGACACTAAGACTCCTGTTACCTCAGAAGTCCACCAAAGAGGGTTGGAATGGAGTCCTGGTGATCAGTATTTCAGCCTCATTTCAAACAAGGGTGATCTCCAGTGGTCTGGCTGAGTTATGACAGCCTCTGAGGATGGACATTCCTCAGCACCTCTGGGCACCCATCCCACTGCTGCAGTGCCATCATTGTGAGATCACATGGACTAAGCAGGGTAGATCCCATTTGGGTAGGAGTGAAGGATGCTTTAGGTGCAGCAGATAAGTGTTGTTTCCCCAGGCACTGCTTTTTCCCTGGCTGACACCTGAGCTGCACCACAATGTTTAGAACTGAAATCCTAATGAGAAAACCTGTATCAGCCAAAGGCTTGAGCTTGTAGCTGGAGGGATCAGCAGATTAATCCAGGCTCTCATCCTGGCATACTTGCATGGTTCTGGTGCCTTCTGTTGCTACTAAAAGAGAGAAGCTGCTGCTGGTGGCACTTCTTCACTTGCCCCCTCCTCAGCCCTCTGCAATCCTGCAGACATAAGATGCTGCAGGGGAGCTTTTGGAGGTGCTCTGGAGGACAAAGGGAGCTGGCTGCTGCTCGGGGCAGAGTCAGGCAGATGGGACAAAACTGCACATGGGGAAAAGTCTGTCTAATGAGGAGTCTGGTGAGTAAAGGTCTGGGATAGAGGTATAAGGGGATGCCTGAAATCTTTGGCTACCAGGCAGACAGAGGGATTCAGTACTGATTACAGCCTCCCCAAACTTTGCTAGTCCTAAGGCCTCTTCTGAGTGTTTTTGCCTGCTCTGCCTCAACTGAAACCATTTCCTACCCAGCTGAGAGACACTTAGAGAGCTCTGACTTCAAGGCTTTCAGCAAGACTAGGACTGTGGCATTTGATAACCCAGCCCAGATGGAGAAATGCTTTCTGGTTGCCTACATTTGCTCAAATATTTTAAGGACAGCACCTTTGCATCTCTTTTCTGACTCCTGAGCAGCTACTGTAGTGGTGAAAGGGTTGCTGTCTTCCACCCCAGGCCTGGCTGTACCTCGTGGGTGTTCTGTGTCCTGCCATATGAAGCTGTGGCAACCAATGAACCTTCAGCCCCTCCAGGTTTTGCTGAATAAATATCAGAAACTGTTACCTGCCATCTGCAGGAGAGCTGCTCAGAAGCAAGAGGAGACTATCCGTATGTAAAAGGAAATGCTGATGCCAGGGAATAGGCAAGCTGCATTAGGCTGTATTATTTATGCTATCATGATGTCCCATATCTAAATCAAGTACTTTGAAAAAATACTTGTGAAAAAAGAACTCTCTTGGTTTTTCTGGAGACTATTGTATCTCCATTTGTAGTTTCAGCCATGTTTTTCCTCAATGAGCATTATTCTCAAAGCTCCAGAATGGATATGCCATGGAAATCTTAGACATGGGGCATGAATACAAATCTGATTATCATTTTAGGGGAGGAAGACATTATGTTAATTAAGCAACACAACCTCTGAACAAAGCTTTGTAGCCTTTTGCCTAAAACCAGGCAGCACATCTCTCTGGATTACCTGGTAAACCCACCAGTGAACAGGATAAAACCTTTTTCATTTGTCAGGAGTAACACCAAGCTGCCAGGCTCTGCAACTCTGCAAGTGCAGTTGACAGAACTACTCTGAAATCACTTTCAGAATTACTCCTCCCTGTCCTCTCATTTTCCCTCTCTAGAGGGTATATCAGAACAAGAGGCAAGATGTGATGGTTCTTTTTGCATTTTCTACCAATCAGATGGAAAACATTGTGGGAAGTGTGGGATTTTGACGCGATCACAGGATTTGCAAAACAAACTGCTCTGAAACTATTTTACAAATCCCTAAATAGCAGTCTGAAGTGAGTCTTATTTTGCCTTTTTGAAAGATCTCTCAGTGGGCTCTAATACTTTCCAGATTTCTAATGTTCAGTTTTCTTGCTGCTTCATTTTCAGTTGTTGTTGGGGTTTTCTTTCTGTGCTTCATCTGTTCCCTGCTTTCTCCCATCTCCCTGCCATCTGGGTTCTGCTGGGAAAGAGGGGATTCCTGTGTTCCCTCATGTGCTGCTGGTGTGTCTGGCAGGAGACCTGAGGGCACAGAGCCTGCCATGGGAGCAGTGGATTGCAGGGAGTGCCAGGCCATATGCCCTGGGTTTGTGCCCTGTGGGAATGAGGCTCAAGACCCCAGTATCATGCTGTGTATCAGCTGAGCCCCCAGGTGACAGATCAGATCCATCCAAGCCATGGGAGGAGGAGCTCATGGACTCCAGCTGGTAGCTCCATGAGTCTCCAAGAGAATCCCCAGGTCGCCCCCAGCGATAGTTTTGGTGAGGACTGGAGGGTTTACAGCATGTCTGGGATGGAGGTGCAGGCTGCAGGGCACAGCCATCAGCAAGGAAGGAAAGGAAAGGCATCAGGTCCTGGACAGCAAACCCCAAGCAGCCACACTTCAACGTGCCCTGGGTCACACTCGGAGCCTACACCAGCACAAGCCCTCCCAGGAGCTTCTCCTGCCTGTTGGCAGCAGCTCTCACACCACAGTACCAGCTGTGGGAAAGGCCCAGCAGAGCCATCCTCTCTGGGTAGCCTTGTCCTCTCCTGAGGCTGCAGGAGACCTTTTTTTTTTTGGCTCTGTGAGCCAGTCCAAACAGAGATTAATACCCCATTGAAAAGAGCTGGTCCTTCCTGGAATTTTATTTTAATGGTAGAAAAAAACATGAAGTGCCCTTGGTTTGCAGGTCATTTTCTAATATGTTTCCCACTTGATTTTCCCAGGCATATCAGAGAGGTCAAACCTGGAGCTGATAACTCTGACCTGTACCTGTGTGGCTGCGACACTGTTCTGGCTCCTGCTGACCCTCTTCATCCGCAAGCTGAAGAGGGTAAGAACAGACAGGCATCTCCCTGTGGCACCTGCCTCTCCTTGCCTGCTTGGCTCATGCCAGAAAAAAAATTTTTCCCAAGATGGTGGGATTGCTGAGTCTACCAAAAAAAAAAAAAATTTTTCACTTTCACAGCACCAAGTCTGGCAGAGCTCAAGGAGTGTTTGGACAATACTCTCAGGCACATGGCATGACTCCTGGGGCTGTGCTGGGCAAGGCCAGGAATTGAATTTCAGTAATCCCTGTGGGTCCCTTCCAGCTCAGAATATCCTGTGATTCTTTGATACTGCTCACCCTTGTTCCTGGTGCAATGACCAGGCTGCAGATGGATGCTGGAGAACTGTGACTTGCAAGGCTGAGTATGAGCAAGCCAGAAAAAGCTGGGTGGGGACAAGGCTCTGAGGCTCACAAGAATTTGGGTGCCTGACTCACACCAAAGGCATCCTCATTCCCTTATAAAAACTGTGGGGGTTTAGCATCCCAATGTCTTTGAAGATCTGAGTGAGTGGGAATGATAGATCTTCAGAGAATGTGCTGGGGTCTGGTTCACACAGTGTCTGGTATAATTACATCACTTCCAAAGTGATATTCTGCTGAAGGAGTTTTGGTGGTGCAGCTCCTAGAGCAGATGATCCTGCACCAACGTGATCAATTTAACTGCCCCTGTAGCTCACCCTCCTTCTTGTCCAAGGCTGACTGTAATGGTTTAAAACCAGTATTTTCCTGACAGCACCTGGTCTGCATTGTATGGGGTGTGCAGGCTAAACCACAGCAGTTTTCCCAAGCAGAAAATACAACTCCTCGGTCGTGCAGGAAGATCTCAGTGCAGGAAGATCTCAGCGTAACCTGTAGAAGCAGATGGATTTGAGGGAAGGTACTGGGGCACTGCAACACATGAGCTGAGAAATGGCTGCATTTCCCCCTCCCCTCACTCCCACCCCACCACCAGCCCAGGGTATCACAGCACAGCCCCAGGGGGATCTGCTCACAGCCACCACGGCTGGGCATGTCCCAGCTGGCTGAGGGATGGCTGCTGAAGGTCCCCTGCAGCCTGACAGACCATTTTATCTCAACTGGCATTGAGGCTTGCTGGTACCTTAGGCTGGGTACTAAGACTTTTATCGACTGGTGGGGAAGCAGCACTAGACCTCCAAATCAGGGCAGTATGGCAGCAGTCACTGTGCCTGCATTCCTGCTGCTGCAAGCTTTAGTGAGGAGAAATACGTGGGAGTTTGGGGGGAAGGGAAAGCAGAGGTCAGCTGAAGTTGTGGAGAAACTTCATAGCTGTAAGAGAAATTACAAGGCAAGAGGGACCAGTACTGAACCCTCAACAGTAATGATGAAGCAAGTTATAACGTGACTGCAAATCTTGGGAAAAAGTAAGCTTTAAGTGTGGCAAGGGGCTGCAGATCTTTTTTGGTTTATTTTTTTATGAGACCAAAACTTGTTAGACTGTTAAAAGATAATAAAAATATCATCACCACTGTAGAACAAGGGATTTTATCTAAATGACATATTAAGGCAACTTTCCAGATGAGCCTTTCCAGCTAGTGTTAGTCTATGTTTATGGTCTTATCTGTGTTTCTTTTATAAACTCTTACTCTCAAAGATTTATGTCTAGAATTAGCTCTGAATTAAATTTCATATACAAATTATGTTGCCACAACAGAAAAAAATATGTTCTCCAAGAGCATTTTCTTAAAGCCTCTCTGTGATGCACACAGGGACAGATTATATTGTTAACAATTTTTCATCATTGAAAATGTTTCTTCAAATCTCTATTTGTGCCAAAAATTTGATATTGAGTGCATCAGAAGAAAAAACTGTGGGAAAGTGTCTGAATTTTACATTGCCCTATTGTTTTTTCTGGGATGGGTCCACTTAAAAGCTCTTCTAATGTGATGGGTAGGAGCATTCTGGTACACACATCTCTATCTAGAAATGCCCTTTCTGGAGCACACACAAGTTTCTGTTTCTACTCATCTCCCACTTATCCATGTCCTTTCCAGGCTTTGTGGATGGTTTGGAGCCAGGCTTTAAGCCTCCTGCCTTTTTCACAAGCATCAGTGCATCCTTCTTGGGACAAAATTTATGGCTTGGGGAGGACAAGAAGTAGCTAGAAGAGCAGTTGATAATGACTGTCATTTTAGTCTAGCTGTGTTTCCAATCAAGGCATGCACAGCTAGAAATATTCTTCTCAAAAACATGCCTGGAAATGCAGGATTTAGGGACATATTTCCAAGCTGTAGAGGAGGGAAGTTGAAAGTATTAGAAGGCAGTTAAAGCAAATAATAGAAAAAAAAGTGTGGTTGTATCTGTATGTTTGTGGTATCTGTATGTCTTTGTCCATCTGCTTCTTCCACAAGTTTGGGAAATGCAACACATTCAGGTTGAGTTCTTCAGATTTCCCATAGACTCCAACTAATAGCCAGGAAATTATGGCAAACACTAGACCTCTTCTACAGAAAGATAAATACTCCTCCATCAAGAAAAGTCCGGTGGACTAGAATGGCAATCTTGATGCTCTTTGAAGGAACATATATTTAAAAATGGATGAACTGCAGGAAACTTTCAGATGAGATTTATCTTTCCTTATATTTTTCAAGTGAAGTGGATAATCCATTTGCTCAGGAGAAACTAAACTGGTAAATTAATTTGAAATTTTATGTTTTAAATTATATGTTTTGAGTCCAGCTGTTTATAAATTCCTCCAGACAAAATGGTTTGAGTAAATTTTTCAGAAATGATACCACAGAAATAAAAAATCATAAACATTTGTCAGCAGTTTGTGAAGTGTATCATGTCCAGTGACCTGATGACTTGTCTTGCACAATTTCTAACCACATATGAGCTATCTTTGTGGGATATATGGAGCAAATAAACACTGGCAGTAGAACTCCATCTGTTGCATGCAGCCACTTCTTGCTTTGCACAATCATGAAGGAAAGTTATTTTTATCAGCAATGTTTAGTCACTTGCTGAAAGAATTTCTCCTGACTGTGCAGAGGGCCTGTGTCATAACACCATATGTTAGTAGAGACCCACAGGGATTTCATTGAAGAAACTGGTATGTCACTAGGGAGCAAAGCTGGAGGAATGAGTTTCTTTTATATAAAGACTCTTGCAATAGATAGAAAAGCTTAAGGGAGCTTAATGAAACTATCCACTGTGCAATGAAACATGCAGCCTTGTGATCAGAATGAACATGGGGTCCTTGATCCATACAAGAAGATGCTGACAGATACCCTAATCCTCTTTTTCATTTTGCAATGTCTTTGTTTTCTAGCCTCGTTCCTCTGAAATGAAGACCAACCATTACTTGTCAATCATAATGGATCCCGATGAAGTCCCCTTAGATGAGCAATGTGAACGTCTACCTTATGATGCCAGCAAGTGGGAAATTGCAAGAGAAAGGTTAAAACTAGGTAATATTGGAATGGTTCGTACGGGGTTTGGGTTGATTGAATAACATGTGTCTGTAACAATGCATAAAGAGGAGCTGGATGTGTTCTAGGCACTCAGCACAATGTACTGCCAGGTTTGGTGTCATCTATTCCACACTGAGAGCACTGATCTGTGAATGAATTACAGCCTTCAGGACTGACTGACCATGTCTACTTGACTTTTCATATGTACATTTGAACTCCATGTAGGAAAACGAAAATACAACATGAGATCATTTAGGTTGGAAAATGCCCTTAAGATGAAGTGCAACCATGAATGATCTATCTGTTCACTTCAGGAAAAAGCTGTGGGAGACAGTGACAAAGGCTTTACTAAGGTCCAGGTAGACAACATCCACAGCCTTTCCCTCATTTATTAAGTTGGACACCTGGCCACAGAAGCAGAATAAAGACAAGAATAATGCATTCTATATTTTGGAAACTGATTTACTTAAAGCATGACACAAAAAGAGCAACCAAAGAATTCCAAATCAGGCTGCCATCTTTGATGTTTCTCTCTCTAGACTCAGAAGCCTGACCTTTGACTGTAATCTTAGGGATTCACTATAATAATGATGAAGGGTCTGGAGGGGCATGAAGCTGTGTGAGGAGCAGCTGAGGTCACTTGGTCTGTTCAGCCTGTAGCAGAGAGGTTTGAGGGGAGACCTCCTTGCAGCTACAACTTCCTCATGAGGGGTAGAGGAGGGGCAGGCACTGATCTCTGCTCTGTGCTGACAGTGACAGGACCCGAAGGAATGGCCTGAAGTTGTGTCAGGGGAGGTTCAGGCTGGGTATTAGAAAAAGGATCTTCACCCAGAGGGTGTTTGGGCACTGGAACAGCTCCTCGGGGAAATGGTCACAGCACAGCCTGCCAGAGCTCAAGAAGCGTTCGGACAGCTCTCTCAGGCACATGGTGTGACTCTTGGGGATGGTCCTGTGCAGGGCCAGGATCACCCACAAGGATGATCCTTGTGGGTCCCTTCCAACTCAGGATATTCTATGATTCTATAGTTTTCTTCCCTTTCTTCAACCTGGAAACTTGGAAAAAAGCCTGTGCAGAAATAGGTCCTCATAATCCATCCTGCACCTCTTCCAGTTTCTCCCTCTCCTTCTCTTTCCAACACAATCTCCTTGTTTTCCCTCTGTGCTGTAGTTTTATAAATATTCTGTTATTGCACCATAAAGTGCAATAATGTGACATGTAAGTCCACACATAAATAACTAGATACCCTTGAAAACTCTAAACCTACAGCCAGTTCCCCTGTAGATGTCCCAGCAAAAGGCATATGTTTGGGAACCATTCCTTATTAAGCCTAGTGTGGAGCTGATGAGAAGGGAAGGGGGGAAGGGACCTTGTTTTGAAGTAGATGAATCCCTCCAGAAACCACACAGATTTTAGCTAGAAGGTCAACATTAAAATGTCAGTGATAAGTTCAGCCTCGTTGCTATAGTGCTGTTTGTTCTTTCAGGCATGCGTTGCATTTGTCCTAGAGCAAGGTCTAGAAAATCCTTGCACTTTAGTTAGGAGCTGTAACAGATTCCTCCTGTTCTCCCTGGCATCAGGGACAGAGCTTGGTTAACATGTGCAAAATTAGGATCACACCTAATTTGCCTGCCAGGGGACACAAGGTGGCCAGATGTGGATAAGCACAGCTGAAATGTACTGCTCTCGATTTATAATTGTCATACATAATTCTGGGAATGCTGGAACTTTGTGCTGGAGTGACTTCAATCTTCAGACCATTTTCTTACGATGATGGACCAAGAACCTGATGTGCAGACAATGTGACCACTGGGAAAGAAACAAACAGAAATGGAATGTAAACACCAAGGAAAAACCCATGCCTTGCAGGGTTAGTGTTTGGAGTCCAGAGGTGACGAACGATGACCAGAGAATGAGTTAAAAGTGGAAGAACTGGTGTAAACAAATAAAGAATGCTGAAAATGAATGAGAACCAGATTGGAAGAAGTTGTGTGTGTGCAGTGTGCTAGATTAGCTCAGTGCAAGTCCTGCTTACATGTCATTTGGCTCAGTCTTTGAGTAACCTTGGCAGTCTCTGAGGATTAGTGTCTCACAAACACAAAATATGCTTCTATGGTTTTTAAAAAAATATTTTTACTTAGAAATGCAACCCCTTCCAGCATCTGATGTGACTGTTTTTCGACCTAGTTGTCCTCCAGGACACATATTTATTATAACTTCTGCAAAGAAGTCTCTCCTTTCAGCCCACATCTCTTTTGCTGTGTGTTCCTCCAACATGCATACACACAGCCCACGGCTATGATGCAGTGCTTATATAACAGGACTCTCCCTTCATCTGTAAGAGGTACAGACATTACAGGGAATTTCATATGGGCATCACTGCAGTCGGGGTAATTAAAATTCACCAGAGACTAGTCTTGCTGAGAGTGAAATGTCATCTTTTCATTAGTCAGAAGAATGCTGGTGCTGTAAATCAGTGTCAGTGTGTCCGGCGACAACGCAGGGTGCTGGCTGAGCTGTCATGAGCTTCTCCCCTCACACTTGGGCTCGACCTTCCCAGTCTGGAGAGGCGGCACAGTGCTGATGCCGGATGCAGGGCCCTGTGGAGCGTGGCTGCTGGCTACAGCACGGTGTCACACACGCTGGTGGCAGCTGGTTTGCTCCCTCCTGGGCACTGCCAGCCCACGGTAATGGCACCCAGCACAGCACTTCCCACTCTCCTGCACGTGAGCAGCTGTCCTATGGAATGTAATGGAAAACGTGAAGCCACCTGTGGGGAAAACGCAGATGATGCAAACAGTGGCAAAGAACCTGAGAAATGAATGCGCCTTGGAGCCTGTGCCTTCCCACAGACATGGAGTGTGGTGTCTGCAAGCTCTTCTTGCTACTGCTCCAGGTCCAGCAATGACATGCTTGAAGGACCCTGCTAAAATGGGACTGAAAAGAAAATCTCCTGATCCAAAACTCCTTGACTGAGGTGTATGTTCCTTTTAATGTGTTCTGAGCTGCTCAGTAAACCCAAGTCAAGTGTGGAAAACTTAAATGGAGCGCTTTGCTTCATTGGTCTGGATCTAAATGCTGTAACCCCAAACATATCCAGTGTAGCTGCTCAAAGGCTGCAACAACCTGACTGCTCAGATGGTTAGGCAACTTAATATTCCTCTGTTTAATAATTTTGTATTTTATGTCAACAGAAGAGGCTTTTACAAGAGCAACCATAGCCACAATTGCTTACTAAACTGCGGAGTTCTGAGCTACATGCTGAAAAGTTAAAGCAGCCTGGTCTTGTGCTAGCATGCAGCACGGTACAAACAATAGCAGAGTAACAAAGACGAGTGTTATTACAGTTTCCCATTGAATTACACTGCTGTTTAGAGAAGGAAGTGCTGTTTCCAGAGCTCATTCTCCTTTCTGTAAGGTTAGCAGCTTTGTGCAGCTTTATGAGCCGGTGTGTTTTCCAAGTGGTGACTAAGCAGGTTATCACGATGTGGGAAGTAAATTAAAAGTGATGGAAGCAGATTAAAACCATGAATTAAACAAAGGTATGTTGGGTTTTATAGGACCTCAAACTGCAAGTTCTTCATGTAGAAACCATGAACAGTTAAAACATTAGGGACTAAAAACATCAATTCATTAAGAAAGCTGAGACCTGAGTCCTAATGGGGTTCCCTTATGCATCTGCTGAATGAAGAAAGAATCTATATGCAGTAACTGAAAAAAGGTGACAGTAGGTTTTTAGATGCACACTGATTCATCTGTATTTCTCTTTCAAGCACTAAGCCCTTCACAAACCAAGGTCAGTCTGTTGATGCGTTTCAGTCATGTAGTTCAAGTTCTTTGTGGTTATTTGCTGTAAAAAAATAACAACACATTTTCACATTTAGGGTGGAAATAATTTTCTGGCTTAGCTTTTTTTGGCTTAGCATATTCTGCTTCATGTTTCCATTGCTTTAATAACGTATGTTACTTGCTTCTACTGACAGACATACTGAGAATCACAGTTTAGATACAATATATACATATAAAAGGCAGTATTGATTTGAATTAGTACAGACAGCAGTTCTTTTTCTCTGCTTGCAAGTATCTGAGTGGGATTCATCTCCCACTCAGATACCAACAGGATAGATGTCTCTAGTGAGAGCTAGTCAAACAGGCGTTCATCATAGGAATAGGAAATTGTCCTGTGGACATGGTCATGGCACATTTTATCTTTTTCTTTTCTATGAAAAGCTGACTTATTTTCTGCTCTTCTCAACACTGCAGATCCTGCTGCCATACTCGTGTTAGCCACTTTGGTACCTGGGTTTTGCTAAAGGTGAAGGACAAAAGCTATCTGAAAATAGTTACTTGGAAATAAAACTTACTGCTAGCTGATGCGTTGACGAGATCTCCCTGGCCAAGCCTCGCCAGCCTCTGTAGTAGGGCAGAGCACATGTCAAAGGGGCAGAGGGTCTGTGTTATTAAGGACATAACTGGCAGCACCACAGGCTGCTGCACAGTGCAGTGTGCTCAGGGAAAAGAAGAGTAAAATCTTTTTCTGTCTGAGCTAGACTGAAAAGATCAAGTTTGAAGCCAGTGTACCCCCACTGAATGGTTGCGTTAATTTAGTGATATTTTCACTCCTATCACTTGCTCGCTCTGATGACTCTGTCTTCTAATTTGACTGCTTACTTAAAAAAAAAAACCCAACAAACCTGAAAACCTAAACTAGGTATATGTTGGAAATATACCTACGCCACTCATTGGAAAGTACACTTTTCAATTTGTGATCTATGAAGCCATTTGCTGATGGGATTCCCTGTTTTTACCAAGATGTGTCTCTCCACTTTGTTTTCTTTACAGGAAAGTCTCTTGGACATGGAGCTTTTGGAAAGGTGGTACAAGCATCTGCCTTTGGAATTAGGAAATCACCAACATGCAGAATAGTTGCTGTGAAAATGCTGAAAGGTATCTTGTTGCACAGCTGCATTGGAAAAAATGATGGCTTATATAGTGCATTTTTATACAATTCTGACAAAAGCAAAAACTTCCCACAATAATTTTTTGAAGCCTCCAAAATGTGTACAAACCAAGTTTCAGATCCACCACGAATGAAATGGCAGAACTATGAAATAAAAATTGCATTCTCAGTAAAAAGTTACACCATTATGCTAGACTGACCCTATACCGAATGCTGTAAATGAAATTTCGCTGAAGTATAAGGTATCCCCCTTAATGTGAAGACACTCGGATAGAAGCTTTCATATTTTCCTTGGTCATTCGTTCCAAGGAATCATCATCTTACTGTTAAAATCAGATGCCTTATGTCTCATTCCCATATACCTGACTTTTGCATCTCGTTCTGACCTTCTCCATTAGATTTTATAACGATTTTTCTTCATGCAGAACTTTTATTAAGCTAAATACATTGAGCAGCTTAAATCTCGGTGGTGCTGTGCAGGTGTGTCTCCTCTGAACTGGCTGCAGTCTCATCACACGGTGCTTAGGATGCTGACACCCAGATTGTGGGATGGATTTACCAATGATGTTCCTACAACAGTGCCCATCTGAAATAAAGTTATCCCCTGCTATTCCCTGCCACCTTTCCCATTGGAGCAGAAAGGACAAAACCCCCTCATTAATTTGTAGAGGGCATTTGGGACATTAGCAAGCAGGATGATATTCTGTCCTAGCCTGCCACACTGCCACAGCTGTGATTGAATTCCCTA
Source organism: Catharus ustulatus (assembly GCF_009819885.2). Lineage (NCBI taxonomy): Eukaryota > Metazoa > Chordata > Aves > Passeriformes > Turdidae > Catharus > Catharus ustulatus. Next base: position 51,631,389 of record NC_046222.1, on the reverse strand, counting down.
ACCCAGAGCCCTGGTGGCGTCCCTCCTAGTCCCTCCTATGTATTTAGCTTTCCCTTCTTTACATGTGTAAGGATCATAGCAGGCATTTTTTTTTTTTTTTTTTTTTTTTGCATTGCCCCAGGAGTTTATGCTGCACTGCTTATCTGCCTTAATCCCTGAATTCTTTTGGGTGTTGTTTCTCTGACAGGACACGTCCCCTATTGTACCAGTATGGCTTGGAACCCCAATGCTCTCGGCTGACTCTGCTCAGGAATAGTCACTGGCTCCCAGCTTCCCAAATGGTTGCTTATCATTTATCAGGAGATGTCTACATGTAAATTCCAGCCCTTGGAGTGGGCTGCTGTGTTCAGGGTTTCTTTGTGTACATCAGTAGGCTTCTTGTGCCAGTCAGCACACCATGGAGCAGTGGGTGCTGCTGGAGTAGATGGGAGCAAACAGCAGCTACAAGAATCCTGGTGGGATTCACATGTGCATGTGCAGAGTAGATTCTGAGTTAGTTACTCAAATGGCCTTCAGTGGCAGTGGTGAGAGACAACAGTTCATCCCAGCCTAAGGCAGATTCCTGCACACAGGGAGCTGAGTCCTCATTCAGCTCTGCTGACAATGAAGAGAGCCCATGGTGACCAGATCATCTGTAGGTGTCTTTAGTACCTCACACAAAGCATGGGGACATCTGCCTCATTCCTTGTGTCCTCTCTAGATTATCCAGGAACTGTGAAGTCATTCCTTAGGCCTTATCCTCACAGAATTCCCATGTGGTGGAGAGGAAGTGTCACCACCCATGCAAGCAAATAGCAGATAACCAAGTAGAAGACAATTTTTGTTTGGGACACCAAGAAAAACTGTTTCCATTCAGATGTTGAAACCAAGCCCCTTAAGACCTAGCTCAAGGGTTTTTTCCACAGGACTGCCCCTCTTGCTCTTGGTGTCACTAAACTGAAAAATTCCTTTTAGGCCTACACAAAGCAATGTATTTTTTTTCTTGTTCTCTTAAACAAAATTAAATTCTGCACAAAAAAAAATTTCTCGGGGGGAAAGTTTCACTCAACACTAAATAGAATGTTTTGGATTTATTCAAGGGACTTCTTATGTCATGCCTATTATTGTTGACCATGACTGATAAAGGTGAGATGCAATCACTCCACTTTAACCAGTTAATATTTACTTCCCTGGTCTATCTCCAGGCTTCCTACATAAAGAACAGAACCAGGCAGGCATTACCCAGGGGTAGCTCATACACCCTTATACAAATGGTTAAACTTGATGGCTGCATCAGCTTCTGGAAATACTTTGCTCTTGCCACTGACTCATTAAGATGTTGATTAGTTCAAGCTAGAATATAACCCTTAGATAGCTGAAGTCAGGACAAATGAAACCAGTTCTAGATAGAGTTAATTATAATCGTGACATCCCTTTTTATTTGTTCTTTCAATTTTTTGGTTGAAACACCAGAACTACTCACGTTAAAAAAAGTTCTCTCAGTTCTAAATATAATAGAGTTGACTGGGAGGAAGTTGAGTCCCTGACTCTTTTATGGGTTTAATTGCAACCAAGAGGATGCTGAGGAGAGGGGAATGGAGAGAAAACATCAATACAAGAAGTACATCCAGTGATGGAGATTATTTCAATGGAAAGTAATGAGAAGTGGTAAAACTCAGCAGATCAGTACTTTGCCTTTTCACATTGACTTTTTATTTTGTATTTTCAGAAGGGGCCACAGCAAGTGAGTACAAAGCACTGATGACTGAGCTGAAAATCCTAATCCACATTGGTCATCATCTCAACATTGTGAATTTATTGGGAGCTTGCACAAAAAATGGAGGTAAAAAAAAGCTGCAGCACTGCTCTGAAAATGGATTTAGATTATCTTTCAATAACAGCCAGTGACCCATGTTGTTTTTCATGCAGAGGTCAAGTTAGAAAATTTTATATTAGAGCTCATCCTGTTGCTGGCAAAAAAAGAAAGACGAAAAGAAAAAGAGATTTTCAGTCCTTTAATGAAGTGATTAAACATTTCCTCTCTTTAAATTTTCTCTTAGTATTAATATGTGATGCGTGAACTTGGGAACATGCCACTTGCTGTCCTTTATCTCATGCATTCCACTGCTCAAATTAAACATGATCTGGAAAGTCTGAGAACAAGGGATATCAGCTGCTGGCCCTGAACTATAAATCACAATGCAGCTGTTGTAAAATGCTTAATGATATTACACTGAGAAAATCAAAAGACCAGTATGGGAGATTGTTTGTTTTAGATATGTCACCTATTTTAGTTCTCAAAGTGTGTGTGGGCTGTGGGACTCCAGTCTGAACTGCCCAAAGAGGAAACAGAGTGTCCCTCAGGACCCAGACTCAAGACCCAGCTTTCAAAAATTAGGGCCTGTCCTAATTTCCAGAAGCAGTATTGTTTTGATAACGTCCAACATGCTTCAAGCAGCCTTCTAGTTCTTAGGACATGTTGTCAGTTATTGCTGTAGCTATGGACATGAAAGATTCTTTCTCAGAACTGATGCCACCTTTTATTGTTTTACACTGCTCAAAATGCCTTTTTTTTTTTTTTTTTTTTAATATTTAATTGCCCAGGGCCTCTGATGGTGATTGTTGAGTACTGCAAGTATGGGAATTTATCAAACTATCTGAAGAGCAAAAGGAATCTTTTCTGCCCTAACAAGGTGAGGAGGCAGATGGTCCTGGGAGGGTTCATCTTACCTGATGTACATGTTGCTAATGTAGATGTCAGCTCTGAGCTGGTCCCCTCAGACTCTGCTCTAGCATAGGAGAGAAATTACTTTAGGATGAAGTTCACCTGACCTATATTAATATTTGGTGTGGGATGTGTTGTGCCAAGAAAGGATTCACCTCTCTCTCCCTGACTGTGCAAGGAGACTGCTGGGACTAATTCGGCTGGAGCCATCGGCAGCAAGGGGAAATGAATCCTGTCCAAAGTGTCCCCACATGCTCTTGCCCTGCTTCTGATGAGCCCATTCCTGGTGAGCTTGAGGTCAGCAAAGCCAAAGGAAGTGGTTTTGCCCACTTACTTCAGTACCGCTGGGAGCACAAACAAGATAACGCCAATTAAATCTCATGTCCCAAGACACCCTAATAGTCAGAGATTTACTAGTAATTTTATTATTGTGTGAGGAGAATAGCTATCAAGAGGAAGAGATTAGAGTCTTGCCCTCACATCCCACAGCCCTTTGAATCAAATCCATGATATGTATTTTATTACAAACCTAAATCCAAATGTCCCAGAAAATTCAAATAGTTCCAGAAAAAATTCTCCAGAGGATCCAGGGCTCTGACATGAGACTGGATACAAGAACAGCAGGTCTCAAAATCTCTGCATAGCTGTGCCAAAAGCTCAGCAGCATCTCAGGGATTTTTTTTTGGGGGAGGGCTCTGTGGGAGAGCCCACTTGAGAGGACATCCCCCTCTAAAAGGCCTTTGCTGATCTTCTGTTCCCAAGGCTGTCCATGTTGTGCTCCACGTGAGACAGCAACTGGCTCCTCCTACATGTGCTTGCTGGAGTCGGATGCTCAGCAGGGAGGATGGCTGGGAAGGGTCCATGCTGAGCAGAGTCATTCCCATACCCCCTTCCCACACCCAGTGCTCTAGCACCCTTGGGAAGGTTTCCTGGGCAGGAAGGAGGTGGAAGTTTGGCTCTGCACCAGCATGCACAGGGAATAGAGATGGTTGCAGGACAAGAGGAAAAGTAAGAGGGGGCAAGAGTATGGCCAGGCAGCCAGACCAGCTGTGAGAAAGCTTTTACCAGGCAGTGTTACATGTGTCCTGTTAAACCATCACACGATTGGCCATAAGAAGAAAGCACTGCATAAAGGCATTGAAAAGAGGGGGTCATTTCCAACAGCAGCTCTGACACCAAGTGCCCTTGCTCCTCGTGGAAAGGGCTTAAAAACCCACACCAAACCCTGTGCAGGGACATAGAGACAGATGTCTTAAGCAGGTTGGGACCAAAAGCTGATGTTTGAGAGATCTGGGATACCTGCATTGTGGGCACAACCTTCCCAACCCACTTCTTTGTGCTCCTTCTCCGTGTGCTGGAGAGAAATGGGCCCTTTCAGAGGTCTCACTTGAGGCTGAGATGAGCCACAGCCCAGCAGGCAGCTCCATCCATACACCCTGCAAATCCTCACTGCAGCAGAGGTAGCCCACTGCCCTGCTTACCCCAAAATGTACTGGTGCTCCCAAGCCACCAAATTTCTGCCCTCTGGGAATGACGACCTTGGTGGAGCACAGCTCTGCCACAGTGGCACTGGACACCCCTCCCATGAGAGATGTGACCACCCACACCACGGACCAGCAGCCCAGCAGAAAGGCAACAGCAGCCTGACATGGTTCCTCCCCACCCCCTCCACTGCTCTGATGTAGCGCCTCTTCTCTCTTTTTGTTTGAAGGACTCCTCTCTGCAGGGAGAGCCAATGAAAGAGAAAAAGGATACTGAGCCTGTGGAAAGCCAAAAACAAAGGCTGGCCAGTGTCACCAGCAGCGAGAGCTTTGCGAGCTCTGGGTTCCAGGAAGATAAAAGTCTGAGTGATGTGGAGGAGGACGAGGAGGGTAGGTATTAATTCCTTCCTGTCCCTGCACAGACTGTGATATTTTTGCAACATACTGTGAATCCCTGAAATTTTTTTCCTCATTTATCACCCTAATAAACATCCGTGGGAGATGCTCAGAGGGTCATGTCCAGAGGGTAGAAGATTTAAAAAAAGATTATTTCCAGGGTTACTAAATCTGACAGGAAAATGTGTGATTGTTTCTTCTGACTGCTCCTTATCTTTGGGGAAAACACAGCAGCGTCCAAAGCACGGGGTGTAAAGCAAGCACTATTTTTGTTTCCAGTGACAGTGGGTTGACCTTCAAATACCCCTCCATGAAGACTGGATTTATGGGAATAATGGGGTCTGTAAGAAAGGGGAGAAACAACTGCCTGTGAGCTATCTTTGAGACAAACCCTGCTTCCCACCTCTGCAGATGCTGATGACCTGTACAAGTTGCCCCTCACAATGGAGGACCTGATCTCTTACAGCTTTCAGGTGGCCAGAGGCATGGAGTTCCTCTCCTCCAGAAAGGTGAGTTTTGCACTGAAGGTTTTTCACTGTAGAGGGACAGGATTCAGAGGTGAAATCATGTCTACATTGTAGTGACACCTTCCTCAGGAGAAGTCCCAAAGGAAGAGCTGTTTTCCTCTTGGAATTATAAATATAACTTTGTTTATCCAAGTATCCATAGCCCAGAAACACAGGATCATGACTGAAAGCAGTGGGTCAAGCTCATTCATTTGGGGAAGATCTTTCGGGTGTGGTAGGTTTTTCCTTAATTTCAACATATATTAGGGAGCTAAAAATGATTCAGCTCTTTCCCTGCAAATGTCAAAAGGCTTACAAATTTGTCACTTTCTGGAATTTTTTTTCCCTAATAATTAGCACTTTTTACAGTAACTTCATGTAAACTACAGGTAACTTCCCTTAAAAATTACATTTATTATTAATCATAATGATAATAATAATAATATTAAAGGATATGGGAGGCAGGAAATTTGTGGGCAGGAATAAGGAAATGCAGTTTGATTTGAAACTGTTTTATTATAGTGCATTCATCGTGACCTGGCAGCCAGAAACATCCTTTTATCTGAGAACAATGTTGTGAAGATCTGTGATTTTGGCCTTGCAAGAGATATTTATAAGAATCCTGATTATGTGAGAAAAGGAGATGTAAGTCAAGATGCTGTTTATTTACCCAAATGTTTACAACATGTCATTTCAAACTGTCCCCCAAAACGTTCACGTTTCCCAAATTTAAGAGCTCAAAAGCTGTCATGGTTTTTATGTGAAGATGAGCTGTCCAGATGTGTTGTGGGTCTGGGAAGCACTTCTATCCTCAGGCATAAGGTTTAGACATGCTAACATCTTCACAGCTTTGCCCTGTTAGTACTTTGGTTTTTAGACATTTGTTGTCTGGATCACCACAGCCCCCTTACCACATAAACTTCCCTCAAGGAAAACAGTCCCTCCAAAAGAAGGCGTGTACCCCGCAGTCCTCCCGTGCCAGGGCCTTGCTCCTCCAGCACCTACTTGGTATTTTTCTGTCCCTGCTGCAGCAGAGAGCAGGCAGTGAGTGCCCAGCCAGCCCTGGGCCAGCAAACTGTGCTTGCACCCACCCATGCCATGGGAATTTGGTTTGGGCATTGAAGTCATGCAGAGCATCTCTTTTGGAAGGTGTCACCCACCTGCCAGCTGTTCCCACATCTGTAAATAGCTTCCAGGGTTTACAGCATTGCAAATTAGCTGGGAAATGTTCACATAGTTTTGGTACCACTCAGGAGACCCCAACAAGCTGTGCTGAGGGGGCTTCAAGGGTTGCTGATGTGCTCCTGCAATTCTGGCTCTGAAAATATCCCTGAGAATATCTCCAACATCATTGCAGAATGGTTTCTGCCCTGTCTCTATGGTGCTGGCAAGACACCTCTGCTCCTACACACTCCCACATCCCTGTAAAGAAAAAAACTGGTCACAGGTTTCCCAATGTCTGGTGTTTTGTGCCACATGTTTTTTAAAAACAGCCTTTTACTCCAACAATTTGTTAAGTGTATGAATGACTGCGGGTTTATCTTGACTGCCTGTAAGGAAATCCCACAGGTTCCTGCTTGAATGGTAATTATTTACATAACAATATATAGTTGATTCATCTATGATTAAAATCTTTCAGGCTTTGAAAATAATAGTCAGATTTGTCCCTTTTACTCCAGGCTCGACTTCCTCTCAAGTGGATGGCTCCTGAATCCATATTTGATAAAATCTACAACACAAAAAGCGACGTGTGGTCCTACGGGGTCTTGCTGTGGGAGATATTTTCCTTGGGTACGTTAACTCTGCACCCCAGGAGCTTGACAGGAGTGGGAACAGCAGCTTGGGGAAAACATCCATTACCTTCAATGATCTTTTGGCAGGTGTTTCAGAAAGACCTAAATCAGAGGCATTATCATGCCCCTCTGAACTAGAAATTCTGGTGCTTTTAAGAGCACTGAAAGCTCATTTGCCAAGCTGGAAGCCTTAAAGGATAGCACAGCTGTCTGAGAACTTTACCAGCTACTCCTGCCATGGGCAAAACCTAAGCTTCTCACTTCTCCCTGTAGAAAGCCTTGGCAGAGGATGCAGGGCAGCACAGCCAGAGCAGTCACAGTGCTTTGTCTGACTGATGGCACTTGCCAGGAAAATCAGACAATTTTTAAAACATTTGAATTGAATGTGGAACCCCGTGGGATAACACAGAGCCGTGATTCTGGGTAATCAGCTGGCCAAGACCAAGGCACCACCTCCTGTGCCACAGATGGCACTCAAAACACCGAGTGCCATGAGCTGAGAGCTCTCTCAAAAGCTTCTTGGTCCTCCTGTGGGAACAAGGGAGCCAAACTCACTTTTTGCATGTCTCAGATTCTGTCACCTCCATTTCCAGCCTGAGTCCAGGAGGCCACCCCAGCCCAGGAGGGATCCAGCACTCCCCTCTCCCAGGCTACTGGACACAGCAGGAGAAAAGCATCTGCACTGATGCTACAGGATGAACTAGAGCATGCAATCTGAAAAACCCAGCAAAGCCTCTTCCCCCCTTTCTTTCATGTGGAAAAGGCAGGATACAAGATGTACACTGAGTGGGAACAACAATGACTGTCAGAATAGAAGAATCTTAATTGAGTTCAACACAGAGGCTGACAAAAGAGGCGAACAGCAGAGGAAACAATACTATACAATTCTCAGGACAATCAATCATTTATTAGTTTAAATACATGTTGTTGGTCAGCCTGCCAACTCTTGTGATTTTATGGTCAGCCTCATAATACCTGCTATTTTTTTTTCCTTAAAGCCCCAGCTCCTTGAACCTGGTGACTCTCTGACTCTATGAAAGGTCCTTTTTTTTCCCCTTTCGCTTTCCCTTTTCCTGATTTTTTTGTCTACAGAAAAAAAAAAAGAAAAAGACAAAAAAACAAAAAGACCAGCAATACAATCAGGCTGCACCTGAAAAATAGTGCAAATGTACTCTGACCTGACTGAAAACCACTATTTCAATTTTTTCAAGTTGATTTTGGGCATTTGGGGTTTGCTAATACTGTGCTCACTAGAATTTGGAGTAGTCTAAAGCAACAGAAAGATCAGAATTGGCTTTCCAAGGGATAGCATTCAAATTCAATTTATGTGTATTTTTTCTATTCAGGGCAGGAAAGCACCACCAATAGTCGTGGTCTTGATCTTCCCACCTTCCAAAGATTGAGGCTTGGAGCACGAGCAGCAGTAATTCCCTGGCTGTGGCAGCCAGCAGGGCCAGACCCTGCAGGGGGGCACCCCCTGACCCCCAGCTCTGCTACCCAATGATGCACACCCCAAGTGTTTGAGGGAGATGCATAGGGCCACAGCGAGGTCACAGGTACTCAAGGCACGTATCTATTCTCCCAATGTCACCTCCAGGTGCCTCTCCTTACCCCGGAGTCCAAATAGACGAGGATTTCTGCAGCAGGCTGAAGGAAGGCACAAGAATGCGAGCCCCAGAGCAAGCCACCGAGGAGATGTAAGATGCCTTTGTTTGCCTTGTGTACCACTGCCCTCCTGGGCTGCCCTGCAGTTGATGGTCCAGGGCACTTCTGAAAGTACCCTGTGCCAGCCTAAGGAAAAACAACCCAATCCTGCATTGGTATCTTCTTGTGCACCCCCCATCCTGGCCCCTGGCTCTCCCATAGGGTAGGAGAGGGTAGGGGGCAACAAGGACTTGAGCCCAGTGCACCACCAGGGCTGTGCTCCGAGGGGAGCTGAGCAAGGAGGAGGAGGAGGAAGGTCATTCATGCCTTGCCAGGTTTAATATTTACCGACATGCACCCAGATAAGTGCTGGAGGAATGTGACATTATTAACATCATCTTGACTTAGGAAGTGACAGCCGAGGCTTCCTCGCAATCGCTCGGGCAATGAGGGTCCACCCTTTCCTGTGCAACATGTCTGGTGGCAGGGGAAGGGGACGGGGACCTGCAGCCTCCCCGCCCGGGTTGTCTGAGTCCTTTCAGCGTCACGTCAGCCGTCACTCCCCGCTCCCCTGCCTTCAGGAGCAGTCCCAAGCTGCTACTGCGTGGCCAACACCTTTTTGGAGACCAAGGTGGGTCAGGACAGAGCACCCTGCCTGCGGAGGCACATGCAGCACACTGAACATTCAGCCTGTTCAGTCTGAAAGTGTCAATGACACAAATCATTGAAGACCATGAACTTGTCCAGGGTATTTTACCTCTGCAGTCAAAACCAAGTACGTGTGACTGTCCTGGTGCCTTCCCGAGTGCTATGTCATGACTCTAAATAGCAACACTTACCAAAAAATAGTTCTAGCAGAAGAAAAGGATGCAAGCCAGCCATGCCTATCTGGGAGTACTGCCCATTGACTAATTTTATTATCTTAGTGACAGTAGATAAGAGCTTTTTTTTTTCTCTTCCACATATTTTATTGCAGGAAGGAAAGCTCGGCTCAACCAATACAAGGAAGTGACACATCCATATAAGTCATCTTAGGATGCTTTTAGGATACCTTAACCTAAACATTGCCAGTTAATAGATGTTTAATACAAAGGTTTAATGCTTAATTGGGAATTAAGAAGTAAGGAAGTATGACTGGTTGGCTGAATTATCCTTTTGATGTGGTCTTCTGAGGTGTTGCAGGAAGGTTTTGGTTTTTTTGTGGAAATTTTACTGCTTTACTTTTAGGAAGAGGCCTCAAAGGTATTAGAGAGGATCTTTGTAAAACCAAGCAGGTTGAGGGGTTATCTATCTGTGTCTGTCTAACGATGACAGGCTGTCAAAACTGTGCTGCCTGGGATCAAACGGAGCTGTAACCCCACCATGTGCTCACTTTGCTGTTGTCCTCACAGTTACCAAATCATGCTGGACTGCTGGCAGAGCAATCCCAATGACAGGCCACGGTTCTCCGAGCTGGTGAAAAAGCTGGGTGACCTGCTGCAAGCAAATGTCCAGCAGGTATTAATGTCACAACCACGCGCTGTCACCGAGGCAGGGACAACTGGCCACATGGACCCAGTAATAATGCTTCCACTTCTTGTTTGCATTTAGGAAGGTAAAGACTACATACCCCTCAGCACAATATTTACAACAGAAAGTGGGTCTCCCCCCGCATCTGACCCTTCGTGCAATGAAACTTTTCCTGTTACAAGCTCAAGTTGTGGAAGCACTGAAAATGTCAGGTGAGATAAGCAAGATTAAGACTGTGTTTGCTTGTTGGGGGTGGTAGCTCGCTGCATATCCCAGTTTGGATGTCGGTGGGAGAAAACAGAGACAGCCCACAGGTGGCCTGAGTGTCCCACCAGTTGCCAAGTCACCCACTGCAGTGGCTCTTTGCAGTGCCAGGCCCACGGGGACCTGCAGGTCACTCAGGCACTGTGAGGGGCACAGCTGGGTGTACCCTGGGACTGGGGAGTGAGATTTGGGTGGGGTCTGGTTAACAAGTCCCTTTTGTATGACCTACCTCACAGATAGCTGGGAACTGCCTAAAGAAACAGAGAAATACCCAACACTTTCTGCTTGTGTGCTTCATACTCTCACCAAAAATTGTCCTGTTTCTCTTGTTGAACAGATACATAAACACTTTCAAAATAAGCCCCCCACAGTGCATAAAGACATTTGAAGAGCTTCCCATCAAGGAAACGCTTGTATTTGATGTAAGTGACTCCTGGGCCAAATGACATGCCATGTATTTCTTTTTCTTTATGTGACAGATTTATACAGGGATAATCAGGACAGGGCGTTCCTGCTTTGTCAGCTCTAACTGATCCAAGGTGCAGGATCAGCTGTACTTGCAACAAGAGGTTATCCCACTGCCCTACAAATTGGGTTGGAGATCCTCGCTGGCCATGTCCTAGGCTGCAAACACTCCTTCCCTGACAAGAAGTGGTCAGTTCCAGTAGGTCTGCAAGGTACAGCTATCAGAGTCCTACCTGAATCCCACTGGTGTGGGATAGACACTTCAAATCCCTTGGATCTGCATTTTCATCTGAATAGTAGCAGTGCACAAAGGAGGACTCTGAGTCCCTTTTCCATCAGAGGTCCCTGGTAGGAACAAGTCCTGTTAGCAGATGGACAAGCTGGAGCCATGTCTAACAATGGGACACACCCAATCCTGGTAGGGATGGGCATGGGCAAGAGGCTGGGACAGGCTTTTAGTGACCCAGTAGAGTCTATTAAGCAGCAGGAGGTGAGAAAGGCACAGTGGTGCTCACAGGATTGAACTGGTGGTTGGCCAGAGCCTCAGACTGTATGTAGACACTCTTCTAGCACTCCAGATCTGTATTAACATTACCTGTCTGCTGCACCCCAAGGCAAGGGTGGTTTGGAAAGGCACCATTAAATACCAGTGCACTACAGCACCTCCAGCAGCACAGAGCTGCTGTCTCAGTATCAATGACCAGAAGGATGGTGGAAATCAGACCAAAGAGGAATGGAGTCCTTCGTAAAATTCAGTTAACACCTAACAGGACTGCATCTTTCCTTTTTCTTCAAGGGTTATCAAGCAGACAGTGGGATGGTGCTGGCTCGAGAAGAACTGAAACGCTTCACATGGACAGGCAGCAAGCAGAAACGGACACTCTTTGGGTCTGTATTTTACATTCCCTTCTTCTCAGGTTACAGATGGCAAAGGAGAATTCAATTCATGCTAAATCATGCCTCATGAAAGTAGCTGAGGTGTCCCCAGTCCCTGCAAACACTCTTGCTGACCAAAGCTATGTCCTTGAGGAAGCAAATAACCTCTTAAACCCTTTGATGCACATCAGCAATATGATTTATTAGCACTTATTGATCCACCTAATGCTCAATTTAATGCCAGTGTCAGAGAGCACTGAACTAAGGTAGGAGGCAGGTAACTGTAGGAAACAAGCCCTTAATAATAGGGGAGGAGGAACGTGTGGTTGTGAAGGATTTGAATTTGTTTCTGCAAGTCCCAAGGGCACCCCAGCTGGGACAAGGCCCCCTGTGCTTGTTTTTGCCCTTCTTTTCCATGACTCAGCTAAGCACGGCCCATTTAACACCCATGGGCTCAGGATGCTAAAGTGGCAACTTTACAATAGATGGATGTGAGGGCCTCACTTCTCTTCCTGCCTTTAAGCACTTGAATATATTGGCCATCTTCCTCCACCTAATTCCTGACAGCTGCCCAAGCAGGGAACTAGGGCTGCTCTAAGAAATGAGTTGCACTGACATGAACTCTCTGTAAATGGGAAGTGTTTATTTTCTCAGTGCCGGCACTGTATCAGTTTCCAGCCTCTGCAAAGCTGGCAGTGTCCTGGTTTCAGCTCACTGCTCTCAGCCAGGCCAGAGACTGCCCAGACCCAACCCATCGTTCATCTCATGCTGGCAGGAAGTCAAGGCCAGCCTGCCATCCTGTCAGTGCCAAACTTGTCAGTGCCTTGCAGTTGGTCAGGCTGGGAGGTGTAGCCTTGTCTCAAAGAACAATCAGAGCTGGCTGAAACGTGCAGTCAAGGCAGAGAGGACTCGCTTCACGAAAAATTCCAGTGACTTGGAGGGCGTTGGTTGAATGCCCAGAAATACGTGTGGGAGAGCGCGCACACTCACAGGGCTGCAAAGCACAGCCTGGGTAAGCGTGCAGCTGGCAGCAGCCTGCAGTGCAGCGCTGCTCATGTGTGGCAAAGCCAGGGTGACACAAGCCACTCTGAACAAATGCTGGGAAACCCTTTCTCCTGCCTTGACCTTTCAGAAAATAGCCTCCCGAGCAGTTTTATGGTACTTCAGCTCTGTGGCGGCATGCTGTCTTTGGAGGAGCCAGGGACTACAGAGCTGGGAGCATATGTGGATATTACAGGGTTCCAAAGGATGTAATGTTCTCTAGAAGTGCTGTAACTCATTTTTTGTGTACTTCTGGAGGCTGCTGTCAGCCACACAGACAACACAGCAACCTCCCCAAATGAAATTTATGAAATGCCTTTTTCTTTCCATGGCACTGAATGCATGGAGTGTGTCCCGAGCATCCCTCCAGAAATGCTTTAAGGGGCATTTTCAAATACAGAAGGAAAAGGAATGCTTGGATAAGAAAAAAAATTGAACTGAACAGTGGCTGCTAGGATATAAATCCTTGGGAAAACAGAGCAATGGACTGAGATCATACAGGGTCATCTGGCCTGCAAGCTAAACAAGTGGTACTGTAGCACTGTGCCAAAAGGCACTCATGGATGTGAACACAGGCAATGGCTCTTCAGTCTGTACACATTCCTAAAAGTGGTAGCATCTTTTACATAAAATTAATTGAAGTAGTAAATAAATACTCCTAAAATTTGTACTGAGCAAGGTGGAACCTGGAGGCGGTTGACACATGGAAAATTATCTAAGCAGATGTACAGTCCTGCATCTTCACTTGCATTGCAGGCATCCTGCTCTGTGTTCCTGTGCTCACTCTTGTGCTGACATTTCAGTTTGGCTTCTCTTGCAGCGAGCTGATTCAGGTTGCCGGATTGTCAGAACAGTTTCTGAGTGAGCAGTAGCAGCTGACTGACAGGGCAGTTGGTGCCAGCACCAGGTTGAGGAAGAGAGTTTCACCTCCCTTTGGCAGCAGCTTACCTATGGTTAGATCTCTTTGCTGTAAAAAAAGCATTGGAAGATACAGACTGGGCAGAGCCGAAGAACTGCATAATGTGGAAGGAGGCAAACCCAGAGCACCCTACCTGTCTCCAGAAGACACACAGTGTTTGTTTAAGAGGAAATTATAAGATGACTGCAGGAGAGAGCCAGCATGTGCAGCAGTGTTTGCTCAGTGTGCTCTGCCCAGGGCAGAGCAGAGCAGGGAGCCAGTCTGACAGTGCAGGGGTACCCCACCGATCCTGCCAAGGAGCCTCCTCTTGGGCTTCCACTTCTCCTGCCTAAAAAAGGCACTAATGCCAACGCTCACCCTCGGTTTCACTATAGGAAAGAGCACCAGCCCAAAGGCTGGTAAGCTCCTTAGGCCCACTGGTGGTCAGGAGCATGAAACAGAAATGGTTGCAATGTGTCCCGGACTTGCTAAAGCCACTGAGATGAAAAACAATATTCTGAACAGCAGAAACAGAAGTAAGGTTTTTTTAATATAATGCCTCAGGTCAAAAGACCCCAGTAGAATGCTTTGGGGGCAATTTTCTGAGCTGTGCTCTTCTGCAGGTAGAAAGGATCTCAACTGCAACCCTTTTCTAGCTTTTCAGTATTGGCAAAAAAGCCCAACCCAAGTAAGCCAAAATCCTTGGGCTGAGGCAAACCCTTGAGTAAATTGCAAAGCCAGAAACACAGCAAAAATTCCACCTCCTGTGAGCTGGAAAAAGCATCTCAAGAGCTGCAGCCAGCCTCTAACCTCACTCTAGTCCTGAACATGGCAAGAAAGCAGCAGCCATTTCCTCCAACAAACAATCCCAATTAAAGACCAACTAAACACAATTCCCAAATTACATTCCTAGATTGGCAAGAAGATAGTCCACAGCTAGAGAAGCCTTTACTGACTGTAAACTCAGACTCAAAATGAAGCCTGACTACAGATGCCAAAACCCCTTGAGCTCCCTCAAAGTTTTTTTGTGAGAATGCACACCCAGGTACAGCACTGCACTCCAGATAAAATTAACAGATGCAGCTCTCTCTACCAGTATAAAGGTTTATTAAAGCAGAAGCCAAGTCCAGCTCACAAGAAAAATCTCAGGATGCAAAAGCCTGATGATGATGAAAGGATCAAAGCATGACAGTTTTTAGGCCCATAACTTGTCATGCACAATCCACTTCTGTGAGCTCTCAAAGACTCATAATTACAATGTAAGTCACAGAGGCATTTCTCTTTAAACCCATCACAAAAAGTTCACTATGACTATGACGAACCTTGTCATAGTGATGGAATTTATCCCAAGGCAATTACTTCTGCATCTGCCAACTATGTGATGCATCTGCAACCCTCATCACAAGGGCTCCTCTGCATGAACTCCATTCATCAACTAAGAAATGTAATGTGGTGATCTTAGGGAGACCTTCCAATTTCCTACAGTAGGACAGAAGACAGAGACCACACTCCTTAAAAAAACCACACAGACTTGTGAGTTAAGAATTTGAGAAACTGGCATCTAAGAGGAACTTGTAATCACAAGTGGTCCTGTGTTACTATTTCTGTAGTTTGACTTAAAGACCTAACAGTGCAAAGTAAAATGAAAAGTAAAACCCTGGCCTTTGCAGGCCTCAACAGATGCTCTGATTGTCTTCTCTGGAATTCAAGATGAGGGCTGCCAACGTTTCTGATCTTATAAATGGAGAGGAGCGGATTGTCCATGAACTTATAAAACACAGGGGAGGAAATCTAATTTTAGACACTGTGGTCCAACATGTTTACTTTAGGATTTCACATGTAAACAGTGATGGAAAAATGCTCTGGCTTGTCCTTTGTCTACAGATAAATCTTTGGTATCCATGTTCAATGGTGTGAAAATTCTCTTCGTCCTAATTTTCTTCATTATTGAAAGAGCCCTCTTAAGCACTGTGATCTCTGAATATGGGTGAGAAAGTGCCATAAGGGAAACAGTGCCTTTAAAAGTGGCTTTGCTGAGAAGACATTAAACCCTCCTTTGTAAAGGGTATCCCATAAAAGGTAGCCTACAGGATAACTGGTCCTTTTATGGGACAGGAAAATTCTAATTCAAACTAGCAGTTCATGGCAGCTGCCAAAAGAAGCCATAAAAGAGAAGATAGCCAGACCTCTTGCCCTTCCTCACAAACATCAGTTATTTATATTAGAAATTCATCCCAGCATTAGGCTTTGGGAACACCTACACCAGTAGCGCTCTACTTCTGCCTCAAGGCTTGAGACCTTTCATCATTTCACTCCTGCTCAAAAAACCCTGCTCCCTTAGGAAGAAACATCTGGATGTGGGGATACACTGTCTCAGCATCAGAGCTGGCAGACACTCCCCACAACTCCACCCTACAATAAAGTTTCACTGCCCAGCACTCGCCACAAACGAGCAATTGGAGTTTAGGCTGAGCGGCCAAGTACTCCCCCCCATGCAGCAAGACTGATACAATGCACAAACACCCTTAACAGTGATGTTCACTCACAGCGCTCTGCTCTAAAGCAGACTCATCACAGGAACAGAGGAGGGCTCGCTTCATTCCTCTGCTCTGCACTCCCATTGAACGAGCCCATCTCCATCAACGCCCTTCCCACCATGTGAGAATAAGCTTGTGACCTGGCTTTGCTTAAGTCACTAAAACAACAACCTTTATATGTCAAGAAAGCTCACACTGACACTGCTCTATTACAGCGTTAAAGGTGCCAGCAGGAGCAAGGAGTCAGTGCTTTCTGGAATAGCCAAGCCAAGAAGCTTCTGCAGTTTCAGCTGTGACCAGCTCAGTGACTCCAAGCGAAGATACACCTGTGGGTATGCGATGCTGGAGAAAATGAATGCCAGCCGTTCTCCTCCTCCTGACTACAATTCTGTTGTCCATTATTCTCAGCCACCAGTTTAAGCATTTCTAGTTTTAAATCTAAACATGTAGGTTCTTAAGAAACACTGTCAGTTACAAAACTCTGACCAAAATTATTTTTATTATCATAAAATTCAGAAAGTTAGCACTGGCTTAATCCCAGTGATCTGCTTTTCTAGAGACTGCAGAACACATATTCAAAATACAGCAAAATATTATTGCTCAAACCTTGACTTTCCCAAATGTTCCACACCAATAGCTTCTGCTAAAAATGCCAAGTGCTTCAGTATCCAGGAAAATCTGGAAGGCCATTATTACAGCCTCTGCTCAGACTTGGGTCACTTCTGCCCTGAGTGGGAGAGGCAGCTAGGAGCCCTAGAGAGCTGGGAATCTGCACCAGGCACTGAGGTATTTACATCCTCTTGCTGGGGTATGTGTTGTGCTGGAAAATAAAGGAGCCTTCAAGAAGACAGAAACTAGAAACAGACCACACACTGTATTTTTAATGAAAATTACTTTGAGAAATCTGTGGGAAGGCTGATGCTCTGGGGAAGCTGAATAAGCTAATTGGGGATGGGGCATTATGTGGATCTTACTGCTCCAGATGGCGGACACAGTAGGGAGCCTTGCAAGGCAAGAATTTAAAATGTGCTGCTAAACACAACTGGCATGGATAGAGGAGAACTAAGACCAGATCCAGGGCTGTAACAACAGGGAATACGTATCAATTCAGTTTGGACAATCCTGCTGAAATCAAGTAAATATCGAAACTTTGCACTTTGTCAGTAGGCCAACACGCACACACTGGAACCAAACCACAAGGTAGATAGATTAAAGCCAAGCTCTGTCCACAAAACCTCATGGACCTCCTAAAACTGCACTGATTATATTTTATTGATGGGAATCTGTCTGAAAAGACAGGATGGCTACTAGACTGCACATACTTTAATTGCTCACTAGAGAGGTTGAAGAGATTAGTTAGAAATTACAAGACAATCTGTAAAGTTAGGGCAGCTTTTCTATGAAGACACCTAAATTTCCATGTTGTTACCAGTATATACAGGAATAAAAATGTATCATTCATTTGCAGTAGACTTGTGTATAGCATCTCAGAAAGGTTTTGAGTGTTCTTTGCTTGAGAAGCATTAGGATGCACCTGTTCCCTTTCACCTTTGAATGCAGTATTAAAATGAGAGTTGGGCATTAAACACAGTAGCACCGATATATGCCAAATCAATTACAGCCCAATGCCAGCTTCTTGTGGTCCACTAAAATATGTATTAACTCAGATGCTACATGTTACATGATCTCTTGATTTCTCAGAATTCAGCTGAAGAGCTGTGAATGTAATCCACTAACAGACTTTAAGGCAAATGACCTTTTGCATATTTACAAATAAATCTATCTTTGATATTCAAGCAAAATAAATATATACCACTACTTCTAAGCTAAGTCTCTCTGCACAAGAGATCATCAGTTTTAAGTATCTATTGCACTGTCTCTTGCTGGTAAAGTACATTTGACCTTGACCAAAACAAAAGTTTCAGAACTGTTTTGTTACTGGAATTTAACAACAATAGCTACAGGATGATGCATCTCAAAGGATGTGTTTGCACAGTGTAAATATATAAATATGCTTTTGTGCATAAGTATTTAAGAAAATTGGACTACAAAGATTACTTTTATATGAACCCCCGAGTGTTTTCAGATGTGAATAACTCCTATTTTGTCTTGCATTTTCTGTCTTTTTATAATGTATTTGACTGCTAAATTCATATAATAAAGTTTGCTTTTGACAAAAAATCAGAGTTCTGCCAGTGTCAAAGACTGCTGTGGCACACAAGTCAGCACTGGGCAGCGCAAACATCTGGCACACATCCATCCCACAGGTTGATTTTGTGAGCAAAGGAGAACATGGGATAATTACACAGAAGGCACACTTCTCACCCAGCAAAGAAACATAGTGACAGACATCAATCACTGCTCCTTATGTGGGTGACAGCCCCTAGGTTTAGCATATTTAGGAAGTGCTTATTGCTGTCTAGAGACAAAAATTCAGCTCAGCCTCTGGGAGAGGCAAGGTTTCATGGTGGGATAAGACAAAGCAGCACATGGACAAACTTCCACCCAACCACCCACCATTCCTGGTTCCTTCAGCAGCTAGAAGATGCACACCAGACAAAAAGACACCAAACAGTGCTAAGGTGTCCCCAGCAAAGCCTGTTCTGAAGCTACTGTGACAGCAGGCAGTACCTTAGGCCTGAGTTCTCTCTTCTTCAGAGAACCCCCACTTCACCCCCATTCCATCCATCTGAAGCTAGGGATGCTGCCTCCACAGAGATGTTCAATCAAGTGCTTTCCTGCTAAACAGCATTTCATCACCTGAGGGGCTCTCCAGGTGCTCGAAGAAGTGCAGATGAAACTTCCTCTAGGAAAGTAGAACACCATGGAATCCATCAACTGCCACAGGAATTGTGTAGCTGTTGCTGCACATTACTAAGGAGGAAACTGGAGACTGGATATGTGCATCAATCAAACTTATTGCAGGTTATCTAATAACATTCCTAAAACACTGCAATTTCAGAGATAATAACTCCATGTTAAATATGTGCAGGCACTATTGACAATTCACAACATATTACACAAAATTACCTCTTCCACAAGCATCGTGAGCATTGGATGGCTATAGTAGATTTTATCCCACCAGCAAATCATCTAACCTTTACTGGTTAAAAATATAGAAAAGGAATTCTGTGAAATGAAGTTATCACGACTCCATGTTCAAATTCTCAGAGAAATTAATACACTTTGTTACTGAGCAAAAAAAGCTCAAAAAACATGGAAGTAAGAGTAATTGAGCAGAGTTTTCAAAAGCAGGGCTTATCAGGTAAAGCAGACTTGATCAAACTGAAGCAGATGGGATTTGACTTGGGAGTTATGGAAATATGCATTAATACAATTCTAGTGAACAACAGCTCTCAGTTTTGGGACACACTCTGACACACTCTAACTGGCAAGTACTAAACACAATTTGTGACTCCTGCTAGTTTAAACCCTGCATTGCAGACAGAATGAATATAAAAGAATTACGAGACAGAATGAAATAAAATTCTGGCACCAAAGTTGAAAAGCCCTGGATCCAACTTCAGAACTTCACATTGTCAAAATAAGGCCACATTACTTCTGGTATTCTTTATTAAAAATACTGCTGTACACATGAACAATGAAAACAGGATTAAAGATGAGTAACACATACTGGGATCATGACATTAGAACTTAACATACTGGTGCTTTTTAGGGGAAGCAGTTGACACCTGAATTACTGAAACAAGGGCAAATCAAAAACACATAGGTACCCTCAACAAAATATTTACAATATAGTAAATACAGCAACAGAATTTAAAACAGGTACAAAAATTAAAATGACCAACATCAGATGATTTCAAAGGTTGTCCCTTCTGTGCTTTTAGCTGTAAAAAATAGGAAGGTCAGAAATAAATTTCCCATCTGGGAGGGCACATCCTGGTGACTCTTCTTTTAAATACAGATACACAGTTCTTCCTATGAATGGATCAAACTACAACTTTAGGACAACCTTCTAAATGGAATTAAAATGGGGTAGAAGGGCTCTCCCCAAAAAAACACCCAAGGTGAACTTCAGACTGTTCAAATCATTCCCAAATACAGACCAAATAAAATAAATAGAAAACAAAGCTCAACTTTTTTTCAATTTTATGTATTACCTGACATCAAATATTTTCTGGCTGACATTATGTAAGAAAACTTATTAGCTGTCTATCTTTTTATTTTTAAACCAAGTCCTGAGGTTACTAGGGGCTGAAGCAAACTGACATTATGCAAATACACACAGGTTTGCAATTTAGACATGTCTTGCAGAGGGTGTGCTGGTCTAAAAAGGATGAGAATTCAAGCCCTATTTTACCCCTGCCTTACACTTCCACAAAATATTGGTCCACAAATTAAATTTTCAAAGGTTCCCAAACCCCACAACTGAACAGATGATCCCCTTTCATTTTCAAAGAAAACAATACTGGAAAAAACCTCAGCCCGCTTATAAATTAAGCATTCCATATTTCTTCTAGAATACAAGTACTTCTTTTTTTGTACAAAAGAATTACAATATGATTTGTCAAAAAACATAGAAAAGACAGCTGCTCTTCCTCAAATACATGAGCTAATGATAAAAGACTGTTCTGCATGTTCACTTTTCAAAGTTCCTGTTCCTTTTATATTAAAAAGAACATTCTGGCAACTGTTATCGTTTGAATATTAAACATTATGTTCCTTTTAAAATTGCAACAATAATTGATTTTTAAACTCAACAACTGATGCTACTTAATGTGGATTCAACCACATTTTCTAAAATGTGTAAAGCATGTCCCTAGTCTTCAAAGCTTTCGATGTGAAGAGAGTTGCTTTTTTCTTGATGCAAGTCTCACGGCGGAGAATCATTTTAAAGCTTATAAAAGTGGACAGAGAAATATTAAAAACTTCTCTGAAAACTACAAATATTGAGAATTATTAAAATTGATGTCAGTAACATCAGTTGCAAGTGCTTAGAGTCTGTCCTGACCTTTTGAGTTTCCACATTTTCTTCATGGTGAGCACCCAGTGCTATTAAAACATTCAGTGCTGGGAAAGGATAGATACAGTCTTCACTACTGCTTTAAGAAAGGAAATTCCTACATATTTGGCAGTCTTCAGTATCAAAGTGTAGGTGTTTAGCTAGAAATCCCGTGAATACCCAAGTTTGGAGACAACTGCATGTCCAAAAATTAGAAAGGTAATTGAGGAGCAAAATTCCAGACTTTTGAGATTGAATTACTTCAGGAATATTCATGTGTTGAGTATTAGCAAAAGTAATATTACTTTGGGCTAAGCAGTGACTGCAAAGGCACAGCAGATCATTATCCCTCCAGATTCAGGCCGTAAAACTTGAAAAGCTCTTGATGCCAGACAACTGCTGTGTTTAGTTAATCTTCTTTTAACAGTGTCTTTGTATCTGTATCCAGTGTAGCGTACCATAATAAAGCTGTGGTTCAAAGAACAGAACTTTATACAAAAATTATACTGTAAATAACCTAAAGTAATACACTCCTGAAACTTCAGGCATTTAAACAATTTCTTTAAAAAAAAATCTATTAAAAAAATTGCATAAATGTAAATGCTTCTGACTACCAGGAAAATGTACAAACAGTTTTTAAAAGGCGCTGGTTGTGTTTAGAGCACGTTTGATATGCTCCTTAAATTAAAGATGTTTCCCGTTATGCTGTTTTCGTCACTTCGCTTAGACAAACTTTAAATCAAATGACAGGGGACTTTCTTTCCTTTTTGGTCAATTCACCAATACTTCACTTGACTGGTTTTAAAAAGTTGTTTCTTCTCACATTTCTTTGATCTAACAGTGGGTGGCATACAGAGCTTGCATACAACACACTTTTACAGAGGTTACGAACTAAACGGTCATTAATAGAAGACAATTTCTATTAAATTATTTACCTGGTCCTTTATGCTATTCTGGGTGCAAATAATATCAAAAATGAATAAATTTTGCTATATCCTCAGTGACAAAAATGTATCCCAGAAATGTCCTTGCAAAGAGTTTCCCTTAAGTATACAATGTGGCAAAACTTCAGAGATCAGAAAAGTCTTAAAAAATTAAAATTAGTGCATATACAAGTGGAAAAAATAAAAGTAGGAACATCATGCACCTGATGTGTTCCTTAATCTAAAATAAATTCTTCACAGATAAAGCCTCCAATGGCAGCCTTAGCTCTAGGATAAGTGAAACATTCTTCCCTTCAAGTAACAGTGTACCTGACTGAAGTGCAAGCAGCTTTGCTCATCTCCTGTTTGTTTCCCAAATGTGAAATGAGATGACAACAACAATTCAGCTGTAGTGCAATTTGCTATAGGTTAAGTTCCTCAGCAATGTCCTGCATGCTTTCAGCAAATACTACAACTGACCATTTGCGGCTGCAATCAGTTCTTGAAAAGTATTTTCAAAGCAGCGTTTTAAATCGCTGTAAGTTACCACAAGTACACTCTTCTCATCTCTGGAAATGAGGCTTA
Source organism: Catharus ustulatus (assembly GCF_009819885.2). Classification (NCBI taxonomy): domain Eukaryota; kingdom Metazoa; phylum Chordata; class Aves; order Passeriformes; family Turdidae; genus Catharus; species Catharus ustulatus. Next base: position 51,608,804 of record NC_046222.1, on the reverse strand, counting down.
TTTTTTCTGGCACACCAGCATCTAACTGTAACAAGAATGCAAAAGATAAAATAAAAGAAGTGTGAAAGAAATGGCAAAACATTTCCCCAACAATAAAAGCAATCAATTTATTGGCAAGTACATTGTTATGGTGCAGTTCAAATCTGCTAACAGGACACAAAGGAAGGATCTGAATCGCACCACAACAAAGTCCTTGCCAAAAAATCGAGACATTTTCGTCTTAACCTGACAGACATTCCAGACCTTAGGACTAGATTACCATTATTTCCTTCCCTTTCCACAAAGCTAATAATTCTGCAATGCTATACTTCCCTGTGTAGCAAGCCTGGCAAAGTTTTCACGTACTTCCTGAAGAACAAAACTGAATTTGACATTACATTTGCACATATGATCCACAAGCCTAAACACAGGGTAGGCAATTTACTTTTTGTCCATTCTCAAATGACATAATGGGTGGATAAGCCCCAGGCAGCCTGAAAACTGGTAGAAACCCAAACCTCACATTTTTGGCAGTACTGGAAACAAACTAGTTCCTATAGTTCCTAAGTTTCTGGTAAATTTCATCCCTCAGAAAGAAAAAATTACTTTGGTATAATCCATAACCAAATTGATAATTTGGGGTTAAAGATCAAAACTTGTTCCACATTTCTTTTCATCATTTGTTCTGACTTCTCAAATTCAATATGTACTTCATTTTTATACACCATTAGATCCTAATTTCTAACAGAGGAATATCCCGCTTTACATGCCAAAGCCCATCACATCACTGTTTCTTATGTTCTTCTCACTTTGCAAGAAATGTTCATCAATAGAGAACTATCAGACTCTCTTATTATGCAGAACTTTTGTTGTTTTGTTTTAGTCAATACATTGATAGTTCCACCACAGTCTTTCTTATTCCAATACAAAAGGCGGGGCAGAGACAAGTGAGATAGGACACTACCAATCCATTCTTTGGAAATACAACCCCAGCAGGTTTAAATATATATTATATTGTTGTACTGAATAGAAAATTAAATTTGTCACACAGATGTTTCATGAGCTGCTGTCTGAAGCAACAGAGCAACTTAGAAATTTCTTGCATTTCTCTTCTAAAATAACGTTTTGAGCATAACCTTAAAAGCTGGGACGCCACAGTTTAAAGCTGCTCTTTTGTGCATGGTTTCAGAAGGAAAAAACAAATTTGCTTCTAATTTTTGTAGAGTAGGATAAACCCACCGGTGTCCTTCAACATCCATTACAAAATATTAACACTATTAAGGTGTGTGTGAAATACTGTCCACTGTTCATTCCCATTAGCATCATACAACAAATCAATGACTTCTCTTAATTAATGTAGGACATGGAATATCTGTATGGAGAAAGCCACACTGCTAACCACAAACATCAATATTTATTGTTTTCTTTCTCTCCTCCTGTGGAGGCATAAATCAGTATTCTCAGCTAAAAAGATGGCTCAAAACACCACATTGAAAAGGAAGGTTTGTTGGTGATTTTTCGGTTTTTTTTTAGCAAAAGCACAGCTTTCATTCAAAAGGAATACTTTTGGTAAGTACCAGTAAAGTCCATATAACTTCTACTAGTACTTCTATGGTTTCTGAAGTGCTTTTTAGAGTGTATTTCCAAAGCAGAGTTCTGTTAGCCTTACATTTTTTGTGTGCTGAGCCCACAACCACAGAAGAGAAGAGCCTCTGTTTAAAAAGGTAAGCCATGAACATTTATAGAACAAGGCATTCTTTGACATTGTCTCTTACCTGACCTATGAATTCTGGACTGTCCCCTCTTGCTACAGTACTGTATGAGTCACTGCTTTCAAATCATGATGGCATTTCAATGCCTACTTGAATGTCAACATGCTTTCTTTTTGATTTAGCCTCAATCCCTTTAATGTCCTTTTTAAAGTGATTACAGACACCAACCAGAAAGATAAAAAGGAGGTTAAAAAATGAACAGCAGTGGTCTAATAGGAGGTTAGAAACCCTGACAATTTTAGAAAAAGATTTAACTGTACAGTTATTACACATCAAATGATCTGAACATATTCCACGTTTTTCGAAGAAGAAAGTTGGCTATCCTAGTCCTAGAAAAGAAAATATTGGGCACTAAAACTGTGTATTGTCAGTGTCTGCATCACCATTCCCTATAGAGCAAGTGAAATTACCAAGTAGCTACAAAAACAACAAAAAAAATTGCAGCATCTTAGTTTCTCATGAATTACCGAAATTTGGCAAAACAATATAAAATAAGTTGAAAGCTGATCTACTAATGAAAAAATAATCAGCTCACATACTTTTCAATTTATGAAGCAAGACAAGTTCTTCATCTACTGAAGATCTTGTAGTCTCTCACACATTTCCTTCTATTAATCACGAGAGTGCTCAGATAAAATTCTGCTAGTGGTGCAGCTCTTAGAAAACTGCAAATAGCTTTGTTAAGTCAACCTTGGAAAACAAAGGGCTGGAGAGGCTAGGGAAGTTATTATAGAAGTGGACTTAACATTTTAAGTCACAGAAATTTTCCAGCACTGTTCTAGATGGCAAGGATTTTGCACAAACTTCTGTTGCAGTTTCCCTCCTGTCTCCTACTTAAGTCAGCACAGTTTAGGAATGGATCTTGCCTTATGACAATCCTTTGTGATAACTATCAGAAGAAACCTCCCCCAGTTAAAGGAGTATTATGGATCCTTTATGCTGTGTTGAAAGACCAGAGTAGCATAAAGGGACCAGCATTGCTTATCCACAGTAATCAATGCATTCTAGGATGAAAAGTTAATACTGTATCTCACACTATATTAACAATTTTTTTAATATTCATGTACTAATTTTATTTAAAATATCCATAGATGTTGGAATATTAGCTTCATGAATATATGGTTTTAATGCAAAATGGGGAAAATAACCACCAGCTAAACCAATGCCATTAACCATCCAATACCAACTTGCTTTGCAGTGGAATATCTCTTAAAGCTAACCCAAACAAATGTTTAAAAGCTAACTGAAGTACAGTGTACCTTGTTAAGACATGAGATAATGTGACTGAGGTCAATCCAAGGAGTACCCGCTTCTGTCACCTGATGGAAAAGGTGGTCTCGAAAGAGCTTTAGTAAATACCTGTCTCCAGTTTCTGACCACGTTGGGTCCTTCTGAAACCTGTTAGTGTAAAACAAAGATTCATATTAAAGCTCAGTAAGAAAAATCAAACCCCACACATATAAATGACACTTCAATCTCAGCTGAGCAGTCTCATTGCACAGCGAATCTACCTGCTATAACTGCAATTACATCAGTCCCCGCACCACAAACAGAAGATAATACACACAAAAACTCTCAGCAGCTTGAACACCTAAAGCTAATACCTTCCAATAGCCACAGAAAAATAATGGAAGAAAGCAAAAATTATCTGCAGCAAATTTACTGTGGAAAACCCATGCAGAAATCTGCATTATAAACATGACTCTATGCAAAAGGATGGAAAAGAGACAATGAACACTTCATTTTGATGTAGTTAATCAATTAAAAAAACAAGCTGAAAACTCACTAGTTTAAGCCAGTATCTACATCCTTTGTTTCAGGTAAAGCAAGCTATGGATTTCCTCCAAAACTACTGCCACTCACAAGAGTCTGCTAAGAGAAACCATACTAAATACAATGAAGCCAACTCTGGCATATCTACTTGCAGTCTTCTCCTGTCTACTTTAAGTTTTGGTCAAAGTTGCTTATTTAGTTTTTCTCAAGGCTTCTTAAATACTCATTTCTCCTGGGCCAAATGTGGGGGAAAATATTTAGCTTAAATTTACGAAGGAAGAAAGTGCACTGCAAACTGCGTTTTACATACTTTAAGCCACAAAAACAAGTATTTCTTACTCTGGCCTCTCATTGATTGTTCCCAATTTTGCTAGAAGCCTAAACAACCTTCCATTTTGCACCTCCTAGAAAACAAGAAAAAGGTTATTAAGAGTCTCTGAAACAAAATTAAGACATTTACTTGCAAAAGATACATGGTAATAATGCCAATGACACACTATAAATTACAAAGATTTATTCAAAGAAGAGGGTATAATTTTTTCAGAGACAGATCGAATGCATTGTATTATGTATCAGTAGTCCAATGCTCATTTTAGCACTTCAAATTATAATGTGAACATTCAGCAACTAATGACACCTTTCTGTTGCAGCAGGAACTGGACCAGGTAATCTATTTCTTTGTGGAAATGTAAGTCTAAACTCTTACCAGCCTATACTCACAAGTATGCTAAAATACAGTATGTTAAACAAGAAGAATGTTTTTTTAATATATATGCACACCTACACAGTTACCAAGGTACACAGAAGTATGCAGTACATCACCTTATTTCAGGTAAAGATGAGAAGAAACAATCTACCACATTTGTTTTTCAGAAATGCTTTGTAGGCCATTATTAGCAAATATTTAGCAACAATATAATCAGACAAATACTCAAATAAAAATTGATTGCAGAAATTATTGTGAAACAAGTTTTTTCAAAGCAGTTAGAATCTAAGTCTTCAAAGAGTATAAATGCTGAGTCCATAAATTATAGAAATAAAGCAATGACCATGAGGTCACACAAAGGTAGAACATCAGAATTACAGATGCTTAATAAACATGCAACTGAAAGTTGATTTCATATGTTTTTCCACACCGCTTTGGATGCAGTAAAAAAAATAACATCCCAGCTTAGATTAAATAAATGAAAGTATAAATGAAAGTATAAATGAAAGTTTACACTGTCAGGGAAAGATCCTCTCTGATGTTATTCACATTCTCCAATGGCTCAGGACTACAATATTCATGCTAAAATGCATCTAATTTCATGCATGATCATATTGATTTCAAATTAATTCAGTCTGGAATAGATTATGGTGCACAGCTGGGTAAATAAAGTAGGTCAAGGTGATAACAGCCTGATCTTTGACAACCAATGGGTTGTAGATTTCTATTAACAGTCTAAAAACACACAGGAGAACAGCTTGTACCACAGCAGTAGCCACATTTAAAGAGACTGACATGGAAAAATCAACCCTGTCCAGCTGGCCAAGGTCTACTATTTGGTCTAACCTCCAAATTTATTTTTGGTATGTGGTCAAATACTCAAAAGCCAAAATTACATCTGTCTAAAGTTCACTGCCATGCAGACTACCAGTCAATGGTGATATAGCTGAGCAACAACACAGGCACTAAGTCTTCAGGTGGCCTCTCTGCAGGCTTACTAGTCTGTAAGGAGGGAGATACTCTCCACAGGGCTTGGATAAATGGGCATTGGGTGCTATTAATCAATATGATGAATGCAAAAGTGAGGAAGGAAAGGAATAGCATAATAGGGTTACTGCTCCATGAAAAGTGAGTGTTAAGATACTAACTACATACAAACCACTCCCAGCATCAGAAGTCCCCAAGCTACAGATGACTGCATAGTTGGAAAATATGAGAAAAAAAAAATCACACATGCTAGTTTTTTCTAATACGCCCTCCAAAGCATTTGCTTTGGGACAAAAATGAACAGAGGGTACCAGGGCAGACTTAAGGGATACTGTAAGCTTTGATGTTAATGGAGGGGGTGTCATAGTACAAACAAGTTCCAGCATGACAGCTAATTAAGAAGTGGTATTTATCACTGTCAGGTAAACAGCTATTGCCAAACTGGGGGCTAAGCAACAACTTGCATTTGTAGTAGCTTTGTCCACCTGCCAGTGATAAGCAACTGCTCAAACAAGCTGACTAAAAATACAGAAATCTTGACGCTGGTAACAGGGAAATCTCCATCTTTGCTATGGGAAAGAGTCCATTTGTCCAGCTTTGTGCAGGTACATAGGCCACCTTAAGAACAAATGATGTTAAACACCTCTGGAGAAGGATTAGTAGTTGATTCTGATCAAGTGGGTACCCAGCATCTAGAGGCATACAGATACTGCCTGGCTCTTCTACGGCTCCTTGCTTCTGATAGATTTCAGCATCTGTCATCAAGGAGGGGAAAACCATTCTCCAACAGGACAATACTGGAGAAATCAAGAGAACCAAGTCCATCAGAATCCTAAACACATGCCTACTGTCTCTTAAAAAGTTCTCAGTGAGCGGTTATAATACAGTGGAATCACAGGACTTGATTAAATTTTGTGTGATACCCTATCCCACACATTTTCAGGGCCATGAAAGCATTCTGTAATGTATCTCAGTCCTGGAACTGAGATAGAAATCCTGCTGTCAATCCCTTCTGACTAAGACACTCCTTCCTGTTGAACAGCCTGACTTGAAACATAGTACATATTTCCTTTATAGCTAGCACATGACTGAACACCACAGACCCCCACAGCAAGAGTGCAGGCTTCAAGGAAAGCTGAACACAGTATCTCCATGAATTAGAATTGATTCAGAAAGGACAAGATATGAGAGAAGGGACACCAAAATCCAAACCTAAAAATTTAAGGGACTGTATATACACTGCTGTATAACCTTCAGCACAAATTACATGATCTACATGATGCAGGTCATGAATTACATTACATACATGGCCTTGTCTACTCAGAATGCTATTTTAACCATGCTATGAAGAACTTAATTTCCCCAAGACTACCAGTTGGAAACGAAGAGGGTACTTCAATTAAAACACAGCTGAGACAGCTTTGGAGCTTTCAAAAGCCTGAGTTTGGAGAAGTCAAGCCTTCAGCCAGATTACTTAGGTTAATAAACAGAAGGGAAAAAAAGCCAACAGAAAGCAGTAGAAAACATTCCCTTTTAAGGTTCAGCTCTAGGAACACCGACTACAGGTCTTTCTGTAGGAATTACTACACAATTTACCTTTGCTAGGTCTTCTTCTATAACATCATTTCGCATCTGAGCAGCATCCAACTGAGTATAGAATCGTGCACCAATCATAGGCATGATATCGTTCACACTGCGAAGCCTGTTTTGGTCAGTCAGCAAATACCTGCCAAAAAAACCCAATCATCACAAGATTACTTTCTGCAAACGCCAGACATTATATTCCATTATGATTTTATAAGTATTTGACTTTCTGTATTTAATACACAAAGTTCACAATTGTTATGCCTCTTAAAAGAAGATACTATCAGAGTAAACAGTTAACTTGCACATATACATCAAGTCAGTTATTTAAACAAGACAGCAATATACTTTCATGAAATGGGCTGCAGTTCACCCCATTCAAACAGCAAGAACATGCACAAAAAGAGAGAAGGATGCAGATTCAGACTGTAACACAATTGTTTTTTTCAAATGAGGAAAGGAGGAAAGACTTCTACTTTTCCCACTCAGGCTGCAAGGGGAAAAAGGCTGACTATACTGAAACGACACAAAAAGAATATGCAGCCAGAAAACACTAGCACTCAACCTTTTGGCCAAAAAGTCAACGTGCCTATTTCTCAGAACCTTCTGAAACCATAAGATAAAACTAGCATACTGCTATTAAAGCCCAGTATTGAAGACAACCTAAAATTCTTGTTTTGTCTACATTCCTAATTCTTATTAAGAGCTTTACCAGCATTATAAAAAAAAATTATATCAATGTTTCCCAGTGCGCCGACCATGCAGACAACCTAACAACAGAAGATTTACCTGCAATCTTACTTGCATTTAAAAATACCATTTGATATCTGCATTTGTATACATGAAGTGCTGCAAATTCCTTTAAAAGATTTATTAAACAAACTTACAAAATCAGATTCTTCAGATCAGAGGAATAGTTGATTGTCACCAGTTCCATTGCTTTCTGCAAATTCTCTCTCTGAATTCCTGATAAAGAATTGCAAGCCAAAGCCAACACAACTTTCCCCAGGGAGATCAGATCTGCTTGCTAATAGGGAAAACACACAGGTAAAATTCTTAGTATAGTTAAATATTACCTATGATACTAGATGGTGTTAAAGAGAGACAGTTCCTCAATAACCTTAGAAGAATTAGAGCAACTAAAGTAAGTACTATTCAAATCATAGTTCAATATGGTTGTTCAAGTTACAGTTGCTAAAATGTACAGAGGAAAATCTGTCCTGACACCTAGCAGTTTTTAAGTATTATATTTATCTTTGAATGATTAAACTTTACCTATTTTTAGTTTAAGGACAGTACCAGAGAGAACTGTGTAGTGAGCAGAAGCTCTGTAATGAGGTTCTCTGAACCACCCACCTGCTCAATCCTGACAAGTCAAGGAGTTGGTGGCAAAACGAGCAAGTCTTCTCAATACGAGACGTAGAAATAAAAGCATTATTTGTTAAACTGAAACCAGCATTTTCTACATTCATATCTTTTCAATCTAGCCATCCACTGTGAATTCCATACTGGGATCCACACCACATTCTAGCACATGTTATTACCATTTTAACAAATTGCTCAAATATTTTCATCTCTGATGGACAGCATGAAAAGATCTGAACTGTGCAAAATAACTAGACAGGCCTGTATGTCTGACAGACAGAACAGTATCGTGTTATGAAGAAACCTTTGCATTACTGTACACTTTCATTAAAAGCTGAACTGCTCTTAAAAGATGAATGCTGGATACAGTCTGTTTTGCTGTAACAGAAAATTCTGCTAGTATTAATAGCCAGCCATGAGAAATTATTTTCAAGAGCTGTAACAGATTTTAAAGGCCACTGCTAAAAGCAAGAGCCTAATTTGATAGCAAACAATGACATTCATTGGAAAAGTTGAACTGATTCTTTCCAGGGAAAGGCTTTCAGTTGCACTCAACTTGACCAAATTTAAAAACACCTGCAGCTTTCCATGCTGGATACGTGCCTCAGAGTGAATTTAACAGTCAGCTAGAAATACGAAATTAGAATTTTCTTGAGTTGACTTTTTTTTGAGAAAATAAGATATTTTTGCAAACTGAAAACATAAAAGCTACTAGTAATTGAGAATGTCAGTTCCATAGCCTAGAGCAAGGCCAAGCCATTTAGTAGAGAATGCAGTCATACAAGGAATACACCTTCTGTCATTTCTGTAAGAAAGGCTAAAAAATCCGGGAGCATTAAAAGTTCTGGTTAGAATTTGGCAGCTTTAGAAAAGTGCTGTGATGGTGAACATGCCATAGCCCCTCACAACTCTTCCACCCAAAGGCATAACCACACTTGCTGCCTCTGGCTGCAGTAGCTGAGCAGATCCTTCCCTGAAGCCACATCTCCCATGGGCTGAGGGACAAGGAAAAATACCAAAACTTTCCAGGTCTCTGAATGTTCCTGGTGTTCCTATATTAAGTATGATTAAGCAGCACAATTTGAAAATTGATACATAATATGTCAGAAGTTAAAAAGCATACTCTTGTAGCTAATGAAGACAGAAACAGGATGTGGAAAATGAGACAGAAGGACAGAGTGATTGATAAGGAAGTGGGACTGGCATTTGCTAGGCTATTTCCCACGCAACACCCAATTTTTGACTATCAGCATTCCTTTTTCCTTAAGTAAAGAGGAGTTAATCAGAGCAATAAGCCCCCTTTTTGGTGTGAACTCACTTCTACCACCAAGTAATCAATTTCAGCAGCAGAGAACACTGCTATGGTTTGAAACAGGATTTTTGCTGGTGCAGTATCTAGAAATGTGTGTCACCCAATACAATGGCATTTTCATTGTGATTTATTTTTCTCCAGAAAGACTTGGAAGAAATATGCATTTGTATTAACCACAGTCTTACTTCTTTCTGCAGTACTCTGCTTTACACTTTGTACCTTTCAACTTTTAGTCATTCATAAGAATACATCCTACATAAATTCTGCAACATCACACAACCCCGAAACACTGAAAACGTACAACTTCAGGCAAGACCCTATGAAAATGTTGTCTTCCTTTGCACAGGTGCTTTCATAATACAGATTGCATTAGATTTTAGAAATGGTTGAGAAAGTCTTACATTTAACATCAATGGGAAATTTTAAATTCAAGCTTTGTGAAGTTTTGAGCATTTGACTTGCAATCTTAAATTTTTGTTTGTTTTGTAAATTACATCTACCAGAAGAACTGGCAGGAAGGATATTGCACATCAATGCAGCCCCAAACACACGGTTTTCAAATTGCAGCCAATGATTAGCTTGTTTTAGACACAAAAGTGGCTTGGATTCATCCCACTTATTTCAGGAACTTCAAGCATTCAGTCAAGAGACTGATCAGTTTAAGGTACAGCTGTAATTCTGTATGCCAATTCAGATTTTGAGCCAGTTGAACTGCTCTCTGGAGGCACTTCACTACTCACTGTTAGCTGTGACCCCGAAAGAAAATGCTATCACTATACCCAATGCTTTATGTTTTACAAGAGCACAAAGGCAATATTTTTCCTGTGTGACTGCAGAATCAGAGTATCACATCCCATAAAGTTGAGAATTTCTGTGAGTCAGATTAGTGTTTTAGAAGCACCTAAACTACCATGCACTGACCAACTCTATATCCATTCAGACAGGGCACATAACTTCTCAGAAGCTGGTTTACACCATTCTTTCTGTAAGGAAGCAATCCACATATGCCAATTAAGTCCTAACCTATCCTTTGAAATTATCAGCAGATTCAGCTCCTTTTGCTCCTAGGCAAAGAAAGGTTAAAGAAGGCATACAAGAACTAGTAGACTTCCTTGCAGCAGTAACAACAGAAATATACGCTGCATTCCTGTAGTAGCCTTGTTAGTGCAATGTACAGATCAATATTATGGATAGTGATTTCCTTGTTTATACTCCCTATTGTGTTTGCATGCTCCTATGGATCACAAGTTCCTTTTGCCACAGATCTGACAGAAGACTTCTGCTATGGTAACTATCAAAAGTGACTATGAATTCATGTTGATTCCTAACTTCAAGGAAAAGCTTTACACCTTCTAAGCACAGGCAAAAAATTTGTTCAAAAATGCACTTTGCATGCAATTAATAACCATTTAATTAGTAATTCAATTCACAACTAACCTGTACCAGCTTAATTTTTTATCTCCTGAAAGCTTAGCAAGTGAAGATGTTATCAACATTTAGTTCATGGATAGAGCTATTAAATAGCATTCACTAAAATGCAGCCCTAGGAGATAAACTCAGAAACAGCCCCATTCATTAACACCTCTCTGTTACCAAGACAATTTCAAGCATGTCAAGTGAATAAGTGTTAATTGCATAGGTACCCTTTCTTAATTTTTTTTAATCTTAAACAGATACGCGCCACTATGCCAAAGGCCTTAGAGATAACTCAACATTTTATACACTTGATTTTACCAGCCAGACATGTAAGGTAGTCAAATAAAACTTTTTTTTTAATAGGATCCATTTCCCAGAAATACTTTGAAACCAACATTACTTTTTCTTTTATTTTATCCTGATACACTTCTATGCTTGAGTCATATCAGCTTATCCATATTGCAGTTCTGTGGATTCACTTAAAAGGATAAAAGTTCCGGAACTGTCTTTAGAAGTACCTCCAAGCTCCTACATTTTGGTGGTTTTGTTTAAAGTCTATATTACTTGAGATGTCTCTTCAAACTAGCTTCTTTAAATTTGGGGAGGTGCATGAGAAAGTTATTTTGGTTTGCTAAATTGAAACTATTTACTTTAAGTAAAAGTAACCTTATAACCCTTGTTAAAACAGTGAAATTTACGTTCTCTTATTTTTGTAAGGAGGACTCACATTTTATTCCAAATACAGAAATATTTATTAAACCTTTTTACTGTTTCCTGTATCACCATTTAGTGTTCCCATCTGTACCTTGCAATTGACTGACACAAGACTTATGGACTAAAGGCGGGGCGCAGGAAGTCATGTGCTGCAGTTTATACAGGTTTAATCCCTGTTTTTTAATGCAAATGGCCATTCATATTTCATTTACTTCTTTTTAGTTTCCCTTACTGTTGCCTTTGTGTAACTTTTAAATGATCATAGAGATGAATGTGTTTAACACAGATTGTAAAGAACAATTGCATTCCTTTTATATAACCACTCATTGTTTTGGTCAAAATCTCTCTCTTTATATTAACCAGGGGAAATAGCCAGAAAATGGCAAATCCTAACAAACATACCTTTCTCCATTGAAGACAACAAGGAAATGCATATTAGCTGAGCAGTAAACCAAGAGATAACCTACATTTTTAACAGTCACAGGAAGTCCCAGGGGAATTCAGGAACTGGGTCACAGATCGAAAGGAAAAAAAGGACAAGTAGCAGCTGTTATTTTGTAATTTCATCTGGCTAGGGCAAATAAAGGTACAGCATGAGAAATGACTCCTAATCTTCAAGGAATGAACTCAGTCCGGCACCTCTGAAGGAAGAAAATGGGCACTGAAAGCCCTTACAGAAAAAGCAACCAAAAATGCCATATGTATTTTCTAATTGCAGTTTAGATCTTCCCAAGTATTTAGGAGTACATCTTTCCTGGTTTATCAGTGCAACCTAGACAATTTGAATACTAACAACGCATAAAACATGAAAAAGCCATTCCCCCTAAACAAAACTAGGCATTATCAAGCAAGTCAGCTTTTGACTGACTTGTGTACCTGCAAGTATTTTTAGATTTGTATCTCCAAGTATTTTAAATGCTTTTCTTTACTTGAATGTCATAATACCTCAGGAGGATCCCTTCCAAAGCTGAAATTAAAATAGAGAAGTACTTAGACTTAAAAAAAACCCCAAACCTCTCATTAGATTTTTAGTCATGGAATTCCTTACTTACATGTATTTTCATCTTCTCTCAACTGTTTTCCACTAAATTATTATCAAAAGCCCACTGATATGTAGCTGAGAGTGTGTGTGTGTATGTGTGTGGGAGCATTAAATCCTTTGGTGTACTCCTCAAAGTATGCTGAAAACTGCTTCACTGTATCATTAAAAAAAAGAAGTTATGTTGTAGGACATGGTCTCCAACAAGCCAGTTTCTGCTGGCCAAAGTTCAAACATTTCAGTTATTACTTGAAGACTCTGAATAAGCAGTTCTCACAGTGAAAAAGGTAAATTAATGAAAATAAATTAAATCAAACTCCCTACTGTAGTCTTTCACTCCCACTACAGACAGGGTATGTGATGACTGCTGAAGTAATGTACTTTACCCTGAGGGGAAGTTAGGGAAAGAGGCACTCCTGTACACAGTGATGCTCCAGATGACTGTGGAACAGTTTTTGTTAAGTCTAAAGGGGTTCTTCTTAATTCAGGAATTATGCAGAGTCCACGCTTCAGAGAACACCAGGAGAGCACGGAAAAACTAGGAGCCCAAAATAAAGATACACTAGAATCTTTCAGGTATGACGAGAGGGCCTAAATGCAGTCAATTGAAAGATCTTACTCCTCTCAACAGGCATACAACACTTATTTATGTTAAAATCACAAAAGACAGAGCAAAAACTATTACTGAATCATTATTTTTTATCTCTAACACTAAATGTAAGATTTTTCTTCTTCTTCATTTAGAAATTTCTATTTCCAGTCATTTCTGACTTCAGTTTGTTAAATATTATAGTTCAACCTGTTCAGTGAGCTTGCTGAAATTTTAGAAGAAAAAGATATCAAAGTGAGAATTCACACTTACAAGTTGCAAGCAAATTTGAATAGTGTATGGGAGAACCAAGATCAAATCAGAAATGAAAAAATACAGTAATTTACAGATAAATACACTGGACTACAGTTTAATTAAAGTACTTGTCTTCCAAAAGGAATCACACTGGTTTGCAGTAATCCCTTTGCCAAGCCACCAACCCAACTGGCAGTGTTGTCTTACCTGAAACTGAGCCATTAATGCCAGTGGATTATTTTGACTGTTGTCAAATGTCAAAACATCAAAGATTCCAACACAATTAACTCGTAACCTTTAGGAACAAGAAGAGAAAAGGAAAAATTGCCATCAAACTTTATTGGTTACTCAATTTTTCCTCTAGCATTCATTGAATTGTTTGATATGATAAAAGCCATTGGTACTTAGCAAATTATCATGCATCAGAAAATACTGATTTTACTATTCAATAAAATGCACAGACAGTATTCAGTCTACAAATAAATTAATAAATTTCTAAACTGACAGCAGTGGGTCTGATCTGCAGTTCTAAGGATAATGTATAAGTCTTCTCAAAATATGTTTTAAAAGACCTGTAAAAAAACCCAAAGTTACAAGCTTTAGCACACTGCCTCATGCCAGGTGAGAGAACTCAGTATCTATTTATGTATCAGGTGTACAGGCAGCAGCTGCCACGAACACAGAGCACAGTGAGACTGAATGCTCTCATTACCTTGTTTTGCCTGTTACCAGAATCTTCGTTGGATCCATAACTCTGCACGCCAGTCCTGCTGTGTGAATGGTCCGTAAGGCAGAGCTGAGCTGCACAATATATGCCCATATCAAGGACTCTGGAAGCAACCCTGCATGCTGCCGTGGCAGAGGTCCATCATGCTGACCTAGAACCAAAACATTGTAAGCATCAATAGAAGGCTGCTGTGCAAAAAGCAAAGTACAACATTTTGAGTCATACAATTAACTCACATATTTATTTAAGTCTTAACAGTCCTTGAAAGACACATCTATTTTGTTTTAAAGGTAGTTTGAGAATACATTTTTCTTCATTGGTCGGTCACTTTTGGTCTTTTGAAAGTGTTGACAATTCATTAGGCATTATTATTTTCACTCATTCAGGGAAATGATGTTTTGACATTTAGAACGAGAATTGGTTGGCAATTGCTCAAAGTAGTTGGTACATCAAAATATGCAGATGCTTCAGAAATAAAAACACCAGTATCCCGAATAAAGAGTATGTACCGCAATAGCTGCAACATTCTACCTCCTTTATTACAAGCAGGCTTCCCAACTAAACATTTTCTATCATCTAATAAGAAAAAAATAACACACTAATTTCATATTACATGGGCAAATCAGACAAAGATTTGGCGGCTAAACATCATTGAACACAACTTCAGGTATGTTCTGCTGTGACACAGCTCCCTGACAAGTCATCACTGCATGACCCCTATTCCATGGGTGATATGAAAGAAATACATTGCTTCCCTTCCATATGGATCTGTAGTTCTCTTTTCAAAAGTAAAACTCAATCTTTGCAATCACACACCCAAATTGTGCATTACAAACAGCCTGAGTTATACTGAGTCACAGATGAAAAAATGAAGATCTAGATAAAAAATGGTATTTTAGGTATGATGTGTGTAATTCAAGTAAGCTGGTATTGTTTGTCTATCATAGCTGAAGCAGAAGAAAACAGTAAAAAAAAAAAAAAAGAGAGAAATAACCAAAGTAAGACAGTACATCTCAATTTCACAAATCACAAGAGACATTTCAAGAGGTTGCCTAAGTACCAATTTTGCTAATTTTGAGACCAGTAATATCAGCAGTATTAAGTAAAATCATGTAAGCATCTGATTGGTTTCAGTGTAAACTGACTGTACTCTTCTCTAAACATCTTTCTTTGTCTTCTTGTTTGTTTGAGTTTTTTGCATTGTTTTGGTTTTTGCTCTTCTTGTTTTTTGAGGTTGGGGTTTTTTCCCCTTTTCCTCCACGACCATATCAGCATCTCTGCATTTGATCAAAGTAAGCGTGTATATGTTTGTATGTGCATGAACACACAAAATATATGCACAGTGAAAAAAACCGGAACATACTACTGATAATTTTTTACTTGGAAATTTTACTGACTTTGGGGGAACGGGCTGGGAATGTTACCAGCTTTCATTTGAGCTTTGTTTCATCCATTTTTGAAATTTCAGTTTGCTTTTCAGGTTTCAGGTGCTTTGGTTTAGATTATGAAGATCAAGATGCTGAGTCCTTTAAAAGGCAATAAGCCTGGCATGTCTACTAAAAGCTGGATATAGTGAGATATTGTTTGTTTCTTCTGGTCTCTGATGAATCATTATGCAAATTACTTCCCACAAGAACCATCATACCAGAAGTCTCATGTAGCTAACTTTTTCCCTCATAATTCTCTCTTCTTCAGTATGACAAAAATTGTAATATAAAATGACTGAGGAGATACAACCTTAGTTGAGACTCTTTTTACTACTTGCTGTAGAAGGTACTTTGTATTTGGTGAACAGCAACATGAGTAGCAAGTTTAACAGGGATGTGCATGGATACTGTAAGTCAGTTACATCTGTACGAAGTAAGTCCAGAAGAATAGAAACGTTGCTGTAATATCCCAAAGAGGGAAAATGCCAAAACTTGGCAGTTATTCTTCTGTATGCATAACAGCACCTGCCTTTTGATTTTCAAATTAAGGCAATGTAACCAAGAGAACACCCAATATACACTGAAAGACCAGACTTCAATGCAGCTTCTCCTCATCTATTGGAAAATCTCAAGCAACATTATTTTATTACCGGATAAACTTCCTTGAGGCTACAGCCAAATCTAGGCTGCTGCTTTCACACCAGTTGGCTGCACCCCACATTCATATACACTAAACTAAAAAACATGGCAAGAATCAGCTTTGAAATGCTCTCTTACATATCTAGCTGTTCAAAATAAGCACAATTAAAAGCAGTTCAGTTGGTTGCAATGCTGACTATAATGTATGTCCCAAGAGGCCCATCAGACCCGCCACAGATAGCACTTGAGCAAGGACCCAAGGAGATGAGACCAAAAAAGATTGCTCTTTGGGAGAGACACACAGTTGGAAAGCTTTCCAAACAGTGCTGAACACAAGGAAAAGCATCATAAGAATATAAGTAAACATTACCCAAATGATCAGAGTATTATTTGAAATAGTGGTTTTTTTAGAGATTCCACAGTTCATTGGCAAAAGCTTCCCACCACAGGCTGAGTCTATGGCTACAACAATCAAAACTTCAGACTGCTCTTCCCATCTACTGCATGGCAGATTCCTCTCCCAATAATTTCATCTCTGACGTAGAACACAACTACTAATGGAAAAGATTAAAAATGTAAAACCTGTCATTTCAAAAACACAGGCTAGCCATTCTCTTTCCTTGCCACAATTGGGACAAACATAAATAAATAAAAATGCTGACACTTATTTTTAAATTCTGTGGTATGCTGTTGACAACAGAACTGATGTGCATGTGTATATTAAGTTTTTGCTTGTTAAAAAAAGCATTAAAATGAAATTTTGTTCTCCAGAGCAATTATGAACCCAGGAGTAGTCCTGGGCTGGGAAGTAAGACCTGGGAACACCTGCAGTAGGGCCTGTTTGACATCATCAGGCACACTGTCAGAAAGTATGCTAAGAAACTGCAATTCTCACACAGTTATGAAAAAAAAAAAACCACCACAAGAGTGAAAGATTTAGCTGTTTACTGCACTGAACCTCACAGGCTTGTAAATCAGTCTTTTATGTTTAGAACTGTAAAATGTTCAGTGTTTAATTGGTGTACCTAAGGTAAAGTACTGAAAACAAGACAAATGCAGCAGCCTTCATTTCTCCTTCAGGGAAACTTGGGGTTTGGTTTTACATTTCCCAGTTTTCAATGAACAGAAAGGTTCTGAACAACTAGAGTGCATCAGTATTTTTTGTAAGAATTCCAAAGCTACTGAAAGCTTGGACTTGCTTTGAAAAAGTTGAAGCTTTTGGCAAAGGTATTTTAAGATAATTATTAATCACATATCTTGTCTTCAAAAACATCATGCTGACTTTAAATATTCATATATTCTTACTCCTCATCATACACTATTCATCTAGTCATCACATAACATTTCTTTTTCAATGAAAGGGGTATTTTATGAAAACACATTCAGCAAATGGGGATGCAAAAACTGTAAAGTCAGCAGTGAAGTCCATTTTTGTGCATGACATACTACTATTAATGTGTCAAATGCAAAGCAAGTTTCCTGGACCACACTTATCTTCATCAGAAGGTATTTGTTTGCTGAAAAACAGAGACTCTGCTGCTGAAAAGTCCTACTAACAGTGTGAACGTTAACATTTAATTACTCAGTGTTTAAAAGCAGACCAAAGGACATATCAAAGGCATGCTTATCTCTGCCAACCACAAAAACTCATCAGGACAAACCTTTCTGGCAGCTGTCAATAGTTACTGTTAATTTGCCAGGATTTTCTGACTGTGAAGTTTTAAAGTACAGTAATTTCACGACTATAAGGCGCACCCTTATGACTAAAATTTTTCCCTAAACCCGGAAGTGCGCCTTATAGTCCGGTGCGCCTTATCTGATCTACAAAGTTGCAAAATTTTCCACCCCGGAAGTGAGAGCCGCGAGGGGGGGCGGCGCCGCGGGAGCGCCGAGTAGCCATGGTGGGGCAGCCGCGGGCAGTCCCAGGCACAGGGAGCAGCGCGGGCTGGAAGGCAGAGGGCGGCCCCGGGCAGCCCCAGGCATGGGGAGCAGCGCGGGCTGGAAGGCGGGGCGTGGCCCCAGGCAGCCCCAGGCACGGGGAGCAGCGCGGGCTGGAAGGCGGGGCGTGGCCCCGGGCAGCCCCAGGCACGGGGAGCAGCGCGGGCTGGAAGGCGGGGCGTGGCCCCGGGCAGCCCCAGGCACAGGGAGCAGCGTGGACTGGAAGGCGGGGCGTGGCCCCGGGCAGCCCCGGGCACGGGGAGCAGTGCGGGCTGGAAGGCGGGGCGTGGCCCCGGCGGCTCCAGGCACAGGGAGCAGCGTGGACTGGAAGGCGGGGCGTGGCCCCGGGCAGCCCCGGGCACAGGGAGCAGTGCGGGCTGGAAGGCGGGGCGTGGCCCCGGCGGCTCCAGGCACAGGGAGCAGCGCGGGCAGGGAGGTGTTACTACTTTGTAACTTTGTTGTGCGCAGCGGCCTGAGCCGACGGGACCACAGTGCTGGGGGCAGCGGCGCCACAGCTGATAGGGGCAGGCGCAACCAGCGGGGCTGCGGTGCTGGCGGCAGCGGGGCCACAGGCCGATAGGGCCGACGGGACCACAGTGCTGGGGGCAGCGGCGCCACAGCTGATAGGGGCCGACGGGGCCGCAGTGCACCGAGCCGAGCGAGGGATGGGAGGCAGGGCAGTGGCGGCGCGGGGCAAGCCCGCCGACATGGGGGCACCCGGAGCACCAGGGAACTCTGGAGCAGCGGGGCCCTGGGGACGCCGCACGGAGCGGCGGAGGGCTTTCTCCGGCCCCGGGGACGCCACACAGAGCGGCGGCGGGCATTTTCCGGCCCCGGGGACGCTGCACGGAGCGGCGGCAGGCGTTCCCTGGCCCCGGGGATGCCGCACGGAATGGCGGATACAGGCAGGCCCGGGGACCAATGGCTGCCGGGTTGGGGCGGGGCCTTGGCCAGCAACCGCGCGGGGGGAGCTGGGGGCGGAGCCTCGCTAAAAAAAAAAAAAAAAAAAAAAAAGTGCGCCTTATAGTCCGGTGCGCCTTATCTGATCTGCAAAGTTGCAAAATTTACCGACTCCCGGGGGGTGCGCCTTATAGTCCGGTGCGCCTTATGGTCGTGAAATTACTGTACATACATTCAGAATCTGGTTTACCATTCAATTATTGGGTTGTTAAGAGCAACATTTCAGTACTTTTGGGTAAACTTGTTAATGCAAAGAGAACATAATTTCAGCAGAGATAAACGCACTAATGTGTACTATAATCTGAAGCTAAGAAATACAAGAAAGGTGGAAGAAACCCCAAAAGTTCCAGAACAACAGATTTAATGTTTAGAGTATGAAGTAGTGTTTTGCGGAAATACAGGAAGTGAGAATAAAATAAGAAACTTTTCAAATGAATGTACTTTGAGTAGCAATTAACTGACAATCCAGATTCCTGATTTTAAAACATGCAAATTTAGTAAAATATGACAGAACAATGTTAGATTATCACACAGTACCATCTGAAGGAAGAGGAGGTATCATTGAATAAAGAACAGAAGCAACAAATTCTACTGCATTAAGAAGATAGAGACATCAGTTTACAATATAAAAATAAACGTAAGCTGCTATTTTTCTCCCCCACACCAAATCTCTGCCAAGGTAGTTTTGTAACAGGTTTTGTAAATAACATGGCAAGAAGAAAACATCCAAGACTGACCACACTGACACCAGTGACATGCAAGACAGCCATGTAAACCATAATCCTCATCTTTTAACTATCAAGATCTCATGTTGCCAACTGAAGTGTTCAACATAAATAAGGTTGCATACCTGAAATCAAATTCTCTGAGTTCACTGATCAGGTTCACAGTGTTGTGCCTCCTAAAACCTTTAAAAGCAATTGTACTAATCTGGGTCTCATGCTGCAGAGTACCCAACTTCCATCCATTCCCCTGCTTCTCTTGGGAGTCTCCTCTAGGCAGGCAGACGGCCAAGAAACTCTGTGAGGGGATGGAGAAAGGATCCGTGAAGGCAGGCAATTCCGAGAAATCAAGTTATAGGTATGCAATCTTATTTTTCTCTCTTAAATTGCTCTTTCTACTGAGGACCAGACTAGAAAGTAGCAGTTATCAAAAAAAGAAAAAAAAAAAAGGCCAAAGCAAAGATATACAGAAAGATTTGGCAAAATTTGGAAATTCAGGTGACTTTTCCCCTAATTTATCTACTAAAAAGATTGAAAGAGCAGGGTGAAAGTCCCATAGCCAGTAGACAGTTATCTTCCCAACATACCCCGTAAGTGTTGTTGCAACAGCTCATTTTAATTAAACAATACTTTGGTTTGAAGAGACATTGATGTCTTATTTCCAACTTCCCAGATTATTCCTGCCTATAAAAGGAAGTTGAAGTAGGCCAAATAAAGGGTCCAGATAGCCCATGAGCCTGTTTCAAACACACATACACTAAAAATCAGCCTGCCATGAATACTGAAGTGTGTAAACATAAACAAGTAGAATATTCTGTTAGCCTCCAGTGATTTGCAGCCCAGAAATAAATATAATTTCTTTGCAATCCCCAAATATTTCTCCTCCATGAATAAGTCCACTTCCTCCTAGAACCCAGGCAAATGTCCACAATAATCTGTGAAAGTTCCATGACTTAATTATCTTTACACGGTTTTGAATTTGCTACCTTTCTAGTTTCATTGGTAAATCCTTCATTTTAAGCTGGAAGAAATAATTAACCTTTATTCATTACTTCATTATTCCAGATGATTTTTCAGACCATATTCCAGTCATTTTTAACCCCATTATATTCCTTTCCATCTTTAAAAGCATGAAAAGCATCATTCCACTTTGCTGTTCTTCATCCAGCTGTTTCACACCTTTGATCAGCCCTGTCACCTCTTCTCAACTTCTTTGTTGCTCTTCTATACCTTTCAAAACACAGGAGGAGGACCACAGCTACAGATAGGAGTCTATCAAGCACACATATCTTGAATACAATCTCTACCATTTCACTGCTCTTTTCTTAATAAGCTACATCAACCTATTTCCCATTTTACAGCTATTCAGCAAGAGGACAGGAATTTCTTCAATCTACTTGACTGTGGTCCCAGACCTATTACTGAGTGGCAGCAGTCACAACAGAGGCCATCATTACATGTTTAAAGCTAGTTACATTTTTCCTTTGATCACATTGGTTTACATTACATCACCTGCTGTATTATCAGCAGGAGTTCCAGTCTTGCAAAATCCTTCTGCAATCGATCACAATTGCCCTTTGTTTTTAACAATCCAAATAATTTGGTGTTACCAGCAAACTTTGATAGACCATTAATCTTCAGAGCAAACAAGTGAATGTGTTAAGAAATACAACTCCCAGGACATCATCCTGTGAGACCTGTCAGTGATCTTGACTGTTCACTCTTTCTGTTTTCACTATTCTAACCAAGCACTAACCTCAGAACTTTCTCTGTCATATGACTACTTAGGTTATTTTAAAGACTCTGTTGGACATCACTGAAAACTCCAAAGTCTTATCTACTGGATCTTCCTTTAAAGAACTTTGACAGGTTAATGAGACACGACTGCCCTTCAGAAGACCATAACTTAATTATTTTCCAGTGTGACAAAAGAATGTGTTCCCCAGAATTTTATTGTAACTTCTATTTTTTCTATCTAGAACAGACATCATTCTTCTATGATTCTCCAGAGAGATAAAACAACGTAACAAGGACTGATTTACATGGAAATTGAAAACCATGACTGGGAAACACTCAGAAGCCCAGTCTTGCACGTAACAGTCATTAACCTGGCAGTATATCTTCCAGTTTTATCTCACCAAATTAGTTTCACATCAGGTTTATTGAATCTGTAATTGCATTCTCTGATTTGCCAAAGGATATGACACATCAAACTAGGGTTTCCTCCATCTGAGATATTACTACCAAAATCAGTGCTGGAAATCAAGTTCCATCTCCACTTACACTGGTCAGCTCATTGCAAAGTCAGTGAGAGTTATGTAGTATATAAGGTATCCATAAGGTTTTGAATGTATATAAGGTTTTCTTCAAGTCTTTGAACATATTCACATACTACCAAAACACTATACACTCTAATGTAAAAGATAGCCAAGTGAAGTTCTACATCTCAGCCTTTGAAATAGTTGGAATTCACAGCTAAAAGCTCTAATTTCAAAACGCGTAAGAAAGAAAAAAGCCTTAGCTTCTGTTTCTCTTTATATGCTGGCAGCCTGAGGATATTTAGGGAAGATCTTCTCTAATTAAAAAAAGAAAAAAAAAAACCAACAGAAAACCAGGCCATGTCACAGTCCTCTGGTCAACCCTGGAACTGGATCTAACTTCAGGGTTGGTCTTGCATCAAGCAAGAATTTGGTCCAAAAAAGCTCTGTGGGCTATTTTTCTACCTTAAGTCTCTGTGTTTCCATTCAGCAGTGACCACCTGTCTTTCTCAGCCTGGCACTGTTGTGTTCCAAACACCTGACTGCAGTTTGTAGGACTGCAGGGGTCATGAACAGCTCCTAATAGAAAGCATGATTGACAGCACACTTTTGGAGAGAAAGAGGCTTTAGCCACAAGCATACGAGTTTTACTGGGCTACTTGCTGAGTCACAGACTACCCTGCGACAGATATTATTCAAGAATGTTGATGAAGTTTTAGTGACTCCAATGAAGCTACATATAAACACGATAAAAAAAATTCAGACCTAAGATGTGAAGTTGGTGTTTGAAAAGAATATGGTACAGGAATTTTTCAATCCACTTCTTGTCTTAACTAGTACTTCACTTTCAAACCATCAAATAAAGTACTGTCTAATTACTCCTCAATACATACCAAGGAAAAAAATAGAAGAGTAAGACCCCTAAACAGCAAGCATCAAATTCACATAGCGTATCTTCTGAATTTTGGAATCATCCCCATTAAATGTTAGGTGTTACCTGGTGACAGACCTGCAAAAGGGACACCAGAGCTCCTGGCTCCCAATTTTGTCCCAACTTATTTTTCTTTGAAAGAGCTGTAAATTCCCTTACATGCTGATATCAATTTTATACTTGCTTGATAATTAAAAAAATTTTACAAATAGGAGGTGAAGAAGAGTTCTCTTACATCAATCAGCTTATGGTATGACAGTATTGATTAGCCAAAAAAATTAAACTGAACAACTATTTGTTACCAGATGTTTACTGCTGAAGTATTGGAAACAATGTACAGAAGTGTTATATGATAGTGTGGTTTCCTTACCCCATTTCCGTTTTGTGAAATAGGAATCAGCACTAGGGTCATTGAAGTGTCTGCTCATCATAGTCTCTCCTCCAGCATGAAAATCATAAGCAAACACTAGAGCTTAAAAAATAGAAACAGGTGATATTTATTAACTCAAGCACATTTGAACAAAGTATCAACACATCAGCCAGGGGGAGTTGGCGGGGGGGCAAGGGCAGTGGGAAAGAAAAAAGAAAAACTTACAATGTTCTCCAAAAGCTTTAGTGGTAAACACTTCACGCAAAGTTACGATATTTGAGTGCTGAATCTTTTTCCACATGTCAACCAATACCATGCACTTTGTGTTAACGAGACGAAAACCTAGGAAAAAAAATGAAACCCATGGTTTAAAGTATAATGTTTAGAATGAGAAATTTTTACTTTAACATTTCATCTGAAACTGCTGAGAAGCAACCAGGCATTAAAATATGACTGGTATGCTTAGGAATGCTAGCCCTATTGAGACAATTGGATTTTTCTCACCGTGTATCCTCCGAAGGCAATATGGCAGGTCATCTTTACTATTTACAGCTTTATAGCACGATGTAATGTACCCAAAGTTGCTCGTTTTCTGTATCCGATTGGGCGGTGGCAGTGGTTCCAAAGGAAAGAGACTGTGGTAGCTGTCCACTTCCGCAGGAACTGCTAAAATCAGTTTATACACAGAAACACATCAGGCCTCAGCTGACTTTGAGAAAGTTACTGCGTAGCAGAGAAAATTAAAATGACTCTCACTAATATATAAATTATCTCCACCATCTTTTAGGTGCATGTGAAGTTAAAGGCACTATTTTTGCTTTAATAGCAACATATTGATAGGTTCCTAGAAGTGATCCCACGAGCTAAAATTATTGTCTTCAGAAAAGGTGTTACACCAAGTAAAATCAGCAGAATAGATGCACAGTTCCATCTGCCATTTTCTCATTTACCTTAGAAATTCACCCTTATGAATGATATTTCTTTGGTGGTTTTCCCACACTGATTCAATAAGAAGCACCAACTTCCATGCAGGCTTTATACCATAGTAAGAACCCCATTTTCATCAGAAAAAAAATCAAGTATCAATCTTAGGTGTTCTAATATACTTGTTCAGAAAACGGGAGAGAGAATGCTAAAGGTTTACAAGTTCAGATTAAAAGATTACCCTCGCATTTCATCTGGATTAAAACACTAAACTGTGTTTTTTTAACTGCATCATTATCATATTATGCACACATTTGAGAAGATGCTGCAAGCAAAAACTGTTTAAATCAAGCTGAATAACGTAAATTCCTCAAAAGCCAAATCACAGTAAATAGTATACGGTTCTTTTGCCAGACAACTAGTGCAAAGCCTTCTCTGATATACCAGCCAAGTCACTTCAAAACAAACTTGTCTGCTAGTTTCCATACAACCTTTGAACAATACATGCATCATTTAAAGAAATGCCTAATATCTACAAAGGGATACAAAGCTGTTCTTCAGAAGGCTTTACTGTCTTAATGATTTTTCCTTTCTCAGCAATTTGAAGTATTCCTAACTATTAAGGAGTTTCAAAATAAAAGAAAATTACAATAGAAGACAAAAAGAATAACTCATATTTCTGAAACACTTTGCATTTGGTTAATTGTGGTCCGTGCTGGTGATCAAAGTTCCATGAAAAATTAAAAACAGGTGGCATTTTTTGCAAGATACTAATATAGATGAATGTGCATGGTAGCAGAAAACCATGATCACTGTTAAGTTTTGAGAAACACTCACCAGGAATATCGGCCTGATCAATCTGGGCCATAGTTATTAAGTGTCTGTTGATGAGTTCCTGAAGGAAAAATTAAGTTAAGTGTTGAACATTATAATTCAGCTCATTATTTTTGATAATTTAAGAAAACACCATCTTTGAAGTACTAGCTACCTGTATTAGAATAGGGAATAGATGTAGGTGTCCACGGCAGAGAGGGTCAGAAGACCACCAGCTTGAAGATTTGAATGATAAAATACCTAAACTCTTGAAGGAGCTTCAGAAGACATTTGCTATAGCTGGCACTGACAAAGGCACCTACTACAGTAAAGCTGAAATTAATAACACTCACAGCCAGCCTTGAGATGATGAGCCCTGAGAAGAGCTCTTCAGCTAACACCTGCATACACTTCCATTTCAGTAGAAGACCTTAAAACTGAATAGTATTGCAGCTTAAAATAATGCTACAAAAATAAACCCATGCACACCAAAAACCACATCAGCAATATTACTGAGCTGAATAGTAAATTATGTCATGCAAATTAGATTGCAGTCACACATGTTGTAACTCACCCCCACCCTCTGTTGTACTCCACCTCTTACCAGATTTGATTTTTCAAATTCTCCACAGGGAAAACTGACTGCACAGATTCCAAGTACCTATTTCTCTTCTACCATTAGCAATTTTCTGTTTTTCACCAAGATATGCAATTTTCCTTTAAACTCTCTACCATCTTACCTGTCTGAGCTCATCTGCCATGAAGAAGGAAGGTGCATTTGCTTTTGGCTGCATGTAAGCAACATGAGGTGCAGCTGGATGGTAGATGTGGTAATTTGGAAAAACCTAAAAATAAAATATTTCAAGAAGCCTTTTAAAGTCCTTAAGGATAAGGTAAATGAAGAGTTTTCTTATTCTTTCAGTTTAAACTACAGAACTACAAAATTCTCATGTACAGGGCCAGTTACAAGTATATTGTCAGCTACGTTGCAATTTTATGTGGTATTCACTTCTAAGTATTTCAAGGGACATACATGTGCATATATGCATATACATTTGTAACTGCCTTTTTCCCATCACCGTAAATGTAAGAGTTATTTAACCTATTAAAAAAATCTGGCTTCTTGATGTTTTCTCATTATGTATGGATCCACCAAGACATGTAGAATGCTTTCTTGCTCTTGCTGTGTTAAAACCCCAGAAAGCTCTACACAGTTGTACATGAAAAAAAATAGATAAAAATTTCTCTGGTCCTTCTTTTTCAGTGATTCTTGCAGAACAATTAAAATAACTAAAAGGCCTAATCTTGTTACAGAATAAACAGTTTATAGCATTACAAATAGTATCTGTAGTATCAACCAATTCAGCACTATAAAATTCCAGATAGTTGGGTACTGAAAGCCAACATACCATTCCTGTGAGAGGTGCTGGAGTTGTATCAGTGTAGAAGTATGTTGTTCCACCCACTGTTTCCTTCTGGATCACCTGGCCAGTAGATGGAGGTTGAGAGACAGCGTTAGCAACAGACGCAGAGGCACTAGTAGGCACCATATAGTTTGCTGGGTTAGGAGTATGACTTCTTCTTCGAGGAGCAGGAGATGTATGAGGAGTTATTTTGGGAGAATGAAGAGGAGAAGATCCTGCTGACAGTGACATTCCTTAAAGAAACACAAGAAGATATTCTCGATCAAATCTGCCATCAAAAAAAAATTAGCAATTTCAGAAAAGTAGTCTTCATTACCAACAATATTCTGGGCAGGTGAGACATTTAACTCTTCATACAGCTATAGAAATCCTTAAGATAATACAGTTATAGCATGACTGAACAGATACATTTCCCCCAAAATCTCTGCTTAATGTAGAGAGATAGGTCATGGGAACTTAAAATACATGCATGAAGAACTGAAATTAAAAACATAAAAGTAGCTGAAAGGGGAAGACAAGTCAAAATAATGCTGTGTCTAAAAGACAGTCCATTAAACTGCAAAAAGATAAAATATTAATGACTATATAAGTGAGTGTTTACTTAACAATTACAGGAGCAGTCAATGGAGTTTGCTTAGCTGCAACTCATTTTACCTAATTATGCATGTACAGTAATTTCACGACTATAAGGTGCACCCTTTTGACTCCAAATGCGGAAGTGCGCCTTATAGTCCAGTGCGTCTTATACGATGGACGAAGTTGCGAAATTTGCCAAACCAGAAGTGCAAGCCGCAATGGGGGGGCGGTGCCGCAGGAGCGCTGAGTCGCAAGGTGGGGTAGGGAGTGGGCGGCCGCGGCTGGCAGGAGCCGCACGGGGAGGGAGGGAGCTGCTGCTGGCCCCAGCCCGGGTGGAACAAGAAGCCGGGCGGCGCCACTCCGGGCACAGGGGCGGGGGAACGAGAAGCCGGGCAGTGCTGGCCCCGGCCCGGGCGAAACGAGAAGCCGGGCGGCCCCGGCTCGGGAGGAACGAGAAGTGCGAGCCCGCAACAGCCCCGAGTAGAGCTCACTTGGCGGCGGCATCGGAACAGCGGCGGCACGGCCTGGGCAGTTGTAGGAAAGTGGCGAGAATAGGCGTGGCCCCGGAGAAGCGGGGAGAAGCAGCGCGGTCACCGCTGCAGGAAAGCGGCGAGAAGCGCCGCCGCCGCCGGCTGGGGGGAAGCCCAGACGCACGGTGGGAGTCGGGAGCCGTGCCAGACGGCGCCGGGGGTGGGCGGGAGTGTTGGGGCCCGCTGCACAGGGAGGGCGCCTGGGGCTGCATTTAAAGGCTATACCGATCTTTGAAAAATGTTTGCAAATTGAGCACCTGCCAGTAATTCATTACTTTGTTGCACGCCACGCGGCTCCTCGCTGCAAAAAAAAAGGTGCGTCTTATAGTCCGGTGCGCCTTATGGTCATGATATTACTGTACTTTTTATTAGAACTCCACAGTTATGAATGCCTCCAGTAATACAGCACACAAATAAATGTGTTAATAATACACAATATACTACTATTAATAACTTCAGGGGAGTAACTACAGTAATTTCACAACTATAAGGCGCACCCTTTTAACTAAAATTTTGGGCCAAACCCAGAAGTGCGCCTTATAATCCAGATGCACCTTCTATATGGACAACATTCGGAAATTTGCCAACCCAGAAGTGCAAGCTGTGAGCCAAGCCGGGAACCGCGGCCGCCGAGCAGGGGAAGCCGGGATGCAGCGCGGCCGCGCGGTGGGAGCCAGGAGCCGTGTCAGCCGGTACCAGGGGTGGGGGGGGAGTTCCGAGGCCCACAGCAGGGGGAGGGCGCCTGGGGCTGCGTTTAAAGGCTACACCAATCTGTGAAAAACGTTTGCAAATTGAGCACCTGCCAGTAATTCGTTACTTTGTTGAGTACAGCACAGACCCTCTTTGCAAAAAAAAACCAAAAGAACGGCGCCTTATAGTCCGGTGCGCCTTATATAATGTACAAAGTTGTGAAATTTGCCAACTCCCAGAGGTGCACCTTATAATCTGGTGCGCCTTGTAGTCATGAAATTACTGCACCTATTTTCCTGTAATTATTATATTCAAAAGTCATCCTTCAAAAGATCTATTTGATATGTAAAAATAGGTAACATCTCATGATATTAAGTCTATTAAATGATCCTGTTGGGATTTTCTAATTTATTTGAAATTATTTTATTGGCTGGTGTTCACCTCCAACATTACAGGGGCAACTCCACTGACATCTGAGAAACTCTGCTTTTAAATAAAGTGCATCAATGAGAAGAACAAGGGTAACTTCTTGCACACACTTTTTCATTTCCAAACAGTCTAATTACTTCAATAGTTATTGCATGCAGAATTCTCAGATTTGCTTATTTATAAAAATTAGGTGTAAAACAGACATTTCAGGGTGCTGCTGAGGAAGAGATAACCCTTCAAATAAACTCCTTGCAGTTACTAGCAGAAGATCTGACATATTCAGGTCTTCAGATTAAAAGATGTTTTCCTTGATGTTGAAGTTATTGCTCAGTTCAGACTGGGATGTACTTTCTCTTCTATACAATCAGAATTGTATTAGTCATACTAAAGTGTTTTCTTGAAAGGATAGAAGATACACAGCTTTCATATTTAACATTCTACTGACAGCTGAGAATTCTTCTCTAATTAAGAGTTGTTAGTTATTATTCAGACATTTGATTAAATTCTGTAAGCTCTAGTAACCAGAGTAATTTAAGCAAATATCCAACTAATGAAAGCAAGAGGAATTTTTTTTGTATACACACTTTTTAGTTACATAAACTAGTTTATTTAACTTCAATCATGAGGTACTGTCTGCAGAGTTCTCAAAAGGTATCATCAGTAATGTGTAGGAGTGATTTCACACCCGTATCATGTCCCTAAAGTAATCTCATCCCTCCTACGTTTAATTTTTTTCTTTTTTAAAACAAAAAACAGCAAATAATTTTCAGTATTAACAAGTAAGCAGTAGCTTGGGAAAAATTACTTTAAAGCTGTATTATCCTAATGATATTAACAGAATATTTGTAACCTTTCATTTAGCTCCTCTCATTTACTCTTTTGACATCTCATGTTTATTAACTCAGCAAAATTCTCTTTTGTTCCTCAAAAGTGAATAGTTCCAACACAATGAACAAGGATTTTTAAAATGCAAATGTGGTAAAATCATATGCCTTTATTTTTAATTGTGTCTTTTAAGTCATTTATTCTTTTTATAAAAACGTAAAATATAAAAATATGAAAGGAAAAAAGGTTCTACTTTTCTAGGCTAGAACTTTTCTTTATATTAATACATGTACAGTAATTTCACAACCATAAGGCGCACCGGACTATAAGGCGCACCCGCCGGGAGTTGGCAAAATTCGCAACTTTGTAGATCAGATAAGGCGCACCGGACTATAGGGCGCACTTTTTTTTTGCAGTGAGGCTCCGCCCCCAGCTCCCTCCGCGCGGTTGCTGGTCGAGGCCCCGCCTCAACCCGGCAGTCATTGGCCCCCGGGCCCGCCTGTACCTGGCAGGGGCGGTGCTGCGGGGCCCCAGGCCCGCCTGCATCCGGCGGGGCCGGGGCATGGCCGCCACCCCTCCGTGCTGCCTCTCCGGGGCCGGGCTATGGCCGCCGCCCCTCCGTGCTGCCTCTCCGGGGCCAGGCTATGGCCGCCGCCCCTCCGTGCTGCCTCTCCGGGGCCGGGCTATGGCCGCCACCCCTCCGCGCTGCCTCTCCGGGGCCGGGCTATGGCCGCCGCCCCTCCGTGCTGCCTGCACGGGGCCGGTGGGTGCCTGTGGAGGGGCGGCTCCGCCTCCACGGGGCCGGTGGGTGCCTGTGGAGGGGCGGCTCCGCCTCCACGGGGCCAGGGGGTGCCTGTGGAGGGGCGGCTCCGCCTGCACGGGGCCGGGGTGTGCCTCTGGACGCGCGGCTTCGCCTGCACGGGGCCCGGGCGTGCCTCTGGAGGGGCCGTCCCGCTTGCACGGGGCTGGAGGTTGCCTCTGGAGGGACGGCTCCGCCTCCACGGGGCCCGGGCGTGCCTGTGGAGGGGCGGCTCCGCCTCCACGGAGCCGGGCGTGCCTGTGGAGGGGCGGCTCCGCCTCCACGGGGCCGGTGGGTGCCTGTGGAGGGGCGGCTCCGCCTCCACGGGGCTGGGGGGTGCCTGTGGAGGGGCGGCTCCGCCTCCACGAGGCCCGGGCGTGCCTCTGTAGGGGCCGTGCCGCCTCCACGGGGCCAGGGGGTGCCTGTGGAGGGGCGGCTCCACCTCCACGGGGCCGGGGGCTGCTTGTGGAGGGGCCGTCCCGCTTGCACGGGGCTGGGGGGTGCCTGTGTAGGGGCGGCTCCGCCTCCACGGGGCCCGGGCGTGCCTGTGGAGGGGCGACTCCGCCTCCACGGGGCCAGGGGGTGCCTGTGGAGGGGCGGCTCCACCTCCACGGGGCCGGGGGCTGCTTGTGGAGGGGCCGTCCCGCTTGCACGGGGCCGGGGGGTGCCTCTAGAGGGGCCGTCCCGCTTGCACGGGGCCGGTGGGTGCCTGTGGAGGGACGGCTCCGCCTCCACGGGGCCCAGGCGTGCCTGTGGAGGGGCGGCTCCGCCTCCATGGGGCCGGTGGGTGCCTGTGGAGGGGCGGCTCCGCCTCCACGGGGCCCGGGCGTGCCTCTGGAGGGGCCGTCCCGCTTGCACGGGGCTGGAGGTTGCCTCTGGAGGGACGGCTCCGCCTGCACGGGGCCGGGGCGTGCCTGTGTAGGGGCGGCTCCGCCTCCACGGGGCCCGGGTGTGCCTGTGGAGGGGCGACTCCGCCTCCACGGGGCCGGTGGGTGCCTGTGGAGGGGCAGCTCCGCCTCCATGGGGCCGGTGGGTGCCTGTGGAGGGGCGGCTCCGCCTTCACGGGGCCGGGGGCTGCTTGTGGAGGGGCCGTCCCGCTTGCACGGGGCCGGGGGGTGCCTCTAGAGGGACGGCTCCGCCTGCACGGGGCTGGAGGGTGCCTGTGGAGGGGCGGCTCCACCTGCACGGGGCCAGGGGGTGCCTCTGGACGCGCGGCTTCGCCTGCACGGGGCCCGGGCGTGCCTCTGGAGGGGCCGTCCCGCTTGCACGGGGCTGGAGGTTGCCTCTGGAGGGACGGCTCCGCCTCCATGGGGCCGGTGGGTGTCTGTGGAGGGGCGGCTCCGCCTCCACGGGGCCGGGGGGTGCCTGTGGAGGGGCGGCTCCGCCTCCACGGGGCCGGGGGGTGCCTGTGGAGGGGCGGCTCTGCCTCCACGAGGCCGGTGGGTACTTCTAGAGGGGCCATCCCGCCTGCACGGGGCCGGGGTGCGCCTCTGGAGGGACGGCTCCGCCTGCACGGGGCTGGGGCGTGCCTGTGTAGGGGCGGCTCCGCCTCCACAGGGCCGGGGCGTGCCCGCCCCTGCTCCGCCCCACCTCCACCTGGCAGCCATGGCCCTGCCGGCTCCCCCCGTGGCTCGCAGCTCGCACTTCCGGGTAGGCAATTTTTTTGAACTTTGTAGATCAGATAAGGCGCACCGGACTATAAGGCGCACTTCCGGGTTCCAGGGAAAATTTTAGTCAAAAGGGTGCGCCTTATAGACGTGAAATTACTGTACATACACACGCCTTGTAGATGAACAATACTGTAGAATATTGCTGATTAGTGTACTAGCTTAAAAATTGACTTATAATAGGCACTGTTAAAGGGTAACAAATAGTCTCCTAAAAATATTTTTGGAAATTAACTGTATGACTTTAAAATGTTACATATTTTGATAGCACCAGCTTATGCTAAAAAAGAAGTAAGTTCTCATTAAGGTGAAAGTTACATGAAGTAATACTTAAATATTTCAACAGCTATTGTAAAATTTGTTACATTTTTAACAAAAGACTAAACACACAAATGTATTCTTAATCCACTGGGGGGTAAAGATCAATTTCAAAGGAAACAACGTATTAATATTAAAAGCCAAAGGACAACTAAAGTGGCCATTAAACTAAAGCAACTCTACAGTTGATGATATCTAAGAGTTCTCTTCATCTGTGTAAAATTACTGATGTGTCTTTTTCACTCTATTCCAATAAAGCAGTACTAACAGAAATCCTACAAGCACATCATCTCAACGCAGACAGAAATAACTGGCTTCAAGAATAACTCAATGAAACAGTCAACTGTAGGAATCATGAAATAAAAACTCAGCAGCCTTCATATATACTATCGGAAAATTAACTGAAGACCTCTCTGCTTTAAAATAAACACTATATGTAAAAGACAGCAAGCAATATCTTACAGAAAACTGAAGACTTGCAACTTGCTAAAATTATACTTTACTACAAGCTTCCCAGAAGAAAAAACATCTCTAGTGATTTTTTTTACAGATACAATTTCAAACAAGTTCCACTTTGAGATTTACTATTTTTTGACATTTCTTCCTGCCCAAGAAGAGTTACACACATAAATCCTTGATGTCTTTACACAGGTATTAATGCAAGATTGAAAGAAAAGGATCACAGCATTATACAAATCCTTTCAGATGGCCTTCCAGTCTAGTTAGGTCTCATTTTGAAAGGACATTGAGAATTCAAAGTCATCCGGCAGAGAGAACATATAGCCTCCTCATGGCCAGTACACATAGTGAGTTCAGGAGATGAAAGTAGCTTGACTAGAGTTTGGTTTTATTCTACTAGAACAATATACTAAACATGCTACAAGAATTTTGCTCATAGTGTCGTGGTGGATATGGACAGGCTGAGACAACGAATACTGAAGGTGATAGATTCTTCTGACAGACTTGCATTACATTCTGCACAATCTAAACAACTAAGAACATAACTAAAAAAACTCTTAATACATTGAAACTTATGCATATTTAAGTACTTAAGCCAGCTAACAGAATGCACAAACTCAAGTAGATATCACCAACTTCATTAGTATTTCAATCAGTTAAAAGCATACTAATATTAATATTTAATCATAACAAATAGAATTAGATTAAAATAAAGGAAAATAGTTACATTAACAAGTGATTATATATTCCTACAGACTCACACTCCAGGAAAAAGATGTTACAAAACATAATAGTAACAATGGAACCACACCTCACAGAATTAGGCTGGTTTTAACAGCACAATTTATATAAATGCCTAGTCACTTATGGGTCCAAGAAAAAATAAGCTTTTAAAACTCTACTTATGATTTACATCATATATATACATGCATATATGTATTTACACACATGTATCTATATCTACCTCTTGTATCAGCAACCTTGACAAATAACATTAACCTTTCTCTATGAGAGTGCACAAGATTCCCCTATATTAAAATTCAAATGCCAACAGGAATACTATGACAGACATCAAAAAGCCTATTTCAAATTGTCCCTCTTGAGACTTTTCCACCAGGAAAGGCAGCTCTCCATTCCTTGTCTTGGGGAATCTTGATACACTTCATGAAGAAGTCAAATACAATCTTAAAAGATGAACTGCAAGGGGAAAGAACTTCTTTCACTTTTATATCTAAAAAGAGGTGGCATGATATGTAGCTGTCATGGTGTCACATCAACATGGAAATAGTTATGGGATTTGAAGATCTTTTCCCAAATTCATAGTGATTGTGCAGGCTACCTGCACACACCTGCAGCTCCTGATGCCATTCTTCTTCTGAAAAGAGAGAGATCATACTTACATATCCCTCTTTATTCTTATGTTTTCATTTCTTGCCTCGTTTTTTATTTTTGAAGTTTCGATGTGACTGAGGAGTGTGAAATGACAGACTTTGACATGCATTTGAGACAAGCCTCAAAGACATTTCAGGAGTTTAATGCTTCTAATAAAGCTTTGTAGCACACAACGTATCTGAATTAAAAGCCAGGTTGTATTTTGAATCTGGTCATTCACAAAGATAATCAGGATCAAAGGGCGTTAAGCATGATCTCCTAATGACTCAGTATCAGCAACTTTTTGATTGAATGAGAATTCACAACTTAGTGATGCAGGATTTCATTAAACTCACATGTATGTAAATCAGCTGGCCTACAACATTAAAGGTTTTTAAAAAACCCTTTATGTTTTGTCGACAAATTTACTAATTTACAGTCACATCCCTATGCCTCTAATTTGTGTAACACATTCTGAGGTCAAAAATTTTATTTTTATTTAACATTTTATCACTTTAATGTTCTGTACTTTAGAGATATCCCAGACTAATGGGTAAATTTCAAAGAATAATAAAGCAAAGTAAATTATAATATCAGATTATTTCAAGAACTTAAAGTAGCATCCTTACATTTATTAACTATTTCTTTTTATTGTAAGCTTTCTATCAGGTCATTAGCATTGTAGCTGTGTATTTTCAAATTAAACCTGCTTCATTCCCTAAACAATCAGAATCATCAATCCTTCCTCCTCAGTTTTTTTAAAGTCTCTTTGCCGCCTTCTGTTCTTACATTATTCTGGAATGGTTGCAGAACTTCCTCTGCACCATATTTGATCCAGGAGGTTGGAACAAGCTCTTGTGGTCTTCAGCCACACAAAACACCGCAGTTGAAAGTGCTGCATCTTCAGCTGGGGCTGTGGGCTCTGAGAACTCCACTCTTGCAACTCATCACAAATGGAGATGTGTCAACTGGACACAAGCACAACACCCTTGCCCTCCTGGGTCCTAAGCCTGCAGGTTCAGACTGGCAGCAGAAATGGCATCTCCTACATTCTGCATAAGCTCAGAACCTGACTTGGACTAAATACAGAAGCAACAGCAATTTTCTGTCACTTCCATCAGTGACAAAGGCAACATTCTTCAAGTAAAACCCAGGCATTTTTCAC
The DNA here is from genome assembly GCF_009819885.2 of Catharus ustulatus. Lineage (NCBI taxonomy): Eukaryota > Metazoa > Chordata > Aves > Passeriformes > Turdidae > Catharus > Catharus ustulatus. Next base: position 51,573,351 of record NC_046222.1, on the reverse strand, counting down.
TACTGGGGGCTATACATCTGTTCTCTCTCAAGTTCAACACAGCAATGATATCTTATCACTTCAACGACATTCATGAATTTCCTTCATACACGGTGTTGCATATTTTAATGACAATACTCTAATACAGATACACAGGACCAGGTAAGATAAACTTGTTAGCAAAAGTAGACTGTCAACTTCTTACTAAATTTCCCACATAAATGACAAATGGTGTGTTTGCTAGCAAAAAGGGAGGAGCAATAACATAGTATTCAGGTGAGTTTATGGAAAAAGAGTTTGAAAATAGTAAATGAGATCTTTTTACAACTCTTCAGTGAAACGATTTTCTCCCACAACTTGTGTAAGTTGTATTTTATATCACTCTATTTCCATATTCTATTAAAGGCCACCAAGATGAACATGACTCTGTTGAGATTACCCTAGAAAGCACTTACATAAGTAAACATGTGAATGTAGGAGCAACCTTCTTCCATGCTACATCCTAATCAATACGTTAGGCATGGATCCAACAAGTTATCCACAAAAGCATTTTAGGTTTTCCCTGTTATATTTTTCAGTATTTCTGCAGTACTGCCGACAAGACAGGCAGGTCAAATATTTTCCAAGGACAAGAAATACTAGATGCCAAAAGTGGTTTTGATTTACACCTCCATTCAGGGAAATCTCAGAAATTAGATATGTGAAAGAAGAACTTACATTTTTCCATCATCAAGAAGGAAATCAAAGGACTGTTTTCATAACTTACATACTTTGTTATGGGCGAATACAACTATGGAAGTCTTAAATACTCTTACTACATTTCCTTATTTCTCAAGAAATTTTGATTTCCTCAAGTATCCTGTAAATTACAATATGCAATCTTAATCTCACATAAATACTTAAATCTGCCAAGTTATTTTACTGGAGACCATGCAGTCTTAAACTAGAAGGAGAACTTATTTTTAGCCAAAGGAAAATTCTCATAGACTCTCTAGATTGGTTTCATTTGAATTTGTTCTCATTAATTGAAAGCTAACAGATCTTAACCATTTTTTCATGACAACTTCAGAATGCATTTCAGCATTTTTTAAATCTGTTATCCAGTATAACCTAAGTGGCGAAGTTTCCCCACACAAAGATAATGCTTTCTTATTTCAGAGCTTAATTTTTCTACAAAGAGCACCTCCTAGCTGACCTTGAGGTAACAGGAACTTCTGTGGATGGATCCTGTTGACAGCTTTAATGTTGACATTTAAATAAAAATAAATGCCTGTAAGCAGTATTTACATAGGACACTTAGGTTCAGAGAACTCTACACTAAGTGAGAGAAGAAAAGCTTCTAGAAAAATTTAGAGAAGCCAAACAAGATCCTTACTTTGAACTATATTTTCATTTTAATTATACAGGAAGAGCAGGGAAAAAGGCCAAGTCTGCCTGAAGTTAGCTCTTACAAATACTCCCCCATAAACAAACAATAGTATTTGAGGCTAGAAAGCTTGCAGCATTGGTATCTATATTTCTAAACGTTGAAATTGTTGTGCGAACTTCTTTCATCAGTGTTACTTATGCTTTCAAGTATTACTTACAGATAGTATAGAAATTGGACTGTGAAGGATCCCTCTGAGACCCCACTGGACACTTTCCAAAAGTAGATCATTTTACTGTATTCTATTTAATCCTTTATACACTTTTCAATCCAGGTGACAAGGCTGAGAGGCATATAAACACAACAGTTTTCCAATAAGACCGTACAGCACAATATAGGATCAAGCAGACACAGTACCACAACATGTTCATTTGGTCAGCAGAAGTATCAATCTTTCCTAGCCTGTTCTGGTATGTTTTTACATTTTAAATGTTGTCGTCTTGCACATTGACACTGGCATCAAGAAAGACTGAAGTTCATTTTAGTAAGTGGGAATTGCCAATAGATGTTTTAAAAAAATCATTTATAGCATTTGTCCATCTGCCTTTTGGCTTCTTGGTAGCCACAAGAAACTGCTGAAGGTTTAAGTACATACAGAAACTCTTGACAGAATTTGCAGTGTGACTATCCAGATTTGCTGATGGTTATATATAAAAAATATTTTAATTTTATTTAAACAAAATTATTAGAATTAAGTTAACATCTTAAGATCAGAAGACTAAAAAATGCATGAAGGGCTTGAACTTTTTTAATTTGTAAAAAAATCTGTCACTCAATTACATGACTGCATGGACCACATTTTAGTAAGAGTTTTAAACCTGGGAAATAACTATAAATTGGTCTTAAAAGTGAGAAAACATGTGACAGATACAATAAAAATTAACACTATTTTGCAAGGTACAGTACTATAGAATTAGCTTATCTTCTACTTTGTGTTTTATAAATAAAAAGAGCACATTGATATGTAGTAAACCAAGATCATATACAATGTAGACTACAATGGGTTTCTAAACTACGGGTAGTTGCAGTCATCTTCAGGTACGGCTCTGGCAAGAACCACTTAGGATACAGTATGTGATAACTCAGTAAACCTTTACCCCAGAAGGAGTAGAGTGAGTTTCTAATTTCAATACTGCTGTGGCTGAGCAGATTTCACAGCCTGCAGTGTGATTTCCATACTACTGGAATATAGATACAAAGTTCCTCTGCTTTTTAATGATTGCCTTAAAATTAAGAGCTAAAGTAGGAGATAGCTACATTTATACCCAATAAATCTGATAAGTATATATATAGGGTTGTGTTTGACAGAACAAACCACTGTACTAGAAATCATTACTCTCAACTTACCTGGTGCTAACCCAGCAGTAGCAGGACTTCCCATGGAGGGGTGAGAGAACAAGGCTTGAGAGAAGGCAGACATACTTGACTGGGATACATTACTCAGCCTGGAGGTTGATCCTCCTTTAGGAATAAACTCACTGGCAGAAGGATTTGGTGTCTGTTTAAAAAAATAATAAGTTGTTTACTTTAAATGAGAAGCAATGGAGAGTGCCTACTTGGTAGAAAACACTTTCTAGAAACATCTACTAGTACAAGGGATATTTTAAAGTACCTACAACTTGCTGATGAGAACAAAGAATACTCAAAGCTGATCTGCATGAACAAATTTAGATATGCTTTTAGCTTATGTCTGAAGTAGTTAAAGCAAACTTTCCATATGAGCAGCTGGCCTACAAATTCATACAATATTTTGCAAAAGGCTTTCCATAAGCACTACAAATTAGAGAACAGACTTGACACTGAGAAAGCTTTGCAACAGCTGCACAGACTGTTCCCCCATGACTTCAGCAATTCAATCTCAAACTAACTCGCAATTTCAAATTAAAGGAGTAAAATGATTCCTACTAGAAAAGTCACCCCTGCCTCTATTTCAAATAGATCTGTATGTTCACTTTCTTTGTGAACTTAACTTCTGCTTTAATTACCTGTTTCATTTATCTAGCACCCTTAATAAAGTCTAATTTGGTGCCATGGAAAAAAGTAGAAGCAGAATGATGGTCAAGCATCCAGTATTTGTTAGTACATAAAACAAACACACAAGCAATTCTTAATTTCTATTAAAATCAGTGTGGACAGTTTTGTAGTTTGGGATCATGGTGCTTGTTTTGAGGTGAGGTTTTTCTTTGATTTGGGGCAGGAAGGGTTAGAAAAAGAAAATCCCAGTTAGAGCTCAAAAGGCAAAAAGCTTATCATTGGACAGCCAATTACAAATGACAGGAGTGGAACAAAAACTACATTAAGCCAAGAAATAAAACCAATTATTACATGAACACTCTGAAAAGCTTGAAGATTATTAAATTACAGGATTTAGTCCATTAAGTAATCTGCAGAGTACCCCTCAAAAGTGTCTAAACAAGTTAGGTGAAATAAGAACACAGCAACAGTTCCCAATACACAAGGGAGACTGTTACAATAATGGTTTTTTTACAGAAAATTATATTGGACTGCTTTGGTTTCAGGGAGTTTTTAAATAACCAAATATATCAACTGTTAGTTAAATTACCAATATTGATTTTACCAATACAAAGTGGCATTAGAGAAAGTAAGTTAGTGCCAAATTAGAAGTGAAGTGTAAACATCAATTTAGACAATGAAAAAAGTATTTGAGAAGAATTTATGTTAACTGAGTTTTAATACCTTTATTTGAATATTTCTGCCAAATATCATAGTAATAATGTATTTCAATGCACTGAAAAAGAAGATTCTCAAAGTTGTAAAATTAGAGAAGATGCTTAAGTTTAAAAGCAAATAGCAAAAATAATCTACCTTTAATCACACAGTCAGTTTTAACCACCATCCATTTTATATCAACTTTACCTCCTGATTTGTCACCTTACATGAGCATGTTTCTGAATATTCAAGGAACAGCTCTAAGTAAATATGCAAATTGTGAAGTAAAACATTTAAATGGGTAAAGAGTTCACATGAATTTTAAAACTCTTTAATCACAGTTAAAGAAAACATGTTAAGATATACATTAATACAGCAAAACAAACGATAAGTGGAATTATACAAACTGAAAACATAACTGACACATTTATACTCAAAAGATAATATTCTGGACTTATCTGAATTTAGGTACAGGAGTAACTAAGAGAATGGTGTTCCTCCAGATAAAAACTGGCATGCAACCATTCAATGAAATCAGCACTGAAACCGGAGAAAATTACAGAGGTGGTAAAGAGTAAAGTACAACTTTTCCAAACAGGGACACAGCAAAACCAAACAAGAGAGCTGGGAGAGCAAGGGATGGAATTTGTATTATGTTGCTAAAAGAACGTAATTCCAAAGAATTACAAGATCCACATCTTTCCACTGCTAAAGGCAGCAATGACACATATCCACAGCTCTATCACATCTAAATACTGTGTCAACCAGGTGGGTAACAAGGGCAGGACATGGCATCAGGTTTGAAGCATGCAAACAGAGAAAAGAACACCTTCTGGAAGGTAACTCAGACTTTCCTACAGCAGCTGAGAATTCCCAAAAACCCATCCATGCACTCTGGCTAAACTCTTAATTTTCACCTACTGATTCAAACAACTCCTACAGCACAGCGATATTTCTTATTTCTAAATGCATTCTGCAAATTTTCACAGACCAGTTTTCATGCCTGGAAGTTACAACCATCAAAAATTTTAAATGCAGCTTTACTTTAAGAAAGAGCTCCACTTTAACTGACAGGTGTTTTAATTTATCCAAGTGAAAGAGTCAAACCCAGGAATCCATCTGCTAGGACTGATCTGGTTTATGCTGTGGAATTCCAAACAGCAGTGGGTCAAGTCTAATGGAAATTCAGTTTCATTCCATTTTTAAGGACCCTTTCATCTTCAAGTTGTTTTCTAAATACAGAAAAATACTCAAGTTCAACAGTCACTAGCCAGAATAAACAAAGTAATACAGCAAATTCTAGTGATTGGTGGTCAAAACTAGCAATTACTGTCAGACAATGTGAAGCTTAAGCCCCAATCCACATTTAAATTCATTACTTCTATGTGAAACTGCAGTTCTTAAACTTCTATGTTTTTGAAAAAAATTTATCTGAAGCAAAACACTACTTTTTCTGAAAACAGTTTTCTTCCATGAAAATAATTAAAATAATGAAGCCAGATTAAGTGACTAAAATGAGGGAATGAAACATTACCATGCACTCTTTAATATTTGATATTTTAATTACTCTTGAATCTGAGATAATCATTTTGCAACAATGACCATGCAAATATGCCAAAATTAGAAAGCCACAATCTTAATGGCCAATGATTCAAAATATTATATTCTTGGCCTGAAAAAATAACCTACTTTCAGTCTGTCGACTCACAATACAATCTATAAATTCCAGTTTTAGCTTTTCATTTGGATCAATGGTAAGCTTGAAAATCTGTTTAAATGGTAACCATGCGTTAGAACTCAACAGAGTATTGTTACAGTTTTTCCATTAGAGTGCTACCAAATTTCACAAGATAACAACAAAAATTAAACTTTTATAAGAACGAAAATAATCTAGATCTTCTTGGTGAAAATATTTTCTTCATTCTATATTATATTTAAATTTTGGACAAGTACAGTGTTTATGCAAATTTCACTTAATTAGTTATAAGTAACTTATTCATGCTAGATGAGGCTTAAAATTTTAAGTCAGAATAAATCAGGATTGGTATAATATGTAGAGAAAATGGATATTGAAAACTGCTATTAATTTTCAAGAGTAACCAGAAGAATGGACATGTAAAAATCATGAAATGATTATGCAATACTGTGATGTTAAGAAGTAGCAAACGTACTTCTAAAACTCAAAACATTCAAAAAAGCCTACTAGCACTGTCTGCACTGTGTTAAGTCTATTTTCAGTTTCAACTGCAAATGTCCCATAAAAAGGCACACACAACATCCAAAATGCTAATCAACATGTTTTCAATAAACCACATTAAAGAGAAGGAAGTACAGCTGTCAGCTACGTTATGTATATCTAGCAAACCACCTAAAGTGACTTCTGATATCTTTACTAAAATTGCCATCATTCCCTTCTCCTCTCAACCCTGCCAACTGAAATCTCATCCCCCTTCTGCTAATATATTAATAAAGATGCTGTCAAAAATAAAGCAGTGAAGCAACTACCCTAATTATTTCCCAAATACCTATATCATGTATTCTTAGAATGATTCCATGAAGAAATTTCATCTATGTCTCTTTTCAGTCAGCTTTGCAAGGAAACTTCCAGAGACAGACCACAAAACTGAGTCCATCCAGCTCCACTTAGAAAATCAATTCCTACACTTCTGTACCTCAGAGTGAAAAAAAAACTTCATAAAACATATATAAATACAGTCCAAATGAAGGTTGGTTTTGGCCATGATACAATTACTAAGGATTGAACCAAAAAAAGTGTAAAAAGAGGTCAGGACTATTAAACAACTCATTTGTGTCACCATTCAGCTCAGAATCTGTATGGTGGCTTTTACGCTTTTACAGATATTAAAAGGAAATAAAATTAAAATATAGCATGGAGGGGAAGAAACAAAATATTGTGTGAGTACCACAAACACCCCAAAACAATTCAAGGCTCCTTAGAGAAGGTACAGATGAAAGCAAAGAGCAAGCCAAGGATCTAAGCTGAAGACCATCACTGGAAGGAACTACATGGCAGCATGTGGCTTTACTGTATTTTAAGGAGCTGCAAATAACAGACTTCTGTAATCCAGAAATAAAATCAAAATTCTTGTTTCATCAACTATAAACTTTGAAGCGTATGATTTGTCTTTATGCTCCTCAGTGATAAACCTGTAAGGCCCCACTGCTGAATTTATTAATAAATGAATTCTTGAAGTGCCTTTAAGTACAGAAGGGAGCTGGAACACAGGGACACACAAGTTATGAAGCCTTTGGAAAGTCATACAGAGATCCCATAGGAATACTGGAAACCACCCTTCTCCCTCACTCATTTCTCATTCACCATCTGTCAACACAGCTGTACAGCAGCAGTAGACACACCACATCACCTTCAGAGGTTGTAATAGTACTTCATTAGCTTGGTTCTGGTTCCATGCTCAAAGCCAGCTACCTAACTCAAAAAGTAGGCCAATCTCATTTGATTTCAGAAGGATGTGCTAATGTACTTACCATGCTAGAAACTGGATACAAGCCAGTACAAGTTCTCTTTTTATGCTCTCCTTCACTTCCAAATGCATGCTGATCTGTTCTGACATCCCAAATTACATAATTGTGTAATGGCTACAGAAAACCACCACTAACCCACATCCATGCTATAAAGAGCACTTCTTCACCGGTCTATTTTTGTTTCCATAATCTCTCTTAGGAACACAGAAATATGCAGAAGTCTTTCCTGATCTTAACATGCTGGTTTTTTATTGTTGTTGGGTTTTGGGATTTCTTTGTTGTTTTTTTTTAATTGGCAGAGGTTCTATATGAGGAGATTCACTTCACAGAGCATTGCTGCAATTCCTCTAAGGATTCCTTACAAGCCATGACAACAAGAAAGGATGCATCTTGTGATGTCAGAGCAACCCAGAAAACATGGGAGATCACCAAGGACTTCAAAGCAAACATCCTTCTATCCCACCACTGAATTTGTGTAATGTGCTACATACATTATTATAATTACTGTGACAAGTCATCACATCACTCCAACAATAGGCTCCAGTAAATTTCAATTTGCCAACATTATTAGTTGTTACTCTATTGCTCTTGCAGAAGAATTAAGAGTCAGTGTCCCTAAAACTGGGTAAAATTTGTTGGCTAAAGATTATAAACCAGAACATATAAACTAGCATACAGGCTCAGACAAAACTATTAGCAAAGTCTTGTTACAACTGGCAAGTAGATCTCACTGAAAAGTAAACTTTAAAATTAGATTCGGAATATTTTCATGTTTCTTTAACAAAAATCCTTCAAAGTACTGTAAAGACATCTAAAATTTTAGATGTCTATGCTCCTAATGCAGTATACTTGAAAAAATTCATTGCTATGATTATTTTTTCCTCAAGAAACAAAGAATCAGTTACTGATGGTGACTAAGAACTAATCTCTCTAACTAAAATACATCTATTCCTACTATATTAAGGAGGATTATAACTTGCTGTTGTAATGTACATCATGTGGTAGTATGTAGCTCAGGGCATTTCGTAATATAAGGTAGGATACATCTCTATAAAGCAAATTTTGATTTGGGCTTTTTGTTTTTTTAATGCACAACCCAGAGTACAATTCACTCTTCAGACTCCACTTTCAATCATCTAAGTGCAACACCATATTTAAAGAAAATATTTCTGGATTATAAATTCACAGCCATGCAGGAGTGACAGTTAAAATTATTTTACAATGCAAGTTTTAACACCTTTCCTTCTTCCGTCTTGCCAGACTCCACAGTTTCTCTTCAACCCCTCCTGTTTCTCCTTCAACTTCATTTTATTATAGCTGGCACATCCTTCTGTTCATACTTCCACCACATGTGCATAAACATGCTTTGTTAAAGCCCGTATCTCCATGGGAAGCTTTGTAACTGTATCATGACATACAAAATTTTAAGCCCCATGTAGTACAAATCAATATGTAGCCGGGATTCTGGTGCAATGGAAGAGCCTGGAACTGCACCCTTCAAAATCTCTGTGCTCTGCAGCCAGTCCCAAACACTGCCAACCTCAGAAAACATGGCAACCTTGAGCTTCCTTCCCTCTGCCACACTTTGAACAATACTTCAGAGTGCACAGGTACTGAGAAGAAAACTGCTCTTGGTGAGAAGCTTCAAGTTTCAGGCTACTGCCTCTCCATCCTCCAAAAGCATTAAGTTCTTTTGTTTTTAATCTAAATGGAGTAGATTAACAACAAAGCTTGTTGCATCACTGTATGGCAAGAACACAACAGAGAACAGGAGTGCAAACAGGACTTTTTTTTGCCCTTTAATGTCCTCCTGAAAACTAAAGACCAATTTTCTGATTCTCTCTTCTCAGAAGAGCTGTCTTTAACTATGGCTTACATTCACTGTTAGATACACACAAAAAATTCAGTTTGTCAGTCTTCTCTCCCTTCAAAACAGCACTGCTTCATAGGTTCTCACCACTGTCCTTCAAGTTTACCTGGTCCTCCTACCAATGTTTCCTTTAAGTTTCATCTTTTCTCCATCAGTGGCTATGCTGCTTCCCCAGCAGCAAAAGGGCCAAGACAGACTGAAGGTTCAAATGTCCCTAAAAGTAGCATCATGTTATCTACATCATGCTGCCCATGACCGCTCATTTCAGTAACACAGATGTCCAAACATCAAATAATGCAAGACTAGTATTAGTGTGGAAAGAAGCTTGTAGCAGCATCATAATGGCCCTTACATGGCAGAAATTTAGCCAACTGAAAGAAAATCCTAAAGTGCCACAAATTCTAATTACAAGTCTGTTACCAATTTACCCACTTCACTCACTTAGAAAACACCAAAAATAACATAACCCCCATTGTAAGACTAAAATAACAATCTCTGAGGAATCAAAAGCACTACACAAGTGAAAACAGTATTAGCAGCAGTGGTACAATTCCCATCACTGTAAATTTCCATCTGAACTCCACTTTAAGGGACATGAAGCAGATTCATCCTAGGCCAGAATTATTCTCCATTTTCATGCCAAGGATTACCTGCTACTTCAGTAAAGAGATATTCAAATCCAGCTGTACCCCCTCTTTTACAGAGCTGAAGAAGACTCAGGAATAAAGTAAAATAATGGTAAGAGTTGCATATACCTCTCAAACAAGTTGAGAAATATAAACTACCCCAACATAAAAATTAAGAAGTTACACTTCCTGATCATGATGGCAATGTCTTCAATTTCTGTACTGAGAGTATCTATTTGCATTGTGTCAACCATTTTAACAACAATCACTAATTTTACCAATAGAAATTGTCCTCAGATGAGAATTAAAGGTTGTGGTTGTTTGCTTTTAGAATACATTAAATGATTACTTCTGCTCCTTCCCCTCGGATTATACCAAAATCAAGTATAGTACATAGCTCAGCAACAGGTGAAGATAATTAAGTATCTCCCAATCACTCTTAGAGGACCACTACGCCTAGCATGTGAAATAAATATTTTATTTCATCTTAGCTCATACTTGGTGTAACTCTTTCTAACATTTTCCAGAACTCAAAATAAAACATCCAAAATAATGAGAAAATTTCTAGTAAAAAATAATTTTACCTGTAAATTGTTTTCTGTGACTCTGTTCCACCAAACCATATTGATGGGTACTCCTGTTTTACACCTGTCAGCCAGACAGCCAATAGGGTTCTTTGATTTTCTTGCTTTTGATCCCACCGGAACTATCCTCTCATCCAGCATCCCCAGTCGATACTTCCTGGGCTATGAAAAAGAAGGAGAGAAACCAGGCCACTCCTAACAACCCTCATCTAAAGCTGCACTAAAATAGGTATTACACTGTGATATGATTCTGGATTGGTGGAATAGGAAACAATTTGCAAGTAAAATTTAACTGAGACTGTTTCCATTCAATCCTGACTATTTGGTTATAATAAACAATGCTTTAAAAAACATAAGAAAATAAACTTCAGGGACTACTAAGTATTTGTAAGCAAAGCCATCCATCATAAGTCAGCCACTGAAATATGCACATAAATTCGGATATTGTCCCAATGAGAAATTGTTTTTATAAAAAAAAAATCCATATTTTCAAAATAAGTACCTTCAATCACATCATAATAATGAACACCTCCCTTGAAATTTCTACCAAACAAATTTTAAATTCAAATTTGCTATAACTCATTTCCTGAAAATTTGCTTTTAAAAAATCAGAACTGAGTAGCCAACTGCAGCAGAACTCTGAGAAAAACACTTCTGGCTCAGGTTAGTATTTAGAAAAAGAACTTCAGCTACTGTCTTAAGTGAAAACGGACAAGAATTACTAGGACAAATGCATTGGGAACTGTCATAAAACTGAGAAAATAGAACACATTTGAGGAAGTTAACATGCAGCAAATACTTGCATCTCATTAACAGTAATAATTCTATTACATTGGCAATGATCACTAAAAATGAAACTATAAATAATAATACGAACATTAAATTCAAAAGGCACACTGTAAAAAAGAAAATCTGTTAAATACTTTCAAACAGGTAAAGTACAGAAATTTTCCAGATTTCGCTGTATTTTCAAACCTATGTGTATCTACCTAGATAGTAAATACCATCAAAATTAATATTTTAGTATCTATGCATAATTAGACCACGGTCTTTTATGCCAATTATATCAACAATTGGGTCAAACTGCAGGGGTTGGCTGGTTTTCTTTTGCTCTGGGGTTTTGTTTGGGCATTTTTACATGACTATCATCTGGATACAGATCCCTCTAAATAATCAAAGTTTAACTTACCTTTATTCAGATATCTACTTCACCTAGCACCTTAGAAACCTTAGCAACACATACCTTCATACACACTTAAATTATTCCTCAATAAACAAGGCAAGAATCTAACTGGAGAAGATGTTCCACTCACATAGAAACCATTTGTAAAACACATGGCAAAACTACCATAAAATGCCTGCAAAAGCAAAACCTAAATAGATTCTCTCCTCTACTTCCCCAGAACCTTTTAGGTTGAAGGGTTTGAAAAGAATTAAAACTCAGTGGAGTCAACAGTACCTCATTTGCCCAAATAGCCCAAACAAATCAACCCCTCCAAAAAAACCCGCAAAACCCACAAACAAAACAACAAAAAACCCCTAAGGACACCAACATGGACTATGAACTACCAAAGGCAAAAAATTCTGTGGAGGAGTTAACCAAACTTAGTAACAATAAAGACAATTTTAGCATACCAATTAGAAATATGTGGCAGGTAGCACCTGATCATGGTAAATCTAAATATTCATGGTTTATCTAGAGAAAAACTCAACTGTTGGGTAATTTGACTCAGTAAATCAGAAAGAGTACTAAAATCCTAACCTGCAAAGCCATTAGAGTTGAAAAGTTGGACATTCAAGCAAGACTGGACTTCAGGGCAGGGTTTGAATATAGTATGTCCAGTAATTTCACGATTATAAGCCTCACCTGATTATAAGCCGCACTTCCAGCTGTCAGCAACTTTTCGTTCTTTGTCCATGTATAAACCGCACCAGATTGTAAACTGCACCTTTGTTTGCAGTGAGGATCTGTGCGCAACTTTCACAAAGTCGCCAATTAGTAACAGAATTGCGGGATCACAGGGTTTACTGGCTCAGCTCGGGGCTGCTGAGAGTTCGCACTTCCAGGCTGGCAAAACTCATAACTTCATCCATATATTGGCCGCTCCTGAGTGTAAGCTGCACTTCCGGGTTGGGACCAAAATTTTAGTGAAAAGGGTGCAGCTTGTAATTGTGAAATTACTGTACTTTTCTTAGGTTGACTATTGGAAATAACATAATTAAAAGTAACAGTTTTCCTAGAAGTTTTCCTGTCTCTCTCTCTCCATGCCCTACCAAATGCAGGGGCACAATCTGCCTCAGACAACCGGACTACAAGCCAGTGCCCAAACATACTTCCATTCACAAACGGTTCTTCTAATCTTCCATAATAACTTGTTGCCTACAGATATTTTAAAAAGGAGAACCAAAACAAAAGATAAAATGAGTCAATCTAGAGGAAGGCTGTTTTAGTCACAGCAGAATTCAAATTCCAGACAACAGGATGAAACTGTAGTCTAGGTACTCTGGGTTTTATGAAAGACCATACAGAGACAATATGAATTCATGTTCCAGTAGTTCTTTACTTACTTGTATTAAAAACATGAAATTAAGCACTGGATGAGTTATAAAAAAACCTTTTCCTTTTCATTATTTTTCATAAAATATTAGGGGATTCTCAGGTCAAAATTTCATTATTTAGACAGACATTAGAAGATGGACTATACAATATTAACATTTAGAAATAAATTTTAGTCTGTGCACCAAAGTCATTCTGAACAAAACTTGCTCTCAGTGAGCAAACTTGGATCTGATTTAGAAATGTAATCTGAATTTAAAGGATATCAGAAAACAGTATCTGCCAAGAGGAGAGATTTAACAGAAGGGAAAGCAAATAGATTGCTAAGTTTGAGTAAGTATCTTTGCTATATCACTGACCTCCACACAGAGCAGGAAATAAAGCAACACAAACAGTTCATCTTAAAATGAGCAAGAACTCATCAATCACTGATCATTTCTGAACACATATATATATAAATATATCTACCTAAAGCACGGAGAGCATTACAATGTGGACTAATAAACCAAACTTCTATGCTTGGGAACAATTTCTCTTGGACGTTTACAAAAACAATTGTTTTTTTACCTTCCCTACAGTCTATGAGGTAAAAAAAAAAAAAAGTTCAGATGTAGTAATTACTGGCTACAAATGCTTACATGAGGCAGAGAACAGCTACCTACCTATAATTGCTAGCAACAGCTTAGCTTCCCCTAGGGTGAGAAGGGTAAACATTTTCAACCATAGCTAATAATTATAACCTTGCCCTGCAGAACCAAGCTGCTGCCAGCAATTAACGATAGGAGCCTATTGGTTGGCACAATAAATAGGAAAGATAAACCCCTACAGTCTGAAAAACTCTACACTTGAAACAAAAGAAAGCCACTCCAAAAACAAGTCCTTCTTAAGTGTCATCTTCACATGAGAACACTACTAATGATGATTAACTTCACTAGCCCACACTATAAAGTATTCCTCAAGTCAGTTAAAATACTTGGTTCTCATTCAACAAGAACCTTGGGAATGTGTACAGCAACTCTATTTTCTCCTTTCTACTATTTGCTGTAACAGTGTCTTTGGCCCTAGTTCCTCCTGTTCCAAGGACAGTGGGCAATATCACACTCTCTTTTTCTAATTCAAGATTAAACTGACCTCTAGTGCAAGATGTTCCACGGCTATCCTAAAGCAAGAAATTTAAACAAGAAATCATCTACAAACATTCAAACCGTAAAGACTTTCACATAGTATTTCAGTCTAGATAAGATGACAAATCAAACCACACAATTGCAAAGTTTTCTTCTGCTGAAGATCTGGAACTTGATTTTTTTTGGGTTCACTTAGGTCCCAAATTACATTTCTGTTCCTTAAAATGCATTTACCTCTAACAGGCCTTGAATTTAGATTTACAAGACCTTTTTAGTACCAAAACATACCCAATTAGTCCAGCATACAAACACGTGAGCAAGCTACTGTGTTTCAAAGTATTGCAAAGAGTCTTAGCTATGGTAATGCTGTTTATGCGCCTCTACTATCAAACCAAATAGAAGACATCTTAAGCCTTCTCCATCGCATGCTAAATGAAGCAGCATTACCTTTACTTACTACAGCTACAAGGTAACACAGCAGCACCAGCTAGGGCTCATCTGTTCTACAGTGAGCTGACTGTATCCACACATACAAACAATGAAATATTACATCATCAAACAGAAAAGAAAAAAAAGCTATACAAAGTCACACTTTCCTTGTACTACTTACTGTACTACCAAAATTGTGTGAGACATAGAATTTTAAATGTTAATGCTGACTTTTGAAAGACTTAACTTTTTTTAATTTAATGGTAGACCATTAGAAAAAGAGGTTAAACACTCAGCTAGGTTGCTGGTCTACTGAAAAAAAAGAGTAATTTCTGTTTTATTATGCCTTTAAAACTAAAACAAAAATGATAGTTCTTGGTGTCATTATTGCTATTTTTACCCAACAATCATAACTAATTAGCTGGACTACAACAGTACTTGAAACACCAAGCCATAGATATGAACTTTAATACAACTCTGTTACTGTGTATTGTTGAACCCAGTTAAGTGTTATATCTGAACACGAGTTATGGTCAACAGGAATATCCAAACACATTTGTAAGATGGAAATATGAAAGAGAAAAGCTGTCTTTTAAGTGAAGTTAAACAGTTTAAGCTTTGCAGCCAATAAAGCTGCAAAACCCCTTTACATGGGTTGGGCTAATTGCTAACCAAAATACCCTCTACTCTTCCTTTTTTATTATAACCTCCCACTGATAGACAGGCAAACCACAGCTGTGGTTTTTTGTATCTCAGCTCCTGATGGGTGGCATCAACTTTTAAATTTTTGATATCCGTCAAAAAAATGGACTAGGAACTTGGTCACCAGCTTAAAAATAACTGTCTGGTTGGTTGGTTATTTGTTGTTGGGTAGAGGGTTTTTTCCCGTATGAAAAAAAGACTATGCTAACATTTATAATACTCATAATTTTGAGGTTTCCATCACTATACACTGAGATTACATGCATTTAACAGACTAGATACCCTTCTATCCAGATTGTTCATGAAAATCTGGGTTTGGCTGGGGACAGAATTTCACTGGTATCATACAGAATGAAACAAGACGAATTAAGTATGATATTTGCATGGAAATATGTCTTGTTCCAGAACAACACATTTCACCACTGCAAAAAAAAAAAATTCTCGGTTTAAGCAAATTTTAGAGATGCAGTAGATCAGGCACTGTATCAGGCATTTTAAACAATAGCTAAGGAACACTTTTCAGGTGAACATACCAAGAAAGTTTATTTCATGACTACATATGTGGAAGGCATGAAAATCTTGAAGAGTTCAGAAGTAGGAAAACTGACATAATTAAGTCAAAAGTTTGCTCATTAATTTTGCAGCCTAGCTACATTGGGATGAGCTACAACTCACAACTTAAAACCCTGGCATGGATTCAGTTATACTGACAAACTTCTTTACTAAGAAATTCATATCACCTGTTGAATTGATGTAAACCAGTGGAAAAACAGATTTTTTTACCACCATTAAGGCAGATAGTCCTAACTGTAGTGAAGACTTCTCAGAGTACGACCACCCCAAAATGTACAGTAATTTCACACGTATAAGGCACAACCTTTTGACTTAATTTTGGTCCAAACCTGGAAGTGCACCTTACACCTGGAAGAGTGCCTTATATATGGACAAAGTTCGGAAATTTGCTGACACCTTGAAGTGCGCCTTATACTCATGAAATTACTGTACTTTAAAAAACTCCATTGTTAAATGAACACTATGGCAAACCACAGGTTTTCTTCATGTTTAAAGGTTTCTTTTAATAGGACAAATTTTTGTATTACTTACAGCAAAAGTGGGAAAGTTACGCACAGTTATCAAATATATATGTTAAAGACTGATGCAGCTTTTACTCTGGTCTTCAATAGGCATACAATTTCCCCAAAGCAATATATTTTCTAGCTGCTTTAAATACTTGTATAGTGCCTTCAACTGATGTGTGCACAAGTCTAAAAAAAATTTTAATTTACTGCAAATTACTCTTGAAGATTACATGCACATTGGTACAGAACGAAACAGCTAGCAAATATAAATAAAAGAATCTATAATATAATTACATTTGAAGTTATTTGACTTCAAATACACAAAAGGATGAGGTAACAAAATGTAAGAGTGTCACAATTTTAAAAGGGAAATACTTTTATAATTTGACTTATGTATCATAATGATCACTAATCCACACACAGAAATAAAAATCTATAATATATTCTCTCATTACACATTTGGAAGTGAAAAATACACATTTGTCTAAATAGCAATAACTAAGACAGCAGGACCACACAACCAAGGAACAATTCCAGTAACTATTCCAAGGAAAAACAAAGCAGATTATACTACATTATATCATTGTAATATGTTTTAGACCATGGTACTACCTATAAACATTTATTAGTTTTATCATAAAGCACAGTTTTCTGCATTGCCGCAACAACTTTTTTTAGCGTCAATTGCAATGCTTTAGCATTGTAGTACGGGTGCATAAATCTCAGAAGGAAAAATTTAGGTTTGAAATATAAATTTAGCCCAGGTACATTATAGAGTCTGTACAGCCATAATTCTGTCTCTTAGAACACAGTGACATGATGCTTGATCATTATCCCTCAACTCATCAGAACATGATTCGTGCTTCTGAGATTGCATGCAGGAGGCTCTGCAAGGTGAAAACTGCCTCGACACATTTTCATTAAAACTAAATTCAGCAAAACCAAACATGGTACATATGGTTTTTCAATGAACACCACTGACTAGATAATAATCAGCTATCAGAGGTGTCAAGACACAGCTGGAAACAGAAAGCTTCCCAACAGATAACAAAACTAGATGGGAGACAAAACTAAAATAGCAAACATTTAAGTCTTAAGAATTCAATATCTACAGGGCCTGAAATTATCTTTATTGTTTCTTTTTAACTTGAGAAATCAAACTCTTCTCATAAAACTCATTAGGCTTACAGGTAGTCTTTGCTTCAAATAATTTTCTATGTACATTTACTTCTGCTGATCAGAGTAAATTAATTAAGTCTGCTGTCCAGTGTGACTTGCTGTAAATCTCCACAGATGGCATCGAACAGCTGCACCCTCTTCGGGGTGAACTTCAATTCAGATAATCTCTCCTCTACTTTCCTTTCTAATCTAGAGTTTTTGTCTTTGCCTTTACTCACTTAAAACCAGGCATTCTAGAAAAAAATATCTACCAAATACATAAAAAGCAGCATTAAAACTGTGTTTAAAGTTGTTCAGTACAGCAATTAGTTCACCCCTTGCAGCCTGTGAACTGAAGTTATTCTCACCTTAATGGACCTGCTCTAGGTGTGACTGAACAATTTTGAAAATGAAATGGATATAAGTCAGCATTAGAAACTTTTCGTACAAGTTCAGTTTTCATGAGGATTGAAGGTATGAAAAAAAAAGTAAAATGTAAAAATAAATGCTTTTCACTATTCTGTAAGGCTGACCAGTGACACGTATAGGAACCTTTTAGCCTGGATTGGCAGCAACAGTCTCAGAACAAATTTAAATGTAAATTCATTATATATTTTCATCTTAGTGCATTAAGCTGTCATGTCCTTGACAGTAGATTCTGATCAGCTATGTCACATAAGTTTTTATGAACTGTTTACCAGAAGCACCAAAATGAAAGCAAGAACTTTTCCAGATAGATCATTTCAGGTTTAGAGAGGAGCACTTTTCTAGATATTGGTTAAAGTCAATTCAGGAAAACACCCAGGAAGTTCGAGTTCAGAATGCCACCCTATTTCTAACAAGCATAACATGTATTTGAAGAAAAAATGAAATAAGCATGACATCATAACCCCTGGGAAAAGGTGTTAGTCTATTACTAACTCTAAAGCTTTTGTTCCATGCTTCACAAATCCTATTTGCATTGTAGATTAATACTTACCTAAAAATCTCTTATAGGAAATTCACTTTAAGGTTGCTTGTCTTACTGCATGTGGAGTTACAACAACCAGACAGTAAATCCAGAAGGTTTTACAGCTGACAGAACCTCCACCAAGGCTCCATCTACAGAAATACTTAGCTCCTTTGATTTCATTTTAAGTATCCTATAAAAATGTCTTTAAACAGTAATCTTAGCTTTCCTGAAATCTAAAATTGAAATGCAGTTTAATAATTTCTAAATAGAGATAATTACCTCGAGAATGTTCATAACAATTCATGGACTATGTTTACTTTTTAAACAGAAGGCAGAATGGTTCTAAACATCAAATAATCAAAAGCAAAATAAATAGCTCAGTCATACTAACTAGTTTCAAAAATCCTGTCTAATTAAAAAGCAAAGATATTCAGAATTACAATCATCAACTTATGTTTAACTATTTTCTTGATCTCAAATATTTCTCCATAGGCTTGCCCACTGTTAAAGGGCTGCCAGCATAACATGATCACCAATATCCAGAGACAATCAATAAACTTGTTTAACAGAACTACATGCTTTTATAGAAACTATTCTGTTTTACACAACACAAACATGCAGTTTTTACATAGTTCCAAATAACTTAATACTTAAAATATTACTAATCAGAATTGTGATTTTTTTAAAGGAAAGCAATTGTTCTTTGTTCACTTACCAAGACTGTATTATATCTGTCCTCCAAGTCAGAGATAAACGAAGGAAATGCTGGTTTTGCCAGCTAGTTCAGAACAAACAAAACCTTAGACATGGGCTCTTAGCAAGATAAGGAAGATTTTTTTCAAACTAGATGTTGCAAACACCTACATTTGAACCAGTCACCAAGGCTCCCTTTATACAGCAAGGCACCAAGCACTGGTCTAATAAACCCCACTGTTCAAGCTCTAAAACCCCAGTTACTAGGGTAGAGGGGAATCATATAAGTTCTTAAATACCTGGCTCTCAAGTATTTAGTGCTTTTAAGGAAATCAATTCAGACAATTTGGACATTGTAATACAAATACTAAAGATTTAAAAACTACATAATAACTACTCGCAATATATTGACTGGCAACAAAAGTCAGTCACAACTTAGTAATTTCTCATACATTTAGCCATCAATTTTTGTCCACTTAAAGCAATCACCAACATCTGGTCATTTCCAAAGTATTTTTCTCTGAGAGAGTTAAATGTTTCTTTAAATAACTCATCTCCCTTTGCTGTCTATAGAGGGAGCCTGGATGCCTAGATTTACACAGCTCAAGTAGTATTTTACGAAAACTTCCCCATTACTAGTATTTAACAACCTTTAATACGAGCATGCATTACAAAATAGCAGCCATAACAAAAATAAATTATTAATATGCAAAGAAAAATACAAACCTCCTTCAATTAATGCCAGTTATAGCTGAAATGCTAACTAGAAAAAATCCAAGTTAATCAATTTCACAGATAAAACTTACTCTTAACACTATTTTAGCAGCCAGTGCCTTAATTTGCTTATTTTTCTTGAGGAAAAAATGGACCAAGTCAGAAAGTACTCTGAATTACTATTCAAGCTTCGAGGCATTTGTGCTTAACAAGCAAACATTAATTGGTGTGTTTTCACTTTGTCCTGTTTAACTTCAAAGTCATTTTTAGAGACGGTGGTCATTCTTGCAATACTTCTGTTTGATAGTTTCTTTTCTTTGTGCATGTGATCCATACACAAGCACAAGTTTACACCAGGCAAATACACACATATGTGCATATATTGCCTCACAAAGCCTGTGTTAAGAAGGAATGTACAATTATTTTTCATTTTTACCAGCCTTGGTAAGTGGATAAGCAACACATTTATAGTTCTTTGCATCCAACTTTCAGTGCACTGTACTGGCATTAAGGAAAAGAGCAATGCAGATATTCCATGTAGTTTGGATACATCATAATATCAGAACATTAATGTTCTACAACAGCATTTATTTTTAAAAACAGTGTGATGGACCATCTATAGCAATTATCCTTAAGCTTAATCTTCACCTGCAGGAATATCACAGAACATGTTGATATAGCTTGCTTTCATCATTTACTATAGGAAAGCTAAAGACAATGTGGCTAATAAGCAGTAGAACATGAAAGTCACCAGCGAAAGTATAACTTAGTAAGTGGCTGGGACAAGGTAATGTCTGGTTTGGTAAGTGACAGTTCACAAAAACAAAGGAACTCTCATGTAATCAAACTTTTGTCTCTTATTCCAGCCACTGAGTGTATAACTGGAAAACACCACAATTTGAACAGCTGCAGGTCAAAGGTGTTTGAAGATGCTGCCTAGCCCTTAGCAAAAGATTTCTCAATACAAATTAGAGGGATGGGAAAAAAACCCAAACCCTCACTTACCAGTGGTAACAGTGTCTTTTAACCTAAACGCATTTCAAACTGTTATAATTATCATCACATAACAAAAATAAACAAAAGAATGATTCTTAAGGTACTCTGAACTTGCTGCCATAAAGGCTTCCAAGTCACCTTAGTAGAAAAAAAATAATTTGTTTTCAAATTCGGTGGGCTACATACTAAGTTTCATATTCTATAAACTTCAGTATACAAGTGTTTGGAGTATTTGTTAATAGCAGCAGCAGTCTGAGCAGTTGCAAAAGTGAAGCAATAAGATCTTATTTATATCATCAGCAGCACATTAAAACAAATCTAGTAACATAAGATGAATTATCCTTATTTCATGTAGCATTTCAAGTTATTCCAGATTTTCTTCACTGTCAACTCATAAATATGCTACTTATGATTTAGTTATTGCCTACCTTCCTCCTTTGAGAGACGCTGAGGGCAGCAAAGTCATTAAACAAGGATGAATTTGGTGAAGTTAGTGGATCTATAAAACCAATGTAAAACCAATGTGTTATATATATATATATACACACACTCTACTAAAAGACACTTTATATTTTTTAGCTTATTTCTATATGGAAAAAATCCTTTTGACAAAGCTAGGCTTAGCAATCACACTGCTAAAACCCCCAGCACTTATTGTATGCAACTGCTTAATTGAAATGGTGCTCATTAACAGAATTCAGTAAGTTGATTTGCTGTTGACACTATTTAAAGGTTACCTAACATTTCAGAGCCTTCATCTAATCTGAAATCCTGTTGTAAGTGCTCTCTACATTTGCATGTCATTTTTAACCCTGTAAAGGATACATCACAATGTTTCCAATACACCAGAAGGTCCTCAGAAAGGCTCGACAAGCATTGGAACAGGTTGCCCAGGACAAGTGCATGAGTCACCATCCCTAGGGGCATTGTGTAAATGTAGTACTGAGGCAAAGTTTCAGCAATGCACTTGGATAACAGTTGGACTATCTTGAAAAGGTTTTTCCTGTATAAAAGGTCCTATGACTTTATGATCTCTGGTTTCCTGAAGTTAGCAATCTTCTGTGTTAATGATGTGGATTTTGCTTGTCCTGTCACTGTTCTGCGTATCAAGTTTAAATCAGAACCAAGGATAGCAGAAGTCCACATTCCATTAATAACTTTTTATTGGTTTTTCTTTGTTCCCGTTCATCTTTTTCAGAGCTGAAGTATCAAAAACTGTAGAACATTCACAGATGCAATGCAAAACTCTGAACTACACTGCTAAAACTGTCAAATTAGCAGATGACTGCTAGTTGTAAACATTGGTGTTTTGATGAAACACTTTCTTCAACATTAAATTCTTAACAGAGAATTTATCTTGCATTTGTTCAACAATAAATATTCCCCAAAAGGACAATTCTGCAAGTGAAGCACTGCTTGGCAGCACTGGAAATAGAGAGGGGGAAGGATCTGAGACACGACAAAATTTAAAATGGTTTCTCTCCTTGACATGCACCACCATTACTATTTGGCCTGTCACAGTCAAACTCTGACTGCATTTAAAACTGGAGACCTGCACTGCCTTGAATAGCTAATTGTTCAGTGGGACAAGAGAAGTAGAGTTGTCTCAAAGCCAACTGCAAATAAACTAGGAAGAAAAAACAAGAAAACTCGCAAATTTTGACTATCAAGCAAGTTCATTTTATAGTAGTTACCATCATGCTTTAAAAAAATAATAATCCTGATAAGTGCACTAGCTTCAGGGTCAGACAGGCAAATAGAGTTCAAGCATAATTTTACACAGCAATTTTCAAAGTAGAAATTTATTTTAAATGTACATCCTTGCCATAAGGGAGCAGTACCCTCTTCTTTAAAGAACTTAATTTTTAACAGTTACAGCTGAAATAATCTGCAGTGATTCTGAAGAGCACATTACAAAGCTCAGTACACTCTCAACAATAATTTATAGAGTACACAGGTCTCCACTATCAAGACGTTTTCTTCAGCTGAAAACCATATATATAAAACATCTTCCCATAGCAAGGAAGCAATTGTAAGAGGCAAAGTACTGCTTACAAGACAAAACTGATTAGTTATTAAAAATCACCAGTTAAGTGACATTTCACAAAATACACACACACTAAATTTAACAGAAAACACCTGTACACTCATCCCACACAATAACTTACCCAAGAAGCATAATAAAAAGGGACACTTCAAGTGAAGCAACAAAAATGTTTAAGCTATCAGTGAAACAACATAAACGTTTAAGCTATCAGCGCTTTACAGCAGATATCCAAACTAACATTTGACTTGAAGTGACAAGACTGATAATGACTTTAGTTTTTCCACCACAACAAAGAGAAGGTTAAAAATTTATGAGTTTATTAGACCACTGTTAAAAAACAAAGTTCTGCTGTGTCTCAAAATCAGGGAGCTAGCTAACACTCCCTTAAGCCTCAGTTTTGTGAAAGTGAATCTCTCAAATTTTCACACACACTTTTATATGTATTACTTTAAACATACTTACCATGGCCTGCATACTGCTTGGCACTGTCATTAAGAAGGCTAGGGGAGCTGCTGCTATTTGTCATCCTCTGTAAAAATAAAAGGTGAAAGTACACATGTAAAATAAGCCTTACTAAATTAAGTGAGGGCATTGGGGATGATCTTAAGAAAGTTTTAAGGACAGACTATGAAACTTGCGTTCATTCCCCATTTAGTAAATACACTAAGCCAACAGACCTTTAATTGACAAAAATGTTTAGTAAAATGAAGCATTTTGCACAACAGAAATGCAAACCAAAAACTACTGTACATTAAGATTAAACACTATCTTCATTAACTTCTTCTAAACAAGGAGGGTATACAAAACGTATGGTTCTCTTCCTGTGTGTTGTGAAAACATTAGACAAAACAATCAGTTATCTCCTTAAAACAGTGTCACACTCCACTCCTGAAACAACTCCTCCCTTTAATATATTATCACCACAACATGAAATTTCTCCAATGAAAAATACATAAATTAAGTATTTAATAGATTCTTTTCAAAAATAGAAGAACCTTTTGAGTCCTTTCAGCAAAGCATCCAATTCTTCCAAGTCAGCAGGACATCTGAAACCCTTTTGACATTCCTCCTAGGCTCCACTTGCTTCTCCCACATTCCTCTATAGATATCAACTAGCAATAAACTAGACTAAATGAAGCAGTGCTGCTCTAAGAGCTACTGCTTCTTTGATAGAGAAGTTTTAAAGTATCTGTTCTTACTCCTGCTTATTATTTTCTTTCACCAGCTTCCCAACAGGAAGAAAAAGTGTGAGAAGAAAAGGAAGGCAAGGTCAGGAAATGTTCTTCATCACTGAGACAGAGAGAGTCACTAATTTGTTAAAATACTCCCTGGCATGCTTTTGGCCCACATCAACCCAGAGTCTCCCAGCCAATTTCCAGGCACTATTCAGCAGTGAAAAGGTTTGAGAACGCTTCAAATCGACAGTTTGCATGCAGACTCTGCTTTAGTGGGTGAGCACACACCAGCACAAACAGGCCATTTTGTGCCAGCTGGCCCTAAGCATCAAGGAAGGTTTCCAGGCATGTTTCATTTAGTAGTCTAGACACAGACTGACTCAGAACTGGTCACTGGAGTTGCTCTTTACGGTTATTTTTCTCCATACCAAGTCTCAATGTTGGTGGCAAAGGGCAGGAAGCTTACTATGTTATACTTTAATGCCATTTCATCTAGTTGTTGACCACAGAGATCAATATTCTGAAGTAATTTTGGTAAGAACAGAGGACCACCAATAGAGCAGGAGTGCTACCCAATATGGTAGAACAGTAAATCTACTGCAATTCAAGTTTCTCAATGCTTGCAGTTTTCAGAGCACCACGAACTTTACCAGGAGTTGCTGCTTTTAAAATTTGTATCTAAAAGAATAGATGATGTAAAGTAGCTTTTAAGTGGAATGCTTACAACATGTAAATAGCTAGTAAACCTTCAGCTTTTCCAAGACTTCAAGCAAGCTGTTTGCTACGGACTCTTTCCTTATTTTGATGTTACCTGTCTCTTGCTCCTAAATATACTGACCTGACGCAATATAAATATCACTAACTGCTGAAATGATAAACAATTCTATACACAAAAAGCTTGGGTCTAGTGAAGCAAAATTGACTTATTTTTACAAAACAAGGCACCACTTTGAGAGACTCACACTGAATTGATAAACTTTGCCCAAATTCAGGGATGCTCATCCTATTGCTCACAATCAGCAAAATAATAATAAAAATACATCAAGATCATTTCCGAATTACAGTAGCTCAAGTACAGTAATTTCATGACTATAAGGCGCACCCTTATGACTAAAATTTTTCCCTAAACCCGGAAGTGCGCCTTATAGTCCAGTGCGCCTTATCTGATCTACAAAGTTGCGAAATTTGCCACCCCGGAAGTGAGAGTCACGAGGGGGGGCGGCGCCGCGGGAGCACCGAGTAGCCATGGTGGGGCAGCCGCGGGCAGTCCCAGGCACAGGGAGCAGCGCGGGCAGGAAGGCAGAGGGCGGCCCCAGGCAGCCCCAGGCACGGGGAGCAGCAAAGGCAGGAAGGCAGAGGGCAGCCCCAGGCGGCCCTAGGCCCAGGGAGCAGCGCGGGCTGGAAGGCGGGGGGCGGCCCCAGGTGGTCCTAGGCACAGGGAGCAGCGCGGGCTGGAAGGCAGGGGGCGGCCCCAGGCACCGGGAGCAGCGCGGGCAGGGAGGCGTTACTACTTTGTTACTTTGTTGTGCGCAGCGGCCTGAGCCGAGGGGCCACAGCACGATAGGGGTCGACGGGACCGCAGTGCTGGGGGCAGCGGCGCCACAGCTGATAGGGGCAGGCGCGGCCAGCGGGGCTGCGGTGCTGGAGGCAGCGGGGCCACAGCCCGATAGGGGCCGACGGGGCCGCAGTGCGCCGAGCCGAGCGAGGGATGGGAGGCAGGGCAGTTGGTGCCGGCGAGTCGAGCGAGGGACGGGCGGTAGGGCTGCTCCACGGAGCCGCGAGGGGGAACAGCATGGTGCCACAACGGAACCGCGAGGCGGAACAGCACGGCAGCGGAGCCGATCTGAGCGAGGGACAGGCGGCAGGGTGGCGGCGCCGCCGAGTCGAAGCAAGGGACGGGTGGCATGGTGGCCGCACCGCCGAGACGGGCAGCACGGCAGGAGTGCCAAGCCGAGCGAGGGTCGGGCGGCATGGCGGCGGCGCCACCAAGCCGAGCGAGACACGGGTGTCACAGCAGGAGCACCAAGCCGAGCGAGGGACGGGTAGCATGGCGGCGGCGCCGCCGAGCCGAGCGAGACACAGGCGTCACGGCAGGAGCACCAAGCTGAGCGAGGGACAGGCAGCATGGTGGCGGTGCCGCCGAGCCGAGCGAGGGACGGGCAGCAGGGCGGTCGTGCCACCGAGTCGAGCAAGGGACAGGCGGCACAAGCAGGAGCACCAAGCCGAGCGAGGGACGGGTGGTATGGCAGCGGCGCCGCCGAGCCGAGCGAGCGATGGGCGGCAGGGCGGCCGCGCCACTGAGCTGAGCGAGGGACAGGCAGCATGGTGGCGGCGCCGCCGAGCCGAGCGAGGGACGGGCAGCAGGGCGGTCGTGCCACCGAGTCGAGCAAGGGACAGGCGGCACAAGCAGGAGCACCAAGCCGAGCGAGGGACGGGTGGTATGGCAGCGGCGCCGCCGAGCCGAGCGAGGGATGGGCGGCAGGGCGGCCGCGCCACTGAGCTGAGCAAGGGGACAGGCAGCATGGTGGTGGTGCCGACCCCAGTGAGGGACAGACGGCATGGCAGGAGCGCTGAGCCGAGCGAGGGAACAGCACGGCAGCTTCACGGAGCCATGAGGGGGAACAGCACCACGGCAGAACGAAACCGCAAGGGGGAGGCAGCCCCGCGGCTGCGCCGAGCCGCGCCAGCCAGCACTGCGGGCGGGCGGGAGTGCCAGGGCCCACTGCACAGGGAGGGCGCCTGGGGCGCCGATCTGTGAAAAATGTTTCCAAATTGAGCCCCTGTCAGTAAACTCCACGATCGTGGGTTTTCGTTACTAATTCGTTACTTTGTTGCGCGCGGTACAGATCTTCGCGGCAAAAAAAAAAAAGTGCGCCTTATAGTCCGGTGCGCCTTATCTGATCTACAAAGTTGCAAAATGTGCCGGCTCCCGGGGGGGTGCGCCTTATGGTCGTGAAATTACTGTAATCATACACCATATTCCCTTCCTAAGCAAAGGAAAGAAGATTAATATTCTGTCACAAATATTTAAGAAACATCCCTGTTATGCATGGGCTTTTTTGCATTTGAGACATCCACACCAATCCTTTCACATTTGCACAAGATTTGTGCAGGTGTAGATAAAATAGTATTAACATCTACTTATAATACCAGATTTAATAATAATTGTAATGCAAAAGGCAATGATTTGTTGAAACAAGAATAAATATGATATTCAGAATTATGCTGGTCTCAAAGCTGGTTAAGCATATAGGTTAAACACAGAACAAAGTTTTTTATTCCATCAATATTCACCATCCTCAGGTACAAGAGTCAAACATTCAACCAACAGACTTTCAATGTGAACAGGAGCCTGAGATGATGAAAACCAGTGCTGACATGACCACTGAGAACATACAGTGCATGCAGGGCAGACTGGAACAGAGCATATTGTTCTGGATTCTGAAAGCAGAGTGCAACCCAAATCTGTGAGCATCAACTGTGCTTTTACAAAGCCAAGTTCCAATTCAAGGTGCAAACATACCTTACACACATGAGGATTCCAAAAAACCAAAGTTTGGGCAGCTCTTGCCATATCAACTGCTTGTAACCTGTATCTTTAATAGTTAGAAACATCCACCACATCCATGAATTTTTCATTTTGCTCACTTTTATTACACATACACAAGCTTCTTACCTTAACCTTATTAATAGAAGACCTGCATGTAATTAGTAAAGGTTTTTTAAACTGTTTGAATATTAAGATTTCTACCACACCCAAATGTATTTAGTCTTAATGAAGGTTACTCCTGTATCTGATTTTAACCTAAAAGGTCTTGAAAGTTAAAAAAAAATTAAAATAACATCCAAGTGCTGATTATTATTTGTGTTTTCTGGAAGACAGTTCGGATTTTAAATAACACTTCCCAACCTCTTCCAATGATGTCAAACTGTTTTCGATACAAACTCAGTTTCAAGAAGACTTTAAGCACCTCAAGCCCAAGGGATGAAAGCTCCAGAAAGGCAAAAGCAACCATTAATACGGAAGAAAATTAAATATTAAGCCTGACAGGGAAGGTAAGCACACATGTATGAGAGTTTCAGACTGTTTTACTACATCAGGGCTTTTGTCATATGGAAGCTAACATAGAAAGACAACTTTGTGATAACCAAGTAAAACACTCAGTTCCACAAACTTCTTTTCTCTGCCTGCCTGTTGCTGTGATTTGCTGAGGTTCTTTAAACAGTACTCAAAATTCAACTAGGATGGCTGACATACATCTGCCCCTCTCCCTTTAAAGGAATTTAAAGTTGTTTCTGTTCCAGCTTCTCACAGGAGGCATGCTCCAATACCCACATCCTCTTTGTGACCCCTCACTGGACTCTCTTAAGTACACCCCTGTCTCTCATGTAATGAGAATCCCAGTACCCCAGGTGTGACTTCACCACTGCTGGACAGAAGGGAAGGACCACCAACCTTGACTTTTTAACAATGTTTTACCTCAGGCAGCCCACTTCCTCTATGCAGTATACTAAGAAGAGAAGTTTTACAACAAACATTCCCACCTTCTAAAAGGAGCACACCACCTTGACTCCACCCTTCAATATTCAGTCACAAACCCCAAAATTATAGCTGCACTTAAGGCAAGTTTGCTTTACTTTCAACTCCCTCAAGTGTATATTACAAAGTTCTCATCAAGATAAAACACAAATAAAACTTTGATGCAGACAATTAGATCTAGTTTTACATAGCTTATAAGACTTATCTTGAAGTGACTGTTTTTTCCTTTTTTTTCACCACCATTTCTTTTCTCCAAAATACATAGGGGATGATGTTTATTCCTTTTTTCCTCTAAATTCCCTGCACTAAACCTCAGAAAGCAGGGATTTTCTTCATGGCCATTCCACAGTGCTAAGCATATAATCTCAAAATATTTTTATCTATGTCACAATCTAGTCTCTTCATCTTACTACTGTTTTACTGGGACTGTATTTCAGAATATTTCTTTGCAATTTTTAGAATAACATTGACTGGAGTACCTACAGTCATTCTGCAAAAGATTAATTTGTTTGGCTGTGACATGGTTTAGTTGTCAGATTCCGTGACTTAGACTGGATGATAGCTTCGCTTTTCTTTTTAAACAATCCAAAACCTGACAGGACATGTGGTACCATCTACAGAATAACCTACTCAGCTGCTGAAACTAAAGTAACTGGATTTATTCAGAAAGCATTATGAAAATAACCACATAATTTAATATTTAAAAATAGTACATCTGTAGCCCCACTCAGTTCCCAACAGTTAAAAACTGAAGACATTTACAAGCTTCTGTGCTATAAGGAGAGTTTTATTACTTGACTGTTGGCAGATGCAGCAATGGCAACAAAAGTCTGCGTTTATTCAGCTGCAAGGCTTTGAAGAGAGCATGGTTGCTACTTCTCAAGTTATTCAAGAATGCTTAGTACACCAACATTTGCATGGTGAAAGCAAGCAAAACCAATTCTTCTCCATTGCTTGACCTTGCCAATTTTAATGCTGAAGACAGTTGCTCCCTTATTTCAACTAAGGTGATGTACTGAGAAATTAAGATTCTTCCTTTCTACATAACCTGTAGTCCAATAGAATCCATGTAGTTATAAATCTCATCGCATCAAAATAAAGAAAACCACATGTCTGTGAAGCAACATGGATGATGGCACCTTCTACTGTTTTATGCTCTTACAACCAAGCTGCTCAATTCTAGTATGTTAAAAGTTTTAACATCAAGATACTTCTCTGCCTCATCCTGCCTCATCCCTTTGAGCAGCCCAGCATAATATTATTAAAGCTTCTTTCCACACCACCTGCATCTTTGGTCAAGCCACAAGTTAGTCAAAGGGCAGCACTAATGCCAGAGGAACAGTGACACCAGCCAACCAAGTGGCATACACAGACCAACTGAGCAAACAGCCAAGCATTAGAGGCATCCCAGCCAGCCAGCTCCTGTCTCTTCACTGCTGGGAAAGCCAAAAGCAGTCAGTTGTTTTTTGAACCACACCTCTGTCTCTTGGCAGCTGCTGCTACACCAAAAAGAAAAAAAAGAGTTTCAAGGACAGCATGCAGCCTGTGGGCCATGTGCTGCACTGGTC
Source organism: Catharus ustulatus (assembly GCF_009819885.2). Taxonomy (NCBI): domain Eukaryota; kingdom Metazoa; phylum Chordata; class Aves; order Passeriformes; family Turdidae; genus Catharus; species Catharus ustulatus. The sequence continues at coordinate 51,542,958 of NC_046222.1, read as the reverse complement.
TGCTCTGCAGTCAATTAGTATTACTTAGAGAAGGAGAAAACAGAAGAAGAGTGCTTTGATAAGATAGAAAACAAAACTGTTAATAGAGTATATTATATACACTATATATGTATGGTGTATATATACATAGTAATATAGGATATAGTGAAAGCATATGCAGATTCAGGAAGAAGAGACACATGAAACCAAACAGTCTTACGGAAAAACACAAACCAGTGAGGACAGAAGACTATTAGTCAATAGGAGACTAAGTTAGTAACAACAGAAGATGATGGTGGGGGGACAATGGAAGGTTGGCCAACCACAAATGCCTTTTAAGTAGGAGGAGTGGAAGGGTGAGGCAAAGGAAGGAAGAAAAAGGAAGAATTACAGCCATGGCCACTTCAAAAATCCTGCTTCTTCTGAACCGTACCAAGCACTTTTACTCTGTTCTCCCCACTGCAAAGTGAGCATTGCCATTCACTGCATCTTCATCATTAATCTAAGCCCAAAGATATGTTCAAGATCTCGTGAAATATTCTTCCACAGATATAAATGAAATCTGGAAGTCAGAAATAGCCATTCTACAGAAATGTTGACAACTATTCATCTACATTATTCATGGTCAAAGTAGCACATCCACTCCCAATTCATCATGACATAATCCACTTTCCACCTTTTTGCTGCTTACTTAATACTGAGTCTTAGAGACCAGGCACTGCACACAAAAATCTGGTACTTGCAAATTTGGACATAGCTTTGCTTGATGCAGTCTGGTTCCATTACATATGCATTATGATAACCCAAATATACCCCACCACATACTCTTTTCAACAAATCTCTGTTTTATCTACTGCACATGACTAACACACTCTGAGATTAGATAGGAATAGACAAGACTCATCAATTGAACACCTGATGATTATGTTGAGAGGTATGTAGCGAATAAAACACAGACAGTAGAAGGATTATTTCAGGTAACAGAAATGAGTAATGTCCTGAAGAAACTGACTTTTTTACTATCTTTGCTAGAGTGAGGCCAGTTAAGCAACTTAAACCAAGTATTTTATTGGTGGTCATTAATTCCTTCTTCACCTTCCAATTCTAAAGATTAGTTTCAAAAACTCAGGCCTCCTGTTTGCCAGCACTGTTGCACCACTGTTTATTTAATTGCCATCCTTTTCCATCCCATGCATCTATAAAATGTAGGCTACTTTCTTGTTTCATACAGAAAGCACTGCACAAAGTTTGACGGAATAATTGTAATGGCACTCAAAAGTGCACTACCAGCTTAGAGTCTTCACAAGAATGCAAACAGCATGCAGGAATAAAGCACAGAGCCATATAATGAACATTTAATCAATGCTCAATACACATGGATGTGCCACACATCTTGTATTCTGATAAAAAATTTCCCCACTAAAAAAAATACACCACATCACGAGAAATACAACTCTAAATATAACCTCAAGGCTGCACAGGTAACCTAAACTTACCATTTCCTAATATTTTGCTGCATCTTACTAATGTTTTTCTACCAGTGTATTTATTTGCATGTTCGTGCAATTTCCCAGTTTCAAAAATAAGCTGAAAAGCTTGCCTCATATTGCATCGCTGATGCATCCATTTGTGAACTACACAGATTCACCAGAGATGACAAAGTAACTCAGATGGAACTGATGTTTCCATCTGCAAAAGCAAAGCAGAGTTAATGAAATATTTTACCAAAGACATCTGATGTTTCATTGATGGCAATACACTAAATTTTTTCTATCTTTAGATTGATTCGAGAACCTGGAGAGAAATAGGAACATGGATTTGTTCTCTCCTACTTTGTCCCACCTTTACATTATGAAAACTTGTTTTTTGTTTCTGTATATTGCATTCGTACCATTCCAGTCCCTGTTCTGTGAGTGTCCTACCATGGTCTCCTCTCTGCTTCAGTCCCTTTGCTCGATCTTCCCTGGCTTCTTTACTTGTTTTCAGCTCAGCTTCTCTAAGCCCAAAGCATAAGTTTCTTTTCCCCTACCAACTCCTCTGCTCCAATTAACACAGATACAGCTCTTTCATTAAATATAGATCCACTTCCATGCTGTTTCAGTCTGAAGTGGAAGAAAAGGAAAGAGGGAAATGAAGCTGATCAGTATTCCTGCTCTGAGTTCAGGCAAGGCCTAGATTATGCCAGAGCTGAACTGCAAAAATGTACTCAAGCTAGAACATGCCAGTGCAGATTACATCTTTGGGAAATTATTTAACATCTAGGAAGTCTCCAGTGGGTCCATATAAACCAGGTCCGCAAAGGTTTAATAAAGCAACAAAATCTGTGCACATTTTCAGAGAAAACAAGCAAAAGGTACACATCCTTGACAGAATAACTAATCTATCAAAGTCTCTATTCCAAACCATAAAGGACTAGTGTTATTTAAAGTCAAACCCACTAAAATTTCTCCCTTGCCTTGTTCTCCAAAGGGTTGACTGACACAGAAAATCTCATTCCAAGTGGCTAAACTTTGTCACTATGGACTTAACCTAGAAGTTGACACACAATCAGAACAGACAGCATTACCAGCTTTACCTATGCAAACAAGAATTTAAATTACAGGAATCAAAGGAAAGAAATCAATACAGGAACGCTTTCCAAACTGTAGTTTGATGCCTCTGCGCACATTCTCAACATCAACAAAACCTTTCTTCTGTAGTAATTTTCCTTATCCTCCAATGCACAAGAGGCACACTGATTTCTTCTCAAAAAGAAACAATAATGCCTTGACTTCAATCTCAGGCATTAGTAAAGTATTTTAAAATCCTAATAGCATTCATGTTAGATGCATGCCTTATTTTCTGTCTTTCCAGAAGAAACAGTTATAATTAAAAAACGGTGTTTAGAAAGACACCAGTGTTTCTGTAGAATACAGTTTCAGGATACAGAATACAATGAATTTGTGTTAAAATTGCAGGACCTCAGTTACACAAAAATTCGTAACTGCCAGCTTCAATAGTACAATTTCGGATCAGAGGTTAAAATTTTTCTTTTTAAATCATGCTTAATTATCAAGAAAACATTTCCATACTTCTGCAATTCCGTCAAATAAGAAAATTCAGTCTTCTTGAAAACATACAGTAAAAAAACAACCAAACAAAAGACAAAAAGAACACACCTAATGAATTCCCACCTTTTGCTGAGTTATTTTTCAATCCATAATACAGCCACAATTGTGATCAAAGTAACCTCATAAGGAGAGTTTCCTCGATATAAAAGAAGAGAGTTGTTGTCAGGACTCAGTGTGAACTACTTGACTTGTGCTCTCTCTCATTTACCTGAAGTTGCTTTGTTTAATACAGGACAAACCATCTTCTTTCAGGGACAGACTCTGTTTCTTTTAAAATGCATAACACTTTGAGGCAGTTGTTACAGCCCTTCAAGTGTTAATTCAGTAGATACTCACTTACGTTTTAAATACAACAGACTTGTTGAAATTTTGCAGAATACTACCTACACAATATGTTCCTCCTCATGGGAGTTCCTATGCCAACCTCTACAGAACACTATAAATACAAGGAAACATTTCAGAAGATTTAAGTATGAATTCAACATACCACCACCACCAGAGTCTGAGTTGACAAATTCTGAAATTTTTGCCCAGTAATTTCAGGTCTGACAGTTCACATTTTCCTTCAGCAACTTTTGATCTTCGAAAAGTTTCAAAACTTGATTTTTATATGTTCAGTGGAAGGCTATCAAAAGCTATGAGCCTAAAAAGAAATCTAAAAAGTCACACTCAGAAAAGAAACCTAACACAGAGTTAATGGATGCAGCAAAGCTCAGCACAACAGTTCAGGTAAGCGCAAATAAAAACAGATTAATTTTAAAGGAATGATACTGTTTCATTTCCATTTGCAAGATTAAATTGAGTATATACTCTGTGTATCATACAAGATAACACATTCCAGAAGGCTCCATTTGTCCTGCCTCTAGAGCAGTTTTCCCTTTTTGGTGTAATACCATCTGGAACAAATGAAACATTATACAAATCACTGCTATTACCTGCATCATGGGATACTTCGTTTCAGCAGGACTTCCAAATCCATTAACGCCAATGAAGCTGGTGCTAAAGAACGAATCTGTTAGATTAGCATCAGCTAACCCACCACCATCCATTCCAGGAACTGAAAAGAAACAAAAAGAAAAAAAAAAGAAAAATCAGAAAAAGACTGCTTAACCATAGGTTTATTCACTAGTATCTATTATATATATATTTATTTTTCTTTTGGCAGGGAAATAAAATATGGTATTACTGTCTTCTCAACAAAACAACCAAAAGCATAACAGTGCATACCATGAAAAAGGAAGTTAATGGAGGGAGTCACTAAATGAGAGCATTTGTAGCATGAAGTTACAGCACAAACGCAGAAAGAAACAATGACGAGTCTGAACTTTAAAACAAGAATAATGAGAACGATAATGACATCAAAAAAGAAAATAAATCAATTAATAAACCTAGAAGGTAAGCTTATTTTATGGAGACCCATATTCTTGCATGCCCTTCTTGGAAATATGTGTTACGTAGAGTTTTGAACTGGATGCACTGGTTCCTTTAAAGGGTAACACAGAAAATGCGCACTTAAAAATATCTCAAACTCTTTCACAGAAAACACAAACACTTTTAATGCTTCCTTAATTGTTCAAGACAATTTTCATTATCACATTCTTTGTAAAGTGGCAACAATTTCCTGAAATGTAGCCAAAAAAATCCTTCCGATTGAAAGTAAGTGTGAAGGATGCAAGAAGAAATTCATCACGCCCAGAAACAAGGGCCTCGACAAACAAGACTTTAACCACAAACAAATTAATTCAATACTTTAAAACTAAAAAGAACAACAATAAGCTGTCATAATTAACCCAAAACTCTCAAGCAGGTATTACTTCGACAGGGAAAAAACAAGCATTTACAATGGTATACAAGCTGCAGTTCAAATGAACCTTCTGTAAAAGCACCCACAGTAAATTATAAAGACACTAATCAGTATGGCCAGGCCACTGCAAGCCAACAGGCATGAGTAATGGGTAGCTTCAAGGTAGGAAGGCACACATCCAACTCAGAGGAACATCCTGTACCAAACTATCCAACTTGAACTTCTGGGAGGACTCGCAGCCAGGTGGTGACACCCGGAAACAACTTCCTGATCCTAATCCTCAAAGGAAATAAAATGTAACTTAGTGGCCCAGCTAAAGGATACATATTATAAACCCTCCATTTTTATCAGAACGGGAATTTTCCCTCCAAAACAGACTGCATAACCTGGTGAGCCATTTTCATGTGTTAGGCACAGGAAACAGCAAAAGAAGTACAGTCATACATAACCACAGGAAGGGCTGGAAGAGGAGGATGACAAGGAGCACGCACACCACAGACAGAAGGAAACACTGCCCAGCTGCACTCCCCTGAGACTGGAGCTGCATGAATCAGCCCACTGGGGGTAACACCAACACCAGTTCAAATGGAGAACTGTATCTGAGAGGCCAAATAGAATATCTCAGTAGCAATAAACATCAGTTTTGCAAGGGAAAAATATTTTGCTGCCAAATCTAGAACATTATTTTGCATATTCTGTAGGTTTGAAGGAAACACTTAAACTTTAAAGATGCTAATTATTAATGAATTGCTACTTTTACAAAAATTTTTAAAGTTAGCTAAGAGAATAGGAAAATAAAACTCTTAACTGTCCATGCTCTAGCTCCTCCTTCATAATTTTAAGTAAGTAGTCACAAAGAAACTTCAGAAGTCCTCTTCCTACAGCCCTAAAAAAGGTTTTTGATTCATCTTTTAAATGACTGTTCCTCTTTGCCTTCATTTAGCAAAGTCACATTCAGAAGCCTAGGAAATGTATTTTACAGTTCAACGACTGTACTATGGAAAATAGTCACGTCTGCAGTAGTGCCAATTATTGTCTCAGCCTTCCTGTTACAGTCAGTCTCTAACTTACACTGTGAAGGTCAGCATCTTACACAGGGTTTTCTGGCATCATGAGAAATACCAGGACTTATTCAAACAAGAAAACAAAAAATACAGCAAACTCATGTCTAATTGTAAGCAGTTTCAGTCCAGTTTGCCTGTAAATTATTCAATGTTTTAAGTGGTTTTTTATTTATTCTAAAAATACATTTCTTATACAGCTTTATCTGCCTATACTTCAGCTATTATCAAAAATTACTGCTGTTTTTATGCTACATCTTGACTGACCAGGAACAATTGTTATTTCAAGGTACACTATAAAATTTCAGCATTAAGCAAAATTACCTGGTACTTCATCTTATGCTTTTGCCAGAAATTATAGAGTCTATCCAATTTTTAACAAACTAGCACAATATTCCTCCAGATGACACCATCAGTTTTCCAAATCCTTCAGGTTCTGTTGAAGAATTAAGAAAGACTGTTCTTCATGCTTCTCCCACTGCTCCTCACTATGCTAGAGTCACCATGAGAATCCAGGTACCTGCATTTCTTCCTTGAACAAATACATTTAATACACAAAATCCTTCAAACTGGGAAGAAGCAAATGAAAACTTGCAAGTTTTCCCACACTGAGAAACCCCAGAGATGGCCTGGAGTAACTCCAGACAGGTGGTACAGTTCAGTCACCCAGTATCCAAACAAAGCACTTGAACCTGTCACAGTAACCTTGCCAGGGCACAGATACAGCACCAGGTGCTCTGCTCCTGTTCTGGCTGAAACACACTCAGTGCCAGGCAGGTCAAGCTGTAGGGAGGAGCAGGCTTTGGGCAGCAACCCCAGAGCTAAGCAAGGCTGAGTATGCTGCTGGGATCTTTGACACTGCAGCCTTTCTACTGCTGGTATTTGCTATGCAAACATATCCAAGGCACTTAAAGCTGCTCAAAGCTACAGTTTAGGCTATCAGCATAGTGATATCTAACTGGGTACTTCAAACAGCAGAAGCTGCTGGAGAACATTTTCTTTTATCTAGGTGCAGGAAGACCATCTCTGTACTGAAGTGCTATGGTTTGGCCATACCAATTTGCCTCCTTGTGCCACTCCAACAAATTGCTGTACTCCAGTGCTGACCCACCTCCACAGTGCTCATTTCCACTGGTACCACAGCAATTTCAGAATGGCTTTCAACACCAAGGATTGTTATTGTTCTCTTCCAAACAGTCTCGAAACACACTGCTAACAGAGGGACCCAGAGCACAAAAAAGCATATTCCAGAGGCACAATCAAAAGAAAACTGTCAAAAGTACACTTATGGGAGCAGAGGACAGATTACTTGGCAGTAGCTCAGATTTAGAAGAGAATGCTCTAGAAGTGGCAAGTATAACTACTGCCTTCATAAGAAAATTCAATAGCTTCCTTAAACCAACTTCCCTATAACAATTCGAAAGAAAATTAAGCTTGCAGAAAAGATGAAAAAAGTAATTCTTGCATTACTTATAGAGTGAAAAAGTAAGTGTTCAATTCATACTCCATTTGTGTACTCCAGCTTTTACAATGCTGATAGCCCAGCGAATACCTCAACAGCCAAAGCATTTTTACTGTATTTGCCACCCGGTCTCGTCTATGAGAAGTAGACAACCTTCTCCTCCTTCTGCCAAACATTTAGCAAATCAGAAATTCTCACTTGCTTCTTGAAGACCACACTAGCTTAGAAAATTTATTTATTATAAGCAACCCATGGAAGGTCTGCAGAAGTGGACACACTTTACCACACAAGCAGTGTGGTATTTAAAAAGTTGAAGCCAAGGCTGGGGAAAAAAAAAACCCTTAGTCCTCAAAGTTTTTATTCTTATGTGTTTACTAATTCACATCAGTCCCTGCATTTGGTTTATACATCCAAATCTTTCCGATAGAATAACTGCGAGCAAACACTTCAAAACGTCCCATACACCATGCTATTAAAATACCAATGAACTTCTGATGTCTGCCTTTTCTCTTTTAAGACACTGATCACAATTTTAGGTAAGTTTAGGCAATTTTAGGAAAATCCTGAATTAGCTACTTTTGTTAAAGGAATAAGCCTTTCTGTTTTGCAACAGCACTACCCATGCATTGAAGCTTTACATATTTTCAACAGGTTCTTCTTGGAGAGAAGCAACAACTTCCTTGTTGAAGCAGAAAGGCTGACCAGGCAGGTCTGAGTAAAGACAGGTGTGTGAGCAAACAACACAGAATCCAGAGGGAAAAAAAGGCTAACGTGTTATGTAAGCACCTGTGTGAAAACAGAACAAATTTCTAAACTCCATCAAAACTCAAGACAGAAGGCACATCCTGGTAATTCTGGAAAGAAATTAAATAGAACACCTTGAGAAATTAAGACAAAGTTTTCTACTTTTTATACACATGTTATCTAATACATTGCTTGCTTGGTGAATAACACTGCAGCTTAATGTGACAACTGCAATTAAAAATAAATATCTTCTTATATAATTTCTCTCCCACAGAATTTTAGCAGAAAGTAGGCTTCCCGCCAGATGCAGACACAGAAGAGGAATTAAGAAAGAAAGAGTTACTTTTTCCTTATTACAATGGAGTTACTTATTACAATGACATTTTTCAGAAACAAAGTATCTCATCACAGCTTAAGTGCTTGAGTAGTACTGCCATGAACACAGCACATATGCTTTAACTCAATGGGTCGATTTCAGTGAATTTTAGTTTAATGCTTGTCTTGTCTAACAACAACACTATCAGACATTAATATTATCCAAAAAGATTTTTTGGTATTTTTGTTCCATGATTTCACTAACCAGTAAACAAATACTGCATTATCCTAGACTACTTCATTTATGAACCCAATATCAGCATTGATGATCTCACATACTGTTCTTAATATAAAAAAGGATCCTTTCCAGTAATGTGATATGTTACTCCCAAAGTGAATAGGCTAAACCAAGGCCACAACAGATTTAGCTGACAATTTTCAAAACAATACTTTAAAGACTTCTGAAAAGGTAATAAAACATGCATTGAAATAATTCATTTTGCTATTATTTTTTCCCAAATGTACAACTATTTTCAGACTAGGTAAAAAGTTTATCAGCAATCTAGATTTAAACTCTCAGAACAGCCACAATGCACTTTTACACACGACAGTAAACTGAATCACAGGTTCATTGCATACATGTGCATCCTAAGACAAGGTGTTATGTCAGCTAGATATAAAGCAGTAAAACTACAGCACTATATCTCCAGAGATATTTACAGAGATAGCTATCCTAATATTGAGATAAAAACAATAGAACTTTTATACAAAGCTTATCTAAGTAAGTCAATTTAAGATTTATGTCTTTTTAGTCATCCAGAAGCAGCACCAAGGTGTCATAGGAGCTTACACTTGTTTTCATTTTTGTACTGACATGTACATTTCTGTACACCAGGAAATCCTGTGCTGGTGGTGCTAACCTCACTTGTACACCTCAGTGTTATTTTCGCTACAGTGCTGCTACTTGTAACTTGCTAGGGAAATTGCATTCTCTGCTGGTTTTATGCCTCTCACATTTAATGCAATGTTTTTGAAACACAGACCAGGAATCTCTGAAATAGAGGCACCAGACAAAGAAAATGAATGACGCTTCCAGGCATGAGAGGCAAAAATAAAAGCACACGCCTGGGTTAGGACACTGTGACAGAGTGCAGTTGGAGGGCAGACAGCACAAATGAACCAAGTTGGCTGAAAGGCAGACAGGAAGCAAAACAGTTTGGGAAATGCTGCCTTATTTACAAACACTCCCACAACACGAGGAGATATTCTTGGGCAAGCAAAGGAAAACAGCTATCTTTACCATAATACTAAAGGGCTGGGCTGTCTTTTTTAAATATACCTCACATATCATAGAAGCATCTGATGAAGACAGAAAAACAGCATAGGTGCCATCCTCTGCTATATAAAAGTCTTGTTACAGAGTCTAGAGCAGCTGGACTCCCTGTCATGGACCAAGTCCAAAAGCACAGTGATAATACAAATTAAAGTTGATACTTTCTCAAAAGAGTAATCAGAACTATTCTGTTATCAGAAACAGCAATTTAAAGTGACACAATTACTTAATACCATAGCTTTCAGAATTAACCCTCTCCAAGATCTTCTACAATTCCTAAAACATTGCACTGAACTATTCAATAATAAACTGCATCAATTTTTTCAAACAAGTTTTTGTTTTAACAGCCTCCAACTAAAACTCAACTTTTTATAAAAATAATTGCATGAAGCATGTGCAGATAACCTAAAGAGAACATAAGGGTATTTTTCACAGTAGTCAGATAGAATGCACAAAAAACAAAATAAATAAAAGAAAATTCCTGCCATTTGCCTCAGCAGCAGACAAACTGAAGCTGAGAGACTACCATAAACTGCAGGAATCACACATTGTATGACCAACTTGACAACAACTTGTATAATGCAGGTCTCTGCTCTCACTTTTATATAAATCTGTGCTTTGTTTCTAAATCTCTGTTCTCAAATTTAAAAAAGGTGAGGAGTAAAAGGCTGCTAAAAAACAAATTAAAAAATACTAGTGAGTTTTAAGTACAAAATATCTGAGGATCAAACAAGACAATTACATAATTAGAACTTTTTAACTACTGAAAGACTCATGAAGCCTACACACACATAAAAGCATGATCAGCTTCAACTCATGTCCAATCCTCATGGCCACACACAGTGATTCACCACACCATTTTTCTGGTAGCGTAAAGCATTACATCTTTACTAGAAAGCAACAAATCAGGAAAACTTCAGCCACATCAGCTTACTAGCTAAATCCCTGCACTGACCCCTCTTCATCAGCTGCCTCACAGTCAAGATTATTTTTTCTGCTTTGGAGGTTCTACAGAAATGCTTGCATCTATCACCCTGGCCTCACTTACCAGTTGCCCACTCTTCCCACAGCAGTCTAAATTTGCTTCTAGCTGGTTCCTTACATATGGAAACTTTTCTGAGCTAATCCTCAGAGTCACTATTTTCTGGACATTCAAATCATTCCTGAAGGCCCACTCCTACCTAAAAAAATCCATTTCTAATACCTGCTAGATAGAAATTAAACAGGGACATCTTCAATCTTGGAAAACAAGCTTCCAATTATTGATATAGCAGAGAGCTTGACACAACCATCCCCACACTCACACTCCTTTTCATGTTTGCCTTTGAAGCAGGAAAACAATGACAAGAGTAGTAGTGCTACAGTATTCTTCAGTACCCAACATAAGGTGGGTTCTACCAGAAACAATTACCAATACTCCTCAGATATCCACAATTCATGTGAAATATTTGGACTCTAAATGATTTCCTATACAATAAGAGAAACCCATGAGGTATATAAGCAGATAAAAATCAAAGCAAATTAACAATGTAATTTTTTAAGTTCCACTGCCCTTTAAAGTCCCAAATGCAGATGGAGAAATTTTTCCTTTTCTTGTTCCTTTTCTCCCCTGAATAATTTTCCTCCTACAAGTCATTCACTTGACAGTTGGACTCAATGATCCTTGTGGGTCCCTTCCAACTCAGAATATTATGTGATTCTGTTATTTCCATATGAAACACATAAAAGCAAAAAGCAAACCCATGTCTAATCGCCTGATTTCTGGAGCTGACATATGAAACAAAAAGTGATTAAGTGAACTCAGTAATTTTAATTTCCTCTAATGCTTCTGTAACTGGTTATTGGTTTTACTCGTCAATTCTCAGTTCTCTCAGTCTCCAAATGCTAAGAATTGTTTTCCCATTTCTTAAAAAGATTCAGAGCAAAACAAGAAGAAAATTGTATGATCTGTCAACTCCTGGAAAAGGTATGATGAAAATTAAAGGGGGAGGTATCTCCAAAAGAAAAGAAAGCAAACTGAGGCACACAACTAATACAGCATCACTCACTGGAAGTACAAACATGTTTGGAAAAAAGAACTTTCATCCATACACCTTTACTATAATATGCATTTTCTCCTCAGAAGTAGAGAAGAAACAAGCCCCACGACAAATGAAGAGTATGTGACATACTGCAACTACATTTAAGTTACGTATAACTGTTTCTAAACACTTAAATCTGTAAATACTGAAATGCTACCAAAGATTAGAAAAATCCACATTTAGAATAACCCTGACCAGTTTCACTGCATTAAGAAGTGTAATCCAACAGATTACTTATGGTTTTGATGAATAGCTATCTTTCTATTTTTTCTGTATCAGTCGCTTCAACTTGTTTAAAAAGGAGTGTACAGGTAAAGAACCAAACACCCTTTAAAAAGCAGAAAATTCACTAATGTCTATGTCTTTCCACTCCAAGTCTAGCATATTTTTAGGGATTTCACAAAACCTAAACTGTAATGCTCACTAACCATGGAGCAACTACATATGCAATTGCTACAGCAGTGGTCACTACTGCCCTGACTAGATACAACATGCAGGTGGTTGGTTGTGAAAACAGAAATAATGCTTTTATTAGGGTTGTGAAAACAAACATAATGCTTTTATTAGGCCAACCCAACACATGCCAAGTCTTAATGTCCCTTTCCACCTTCTCACAGGCTGGCTATAAAGTCTATTCACAGATGGGCTGTTTTCAGCAGCCATAGAAAAATGCCACCTTGCAGAAACACAGGCCTGTTTTCTAACCACAGATTTCCTAGGAGGGCTTTGCAAAAGGACCAGAATGGAAACATGTCACAGTGAGAGGGTGGGTTAGGCTCTGACACTGGAAACTCATCCAGCAGCAGCACCCCTGCTGTGGCCAGCTCCTGACAGGCAGCTCCACGGCTGTCACTGAGCCCAGAGCACACCAGGCACTCCTCAGCTCAGCACCACAGTGTTCTACAGGAATCAGAAGCCAGAAAAAAGGGGTGAGTACTATGTATCAATTATGAACTTAACAGCAAAAACGAAGCAGAAATTAGCAAACATTTGGAGCCATACTTCAGCTTGTATCTATCAATATGTAGTGCAAGGTCAACATGCAAAAGAATATTACACCTGTTCAGCTACCTGAGAGCTAACAAATACAATGGCAGCTGTCTGTGCAACTTGTCTGACTTAGGTACAGGCATGATACATTTTAATACTACAACGCTTCCCTCTAGACCTTCCCTCAGCACTGAGAAGGGATGATGGCCTAGGAACCAGCGCACAGCAGGCAACAAAGCAGACTGTTGGTCTGCTGCTTACTGAAGCTGCAAAGTGCCACAGAAAACAGAGGGCACATATAGAAGACAAATTCTTTATGTTACCATGCCCTCTACCCATCCATCCATCAGCTACTCCTTTTAATCCTGTTAATTAATCATATACTTTCCCCTAAATAGCAAGCACCAGTCACTTCCTCACCTCTGCTCCTACAGCCTTCTGACATGTGGGACATACATCTATTAGAAAAGCACCATGTGCAAATTTAAGCAGCTACTAAATTTGAAGAAAATACATTCTCTTCCCTTCCACCTTTTTTTTGGTCGCAGAAGTTCTATGTAAAAGTAACTTTTAAAAAAAAGTTTTAGGTAGTATCAACTACATTCCCTATTCTGCATGCAGTCAACTGGTCACCTTATTCTCAGAAGGTGAACCGTGAAGAATGCTGAGCACTCAACTCTGATGGAAGAAGCAGGAATGGTGCTTTGAACACGTGCTCCATTCCAAATAGTCTGGGGGCAGTGGGCAGCAGTGCTGTCTTCTGAGAGTGGTTGGGGCTCACGGGCATGGTCAGTCTTGCTCCCCAGGAACATAAAAACCCACACCATCAAGCCAAAGCCACATTAAGCCCGCTACCTCATCTCTGAGATTGGACAGCAGTAGCTATGTGGACAAAAGCATAAGTATGAGGCAAGGATAAAGAAGGATTTCCCAGCAAGCTTTCAGCAATATATATATGTAGGGAAAGATGAGTCTGATCCAGAGACGGGGAATTTTTTGTACTTAATAATCTCAAGCAGAGATTTCTTCCAAGACTATCTGATTACTTCTGGAATTCTGTCAGATGTTAGCACTCAAAACATCCATGGGCACAGAATAGCTTAACCACACATCACCTGAGAAACTCCTCCTGGTTAGCTCTGAGGATGTCAGCTGCTCATTCCTCTTTATACTCTAATACTGAAATACTTCCACACTGGAATACTTCTTACATTTTCACTGTTCACCATCTCCTTATCACTCAACATTCCTACCACCCATGTGATGAAAATAAGTTGGTATTTGGGGAGCCCCTGTGATTATCACAGAAAAACCTATAAGTAAATTAATAATCCTGTACTCAAAGCAGGATTAGAGTAACACACATGTTAGAATGAGGCACTGACCCACTTTTAATAATAAATAGGACTACCCAGTTAATTAGTCAATGAGCATTATCTGCTCTGTGCACTGAATGAGGCTGGAGTCCAGTGAGGAAGGAGAAAGAGAAGGTGGCATCCACAGTCATATTAAGACTACCAAATACTTCTGAATTAGACTGTCAGTGACTGTACAGACAGGTGACTTTTGGCAATTCCCAATTTCATATTCTTAACGTCAGAACTTTTTTAATATGACTTTGTGTCTTACATTCTACATCCACAGAAATCAAACATTCATTCCATCCACTTGGAAATCATACTGTTAACACCACAGGCCACCAGCAAGATAAGGAAAATTTAGATTACTTGTCAGATACTTGTCAGTATCTATACATATCAACTTCAGATTTTGAACAATTTTTTTTTTTTTTTAATTTCACAAATGAATCCCAAAGCAAAGAAGGTTAAAAGTGAGACTAGGCCCATTTCCTGGTTTTTCAAATTAAATTTCCCTCTCCTTTGTTTCTGGGCTCTTTTTCCTAGCTAGCGTCCTTCACGATTTTCTACCAGTCAAAGCTTCTGCCCCCTACAACAAGCGATGTGGCCTTCCCAGCAGGCAACCTCTGACAGCATCATAGTGGGCTTCTCCATTTTTGGTGCCCTCGCTCCTCAACTGGTACCACTGCACCAAGCACATTCAAGAGACGCAAATGTTTCAAATAATTTAACTGCTCAGCAGTACCAACTCCTAACAACACACAAATCCTGAAGGTTTCTGCCTTCGATTTGGGGCTTGGGCAAAACTGTTTCTGCAAACTAAATTATGCATCCTCTCCCCAAGTCTGAATCCCCCACGTATTTTCTTTCACATGGGAAAAAGTGCGTTTCACACCAAACTCCGTCCAAAAGAAAAATTAACAATGATTGACTAATTGCTGCTGAATCCCTCCAACATATTTATATTTAATTACAAAAAAAAAAAGGCAAGAGAACATTCATATAACTCAAAAATTTAAGTTTAACAAAAATCTGGAAGACTTGATAGAAAGCCTTATGCAGTAGTTTATAAAAGTCTCCTCCTGAAAGGGAAGACATGACAGCATTGTTAATGCAAGACACTGAGAAGCTACCAACTACAGAGCTAATATTCATCAGCACAACCCCACCACACCTGGCAAAACAACAATTGCAGGATCCTGAAAGATTTATCAAACACTAAAACCCTACATACAGGATGTTCAGCATGGTCACATCTTAATTTCAGAAAAAATACAGTGGTGACCATTTAGTAGCTAAAGCATTTAATGTAAATAAATGCCAGGTTTGTGTCAAAAATCAGTAACGCAGCCAAGCTTAATATACTCATGTAAAGAGGCACGGCTTTTCTGAAGGAGTGTGTTTTCCTAGGCTGTCAAATGCCGCTTCACCTACAAAACAAATGGTTATTAAAATCAGCTTACTGCAAGCTCCACCTAACTATTGGCCTGCACATCAGGAGGATGCAAAACCGACCAGCAGTGCAGCTCTGCATGACATACATGCTATCTGAACTCTCACCATTTGAAAACGGGCTGCACGTGAGGGCTAGAAAACCTCAGAAAAAAAAAATTTGAAACAATTTCTGTTCACAGTAGTAAATAACATAGACATCTATGACAGAATCACAGTAACATTAAGGCTGGAAGGGATCTGGGTATTATCTAGCTCAACCTCTCTGCCAAGGCAGGATCACCTACAGCAGGTTACACCGAAACCCGTCCAGATGGGATTTGAATATTTCCAGACTGGGCAGCCTGTTCCAATGCTCTGCCACCGTCAACGTAAAGAAATTCTTTCTCACGATGAGGTGAATCGTTATTTGTCAAATTTTTTTAACGTTGTATTTCAGCTAGAGCATTTAAAACTTCCAAGAGCGGACACTCAATATACGCTGTTCTAAAGAGCCCACCCAAGCGTACCGTTCCGGAAAGCGCTACCTCCCTACTCCCGGCCTGACTTCGGGCAGGGAGTACCTGTGAACCTGCAGCAAGCCTAGCGCTAGAGGGACGGATGGACAGCTGCCCGCGAGCCCCTCCAAAGCCACAGAGGAGGAGCCCCTTCCCGCAAACACCTGCCCGCTCCTTCCCACCGGTACGGGCCGGGTCTCCTCCGGGCAGCCGGCACAGCGCCGTCCGCCCGTCCGGGACGGCCGCAGCCGGGCGGGCGGCCCGGGGGTCCCCCGCCACCACCACGGCTGCTGTTATTTGCTCCGGCAGCACCGCGGCGTGCTGGGGATGAGGAACAACGCGCCGCCCGCCGCCCCCTCCCGGCAGCGCCCCCACCCCCGGGCCGCCCCGCCGCACTCACTCGCCAGCCGCGGGCCATCCAGCCCCCCGCCGCCGCCGCCTCCGCCGCCTCCCGCCCCCAGCTCGGCTTTCTTAGGCCCCACCACCGCTGCCGCCGGGCCCGAGCTGGCCCCGTGCGCCGAGTAGCCCGGTCCGGCGGCGGCGGCGGGCGGGGGGATGCCGAGCGGGAGCCCGCCGAGGGGGGGTGCAGCGGGCCCCGGGCCGGCGGGGGCGGCGCCCGGCTCCTCATGCAGGAACTGGCACTCCTCGCCGTAGAAGCAGGTCTTGTCCTTGGCGTAGTAGCGGCAGAACTTCAGCTTCACGGCCCCGCTGCCGCCGCCGGCCCCCGCCCCGCCGGCCGCCGGACCCGCCACGCCGACCCCCACCCCCGGCGGCGGCCCCACCACCGGCGACGGCGACGAGCAGGGCAGGCCGCTGCTGTTCATGGCAACCGCCCCGCCGCCGGGGTCGGCACCATGGGGAAGGGGGCGGGCAGGGGGAAGGGGCGCGGGGACCGCCGTCACCCCGGGTCCGGCTCCGGAAGGGGCAGGAGGAGGAGGAGGGGGCGACTCCGCGCCTCTTAAAGGGGCCGCGCGGCCCGGGGCGGCGGCGCCTCCTCCTCCTCAGCGGTCCCGGCGCTCGGGGTTGTTTATGCCATTTTCCTCTTCCTGAGCGGCCGCGCCTGCGCCGGCGCGGAGCATCCTGGGTAGCGCCGCCGGCCGGGCCGGGGAGGCGGAGGGGGAGCCGGTGCTGCGGCGGGGGAGGAAGCGAGCGAGGGAGGGGTGGCGGGACGGAGCGCGGGGGCCGCGGAGCTGCGGGCGGCCGAGGGCGGTGTTCGGCGGGGCCGGGGCGGCGAGGGGCGTTGACCGGCCGCGGCGGGGGGTGCAGGCGGCAGGTGACCCCCGGCACACGGCTCAGCCCCTGCCCCGGGGCCGCTCGGCGCTCGAGCGCGCTGCCGGGATGGCTCTCGAGCCTTCGCGAGGTCGAGGTCAAAGCACCGGCTGTCCCAGCAGGATCTCAACCGGTTTCCCTCCACAAAAGTCTCGAACCTCTTTCCTCTCGAAAAGCCGCACGGCAGCCTGCTGGCCGTGCCTTGCCTGCTGGCATAACGGGAACGCGGCCTGAAGGGGTTCTCCCTCTCCAGGTGACGAGACGCAGATTTTAAGAAAATGCTTCAAGTCTTTTCCCCGGAGCTTGGAGATCTTTGTTATGTGAATGTTAACCGACTCTCTTGCAATGCTACTCAGGATTTTAATTTATCTTCGATTTTTACTCAGTCCAGTTGTTTGCATAGCTTGTGGTGCAATCGCTGAAATCATGTGTGTATATGTAGTTGAGGAAATATAAGTTAAAGTGCACTTGACATTATTTTGGTAAGAAAAACGTTTATTGTAGAATTAAGATTACTTGTTGTCTATCATAGCCTTCTCTCTTATTAAAAATGAAAAGAAAATCAGGGTCTGACTAGAAGATGCTTTGACAGTTTATGTGAAAAGACATTTAAAAATAATGAGTGAGCTTGTCTCATTGGTACAAATCATAGTCTTTCTTCCTCAGATAGTGTTGAAAGACCTTGAGAAATAAGCATGTCTTAAGCTGAAATGTCAGGATCAAAAATTTTGGACAGAAAACTGGAGAAAGGACAAGACTACAACACTCCAGGCTTCTGTTTTAGACTGTATACCAAGAAGACAGGGTGAGGATATCATCTCTCTGTTATTCCCCAATTATTTTTTTGCCTCAGATTTTGATTCCTGCCTTAGGTTTTTGCCTTAGATTTGGGGCTTGGGCAGATTTTTTTTTAACTGTTTCTTAAAAGAGCATCCTTCATATAGGAGCTTTTAGCTGCAAACTAAGTTATGCATCCTCTGCCCAAGTTTGAATCCCCTAACCATTTTCTTTCACACAGGGAAAAACTTATTTTCTTTCGACAGTATGGCAGAGAGCTCACAGCTTCTGTCTTCCTCCAAACTTGAAAAGTAGGCCAAAGGGTGGAAAGACCCTGTTGGTTTCTCCATTAAAATCTCAGTATCAGAGCTCAGACCAACCACAGCAAATTCCACAAGGGAGAAAGACCTCATAAATGCCTTAGCCGTGGGAAACATTTCAGTCCAACTTGTGCATTCTGAGATAACTAAAATCGGTTTGCTTTAGTGCACAGATCGGTCCCAGCTGCTTTAGGTGAGGTGCACAC
The DNA here is from genome assembly GCF_009819885.2 of Catharus ustulatus. Taxonomy (NCBI): domain Eukaryota; kingdom Metazoa; phylum Chordata; class Aves; order Passeriformes; family Turdidae; genus Catharus; species Catharus ustulatus. Next base: position 51,524,200 of record NC_046222.1, on the reverse strand, counting down.
AGTGCTGCTTGGTTTGTATCACTCAGCCCCATGGCATTAGTGTTATGCCTCTGAGGACTGAAAACAAGGGCTTCCCTGCACTGTTGCAGCTACACACAGGTGCCTGCAGGTGACACTTCCCTCAGCTACTGCAGTGAAGAGAGAGTCTGGGATTGCATTGTTTTCTCTCCCTTTGTCCTGCTGATTGGTGCCCAGGAAAGTGCCAGCAGAAGGTGGAGGGCTCAGGCAGATGGGGACTTTAGGGTGGGAAGAGGGGAAGGGGAGGTAGAAGGCGTTCTATTGAGGTAATGCCAGGTGTGGAGGGAGACAGGAATTCAATATCATCCTTTACTTAAGCTTTATTATCAATAGTCTATTTATCGTCTCATATTCCAGGAATTATGTCCCTTGGAAAACATCCCTTCCCTCCCCAGTGGTCAGACTGAGTGGAAAAGTTGTATGTACTTTTGAAGTGGTTTGAAAATGAGGTGCAAAAATGTTAGTAAGGGAGAAGAAAAATCTCAGCTTTCACCCAGAGTTTTCCCAAGATCTGTGGGTCTTTTGTCTGGTGTTTTAGTATTGTGCATTTAATGGTATCAAATTATCTCACAAGAGATTTGATGATACACATAGGGTAATACCTTTTCTGGGTAAACTGGTTGAACATGAAGTTTATTCTTCCAAGCAAAGACTTGAGATGCATAGCCACTCCCATCGCTGAAGTGTATTCTAACCTGTTTTCAGCCTTGTGAATCTGCTTTTCCCACAGCTCTTTTGCTGATCTCTGCATATGTCTAATATTACATGTACACTGTGAGGTTGGGAGCAAGGACACAAATGGGCTTGTGTACGCACGACCCACATTTATTCTATCTGCGTGCTGTAGCTCAGGTTCAAAACATTCCCACTGGATGTGGGAAGAGCTGAGGTGGTGGACTGGGCAGTAGTGCATGATCCTGCCAGCCTGAGTGCCCAGCTAACAATGAGGGTGTGCAGTATGGTGCCAAGAATGTTGGTGTTCTCCCCTGCCAAAGTCAGCCCAAGTACTGTACCTGAGCCACTGAACAGCAAACCAACTCAGAAATAGCTCTCATCTTTTCTACGTTGTGTTGGCCAGCAGAGCAGAACCAATAATGGGAGAGGGGGGTCAAGGTGGCATGAGCCTCTTTTTGTGACTGGCAAACTTTCACCTCTCCCGTCTCTTCATTTCTGTTCACTTTATACAGGGACGTGGCCTGAAGACTGACCTGCAGGAAGTGAGTGTCCATATGGGAGCCTGACATCTTTTCATTAATCATGTGTTCCCCTCCAGATTCTGATTTTTATTGCCCTTTCTTGCTGGTCAGCCAGTGCTAAGGAATATCACAGACCATTCTCTGTCTTCAGCTTGCTCCCCTGCTTCACGTAATGCATGGAGATGCGCTATGCATTATTGCAAAGGTGTGATTGATGATGTTATTTTTTACGCCAAGCTAGGTCCCCTGATCATTGCAGCTGGCACCTCTGTGGAGAGTGTTGCTGTACTTTGTGTGAAATTCAGGAAGCAAGAGGAAGGAGAAACAGATAGATACCCCTGGGTCTTGTCCCACTTTGTAGTTAAGTGGTAACTGTGGTACTCTTTTCGACCCAGAAAGGGGGAAATACGGCTGTATGCATGCACACAGCTGTCGCCAAGTGACAGAGTTTTTATGAGCTGTGCCAGAAATGCAGAACCAAACATTACGAGATGAAAAATTGAGGGGGGAGCAGGGAGGGAATCCTTGGAAAGGAAACATCTGCCAAGAGCTTTCTTTCCAGCCAAATCAGCTTTCAAGTGCCAAGCAACTCCCCCCTTACATTTGAACCACTCTTGAGAAAGCCAAGTTTGCTATTGAGAGTGACAGTTTCTCTTTGTGTCAGCCCAGAATTAACATGTTTATTAAATCATGTGGAAACAGATCCTTAAGTGCAGGCTGGCATCAGATAATGCAAATGAGTAACAATGCTTTTTGAGGGAAAGAGTTACTGTAGCTGTTTTGGGTTTTTTTAAGGTATAGGCAAGACAAGTTTTGTAGGTAGGAATCTTATTTAACCAACAAAGTAGTTGGAAAAAGTAATGTGTGAACACTGGGTTTTTTCCCAGCAGTACCAGTTGGGTCTATTAGAAGATGCTATCTCTACTTACAAAACTGGCCTTAGTATTATTGAAACAGATCAAAGGAAATACTTCTAAAAAACTTTTCATGTAATCTGGATTTAACTTTTAAAGTCTATTGTTATAATATTAGACAAGAATTTAGTGTTTATGTGTTTTTCATAATTGTTAATAACTTGTATTTTTTTCAAACAAAGCCTGCTACTTCAGCTAATATACACCAGCTGCTGTCTGAAGTCAGAGGGAAAATGCTACTCTTGAGGAGATTGTTCATTGTTCCACAAAATTATGGAGTTTTTCATCTGCATTTGAAATATTTGAGAATCACTAATATAGCAGTCAGGATATCAGACTGTATGGACTGACCTGCTGTGGCAATCATCATGGGTCTCTAACTGGGCAGTTGTCTTTACTAAGAGTATCTGGAAGAAACCAGGTGTTGCTCCCAGCCAAGCTCCCATTCATGTGCAGAAAAAAATTCATTTCAACTCGGTGAAGTTTTGAATTCAAATCAAGCTGCAAATCAGGAGTTGACCCTGAAGTGCTCTTCCTAACACCTACATAAATAATGTATGCTAACACTTGTATTAATAATGTATGGGGGGGCAGGTCTAGCTCTAAGCTAGAATGAGCACTAAAATGTAAGTCTAGTTTCACTGTGCTGGTAATCTGATCATATGGTTTAGCTAGAGAATTTCTTACCATGTGGCTGCTCCCACTGGCATAGGCTTTATCTACCCACTACAGTGAAGGCCAACCAGGATGTGACATAAGCTGGATAAAATACTTGATAACAGAAACCACTTTCTCATGGTGGAAAAAAGCCCTGCTCACTCAAAGAATGCTTTACAGTCATATACATGTGTATGATATGTTCATTGAACCCTTTTCGACCCCAGTCCAGCATCTTTAGGTATAAGTTAATGTGGCAGAATTTATAAATATGTTTTGGCTTAGTCCAGTGGATGTGAACTGTCCTAGCTGATGGAATATTTCACAGAAGCTTTTACACTGAAAACCTGACATATACATTAAGACTTCTGATACTAGATCAGCTGCACCACCAGCAACAGATTTTCATTATTAAACAGTAATTTCTCCTTGTCTGAACCACAAAAAAGCAAAATATCTTCAGTGGAATCCTTGAAGCTACCAGTGCTGAATGCATCAGGTGGAAGAGAAAGCACTTGGGTCACTTGCCAATTTTAAATCAAAGGACAAGTATCCACTTGGCCTGGTAAGTGTGTTTCAACAGGTCTTTTGTCAGGCCACCCTTCTGACAGTAAGCACTCAGTGGCTGGGAAAGATGCCTGTTATATTCAGAACAGAAGTACAAACTGTCTACCCCTGGTTTTTGAGGTCAAAACCTGTGTGTATGTTAGGGTTGAAAGCAGTACAGGAAAGTACAAAACATATATTCAGTAAAGATGTTGAACTGATTTGGTCCCAAAACGGATCCCTCAGGAATGCCACTTGTCACTGCTCTCCACTTGGACATCAAGCCATTGACATTGAGTGTGACCATCCAGCCAATTCCTTGTCCACCGATTCATGCCTCTGTCAAATTCATGTCTCTCCAGTTTAGACACAAAGTTTCATGCAGGACGGTGACCAATTCTTTGCACAAGTCCAAATGAATGATGTCAGTCTCTCTTTCCTCACACACCAAAGCTGTAAGACAGTAAGAGAAGGCCACCAGATTTGCCAGGTGCCATTTGCCCGTAGTGAAGTCATGTTGGCTGTCACCAATCACCTCCTTATTTTCCATGTGCCTTCTCATGGTTTCTAGGGGGATCTGCTCCATGATCTTGACAGACACGGAGACTGACTACACTGGTCTGTAGTTTCTTAGGTCTTCCTTTTCTTCTAAAGATGATAAGGGATTGGGGTTTCTTCTAAGGGATTGGGGGTGAAATGGCTGAGACTGTTTAGCCTGTAGAAGAGAAGGCTTGGGGGGAACCTTATCAATGTGTATGAATTTCTGATGGGGGAGCCAGACTCATTTCTGTGGTATCCAGTGACAGGACCAGATGCAATGTGCACAAACTGAAACAGGGGAAGTTCACTCTGAATATCAGGAAACATTTTTATACTGTGGGGTGGTTTAAGTGCTGAATAGGTTGTCAGGAAAAGTTGTGGACTCTTCATCCCTAATGGTATTTAAAACTGTACTGGATGTGATCTGGGGCAGCCTGTGCTAGCTGATCATATTTTGACTAGGTGATCTTTGAGGGACTGTGTACTAGTGCAGGCTGTGGAAAAAAAACGAGGCAACCTGCCAGCCAAGAAAGCTTATTGCCAGCATGGTATTTTCCTGTTTGCATTGATTTCTTTAATGCCCATGGAATCCTATGCTTCCTTTTCTTATTTTTGCATCCTTGCAAATATGTACATCCCTAATTTTCATATCATTTCAGCTCCTTCCTTTGCACTGCAAAACACACCGACTTGTGTTCAGCACCACAGCACAATGCTATTCAGTCAATCAGTGTCTAAGGCAGTCTTGTGAGAGATCATGCATTCATATCCATGAACAATACTGGCCTCTGTGCCCCATTGCCCCTGCAATTACCTTCAGGATCTTTTCTGTGTCTTCATTTAGCTTTAGCTATAGTATGTCTGTCTAGTTTTGGTTCAGCTACATTTTTATTTTGACTTTACTAATGCAGAAGGTATTTTATTATTGACACCAGGTATCAATAAAAACTAAAAAAATCTAGATACCATCTCTCAGATGTTTCTGCGAATACTGTACCAACACTGAGTTTATTTGCTTTGGGACTCTTTTTATCCGGGTTCTGAACAATTGCTGAATGAATTGCACAATAAACTAGACCTTGGCAAGTAAAAATAACAAGTGAATTAATAATAAAATATAACTTTATATATAAAATGCAACAACCGAGCAAATAATACAAATCCCCTGGTCTGTCCTGGGGAGTCATAGGGGAGATGCTTATTCCTTAGAACCAGATCGACTTTCTGCCCAGTGACTGTGATGCATAGCTGTGCAAGGTAGGGAGATCTGTCTCCCCTTCTGCAATGTCCTGTTCTGGTACAAATCAGTGGGGCTTGCTGGCACCAGCAAGTTGAACTACACATGGGCCAGTTCCACCTCTTACACGCCAGTGACCTGGATCCCATGAGGAGGTAACTCCTGAAGCACTACGCTCCAAGGAAGGTGGCAAGCAGGGACAGGCTGAGAGCGGAGAGACTCTGCCTCTACAGGCTTGCATCTGAGCCTGGAGGCCTTTGTTTTTATCCTCTAGACAAGTAATCTGTGCAACAACTTCAGAGCAGCTGTAGCTCACTTTAAACCTTCTGCAAACAGAGCTAGTTCCCTTTTCCCCCTGGTATAAGCACAGCCACATACCACAAGCCCACTCCCTGCCCGGGTGGCAGCCCCCCAGGATCTCGGAGGTGACCGCAGCAGGTCCTCTGTCACCAGCAGAGCAAGTGCTCACCAAACATGGGAAATCTCCCTTGGCCTGCCACAACAGATGTGGCAGGGTATTCCCATGGTGTCACATAAACTTCATTTGGATTTTTTTTTTGAGCTCTTTAGCTTGGCAAAACACTTGCTCTTCCCCTCAGCAGGACTTGTAGAAATGCTTTCTGCTAGTGCATGAAAGCAGAAATTGTAACTGCTTCAAAAATAAGTTGAAATGAGACAGCAAAGTCTTCTGCACCAAATTTACATGAGAAAATATGTATTTGTGTAAGCAAAGGACTTGAGACTGAACAGCTGAAGTGGAGGCAGCTGCTCAGCTTGGTGGAGGCATCCTCTGACAGAAGGATGCTCCCTGACCCCCAGAGAGGCCCCCCTTCTCCATGTCCCACAGCCGTTTCATTGTGGCTCAGGTCTCAAGCCCTCTCTTTTGGAGAAGTGGTTTCACTGTGGGCAGTGACATGCACCCTTAAGGCAACCACCTGCAGGCTCAGTTTCACTTGTGGGGCCAGAGGACTGCAGGGCACCACCAGCCATGACAGCGAGCTGGCCCCGTGGCTGCTCCACTGGAATTCCATTTCAGCTCACAGGTGAGGTCTTCTAATCACACTCCTCGCACCCTTTCGTCTCCATTTCCCACTCTCTCACTGCATCCCTTCACATCTTTCCTTTCTTTTTCCTTTGATTTATTTTTCTCTTGAATCTTTTATTTTCTGTCTCACCTTTCTTCTCTCTTCTGGAGATGCTCTTCTTCCTCCCATTACCCTAATCTCTCCCAGCCCAACCTGGCTTTTGCGCTTACTGCATCTGACACATTTTATGCTCAAGGCAAAAAGTATTTAAATTACTGATTCTTTTTGTTCGCTTTCTTCTGGTGGAAATTCATTTCCTGCTGTTAATGCTAGCTTGACCTGAACACTTTGAATAATACACCTGCAAGTTCCCACATAAATAATCTGTTAATCAGATACCTTAGTAGAGCGAAATATAATGATACATCATTGTCTTATCAGGTTTTGTTGTTGTTTAATGATCTAAATAAAAGAAGGCATGATATTAATATACAGAAAGAACCTTTGTTTACTGTTAGAGTGAAGAATTTTGGAATTTAAAGCTTGATTTCCTCTACTGAAAATCAGCCCAGCAATTAACTGTTAAGAAAAAAGGAAATAGCATTTGCTTCCATCTCAAATGCCTGAAACTGTTTGTAATGGCTTGCTTCTATCAAAAATGATCTTGCTGATTCAAAATCCAGGACTGAGTGCATGTTTTTCTCCTGATTTATATAGTTCTGCTGCATACCTGTGGAAGTTTTTTAAGAACCTGTGGTGCATTTTCAGCTCCATATACAAAGATAATAATATCTACTTCAAAGAGCAATTGTTAGATATTATTCATTCATGGTTGAAAGTCTACGTGAGCTATTTGAAGAGAAGGTGGAGTAAAAATGAAAATGAATATTTTATGATCTCATACTTTGCATGACTGCTGATACAAACCCTGTCAAAGAGGGATTTCTGTATTTTCTGTTCTTGACTGAGCCTTGCTACTTTTGCAGGCTGCATAATAAAATAAATGCAAATTATTAGTATCTGGGAGGTGATGGTGCCCAAAGGCCCCTGTCAGCATGGCTAAGAGACAGTTCTTCGGAGATAGCAAAAGGTGTGAGAGGCCCAAGATGTGATTATCCTCTAGGAGGACTGGTGTTCTTTCTGTTGAGATATTATTTAGTCAAGGCAAGGTGCACAGGGAGGCAGTGTTTCTTCTCATAAGGCTGGCTATTATAGAGGAAAAAAATGCAAATGCTTGTGGACGTACAAAACAACTAGTATCTGAAGCATCAGAGACAGATCAGACAGCAAAAATCCTGAGAACTGCTAATTCCATATGTGTCTCAGATCACTCTTAAAAACAATTTTGGTGTAAATAATGTTAAGCATTTGATGAATTATATATACTTTCTTAAAAATGCCTATGTTTCCTTTAAGAATCAGTTTCTAGATATAAGACTGAGTAATAAATTGTGCAGACAACAGATGGTAGCTGTATGATGAACCAGTGTCATCAGAAATGGCAACACTTAACCAGCAAAGGAAAGCTAAACTGTAATAACACCTGGAGGAAAATCTCCACAATATCTTCAGATTTAAGGCAGTAGGTCAGTCTTAAAATTACAGGCTCAGAACTACAAAAGTTTCAAGAAAGAACAGACATCTTGCCTGTGTTATTTGCTGGAAATAAATGCTCCCCAGAAGCAAGAAATTTATTCCCAAGAACTTCAGAAAACAGTATATACAATACAATATATATGTAAATACAGCTATATACATTAAAAGCACTATTCCAGTTTCTCATCTTACATTCTTCTGGTCATCCCAAATAAGAGTTTGTGGCTAAAGGGAATGTTATCTAGCATAAAATTAGCCTTGTATTAGTGGATGAGGTAGGAGCATGGATGGGGTCTGGGAGCAAAGGCAGTAGTAGTTTCATGTTTTACAAATTGGAGAATTTTGTAAAAAGAAACTTTCAGTGACCTTTCTCATCAGAGGAAGTTTTCCACTGACAACCACTCCTGCTCCCTTTTTTTTAATTGCACCCTTTTCTTACTGAGAGATGTTCATGAAACCCAGTTACAGGGCACCTGAGAGAAACGACGATGTGAGAAGCTGCCTAAGATCTCTCTGTGGCTGGCAAATGAGAGGAAATTGTATATGAGCAAGGACTGCAAACTCAGATCCCAACAAGATCCAGGTGTGTCTGACTGCACAAAAATTATAGGGCAGTACTGTTGAAAATTCCCTCACAGAACGTACAAGTTTCCATTACGTTCCTATGGCATACATCCTGGGAAATATGAGATGGGCCAGCACACTTCTTTTAGAGGAGAACCCAGAAATGTGTGTGACCCAGCCACCTGCAGGATCTGTTCAACTCCCAGCAATACACTGATTTCTCTCCAACAAAACAGCTGACAAACATTCCAGGGCAAGTTCAGGCACTGAGCCCTGCCACTGGCAGGAAGGTGAAATCAATGAGCACCCCGGGGGGAATCAAGTTTGATCTTGTCTCTTTCCCAAAACATGCAAAAACTTGGGTGCAAGCTGGATGTGAATGTTGGATAAGGCCAGTACACGGTCTGCTCAGTCAGGGAAACTGTTGGGCCCTGCAGGTCACATATTCATGGTCATCCATCACCATATATTTCACGGATCAGAAGATAAGGTATCACTTCTGAAGATTCCTGAAAGTGAAAGGACTGTGCAGGAAAATGGTTGTTTTCCAGTGGAAGTCAATGCAGCTTAAAACTATGGGTGTTTTATTTCTTTTGAGGTTGGGAGCCGTTTGCTTTTCCCCTTCTTTTCTTCAGAAAATTCCTCTGGTTACATGTATCCCAAGCTACTGAGAAGCAGGAAGGTGCCCAGAGTGCAGCCCAGCTTCCAGGGCTGCCCCCACATCTCTGCCCAGTGTTGGGTGGGTGCTCAGCAGAGGCAGGTTTGTCAGCTGAGCAGAGCTGTGGGCATCCTGTCCTGCTGCAGCATCTGCTTCAGGAGCCCTCCTATAATGACGCCCAAAATAACATAGCATGGAGCAACTCTTGCTCACAGGCTTCTGAAAACGTATCTCTCAAAATACCTGAAACTTCATGAAACTCATGTTTCAGCTGAGAAGTTGGTTTAGATCACTGGGTTGATTTCGGTTTTCTGAAAGTCTTCCTTTAAAACCGCTGGAAAAAATGAGCTGGGCAAACAGACAGAAAAGATAGCTTATTGCCTGGGTATTTAGCTCTGTTACTGTTGTAAAAGTATGACACATTTACTCCTTACTAGATAAGATTTATAGTGTGTGAGATGCAGGGGCTAGTTTGAAAAGTGATTTATTGTTGCAACACACTCTATACATTTGCACATTTTACATTTGTACAACTACTTTGGAATTGTAGTTATTTTTAACCCTAAACTCCTAATGAGACAAATAAGAGCAACTAGTACTCATTTTGTTATTTTTTGCCACATTTAGTTCCAAATAGGAACTATTTTTTTTATACCTTAGATTTATTTCTGTCTTATTTTGCAGCAAAATTATTCTCTCCCACTCTCCCTCTTTCTGTCCATTCTTCCTCCGTACACATCTCAGGCCTTCCGTGTTCCCTCCTCATTCCCTCTTCCAGGAAAGTAAGGACAATATCATCTAGTCAGTTATAGAAACCTGTTCTTATTTAAAAGGGAAGTTTTACCATACTAAGATGGCAAGGAGTATCAGTTCTTTATCTGCCATCTTCTGTTTACATTGCTGTTTCAGGCAATGCTGTTTCTTTTTCTCCTTCTTGAATATGTTTGAGGACTCCTATCTTTAGATACTTCAGTTAAAGTAGCTTTTGCTTGCAAGAAGGTAATTATTCCACTAATGTCAGTAGAAGTGCTAGAGTGTGTCAGGTAATGAGACTGGAGTACTTAAACACAGAGCAGTTAAAAAAAATAAAAGAGTTAAAGCAAACTTACTTATGTCATTAGATGAGACAGATCTGTTTACCTTCTTCAGGGTTGTCTATCCAGCTTCTTAATAGCACAAACATGCCATTCCCATGAGCAAACATCCTCTGGAGAATAGTCAAGGATAAGCACAGCCCAATGCCACTTTCTGATTTGTGGGAAGCCTCTGTGGTGGCATCACACCAGTGCTTCTTTGCCCACAAATCTGTGCAGCTGTTCACGCAAACACAAGCAGGGTTGAGAAAGGGATCCCTGGAGGTCATTTGGTCCAACCCCACTGCTCAAGCAGAGCTGCCTAAAACCAGCTGCTTAGAATCCTTTCCCAGTAGCATTTCAATACCTCTGAGGGTAGAGCCACCACTCTCTGAGCAATGTGTGTCCATGTTGGGCACCCACATGGTGAAAACATCTGTGCTCATTGCCTCTGTGTCGCTGGGCACAACCAAGAAGAGCCTGGCTCCATCCTCTTTGCACCCTCCCTTCAGGTGTTTGTACCTCTGAGCCTTCTCTTGCCTGTGCTGAACAGCCCCAGTTCTCTCAACCTTTCCTCATAGGAGAGATGTCCCTGTCCCATTATCATCTTTGTGGCACTCCACTGCACTTTCTCCAGTATGCCCATCTCTCTTACACTGAGGAATCCATACCTTGGCACAGGACTCCAGGTGTGTCCTTGACAGTGCTGAGTAGAGGCAAAGGACCTCTGTCTGTTGGCAAAACACTGCTTAATGTGGCTCACTGTCCACCCTACTTAGTGGCTTGGAAAGGTAATGTGGGAGTCGAGAAGAAGCTCCCTTGAGAGGACGGAAGATGTGGACAAGAAGCAGAAGAAGAATCAGCCACAAGAGCCCTTCCTCAGAGAGGTTACCATGGTAGCTGAGGTTCACTGTATTTTCAGCCAATTTTCAGCCACTTCCCAAAACGGGTGTCCGCAGCAGTCCGAGGTATTCTTTGCAAAGTGGATCACAAGTGGCTGGAATGGCCCAAAATGTGGCTAAAGCAGCAGGGATTTCAGGGTACTCCCCGTGAGCACCAGCCCGAGCAGTCAAACTGGGTTCTTATTCTTCCTGACTTAATCAATGCTGAAATCACAATGCTTATCACAAGGCATGGTTTGGATATTGGTCTGCAATAAAGTCAATGGCAAAATTCATCAATAACACTAAATATGTAATAGTATCATGTGGAAAAACGCCTGTGCTTCCTCTTATTGTTAGCTTATTTTTGCTACATAAGGCACTGAATCTAACATACCTGTAAGTAATCAGTAAAGAACAGGAGTATCTGCTGACTCACAGCTACCATTCTTTGGGAAACGTTTTTGTCTGATTTCCAACAGAGGAGTGTAAAATACATGCCCCATGTGATACCTTATTTGAAAACTTCAGTCATCTCAATTATTCTTTGATAAAATCTCTATGTAATTTATAATTGCAATAAGCCATAGGCTGGGCTGCTAACTGTCCTCCTCTAAGAAGATTAATCGGTACTAATACTGAAAAGCACAATTTTATCCAAAAGATGAAGCTTGCTGAAATCTGTACCAAAATTTCTTAGGATGTAACAGGACAGAGGAAAAAATTGAAAACAGTTACCAAGTTATTATGTATTTATTCTTAAAAAGCATGAAAGAGCAAATTTCTTGCAGCTGTTTTCATCTGGGGTCTGAAAATGGAAGGTTGATGAAAAGATGAGGAAAATTTAAAAGACAGAAAATTACTTTGTGGACAGAGTTTTCCCCATTGCTTGTGTCAGACTGTTGGAATAGGTGAGTCTTGGCTGTAGTTTTCTGAGTCAGATTGAGGAAACTTTTCAGTTTCTCTATATGTTGAATAAGATCTTTTAGATTAAGGCATAGGTTAAATTTGGGAGGACTAGGGAAGTAAAATTCTTAGGAGAGGCTGTGCATTTTCACTACAGAAGCTGACACAAAATGGATATTATCAACCAGCAGAATTCTTTGCTGAGACTTGCAGTGGATGCATAGAAATGGTTTACTCACTGTCACAAGTTCTATTTTAATATCTCTTCTGAAGAAACAATTTTGAGACCACTATAATAACAGGGGTACAACTTACATGAAGGTGCTCTTCTAAAAAAGTTTTTATTGTATGAGTTGTTCTTAAGAAAACTCAAACTTCTTTCTATTTTTTTTTTCCAAAATCAGAGAATCATAGAATCACTTAGGTTGGAAAAGACTTTTAAATTCCAATAAATCCAAACATCAATCCAGCACTGCCAAGTCCACCACTAAATCATATCCTGAAGTGCCACATCTGCCCATCTTCTAAATACCTCCAAGGATAGTGACTCAGTCACTTCCCTGGACAGCCTGTTCCAATGCATGACTAATCCTTTCTTGAAGAAAATTTTTTCCTGATATCCAACCTAAACTTCCCTTGACGTGATTTCCTCTCATCCTCTGATTTGTTACCTAGGAAAAGTGGCTGATCCCCAGCTCACCACACTTTCTTTAGGGTAGTTGTAGAGAGTGATAATGTCTCCCATGAGCTTCCTTTCCTCCCTGCTGAACTCCCTCATCTGCTCCTCCTCAGACCTGGGATCCAGACCCTTCCCTAACTTTTTGAAGTATTTTTAAGCTTTCTACCTTTCAATTAAAAAAACAGAAAATGTTTGCTGGTGACTCCATGGAAAAAAAAAATAAGCAAATAAAATCAGTCATCAGCAATTTAACTAATGTATGAAAGAATTTACAAGGAACTTCTGTGTCACGTTTCGTTCCCGAAGAATATAAAAAAGCAGGGCATCTCCTCTGCAGTCATACAGGAGCCAGGACTGGGCAAGTTAGGGGTTGGCGCCGTGCCTGTATCCCGACGGGAGTCCCGCAGCAGCACCGGGATGCGCGGGATGCACAAGTTGCGCAGGATGCGCGGGATGCTAGGGATGCAGGGGATGTACAGGATGTGCGGGATGTAGGGGATGCGCGGGATGTGCGGGATGAGCGGGATGTGGGGGATGCGGGGGATGTGCGGGATGAGCGGGATGTAGGGGATGTGGGGGATGTGCGGGATGTGCGGAATGCGGGGGATGTGCGGGATGCGGGGGATGTGCGGGAAGTAGGGGATGTGTGGGATGCGCGGGATGTGGGGGATGTGCGGGATGAGCGGGATGTGCGGAATGCGGGGGATGTGCGGGATGTGCGGGATGCGGGGGATGTGCGGGATGTGGGGGATGTGCGGGATGCGGGGGATGTGCGGGAAGTAGGGGATGTGCGGGATGCGCGGGATGTGGGGGATGCGCGGGATGTGGGGGATGTGCGGGATGTGCGGGATGCAGGGGATGTGCGGGATGAGCGGGATGTGCGGAATGTGTGGGATGTGCGGGATGCGGGGGATGTGCGGGATGCGGGGGATGTGCGGGATGAGCGGGATGTGCGGAATGCGGGGGATGTGCGGGATGCGGGGGATGTGCGGGGCCGCAGCGCCCCCTGCCGCCCGCTCGCCCCGCCGCTGCTGCGCGCCCGTGGCCCCGGGCGGGCACCGCACGGACACTGTCCCGGGACAAACTGCCCGGAGCGGCAGAAATTGGAGAGGAGCTGGGCGAGCGGGCGTGGGAGAGGTGGCAGGTGCGGGTGGAAAAATAATCCACGCGAAGGGCTGCAGACCATGGCAAACAAGACTGGCAGGTGACGGTGGCATCCCAGGAGGTTGTGTAGCCTCAGTGTTGGACCCCATTATTAGTTCTTGACTCGGTTCACAGACCCGAACTGAGCTCTTTCCGAAACCACACAACCTCCCCTGCTCCACTCTTCTAGCTGCTGTCTTGGTCAGGGATTCAAGTCTAGAGATTCTTGTCCCTTTCCTCTAATCCTTCCTCACAGAGCCATCCCACTCAACAGGCTTCTTTCCACCTCAAATCTCAACCATGCTTGAACACGACTGTGAATAATCAAATCAATTCACGTGACATTTACTGTCATTAACCATATAAATGACTGCTCCTGACCCAGACATACCCCAGCCAGTGTTATGACAGCTGGTCGTAACTAGCACGAGCTGCAGCAGAGGCATCTTGTCACCCACTTTGCTTGTTAAATTTAGTTCTAACATGGTTATTACTCCAAAACACGGGGCAACACCTTTGGCCCTATCATCATATGAGAGCAAACTCACAAAGTGCCTATTTTTCTGAGCTGGGAGTTGTTTAAGCTGAAAGGGTGAAGATGCTGAGGAAGGAAGCTGTGCAAAAAGATGAGGAAGGACAAAAGTAAAGTTTAATGGGAGAGGAATGAGATGTGGTTAAAATGTAGGAATTATTTTCAGTTCTTTTTACCTGTCCTGCCTCCCTCTGATTTTTAGCACATTTGTATTCAGTACAATTCTCATGTCAGGATCCACCAGTCTGGGGGCCATTTGAGAAAAAGGCTACCACATGCAAAAGTGGGGGTTTAAAAAAGTTAATGAATTAATATTGAGCTCATTAATGCCACTACTTGGAAGGTTTTTTTCTGGCAAATCATGACAGACATAGCAGCAGTTTTACTGGAAGGGTCCATCTACATCCCATGATCATGAAGAAAATTTTGGAAAGCTGATCCAGAGAGTCACCCAGAGGACAGTCAGAAGTCTAATAAGTGCCAAATCATATTTGCTTTATGTAAATCTTCTGAACTGTAAAGCAGAGTGGAAGATTGTTCTATGTCTAGAAAAGGCCCATCAGCTATGTAAAATATTAAGCACCCTGAGCTGAACACAAAAACAAGACGCATCCCTTGGTATGAAGAGAAAGGTTTTCATCTTTCACAATTCTCCAGTTCCTAAGCTATCGTCTTTCTGATTAACTCAGACTTTCAGCATACTTTGGAGTGGTTTTCCCAGTTTTCCACAGGCAACTTTTGTCACCTCCCATTTGAAAATAAAATTTTGGAAGCAGCTGCATTCATTTGATAGCTGAACTAGCTTAAACAGAGCGTCTTGGTTTGGTATCTCTCCAGTAGATTCAGGCTTTTCTTGTCAACACCATAACACGTGAGCTCCCTTTTTGCCTTTTACAGGCATTTCCCCAAGTATGTGCCAACACATCTTGAATCCTTGGCTCTGTCTACAGCAACTAGATGTTTGTCTGACTGAAGTGAGAACAGGACTTCTCCTACTGCCTTTATTTTTGTATAACCTATAAAAAGATAATGAAGATGGAAAGCAAGCCTAAACAAACATTGTTCAGAGACAGCAATTTATTTTCATTTCAGCTTCACTCTAGTTCAGCAATAGACAATGTCATTATGCATGCTACATATTTGATATTCTTTACCCAGTGCTTTCAGTCTCTGCAGTTCTTAATTTGGAGGATGACTGATGTGCAGACTGTAACAGAGCCCTTCAGCAGGCCAGGTAGAAGCTGAAAGATTAAGACAGCAAATCAGAGCATTACCATTTTCCCAATGCTTCTTTTCTTGATTCTGCTTTTTCTGAAAGGTTCATTCATGCTCTCTTTTTCTATTTAGGCTACTCAGTACCATGTAAATACTTCTTACTATCATATTACTCATTTGTTTCTCACTGTAAAGCATCTGGAATCAATCATGTCAGGTTCAAGACATCCTTCCTTACCCAAAAAGCCTTCACAGGAATAAAGGTACACCACAGCAGTGGCAAGCTGTTGCAGTTTACATGAAAAGGAGTCCCATTCTCACTTACACATGAGGATGACAGGGTGCTCACTACCTCCAGCATAGTCCCACATAACGTCCTTTACACATGCAGCTCCAGCTCATCAGACACTTTGTTTGCATGTCTCACTCACAGTCTGGTTGCTACAGCTGTCTCACTTTTGCTGTGAATCTGCTCCCTGTTGTTGTTTAAATACACCCTTCCCTTTTCTGCTATGTCCTCAGGACTCCCTCTGACAAGGCAGCGTGATCAAAGTGTAGTAATGCCATGTTGGGATACGCTGACTTGGTGTGTACAATCAGAAGTTAAAATTATTCACAAATCAGAAACATAAAGCAAGGGAATGCTCAGCAAGCCAAAGGAGTTGAGGTTTTGAGGTCATATTTTCAGGTGGTTTCTGCTGGTGTGTTTTAGAAATTAGAGGACCTAGATGGGTTTCCATCAGCTAAATCCCAGGCCATGAGCCAGGTGAATGGTCTCTGCTTTGAAAAGGCCAAAAGCAGAATCAGCCAACAAACCAACAGAAGTGGAGAAAGCTGAGCAGAGAAGCACTTGGTGAAAGGCTAGGGAGGGAGCTAGAAGCCTGAGTCGCACTGAGGGAAGGAATTCAGCATGTTTGGTGTAGATGCCTAATGCATACCTGCCTTTCAGCTGCCCTCTGGCACTCCCTGTCTCAAGACGTGCCATCATTATTTTTATAGTCAATGGATGGAGATACATGTCTACACAAAGAAATCACATCCATCTTTCATAGGGATAACACACAGGCTTTTACTCAGACATCTGCAAAGCAGACCATTGCCTGTGCATGCTGTGGAAAGGTGGCGACCAAAACGAAGGGTATGCTGGGTGCCTGAATGAGAAGGACTTAGACTTAATACACTTTGGCAAGGAGAAGAGGTTGTCAAAATGTTGCCAGCTCACAGCTCAGACAGTTCCAGAAGATACAAATGGCAAGGAGGAGATGGCAACACTCTAACTCATTTCTTCCTACTTCCAGTTTTGCTCCTTCATTGAAAAGAGACATTCATTCTTCAAATACTTTGTGATGTATTTACCTTTTTCCCTTCTTTTAACTCTGCACCATAAAGCTTTATGTGCAAACATCTCAGGAGCTGAGGGGGAGAAAGAAAGAAAGAAAACAAAGCAAAAAGCCAAGGCCTGAGGGCAGAGATACTGTGGGTTGCCAGAAGATGGATGTTGTTTTATGATTCACTGCTTACTTGTGCTGTAGACGGTTGGCTTCAGAGAATTAATGGAAATCAGACATGTTTCATCCAGCCAGTTGTACAGTCTTACTTCTGTTTGGCTTTGTGGTGGTACATGGTTACTGTAGCTCCTTTAAGGCTAAAAGGTGATCTTTCAAACTGCAGTCCCTCCAGAAAGACTTACAGGAAGCATTCTGGAGAGATGATGCCTTTGAGGAGTCAGAAGCTTTCCCTCGCCGCTCTTTATGCATAAAGATAAAGGATTTTTGCCACTTAGGGCATCCTCAACTTCTACGGGCAGCCTCATCCAGTGCCTAAATACCCTCCCCGTGAGGATCTTCTTCCTAATATTTAATCTAAACATGTCGTCTTACAGTTTAAACATTCCCCCTTGTGCTATCACTACTTGCCCTTGTAAAACATTCCCTTCAGCTCTCTTCTAGCCCCCTTCAGGTATCTGCAAGGTGCTGAAAGGCCTCCCCAGAGCCTTCTCTTCTCCAGGCTAAACAGCCCCAAATCTCTCAGCCTGTCTCCATAGGAGATGTCATTCTGACCTCTGATAATCTTTGTTGCCTTCCTCTGGGCATGTTCCAATGACTCCATGTCGTTCTGTACTGCAGAGCTGAACACAGCACTCCAGGTGGGGTCTCACAAGAGCAGAGCAGAGGGGCGGAATCTCCTCCCTTGACCTGCTGCCCACACTGCTTTGGATGCACCCCAGGATGAAGTTGGCTCCTGTGCTGCATGTGTACACTGCAAGCTCATGCTGAGCTTCTCATCCACCAACACTCCTGAGTCCTTCTGCCCAGGGCTGCCCTCAATCCATGTTCCACTCAGCCTGTGTTTGTGCTTGGGATTGCTCTGACCCAGTGCAGCACCCTGCACTTGGCCTTATTCAACACCATGAGGTTCCCACAGGCTTACCCCTTAAGCCAACCCAGGTCTCTCTGGATGGAATCCCTTCTCTCCAGTATGCTGACCGCAGCACACAGCTTGGTGTCGTCAGCAAACTTGCTGAGGGTGCACTTGATCCCACTGTCCATATCATTGATAAAGATGTTAAACCCTATTGGTCAAATTCTGACCCTCAGGAATACCACTCATCACTGCTCTCTGCTGGGACATCAGACCACTGACCATCCAGCCAACTCCTTATCCACTGACTGATCCCTCTGTTAAATCCGCATCTCTCCAGTTTAGACACAAAGTTTCATGCAGGACAGTGACCAATTCTTTGCACAAGTCCAAATGAATGATGTCAGTCTCTCTTCCCTCACACACCAAAGCTGTAAGACAGTAAGAGAAGGCCACCAGATTTGCCAGGTGCCATTTGCCCTTAGTGAAGTCATGTTGGCTGTCACCAATCACCTCCTTATTTTCCATGTGCCTTCTCATGGTTTCTAGGGGGATCTGCTCCATGATCTCCACAGACACCGAGACTGCCTGTCGTGTAGTACCCCAGGTCTTTTTTTTTCCCCTCTGAAAAGGGGACTTATATTTTCCCTTTTCCTATCAGTGGGAATTTCACAGGACTAACAGACCTTCTCAAACATGATGGATAGGGGTTTACCCACTTCCTTTGCCTCTCCAGGTCCCATGCAATTGTTCACCTCCAGGCTCCTTAGATGTTTTCAAGCCTGTTCTCCTACAGTAGGCAGTTCTCCATTTTCCCAGTCCTTGTCTTTCTCTTCTGAGGGAAGGAAGGTGCATCATCATCCTCCATCTCACAGCAGGCAAACGCTGAGCTGTGCTGCAGGGTTTGGTGTTTTCAATGCAAGGATGCAAAAGAGAAGTGCGAGAGAGCATCTGTGTTTGGTTATGTTGTCTCTAAAGGAGCCTCTATAACATATAGAGGCTTTTGTCTTTAGGCTTTCTCTGCAGCATTATGGGGCATCCTTGTAAAGTGTGATGTGCCTGTGCTTTGGAAAGGTTCTCCAAATAGAGCTTCCACTCAGCTTCAAAACACAAATGCAGAGTTAACAAATTCATACAGTATGTCTGCATATTCAGTTTGGCTTTATTTTTTTTTTCTAAAAAGTAATCTTTCTACAGTTTTGTTGTATTTTAGCTAAAATTGCTATCCCATAGCAGAGACTTTATTGCATATGTTTTCTATTTCTGTCTTGCAGTTTTTGTTATGACAGCAGTTGCTTTCACTTCAACAATGACTCAAAATACATCTGAGATCATGTGTGGATTTATCAGCCAGAAGGATGAAGGTTCAGGAGCACCAGAGACATCAGCATCTCCTAAGGTGATATAACAGAGAACAAGTTGCTTATAAAATGTTTCTATCCATTCCAGAAATACCTTCCCAGGAACTTACAACACCCTAAACCTTTAGAATGTGAGGACATCACAGTCAAAACCACTAGGGTTATACCAAATATGACTACAGAAGGTTGGAGGGATATATATCTGAAAATTCATGCTTTGAATAGGTGTATAGTTAAGTACCAGTTTCTCTAAAACTGGCTTTTTAATTAACATCTTGATGTTGTCTTATATCAGCTTGCCTGAATATTGCTGGATATTCTGATAAGGCAGAATATGGCTGTTATTTCTAGGTACTTCTCAGGTCAAGAGAAAGGAAAAAGGATAAAAACATGAGAAGAACCAACCAAACAAGCAAAATGGGGATGCAATGAACTCTGTACTTTCATAAACTTGCTGGATAAAATTCACCCAACAAAGCAATGGACATATTTAGGGCTCCTCTTCAGATGGAGCTACTTACTTGCCACCTTTTGCTGGCAGCTAACCTTAGAAACTCATTAATTCGTTGGTGGCTTTCAGAATTACTATGGAAGATTCTGTTTCTGTTTGCAATTCTCCTTTAGCTGTACACAGGGGTGAGGAAATGAAACATATGACAGCATCCAGCCCAAATGTTTCTTACCCAGTAAAGCCCCCAAGGAGTTGAGGAGCAACCTAACCAGATGATGCAGTGACAAGCAGTGAGATGCTAAAATAAACCCAACATTCTGACCCTACCTTTGCATCCAAGTCGCAAACAGAAAGGTTTTATTATAGTTCTGTGTCTCCCTATGGCTCTAAATAAAAGGAAACAAAATCAAGTGCAAAGAATAACCTGTATCACTAAATGAAATTATCATGGCTCTGGCTAAGGTTGTTTCATGGTCTGTGCCTGTCTAGAGAATAGAATTGACTGATTCAACAGGATCCCTATAGAGTTTCCTCATGCAGTAGAACTCAACATATTTATTAATAAGTTGGATGGTGGAAATGAAAAGAAAGAGCATCCTTTAAAAGCATTTGAATGCAAAAAAAAGCAAATTAAGCTAACTGTTAATAAATACCAATAGTCTGTCCTCCTGCATTACAGGTTTCTGATATTTTGGAAGATCTTGGGTGTTACTTGAATTCTCAAGGAACAGAGAACATCTACCATACAATTAAAAATGTGGAAGTAAATTTATTTGAAGATATTGAATTAAGAATAACAATGAACATTTCAAATATCATTTCATGCTTTTGGTTCTTTAAAAAGAGCAAAGCCTGTAAACTTTCTTTCGACTCAGAGAATAGGTAAGTCAAGGGATGTAGTGGATCAAAGATCCTTTAAGAGATCTTTTCTTTTAGAATGCAAATTGAATGTTTTCTGTGACTGTGCCTGTGTTTGATTTCATGTTATACATTATCTTTTTCATCTCTTAATCTTTAACTGTTGTCACCCAGCAGCACGTTACTGATTGTCACTTACATCAATGTGCATATGTGGATCTTAAAACCAAGAACATTTTAAAATAAGCATCGTATGACAATAATTTAATAGTGTGTGCTGTACATCACCTTCTTCATATTAGTGTGACAAATACAACCTTACTTTCTGTTTTATAGATATATTACATCTTTGGCTTTTTCCCAAATAAAAGAAAGGCAAGCTGGAAAATACACCCTCTTGGTCACAAGTAAAACTGGCAATTACACAGTAGTTGTGCCTATTCTCATCCGAAGTAAGTATGCTTACGTGAAAGGGGTCATTCCATCAATATGTTCAAGGGCAGGGGCTCAAGTTCAGTCAAAGCAATGAAGCTTTCATGTGCTGCACTTCAAGCATCTTCCCAGATTAGCATAGTACTTGGAGCTGTCTTCAGAGGCTGAAGTCAGAACCACAAACTATGTGAGAGCCAGCTTTCTCTAGTCAATAAAACATGCAAATGAACAAATAAAGATGTAAATGTGCAGAAGCCTTCTTCTCCCCTGTGAGAAATTCCCCTCTGCGTCAAAAGGGAGAAACGGATGGTGGCTTTTTTTGTGCTTTCAAGGCTCGTGGGCTAGATTTTTTTCTTTCATTTTAACCCATTTATTCTTGGTGTTGCTGGCTGGATTATAATCTGGACCAGCTCAGGATGTCCCTTTTATATTCTGGTCACACTTTGACCCACTGCTCCTTTTCCACTTGTGCCTGCTGCTGGGTCTCTCACTTATCTCACTGCTTTTCCTTTTACAGTTCTGTAGGTGGCAAGAGGTACACTGAGGAAAGGGAAAAGAACGGGTCCTTCTTCTCAATGCCAGCTTTGGTTTGTTCATTATCTTTTAAAGCACAGCCCATCGGTTCCGCAGCTGCTCAACACAAGCGTGCTCGAGAAGCTGAGGTTTTACATGCTGTTAAATGCTCATGAGAGAGCACCTGGGAGGTGCAACTGTTTGAAAGGCTCCCAGAGGGAGGGGATCTGATTGAGTTTTCTCAAGGCTCACACAAGAGACATCTCTGATGCAAAGGCAACAGCTGCAACAAAGTGCAAGCTTCTGTTTCTGAGGGTGTCCAAAAACATCTCAAAAAAACCCCATAAAGATACATGGTGACACGATTTTTTAGCAGAATAGAAAGATAATATTATTTTGTCTGGAAAGGGACAAATTTAAAGACAAAATTTAAAATTACAAAAAGAAATTTCAAAGGCAAAACCTCAATCCAAACAGCTAAAAGAGTAGGGAACCTTCCAGACTTAACAAGCGCTATTAGTTGCCTTGATTTTAATAAACTGTGGCTAACCAACAATTGTTTTTCTCTTTATTTGTTTTTAAAGTATTTCTTCTGTTCAACTTTTTTTTCTCTCTCTGGTGTCAGAAAAGTCACCTCTAATCTCTCCTTTTTTAATTTGAAAGCTTACTGCGTGCCTCAATTATAATTTTAACAGCCTCATTGAGGGGACAAGGTATTAAATATTTAATTAAGAATTTCCATTGCTGTATCAATTAGGTAAAAAGTGTTATTACATGTGCAAGCAAGAATAGTTTGAAACAATGTCCGTAAAGGTCTTTTCTGTATCAATTGCTTGGACTGCTTTCTCTTTGCTCCTGTGAATTTAATGTCATAATCACATCTCTTACAAAGCCCTTCAGGATAGATATGAACCCTTCAACTTGGATGTGAATCTCTGTAGGTAAAAAACACCTCTTAGGCCTCTCCTATAGGATATAAATGAGGAAAGAAATTATAAAGCCATGAGTATTACTTTCACATTAGTGCATCACCTTGCCCATAGTGGAAGTACGACTGAGGAAAGAAATCACTTTTTTATGTGGCAGCTGCAATTTAATTAAAAGATGACTTAAAACTGGACTTAGTGCTTTTCATTTTGAACCAAACCTTTAACAGTTTTAATACATGAACGTTTTTGTTCCTAGTCCAGGTCTGTACCTGAGAGGTTCAGGGTGCTGGGAATTGTCTAGGAATCATTTCCCTCTGGGTTACAGATGCAGGGTAGAGAAGTTTGCTAGTTATCAGAAGTCATTATCACCCTTCTTGTTTCCATCATGTGTCTGATATGACTGAGCAAATCCCATTTTGTGTACAGGTTTTGTAGTCTCGACAGATACTCCACCAAAGGATGGGCTTAGGATGTGATTTCAAAATCACAGGTGCTCCTGTGAAATGAATGAATCCCACTGAAATGAATAGCAACCACAGCAAATTAACACCTTTCAGTATCAGTCTCAGGATTAGCTCCTGGCATACAGAGGCAGGCCTTTGGTACTGGGAAGCTGTACATTTAGCAATCAAGGCTGAAAAGCTCATGAGACCAACCTACAATATGCCTAGTGGTAAATAATTTTCTGTTCCCTCAGCGTTGAAACTCCTGAAACAAATCACAACTCTGTAACTTTATGTGCTACAAAATGATCAAAACACAGTTTCAAAATTATTTCAGCTTTCTTAAACATTTGCATGATTTTTTGTCAGAAAAACCAGCCAAACCCTATTTCAGGAAAAGGGAAAAATCAGATTCTGTCGAGTGTATATCTGAGAGCTACCCCCAGGCCTCTGTGGAATGGATATTCTGCAAAACACCTGAAAAGAGGTATGTGTATGTTTACATGCATGTTGAATCTCCAGACTAAAAGCTTGCCATCTTCTGAAGAAAAAGCAACAGGGTGAGAAAAAATGACTTCAAGGTGTGCTAGGGGAGGTTTAAAATGAATATGAGGAAAAAATTCTTCACTTAAAGGGTTGCTAAGCACTGGAACAGTCTGCCAAAGGAAGTAATAGAATCCCCATCCCTGGAGTTGTTCAAAAAACATGTGACATGGCACTTGGAGACCTGGTGTAGTAGTGAAAAGAGTTAGGATGATGGTTGGACTCGATAATCTTAGAGGTCTTCTCCAGCCTTAATGATTCTGTGATTCTACACTGCTTAGTGTGCGTATTGAGCTGGGGAAGAGCTTTTGATTCAGAATTTTTGGAGGTGAGTTCTGCTGATTGGCATACTCACATGCTGGTTAAAAGCCTATGTCCATGTGATCCACTTTTGGAGTGCTGCAACATATTTTTCTTAGAAATTTTGGCTGTTGTGCTCTTTTGGAAGTTGTCAGCTCTCAGCTTTAGAAATGTTTTTCCAGATTCATATTTTGATGTCAAAAGAGCAAATCAAAGGCATCTTGTTTCCCTCTAGTTTTACACTTTGTTTTTAAATTTGAATCTTACAATCACAGAGCACTTTTGATTGTAAAGGACCTTTAAAGCTCATCTTTAAATAAAAGTGCATTGCAATATGCAGGTACATCTTCAATGAGATCAGGTTCCTCTCAGCCTTGACCTTGAGTGTTTCCAAGCATGGGGCATTTGCCACCTCTCTGGCAACCTGTGTCAGTGTTTCTTCATCCTCATAATAAAAAAAAATCCATATTCCTTATAACTAGTCCAGATTTATCTTCTTTTAGTTTAAAACCATTACCCCTTGTCCTATTGTGACAAGCCCTGCTAAAAAGTTTATCCTGATCTCACTGATAAACCCTCCTTAACTCCTGGGAGGCAGCTGTAAGGTCTTCCCAGAGCCTTCACTTCTCCAGGCTGACCAATCCCAGGGCTGCTCCAGCCCTCTGGACCTCTTTGTGGCCTCCTCTCTGCCGTATGGCCACACCTTTCTTATGCTGAAGGCCCCAGAGCTGGATGCAATCCTCATGAGAGTAGAGTAGAGGGGCAGAATCCTCTCCCTTCACCTGCTGGCCACACTTCTGTTGATGCAGCTCAGAATGTGATTGTATTTTGGGCTGCAAATGCATATAGCTGAACCAGGTCCAACTTTTCATCAGCCAGTTCTCCCAAGTCCTTCTCAGCAGGGCTGCCCAAGGTCTGTTTATCCCCCAGCCCTGACACAGGTGCAGCACCTTGTGCTTGGCTCTGTTGAACCTCATGAGTTTCCCACAGGCCCACCTCCTGAGCTTTTCCAGGTCTCCCTGGGTGCCATCCCATCCCCTGGGTGTGCCAAGTGTACCACACAGCTTGGAACCATCTGTAAGCTTCCCACTGTGCCATTGATGAAAATATTAGTACTGGTCCCAGTACAGACCCTGAGGGACAGTGCTTGTCTCTGAGGGCCAACTGGACACCAAGACACTGACCACTGCTCTCTGAATGTGACCATCCAACCAGTCTCATCCACCCATCAAATCTG
This sequence comes from Catharus ustulatus, assembly GCF_009819885.2. Lineage (NCBI taxonomy): Eukaryota > Metazoa > Chordata > Aves > Passeriformes > Turdidae > Catharus > Catharus ustulatus. Next base: position 51,499,392 of record NC_046222.1, on the reverse strand, counting down.
TATCTCTCCAATTTAGAGAGAAGGATGCTGGGGGGAGCATGTCCACGGCTTTAGAGAAATCCAGACAGATGGCATCTGTTGCCATTCCCTTGTCCACTGATAATGCCACTCCATCACAGAAGACCCTAGGCTGATCAGGCAGGATTGCCCTTGGTGAAGCTGTGCTGACTATTTCAAATCACTTCTCTGTACCTTAGCAGATTTTTTAGGAGTCTCTGTTCTGTGACCTTCCCAGGCACAACAGGTTGGCAGTTCCCATGGGTCTTCCTTTCCACCCCTTTTTAAAATTATGCAGTGTTTCTCTTTTTCCAGTCACTGGAAGATTTACCAGGAACATTAGAGCTGAGAAGACAAGGGTTCATGATTTTGTGAGCTAAATAATGGTTCCCATTCTATCAATATATAAAGTTTATTCTATTAACAGAGGTAATAATGCTTTTCTCTGCAGCATGGCAGTTCAGGGTCTGGATCTCCTAAAGACCTATGGATTTGCAGCACCTCCCACCACTAGGAAATCAGAGATGTGGTGTGAAAGCTCAGCCTCTATGATTTTGCTCTTGTCTGGGTTTTAATCACGTCATTACCTGTCTAAGAACCAATCTGAGCATATTCAGGTCATTGCAGCCCACATTTCTGCCTAGACTGTGACATTTTTGTTTTCTTATCTTCACCTTTCCTAGTTCCTTTTTATTCAATATGTGAAATCCAGTTTTCCCACTATTGTTTGAATATTCTCATGGTTTGGAAATTTATCAGATTTATTTGCTTGAGGTTAACCAAATGAGTCAATGAATAATTATGCTTGTAATTGCAGTTGCCCTTATAAAAGGCATGAAGAAACTGGAGAAGTAGATGGCATACAGATGGTGCAACATGAATTATTTCAAACTTACATATGGTGCTGTGCAGTTAATGTCCTGGGCAGAGAATGCACCAGCCTCTTTACCATAGGTAACTTCCCTCTAAGGTTTACTTGCATGTGAACTCAATCCTGCTGCTGAAGTTAGCTGAGCATGATTTCTGGTCTAAGCTACTTGTTTGTAATCACTGAAGTAAAGCTAATAGTGAATATGATTGCTCTGTCAGGTGTTTAAAACCTAATTCCAACAGCTCTTTGTGGTCTCTGTAAAAAGCTTCTTGCCTTTCTACATTTGCTGTACTTGTATTGACTTTTTGTTCATGCTTTTAGGACTGTGCGCATGGAAAAGCTCTCCAAAGTGTTCTCAAACATATACATTTATATATAATTATTAATTAGTATATATGCACATGGGTTCACTTGCCTGTTTTTTTAAATAAACCCAACCTGATCTAATCTCTATGCTACGTTGTGCCCTAAAGGTGTCTTGCGAATCATGACAAAATTTGAGACATCTAAATCCATGAAGGTTATTAATTTCATGATTATGGCAATTAGCATTACAATTAAAAAATTAATATCTATACATCATTAGCAGAAAAAATATTGATCTAACTGCACATTTTCCAGGCAAAGTGATGGTTGTTTCAGTGTCTATGTTTTGGTTTTGTAGATTTAAATGAAAGACAAGCAGCACCTTTACCTGAACTACTACTTAAGGTTGGGGAACCATTGCTGATCAGATGCAGAGCCGTTCACCATAATTATAAATTCAGAATACAACTATCTTTTGAAAACAGAGAAGTTGAACAGGTAAAAAGACAGGGCATATTTAACAATAGGTTGTATTGGGCACTATCAGCTGATTAAATGTGAATTTCTGTTGAAAACCAGGGTCACTACTTTGAAGGATTAGAATATCAAGCAAACTTCTCAGCAATTCGGATCCAGCATGTGTTTGCTTCAGCAGCAGCAAGAAGTGACAGTGGCCATTACACCTGTTCTTCTACTGCTCATCCAAATCAAACTGCTTTGGTCACAGTTTTAGGTAATTCCAATCCCCCGTATTAATTTTGTCTCTCAATTGTTTTGCTTTGTTTTCCATGTGTCTGTTCTTTACTTGCAGATATGCAGTGTATATTTATACTTCCCTTGCTAAGGAAAAAGTCTGTTTGCTCTTACAAGCAGTCCAGGAGAGCCAAGAGGTTAATCTGAACTGAGTCATTCTGGTACCTGAATTCCATTAACCTTTTCTTTATACTGCTTTTCAAATAATTCCCTTTAAAAGACAGTGCTTTTAGAAGTTTAGAGATGCAGTCTGTATGATTGTTTCAATGGGATCTCCTAGAAACACAGGCTGGGATTCATCTCAGCCAGTGTGCCACAGAGCCATAATTTTAAAAAGGAAATCCCTTTCTATTTAAGCAACATGCTGATTTAAAAGCCAGCAGTGTTGAATTTAGTTGAGATCAGCCTCAACTGCTAACTTTGTTTCTCAGAGGGAAATAATACATAAATAGGCCTAGGTCTGGAAATAAGGCATAAAAACGAAAGCTGTAGGTAGGACCACATTGGAGTAGGTACAGGGTGTAATTTAATGACTGGTGTGTCTGGAGTTGGAGACTCTAGCCCTGAAAACAAGGCTCTCTGAGGCAGTCACCATATGTTTGACCTTAGATGTAGTTGCTCTCAGAGTTTACAATACCTAGGCTAGGAATTGTAGGAAGTGAGAATATTTACCCCAGTCTCTTCAGAAACGACTTTCCAGTGCAATATCCTCTTTTCAGCTTCTGCCTGCCACTAAGTGGGAAGTTCTCTTGTCATTTACAATAACTGAGTACGATACCTGTGCATTTTTTCTACGCACATCTCCTTAGTAAACAGGAACATAGAGGTGAGGGTGTACTGTAGAGATAGGGCAAGATCCTCTTTTTTGTCAGTAGCAGTGCACAGGTCAGAAACAGTGGCTTGCTGGATCTGTGAGCTATCAGGTGTGAGCATGGGTGACAGTGAGAGGGAATATTTGAGTGGCTGTCCCTGGAAGGCTGCATTTCTGAGCAGGGTACTTTTTCCACTGCAATGCACCAACCTAAATTGGTTTTCTGTGCCCTCCTTAATACCCCTTAGGCCAACAAAACTTCTAAGGGTTCATTGTCTTTGGTGATGAAAAAATCTATCTGCTTACTTACACGTTGGATTAACGTGGGTGATGTTGTCATACCAAGCTAACAGCTCAGCTTCTCTCTCTGAGGTTCTACAGGAATATCCTGTGCTTCTGATCCATCCCAGTATTTACCCTAATGTGTTAATGACAATCACTGCGAGTGTGATTTTATGCTAACAATGCAGATTCCATTTCAGCAGTGATACAGACAGATTTCACTCAATTGCCAGGTCTTAGAGTAGCAGTTTCTTAAACAATCAGCATCCCACGTTTAAACCATTACTGTGCATGATTCAATACCTGTAGCTTCACTGGGAATCATCATGGTATAACTCATCCAAGAGAAAACCGATTTGGTTGGCACACACTCCATTGCCTGGGGAGCCTGGCTACTGTAGCTATATGGGTGGGTGTTCTTTGAACCTCTAATCATGCCTTGCAGCCAGAAAGCTTTGATTTGCTCTTTGGTAATTGATACCTCACCAATTTATCCCATTTTGTGTGACTGTCAGGTCAGACAGGGTGGTTAGGCCACTTCAAAGCACGGCAGAGATCATGCCAACAACTGCAGCTGCAAGGCTCTTTGTTTTTGCAGGTCTTATGTTCAGTTTCTACCAGTGTTAAATAAATAAAGAATTTTTAGCACTACACAATCCTACTTTAGGAATATGTAAGTTATTTTGCAGCACATTATATTAAAAGCAACAAATAGACAAATACGAGGAACATGGAGACTTGTTTGGTCTTGAGAGTTTCATCTCACGTCTGTGTCATTGCTAAGTGTAAATAGTCAAAAAATGCACTTAAACCTGTCAAAAATTACAAACCAAGCAATAATGTGCCATGTGCTTTCTCCACCAATAAAGAAAACACAGTAATTTCACGATTATAAGCCACACCATTTTGACTAAAATTTTGCTCCCACCCCGGAAATGCGGCTTACACTCAGGAGCGGCTAATATGTGAAAAATTTTCTGGAATTTCCAACCTCAGAAGTGCCAGCCAGGTGCCGAGCTGAGCACCTGCCAGTAAAGCCGGCATTTCCCAATTGTTACAAATTGGTTACTCTGTTGCACGGCGGGTGGAGCCGGGCTCTGTGCTGGCAGCGTGGGAAGCGGAGGCGGGGGCTCCGTTCTGCCATCCCCACGGCCCGTGGGGAAGGCAGGGGGCTCCCACCCCTGCCTACCACCGCGGGAGCAGGGGGGCTCCATCCCCACCTCCCACCACTGCCGCAGGTGCCGGCAGGTTCCATCCCTGCCTGCCACCGTGGGGCAGCGCCAGGCCGGGGTGACCGAGCCCGGCGGCAGCGGCGGTCAGCTCCAAGCAACCCCACCGGGCTGGGCCACCCGGCCCCGTCGGCAACCCCAAGCGGGCCGAGCCCGCACAGCCGGAGCTGAGTCAGTAAACCCCATGATCCCACTATTCTGTTACTATTTGGCAACTTTGTTGCACGCGGGTCCTCCCTGCGAACGACAGAGCGGCTTATACTCGGGTACGGCTTATTTATGGACAAAGAACGAAATGTTGCCAACCCCCCGACATGCGGCTTATAGTCCATGTGGCTTGTAATCCTGAAACAACTGTATTTTTTTCCTGAGGTGTTTTGCAAAGGAATGGCATACACTGCTCCAAGGTCCTTGTATATGCTCTGGAGAAAGCCTTTACTCTTGGCTGGTTATGCTGTTAACAGTAAATTCAGAGATGAAATCCTGCCTGAAAGGATGAGGACCAAAAGATGAAGGCTCCATGTACAAAACCAATAAGCCTTTAATATCAAAAAATAGGAGAGTAGTCATGAAAGCTATAGTTTCTTGTTTTGAAATACTAAAATGTTTGTGGTTTTTATGGGAGTTTCCAGGTAGTAAGTAGGCTAAGACAGAAAAAACATACCAAGCAGAATATAGGGTTACAATCAGAAGAAAAACACTCAAAAGGAAAAAACAGGTTCAGCAATATATTTATGGTGTAATTTTTCACCATGTAGGCTGATTAAACACCACCACAATTTTTCCAGAGGTTGTACAGTCCTTGGAAATACCCAAACCAAACCAGACATGGCTCTGAGCAACCTCATCTAGCTGGACCTGGGCTGGAGTTTGACTGCATATCTCTTCCAATGTATAAGCTTCTGTGCTCTTTAGAGAGCTGATCCTAGCACCACTGGTGTCGTTAGGACAGCCTCCCCCCACACATCTGCTGTTCTGGCTCTTTAGGCAGGATTCATTCCAAGCCATGAGACAATGAGCCCAGCAATGACTTTGTTCCTTCATCAGTCAGTGCCAAGGAACAGTGTTTCCAACAGCAGTCCAGTACATCTTTGTTATCTTCTGCTTTAGGATGGAATACATCTGAATATGTCTTGTTCATTCCATTGAGTTTATCTGGGGTCCAAACAAGCAGCTTAGGTGGATCACAGAACTTTTGACATCTCCGCTAAGTGAAACAAATCCCATCCTAGCAGGGCAAATAGCAATACCACATGGTTCATGCCCCTCTTAAAAACAGTTTCCATGTTACTGTCATCTTGTATTAAATAAGTTTAATTTAAATGGAGAAATACCAGAGCAGCTACAGGACTCATTTGCAAAATCTTCAGCTTATTTCAGGGAGAGAGAAAGAACTACTGACTATGATGTGGTGCCACCTGGTTTTGTTCCTGTAGTAAGAAAACCAGGAATTGCAGCTGTTAACATCTGGAGTACACACCCAAATCAAACCAAATAATGACATTATTGGCCCTGTGGCTCTGTGAGTTAGACTGAGGAGAAATGTCAGACCATTTTGGAAGTGCTCTGGTCTGACTGAGTATACAAATTCATCAGGGTCAATTCATTTGTCTGCAACTGAACACACTATCAACATTTCAATACTATTTTGAAGCATTATCCTATTTTGATTAACAGGATACCTTTTGTGATGTAACATAGTTTTTGCCTGTGATAACTAAAAAGAAAATCATACAGATGTTAAAATGTCTTCATTAAAATCCAGCCTAAGACATTTTTTCTTCCATTTTTTTTTCTCCAGAAAAGGGATTTATCAATATAACTGACTCTAAAGAAGATTTTGAAATTGGTGAGGAAGAGTTTTGCTTTGAAGTTAGCTTTACAGCATATCCTCCAGTCAGATGCATGTGGTTATTTTCCAAAAAAACATTCCCATGTATACAAAGTTACAGTGTGGATCGACGCAGGTATTTGAATATTTTGTAATAATATAATATAATATAATTTTGTTTCCCCTTTGTATCTCATTTGGAGGGCTTACTGCCAATGTTTTGTACTCTCTTGGTGTTTTTAAAATATGAATGGGCCACACGGTGAGATTGTGTTAACAAAAGGCACTCAAACATAATTCTGGCTTTCAACAATTGTTCACGCAGATAACTTGTAGAATCACTTTATTCTCTGTTTATATTAATCACTTTGCTAAGTTATGCATCCAGCAACCCTTTAGTTTATATGCATTCTGCCATTCCCCTTCTCTCTTACATGATTTCTGAGGTACAGATCTGTTGCAGTTTTCATTCTGGATCACAAGTTCTGCATGTTCCCATTTTGTCATCCTGTTGTTGATGATGTTCCCAATGTCTTTCAAACAGCTCAGACCAATTCCAGGGTGCTGTAGTTCCCAGGCCTCTGCTGGGTCTACTGGCCTGTGCCTGTGTCACAGAAACACAGAAACATGCTGTTCTGCTCGTTACCCAGGTCATGGATTCTTCCGCTCCTGCAGCAAAACATGTTTTGAATAAACCTGTTAGTTATCTACCTTTTCTGTTATTTCCTACAATGGACTTCTGGCATGAATCCTGTTTAAAGCTAATGTTTTCTCCATTCCTTAGGCTCTCTAGTTTCTTGATAACATTATCTAATTTCCTTCAGGGTTTCTTTCAGAGTAGTCCCATGGCTTTGCAGGTAACAGCTTTTACTCACCTCAGTGAAAGTAAAGCCAAGCTGCTCCTTTCAAGTTTTTACATTAAAAGTGAGCAGGCTATAGGCAGGAGCTAATGCAGCTACTCTGATTTCTTCTCATATTCTTAAACCTCTGTCATTATCTACATAAAGCTGTGTCAAAGCCTTGATTACATTTTTAATGATTTCTTTCCATAGTATTTTGGTACCTTTGATTTTATCCACTAGCTTGTCAAGTTATCTTTGCAATAGACTGGCCTTTTCATCTGCATTAGATGGTGTATTGGAGTCAGACCTCGGTGAAGTTCAGAGACAGCTCAGTTCAGGTTAGCAAATTATCATCTCCTGGCAATGGCCACAGGAACTCTGTCCCTGCTGATAAAGTGAGGGCTGTCAGCAAACTTTGATAGCACTGGGTGGGTGTTGGTGACTAATCTGCAATGCCTGACATGGGCTTGGCAGAGCTGTGCTTTGTGACAAAACTGACTTTGGAAATGAGGTCTCAGGGGACAGCCACGAGCATTTGCTCATCCTTGTCCAGCAGGTACCTCCCTCCAGCTGATAACACTGAGTTGATTTGCTTTGTAGCTGATACTGACCCCTCCTCACTGCTCGTACCAACAGGGCTCAGTTTGGCTTGGATGATTGACAGTGGGTGTAAATTCCATCCAGATAAGAATGAGGTGCCACAACCTGTGCCAACAATAATAATATTGAGAACTTTTGAAATAGTTTAGGCAGCTGTCATTAGTCAGTAGGGTGCAACTGGTGGCCTGGGATTTCTGAGTCACTTCAGAGCCATCCCAGCCAAGAGGCAGCAGTAGCTGAGTGCTGATCCCCACCTGCCGGATGGGAGAAGGGCAGCTCGTGTCCCTGGAGTGTCCGGGCTGGCTCAGCCACAGCCACCAAGCAGGGCTGGGGCGTGGCCTGGCGGCTGCTTCAAACTCGGCGTGGCAGTGATGTTGGACAAACAGGATTTTTAATGTTTGTTTCGGGTAGTTAGTTTCTGCATTCATTTTCATCCTATTTATTTTATGGAAAAATAAAATAGAGGGGAAAACACTTGAATTTGCTGATTATTTCATCTGGCAAGTACATTCTTTTGTACAGACATCCCTCACAACCACCCGATTTTGGCTGAATGCAAGCACTGGATAGACATGTCTCACCTGAGGACAAAGAGTAGAGGTACATATTTCATTCAGTTTGAAGAATTCAGAAGCAGCAAGGGGTAGTGAGGTCTGGAGATTCTGCCTGCAGGCTGTAGTCTTGCAGATTTCAACGTGATTTTAAAGCTGAAAGTTTCTCAAACCAGCACAGAAAAGGTCATCACATATCTAAACACATTGTGAGTCTCACTTTGCATATTCTAGTTGATTTCTGTGTAATCAGGACTTCTACTTTGTTCCTTTCATATCCTTTTTCATATCCTGTTTTCATTTTTTAAATTTCTGCCAGTTTCTTGTAAAATTATTCCTTCAAATTAAAGATCTGATTAAATTTTAATTATTAACTCTGTACTTTTCTTTAGCTTTTCGTTTCAAAATCCAGTAATCCATGTCTCCTGTCACTACACTTACGGTGTGTTTTCAGACATTCCTTCAGAATTTCTATTTGCTTTTGTGGGCTCTCTGTTTCAGCACACTGCTGATTTTCACTTCCCCCCCAAAGAGCTAGCGACTTTTTATACACACAATGTTGTCTGTTAAATTTATAATACTTAGCTTACATCCCCTTATGTTTTCAGGTATCGAAGATATTGTTTTAATTTTTTTTCTGATTATTTCATTAAGATATAATCCTTCAAACCAGATTTCAAAATCCACTCATTCTTTTTGGTTTCATCCTTTTGATTTTCCTGTCTTCAGTAACTTTTTTTGAGGCACCTTAAAAGGGTTCTGACTTTAAAAAATCCATGAGTGAAGATATTGTTAAGGTCATTTCAGATGAAGACATTCAAAAGTCAATAACTATATGAAAATGTGGCCTTAGTCAAAAGACAAAATGGCCAGTGGCTTCAAGGGAAGTTTTCCTGGTTTAGAATTTCAAGGTGATACTTGGTGCCTTTGTATGTATCTTGCTTAAGGAGAAATATCCCTGATTTTAGTTCTCTAGATTGATCTTATTACTACCTTCTCCTACTTTACATATTGCTGATACAGGCTGTCTGGGCTTTTTTTTCTTTTTTTTCCTTTTCTCTTCAAATTCACTGGTGTTCCTGCTTGCCTTTATCACTAAAATAGAGCTGGGCACCTACAACATGGTTACCATTGAGTTGTCAGCAAAGACATATATCCCCAAATTGTCAGCAACTACACCTAAGAGAGATTTTCTTAGGTTGCTCTTCTAATGCTGATGAACTGCATTATCTGCTATTCAATGCTGACAATTCTCCTGACAGCAATAACCTCGTTGAAAACACAGAAATAGGATACCATCACTGTGAAATGGCATATTCCCTTTTGCCTGCCTCATCCTGTGTCCCATAAACCAGTGATTCAACAAGACAGCCAGGCATGAATCTTTAAATCCCAGCAGCCCTCTCTAGCTGGTTTCTGCCCAGAGACTTGTTAGAGCCCCTCTGGCCATCTCCACTGTCACAAGTTGTCTCCTGCATGGTTTGGGTCTTGGTTTTCTGCCATCCACTGGCTCAAAGGCCACAGGGATTAGTTGAAAGCTGGTCTTCCTCCTGCAGCTTATGATGGTGACCTCACTCCTGAGTCTATGTGAGCTCTTTCCATTTGGAGGTGTTTGTCTGTTATGTTCCCCCCTGTCACTGCTGTTTCCTAACACAATCTTACCACATCAGCTAGAATCTTCCATCAAAGTTCCTCAGCGAGAAGAAAGTTTGATCTTTTGCTGGTCTTAGTATCTGAGCGTGTTCTGTACGAATTAGCAACAAAATCACATCTTGACAGCCTGCATGCACTCCAGGAACAGTCAGAGAAAAAATACAGAATTAAATAAATACTACAGGGGAAAAAAATATCTTCTCACCAAAACAGATTCTGGGATTTATATTCTCTAAGCAAAAATAATTTCCTTTATATTCTTCATGAGAAAATGCAGAATCATTTCAAACCTTTATATGAGTCTTGACTTCATTTGAAGTATTTTTCAAGTAAATATTTTGTCCTTTTCCCTTTTTTGACTTTGTTCCACAGCATTTCATCAAAGTTCTGCAACCACCAGCACCAGTCTGGGATATATGTATTTTATGCTGAAAATGATGATACAGTTGTAACAAAAAAATTCACTCTGTATGTGAGAAGTAAGTAACAAAACTATTGCTGAAGATTTGGCAAAATCTGGAATTTTGTCACTGGTATAAATGGAACTGTTATGGTTTTTTTCCATTGGTATTCCCTATTTCATTTACATAGATTTATTGTTTAAAATGGAGGATCAAAAGGCAAAAGCATGATTCTCTTCACACTGCATCACACTGCTGAAACCCAGGCACTGGGCCAAAGAAAGACACTGGCTGCTTGTGGGTTGTATTTCTTGTGTCAGTTAGGGATAGAGAACAGAGAAAGGAGGAGAAAGTTACTGATTTTTTTCTTCCCTTTAGTCTACTGTAAACAGAGTATGAGGAATCAGTTGCATGCTGAGAAAAGTAATGCTTCTTAAGAAAATTACAAGCCTAGGAACTCAGTAAAGTACAGTAACTCCACTCTGTCTCTACAAAGCTGGAACATTTGTGACTGCTGCAGAAACCACAGGAGATACAGAGTTGGGAGGAAACGCTTGTCTCCATTAGGAATTATGTATAATTAAATGCCCTAATGGCATTTATGAGTTAATGTAGTTAGAGTGGAGACCATCTGGTGTGTAACTTGTATGTTTGGGCTGCAGTGCCTCTTACACCTCTGCCCACAATTCACACACATGCAGTCTTGATCAATGCTCTCATTTATTTCAGTTCTGCCACATGGCTGCAGCATCTCTCCCTTGCTGAAGGTCTGGGGGCTTTGTTTGTAATAAATAATTCACACAATCATCTTCTGTGCACATTTTGTATGAGTTGGACACCCAGAACATCAGTGCCAGGGCAGTCCTAGGGCCAGCTGCTTAGTCCGAGTCAGAAAAGCAGAAGTCAAGGCTTCTAATTTTGGCTCTGCCATTGTTTTGGTCTGGCTGTGCACATACAGAGAAGTGGCTGCTCCCCTTGCCTTGTCACACTGCCATCCACAAAACCAAGGAAGGAGGACTGTGAGCTACACCCAGCTCTCACTCTGATGTGCAATTTTTAACTTTGAAAACAGAAGCAGACCTTGGTCTCAGCAGATATAGTATTACCACAGAAGTGTACAGGGTTCTGTAACTTGCAGTGCTAACAGAAATTGTCTTACAGAATCATGGAATTGATTAAGTTGACAAAGATCTTTTAGATCATAGAATCCAACCATTATCCCAGGGCCCCTACCGAACCATGTCCTTAAGCCTTGTGTTGTCTTATTGCAGGAAAACCTGAAATAAGGATGCAGCTGCTGTTCAAGCAGATCTCCTGTGTTGCTGAAGGTTACCCTGCCTCATCCTGGTTCTGGAGGAACTGTCTTGAACTGAACTCATCCAAGTAAATAACTTTCTTTCTTTTTATTCATTGCAAAGACTATCTGAGCTATCCTTGATTAAATGAGGACCAGTCTGTAACAAACTAAATATAAAATGCACATTTAACTGTGTGCATTTAACTGGTTGCCCTACTCCGGGGAACCAGATCACCAAAATTAGAGGAAGTTTTCCTTTTTTTTATTGCCATCAAATGAAGCCTATAAAGATGTGCATCTCAGGTTCTTTGCACCAAAATAGACCCCACTGGGTTTATATCGACAATTAGGTGGTAACAATCTCGGTTTTTCTCTTAGCCTATCTGTTATAGGGGTTTAGGGAATGCATTGGTTAATACAAGCTTGATTAATTGGTTAAGCTTTGCTTAAAAGACCTGCTATGGTAACCTGTTACCAAAACCACTAAAACCAGTGAAAGTGTTTCCAGTAAAGTTAGTGAGAGTATTTCCAGTAAAGTTAGTAAGAGTGTCTCCATTTCCTCTATTTATTTAGGGCAGTGAGCCAGGCTCTAAAATTTAAAAAAATGCTGAAACAGCTTTGACCTGATTTGTGAACTCTGAAGTTTTCATTTTAGATATGCCAAGAAACTAATAGTCCCATGGTGCAGAAAAATACTAAGTCAAGTTTTCCTTTGTAAGACTGTGGATAAACTTTAGGTATTTGTTTTAGCTAGTGGGTTTAAAATACTCCTTAAATCATCTTTCTGGAAAGAAAATGCTGTGACACATCTTTTCTGAGGAACTTCCAAATGTAGAAGCTAGTGCTATGAGTAGAGCTGAATAAATTTATTTTACTTCTTATCTCCTCATTTATTTATGTGGAGAGTAAATTAGACAGTAACTTGATGAATGACAGAAAAGCTGGAAGTCAAAATTATCCGTGTGGACCTCCTTTCCCTCGAAGGTAAAGTTCCCTCTTTTTGCATGTCAGGCCTTAAATAAGTCATTAATTCTCTCCATCTGGGAGAGAAACTCCATCATGAGTGAGAGAAACTTCATGGAAAGGAGTTAGAACTTTTACTCTGGTTTCATATTGCATTTATGGTTTTAGCAGTGGCTCATTTGCAGCTGCTCAGTGGTTTGAATGTTTGAGGCAAATACTTAACCAGTGGAAATAGATGAGGTACGGGGTAATTGCCTCAGCTGTGAAATGGTTGGAGGTTCCAGAGTTCAGGGGGTGCAAGCACCCTGCCAAGGCAGTGGTGGAGAGCCCAGTGTAGGAGATAGCTCAGTCCCTGCTAACCTGCCATGTTCATCACCAAAAATGAGACTGGTTAGTGACCAGAGATCTCCCTCTATTGCTGACAAAACCCAAGCCCCTTCCCTTCTTCTCTCCAACACAGACATAAGACATGTTTTAAAACTTCCCACCTTCTCCCCTGTCAAATGTCACTGTGAGCTAAAAATCAAAACTGGTCTGCTTCCTTTTTCAGCTGCACAGAGGAAATCACAGAGGGGATTCAGAACTTCTTGCCAGAGAGGAGATCCCTGGGGTCGTGGATTTCAAGCAGTACTCTATATATAAAGGAGACAGCAACAACCTTCTCAGTGGAGTGCTGTGCAAACAATTCTGCTGGTTCAGCCTGTGAAAAGAGTTTCATTAACCTGTCAGGTACCACAAGCCAGTGTTTTAGCACAGGTTTTCTCTACTAAAGCTGGCATGGTAGAATTGACAATACTTTTTATCTGGCTAAATGGCTTAATGGGAGACAAAATTCTCTTTTCTCTAGCCCCAAAGCGGAGGCCTCCCTCATTTAAAAAAACAAACAAACAAACAAACAAACCAACAATAAAAGAGAAACAAATAGGAGGTACAGAATGGAGCCCTGACAATGTTTGAGGCTGATTTCTTATTTCACCTTAGTCATCCTTAAATGAAATCTGGAAGAATCATCTTTAACAAAGGCACTTTGGTAGCTGGTGGCATGTGCTATCTCTCGCTACTTTCCTGTAGGTCCCTGTGGTGCTGCCAGAAATGCCCGTGGGGGCTCTCCTCACCCTGTGGAGCTCATTGCACACACAAGCAAGATCATTGCTGAGCCAACAGACCCACTGAAGGGTCAATCCATGTCTGGAAAGCAGGAGCACTGGGAAAGAGACCTTCTTAACCTGCTGTAGGCTGGTGACAGGAGGTTAAGTCATGGTTGAGTAGTCTCCTTGCTGAGGGAATGACAGATTATTTCCTCATTGAACCAGAAAATCAGTATGGTTATTTGCACTTTGTACTTGTAACACCATATATATTCCATAAAGAAAAATATTTCAGTTTGAGGGAACATGCTGTGGCACCAGGAATTGTTTTGAAACACCCAGGTATTTGCAGTACAGGGATTTCCTTTGTCATGATGAACAAGCACTTTGGTGCTTTTGACTACAGCAGACAGAAGCTGTGATCACTGTCAGAGTTTGAAATTAGAATAGAAAGTAATCATAGTACTTATGCTTTTGGAAGCAACCAAAATATGAGGGTAGGTCTCATACTTGCATGCTCATCTACCAACCACCACCTTATTCTTGTTTATGCTCACAAAATTCAATCCGAGGATCACAGCAACACCTCCATGCACTTAGGTTTATTAACAGATTTAGCTCCTTTTTTTTTTCTTTTTAGTGAAAACAGATGTCAGGATTACCCAGACCTTAATGCCTGCTGCCCATCTTGCTTTGCATATGGCTGCATCTCACTCCCTTGCAGGGGAGGCTTGGGTGTGAGAGGGCTGCCAGAACTGACTGTGGGTTCTCCTTGCATTTTTAGCTGTACACACAAACTCTGTTTCAGTGGGTAGTAATATGTGTCTTTTACAGTTGCAGGAGCTGTTTCTTCCCCCCTGGACAATGCTGCATTCTATGCCTCCATTGGATTTTTTCTCCTCTTGATCGCTTTTGTGTTTGCATTCATTTTTCTTAAATACAAAAAGGTAAAAGCAAACATAAATACCTGACCATCCTTCTTTTGTTCCTACCAGACTGTTTCTTCTCTAAGACTGATTCCATTGCATTTTTCTTCCAAAGCAATTCAAATATGAAAGCCAGTGGCGAATGATACAGATGATAGGGCCATCAGATAATGAATACATCTACATCGACTTCAGAGAATTTGAATATGATATAAAATGGGAATTTCCAAGGGAAAATCTGGAATTTGGTGAGCAATCCATAAGGTAAATCTCAATACTGGAGCAGTAGTCTGTGCTGTACCAGCAGCAAATAATACTGACATTTTGTGTTTTGCAGGACAGGTCCTTGGTTGTGGAGCCTTTGGGAAAGTAGTGAATGCAACAGCTTATGGAATTAACAGTGCAGGAGATTCAGTCCAAGTTGCAGTCAAAATGCTAAAAGGTATGACAAACTCTGGTGCCTTCCACAAGTAGTGAGGTAGTCTAGTATCTCCAGTAGAAGAGGCATTAGAAATCCCCCTTATATAGAAAACTTCCCACAGTTACACCTCACAAATGTTTGGCTCCAAAATCTTTTCAAAGTGCTTCCAAATCCCTGTTTCATTTTGGAAATGAAAGGTGTTGCTGAAATGCCCTCATCCCACAGCACGTTACATTTTACCCTACACGCTACAGAAGGTCTGTGCAGGGAAGTATGGAACCTCTAATAAGGAGAAATGCAAATCCCAGTATTGGCGACTATGACCTTTGCTGTAAGGCCCCTTTTTCTTGTAGTGCTCTCTAGCTGTGGCAAGCCCTTTGCCCGCTGTGCCTGAGCTAGCATGTTTCCAAAACTTCCAGCACAATTTCCTGCAATCTTTTTTCTTGATGATGACACAAAACAGTTTCTTTCTATCCCACCTTATGAATAAGGCTACTAAACCTCAAATATTCCTTTCTGCTATGATCTGGCCTCTCTCCAAGCTGTCTTGGCTCCTCATGAAAGCAGTGTCTAGGAGTAAGCCTCCCTGGTAGCAAGCAAAGGAGGGCTGCCTCACTGTGTCCCATTTAATCATAACCCTGTTCATAAAGTGTTGGAGTAGTTTACACTGGAAAAGATCTCTAGGATCACTGAGTCCAACTGTTAACCATCACTGTCATGTCCAACACTGCACCATGTCCCTCAGTGACACATCCACATGTCTTTTAAATATATTCAGGGATGGTGACTCAGCCACTCCCCTGGGCATTCTACCCCAGTGCTTGACAGCCCTTATGGTGAAGACATTTTTCTGAATAGCCAATCTAACCCTCCTCTGGCACAAACTGAAGTTGTTTCCTCTCATCCTTTGCCTTGTTACTTGGGAAAAGAGACCAGTATCCATCTCACCCACCTTTTGATATATACTGGAATGAGCTTCACACTGATACCAGCCCCTTGCCCATCGGTGTGCCCACAGAGCCCCTTCCTGCCAGTGCTGCCATCCAGGTTTTCATCCCCCATTTCCACACATGCATCAGTTTTAGGCTTCCTTGGTCCACTCCTTTGTGGCTGGCTTTGTGGAAGTTCATAATTTTGGTCCACATACCCAATTCACTGAAATTGTTCACTGAAAAGCAAGACTAAAGCTATTGCTGGAACACAGAGTGGCCTTCTCAGCTGTTGGATTGCAGCTGGGTGTGTGCCATATGGCTGCCAGTTTTTCCTCTTAACATTTCTCCGCAACAGGCTTCACTGCCATTTTTTCTGTGCTTGGGAACACTTTAATATATTGCTGTCATTTCTTGCCATCTCGAGAATGACAAATGTTGACGTTTAATGACTGCTTTCCCAGGCTTTCAAATGATCTGCACTCACACACAAATTTAGTTTCCACCTTTGACTGAAACTTTTTATACTTTAGAAAGGATTTTTCTAGGATGTTCCCAAATGTGCTGTTAGTCCAATGAATTTAAAATTAAGATTTGCATGTGACGAAGCATCACAACCTTTTAAATTTTCATTTCTTTGCCAGAGCTTTACAAATCTGTGTTACTACTTTTACAGAAAAACCTGATGCTTCAGAAAAAGATGCTCTAATGTCTGAGCTGAAAATGATGACTCACATTGGAAGCCATGAAAATATTGTGAACCTACTAGGAGCTTGTACTCTGTCAGGTAAATTGAAATTGTGGAAAAGTACCAGTTATAACCACCAGAATAATAAGAGCTAATTTTGCTGCTCTGTGCTGGCCCAAAATAAGATGAAGATGAACTGGAAGCAAATTTAAGGCCATACATGTGTACAGAAAAGGGTCATTTCTGATTATACTGGCAGGAAGTGATGCAACAGTCCTTCTGTAGAATAAGATTTCCTGTTATGGTGGTGATGGCACTGGTATGAGCCAGTTTATTAAGTGAAAAGGAAAAACTTACCTGGTGTCAGGGACTTTTGGATACACATGATTATGTTCACATAGGAAATTACAGTTATTATTTTTCATGTGGCTTACCAATGAATGGATAAAAAATGCTAAAAGACAGAGAGGAAACAAAAGAAACTGAAAAATAGCAGGTAGGAAGGACACAAAACCAAGAAATTAGAGTAATTAATGGAAAGAGGGACAATCTTTTAAAGAATCAAATGTAAAAACAAAACTGAAGAATTAAAAAAAAGCAAAGATGTGCTAAGACAAAAGTAGTGAGATGTTACCACTGATTAATTATCGTGTGACTCATGCTATCATTGAGGTAATTTTCACAGCTATTCTTGTCCCTGCTCCTCTGGCCAGGAGGTGAACAAGAGTGGGTCAAGAGAAGATGAAGAACAGATCTGCTTGGGAAGGTGACAGGGTTTCACCCAGTGTAGGTGCCTATCATGAACTGTAACATCTGACACTGAATAACTTGACTGCTTTTCCATCATGGTCATTTATTTAGTCAGAATTTATTATTCAGAATTTATTAAGTCAGAATTATTTAGTCAGAAAGACCAAGCAGAACAGTTAACTTTTTTTCCCCAGTTTACATCAGCAGCAATATTGTCAGGCACAGACATGTGAGGGGTAAGAGAAAAGCAGAGAAATAGATTGTTCCTGGTTGCTTTAGCTGATTTAAAACTGTACAGACTGCCACTGACTCCTGGAGCAGTGAGCAGGATGTGATGGTGCAGGCAGGAGACCTACAGGGAAGACCTGCTTAGTCCAGAAGGGTAGGGCAGGAACGCTTCCAGCCTTATCCAAGTGCCATTTTCAGAAGCATTTACGTGGTTCTCAAGACTTTCCCATCTATCCTCTGAGAGACTTTACAGCTTTTTCCAGCATGCCCTACCTTGCTTGACAGGGGCCTTCCGGCAGAAATGTCCACAGATCCATGCTCAGTCTTTCTGGGACAGACGTGGTGGTGGCAGTGGGATGCTTTGCAGGGTGATGTGTGACCACTCTGAGCTCCTGATGGCTGGCCATGGTTTTTATCCAGTTCTGGGACAGGAATTGGATGTATTTTTCCGTTCTTGAGAAACTGGCCTGACCAGTGCTCTATTCTGACACCTCCCCTTGCAAGGGGTATCCCTTGTTTAGGTCCCTCAGCAAGTACCTTTGGTTTTCAGGTGGTTTTCTTGGGGGGAAAAAAAAAAACAACTAATATTTCCAGAGCATGAAGGTTGCACAGACAGACAGAAGGATGTAGGTCAAAGGATACAAATTCACACCATCCAGTAAATTAGCAGGGGGCATCTTTTGCTTGCATTCTGCATGGTTTAGAAAATATGTTGCATCTTTATAGCCTGTACTGTCCTCCCCACTGCCATTGGGATGGACAAGGATTTTTGTGTTTATTTAGGGGTTTTCAGTACAGTTTGAGAGATGCTCCACAAGGACAGAGTCACACAGACTCCAAGAGGCATTACAGTCAGTGCCCATTGGTACAGCTTATCTACCTGGGAATGGAAGATGCTTGGGCTGTTTTAATACAGATTAATCCTGGGAGAAAATGAAGCAGCATCAGGACTTTAACGGGGAGGATGCTATAAATAGCAGCAGACATTTACATTTCTAACTATTTCAGGACCCATCTACTTGATATTTGAATACTGTTGCTATGGTGACCTTCTGAACTACTTAAGGAACAAGAGAGAAAAGTTTCACTGGACACTGACAGATATTTTTAAACAGCAAAACTTCAGCTTTTACCACAATATCCATCAGGACCAAAACTCTAGGTAAAGAATTTAGTAACAGTTTGATATTTTTAAAAACTGCTATTGCATTTTAAGCTGCATTCTCACCAGTGCTGTGCACTGGTGAAATTATTGAATTCTTGAGAATGTGCTTTCACATACTTCGATAAGCAATGCCTTGGGAGGAGCTGAGATTTTGATTCTCCTTATGGAGACTGCAGAAGACAAACAATCTCTTATTTCTCTTTCCAGTTTTAAGAAGAGTCATGCCTGCATCCAGAGTTTTAGTGTTAGTAACTGTTCATGTTTTTCACTGTTCATGTGTAGAAGATTATGTGATACACTGTGTGAAACCTTTGAAAATGTGTCACCCACTCCAGGACAGGGACTCACCTGAAGTACAGTGAGAACACAACTCTATGCAGAGAGGATGAATCTGAAGCTACCCAAAGAAGACAAAACACAAATGTGACACCAGGATCAAATGAGATTGTGCTGTTTTCTGAGGAAGGCAAGAGATCAATTGATTATATCTTCAGTAATGCTGTTATTATTGTATTTATTGTATTATTGATATGACTAGACTAGATTCCATGACAAAAGAGGCCTCTTTCTATTGAGTTTCTCTATAGTCCTAGCAGGAATTTTGTTGGAGGAGGATTCAACAACACTTCAGATCACTTATGTTTCTGCTCATGCTATACATACTATTTGAATATGAAAATACTCACCTTTATTTTGTATCTGAGTGAAGGATAAAAAAGATGGACACTCTTTGTGATGTTACTCTTGGTAGGAGCATGTGAAAATCCTTACAATAGGCAGTGGAATTAACCAGAGAGTGAGCAAGCCCATGGAAAACTCATACTTTTGATTATTTTTTACAGATAACATTAAGGATACAAGCACACAGGTGGATGAAGAAGAGGATTTTAATGTGCTCACTTTTGAAGATCTGCTTTGTTTCTCTTATCAAGTTGCCAAAGGAATGGAATTTCTTGAGTCCAAATCGGTATGATGAAGGGTAGCAAATTTTTCAGATAGAAAAGATGCTGAAAGTAGGTCAGTTTATAAAAGGCAGGTTGAAGAACAGAGCCACTCAGTGGCAAGCTTGAATGATACCTCCTTCCCTGGCTTAAGAGCAAAGACTATATTGCAGTTTTAGGCAACACCCATATTTGTGCCTGCTCTGGCCTTGTCCCCTTGCCACCAGCAACCAGGGAGTGTCCAGCTTGGCCATTCACCAAACTGCTTAAGTGGAAAGAGGTGCCAACTCAGAGAGCAGGGAATTGTCCACCTCTGATACCAAATGCTGCAGAGCATTAATCCTTCCTTTCCTTCTCAGTGCATTCACAGAGACCTTGCTGCCCGGAACATCCTGGTGACCCATGGGAAAGTGGTGAAAATATGTGACTTTGGCCTTGCCAGGGATGTAATGAATGACTCCAACTACATTGTCAGGGGCAATGTGAGTTCATGAGGGCTCTGTGGTTTTCATACCACTGCAAGAATTATAAGGATCTAAGAAAGAAAAGTTTAAATTTTTTTTTAATTCCTTGTTGTGCATATCTGTATGGGCAGTGCAGAAATCTCTGTTTTTCCTTCCTTTGGCAAAGGAAGATTATAATTAAATAATATAGATTATAATTAAACTTATCAAGCTGGTTCTGTAAATGAGATGGTACCCATACTCTTTCTAAAGCACCCACTGATGGAAGCACTGGGAATTGTTTACTGTTGTGGGCAATAACAGTGTGGGACATCTGCATATGTGGGGGTGTGCCAGATCCTCTGGCTTTATGAAGAGTGTGGACATCTCCATCTGGGCCACTCTACACCTGAAGTCAGAGGAAGGAAGGTGGCTGTTCCAGGACTGAGCTCATCTCTTCCCTAAATAGTCATCTAAAATGGATGAGATGCACTGGCTCTTTAGAAGTGCCTATTTCTCTCTGCAATGGGAATGTCCAGGGAGTGCTGACAGAGACAGGGCTTTGCACGCAGCAAACATGAATCGATCACGGTGGCAGTGAGCAGCACAGTGAAAGCCTGTGTCACAGTCTGTGTCACAGCATGACCTGACCTCCATCCCCCTGTCTGCACAGGCTCGATTGCCAGTCAAATGGATGGCTCCCGAGAGCTTATTCGAGAGGACGTACACCATGAAGAGTGATGTCTGGTCGTATGGAATACTGCTGTGGGAAATATTCTCTTTGGGTATGTTCTACAGTGGGACAAGAGAGTAGTGTTTGGTTTTGGCAGCTTCTGAATTAACACATATTCTCTGATGATTTCCACAGGTGTAAATCCTTACCCTGGTATTCAGGTTGACACAAACTTCTACAAATTAATACAAAGTGGATTTAAAATGGACCAGCCGTATTATGCTACAAAAGATGTGTAAGTGTATTTCCAAGTGATACACAGCATGAGAATTTATACTTACTAGGTCACTGTTTGAATGACCTTTTATTTATTGTGCAATATATCTTACCCAAAATTAGTTGCAAAATGTAAGCTCTTCCTCTAAACCTGCCAAAGGCTACCTGATCCTACAGGTTTTGTTCTAAAGTAGAAGTGATCATCACTAAAAGTTGTGTGTATTTGACAGGACTAGTTTATTATATTTATTTAGTTGTGCCTTCTTTCCCCAGGAAGCTTCTTATTCCCAGATCATAGATTTTTTTCCCCTTTTTTTCTTCTTTGGCTTTCTCTTTTTTCTTTTCTTTCCTTTTATTTTTTTTCCCCAGAAGCTATTTTTTTCCATATCGACTAAAATTTTGATGGGTTCTTTCCTAAACTTTATTTTTAAATCAAGCTTCACCAGTTTTTTTCAGTTTTGGGTGGCTAGGGATCCTCTTAGATAAAAACCCTGCTAAGGAAGAGTTGGGGGGAAGCTAATTCTGTGCTCTCAGCACCTTATTTTCAGCCTGTGCTTCTGTGCCTGGGTGGACTCTGCCTAGAGGTGGGGCCCAGGAAACAAGAGAAGAGAATGTGACACAGAACTGTGAGATCTGGAGGAAAGGGAAAGACTTGGGTTGCTTGAGCTCTTCTAGCAGGCATTTCATAGATGCTCTAGGGACAGAGTGCCTTGCTATGGCACTGCACTGTTCCTATCCTCGCCATATAAAGGTGTATAAATAAATGCATCACATAAATGTAATGACATTAAAAGTATGGGTGAATCTGACAGATTGACCCGCAAAAGATTGTTGTGGGGGTTTAAATACCAGGGATCCTATTGTCCCCGTAACTTTGCAAGGGACTTGAGCAGTCAGGTGCTGCACTGATGCCTGATGAAGCTGCAATATTTCCAAGGTAGTGTTTCAATTTCAGAAAGATTTTTGTGACATCAAATTACATTAAAAGACTTGCTGTGAAAAGTGTGCTTAAGACTACATCATCCACAAGGAGCAGGTTTAGCCCCAGTGACGGACAGGCATTGTCTTCCTAACATTTTCTCTGTGGAAGCTGGAAAACAAACATCATGACATTATGCGTCTTACCACAACGAAGATATTACTAAGCACTCTGATTAAGTCATTGTAAGATCATTTCATCCTTTATTCTTATCTTTCTGCTTCTTTTCCTCTGATGCAACACTGTAATTTTTTCAATAAAATCATTCTGGTCCCCATGATTCCCCACTCAAGTCCTGCAACTCCATGTAGTCACTTACAGAGAGTCCAAGAGCTTACGTATTTTCTGTGCCATGTCTTTCCTTCTGCAGCTATTGCATGATGCAGTCTTGTTGGGCTCTTGACTCCAGAAAAAGACCTTCTTTTTCTTGCCTGGTTTCCTCTCTGGCCTCTCAGCTGGCTGAGGCAGAAGGAGCAGTAAGTAAACACAGTAAGATGAACATGTGAACGAGGTCTGGGTTTGGGATTTTGTGGGGTTTATATGTAGCTCCATAGATCACAATGAGCTGAGGAATAGTCTTCTGCTTTCTATTGAAGCACACATCTATATTATGGATACATTGCCCATGGATCCATATAAGAGCTCGGGGCATATTTTTCTGCCATTAGAAAGAGTCCTGACCTTCCTGGTGAGGATTTTCTTCCTCCCACTGGCTGCACTGGGACTCTGGAGAGCTGAAGTCTCAGCCTGTGCTGAGGGAATGGGTTTCCCTTGTGCAGCTGCCAGTGCAGTCAGCTTTGGTGATGCTGATAGCTACCATGGGAGGGGAGCTGAGCATGGGCCAGGGGCCAGGGGGTGTCATGAGGGATCACCATGCTATGTCCTCACAGACATGTTGTATGCTGTTCTCAAAGGTCAAAATAATAAAGATGATCTGAGGAAGTCCTGTTCTATTCATACCAGATGTTTATCTCCTCTTCATGGAGGATAAACAATTCCTTTCCAAACTACTAATTCCTTCTTGGGCATCCACTCTGGACTAGACACACTATTTCTCAGTGCCTGCTTCATGGGGAGAAGAGCAGTTTTCCAAATTCAATTAAAAAAAACAGAAGATATATTTTTATTTCCTCCTCCCAATTCTAGGTTTACCATAATATGAAGAAAAACGTTGCCACACACCATTCCAGTGTCAAAACTAAGCCTCGTGTAAGCAGGGATGAGGAATCTTTGCTGTCCCCAGTTGTACCCCAGCATGAAGACTCTCAGGTTGAAAAATAATCTGAGTTGTGGATTTGGTCTCAGTATTGTCATGAACCCTCTGTAGGATGTTTTATATCAGCTCAAAGAAAAGGAATTGTTACCAACTGCTGCACTGTTTGCATTTCGTGAGGGCCAGTCTGTATTTATGTGAATTTTGGAGAGGAAGGTGCAAATGATTTGTTTGAATTCAGCAAACACATCTATAGCAAGACAGGTTTTTTTCCTGCCTCTCTCCAACTGAATATCTCCTTTTCTGATATTATGTAAATAGTTGCCTAATCAACGTGCTGAATTCATACTGTTCTTGCCACATTGCCAGCAAACATGAGAGAATCCACATTTTTTTTAGTCAATGTTTACAAGAATCTACTATGCAACTAAAGAGAGTTGGTGTGATTTCCAGAAGTGCTATTCATATCTTCATCTCCAGATGTCAGCGAGTGCTGGAAAAAACAACTCATTGGAGTCACTAATTTTAGATGTCCGTGATTTACAGTTCCATCAGTCTTGTTTCACAAGGAACTCTTAATTTGATGGAGTGTAACTGTCTTATCCTGGACATCTTGATGACTGTGAAGTAGTTGATGTGCGTTCAGTTCAGGTGAGCTCTTTTTATCAAGATTTAGTTACTCACTCGGCCTCTGCTCAGCCAGGCTACATTCTGCAACTACTCACGAGAGATAGGCACTCAGAGGAGGGATTCCTTTCTACCTAAAACAAGCAGCTAAAATAATCAGGAGGAGCGATATTTGGAGATAACCTTCTACCTCCCCAGCTTGGAAAATCCAGGTGGCAATCTCCTGTTGGAAGTCTGAGTTACAGCTAATTCCATTCATGGGGCTTTGTGTATATTAATAGCAAGTAAAAGACGTTTAATTTTGAAGAAATTATGTTCTGTAATTTAGGAGTGTACTATCATCACTCCAAATTCAACCTGAGCATATGAACACTGCTGGACTAACATGAAAGTATGTCTCTAATTTTCTCCCAGACTCCCAGGACAATACCCAGAGGCTTGATGTGTTTTCAGTATACTTAAAAAGACAGCTATTTTCATTATGAGATTTAGGAATTTCTAAATGCAACTTTCATCATGACTAATAGGATTCATTTGCCTTCATCACATTGGATCAAGATGAGAATATAATGGTTAATAGGGGTTTTTTTCTCTTTTACATTTTACAAGGTGCTAAGTACAGTTAGGATTTTTCAGTGGCATGTCTTATAAATAATAACTGTTTGGACAGAATATGCTATCACAGAAATCGAGCTGCTCTTTACTAACACTGCCTGAAAACAATACTGTAATACAGTGATTATGATTTGTATATTTTTGTTAATGTTATTAATAATTACCAATGAATCATCAATTTTTAATCAGATACAGAATGCTGAAGAACAATTGGGAGATATTTTGACAGAAATAAATTTTAACATTGTATTCTCTGGAAAATATTATTTTTAACATACCTGTAATAGTTTGAAAGCGTTCATCTGCAAGATGTCACTGTTCAGCACTGTTGGCACACAGCCTGCAGTGGCTGCACAGTGGGACTTGAGCATCTTGTGCAGGCAGGAGTTTCCAGCCTTCAAATTTAGAGTAACCTAACGCTGAACTGGTCACTTCCAAGCCTGGCTGGCCCTAGAAACTAGGCAGATGTGAACTTGGTTCGAAGACGAGCAGGTAGGAATCCCATGTACTTAGATACATGCCAGGAAGTTGTGTCACACGTTTATCCACAAGACTTGAAAAGAACTGGACATAGATCATCTGGCCCCTGTCATCACCACTGAGCTGAGACTTGGGAATATAAAGACAAATAGAGAACCTTGGAGCAACTCATGATTCACACATGAAAAGCAGCTCAGGCAACATAGCACTCCGTGAGGAAGAGCAATCAGGGATAAAACACTCCTGGTAAGGGCTGAACGTGTGGGAAGTTGTGCATCTGCTTCTCCACACAGAAGAGATGGATGGAACACAGCTACAGGAGGTGTTGAATGAAAAATAATTTCTTTTAGGATATTATCTTTCCAGGATGTTTCCAACAGAACTTAGCAAAGTGGTGGTCCATTCCTGAGGCTTGTGCAGAGCCACAGACAGCACTGTTTAGGGATCAGTTTCATGATTCTTGAAAGGAAATGACCATATTTCTCTCATTAGGATCCAGACCCCTAATCTGTGCCACCAGGAGCACGTTGTCAGGAGAAAGTGATGAATTCCCCCTGTAGTGAATGGAGAGCGTTAAGCTTGTTTGAAGACCTCCAGCAGAGAAGCGTTTAGTCTAAGGTGGATGCCTTAAGTTAGGCACAGACTGACAAAGATTCACTAATCATTAATCCGAGAAGAGCAGTACAAGGGTTGAGGTCAATTAAAACCACTGAAGAGCAAAGGACATTTGAGCTCTCCCTCGTAACAATAGCAGAAATAAGAAGAAAGATAATTTGGCAACCCAAGCTGTAAGGCAGGATGGCGAATCTGCCCCAATTTTCCTTCCCCTGTACCTGCAATAGCGGCCCTGGGAGGCGGCAGCGCTGTCCCGAGGAGCTCTCCCCCGGGATGCGCGGGCACGGGCGGCCGCGCTCCTCCGCCGCAGCCGGCACTAGATGGAGCTCCGCGACCGCGGAGCCGCCGGGCCATGGACCGGGACAAGGAGCAGGGCTGGTGCTCGGCACAGGGGGCCTGGAACAGGGTACAGGACACCCGGAGAGTAGGGCTGGGGATGGGCATGTCAAAAGGACTCCCCAGCCAAAACCTGCGACAAAATCGGTACCAGCACAAACCACTCCCCACCCCCCCGAGCGTTTTCCCAACCGACCATTTCCCTGTGTCACAGGCAGTAGGGACCAAAAAGGTGAGAGATCTTTATCTGTCCCCATCGAGAGAAACTGGAGGTGCTTCTCCAACGCCTCGTGCTTCTGGATTTGGGTACCTGGGATGGGCTCTGTGGGGTCCCTCTGAGAGAAGCTGGGACTAACCATGTGTTAAACCAGAAGAGCTGAAATAATCCTGTCATGCATGCTAGCAGTGGCCTTCAGTCCACATGTTCATGGAGGGTACTATGAAATGCGGTGAAGGAATCCTATAGTTTCTCCAGAGCTATTTGCATACAGGTTATATTTAAGAGTCCAAATTTCTGCTGGGAATTATTTCAGGGGCAAATAAAATGAAGTATACTGGAGATGAGTGGATCCCATGGAGCTGGATACACCAAATCTCAGCCCCCTTCTCCCAGATACAGTGCTCAATGGCTCAGGTTTCAGGCTTCTCATTCTGCCACCTTCCCTCCTGCATCAATGGCTAATGAATTAGACCGAGCAAAGAAAAACAGCTTTAAAAAAACAGGCACAAAAAGAAGCACACAGATCTATGGTTGAGAATGCCTCAAATGGCTCCAGAAAGAGCTAGAACTTGAGCCTATCTCCTTCTCACCCTTCGTGAGCACCCCAACCCTATGGAATGGCCTAGCAGGAGTCCTTCCAAGCAGGTTGTCTGAGACCTGAGCTCGATTCATGCTTCCTGAAATGCTTTGTAATGAGATAAATAGCGCAGCTGTCTAGGGCAAGGATCCTGCTTATAAGTCGCTGACAGATTAAAATTTACGTGTTTAAGGCTATGCCAGAAAACTGACGGAGTAACGCTCCTAGAAGAAGTGTAGGTGCCCTGGGGCACAATCTGGTTCAGATATCAACCGAGAAGGAATTCTGAAGACCCGTTTGTGGAGAGAGGTGGATAAGTGGTGGTGCTCCCGTGGTTGCCTCCACAGAGGCACATAAAGACTGGTATGGGATCCTGTTCATTTTAAACGCTGTTAGCTGGGATGAAAAGAGACAGGAGATCCTGACAGTGACCCACCCCTGCTGGCAGGTATTGCCAAACCTACCCATCCATGATCCTTTGCATGACAGCTAAATTTTGACATTTAGTTTTGGCTGCCCAGAGAAGCCTCTTTCCAGGTGCACTGAGATTCCCCTCCCTTCATGCTCTGCACATCTTCGGGCTGAAGAAAACTCAGAAGTTACCCCTAATGACAGCACTCCAGTCCCACCAGTGCCATGACTGCTCCATCTTCAGAGGAGGCTTGGAGGCTTCAGATCATAAAAAGAAAGAGGTGCCTAGCTCTAGTTTCCAACAAATTCTTCTTGGAGAAGTAACTACGTAATGTGTACTGGCTGCTCTTTGGGAAAGCCTCCTGTGATGTGGGGTTGCCCTAGATGAGGAGGGGTTGTGAAGCTAAACTGAAGCAAGGGCTGGGCTGGTCCCTGGGAGCTGAGTCATAGAGGAGAGCCTGGGGGAGGGGAATGTGGACCACAGCTGGGAAGCTGGCTCTGGGTCTGCCTGGCCCTACCTTCAGCTCCTTTGGGGGTTTCTTTTCATACCAGAAATAAAATGTAGTGAGACTCCTTTTCCCTCTCAGGAACTGGAATAAAATAGCTGGGAGCAAATGTGGGATGGTGGAGAGCAGTCAGCTAGCAATTTCTCCTTGGAGTCAGAAGAACTAAGGTTTTGGATTGAGGGGGTAAATATTTGTCCAGGGAGAAAGATGGGTCTTCTGCCTTCCTACAGCCCCATCACAAGGAAAGAAGCCTTGGTCTGCTCCCCGCCAGGCTAAAGAAGTGCTTGCCACTTCTCTGCTTTGGACTCTTATATTTGCTAGCACAAAATATTATCCACAAAGCGCCATGGCCCTTCATGTACAACTATGGTCTTGCAAACAACAAACCATTTACAGAGGCACCCTGTGCCTCTGCTCACTGAAGGGATTTGTAGGACTGGGCTTACCACAGAACACAAGGCTGAGGGAGACACTGATATGGGGCAACCACGCCATAGCGTCTTGCCATGGAAAGGCTTGGAGCAGAGGGAATGGTGGGGGAAATCAGCAAGACTAGCATGTGTTGTAGAGATAGGGACAACACACCCAAGGGGATGCATCACCTCCCTGCTAAAGTTTCAGGGCTGGGAAATGTAGAAAATTAATCAATGAGGAAAACAGTGAGGGCAGCAGCCTTCAGATTGCCCTTGGGAGGGGGAGACAGCACAGGGGCAGGCACGCTGGTGGCAAATGTGTGCAAACTATTTTACAGTTCCAATTCACTGACGAATTGGAGACGACACTCGCGCTAGTGGCTCCATCCCAGCAGCTGGGCCGGGGCTTGAGGTTTCCCGTGGAGCGACGTGGCCCTGGGCAAGGACCAGAGGCGACCTCTGCCGCGGTCTGCAGCGCCGGCCGTGGCTCGCCGCAAAGGCGAGACGTGAGGCTGGGGAGCACCGCGCTCCCGCTGCATCCCGTGCCGGCCGCTGCCGGGGCCGGGGGAGATAACAGCGGCCCTGCGTGCTGCGGGGAGCGTCCGTGAGTGGATGGGGGGTGTCCTTGCGGGGCAGAGGCGACAACAGCCAAGCCCTGGGCTCCCCTCCCGTGAGAGGGACCGCCCCCGCTCCCTCCCGGCCCGCGCCGTCGGGGCCGTCCCGCGGGTGCCGGGTGACTCACGGCTCCCGGGACCGGACCAGGTCCCGGCCGCTCCAGGCGGGACAGGCCAGCAGGGACCAGGCACAAGGGCTCTGCAGCCCTGCTGTGGCCTTCTTCCTCTGAGACATTTAAAAAAGATAATAAAGTAAGGTAAAGTCAAGTAAAAAAAGGTAATAAAATAAAATCCAGCCAAGGTTCTTGCCTTGGTCAGCACAGGTGTGCCAGCCACTGGATCTGCGAGGCTGGGGACGCCCTCGTCAGCCTCTGGTGCAGAAGTCTCTGGGGTATCATATCCCTTTTTCCTTCTTCTCTGTTTACGTTCCCGTTTCCTGAAGGGGAGCAGGGCCATGTAAACTCGAGCCTGCAGCACCTGTGCAAAGAGGCACAGCCCGTGGCTGTGCTGGTGCAGGGTGGCTGTGCCCCGGCCGGGCACCAGGTGCCACCTTCCTTCCCCGTCTGCTTTCTTCCCAGTAACGCGAATCCTCTCGGCAGCGAGCGTTCAACATCTAACCCCCTCCTAGAGGCATGTGCTTAAACAAGACGAATATCAACCCCACGATAAAAGTATTGGGTTATTCTGCAAGGTAATCTACATCAAAGCCTCGGGGGCTGCCGGCTTGAAAAGATCCAAGATGTTTTCTAAGTCCTTATCATGTCTGTGCTTAGGGGGAGTCATAAATTCCACAGGTCGGACTAACTAACACACGATTCCTCCTTCCCTTCTCTCTCCATGGCCTCCAAAGGGCTCTCAAGAGGGATTTTTTCTTTCTTTACCTTGCAAACAAAGCTCCCCGTTCCGTGTCGTTAATGTGCAGGGAGACGGGAAGATCTACCCCCTTGCCATCCCACCCCGAGATTCCCCCAAATCACAGAAAAAAAAAGAATTATTTAAACCACAAAACAAGTAGAAATAAAGACGGTGAATCCGTATCTCCACAGGCGTCCCGCCGAGTGGGAGCAGTCTGTGGAGGAGGGATCGAGGGTGCTGCACAGCACTCGGTCCTTCCAGGGTCTTATGGGGACGTCTGTGACCCGGGACCGGAGTGCTCGGGCTGTGCTGCTGGACCCATTATCCCTCAGCCGGCCCCAACCCCGTGGCCCGAGGACCCGAAGCGAGGTGTCCGCTCGGGATCCGAGCACCGCCCGCCCCGGCTCCCAGGGCCGGCAGCGGGCAGCAGCGCCCTGCCCCCGGCGCTTCCCCGCAGCCGTGCCGCTGCCCTGACTCCCCCTGGAATAATGTCCGAAATTATTTTTTCCAGATCAAATAGTAAGGCTGAGGCTGAAGGAGGAAGGCGGAGAGCCCAGCGTCTGCCCAGGAGGCAGCCCTGGGTGAAACAGCCCTAGGGGGAAAATACCGAGTTCGATATGCAGCGTTGGGCCGGAACCGGCGGGAAAACCCGACACGAAAGCAGAGAGAGTGGACAGAACCGAGGGGAAAAAAGGGATGAAACCCGGCCGAGAGATACATCCTCTCTCCTCAACCTCTTTGAGAAGCCCCGATAGCTGAATAGGGCCGGAGGAGGGACAAATCATGTGCCAATCACAACGAAAAGAAGCCCTAAGGGCCTCAAAGACATCTAGGAGTGGATCGGGACCCCTCTTATTTTAAGACAAGAGTGTCCCGGGGCAGCGTGTCCCCATCCCCAGCAGCTGCCACGGGTGGCGTCTGGGGAGCAGAGGCGGAGGAAGCTTCGAAGCATTTATCGGCGGGGAAAGTGGGACTTGCCCCATCTCGCCGCCGACCCCGGCTAGGCTAGGACTGGTGGGGCCCCGTCTTCCCAAGTCCTCCCCCTACTGGAGGGGCAACTGGGATCACTGTCAGCACGGCAAAGTAGCGGGGCAGCGCTCCGGCTGCCGTTCCAGGTAGTCGCGGAGCTGCCTCGAAGCCATATCCTGTTCCTCCACCGGAGACCCGAGACTCTCATCCGATCCCTCGGCCGACGGCCCCCAGCCCCGCCAGCTCGGGCTGGCGTCGGGTCTCACCCCAAAAAGCTGTCACCTGGTGCCAGGGATTCACTAATAGAGCCATAGACACTGAATCGGGTTTTTTCGGGGTTGATCACGGTTGTAGTGCTTTTTATTACAATATGTCCAGAGTTTTGTCGTTTTAATGGCCCCCTCTCTCCGTTTATGGCATCATCAAATTCGCATCTGCATAGATCGGCTCTGTCGGTGCTTATCGGGAGAGGCGATTACATTGAAGGGACACAGTGTTTCCTCTCCAGAGTGACATATCAGTCTCCTGCTCACACAGTGCTGGGAGCTCCAAGCCCCGCTCCCCTCTCCTCGTTACCCCACCGTCGGGGCGGAGGGAAGGTGTCACGGTGGGAATAAGCAACAGAGAGAGAAATTCCCTCCAGAAAAAGCGTCTGGCAGGCATCGCTGCATCCCTGCTGTTGTGCCGCTGTTACCGTAGGGTCGCAACCACGGCCGCCTGCGACAGGCTGGTAACAAGGGACGGTGTGGGCACAAAGCATACCCGACTTGTGTGCAGGGTGGGGATACCCCGTTACTCGTATCCACATCGACTCCGAGGGGGCCCTCTGTGGCCTCTTCCCGAGGAGACCTGCTCCATCCTTTCCTACTTGAGCGTCCTGGTGTCCCAGGGCCACTGACACTAGATCCTTTGGGACATTTTGAGAGAGGTCACTGAATTACGCACGCTGGCGTTAAAGCCTGGCTTCGCGTCAGCCCCACGCTCAGCACCAAAGGAGCGATAGAATGGGGGGAAGGAGAGGGAGATTTTTCAGAGAGTGGGTTCGGGATATCTGCCTTTGCAGAGCTGAAATCCGCCCTCAGCTGCAAGACGCCCCATCCCAGTGACACTCCTCGGTGTGCAGAACAGCCACCCACGTGGAAGGAAAACCACCCTTGGGACACGACCACGTGGATCTTCGTATGTAATACCCAGGACTCAAGGGTGGGGGACAGCGCGGGGCCCGTCTGGGGACCCCCGGTAGGACCGAGTCTCAGCCGCCCCAAGGGACCGGGAAAGCCGGTGAGAATGGTTGAGACGGTGCTGCGCTGCTCCGGCGAAAAGTGCTGGGAAAACGGGGGAACGTTCCCGTCCCCATCCATTTTTTTTCTCGGCGGGTGAAAGGTTTCCTCGCTGTGTCATGGGAAAAGATGCGAATATGCAAACGTCGTCTCGCATTGTCCCCGCTCAGGGTGAAAAGTTAAAGCATGAAAGCGGCAGGGGGAAGCTGAGAGGGGGTCGCCTCTTCAAAGGGGACTGGTTGGGTTGGGGGAGCCGGCTGCCGCTTGCCTGGGAGCCGCCCTCCCAGAGCCAGCATTTCCAGAGGGTTTCCAAGGAGTTGGGGAGGGAAGAAGTGAGTGTGCCTGAGGGACAAGCCGTCGGGTTCCCCTCGGGCTCGGCCGCGCTACAGCGAGGGAATCGCCCAATGAGGTGACAGGCTCCGAGAGGAGGTTGATGGTTGCCTCCTTGAGGAGAACCATCCCCTGCCTCGGTCCCAAGGGCCCTCCGGGATTATCCGGCCTCGCTCCAGCGGTGGGTCTGAGGGCAGAGGCTGTTTCAGACGAAGGCACCCCCAGCCCCCGTCCTTTCCCGGACCTGCTGGGCGCGCCCGACCTCGAAGCTCTGCAGGCACACGCGGAGGAAGGAGACAGCGCCCTTGGAGCCGGGGGGGGGGGGGATTTCTTCTCTTACCTCGCCTTCATCGCCCATGACCGAGCGGGAGCGGGTGGGAAGCATTTTACAAAAAGCAGTAGGCCGTCGCGATGGGGTTTGTTGCTCAAAACAACCACGACAAAACGGCTTTGTGGATTTTTAATCAAAACTCCCTCCTCTTCCGCCCCTTCCCCCCCCCCACCCCCAATCCCAAAGCACAGAGAAGAGCTGGCTAAAGGGCTGCCTACAGATCGGCCGTGATACACGGCTCCCATATTCCCACCCTCGCCCTTAGATCTCCCTCCCTGTCTTTTGCAAGTCTCTTGATTTCATCCTTTGAACCTGTGATTGGAGGTTAAAGTGCACCAGGTTGCAATGGAAGGAGGAAGCTCTTAAACAATAAAGGCTTGAATATTTAGCTGTGATCAGGTCGCTGCCCTCTCCTTATCTTTTTAAATGCAAATCGTCTTTTAGGGGTAGTAGCTATATACCCAGCGCCTCTCCACGTCACCTGCCTTTGGTGTGTCTGGGCCATTACTAATAGAGCCTTGTAAACAATCGTTAATCATGTAAGGACTGCCGGCCATTGGATTCGGACCGGGAGCGCGGAGGAGCGCGGAGCGCAGCGCGGGGCCGCTGCCCCTCCGCCTGCCCCCTCCCCGCCCCGGGCAGCCCGGCCCCAGGCAGCAGCAGGCGCGCAGGGAGAGAGCCCCGAGCAGCATGTGGAGAGCCGCCGCCGGGGCCCCGCCAGCATGTACGTGAGCTACCTCCTGGAGAAGGACGGGCCCATGTACCCCGGCCCGGTGCGGCACTCGGGGGGGCTTAACCTGGCGGCGCAGAACTTCGTGGGTGCCCCGCAGTACGCGGACTACGGCGGGTACCATGTGAACCTCGACGGCGCCCAGTCCCCCGGGCCGGCCTGGCCCGCGCCCTACGCCGCCCCGCTCCGCGACGACTGGGGCACCTATGGCCAAGGGGCGCCGCCGGCCGCCGGCGCCGTCCACGGCCTCAACGGGGGCTCCCCCGCCGCCTCAATGGCCTACAGCCCCGCCGACTACCACCACCACCACCACCCGCACGCCCACCACCACGCCGGCCCCGCGCCCCACTGCTCCGCCGCCGGGGTCATGCAGCCCCTCAACGCCGCCGGCGCCGCCGCCAGCGCCGCCCCCGAGCCGCTCTCCCCCGGTGGGCAGCGCCGAGGCCTCTGCGAATGGATGAGGAAGCCGGCGCAGCCCCCGCTCAGCAGCCAGGGTAAGTGCGGGCCGGGCCAGGCGGGCGGAGGTGCCTCGCCGACGGCTCCCCGGTATGCCGGGCAGCCCGGTAAAGCCTTTAATCGGGGGGAACTCCCCGAAACAAACGCGCCCGAGGGTCAGTCCTCGGGAGAACAGGGCTGCCGGGCTATGCCGACATCCCGTCCGCGCTGCTGAGTGCCGGGCCGGCAGCGGCAGGAGCGGCGCTGCCCCGGGAGCAGCCGCTGCCAGCCCCGGGGGCTCAGGGCCCGGGGGTGCGCTCCGGCGGAGCAGGCTGGAGAGGCCCGGATCCCGAGGAAACGCTCGCTCTTCCTCCCACCGCTCCGCTCTCCTGCTTATAGCCACTTAGAAGATTTTTATAACCAATTATAGTCATATAAATCATCGGCCGGTGTCGCTCCGCATTTGTTTCTGAGTCACTGGGCGCCTGCACTTTATTAAGGTCTCAGTGCGGCCAGGCCTCCCGAGCGACAGTGCCGGCCACTTGCCAGCCCGATCCCTGCGGGCCGGCCGTGCCCCCGGCCGGGCCGGGCCGTGCCGTGCCGGGCCGGGCCGTGCGAGGGCGTGCCCTCCCGGGTCAAGCCGTAGCCGGCGCCGCTCTCCCTTGCGATGTTAATCCCCCCGCAGACCCTCTCTCTTATTCCCACCGTGCATCTGCCAGGGGACATACGTGCCCCGCGCTTTGATACACGCCTTCCACGGCTGCTAACTCCTCTTTTCCCTTTTTTTCTTTTCACCTCTTTTTTGTTTGTTTTTTTTTTAATTTTTAAAATAATTGTATATAGCGGCCGAAAAAAAAAAAAAAAAAAAAAGGACGACGACTTTCGCAGTAAATAATGACTTATGGTATTCCCCTCTCATTGTCTCATCCCATCCCCTGCCTTGTGTGACCGACGGCAGGGCCGGCCGGGATACCCGGTCGGAGCTGAGCGGGAGTCCCGGCTACCCCTGTGGCCGCCGCGCTCCGGGGGAAAAGCCTCGGTGCCGGCCGCTGGCACAGCCCCGTCCCGGGTGCCTCTGGCGGCGGAACACTTACAGGCCCACTGCGCTTCCCACAGCAGCCCGCGGTGTTCCCACAGTTTAGGCTTGTGCGGTGGTGGCCGGTCCCTTGTCTCCATTCAAATTCTGCCTTTGGAGCCAGTGTTTATGTTAATGTGCAGAGCTGGGGGGATGAAAGCGCCTGCCGCCATTTGTTCAGTAGTGGTAATTCAAACAGAATGTGGCTGTCATTAAGGCTTTGAGAAGGGTTTTTCTTTGATAAGATCTGCTTGTCCTGCATTGTTTGGGATTGTGTTCCCTATTCACTGGCTCTGGGGAGTTTTCTCTGATCAGGCTTGTATCTTTACAGGGTGCTTTTGTTGTGGTTTGCAGAGAGTTTACCTGAACAAAGTCAGCCTGCCAGCCATTAAGCACCTTGGGGGCAGAGACTCCCCGCCTCGGCTCCCTGGGGAACGGGAGGGCCGGGGACATAACCAGTTAAACAAGAAACCCTCGGGAAAAAGGAGGTCACCGGCTGCGGCGATGCACTCTCACCAGCTGCTCGCTGGCCTTCGCCTTCGGATTCCGTTGCGTTTTCGGCTTTTGGTTTGGTTTTGGGTATTTTTGTTTTGTTGATTTGTTGGCTTGGCGTGGGGGTTTTTTTGAGCTCTGAAGTTGCATGTCACACTTCCAGGCTTTCCAAGAAATCCCTTTACCCTCTATGCCGTAATAGAAAACGGGGAGCTGGGTTGCTCCTCGGCCGCTCCAGATTCTCTGCCCTTAGATGGCTGTTTCTCGTTTAGAAACGAAATCATCGTGCCCTGAACGGGCTTTTTCATTCTTTCCGTTTTCCTCTTTCTCTATAAAAGTTTTCTGCCCCTAGGGAAAGCAAAACAAAACCAGAAGCCAACAAGTGCACAGTAAAGGTGTCCCCGTGCAAGGCAGGGGTGTGCGGTAGGGTCAGGGCTGGCAACCGGGACCGGGAGCCTGCGCCCGCCGGCATGCCCGGCATTGATGTCCCATGTCCCCAGGGAACTGAGGAACATGCCCTCTCCTCTGCTGCGCTCAGCAGAGCCCAGGGCAGGGGGAGGAAAGCAGAAAGCCCGGGAGGAGGGGATAGGACTGCTCCTGATCTCTCTGCACCGCAGGGAGGATGGCAGCGCTCAGCTCTGCCCTTTGGCTTTGACTTTCTCAACCCTGGCTTTTGTGCTCCGCAGTTAAAACCAGAACGAAAGACAAGTACCGCGTGGTGTACACCGACCACCAGCGGCTGGAGCTGGAGAAGGAGTTTCACTACAGCCGCTACATCACCATCAGGAGAAAAGCGGAGCTGGCCTCCAACCTGGGGCTGTCGGAGAGGCAGGTCTGTCCCAAAACTGGCGCTCCACGTGTGGCTGGGCTGCGCGGGGGCAGGGATGCGCGGGGGCAGGGATGCGCTCTCGGTGAAAGCCCCTGAGAGCCCCGGCGAGCTGTCCCACTCACTCCCCTGTTCACCTTCCCGCAGGTGAAAATCTGGTTCCAGAACAGGCGGGCGAAGGAGAGGAAGATCAACAAGAAGAAGCTGCAGCAGGCGCAGCCCGGCGGCGCGGAGCCCCTCAGCCCCAGCGCCTCCTTGCAGGGTCCCGCGGCGGGCGCGGCCGGAGCCGGGCTGGGCCCCGCCGCCCCGCAGTGACAGCGGCCGGGACAGCGGCGCAGGGACTGCTGGAGGACGCGGAGGATCGGGCCGCGCCGGGGGGCACGGAGGGAGCGGCCCCCCCGATGCACTACACCGCCCCGCGGGGCCGGCCGTGTGTACAGGTGTACAGTGTATGTGTCTCGTCGTCCGGGGGAAGCGTGTCCATCGCTTTATTAATATTATTATTATTATGTCTGGGTGCTTTTTTAACCCTGGAATTTGTTAGATAAAGCGGGGGCGCTGCCTGCCAGGCAACCCCCAGTATATCTCAGGGATCGGTCCAAAAGGCCTTTGCAATGTTGTTGGGCTAATTATGAATTTTAGCAGGAAAAAAATTAAAGCACATGTTTTTGTTTTTTTTATTTTATATTTTATTTTATTTTCTTCTTGCAACTATGAATATGCACAATGTTCATTCTGCCCCGAGGGTCAGAGCAGACAAGATAAGGCACTGTTTAAACGTTCAGAAGTGAATTGCTTAATGTTAGACACTTGTAAAAGAGCCCATAAATCCAGTGCAGATAGTCACCCATCCAGATTTATTAGCTGCAGTGCAGAGAAATTGAAAGAATTTAGCCTCTTCTGAAAGAGGTGTCCTGTCATGCTGAAGTGAGGAGCCCTGCTTGCATGTGCACTGTCCCTTTGGTTAAACTGTGTGCTATTTCTCACATCCTTACAATTTCTATCTTGTTGGGCGGGGGGGGGGGGGCCTGTTTCAGTTGGTTTTCCAAAGTTCCCTTGATTTTATCAGCTTTATGTAGTCTTCATCACAGCTCTATCAGAAGCAGAAACCCTTGGAAGAGCTCTGTGCTATATCAGAGCCTACTTCGCACAGGTTGTGGCCCATTTCCGCATGCTGGCTAGATAGAGGGCACCAGGGTAGAGAGGCCAAAGGACTCACTTAGTCAGAGATGAAAACAAGAGAAGTCCAGCTGATTTGGCCAAATCACAATGGCTGTTTGCCATACGTACTTCTCGCTTGGGGATGGGAGAAGTCCAGCTGGGAAGTGAGGCCAGGCTGGAGCAGCCATGCTGCAGCCAGTGCCTTTGGCTGGGTGTGGAGCCAGCTCACGTGGGCCTGGGCCAGCAGGGATGATGGGAGCACTGTCCAGACCCAAACATGTTATGTGGATTATTGGCTTCCCTAGGATTTAGCCCCATACTGTTCCATTTTGGTCATCAAATTTATTTAAGTTATTCTGTTTGCTTTCTTTGGGAAACTGTTTTTTTCTCTGCTGAAGATTTTCTTGTCTTTTTGCTGAAAGCCAAAGCAAATGCTGTCAGCACCTGCAGAACTGCATGGGGAGAATGGTCTGGTCAGGGACTGACCCTACTGACAAGGCAGCTCTCTCTGCCGAAGGGAACTTGGGGAAATGGAAAGCACCAGCCCCAAAGCCTCTGCACTGCATTTTGTCTGCATGCAGCTCCCTGGGACTGGCAGTCCGAGATCAGACATGTGGCTGTGCAAACCTGATCCAGGGCTCCTATGCCTGAGAGAAGACCGTGGTGGGAGGCAGCAGCTCCAGTGCAAGGAACCTGCTTGATTTTCTGCAGCATACGTGGTCTCTGAAGCGGGGCTGTCCAGGAACCACGAGTGCAGCCCCAAAGCAGTAATGTTCCTTGCACATGGGGTTGACACAGAGCACATCCTGCTGGGTCCAACGTCCATGGTTTGTTCCTGATCAGAGGGAGGCAGGAGCCAGATTCATCCTTCTGTGACTCTAAAGGGTCCTTGGATAATTCTGGAGGAGCTGCTGGGGACAACCAGAGCTGAGCAGCGCTCAAACCGAGGGTCTTGGCTGTGCAGCACCAGCCCTAAACCATCTCAGGGCTCTGGGAGCTAGCAGGGCTTTGCAGGCACCCTGGCCCACTCCTCCCTCTGCGCTGTCCCGGGGCACGAGGGCTCTCGGGCGGCAGCAGCCCCGGGCGGGGCAGCCCCTTCGAGGATGTCCTCTGGCGCCCGGGCCACCCCCGCAGCATTGATCCCAGCCCGGCTGCTGCCGGAGCTGCTGCGCGTTGCTGCGATACGCCTGTCAATAAACCCTGTTTGGATTGTGGAGCAGAGCGCAAGGTTTGTTTGTTTAGTGGTTAGAGGTTCAAAAGTCGGCATTGTCCCACTGCAAATGAGCACAAGTTTTTTCTCCCTAAGGAAAAGCTGGCTGTGCTGAGTGGGAGGGAGAGATATCGGTGGGCCCTTTTATTTGCTTCCAGGAATAATTAATAGCAGTGAGAAAAAAGATGACCACGGAGTTATGAAAAACCATCAATAAGTAAATTAGTCACAAAGGATCTGAGGGTTTAAGAGGTGCTGCTTGCTGTAGTTTTGTTGGCATTTACCCATGCCCATGGGGCTGGGGTGACACGGGACTGGCAGAATCCAGGACTCCTTACTGCAGTGGTGGCACACAGTTGCCCCCGGCACCAACCCAGGCATGGCAACATTTGGTACAGTCCCTGTAATCTTTCAGTAGTGTGCTTCATGGGTTGGGGTTTTTTAATGCCTGTAGGACTTTTGAGAAAGACAGTTGCCCTCATTGAGGTGAACTGTTTGATGTCCACAGAAGTTTTTCTCTCCAAAAAGTTCATTAGAGTTTTATAAGCTAACCCGGCACATTTTAAACATCCCTGTCCCAGATCTCTTGCTCTCTGTTTGCAAACATTCATTTTCTGAACTCTCCTCAAATTCTTGACTCTGGTAACTCAGATTTCTGAGTGTAAGAATCAAGCAACCAAGCAAATCATATCCATTTCAATTTCAAATATGTCCCCTCTCCTATCCCCAAGCAAGCAAACCATCAAGCTTCCATCATCCTTTATATTCCCCATGCACCAAAAAGGAGTGTAAAAAGGAACACACTGGGCATCCTGTTTATTTGAGTGGATATTTACAGGCACCTGGACAAGCCTGTAGCTGAACTATGACATTGAACCAGAAGCTCTGCTCGTCAGAGGTGAGCTGGTGGTGGTGACCCCCCTGAGCAACCCACACGTGTTTTCAATTCTCATAGAGCTCCA
This sequence comes from Catharus ustulatus, assembly GCF_009819885.2. Classification (NCBI taxonomy): domain Eukaryota; kingdom Metazoa; phylum Chordata; class Aves; order Passeriformes; family Turdidae; genus Catharus; species Catharus ustulatus. The sequence goes on along the minus strand of NC_046222.1, from coordinate 51,460,215 downwards.
TGCAGTGCTGCAGCAGCAAGCCAACCCAGACTGGTGGGGCTCAACAGGTCAGAGCTGCAGCACCTTGCTTGCCTGACAAGGGCTGGAGCAGGAGTCCATGAAAAGAAAAATCCAGGAAATCAGGAGGTTTGGTCCCAAAGTTGCAAGAGGGAAGTCCCCTGCTCTCCCTCTCTTGTCAGATTTTCCTGCTCCTATCACTGTACAATAACAAACCAATTGACATTCCATCTCTTGGATTAACTCTCAGGCAAATACCAGTTTCTCAAGAAAGCTCTATGAGTTTGGGGCAAGTGATGACAATATGTGTCATAGCCTATCATAGGAAGAACAGTAAGATCCTTAGAGGACTTGGATGGCATCTAGAGCAAATGCCTGCTTTCTCTGACCTGAAGTAACTTTTTGGGGCACTTTGTGATCTCAGCTGAGCACTCTGGATCTGCAGAATGAAGAAAGGAAGCTTTTATAAAAAGGAAAAAAAAAAAAATAAAATCTTACATTAGGAGTCAGCAACAACTATAGACATATTCTCCATCCAGCATTTTTCCCATACAAGTGACCTCTGTCCAGGCTGTTTCCATCTGTGGATGAAGCAGTGGCTAGAAGCACATACCCCAGCTATCATACAGAGGGCAGAGCCCATCCTTCAGAAACTGAGGGGGTTTGCTAAGGCTGACTGAAATCCAGAGGCTCCAGAGGACTGTGTGAGGCCACAGGTTTCTGCTTGCTACTCCATCAGCAGTTGGTGGAAAAGGCAGTCATGGAGCTTACAATTCTGTTGACACAGCTCTGCTGTGTCATAGCCAAAATTCATGACCAATTACTTTCCCTCGGTCCCACGCAAGCAATGGAGCTGTGTGCTGAAGTTTAGAGCAGCTAGAGCTGAAAGCAAACTTTGAACTGATGCCAAAGAAGCAGCACTGGAGGCCTTCCAGGTAGCAAACAACTTATGAATGGCAGCAAAAGTCGGCAGGACACAAGTCTGTTGAGGGCAGTCCAGCTGCCCCAGCAGCTCAGCTAGAGAACAAGGCCACCTTGGAGTGGAAGGCCATGGGATGCATGGCCTGATGCAGCACAGTACAGGTGCTAAGGAGGTGCAGGCTAGGAATCTCCCTAGCAAAACAGCTCTGGTTACTGCCAGAAAGCCACGGCAGGGAAGTGTCAGAAATCTCTGGGGACAGATGGGAGCAAACTCTCCCAGAAGCCTTATCAGCCTTCTGGGCTTTGCTCCAGAGTAGCTCTTAGACGGAGCAGGATGTTCCTGCTCTCCTCGCTGATGAGGAAGGGCTGTTTCCTTCTCACCTGTGTGTTCTGCCATGCTGTGACTCAGGTGGACACAGTTTCTTCTATTTAATGTCTCAGCTTCTGCAGTGCCCCCAGTTCCATTCTCAGTTTTTGATGCTTTCGGAAGTCAAACTTACCCTCCTTCAAAGAGGGCAACAGAGAGTTACTTGCAAAGAAACAGGAAAAAATTTGAGCTATTCACAAAAACAAACAGTTTGTTGCCAGGAAACTGGAATTAGAGACTTGGGAATCCCTTTCAAGCCCTGTATTTCTAAATTGAGGTATCATCTGTTTTGGGATGACACCCACTGGATTCCCCCGCTTCAAAGTAGGGAAAGAAAAATAGAGGATGAAAACTCATGGATGATTCTCATTACATGTTCACACAGACATCTAGATACCCACCTGTGGCATTCATTAGACTCCAGACCAGTTAACCACTGGTAAATAAAATGAATAATTTTCTCATTGCTGCTTATTTCATCTAATTAAAACACTAACTAAGCTAAGATAATATCTCAAGTAATCTGTATAATAGATTATCTATTTAATGTAATGTCTAACCTATAGGTCCAGGTAGGTGTTTTGATTCGATTTTTCAAACTAAGGGAAATTCATCATTACCTTTCTTAAGTGTGTTTCAGGGAATCATGTAATAGTGTGGGTTGGAAAACACCTTTGAACTCACCTGCATCCTTCTGCCCTGCCATGAACAGGGACACCTTCCAATGGATCAGGTTACTCAGAGCTCAGTCCAACCTGGTCTTGAATGTTTCCAGAGAAGGGGCATCCACCCCTCTCTGGGCAATCCATGTCCTTCATGCCCTCTCTGGGAAACACGTTCCAGTGTTTCGACGCTCTCATTATAAAAATTTCTTCCTTATACCTAGTCTAAATCCAGGCTCCTGTAGTTTAAATTTCTGACAGCTCGTTTCCAACCTGCTGATCCCTAGCACTTGAGCTGGACTGAAGGAAATTAGAAAGATGCCAAACGTAACATCTCCTCTCAGCACCCCTGTACCCAGATGCAACAGGCAGGACTAGGGGAATAAAACACTGCCCTTAGTGCTATTCCAAAAGAAGAGAACGAGCCAAACAGAACACATGGAACTTCCCTGGTTTCAGCATTCTTCTTCCCTTATTCACCCAGGTATTTTTGGGCAGCTGTCGCAAGCTCGTGCAGTTTTGCTTTTGAGTCAGATCCTGTTCCCCTGACATATCTTGCTGCCTTCCATAGGGTTACAGCCTGTCCTGCAGATAACTTGTGTAGACCCAAAGACCTTTGAGAGAGAAAAGCTGCCTTATCTCCTGCATTCTTTGGAAAGGGATGTTCCTCACTGCTCGGTCCCTTACTCTACTGGCATTCAAGACAAAATTTCAGCCCTGGAAACCAAGATTGCTTGTGGTCTAATTTTTGCATGCCATGGTGTGACCATGCAAACAGGAAGATTAGTTAGGGCTACAAGACTTGGTTGGTCTCTTCCCTCCCTGGGTATCAATAGTTAGGGCTTTCAACAAAGGCTTACTTGTAATTAAGTCCTTGGAGAACATCTTGATGCAGAACTGAAACAGAAACCAGGTGCATGATTCAGGGCACTCCACAATCAGGTGGGTCTCAGGATTGTTGAGGTCACAATTCTGTTTTTAGCCACCTCAAGGGAAGTATGGGCAAGACACGGACACCAAGAGGCCTTCTGAGCCTCCAAAAGAATTTAAACTCCTGAATCAAAAAACAGACAAGAGGCATAAGTATCCAAGACTTTTCTTCCTTTTTCCACAGTTTGAAAATGAGCCAATTCCTCCATGGAGATGGTTGGAATTCATATAAAGAGCTGTGCAACAGTTAATTACTGAGGTCTTTTCAAAATTACTCAAGCTTTTGATTCTGTTTTAGGGAAATTCCAATCCTCACCTGATCTAGAGATTTTTTTGTTATTTGTAAAATTTTAGGTGAGATGGAATTTCATTGGTGAGAATCACTTCCTATCCATAATACCAAATAATTTTTTTTCAATTTTAAAATACAAAAGTGTTATTTCAAGAATAATCAAACCACTGGTTTTTCATATATATATAAAGTGCATGAGTGTATGTTGCTTTTCTGGCCATTATGCTCATATTTTTAGATCTTCTTCCCTCCCCATCAAGGAGCTTGTATGCATCTACAGAGGTGGAGATAGAGCTAACCATGGATATCTGAAGTGGGGTCTCTGAAAACATCTTGCGCAACTATTTCCAGGAATGTAGTGACTCAGAAGAAAAAGCGACTTTCTCTTATCAGGAGCGTATTTCTTCCTCGAGGACTTCAATCCAGAAACATGATCCTTTTTCTGTTCCCAGTAACGACATCCTGCTCTTCCAAGGCCAGAGCAACACTTTGGACCTCTTTCATTCTCAGTCACTCCCTCACCAATCTCCTATCGTGGCTCCAAAGGTGTTTTCCATCCTCAGAGGCTTGGTCTCTGCTGACGGCTCCTGCCGGTAAAATGTGCCCTTTGTTATCTCTTTGCCTGTGGGCACACGTTCCTGAATTGGAGCAGGAAAACATCGACACCAGCCCAAGGAAAGCAGCTGCTCAAGCCGGGGCAGATGGGGCTGGCATGGTGAGAGGCCAGTACTCCACCAGATTCCCTGGTGGTCCAGAGTCTGGGGGGGATCCATCCTCCTATGCACATCCCTACTCAGGCACACTACCATGGACGCCCAAAAACCTGCCTCCTTCCCTCTTGGTGCAGGAAAGTGCTCCGATACGGTCCTTGGGCTGGGAGCTACTCTCACATAAACACCCTGCTGCTGACACCGTATGCAAGAGACAGCAAAACTGAAGTGTAGCACGAGAAAGAAAATAAGGGATTTTCCTGTCTCAGAGATAAGGAGATAACTTCTGCTATGGTAAGGGAAAGAGCTGGGGCTGCAGTGCCAAGTGCTCCTGAAAGCAGGAGATGCCCTCAGTGGTACCTGCTGCCTCCCTGCTGAGAGGGAGCTCGGGCACAGCCACTGCAGGTAGCAGTTCCCCTCATCCTGATCTGGAAGCTGCCTGTGAGGTTCCAGTGGTCTGGGATGTGCTCTGAGGTCCAGAGCAAAGGGAGAGCCTGCTGAGAGGGACACAGGTAAATGCACCAGGGCAGCTTTCAGAGCCCACGAAAAACATGGAAGGAGAAGTGAGAGCCCAGCAGCCACTGCTCCTTTCCGTGCAGGTTCCTCACCGTGTCTCACCATGCCACTGCATTCCCTGTCCACCCAACCTGCCCAAATCACTGGTCCCTTCTGACAGACCAGGAAAAAGCAAGGGCCAGCATGAAGTGTTAGGAGCATAGTCAGCACAAAATGATGATTCATGCTGAAGGAATCAGCAGTGTGTTAAATGTTAAATGTTTAACTTACTTAATCAGCTTCTCCTTCGTGAACATCATGCTCCATCTATGCTGTTTTATGAGAGACACAAGACTGCTTTCTCCCAAATATCAGCACATGCTCAGATCCCTTCAGCAGTGCTCTTCAAATTCAACCACTCAGTCCTGGTTCAGAGGTTCTCAGCCTGGCTCCCAGATCCTCACTGCTCTGGCATCCTGCAGTATCAAACCCCTTGAGAGGAGTACTTGTCTCACAAACTCAAGATCAGTGTAGTCGCATTTCTTCATTCTCCTGGAAATTCTCTGAAGTCATCCAGAACCAGCTTAAGTGAGAGAAATCTTCCTTGTTGCAGTCAAGTTGCCCATTTGATAAGCAAAGTTAGGGCTGAATTCCTACATCTGTCCTAACAAATTGAAAAGCGCCACAAAATATTCCTGGGCACTGCAGCTCAATTAGCTGGGTTAGTCAATGGCTGGCATGGTCCACAGCCAGCAGTTGGCTTGGGCCAGCTTTGGCTTGCTCAGGAAACCTCTGGGTGGAGATTCAGAGTCAGGACAAGTTAGGACTGTTTTCAGGACGTGGTTTAGGTACAGCCAACCTTTTCTAGAGGATAACATGGAGGTCGCTTGCATTTGGTGACCATTTGGTGACAACTGGGTTCAGCACCGAGGAGTGATCTTGAGGCATGCTCAACTTGTGGGTGTACTCAGATTCCTAAGTGGCATTGAAATCACGTGAGCCAGTTCCAGAAAGACATTCCTTCTTGGTTTTTTTTTGTAAGAAGACATGGATACCTGGAACGTGAACACTCCTAGTGAAATAAATGCCCCTGGAGATCCACTCCTTTCTGTTCTCTTCTTCAGCAGGAAGGCAAAAGCACCAGGACTGGGCTAGATCTTGATGTTATTGCCAAGACACTGCCCAGCACTGCGCCTGTGCAGTCAGTAGAGCTGAACCATCAGGATGAGGACAGCTGCCAGCACCCACCTGCCAACCTGCTGGCACGCTGACCAAAAGCAACCTGAGCCTTTGGCTTTCGGCAGGGAGCTGCCACCTGCCTCCTCACGGCCAAAATTGTTCTCATTGCAGCATCTCCGTGTTGTGGGGCTGGAATGGGAGGAAGGGGGGAAGGAAGGGGGGAAGGAGGGAAGGGGGGAAGGGGGGAAGGGGGGAAGGAAGGAAGGAAGGAAGGAAGGAAGGAAGGAAGGAAGGAAGGAAGGAAGGAAGGAAGGAAGGAAGGAAGGAAGGAAGGAAGGAAGGAAGGAAGGAAGGAAGGAAGGAAGGAAGGAAGGAAGGAAGGAAGGAAGGAAGGAAGGAAGGAAGGAAGGAAGGAAGGAAGGAAGGAAGGAAGGAAGGAAGGAAGGAAGGAAGGAAGGAAGGAAGGAAGGAAGGAAGGAAGGAAGGAAGGAAGGAAGGAAGGAAGGAAGGCTGCAGTGTGGCAGCGCGGCCGGCAGGTGGCAGTGTGCCGCGGTGCCAAATGCGTTTTTTGCCCCCAAGCTCTGTTCCTGTTTTTATCTGACCTCACAAGAGGAGTCTGGCACATCCTTCCTCCCCTCCCTGGGTTTGTGCCACCAGGGATCGATATAAAGAGTTTGAAATGGCTCAGCATCAGTTTCCCACCAGGCATTACGGCAGCATGGAGCACAGTTCTACTTGTCTTCCTCCCTCTGCAGTGTTTTTCCTTTCTTCTGATAGTTGTTGCTACTGCAATACAAGACATCAGCCAGTGCTGCCGTGTAAAACACGACCTCACAGAGCAGAACCTGCCAATGGCTGTGGCACCATCTGGAGAGTCCTGGTGGCACTAAAGAAAGCCTGTACATGTCCTACATAAACCATGTTTTGAATGGTTGAACAATTCCCTCCTCCTCCTTCTCACTTTTCTTTCCTCAGTTCTCTACACTCATCATGCCCCTGATATTCTCTTTTACAGCTGCTGTTCAAGAATCTAGTCCAAAGCCCATTTAAATCAATCCCATTGGCTGCATTTGGCTTTGGACCATGGCCGAGGTCTCCTTTACTGGCTCTTGGCTTTATGCCTCTCCCAAGCCCTCAGCTGGAGCAGTCTCTGCCTCTTTGAAGGGTCTCTTTCATCAAATTTCCCTTAGTTAGTCCCTCTTCTTTCAAGATGTCTTTCTACACCGAGTAAATGATGGTTTCAGAGAGCGTATTGGGATGTAGCAGAGGCCATCTAAGAGATGGCAGAAGTTGGAGAGATTCCTGGCAAAGGGGGATATCTTCTGGAGTGGCAGCAGGGAAATTAGAGTGGCCAACAGCCAACACGTGTCAGGCTGCAAAAGGAAACTCAAGCAAGGTGAGGAAACTCTTCTAGTAGCTGTGTTGCACCCGTGGCCCCAAGGGTAACTCTGCTTCCCTGCCTGCTTCTTTTTGGCCCCAGATCCTGCAGAAGCTCCTGCTTCATGTCAAAGGTAGTGCAGGTGCAGGTGTGTGATGAGCTGTTTCCAAAATGAAAGACATTTCATTTCAATTTTTGCAGTATGTTGAGTATTTTGTTGGATTGATGAGCTGTCTCATCCAGTTTCTTCTGTTTGCTGCAGAAACAGGAGGCAGAGAAGGAGCACTAGGATTTCAGATTAATGTGACATGCCACAGCACCCTCAGGTTAGGGTGTGAGAGCTTCCTGGCTCTTGCCCACCCATTGCTGCTCTCCAGTTCTGCCCTTGCCTGATGGTTCCTCCAGCTGCATCACTGCCTTCTGCCCCATGTTTTATTCCATGTAGGCCTGAAGTAGGGAGAAGACTTGAAAGCAAATTGTTTCTCTTCTCCTCTTTGCCACTCTTCCAGCTACAATTCCTTCCCTATGGCATGGAGGGAAGCACTGTCTCTTTAGCTGCTCCCTCCCTGGATGGCTTTTAGTTCCTTTTGCATCTTCCTCCATCCTGCTCTCTGTGCCCCGTAACCAGGCACAGAGCCAGGCTGGCATTGCACAGGCATGCAGAGGTAACCCCACATCTCCCTCAATCTGACTGTCCCATCTCCATGCAGACACGGCCTGCAGGTGTCAGCTTGTCTCTTCCTAGGTGCTGATGTCAACCTGTCTCTCCTGAGCCTCCCTCCCCACACTCTCTCAAATGTTTATGGAGCTAGAGCCAGGAAGAATGAAGACCTGACCTATCTAGGGAGCGTATCTGGAGGAGAAGCACGGACACTAGGATTTTCCAACAAGCTATCACTACTCCCATCCCCCTGTAATCCACCGTGAGGGTGGGATATTCCAGATTTTCCATGAGCAGTGTTGCTGTGTGACTTACTTCACTCCTCAGAGCCAAGCTGAGGGGATGGGATAAAAGGAGACATAGGGGAAAATGGGACTTTGCTGGAGCAGGACATAAATCTGCCACCCTAAATGGATTTTTATCTCCCACGTCTTTGCAGATTTTCAGACAATTTCCAGTGCCTGCATCTAAATGAGTTTGGATTATTTTTCGCAGGAACTGTGAAGCAGCTCTGTAAGATTTTTGCCAAGAAAGAGCTTCACTTAGAGCCCTGTGCAAGCCGGACTCCAAGTACCTGACTTGTCATAACCAGGGACTGCTGGAACAAACCCTGCATCTAACAGTGAATAAACACTACTGCAGAGCAACTGCATTAAATGGAAATCTCTGCCAGAATCACAACACTTTCCTTTAGTGTATGGACCAGGAGGAATGTGGAGACAAGTGAGAAAACTCCATCACATTGCAAGGGGGAATTAAGCTTCTACAAGGAGGGTGCAAGCTGCAATTAACAGCTAAGTAAAACACACAAAACACCTGGTTTCTGTATCATGACTTTTCCCTGGAAGCCAAACGGCATTCCCAGCTAATGACCTCATTGGGGCCATAATCCTGTAGCTGTTGAGGTCTTGGCATTATATCAATTACCTTTTTCTTCACCCTACTCTATTAATGCCTCCTTCTGGCTTCTCCCAAAAAGAAACCAACTGCTTCAGCCTTCATTTGCCTCTCTTCTGACCCCTCCTGCTTTCAGTTCCAGCTCATCCTTCTGGTTGCCCACCCACTGACAGAGGGGTCTTCCATCACTTCTGGAGTACCATTCCTCTACTCACCTTGTAGGCCCATCCTGTCCAGCTTCTGCGTTTGAGCTCCGGGAATCTACTCTCTGTAATTTTCTAAAAAGTCTCTAATAAGGCAGAAGTTGCCTGGAAAATTAATTTTCTTCACAAAACTTTTGCTTTGGCTTTTTGAGAGGCTATTTTAAATAGAAATGCACTGTCCTCTCCTTGCTGTTAGGGTGAGAAACCATAGGCTATAACTTCAATATGTGAGATTGGTTGGATGCTAGGAAAATGCACTCATGGTAGGAGTAACAATGCACTGGAACAGAGATGATTGTGATATCTGCAGTTATGTAGGCCTTAGTGAAGAGAACAGAACAACATGTCTGAGGTGATCTTTCTTTGGGCAGAAGAATAGAGTAGAAAGCTCATTGGTTCCAGTTTCAGTTCTGGTTTTACTCCTTCAGGGGTGTCCCTAAGAAATCCCTTCTTTACCATGCAGCTCTACATTTTATGGCCCTTTCCTTGCCTTTACCTCACTGAATCTCATGGATGCTCGAAACGCTGTCTTGCACACCTGCCATCAGATGTGTCTCTTTCTGTTTGAAGTGAAAGTTCTCGCCAAAGTGTGTGGGATGAATATAACAAACCACCAGTAATAAGTCAGCAGAGGGTGAAGCTGTGAGCAGGTTTTCAATCACAGCTCCAGGAACCAGCCTGACTTTAATCACATCTATTCCAGGGTAAAGGATTCAATGCCTTCAATGTAAAATGGATTTGCACTTCCTCCCCCTTTTATGACAGTTTTAATTTTTTGGATAAAAAATTCTTCTTACAGAATGCATTAAAAACAAAAATAATCCCAAGACAGAACTTGCTATTCTGCCACTTTATCTTGAGAAATGTCACCTCATGCAGTCTCACCCTTAGCCAAATACTGACTCACCACTGAAGGCTTAGCAGCGGAAAAGGAGAGAGGGCATACCAGATGAGAGATCAGCTCTCCTGGCTGGAATCCTGGCAGGGAGTGAGGCACGTGTTTGAATCTGAGGAACTTGAGCCGCTGTGCTGAAATGTTGTTAAAAGCCAGAATGCAAGGGGGCTGCTTTGCTGTGCTTGCTGCAGGGAGGTGCAGCCTCCTTTCCTGGAGGGCTTGTGCTCAAAACATGACTTGGAGCCCTGAGATGCCGCACCCAGCTGAGGCTCCCAGCAGGTAACTGTTTGCTTTTCTCTGGAGAAGGGTTTGGGCCCAGGGAAGCAGTGTTCAAACACAAGTCTCTGCACAGCCCAGGACCTGGTATCCCTCCCCTGGCTCCATCTTGGTCCTGAGACAGCTTGGCCTGCCTCCACTCTCTCCAAGGGGAGCTCCATCCTCTGCTTCAGATTTCTTCTAACAGCAGTGAAGCCACTGATTCTGCCTGCCTCTGCTCAATGCTTTGAAATGTGTAGGAAATGTCCAAAGCAGGCACAGCTGAATATATAATGGCACACATGGCCCATGCTCAAACAGAACACAGAGAGTGCTACCAATCGATCTTGAAGACAGCTCTTCCAGTATTCACTACCACGTCTAGCCCTGGTAGTGGAAACACAAATCATTGCACCTCCGCTTTCTGAGCCTGCTGGATGTGTTTTATTTTTGAATCTTAAATCACTCTGCCGAGGGTTCTTTGAGCAGATGCTTTTCTCCTCCTGGGTCTGGGTCAAAGAACAGGAAGAAAATGAAGCTGCCATTGTCAGCAGCTTATTGTTGCCCTTATTCTGTGCTATGAGACAAAGCAACCCTGTCTTTGCCAATGCTCCTTAGCAAATGCATTGCTTTTGCAGCAGTCATTGCAATCTTCTTGCCTTGTTGGTCCAGCTCGCCTATATCTCCTACATCTTCCCACTCAATCTATTTTTGGGTTATTTGTGAAGAATATTCCTGTGTGCAAAGACATCTGCCTTTTGTGACGAGTAAATCCTGGTGGATGGAACCAGACATCAGTGCTCCTGTGAACATGCCAAAAGGCACCTCATGCAGAAGGAGCACAAGTGCAGCCTCTGCTCCTTGCAGTGGTGCTGCTGCTGGAAGCAAACGATTTCTGGAACAAACCCTGATAGGAGGCAGCAAGTGCGTCAGACCTTATAGTAGAGGAACCACGTGTTTGAGTTTCCTACTCCATGAATGAGGCTGGCCAGCCCTGATTCATCACCGAGGCACGCTGGGGAGAGAGGCACTCAGCTCATTTCCCCTGCATTTTATTTGTTCCTGCATATATTGTGGTCCCAAAGGTGCTGGGGAGCAGAGGAGCTGCACACCAGGACAGCAAGTGGTAGGAGGAGAGGAGATGTAGGAGAAGCCTTGCCTCCAAGCACTTTCCCCTTTGTTCCGCCATTCTTTGCACTTGCAGCTAAAGCCCTGCTGGGGTCCATTGGTTGGCATAGTGCGCAGAAAGACACTGGAAAAGGTGCTGGTAGCCAGTGGTACAGGACTAGTGAGAATAAATGGGAAGTGTTAAATAAATGTAGGTAGTGAGTGGGCGAAAGTAGAGTTCACTACTAAAACACACTGCAGAATTTCCACATTTCATTGTCATTTCATTGTCATTTCTTTTCATTTCATTTCATTGTCCTCCCTAGGTCTTTTCTTGATTGTTATAAAAAGTGTCCTTGAAGATTCTTATCCCCATCCAGGGAAAAAGGAAGCAGAAAAGGTATTGCCTTTCTGAGTCACAGTTTTTTGGAAGCCGTGTGTGTGCATGTGTGTTTGCCTGGCTTGCCTATGCTAGCTAATGTGTAAAGGTCTCTCTAAGCCGTAACAAGTGAAGGGAGCACAATGGCAACTTTCTATTCCCAAAACAAGCCTTGAAACTCAGCACTTAACCCTCAACCACATCTGCTCTGTGTGGAGGACAGACCATGAGGTGCACTGCCCAGTCCACAAAGCCCTGCTTTGGTGGTGGTTACAGGGCTGGCATCCCCTTCCTGGTTGCACTTCAAAGCACCAGAGCCTTTCTGAGCAATAATTCATCGCTCAGCCTGAAACATCTCTCTTCAGCTGTGTTCATGGCAGCAGCAGCAATCACAGAGTAGGAGGTAGCAGCCTTCAGTGTCTGACTGGGAAGACTTTCACACCTTGGGTTGAATCACTGCTTTCAGAATTGATTTATGGGCATGATTATCTTCAAATGGAGATATTTTCCGGCAAAACTAAGGGTTTGTAATAGAGGAGACAAGTACAGTCTTGCAATCCTACTGTTCATACTGCCCTTGCTGCAGGATGGTGGGACACGGTGCTGTTGGGGGAGGTCAGGCAGGGCTGGCAGGAGCCTGCCTGTGTGTGACAGCAGCCCCGAGCAGTGTGCCATTCACCTCAGATGCTCAGCCCTGCCTGGAGGAAGGAGAGGTCCTGCTTTGTGGTCTTTCATGGGATGGCAGGCAGTGTCTCAGCAGTACCGAGGATGGAGAAGAATGCTTTCCCTGCATTTGGGGATGGATCTGAGCTGGAGCAGCAAAGGTGTTGCCTGTGCAGAGCTCAGTCGAGACTCACAGCCTCACTCTCTTCCCTGGAGCCACAGGTAGAATTGATGTCTCCCAAGAGTAGAACTGATAGCTCCTGATGGGATGAATCCAGTGGCAAGGTGCACCCAGGGACCAGAAAATTGCCCTGAATCTTGCTCAGCTTTTCCTTAAAATAATTAACACTGAACACATACAATTTTTGAGGACATACCTCTGCCACACCTGCCTAAAAGAGTTCAGTATTGCCCAAGAAGGAAATAAAAAGATGTCTCACACTTCATTGTCTTTTGCATAATTTTAAAAATGTTTTGAGAATGTTTTATGGATATTCTATCCTAGGGTTAAGGGTGATTACAAATAAAACATAAACTATTTCATAAGGGGAGGTGTCTCTTAGGTAGATGGATATATCTGAACAACTGGTTTTGGTGAGGTGACATGACTCAAGCACTCTAGTGGCCTTATAATTCTCCCTGTCAACCTTGCTTGTCCCACACTGTGTAGGGCTGGCAGTACTGTCAGGTAACAATACCATCAGTCTTTAGCTCTACAAGATCTCAGAGCTGTCTTGATTTAGTTAATGTTAATTTTTTCCATTGATGCAGTTGTAAAAAGGGTGTGTTAATATATATATATGTGTGTGTGTATATAAATGTAAATGCTGAACAAATAAACTATGTCAGCTCTTTGAAAGAAAATACTTTATTTGTTAAAACTAAACCATGCAGTTCTGATTCTGCTTCTGCTAATAGAAACATCTTGGCACCGTGATAAAACGATTCATATAAATTGTGCCCGTTTTTCATTTTCAGAGCAGTGCACAAAGAAAATCAAAACGGAATGCACCATACTAAAGAAAGGACAGGCAACGTTTTAGCTACCATGTATGCTGCTCAGCCAGGACAATGTGCTCAACAAACCTTAGAATAAAATCGAGGTATTTTGTGTGAAAGACGTCCTTTCTGCAGCTGGATCTGTTTTTATTGTGGCTCCCGAATTGTAATGTCAGTGCCAGACATTGTAAAAGGTACCTGGAAATTGTTCCATTCCATGTGTTACCAGTGACAGGTTAATGCTAATGAATTGAGATTAAAAATTCTGAGGTTTAAAAATGGCTTCATGTCCCCCAAAAGTTTAAGAAATATTACTTTAATTAATATGGCGGTTTGCTTCTTAAGCAGAACAGCTTTATTTGAATTTTGCTCATATAATGATTAGTAAAAGTTCTCACTCATTGACTGCACTTTGATGAACAAGGATATACAGGCTCGGATGATAAATTTCTCAGGCAACTTGCAGGAAAAATTACCAGAAACAGTCCTGTTTGCATACAGATATTAATGTCCCCAGAGGAAAGAAAAGCAATAGATAAATTACACATTCAGTTCATATTTCCACCTTAGTGTTAGAAGTTCCATGTAAGACGAGAAAACCCCAAAGACCTGTGCCAAGCTGTTCGCTCTCCCCCTCGCTTTCAGCCGAGGGGCTGGGAACACCCTCTGGCCAGGGTGCGACAGGTTGTCCTCCTCATTTTCCTCCTCCCATGGCACTGCCGGGCCCGCAGCGCGGGAGCGCCTGTGGCGGTCCCCGAGGGATGCTCGAGGGATTGCTGCTGCCGGAACCTCCCCGTCGAGGAAAGAAGGCAGATCCGCCTGGCCGACAGCAAACCGGGCAGTTCCTACTTGCTTCCAACCGGTGTTTTCTGTTTCTGGCTCGGCTGTGATTTGTTCCCCACTCATTTGGAGTCCCCGCCGTTGTCGGGACGGGGAAGCTGTTCCTGGAAGCAGGGAAGGCAGGCTGAGCCCGGGGCGGCCGGCAAGGACTCCGCTGTCCCGGAGGAGTTGAGCTCTCCTGCACGCCGGGCCAGATAGAAAAATAGCACCCAGGAAAAGTCGCTGGTGCTCTGCAGTGCCTCGGGAGGCACCCGGCCCCCAGCCTCTGCTGGGGTGTAAAAACAAGTCTGCAGAGAAAACCACGCAGAGAGCCCCGCCGGGACAGGAGCTCGTGCTGCAGAGAGGTTTCTCCTCTCCAAGGCAGAGTGCGAGCTTGCGAAAGAGTTGGAAGAGAGAAAGGAGCTTTTTCCCAAAGGACAATGTCCCTGGGACCAGCCCTACCCCTCATAGATATCACGCTGTCTGCTCGCTGCTCGGAGTGACCCGCGACTTTTTCTGTTGCATCCCTGGGCCCGCGGTCACCCCTGGAAGAGGCGAGCGGAGCCCTGGAGCCGCCGAGTCCCGCGGAGCCCAGGGGGGACGCGGAGCCGCGGGCAGCAGCACAGGGTCCCCGCAGCCGCCGGCGGAGCCCAGAGGAGGGGCTGGCTACCCGTGCCGGTCATCGGGGGAGACAAACCCTGCCCGCAGGACACGTGGGCTTTTTCTCTTTTAATTTTTAATTATTTTCTTTTTTTCTTTTTTTTTTTTCTTTCCTCTCTCCCTCTTTCTTTCCCAAAAGCAAAAGAAAACGAAAGAAACCAGGTTCCAGTTTCCAAAGAAGTAAGTAACAGTCCTGAGAGAGTCTTGGGTAGAGCCGAAACCCTGGGGCGACTGGAAAGGACGGGGACGGCGGCGTGCCAGCCCGTGGATGGTCCGGGATGCTCGGGTCCATGTCCGCGCTTGTGGACCGACGGACGCGCGGGACGCGCGCTCCGGCCGAGCAGCTGTCCGCGGCAAAGGAAGGCAGCTTCTCCTCCGGTTCCCAGACCTCTCCGTGCTCCCAGGGTGGCACACGCCGTCGGTGCCCACCTGAGACCCACCTTCCCCGGGGGAAGCTGTCCCGTAGGGCTCGCTGGGGCGCGGGCGGCCCGGGGGAGCGGGGCCCAGCTCGCCGCCATCCCGGCGGCTCCCTGCGGCCTCCTCCGGTGCTAGGGCCCACAGCGAGCCTCTCCTTGCCACAGCTGCCCATCTTACATTTACTTTCCGGAGGACGCGAGTTTCGGAGTGGAGGCACCGCGTTTTCGCCGGGGGAAGGCGTGAGTGGGTCGGCACGGCTCGGCTCGGCACGGCTCGGCACGGCACGGCACGGCACGGCGGAGGGAAGTTGGGCCCAGTCTCTCGCCTGTTTACCCTGTCCCATCCTTTTCCTCGTCCTGGGCCGTGGGACTCCCCGCGGCTCACCGAGAGTCCTGCTGCCTTCTGGGGACTAGGCTGGGGGCGACAAGGTCCCTGGAGGCTCCCGAGGGAAGGTTCCCGGCGGGGCATGCCTGGGGATCCTCCTTGGTCTGGAGCTCCCCGGAGGACACCACGCAGTCTTGCTCGGGGTCATTGCTGTTGCCCGCCCCTCGCTTTTTGTCTTCTTCTTTCTTCCACTTCATCCGCCTGTTCTGGAACCAAATCTTGATGTGCCTCTCGGTCAAGTTCAACATGACAGCCAGCTCCACCCGCCGCGGCCTGGAGATGTACTTGTTGAAGAGAAACTCCTTCTCCAGTTCCAGCAGCTGCGCCCGCGTGTACGCCGTCCTCGTCCGCTTGTTCTCCTCCGGTTCCACCATGTAGGATCCCCCTGCAGAGAGGCGAGAGTGAGCCTGGGCCCGCCCGGCCGCCCCCTCGGGCTGCGGGGACCGCGTCCCGAAACCCCTGCGCGGCGCGGAGGATACGGGGGGAAGCAAACGGGGTGAGGGGGAGGCCTCGGGGAGCTCTCCGGCTGGGCACAGTGAGGAGGTGCTGCTGGCGACAGTCACCGCTGCTGTTATTTTATTTTAGAATAATTTAATAATTTTTAGCAATGATTTGGATGAGGTTTTCAGGGAAGCGCCGTCTCTGGAGCCGAGGGAGAAACTCACGTGCCACCGTTTGCGTGACACCGAAAGCTCAGGAAGGCTCCCTGATCCAGGGCCGCAATTGTTCAGGTTCGTGTTAAAATTAAATTTTAAAAAATAATTTTAAAAGGTAAGGAAATAAAAAGAAAAAACTCCACTACACACATATACAAACCAAAGCAAAACAGAAAAATATAATCCCTAAAAAATCTTTCCAAAAAAAACCAACGCACCAAATAAAAACCTCCAAAACAAAGCAATAAAATTTATAATAATTAGTAGGCTTGCCGGGCCGGGAGTTGGGCCGTAGCTGCTTTATTTGGCCAAGTTGATGAAACCTTGGGTTTCTTGTTCCCGTAAAAAGCAGCAGTAGCGGGATCGCCGTTCCCAGCGCGGCCGCCGCAGTCCTGCGTGGGCACTGGGGCGCGGATCGTACAGGCGGGAGCATCGAGAGGGGCCGGAGGTGGGCACGGAAACTCAGGGCCGCTTTTGCCAGCGTCAGCGCCACTCTGGGAACATTTGTGGGGCTGATATCATCTGCCGGGAATGGTGCTTTAAACAGCCAGAATGAAATCATCAATTCAAGAGAGGTACGTGGACTCTCCCACCGCTCATCTTCCTATTCCCATGATTCTGTATTTATATATACAGTGTTTGTGAATGTAAACCTCTGTATAAAACTTATATATGTATTTAAATATATGTATTTAAATACACATATAATGTTTGCAAAGTGATGTGTATATATCTATGTGTGTATATAAATAAGTATTAAAATCAATGTATATATGTATAAAAATATTGGTAAACCTAAACCTATGCATGCATGGGTTTGTATCCGAAAAAGATCTTGTTCTGTTACTTTAAACCAAATTGGAGCTACCGGGAAGGCGGAACGCCCGTGCTCTGTCGCAGGGCCGAGGTCGGGCCCCGGGACAGGGCCGGCAAGCCGGGGACGAGCGGCGGAGCCGGGGCCGGGCACGGCGTGTGGCACCGGGCCGGGCATGGCCGCGGCCTCCCTGGGCGCCTCTTCCCGGCACAGAGCAAAGCCCCGCAGCATCCATGGACGCCTAAATCCCAAGGGTTTCCATGAAAAATAAATCGTCGGGCCGTGTAGTTTGCCACATCCACGGTACAAAATCTGCCGGGGTTTGGCTGTGAGCGCTCTGTGGGACTCGGCACAGCGCGGTGCCCCTTTCTCTTCCTGCTCCGGCAGGAACCCCGCACATATATCACACCGACCGGGTCATGCATGGCCCCTGCCTGCTCCTCCCGGCACTGCTGGGGACAACAGGCAAGAATTTTAGGCTTCCACGGGAAAGTTTCGCTTTCCTTCTTTTCTTCGAGTACAGGAGAAAGAGGGGGGAAAAAAGCGTAGTTCAAAAGTTTGTATTACTATTATTCTTATTATCCTTATTCTTCTTCTTATTATTATTATTATTTTCCAAAATTCACTCAACTCATGGAAAACAATCTGATTTTCTCTCTCCCTCGCCCCACCTCCGCTCTGGCATCATCCCTGCCGCCGTGTCCCCAAGTGTCTGGGACAGCACACTCTTCTACCTTTGAGGGCAGATGAGCCTCTAGGGCGACTGGGTACCGCCACCTGTCCTTCCCTCCCCCTGCAATTGCCCCATGCAATTCCCAAACTATTTCGTGGAGATTTTAATACTCAGGTCCTTTTTCCAACTGTCTATTTGAACAAAGCCATTAATATAATATTTGCCGTATAGGTGTGACGGAGGCGCAGGACACGATAACATTGTGCAGGCAGAGACAGAAATATTGTTGGGCAGCGGAACTTTCTGCCTAGATAGAGTTTCTTCCCCTCACTGGCAACTCTGTTTCGTTTGTGCATTGTTTTTCGTGCCCTGTTTTTTTCACGTGGAGAGGTGCATTTGTGGCTAAATCCCTCCGGGGAGCAGGAGGAGCGGGATGGAGGGGCTAGGAGGGGAGATGGGCTCTGAGCCGTGGGGGGCCGAGAGGGTCTCGGCGACTGCCCTGAGGGCTCGGGGGCTGCTCCGGTGGGCTCAGGGACGGGGGGCAGAGGCGCTGTCCCCGCCAGCCCTGCCTGCCGCTTCCCTGCCCGCTCCACCTCGCAGGTGCCTCCACGACCCGGCCCCGCGCGGAGCTCGCCGCGCCCGTGGGGACACGGCGCTGCCCGAGGAAGCAGCTCCCGGGAGGCGTCACGACGTCCCGGCTTGGCCACGATTAGTTAATTGATGAAAAATAATTCGTTAATAATTGCTGAGGAACAGGGAGCGGTGAGCCCGCCGGCCGGGACTGTGAGTGCCGGCTCCCTCCCCAGCGTTCAACCCAATACTAGCAGCCCCAGAGCAGTGGGTCTGCAGAGGCTGGCGGAGGGGAAACGACCCTCCGGGATCTCTCCACAACTACGTCCGAGCGGTGGGAACGGGACGAGTGCAAGGGAGGGTCTCTGAGCATCGAGCGGGACAGGAGCGTGGTAGGGGTGGGGGTAGAAGGATGCGGCGGGGCTTACCGGTCCACTGTCCCTTCCAGGCGTGCGATTTGGTGGACTTCATCCAGGCGAAAGGCACCTGCACTCGGGGCTCCTCTATAGCCCCCGTGTCCGCCCCGTCTGCGAAAGGCAGCGCGTCCTGGTGGGGAGGAGGAAGATGAGGGTGGTGGTGATGGTGATGAAGGTGGGAGACCCCGGCATCCTCAGTGATGGGGGGCACCTCGTAAGGTGAAATGTCTGGCGGGCTGCCTTGCTCGAGAGCCCCTAAGGCGCTGGAATAAGGAGTCTGTTGCTGCCTGCCCATGTACAGGCAGGCGGGGGGGCTGGGGTTGTAGTCCTGCGCTTGGGCTCTCTGAAACGCACACGACTCCTTGTAGAGCTGCGCCGAGGCGTAATACTGCTCCTCGGTGTTCATGGCGAGCGGGGCCGAGGGGCTTCGCAGCTTAGGGACACATAGGGCTGCTCCCGCTCCCGGAGCCCGGGATGCCTCTTTGACAGCTGGCGGCCCCGCCGGGCCCCACCGCCCTGCCCGGCTCCCGCCGCCTCCCCATAGGCGCCTCTCCCCCACGTGAGCCCTCCCGCAACCCTCCGGGGCGGGGCGCGGACCGGAGGAGGCCACCCGGGGTGGCCCTGGTCCCGCAACCCCCTTCCTTCCCCTCAGCCGGGCCGACCTCGGGACCCGGTACCCTTCTGCTGGGAGCAGCTCCCTGCTTTGGGGTGAGGAGCCCAGCGGCTGCGTGCTTGCGGGGCCGGCCGGGGGCTCAGGGGATTGCGCCGATGCGCGGGGCGCTCCAGGACGAATGGTCCTTAAATTAATCTTTCCCTCTCCCCCTCGCTTGTCCAGAAGCTGCTCATCCCCCAGTGACCCCCGGGCACGGAGAGGAAAACCCTCGGGATAGAGGGCTGGGGTAGACTCCTGGAGAGATTTAGCGGCAGGGGACTTTTGGCTGTGAGGGCATCTCCTTCAGGGATGTGGGTGTCCAGGGACGGGCAGGGCTCCCTCGGGGGTACCCGTGTTCCGGAGCCCTGGGCGAAGGCCAGCACCGGTCGGTGGGGGGACCACAATGCTATCACCAGAGCGAGCGATAGGCAGCGGATTGTTTGTCCAAGAGGTAAATTTGGGAGCCTTCCCCGCGGCTTGGGCTGCAATGTGTTGACCCTCGGAGATAATGTGCTCCGAGCTGGTGCCGGTTGACTTGGTGACGAGGCTATGAGGAGGCGGAGAGCTACCGAAAGGGACAAAGATCATTTCCCTGCCTCCCTGCGCTCGGCCCGGCCGGTGCTCTCTCCTGCTCAGGTGCAGGCACGCTTCCTATCTGCCCGGCCCTCCTTCTCTCGCCGCCGCTTCCCCGGCACCGCCGCTTCGGCCGCCGCCGTCGGGGCGCGCTCCCGCGGCTCTGTGTAGGGCGGGTGCAGACGGCTCAGTCCTGCCCGGCCCGGCTCGGCTCGGCTCGGCTCGGTCAGTGGTGATGCACGCCCTGAGCGGCGAGGCAGGAGGGTCCCGGTCCCTCGCTCCTAAACCCTGCTCCGTGGGATCATAAACCCGCCCAGTCCATTACACTTCGATTTTCCGCTCTGAACTCACACGGGTCCCCCATCTCTTAGAAAGCACACTGAGGCTTTGATTCAATATTGAGCCATTAAGCGATTGCTTTCCCAAGCCATTTAACAGCAGCTCTTATGGATAAATAAACAAAAAAGGCTGTAAACCAATTATAGTGCGGATAGTGAAAAAGTATTTTATTAGCGGGAATTACAGATATACATGGCTGCTGCTCGGGCTCCCTACGCCCGGCACCTGCCACCTCCATCCCTCGGCATTCCCGGCAGGGTACGCGGTCCGGCGGGGCTCGAAGGCTGCGCGGCCAGCGGGGATGCGCAGCTCCCGTCTCGGTGGTTCCCCCACCAGCGCCCGCCTCCACTCCGGTCTCTGGCAGGCACGGGTGTTCTTTGATCTGGAGACGTCTTATGCGCCTTCCCCAGGGCAGCACCCACAGCCCCTTCCCCAGAGATCTGTTACCTGGAGCATTTACTGATCCGGGCTTTCCACGGGGAACCGGGGCGGACAAACAAACTCGAGGCCATAAAACCCAGAGCAAATTGGTTCATCTCCTGGGAGGACCATTACCCGGCGTCTTAATGCGGTCCTCTTTCTATAACGAACGTTTCTAAACAGAGCAAACACTTCACCCTCCAAAGCAAATGAATTTCATATAATTTAGAGCTAATTCTCTTTCATTCTGCCTGCGTGAGCAGGCGATAAGCGCACGCTTTGCAGTTCTGACAACAAGGTGGCGAGCTGCAGCGCAGGAAAAGGGCCCCGCTGGGTATCCCGGTACTGGGAACCTCGGTCACGTCCTGGGGGTGGTGATGTCTGGCAGCACGGGGTTCCCGGGGGAGCTGAGCTCGGCCGGATCCCAGGGACCACCTCTGCCTGCCCTCTCGACCTGAGATGTTATCACTGATACTTGGCTCGAGTCCTTCCACACCTGTGGGTTCCCAGGAGAAGTCTCTGAGCAGCGAATGGATCCCACCAGAGGGGAAATGGTGATGATGTGATGAAGGAGGCCGGTGGGAATGATGGGAAAAGCCAATGGCCTCACTTGCCCCAGAGTTGGGCTCTGCAGACACAAAATCGTCCCCAAAAGTGGTCAATATGCATCACCCGAGAGAGCTGCAGAAGGGTGTGCATACAGGACACCAAAACATCTTCTACTAAACTCCCAGAATTTTCTGCTCCAAGGAATTCCTAAGTGCTATGAATGTAATAGTCTTCAGCTGATTTTTCCACATTTTAAGACTCCCCTGAAACTTTATGAAAACATTTTGCCTCCCACTGCCTTCCAGCAAAGTGTTCCCCAGATTAAGTGCTGCTGTGTGAGACGCTGCTGACCCTGCAGCTGACTGCATTTAAACAGCCTTCATTTTCCAACCAGAAGAGCCTTGAGATGTGTAGGCACAATGTAAGAAATTAAAAGGTGCATTCTTGCCTGTAGACTTTGAATGGTGAGCCAGGTTCTCCTGTATATACATTGTCATCTCTCTGCTGAGAACTTCCCTGTCTTTACTCCCCAAGACTGGTTTTGGCAGCTCAGAATGACAAGAAGCTTGGCCATCCTCAGCCTGTAGGCAACCATGCAAGGAAAACATGGCTGATACAAACATCTTTATTCCCATTGATAGATGTACAGTCAGGTTTTAACCATTGAAAACAGAGAAAAGTTATGGATGTTGTACACAGGAACAAATCAACAATGGAGCAGCTAGAATTTCCCCTGCTTTAACTCCCATCTGGATGTATGCTGCAGTTCAGCTGGAGATCCTGTACTTCACTTGCTTTAGGAAGTTTTAAAGAACTATAGAAGTCCTTCATAACATGGGGATATTTATGGCTGGCATGTTTGCTTAAATCCCCAACTTTGCCCATGGAGCTGAAAAGCCTGGTGTTGTGTCTGATGCACGGTCCCAAAACCCAATTAATACAGCTGTAGCTCAGGCTCAGAACAACCTCCAGCTTTTAACATATCCAGATGAGACTCCAGAACCTACCTGGGCAGCAGTGTTCTGCCAACCTCAAGGCAAGGAAGTTTTTCTTCATATTCAAATGGAATTTCCCATGTTTCTGTTTGTGCCTGTGGTGCCTTGTCTTGTCACTGGATACCACTGAAAAGAGTCTGACCCCATAATCTGAGACTCACCCTTAAGATATTTGTACACATAAACAGAAATTCTTATAGTAATCTTGATAGTCCAAGAGATTAGACAAAAGGAATCTGTAATTCTGTACCAGTAATTAAGGGATGATGGTGATAGTAGCAGTGTCAAGTAGAACAGCAGGTTGTAATTATCCTCAACTCAAGCACAGGAGTTCAGATATTCCAGCAGCAGTAACAAATGCTTCAGGTACACAGCTGCTGCTGTTGTACAGTAACATCACACAATAACTGCACTGCAATATTTGAGTTCACATATTAGATTCAAATATGTTTTAAGGACTTGTCAAGATCCGATCACATTCCTCTAGACTGGTGCTTGACAGAGAAGAGACAATCTGCATAGTTAACTCATTCTGTATTATATGAAGCCTAAAACTTCGCAATATAATACAAATCTCTGAATGGCCAGGGGTTCAGAAAGCAAGGTCACATGCCTAATGTCATATCTATGTGGTTTTCAAATGTATAATAACTGTATAAAATGTATACACAACATGCCTCTTGAAATTCAAGGACATTTGCAATGTTCCTACCAAACCAAATTAACCAAATGGTTAATACAGGGGTTTGATGTAAGTCACTGTTCTTTGGAAGTCTTCCCCAGTAGTGTCTGACAGACAGCACTGCAGGCTGCTGAGATCAGTGAAATGTAAAGCCATCTGGATGCAGTATTACCTCTTTTCCCTAGGAAAGGTGACAGGAGCATTTCGTTTGCCTTTCAACACAAATAATTTGCAAACCCCTACTCAATTAGCCTCCGTTCGTGTTATAACCAATGACGGTTTTATAATTTCTCCCACCATCCTGACTGTCTAATTAGAGTGTAAAATAGTAAGGAGTATAGTTCAGTCACACTTCCTAATCTGGTTAGATTTTCTCCATCTGTATAACATTTAATGACTTCTTAGTGTTCAACCCCTTTTCTGGAATCCACATTTAGACAGAAAAGAAGTACTGAATATGAGTGGAGCCTATTCACAATAATCTCTTTTTCTCTCTCATCTATGTTCAGACCAACATGGGTAAACTCTATCCATGGCAAGAGACCTCAGTGGGAGAAGTTGACTGGGAAACACAGCTTTCCCAGGGATTGATTTTTAACCCCCCACCATGGCTGTATCTAGCAGAAAGGTAACCTTTCACAAAGCTGGTTAATAATCAATAACCATGTGAAAACAAATCTGTCTTTCCCTCTTAGAGCTAACGATAAAAGTGAGAGCACGAACTATTCCACCTGCCCTAAAGTAAGACTGGTTCATCAGCTTTTTTTTTGGCAAGAAGCTTTTTTAGGCCTCTGAGCGATTCAGCATTGGCACACAGCAGGTTCAGTTTGCTCTTCCCACCACACATCAGCTTCTTCACACTGCAGGTGTGAGAGAAGAGAGCTTGAACTGCAGGAAGACATGTTTACGCAACCATTTTAAACAAGACCTTGTCCGGGAAATATATAGGGAACTTGCCTTGGGAAAGCTTGAGAATAGTAGAGTCTTTTATATATGTAGTCTCTTTTTACACTTTCTAGTTTACACCTTTGAATTTTTTCCATCTTCCCCATAATTAATTATTTCATTATCACCAGGGAAGCACTGGTCTTGTAAGAAGAATTTCACTGTCTTGTAGTAAGAGTTGAGGAATTACTTTTGAATACTGTGAACCTTCCCACTGAAAATACAGCTGTTTCATGTTGCTTGCCCCACACAGTTTTTGCTTTCTACTCAATGTTTATTATACCAGATAGGAGTAGAAAGAAAAATAATTTAAAAAATATATATATGTATTTATCCCGAAAGTTACAGCTAGAGGAATCCAGAGTAGAACATCAAACTGAAATAACTCCTCCTCACATCCCCTGACAGCTTGATTTTTTTCCCCTAGACCCCAGGCTCTTTGGGACACACGAGATTTGGGGCTTAGACTGAACCTGGCCAGGCAAGTGGCACCTGGCAGTTCTCACCATAGTCCTCCCCTCTTGTTTGTCCATTGTAACTTTGCTGGACTTCAACTATTTGATTTCAGATTTTCCATTCTGTATCTCTACCTCTCACCACGCATGCGGGGAAACTTTCCTTATAACTATTTGGACTGGTATGAAAGTGAAGCTGGGAAACTGTGATGCACGGTAGCTGTCCATGTGGGGAGGGTATGGAGTCACTGCCTCTTCTGCAAGGCTCTGAAAGCAAAAGTGATGGTGTATGGCTGATCCCAAACAAGAGTAGAGAACAGGAATAGCTGACACCTGGAGACAGCAACCCTGCACAGAGTTTTCCTGCTCTGTTTCCTTGGCTGCCATGTTTGTTTGCTGGGTTTAAGTATGTTAGAATTCCTGTTGGGATGTTGTCCCACAGCAATGTCTCTCCAGACCAATCTCTCTGTGCAAACTTGCCTATATTTAATCAAGCTTTGAAATGCTGTACATCACACAAGTTCCACAGATACATCTTAAAACTTAGCAGCCAAGTCCTTTATGTGTTCACAACAGTGAGCAGATCCCTGCCCTGGACCTGAGGACTGAATGAGAGCTCACTGTGTATCAGTTGCAATATTGAGCCCTGCAGGGAAAATTCCTCATGCTCCACGCTCCAGCCCTGGGCATGGAGGAAGAAGGTGACTTATGCAAAAGACACGTAAGGTGAACACCCTTCAGAGAAAAGCATTTGAAGGTCTGCTCCCTGCCCACAGTGAAAAACATGGGTCTAGAGCCAGGAGAGAGACAGGCTGTGCTCTCACCATTCCTCTGCCCAAGTGGGAAGCAGGACCTGGGCTGTGCTCCAGCAGGTCTGACCAAAGGGGCATGATGTAATCTTGGTCAATCTCCTGGGTTAAATTTTCCAGAATGGGTTTCCAGCTGCAAACACCTTTCTTTTCTGGGCAGCCGGCCTGCAGCAGCTTGAGATACTTGCAAGAGAAGGGGAAACTTTTAGGGACTCTGTCTGTGAACACTCAGTGACACCAGAACTTGGCTCGGGAAGTGTCCTGATCCCCTTCAGTGCTGTCCACATAGGCTTTTTCTTAGCTCTCAGTAGCACTTCTGAGCACTTCAAGTAGACGCTAAGAACTAGGAGAGACTTTTTAACCTTATGACACTAGATCTAACATGGACTTCAGAAGGTTTTTACATGGTTATGCATTGACTGAAATTCATTTGAAAATCAAGGCATCAGATTTCATTCTTTCCTCCATAACTGATATCACATAATTTCTGAATGTGCTGTAAACCTTTCATACTCCATAAAGGGAAGTGCTAGGAAGAAATCCACAAGAAAACATATCCCTCTGTCCTCTGAGCAGGGGTGCTCTAAAATCAGCAGTGAATCAGACTGGAACTCGAGGACCTACAGAGGTAAAGTAGAACAAATGCAGCATTCTTTTAACTGAGTTTGTCTATAACTTGTTGCAGATAAGTGCAGAGCCACAAGAAAGAGGAGGAGGGCAGCAGACAAAACGCTGTGTCACAGAGTACATAGATGTGGTAAGAACTGAAGCTGTTCAGTCAGCTTCCTTGCTTGCATTTCCTTGCCTGTATAATACTCTGCAATAGGACTAGTCTTATGTTTATCCAACAGAGGAAGAGAAATGTATCATCTACACCTTATAGCTCATTCAGTCATTAGCACAGGTTCAATTCTAAATATTGAAATAAAGATGTATTTTCTGAATTGAGATATCCACATTCTGAAAACTTTTTGGACCTCTCATGTTTTAAAAAATGAAGAAAAGGTAACTAGAATTTTCTCACTGATAACTCACTAACACAAAAGTAAGTGGAGCAAATTAAATAATATGGATTTCTCACTTGTTCAGTGGCAATGACCACTGTTTTCCATTGCATATAAGATAATCTAGACATTTCCTGTGCAGTGTAGAATCTCTTAGCTTTGCTTATTTATTTATAATACACTGTTTTAAGTGCAATTTAGACATATTAAGGATGTATGTAGCTTCGAATATTTCCACTGATCTGCAAAACTTCTCTGCTTGCCTTTCTTGCCCCTTGCCTTGTCTTCCACCATTTTCTTTCATTTGCTTTCTCTTTCACTTTCTCTGTTCTAATCTTCTTAATTATATTTCCATGTAGTATTTCCAAATTATATATAATTTTTCTTACTTTGTATACTACTTCTGTTCAGTATTTATATATTTATTTCTGTATAATATTCACAATTCAAGTCCAGTTCAAGTTCATAAAGCTGTGATTTAAATCCACAGTTACACAGACAACTAGAAAAAAAAATCAATATCTTTATGAAGGGATGATGAACTGCACATACATAGGTATAGTTTGGCACTTTAATTGAAAACTCAACCTGATTTTTGTTCTCTGAATGATGCATGTAGGTTTTATTGCTCCTTACCTGCACACTGGAAAGCAAATTGTCAATGCTTGAAATGATTTTATGTACTTGAACACCACCTGATTTAATGCATCAGCTGACAAGGACAAAGACATTGATTAAATGTCCTGCCTCAGGTGTCCAGAAGGCTGGAAAAGGTTGTCCCCTCAAAATAACCACTGAAACTTCACCCACTAATCATTAACTCAGTATTTGGTCCAAGCTTTGGGAATAACAGGAGGCTTTAAAAAGCAGCAGTCAGAAAACACCCGGTGTGACTTAGGAGATTGTTTGGTCTTGTAGTGCATTAAGGGAGAGTCAAATGGTGAGAGTCTTTCCTGATCAGTAAGAAATGCATTGGGCATTTGATCCTTGGGAGGGCACCTCTGGACTTGGCTCCTAGCAAGCACTGAGTGCTTGCAGAGGGACTGTGAGATGCTCAGTGCTCTCAGCTCATTTCAGTTTGTAAAAGCTCTGGGCAGCCTGCACTGACCCTTCACAAAGTTGGTGTCTGCACAACCAAAGAGCAAATGAACACTTGAGTCCTAAAACGCCGCTCAGTGAGCTACAGCACAGCAACACCCAACCACTGGGTTTA
The DNA here is from genome assembly GCF_009819885.2 of Catharus ustulatus. Classification (NCBI taxonomy): domain Eukaryota; kingdom Metazoa; phylum Chordata; class Aves; order Passeriformes; family Turdidae; genus Catharus; species Catharus ustulatus. The sequence goes on along the minus strand of NC_046222.1, from coordinate 51,433,180 downwards.
TAGCCAGGCACAACCATTAGATCTTTTGACTTGAGGTTCTCCTATGCTGCATCTACAGCAGTTTTTCACAGTCAATAAAATCCACGTGGCATAGCAGAAACTTTAGTGAGAGTAATTTCATTGTAGCAACTAAAGGAAGTGAGACGTCACCTTGTAGCAAGGAAGCTTCCAGAAACCCCACGGCCATCTGGGCCATATGGTCCCGCCACTAGCCCAAAACCAGAATGACCTCCTCTTGGAGTAATATGCAGTCCAAAGATCCAGAGCAGACCAGCAGAGGCAAAGGCTCAAGGGAACGGAAGGAACCTGTCCCAAGAAATAAATCCAGTGAAAGACTCCAAGTCTCCCATTCTTGTATCGTGTCACATGAAGCAAGCGCTTCCTGTTCCCATTGTGGTTAGGAAACCTAAAATTTAATAAAAGAGTGCTACTGTTGCCAAAACCAGCTTCTTAACCTAAATGATCCTCTTCTGAACCTCAAATGAAATCAACTGGTTTGTGCAGCAGCACCATTAATACGGTTGCCTAATTTATGGAGCAGCCAGGTTCTGCTTAACAGTGCCAGAGTGGGTAAGAAGGCAATTAGTGGACTATTTTCTATGCACACCGGAGTAGAAACTAGTGTATTAGAAAGTTCTTCTGGCAGGTGCAGCATACTAAAAAGCTTTCACCTAAAATGATATAGTCTGACAAACAATATAAAAAAGCAAATTGCCCAATAAACAAATAGCGTATCAGCCATTTATACAAACCCATAATACTTAGACTCCTCAAGCTTGAAATGACTGTGTATTTTTTCCCCATTAAAATGTTATTATGGTCTATGCATAAATTGTTTTAAATTAAGATTTGATATCACTGTGTTCTCAAAGCCTGGATAGATTTAACAGTTTTTCTAAAATGAAACATTAGCTCTGGGGGTATATGGAATTAGCTCCAAGGATTTGGTCTAGTGAAAGGTGTACATGTCCATGGCAGAAGGGTTGAAAATAGAGGATTTTTAAGGGCCCTTCCAACCCAAAGCATTCTATGATTTCCTTCCCATCTGGAGCCATGATACATGGGGCCAGCATCCTCTGGGGCTCTGATGCCCTTTCAGGAGCCAAGTAGGAGCTGTAGACAGGATGCTGAAGGAAACAAACTCTTGTGGAGGTGTGGCCACACCACAAACACCCTCTGTGCCCTTCCCTGGGGTTTCACCCAAGCTCCTTATTTCTTTTTCATAGTGTTAGACTTAGACACTCCATGAAACAAAGGGGAAAAGGCTTCTAAATTAGAATTCAGCAAAACCAAAGTCCCATTCTCCCTCCTGCCATACAGTGGCTTGTACTTGGGCCATGTGCTGCTTCCCATGTCAGCCACCCTCCTCAAACCAGACCCTGGCACAGGGCCCTCTGCCTCCATGACCCTGCCTTGCCAGCACCTCTTTTCTTGCTGAGGGCTGCACTTGTTCCCTGTGTACAGCTGCAAATGTTTTAATCCCTGTCGGAGGGAGCAGCAGAGCTGGGCTCTGGGGGCTGCTGCCTGCAAACCACAAAGCTGCATATTTTTTCCACAAGGTTTTTGCCTTTGAGGGCCAGGAAGCCAGCCAAGCCCTCAGATACAACCTCTGCGCTGTGCTCAGGAAAGGCAAATGGCCCCTGCTAATCACTGACCCAACACAAGCACCAGACAGATGCAGTCAATGTGTTTAGCTCATGAGTCTTCACCTGCTGCAAAGGCAACAGCTAACTTGGGCTTGGACTTCTGTAGTTATGTGAGAGAAATCCCACCTACATGTCTTGTTGTTTTAATTTGGCATTATCTGTTAGTCAGACACTTGTACTTTGTGGCTTGGAGAGGAGGAGGAGGTGGGAAGTTGCCCAAAGCCCTTAATTAATTTCTGAACACTGCCATTGTTATGTCAATAGCTTGATACAAACATGATACCAAGTGCAAGATGTGTATTCTCCAGTTTCTTGCCCTGCACACCTGGCTGATGTGAGGGTGAATGTGAGGGTATCAGGCTGCTCTCATGCACCACTTGCCTGTTTTCCATCCACAGACACTCAGGACTGTGCCTGGAGTCTGAGCCATGCCAGCCACTCAGCATAGCCGCAGGAAATCTGAGCAAAACTCCTGCCTGATCCTTAGAGGTCACAGCATGCCCAGCAGTGTGGGAACCTAGGATTCCCCTGGCTTCCCTGGAATCTGGGCAGGGGGTTCAGATGCCTTGGCAAGGTGCCCAAAATCCCTGTGAGTTCGATTTAAGCCCCTGGGAGAAATTACTATCTTTATATGAAGAATTACAAAGTCACAAAAAAAAAAAAAAAAAAAAAAAAAAAAAGTAGAGTATAAATTAGAGTGTTAAAAGGTAAAAAAGTGAAGTTTAAAAAATTGTTTCTATTAGGGGTCTGAACACAAGATGGAGGAATTAGGGCGTGGTATGTCTTTCTTTCTTCTTCATGTCATTCATCTTTTGGGTTAGGATGTCAATTCTGGATTGGTTTAAGGGAAAACTGGACAAAGCAATGTAGATGTCATGTATTGGAAATTTATTGTAAACAATGTATGTGTAATTTAGAGTATAAAAGATAAGTCCTGCCCAGGAGGGCAGGCAGAAAGCCTTGAACAACTTTCAGGACGAACTGCTGTAAGTTGGAGAGAAAATTCCTTAGATAAGAAAAAATAAACAACCTTGGAAACCTCAGAAAACAGCTTCTGACTCTTCCTTCGGTGCCCAGGCTGGAAAACAAGAACTCTCAAACCACCACTGCTGTGTGGTTAGTGATCTCACACCACAAAAGAGATCACCGCTGTTCACACAGCAGTAGCCCAGTGGCCAGTCAGGAGGAGCCTCTTTGCCCCTGGAAGACAGCATGCCCCATGTATTCACTGGTCACATGTCCTACCATCTTGTCACTGGCACGTATTCATTTATCAGCTGCTCTGTGGTCAGGGTATCTCATGCAGTCACCAGTGGGAATGACATGCTGGATGTGAGAAACGTGCAGCCTTAGGAGTGTCTCAGCATAAGAGGGACAAACTGCTGTCTATAGGGCTAGGAAAGACAGAACAGCTTCTTGCCTCAGAAAACAGCACAGAAGTTTACTGGTTTTCTAAAGTCAGTCAGGTCACCAAGAAACCTGGCCTCCTCCCAAAGATCATTCCCCCATCCCAAACACCTTTACCCCAACCCTGACACCTGCAGCACCTTTCTGGCTAGGCACAGAGAAGGAAGTCTCCTTCAATAGAAGTCCCTACAAGCTTCTCTGCATGGACATGAAAAACACTGGCTGACATGCACAAGGACCAGGGAGAAGTCCAATCTCCAGTGGAAAGATGTTCTTGGAGGAAGTTGATACATCAGCCTTTGCTCTTGGACTACCCTGAAGAGTGTTTTTTTTTCTGATTGATTAGTTAGTTGGTTATTTTTTTTCACAAGCAGTAAAAAACCTGAGCCAGGAGTGTCCTGTGATCAGCCGGTTCAGGTCCTGCTCTTGTTGCCTCTGGGATGACTATTGACTCACAGACTTGGCCTGAAGAGTGGTCTGAGCCTTTATTTCTCACTGACGGAGGTTTCCTTGTGATCACACAGCTGGTGAGCAGAAGGCTCTTGTGCTCTCAGGTGCAGCACGGTCTGATTTGCCAGAGCATGGCAGGAGCCACTGCTGTCAGCCTTCTGCCTCTTATACCAGTGTGCAGTCCCCAGCCACAGCTCTGTTAAGGGCAGGCACTGCCTCAGCTTGACCTGTCAGAGCTGGATGACATCTCCAAGCTACTCCCAGAACCAGCAAAAGCTTCCTCTCTTTCCCCTCTGCTTTCCTACTGGAGCTTTGGTACTGTGTGCTGCGAAGAAGTCCTGTTATTGCAGCCCTCCTGGAGGGGCAAGTGTCCTGTGTAAGTAGGTGGCCATCTCAGACACTGATTGCTTTTCTCATAAGGCTTGGAAGGTTTAATTTTGCAGACCTCCAAGGTTTTTTTCATTCCACATACAGAAATACAAGTTTTGCAAGTTTCCTACAACTCTAATTGGAGATAACAGATGTGCTTTGCAAAGTGCTTGTGTGTACAGAAGAGCAAAGACTGTACCTGGATGCACGAACTCTAGGATGCTTTTAAAACAAGTTTATAATGTTAGCAAGTTGGGGGTTAGGGCTGCAGCTGGTGAGTGGATTGGAGATCTCATTTCAGGGAGTTAGGACAAGCATTCCAGGTCTGCCTGACCAGCTGTCACTGGTGGGGACAGAAGCTGTGACCAAGTGGGAACCTGTTTGAAGGTGACAGGAAGGTCACCCTAGAGGTGTTGTAGGACAGTAGTCTGTAAAGTATTCAGAGAAAGTAGGGACATAAAATAGCTGTGTCCCACCCACCTACTGCCAGACTAAGCCAAATGCATCAAGTTCCCAGGGCTAGTTCACACTGGGAGGTGGACAGTTCCATGTTCTTGTACAGGATGCAGGTTCTCTCCAGGAAGGCATGAAGGCGGTAGGTTGTGCAAATGCTTTCCCACACAAATCCCTGAGAAGTGCACTTGCTAACCCTTCTTCAGATATGGGGAATACCTGTTCTCCACATGCAGAAACTCAGCTTTATGGTTAGGTGACATGGGATGGGAGGGAACTTAGGGAATAAACCTTGACTAGATATGAATTATGACATCTACTTGAAAATGGGTGAATGACAATTATAAATATTCCAAGGAGAAACAAAATATTTCCCTGCTATTTCCTTGCAGTCCTTTCTTTCTCATCTGTCAGTCTGGAAAATTCTGACCATAATTTCAGTTAAGGGATCTGGAGCCTTGAGGCTTTCTCTATGTAATCATGATCCAGACTGGCTTATTATTAACCAAAAGAGCTGTGAAGAACAAAAATGCTTGTTGGCTTATTAACACTGTTTATATTGCCAGATGTTGACAGACAAGCAAATTATGTACTGTCTGCAATTTTTCAGTTACAGACATTCAAGGAGAGCCATTTCAACAGATGAAGGTACATAAGTTGTTACAATGGAAACACCTCCAAAAAAGCTGAAGTTCTGGATCAATTCATTTCAGGTGTGAGAGTCTTTGCAGGTACATTTCACAAGAAACCACAAACTTGAAAAACAAGGTATAAATGAGATTTTGAACTCACAACAGAACAACCTGGTAAGGTGATAAAATCACTCAGTAGCCCTAAACACAAAATTTGAAGATGGTTATTCTTAAAAAAAAAAAAAGTTTATTCCATTTAATAAAAAAATAACCTTTAAACTCCCACAGAAGAGTTTACAATCAAGAAGCATTTGGATCAAGATTCTGAGGTTTTCAGAAAAAAAAAAAATCAAACCACTTATTGGAAGAGGAATTGCATTTTCTGAAATAAATGCAAACACATTCTCAAAAATTCATTTAATCAGAACCCCATTTTCAATTGAAAAACAATTGCAAGGCTTTGTGGGCTGGTCATAGTAATTGATCCCATCCTTAGGTACCATGAGTCACCTTACATCATATTTAGACCCCACCAGAACCATTCTGAAGAATAGTATCAGTAACACATATATTAGCGCAGGGCAGTAATTTTGTTTCAAAAATTTTAGAAGAAGAAAACTAACCTAAAAATTTAGATGTCAGGTTTTTTTTCCTCCAGTCATGACAAAATGATGTATTCTGTAACTTTCTGCTCTCCTGTCCTACATCCAACAGTTACCTGCAGAGACTATATTCAGGAGAAGGACATATATACTTGGATTTTTCCCTCTGTCTACGTTTCACTGACATTCTGGTTTTCAATTTGTGAAGAACTTCAGCCCATGGAAAGAACCCATGGAAGACTGTCTCCTGTTGGAGGGGAGGGACCATATGCTGGAGAAGAGGAGGAGTGTGAGGAGTCCTCACCTGAGGAGGAAGGAGCAGTCTAGACAACGTGTGATGAACGGAGCACAGCTCCATTCCCCATCCCCTTGTGACCCTGGTGGGAAGAGGGAGATAAAACTGGGAGCAAAGTGAAGTCCAGGAAGAAGCTCCCAGTCCTGCTTGCTATTCTTTCTTAGTAACAGTTTCTAATTGTGCATCTCAGGAGTTTTACATGTGAGCTTAGTGACACTGCTCTGCCTGGCCACCCACAGGTCTTCTGTGCTATGCACATGGGCATATTGACCTGAAAAGCTGTCTCATGGGCAGGGGAATTTACAGGGGAGAAAGTCCAGGGCAGTGAAACCATCAGACTTGGTTATTGTCACTATGCCACACACCCAAAACAACAGTAGGAGTCCCTCAGAATTTGCAGATGTTTTTCTTCTAAAGCACTGCATGTTTTAAACATGACAATATGGCAACTGTAACAGGGAAATAACAGTAAATATTAAGCAAGGACCAATTGGTCCTGCAATGTGGAAATGGAGAAAGGATGAGACATCTGGTCCTAGGTTTCAATAAAATTTCTCCGGTAAATTTCAGCAGGGTCTAACAGAGGTTTGTCTCTTGCTGCATGTGTGGAGCACATTTACGCTCTGCAGAACATCACTAGAAGAAAACCACACAAGAATATTTTAATAAATGGAAGTGCAGGACCACCCCATAGGGCAAAGGACTGCTCTTGAGGCAGGCCAGTATGCTCTGGAGGAGTTTCCAGCAGGGAATAGCATAGTCTGCCTCCTGGCTGAGCAGCCTTTCACACACCCAGCACCCTCTGAATCCCTCCAGTCTCCCAGGGCTTTGACTTCAACTGTGCCCTTTCAAGGGGAAAGGGACAGCTCCTCAGAGCTCCACAGAGGGACAATCTCCCTGAACAAGATCAAGGCAACACTTGAGAAAACAAAAAGGGTTTGTGTCAGGTTCAGCTGCCCGATTGTAGGTGCTGTGTGGGCTACTTTGGGATATCCTATGTGGTGTCCAATTGCAGCTTTGCAACAGGAATGTCTCCCATAGAACCCACGCTATTTTTGGTAGGTATCTCGGCTATTTTACACAACTAAAGGACTCTTGGAATGAAGATTTAGGCAATGATTTCCCTACTGCCTCTGAAATACTTTGGTTGCTATGTCCTGTTCTTATAAACGAGATGCTTTTATGTTATTTCAACCTACAGTTTCTTGTCCTTGCAGCCTGGTAAAAAGCATTCACATGAGTCCCTTGAAAACATCCAGGTTGCTCACAGCAACCAGACTGCCATGGGATGGTAATGCCAAGGTTTGTTTTAAATCAATGTGACAGAAATAGTGATTCATAAAATAGCTGCTACTCTGTGCAAGGTAGGACTGTAAATCACGCTATGAATCTTTTCCAGAGCTGGAAATGTCAACATCAAGTTTTCATATATTACTATTTTATTATTTATATTACAGTGAAGGCTTCTGCCTTGCTACTCCTACCACTGTAGAAGCCCAAAGGTTCAGTGTTTTAAATGGGGCAAATGCTGTGGGAGAGGCAATATCTTTAATTAGCCCAATGGAAAGCTTGGGAAGAAATGAGAAGGTTTTCCTGAATGCAGGTGCTTCTCCACACTTCTCTACCAGGTTTGAAATGTCTTTTGGTGCTCCCAAGCTCTGCTGATTTTCCCAGTCACATTACCTAAGTGCTCCTTTGGCACCTAAGTATGGACCCAAATCCACTCACAAGCTGCATCTTGCCTCAGATCCAATATCAGTGTCAGGCACAAGTTTGATGTAAGATGTGAGGTAAAGCAAGGAGAAGATTCAGACTCCTGCCATGCCTCAGCATGGACTTAAAAGTGTTTGTGCCTTCAACGTAGACTAGCCTGAAGAGCACCTAGGGCTGATGGTGTCACTCAGTGCCTGGATTTGGTGAGCACATTCAGGATCAGGGGTGGAGATGCACTCTGTCTTAGCCGTGGTTCACACCAGGCTCCAGGCTTTGCTTTGGGCAATGTTCTGCCTGCCACAGCAGACATATCTGGAGGAACTTAACTGTACAGAGTAGTACTGACCTCCCCTCTCAATAAGATGCTTTCTTCCTTCCATAGCCATCTGGATGACACTTCAGCAATGGTATCCTGTAAATACGGAAACATCATCATTATAATTATTTCACATCTACTTACTGCCCTGGCAGGCTTCACTGAAGCAGGTATTAGCTGTTTTGCTACTTGGCAGTAAATTTTTAAGTGGTAGACATTATGGCTGGTAGCATTATGTATCTGTTGCATTTAACCTCCTTGCCTATTTCCTTTGGACCTTAAAATGCTTTATTATATCAAATAGCAATCAACATTCCTCAGGGGTGAAGGTAGCTACGTGACATGTTTACTGAGGCGGCCAGCTGTCGCCACTTGGCAAGCAACTTTTATCATAAGCTGGTTGAATTTAACATATATCAGCATTTATCAGCCCTGACTTTGTCAGTTTTATAAACGAAAACCGAGAGACAATAAATCATTTGGTGCCCAGGTGATACTGCATACATAAGAGAGCATATTTACCAGGCCGGGTGGATTCAACCAACAAAAGGCACCTGAGGTTCTGTTATTTGATCTGTATTGAATATAGCCTCAGATGCCTTTTTTTGGCACACAATCCACATCTGAAAGCTTTGGTGAGACGTGTGCTGGATGGCCCCATTTGTTTTCTTCTAGGCTGGCTGCTTCAGCCTTCACTCCTGCTCAGCAGTATGTCAACATTTCCACTGACTTCTGATGAAGTGCTTTTGACTGAGCATCCATAACATAATTAATGTTTTCTCACTTGTGAGGGAAGGAGCACAGAGATGGGAGGAGAAAAACACTGAGGTGGGATAAGTCTCCATTCTTAAACATAAATGATTGCTCTAACACTTTGCAGTCATGTTTTATCCCAGTCTCAACAGATGTCCTGTGAATCTTCTAGGATTAACCAGGACTTGTGACATCGACATGAGTAAATCAAATGGGTCAATATCTGCTATCTGACCCTAGGGGATAAGTGGCAAACTGTTGCTCACATCCATGTAACTCAACCCTTTTCCCCTTGAGTGTTGGTGGTTCATCCACAGCACCTACAGGGAAGAGTTCCGTGTTGCTCCTGAACCATGTCCAGGCTAGCTGGCATGGGATGAAAACCTGTCAGGGATTGTGCAGCAACCTTGAACACTGCAAGCCACTGCAGGACAGGCATCACACCCTGCACTTGGGAATAACTTAGGTCATGCATTACTGTCCTTGCCTTGGACAGGATGGAAGAGTAGGCATGTTTTGCTGTCAGTGATTTAACACAGCCTGGAAAACAAGTCTGATCAAGTGTATGGCAGCATGGGAAGTCCTCCACAGCATTGCTTTCATTGCATCTGCACACTGTAAGTTCAATGAACACTCAACTTCAGAGACGCCTGCACTTTTATGCCAAGGTGGAAATTGAAATATCTGAGGTTTGGAAGCAAATTGTCATCCACAAGGGTATGTCCTCCATCAGTAAGAGTCATTAAGACCATATTTGTACTGCTTAATAGAAAAGGGCCAGAGAGTGATGTCTTGTAAAAGTTAAATGTCACCAAAGTCTCATTCCCCACCCTGCAGTGTGCTAACCCTTCCCTTTGAGGGGAGCTGGGGGAAAGCTCCATTTACAACAGCAACAGACAGCAAGGCAGCACATAAGCAAGTGTGATCAAGCAGGGGTTCAGTGCTCAGGCTTTCCCTCACCTATGTTTGGCAAATTATTTCATGTTGAAGATTTACAAGCCCCACCGTTTTCCCACCCTGAGCTCTTTGCTAAGACAGTGTCAGTCTTTTTACTTGACAGCATTGATGAAGACCCTTGCACTAATGTGCCTGGAGCCACCTGCAACATGAGCGCAGCCTGGCTCTCTCAAGAGCTGGGAGACCTTCCATGCTCTTCCCACAGTCCATCCCAGAAGGAGAGAAATGCTCAACAGAAGATTCTGTTAATTGTGCCAGTCTCAGAGTGGCCCAGTGCAAAGAGCAGTGATCTCTGCTCTCACACGGGCACCTAAGCCTGTGAAAAGAAAGAGGGCATAGAAATGTTGTCAGCTGTGTAATGAACACTCTTCCATCAGGTAGGATGGACTGAACATCTAAACCTGTGCTGAAACCTGCGGGTCAATTGCATAATAGAAATAGTCATGGACAGGGTACAGAGTAAAGTATCCAACTTCTTTCTGGTTAACATACAAATTGAATACAATTTCCATATGTTTTCCTTCCCCCAACATATTTGTAGCTGATCTTTGGTGTCAAGCTTTTCCAAAGCCTTTCTATGTAAGATGAGCTACTCAATGTTTATTTAATGAAAAGTCTTTCAAAATCTTTAGATTGCACCGCTTTTAGGCCTTTTTTACAACTGTCTTCTCATTCTCTTGTTCAAAGCAGAATTTAAAACTTCCAAGGTTGTCTGCTTTCAAATCTTCCATCCTTGGACAGACCTAGGACATTTTAATGACAAGTAGAAACTTACTGCTCATTTTCCCTGCAGTGACATGAAAATCTATTGGGAGATGGCAACCCAGGGAGACCCCTACTCCAAAAAGCTTCCCAACACATTTGCTGGCAAAACATGCTCTCCAAATCCAGTACCAGTCTCACCAGTCTCCCAGACTGCAGCATTAAAAAAACTTCAGGTGAAGAATGAATAAAGAACAGGAGTTACTTGTTCATATCACAAATATGTCACAAATGCAGTGAAAAACAGAAGATTAGGATGAAGCTTGTGAACATGAGGCAGAACAAATAGCCTGAAGCAGGGTATGCCTGGAAAGCATGGGATGAGCCAATTGCTGTATGCAGAGCTTACAGTTCTACAAAGATGGGACTGAACCCTGGAGCTGTATACCCTGTTTCTGTGTAAACCTGGTACAGCACCACGGTGGTTTTAGCCAAGGTTTTTGTTAAGTCTGAAAATCAGCTTGCAGCTTCTGCAGCAATGAAGAACAGCCCAGACGACACAGTTGCATTGTTTATTTATTCTCTTTTCCTTCTTCCCTGCTTTTCAGCTGAAAACAGCCAAGCTCTTTCTTTCTCTCTACTAGCTTCCCAGGCTCAGGACTGCAGAGGAACATATTTCTGCTCCTTCCCCACTGGAAGCACAGTCAGTCCTAGAACATGCTCCTGACAGAGCTGCTAACTTCTAAGAGCTTTTTAAGCTATGAAACAAGAAACCTTTGAAAGACTGATTCCCTACAGACAGCTCTCTTTGCAAGTGAGCTATAACAATTACAATTGCAAACCCAGAATTCAGGTCCATATAATTCCAAATTCTCTAACAATGGTAAGTGATGCTCTCCAGACATTGCATGCTGTTACCTGAACATGCAAGTTTTCCTCTCTCTCCACTACAGCTCTGCTTGTCAAATCTGGTAAGTCCACTTGTACATGTTCCATCCTAGAAGCTCATACATCTTAAAGCTCTGTGAAAATTGCTTAAAACTTTCTTTTAACCTGAAAAATCTCCCATCACTGGCATATATGTAAATTCCCACCACATAAACAGGGATCATGCTTTGTACTATGATTCATTGACTGACCACAAGATCTCTCAGAAAAATATATTTAAAGGGACATGAGACTCTTGGGTCTTCATTTCATGTGATCACTGGACCCAGATTCAGCTATAACTGCTAGCATTGCTGATGTTGCTGTGACATAACAGCTGCCCCCAAAGTGGGGTGTGTGCGACGTGATCCATTGGGGTGTGGGGAGAAAATATGGTTTTGATACCATCAATAAATTAACTAAATTTTAAAAAATAAAAACAAAAAAACCCAAACCCACAAAAAAACCTCCAATATGTTATTTTGGGTGTGCCCTAAACACTGTTCTAAGTTGTCAAATTCCAATCACATTCAGACAGTAATTTAATCAGGAAACAACAATCCCTTTAACACAATCTAAATGTAAACATTTCATAGATCATGTATCAACATCTCAGTTCCAAATATGTTTGGATATTGGCCTAATTTCTTTAAATGAGTGCTAATAGGCTAAATAACTTTGAAACTACAACAAGTGGTAATGATAAAGTTGCAGTCCTACCTTTTTCAGGCTTATTTTGAACAAGATGCTGTAGAAAAAAAAAGTACATTTTTTTGTTCATTCTCCTGAAAGACAATTGTAGCCAGCGTTAATCCATAATCTTGAAGTTGTTTTATCCTTGAAGACTTAATGTCAGATTAATATTGATAGTCTATCTCACTTGAATCACCAAGTCTTTATGGGCACTCAGGTGTGTGGTTTCCTTATCCAGAGTCATTATGTGTGCTTGGATATGCCCCTGTTCACACCTTTCTTACTCCAGGATTAATCATCCCAGCTTCCATTGTCCCCTAACATCCTTCCACTCTTTGTCAGTAGTTTACAAGTCTATAACAGAGCTCTAGATAGCTCTTTAATGTTTTTTCAATAGAGCTTATATTGTATCAGGTACCCAGCCCTGAGTGCTACTGGGTTTAAGGATAACTCAGGTGGGTGGTTCAGCAGCTGTTAGCAATGCTCAGCTGCAACATCGTGCCTTGCTCTAGAAGTACTCTTATTTGGGGCTGCCTTTACGGTCACACTTAACCCAGATTTCAGCGAGATTTAAATAGGAGTGCTCAACATGCTTCGGTGCTCCATAAACTTTTCTTGTGTGCACTGAAAAAATCAGGAGTTACTGATCCCAGCAGGCTGCCAGCTCACTGTCCCACAGCTCCTGGTCTTTCCAGATCCTCTGTTAGATTCATGCATTTAAGAGAAAACAGAACAGAAGTCCTGAAGTGTCACAGTTTAGGCTGTGACAGCCTGGCCGCTGCCACAGAGACCCTCACATGCCCAAGAGAGACGCTTCTGTCCCTTCCAGTCCTACTGAGTTGTCTCTCTGACAGCTGACCCTTAACTCTCCCCTGGATGTTTCTGCCCTGCCACAAGAAATTTGCTCTCTGTATTAGTCCAGGCTCTCAAGTGTTACACATCCTTCTGGTGAAAAAGCACATGGATGTGAGGGAATGTGGCAGTTTTGAACCATCGCGTGCAAAAAGAATTACTGGCACCAGCCCCTTCATACCTTAAACCCAAGCACAAGTCTCACCACCCTGGTAAGAT